>NC_089849.1:63056433-65456433 GCF_035609145.1 Eleutherodactylus coqui
ATAAATCAGGCTGTGAAGATAGCCACACAGAAGCCTAGACTTGATCCTTTGGGTTTTGGGGGAGTACATGTACCTCCTCAGACGTTAGCTCTAGTGGATTATGACCTGTTGATTCAGTTATAAAAGCAGGCAACCAGGGTGAAAAAAAGGAACAATGAGAACCAGCAAGAGGGGAAGAAACATCTGAAGATAAGTGGATGGTCTCCAACAAGCTTTGTGTTCCACAGGCCCCTATCCCATCATGGCTCCAGACTCCCATGGAAATACACACCTGTTAAAAACACCTATGACAGATGTGGTTGCTAGTCACTGGTATGCAGCAGGATTTTATATCACGGCAGCTAAATACACACAGGGCTGCCTGATTTGTGCACAAAACAATGTGGGTAGGTCTATACAGACTCCCATGCAATGCACCCCTCGTCCCGACTAACCATTCCAGCGTCTTTAAGTAGACTACAAACAAATGCCAGGGTTGGGCAGGTACGAGTTTGTTCTGGTCCACCTAGACCCGTTCTCAGTATAGCCAGTCTGGCCTACCTGCTCACAAACGCCACTGCCAAGAACTGATATCTGAGGTGGTATACAGGTACATCCAGAGGTGGCATCCAGATAGAAATGTTCTGTGCCAAGAAAACTTGACAACTTGCCACTTGTGTCTTCTTTCTCCATGGTCCATGCCTCCTAACCTGAATGTATCCCTGGGTGTCCCTCTTGCTTTATTGCAGGAGAGCCATAATGTAATTGGGTTTAGGATGAAGAAACCAGAGACAAATCCTTAATCAGGAAGCGAGGTTTATTATGTGCATGCAGGGTCAGTTGATTCAAATCACAAAGACTGAGGCTGAATTGCCTGGAAGTATGTTTTTTTTAGCCTTATATACTATATTATCATGTAATACAACTGGGTGAATAAGGATGATTGTACTTTATTGGACTGCCAATAGTAAAGCTGACAATAGACATTATAGACATTAGATTACTATGAGCTGAAACAAAACCAACATTCTGAGAGATATTCTTTGTAGACATGCTCCACTTTTGCTAATTGATGGAGCTACCAAATAATCAAGAACTTCCTAATTGCATATTTGAATATGGACTTTCTATACCAAACAGCCCCTTTATACGGAAGCCGTACATTAATATATGCATGAATAGAAAGAGAAGCATCACTAATAAGACTGGGTATAATAAGACATGTGCATTGTCCTTCTTCCGAGGTCCAGGCCTTGTTCTACGATTCTGGAAGAAAAGAGAAAAAGGTTAGAAACTTATATTTTTTATTTGGCTTTATAAATCGCCAGATTGATGCTGAATTCTTCTGATGAGCATCTAACCCTTAATCTGTGTCATATGGGTAAATACAAAATATGAGAAAGTCGGAAGTCAATCTGTCCCTCTAGAAGATCTCAGGATAACTCTGATTACTTGATAGACAAGAGTGAAGGAAAAAGGGCAAAAAACTGATACAAACTTTTTCAGAAGAATGTGCACATATTTGAATAAAAATGTTGTTTCTTTATTAAAATAAGATAAAGCAATTACATTTTTATTCAACTATGTGCAAATTTTTCTAAAAAAGGTTGCATCGCTGTATCAGTTTTTGCCCTTTTTGCTTCATTCATTACTTTGCTGGCCAACAGTTATCGGTTGCACACTAAGGCCTTAGTCAGACGGGCGGTTTTTTCGCGCGATTTGCGGATCGCATGACGGATGCGCATCCGCAAATCGCGTGACCGGTGCGCGCAAGTCGCCCGCAAATCGCCCGAAAATCTGCTCCTAGCCGCGTTTCATTAGAAACGGGCCGGAGCTGTCCAGCGCATTGCATTCAATGGAGACGGCAATAGAGCCGGCTCCATTTAAAGCAATGCGCTGCGGGCGAGCCCGGGATGAATTGTCGGTAAGGGCTTAAATATATACGCCCTTCCCTGCAATTCATCCTAAAATGTGTTAAAATAAAAAAAAATTGTATACTCACCTTCTCCCGGCAGCCGGAGCTCCGCGCGGCCGTCCTGCAGTGGGTGTGAAGGGGGTGTGAGTCAGACCTGCCCCCTGATTGGCTCAACGCTGAGCCAATCAGAGGCATGCCTCACTCACACCCATTCATGAATTCATGAATGGATGTGAGTCAGACCTGCCCCTGATTGGCTCAGCGCTGAGAGGCAGCAGTCACTCACCCATTCATGAATTCATGAATGGGTGTGTGAGTGAAACTTGCCTCTGATTGGTCAGGGCTGTGACCAATCAGAGGCAGATCATTCAGCAGGCGGGGATTTTAAAGCCCCGCCGGCTGAACAGTGCCAAGAAGCAGTTCAGGAGAACTGACAGCGGCCGCGGCTGGACTCCGGCTGCAGCGGAAAGGTGAGTATACAATTTTTTTTTATTTTAACACATTTAAGGATGAATTGCAGGGAAGGGCTTATATATTTAAGCCCTTCCCGAAAATTCACCCCACGCACGCCGGCAGCCCATTGCTTTCAATGGAGCGGCTGTATTGCCGCTCCCTTGAATTCAATGGGCAAACATCGTTCTTCTCTGCCACAGCTGTTACAGCTGTGGCAGAGAAGAATGATTTGTCTTCTATATGTTCTCAATGGGGTCGGCGTTGCTGCCGCCGGCCCCATTGAGCGCATATACAGAAGAGAACAGGAATCGCAGATCGCAGATAGGTGCGATCTGCGATTTTTTTTGTTCTATAATTTATCGGACAAGCGCATAAAAAGCGCTCATGTGTCCGATACCATTGCAAAGCAATGGTTTTATAAAATCGCCGGACGCATGCGCATGCGCAAATCGCGGCTAAAAACGCCCGTCTGACTAAGGCCTTACTCACTTGGCAGCATCTGGAATTTTGATGCACGCACCTCCTTCTATCATAACAAATAGCACATCTTGAAAGAAACAAAAAGGAAAAGCAAAAGCACCCTGTTGGTTTTTTCCTTAACCAAATCCTCACTGGAGTAGCTCCACCTCCTTTTCTTTTTTTACCCCTTTCGTTTCCACTGATAGACAAGAGTCGACCCAACCTCACTCTACCACTAATCAGACTACTACTAGTAGAACACTATGCGTAGTATGATAATGTGCATGTAGGTCCCTCCATCAAAACTCCACTGTGACTAATATAAATAGTTTTTATGATTCAAGAACATGATTTATTCCCTAATTCACTTTCATGAATAACTTCATGGTTCATTTCATTTCATGGTTCACTCCACTAGAAATAGTATAAATACATTTTCTAATTAAAAAAACATGATTCATTTGATCATTTAGTTTTAATTTCATGACTATATTTCATTTCATAGTTCCTTTTATTCCATGGTTCGACATGTTTCCCTATTCACATAGTTCACATACATAGAATCACGCCTAATAAAAAGACCAAAGAACAAAATCTTGGAGCTAGGGCAATACGATAGATGATAATACGTGGGGTCCTCTTAATTATCTGCCAGTACAAGGGCCAAAAGACCAGTATTCAGCAAACAATCACTTTCTTGCTGGCACAATCTGGGCTATAATTAGCCAGACGGAGCGAACAGGGATAGTTGATCCGAAATATTAGAATACTAGCATTTGATAAACTGATTTGGCGCAGCTAGAACACATCCCCATTTAAATAGAAAAAATGAGTCTAAGACAACAAGGTCTTGACTATAAATAGCTGATAATAGGTTGTTAGAATTTCTATGCCTAGGACAACAAGGTCCAGAATATCTGGTATCTCCCCTTATGTGGGCCCGTCCTCTTTCATCCAATCAAAGACGTAGATTAAGCAGCAGTCACACCTAGCACAAAAGTCACATGACTAAAGGGCCATTTACACACAAAGACAATCTTTCAAACGATTGAAAGATTGACAGTTTTAGCGATCGTTTTGCATAAAGTGCTAATGGACACTAATGTCCATTAGCACTTTATAATCTTTATTTCTGTGTAAATGAGCCTCCAGGAGCTGTTTGCAGAGCTCAGCATGTGGTCTGAGCTCTGCACACAGCTTCATTGTTTTTGCACGGGCTGTCGGCTGAATACAATGTAATCTCTGACTACCGTGCAGAACACAGCATGCAGTCCCTGTTATCTCTCTATTACTGAACAATGGATTTTAAGCTCACCCTAAAATCATCCTTTAGCCAAAAAGTAAACAATGGTAGCATTTACACACAACGATTATCGCTCATATTCCAGAGTTTGAATGAATTTTGCGCCATAATTGTTTCATGTAAATAGGTCTTAAGTAGTCATGGCAACAGGTACACTCAGGGGCACCGATCACCAACTGTCTGTGGTTCAGCAGCACCATGTGCCTATCAGTGGCGGTAGGGGGATGTAGTCACATCACTCTACCTGTCCCAAGTGACATGTAATGAAATGAACATGTGGGCGGGTGTCTACAGTCCCACATGATATGTGCAGACCGTACAGGAGTATAGCCAGAAGATAGCAAACAGGGAGGGAAGGGAGGAGGGAGGGATCGGGAAAAAAACCCAAGGGACGGTTATTCATACTATGGTATATCCTATTACTGAGTGCTGACTAGCCATTCATGAAAATAAAACTGGGTCCAAATGAGCAGATGCTATAGGAAAAGGGCCAAAGTAAGAAACAATGTGACCTTGGATATGTACAGTGACAACATCCATTACCTATAAGAAATCCATTCTTGAATATGTGCTACAATGAATAGAAACATCACCTTTATTTTAATAAGGAGACATTATAGGCAAAAGAAACTACAATGAGCACAGTGGGGAGGGGGGTGGAAGAAAGAAAAACGGAAATCACCAGATATAGGAAAATGGTGTACTGAGGAACAAATTAAATATATGTAAGCTCCAATAAATAATAGATGGAAAAGAGAGATGGACAAAATGTTGTTCCAAGGCAGCTCAGAAAAATAAAAAATAAAAAAATATATACATATAAAACGTATGTGTTCAGGATATGAGAGATACTAACTAAAGGATTGGAACGCACCGAGAAAACAGTCAAAGAAAGCAGTTGAAAGAGAGCGTCTCATTGAGGCCAAGTGGAAGGACCATATTTAGTCTATATATCCACGCGGCCTCTTTTTGTTGGAGCCTTTGGTCAATATTGCCCCTCATCTCGAAGGCATGAACACTCTCAATGAGCTGAAAGCTGATCTGTGTAGTGTCACCTCCGTGACACTGCCACATGTGGTTCGCCACTGGAGTAAATTCATACTTTCTAATGTTCCCTATATGTGCCAGAATCCTCCTCCTAAGTTGTTGTGATGTTTTGCCGACATAATTTAGTGGGCAAGAACAAGTAGCCATATAGATCGCATTTGACGAGTGGCAATTTATGAACTCCCTATTGCTATAAGAGATGTTGGTAGAGAACCTTTGAAAGGAAGTACTTTTGTTGATAAAACAACACGCCGCACAGCCAGAGCAGGGAAAAATACCAAGGGTGCTAAGCTTCCCCAGCCATGTAGGGTCGGGCACCTGTTGAAAAAGGTGGCTTTTGACTACTCGAATGTTGCGGCCACTCCTAAAAGTGATCGCTGGAGAATCTGGAATAATACTCTTAAGCTCCTCATCCTCCCTAAGGATGCCCCAAAACTGCTGTAAGATCTGGCGTACTTGTGTGACTCCTGTATCATATGTACTAATAATGCGCAAGGTATCACTAGAGTGTAGTTGACGCGGAACTAAAAGGGTTGATCTATCTTGTTCACGGGCAAACCAAAAGGCCTGTTTGATAAAAAAAAAGGAGGGTAACCCCTCTGTATAAATTTATCTGAAGGCTTTGCGTCTTCCCTTATAAAGTCCGAATCCATGCAGCAATTCTTCCCATGTGGACCTTTTGGTATTCCTTTCTTTGGAGGGCCGGGGTGATAACTAGACCAGGAGAGTAAACTATTGATTGTAGTGGTTTTTCTGCACAGCATGGAGGAAAGAGAACCATCCTCTTCCTTCCATATCAGGACATCTAAAAACGGTATACTGCTGTATTACTAATTTAGATCATTGATGTTCAAATGATAAATAAAGGCCTGAATTGAGGGTGAACCACCCGTCCACAGCACGAAGATATCATCTATAAACCGCAACTAGAGTAGTATGTTTTCTGTCCAGTTAGAGGCACGTTCAGAGAACACAAATTTTGGGTTCTCTCTTTCACTTTCCGATCTCCTACTGGGTATCCCTCCCTTGTACAAACCAAAAAATACACTCTGTGCATTTGTCTGAATAAGTGGGATTTATGTACGTTTATGTCAGTCCGAGACCGTTTAATTGAATAATTCATAAGAAAGAATATACGTTTTAAGTCTCTGCGACAGAAATCTGAATTTGTATGCAGATTCACACATAATTTAGCCCTAGTCAGCCTGTCTGACACAATTCTTCATCATTTACATATCTATTCTTTTTTTCCGCAATATGGATTTAAAAATATGCATGTGAAAAACCAACTTGGACAACCCCTCTAACCCCTTAGTGACCAAGCCCGTTTGCGCCCTAATGACCAAGCCAAATTTTGGAAATCTGATGTGTCACTTTAACGTAGATTAACTCCGTGAAAGTTTTGCAGATCCAAGTGATTCTGACATTGTTTTTTCGCCACATGTTGTACTTCATTGAGGTGGTAAAAATAGACTGATAAAACTTGTGTATATTTATTAAAAGCGCCAAAATTGGGAAAATTTTGAAAAAATTGTCATTTTTCACATTTTTAATTGCAATATCTCAAATAGAAATCAGTGTAGGGAACCTTTTAAGTGTACTAGGTAGATCACATATTAAAATATAACTTTTAATAATATTAAATTAAAATTTGATCAATGCTAAAGACCACAATACAAAAAATATATATACAAACACAAAAACATTCATGGGTATTAGATAGCTAGTACCTGACCTTCTTTATGAGGACTACTATTGTTGCTATCAGACTTTTCGCCTAAGACTCAGAACATGGCCAGAGCCACTTTCTTATAGCAGATCACAATAGGGAGTTGTACCTGCCTGTGTCTATGAATTAAAAAGCCCGGTCTAACTGGGGCATGCAGACACCTTAACAGAATGAATAGTGTGTGGCACATAGGTTCCCCATTGCTATGCCCACGTGTGCAGCTCCTGATGGCGGTGGCACAGGATTCTATTTCTCATTGCTTCTGTACAGCATTGTGGGCTATCGCCCCGCCCCTTTTAAAGAGGGTCGCCAGGGTGCCAGGAAGCCACCGGCATGCCCCAGTCAGACTGGTAATATGCACCTTAACAGTGACCGCGTTGGTGGTAATGTGGTGGTGACTGCGGACCTAGTAGCACGGTTGTATTTTGTTGGTTTTCGGAATGCGGCCAGGATTAAGTGGGCCGTGGCGGGGGGATGGTGTGGGGGCTCTCTTGTTGTGTCGGTAAAGGTGAAATTCTTGGACTGCCACCAGACGAACCAATGCAAAGGCATTTGCCAAGAATGTTTTCCCTGTTGGAGGAGGAGGGGGATGTTTTTGAGGCACTACGTGTCCTCTCCACGTGTCCGTGGTTATATGCACCTTAACAGTAACCGCGTTGGTGGTAATGTGGTGGTGACTGCGGACCTAGTAGCACGGTTGTATTTTGTTGGTTTTCGGAATGCGGCCAGGATTAAGTGGGCCGTGGCGGGGGGATGGTGTGGGGGCTCTCTTGTTGTGTCGGTAAAGGTGAAATTCTTGGGCTGCCACCAGACGAACCAATGCAAAGGCATTTGCCAAGAATGTTTTCCCTGTTGGAGGAGGAGGGGGATGTTTTTGAGGCACTACGTGTCCTCTCCACGTGTCCGTGGTTATATGCACCTTAACAGTAACCGCGTTGGTGGGAAATGGCCTCGCCGCCATCATGTCTTTGGGAAGCCTCTGTTTCCACACCCCAGAGACATACCATTAGCAGCGGTATAGGCAGAGCCCAGAATTAGTAACATTTCAGCCGTAGCATTAGGACAGGCCCCACTAACATATCAGTAGCAGCATTATAGGAGGAGCGCAGTCTTCGTTCCATGTCAGCAATAGTAGCACTCAAGACAGGCCCCAGTAACAATTCTGAAGCAGCAGTATAGCGGGAGCGCAGTCTTCGTTCCATGTCAGCAATAGTAGCACTCAAGACAGGCCCCAGTAACAATTCCGAAGCAGCAGTATAGTGGGAGCGCAGTCTTCGTTCCATGTCAGCAATAGTAGCACTCAAGACAGGCCCCAGTAACAATTCCGAAGCAGCAGTATAGCGGGAGCGCAGTCTTCGTTCCATGTCAGCAATAGTAGCACTCAAGACAGGCCCCAGTAACAATTCCGAAGCAGCAGTATAGCGGGAGCGCAGTCTTCGTTCCATGTCAGCAATAGTAGCACTCAAGACAGGCCCCAGTAACAATTCCGAAGCAGCAGTATAGCGGGAGCGCAGTCTTCGTTCCATGTCAGCAATAGTAGCACTCAAGACAGGCCCCAGTAACAATTCCGAAGCAGCAGTATAGCGGGAGCGCAGTCTTCGTTCCATGTCAGCAATAGTAGCACTCAAGACAGGCCCCAGTAACAATTCCGAAGCAGCAGTATAGCGGAAGCGCAGTCTTCGTTCCATGTCAGCAATAGTAGCACTCAAGACAGGCCCCAGTAACAATTCTGAAGCAGCAGTATAGTGGGAGCGCAGTCTTAGTTCCATTTCAGTAGCCTTAGTATAGCCAAGGCACAAGTTACATTTATGTAGCTAAAGTGTAGGCCAACCCCACACACCTTTCTGTACCATGAGTGCAGGCGAAGAACATAGAAATTACTATGATTACACTGTAGGTGAGGGCCCCAACAAATTGGTGTACCAACAGTACTAATGTACCTCAGTAAAAATTGGCCATGCCCAACCAAGATGGCAGGTGAATCGCTTTGGTTAATGTGGCTTAAGTGGTAACTAGGCCTGGAGGCAGCCCAGTGTAACGAAAAATTGGTTCAAGTTAAAGTTCCAACGCTTTTAAGCGCATTGAAACTTATAAAAATTGTTCAGAAAAATTATTTGAGTGAGCCTTGTGGCCCTAAGAAAAATTGCCCGTTCAGCGTGATTACGTGAGGTTTCAGGAGGAGGAGCAGGAGGAGGAGGAGGAATATTAGACACAGATTGATGAAGCAGAAATGTCCCCGTTTTGGATGGTGAGAGAGAACGTAGCTTCCATCCGCGGGTGCAGCCTACGTATTGCTTACGTATCGCTGCTGTCCGCTGGTGGAGAACAGAAGTCTGGGGAAATCCAGCCTTTGTTCATCTTGATGAGTGTTAGCCTGTCGGCACTGTCGGTTGACAAGCGGCTACGCTTATCTGTGATGATTCCCCCAGCCGCACTAAACACCCTCTCCGACAAGACGCTAGCCGCAGGACAAGCAAGCACCTCCAGGGCATACAGCGCTAGTTCAGGCCACGTGTCCAGCTTCGACACCCAGTAGTTGTAGGGGGCAGAGGCGTCACCGAGGATGGTCGTGCGATCCGCTACGTACTCCCTCACCATCCTTTTACAGTGCTCCCGCCGACTCAGCCTTGACTGGGGAGCGGTGACACAGTCTTGGTGGGGAGCCATAAAGCTGGCCAGGCCCTTAAAGACTGTTGCACTGCCTGGGATGTACATGCTGCTCGATCTCCGCACCTCCCCTGCTACCTTGCCCTCGGTACTGCGCCTTCTGCCATTAGCGCTGTCGGATGGGAATTTTACCATCAGCTTGTCCGCAAGGGTCCTGTGGTATAGCAACACTCTCGAACCCCTTTCCTCTTCGGGAATGAGAGTGGGCAGGTTCTCCTTATAGCGTGGGTCGAGCAGTGTGTACACCCAGTAATCCGCTGTGGCCAGAATGCGTGCAACGCGAGGGTCACGAGAAAGGCATCCTAACATGAAGTCAGCCATGTGTGCCAGGGTACCAGTACGCAACACATGGCTGTCTTCACTAGGAAGATCACTTTCAGGATCCTCCTCCTCCTCCTCCTCCTCAGGCCATACACGCTGAAAGGATGACAGGCAATCAGCCGGTGTACCGTCAGCAGCGGGCCAAGCTGTCTCTTCCCCCTCCTCCTCATCCTCCTCATGCTCCTCCTCCTCCTCCTGTACGCGCTGAGAAATAGACAGGAGGGTGCCCTGACTATCCAGCGGCATACTGTCTTCCCCCGCCCCCGTTTCCGAGCGCAAAGCAGCTGCCTTTATGGTTTGCAGGGAATTTCTCAAGATGCATAGCAGAGGAATGGTGACGCTAATGATTGTAGCATCGCCGCTCACCACCTGGGTAGACTCCTCAAAATTACCAAGGACATGGCAGATGTCTGCCAACCAGGCCCACTCTTCTGAAAGGAATTGAGGAGGCTGACTCCCACTGCGCCGCCCATGTTGGAGTTGGTATTCGACTATAGCTCTACGTTGTTCATAGAGCCTGGCCAACATGTGGAGCGTAGAGTTCCACCGTGTGGGCACGTCGCACAGCAGTCGGTGCACTGGCAGCTTAAAGTGATGTTGCAGGGTGCGCAGGGTGGCAGCGTCCGTGTGGGACTTGCGGAAATGTGCGCAGAGCCGGCGCGCCTTTACGAGCAGGTCTGACAAGCGTGGGTAGCTTTTCAGAAAGCGCTGAACCACCAAATTAAAGACGTGGGCCAGGCATGGCACGTGCGTGAGGCTGCCGAGCTGCAGAGCCGCCACCAGGTTACGGCTGTTGTCACACACGACCATGCCCGGTTGGAGGCTCAGCGGCGCAAGCCAGCGGTCGGTCTGCTGTGTCAGACCCTGCAGCAGTTCGTGGGCCGTGTGCCTCTTATCGCCTAAGCTGAGTAGTTTCAGCACGGCCTGCTGACGCTTGCCCACCGCTGTGCTGCCACACCAAGCGACACCGACTGCTGGCGACATGCTGCTGCTAACACATCTTGATTGCGAGACAGAGGAGGAGGAGGAGGAGGAGGGTGCTTTAGTGGAGGAAGCATACACCTCCGCAGATACCAGCACCGAGCTGGGGCCCGCAATTCTGGGGGTGGGTAGGACGTGAGCGGTCCCAGGCTCTGACTCTGTCCCAGCCTCCACTAAATTCACCCAATGTGCCGTCAGGGAGATGTAGTGGCCCTGCCCGCCTGTGCTTGTCCACGTGTCCGTTGTTAAGTGGACCGTGGCAGTAACCGTGTTGGTGAGGGCGCGTACAATGTTGCGGGAGACGTGGTCGTGCAGGGCTGGGACGGCACATCGGGAAAAGTAGTGGCGACTGGGAACTGAGTAGCGCGGGGCCGCCGCCTCCATGATACTTTTGAAGGACTCCGTTTCCACAACCCTATACGGCAGCATCTCAAGGCTGATGAATTTTGCTATGCGGACGGTTAACGTTTGAGCGTGCGGGTGCGTGGCGGCGTACTTGCGCTTGCGCTCGAACACTTGCGCAAGCGACGGCTGGACGGTGCGCTGAACTACACTGCTGGATGGGGCCGAGGACAGCGGAGATGAGGGTGTGGGTGCAGGCCATGAGGCGGTAGTGCCTGTGTCCTGAGAGGGGGGTTGCATCTCAGTGGCAGGTTGGGGCACAGGGGGAGAGGCAGGGGTGCAAACCGGAGGCGCTGAACGGCCTTCGTCCCACCTTGTGGGGTGCTTGGCCATCATATGTCTGCGCATGGTGGTGGTGGTGAGGCTGTTGGTGTTGGCTCCCCGGCTGAGCTTTGCGCAACAAAGGTTGCACACCACTGTTCGTCGGTCGTCAGGCGTCTCTGTGAAAAACTGCCAGACCTTAGAGCACCTCGGCCTCTGCAGGGTGGCATGGCGCGAGGGGGCGCTTTGGGAAACACTTGGTGGATTATTCGGTCTGGCCCTGCCTCTACCCCTGGCCACCGCACTGCCTCTTGCAACCTGCCCTGCTGATGCCCTTGACTCCCCCTCTGAAGACCTGTCCTCCTGAGTAAGCGTTGCACACCAGGTGGGGTCAGTCACCTCATCGTCCTGCTGCTCTTCCTCCGAATCCTCTGTGCGCTGCTCCCTCGGACTTACTGCCCTTACTACTACCTCACTGCAAGACAACTGTGTCTGATCGTCATCGTCCTCCTCACCCACAGAAAGTTGTTGAGACAGTTGGCGTAAGTCCCCAGCCTCTTCCCCCGGACCCCGGGAACTTTCGAATGGTTGGGCATCAGTGACGATAAACTCCTCTGGTGGGAGAGGAACCGCTGCTGCCCAATCTAAGCAGGGGCCCGAGAACAGTTCCTGGGAGTGTTCCCGCTCCTGAGCAGGTGTCATTGTAGTGGAGTGAGGAGGCTGGGAGGAAGGAGGAGCAGCAGACAGAGGATTCGGATTTGCAGCAGTGGATGGCGCAGAACTGCGTGTTGACGATAGGTTGCTCGAAGCACTTTCTGCCATCCAGGACAGGACCTGCTCACACTGCTCATTTTCTAATAACCGTCTCCCGCGTGGACCCATTAATTGGGCGATGAATGTGGGGACGCCAGAAACGTGCCTCTCTCCTAATCGCGCAGCAGTCGGCTGCGACACACCGGGATCAGGAGCTCGGCCTGTGCCCACACCCTGACTTGGCCCTCCGCGTCCTCGGCCGCGTCCACGTCCTCTAGGCCTACCCCTACCCCTCAGCATGCTGTATTACCAGTGATTTGATTTCACAGGCAGGAAATAAATTGGCGCAAGACTGCAGCCAAATATAATTTTTTCCCTTTTTTGAAAACGAAAGGCCCCACTGCCTCTAGTGAATGAATAATCTAAGTTTAATAACTGTGCTGTGTCCCTGCTAATGTGTCACAGAACGTGAGGGTAGCAGAGTTATTAACTTTGGCAGAGCAGGTATTTTTTTTCCCAATTAAGGAAAGCAAATGGCGAAGCCAGCAGTAAACCGTAGCTGGGTGCGTCTGATTTTTAAACTTTGCACACGCAGCCGACACGTATCCACCGCCCTTAGGACGGACAGAGGCAGGACAAATAGAATTATTTTCAGTTTTTTTCCACCAAAAGGCAGCACTGCGTATATTCAATGAACATGAGAAGTTTAATAACTGTGCTGTGTCCCTGCTAATGTGTCACAGAACGTGAGGGTAGCAGAGTTATTAACTCTGGCAGAGCAGGTATTTTTTTTCCCAATTAAGGAAAGCAAATGGCGAAGCCAGGAGTAAAACGTAGCTGGGTGCGTCTGATTTTTAAACGTTGCACACGCAGCCGACACGTGTCCACCGCCCTTAGGACGGACAGAGGCAGGACAAATAGAATTATTTTCAGTTTTTTTCCACCAAAAGGCAGCACTGCGTATATTCAATGAACATGAGAAGTTTAATAACTGTGCTGTGTCCCTGCTAATGTGTCACAGAACGTGAGGGTAGCAGAGTTATTAACTCTGGCAGAGCAGGTATTTTTTTTCCCAATTAAGGAAAGCAAATGGCGAAGCCAGGAGTAAAACGTAGCTGGGTGCGTCTGATTTTTAAACGTTGCACACGCAGCCGACACGTGTCCACAGCCCTTAGGACGGACAGAGGCAGGACAAATAGTTTTTTTTTCAGTTTTTTTCCACCAAAAGGCAGCACTGCGTATATTCAATGAACATGAGAAGTTTAATAACTGTGCTGTGGCCCTGCTAATGTGTCACAGAACGTGAGGGTAGCAGAGTTATTAACTCTGGCAGAGCAGGTATTTTTTTTCCCAATTAAGGAAAGCAAATGGCGAAGCCAGGAGTAAAACGTAGCTGGGTGCGTCTGATTTTTAAACGTTGCACACGCAGCCGACACGTGTCCACAGCCCTTAGGACGGACAGAGGCAGGACAAATAGTTTTTTTTTCAGTTTTTTTCCACCGAAAGGCAGCACTGCGTATATTCAATGAACATGAGAAGTTTAATAACTGTGCTGTGGCCCTGCTAATGTGTCACAGAACGTGAGGGTAGCAGAGTTATTAACTCTGGCAGAGCAGGTATTTTTTTTCCCAATTAAGGAAAGCAAATGGCGAAGCCAGGAGTAAAACGTAGCTGGGTGCGTCTGATTTTTAAACGTTGCACACGCAGCCGACACGTGTCCACAGCCCTTAGGACGGACAGAGGCAGGACAAATAGTTTTTTTTTCAGTTTTTTTCCACCGAAAGGCAGCACTGCGTATATTCAATGAACATGAGAAGTTTAATAACTGTGCTGTGGCCCTGCTAATGTGTCACAGAACGTGAGGGTAGCAGAGTTATTAACTCTGGCAGAGCAGTTATTTTTTTTCCCAATTAAGGAAAGCAAATGGCGAAGCCAGGAGTAAAACGTAGCTGGGTGCGTCTGATTTTTAAACGTTGCACACGCAGCCGACACGTGTCCACAACCCTTAGGACGGACAGAGGCAGGACAAATAGTTTTTTTTTCAGTTTTTTTCCACCAAAAGGCAGCACTGCGTATATTCAATGAACATGAGAAGTTTAATAACTGTGCTGTGGCCCTGCTAATGTGTCACAGAACGTGAGGGTAGCAGAGTTATTAACTCTGGCAGAGCAGGTATTTTTTTTCCCAATTAAGGAAAGCAAATGGCGAAGCCAGCAGTAAACCGTAGCTGGGTGCGTCTGATTTTTAAACGTTGCACACGCAGCCGACACGTGTCCACAGCCCTTAGGACGGACAGAGGCAGGACAAATAGAATTATTTTCAGTTTTTTTCCACCAAAAGGCAGCACTGCGTATATTCAATGAATAATAACTGTGTTGTGGCCCTGCCTACACAATTCTTTCCCTGCAGTATCAATGGAGGGTGCAATGCTCTGCAGAGGCGATTTTGAGAAGAAAAAAAAATGCAGCACAGCTAACAGCAGCCTGGACAGTACTGCACACGGATAAATATGGCCCTAGACAGGACCGTTGAGGTTCTTGAAGGCTACACTCACTCCTAACACTCTCCCTGCCTATGCAACACTTCTGTCCCTAATGCCGGGTGCAACGCTCTGCAGAGACGATTTTGAGAAGAAAAAAAAATTGCCACTGCTAACAGCAGCCAACACACAGCTATCAGTGGCCCTAATAAGGACCTTTGGGGGTCTTGAAGCCTACACTAACTACCAATTCTTTCCCTACAGCAGCTCCGGTACAAACAGCACTGTCCCTCATCTAACTCACCAGGCATCTGAGGCGAGCCGCGGGAGGGGCCGACTTTTATATTAGGCGAACACCTGATCTCGCCAGCCACTCACTGCAGGGGGGTGGTATAGGGCTTGAACGACGCAGGGGGAAGTTGTAATGCCTTCCCTGTCTTTCAATTGGCCAGAAAAGCGCGCAAACGTCTCAGGGAAGGAAGTGAAAGTAACCAGAACACCGCATGGTGTTCGTTACGAATAACGAACATCCCGAACACCCTAATATTCGCACGAATATCAAGCTCGGACAAACACGTTCGCTCATCTCTAGTGACGTACAAATTTAACATTACTTATTAACATTTTGTTTTCCTACACCAAACCAAGAATTCAAAGGCTCAAAGGTTTCAGAATGATGGATATCCCCACAAATGACTCCATTTTGAAAATGACACCCCTTAATATATTCACTGAGGGGGTCAGGAGTATTTTGACCCCACAAGTTTTTTTCAGAAGTTAATGCAATTTAGAGGAGAAAAAATAAAATTTCATATTTTTGCAAATATGTCATTTTAGAGGCAGGTTGTTTTTCTAGAGTGCACATGAAAGTGAGGAGTTACACCCCCAAATGGATACCCCTATTTGTCCTGTGTTCAGAAACATACCCATTGTAGCCCTAATCTTATATTTGTATGCACAACAGGGCCCAAAATGAAAGGAGCAGCCAGTGGCTTTCAGAACAGCCATTTTGCTTAAAGGACTTTTAGGCCGCATTGCAAACTTGTAGAGCCCTTGAATGTCCAAAATGATGGAGAACCCCCACAAATGACCCTATTTTGAAAACTAGACCCCTTAACGAATTCATCTAGGGGTGCACTGTGGATTTTGACCCCACAGTTTTTGAATGGATCTAAGCAAAGCAGAAGGGAAAAAATTATGATTTACATTTTTTTGACAATTGTGTCATTTTAAAAACAAGAATGAGGACCTGCACCCTAAAATTGATACCCCTGCTTGTCCTGTGTTCAGAAACATACCCATTGTGACCCTAATCTTATGTCCGTATGCACAACGGGGCCCAAACCAAAAGGAGCAGGCGGCTTTTTTCAGAACTCAAAATTTGCTTGAAAGTGATTTAGACAACCCCCACAAATGACCCCATTCTAAAAACTAGACCCTTAACAAATTCATGTAGGGGTGTACTGTGTATTTTGAATCCACAGTTTTTGAATGAATCTAAGGAAACCAGAAGGAAGAAATTACGATCACGATAAAATCACGATTAATAATGTTGGAAGACCACAGACTCATTAAATGTATTAATGTTATTAAAAGTACGAATACTTACTATTACTATTCTCTGGTGGCATGCAAACACTTGAACAATTATAACTGCAACACTTTTCAACATTTGGGCATCCAGTGTCAGAGTTACAAGATGGGCGTACTCCCCTAACACAAACTCTATTGGGGGATGGACAGACACCGTTCTTCTCTAAAAAAAATAAAAGGTTCAGAATCAGAATGGAGCAGAAGAGATAAAGATACACAAATACACCGATACAATCAATAAGATATACAGTGTTTTTCTCCTGAAAATAAGAACGACTCCTAAAATGAGCCATACCTCATTTTTGTGGGTTGGGAGTCTTGAAACATAAGCCCAGCCCCGTAAATAAGCCCTAGTTACTTTACATAAAAAAAAAAGCAATACTTACCTAGCGGACACCATCCGGGTCTCTCCCACATTAAATGGCTGTGATTGGTTCTCGAGCACCATGGCTCAGCCAATCACTGCGGCACTTGATGAACTAATCAGAGCAATCGCTTGCTGAAGGCGCTGAGAACAGCACTGAAGCCTGCCTGAACTGTGGAGAACAGCGGGAGGGATCCGGACAGTGCCTGCTAGGTAAGTATTATGACATTCCCTGAAAGTAAGACCCTTTGCCTTTTTTGGGTCAAAAATTAAAATAAGACAGGGTTTTTTTTTAGGGAAACACAGTAGATGCAGTTAAGATGGCATGTTATATTGTATGTCCGCTGTGGTTGTCTCTATTATGGGGATCTAATGCTGGAAAGTGACACGCAAAAATGTACTATTACTTCCCGCTGCACATGCCTGACCATCGTTGTTCTCTCCAGTGCTTGGGCGGTTGCGGCTAATTACAATGCATGAGGCTGGACTACATAGAGATGGAGATTATAGGTGATCCTGATGGTCCAAGTGCCAAGTGATTCATTAATACAGACATTCGTTCATGGATCGGGGAGATGACAAACAGAGTAAGGCCTTAGTCAGACGGGCGTTTTTTCGCGCGATTTGCGGATCGCATGACGGATGCGCATCCGCAAATCGCGTGACCGGTGCGCACAAGTCGCCCGAAAATCTGCTCCTAGCCGCGTTTCATTAGAAACGGGCCGGAGCTGTCCAGCGCATTGCATTCAATGGAGACGGCAATAGAGCCGACTCCATTTAAAGCAATGCGCACGCCGGCAGCCCATTGCTTTCAATGGAGCGGCTGTATTGCCGCTCCATTGAATTCAATGGGCAAACATCGTTCTTCTCTGCCACAGCTGTTACAGCTGTGGCAGAGAAGAATGATTTGTCTTCTATATGTTCTCAATGGGGTCAGCGCTGCTGCCGCCAGCCCCATTGAGCGCATATACAGCAGAGAACAGGAATCGCAGATCGCAGATAGGTGCGATCTGCGATTTTTTTGTTCTATAATTTATCGGACGAGCGCATAAAAAGCGCTCATGTGTCCGATACCATTGCAAAGCAATGGTTTTATAAAATTGCCGGACGCATGCGCATGCGCAAATCGCGGCTAAAAACGCCCGTCTGACTAAGGCCTCAGAATAAGTTTGTTTGAAATATGCCAACCAATATACATATATTGAAGTAATTAGGTTAAATGAGAGAACAAGGGAATATTTAGTTATTAGACTAAAAAGACATCTATATATACACATGATTTCTTAAGTGGCATGTACCTTCTAATAAATTTGGTGCATTTTACATCAACACACTTCAGTATCAGATCTTAATAAATGTCCCCTCTGAATTGTACTGTTCCTCTGTTATTATTACTAGAAATTTAAATTGACAGTTGGGTGTGACCAGTTGGAGGCGTATTTCTGTAAACTGTCATTATGTCCATTGCAGTGAAAGGCAGTCCAGAAATGGGGAGAGGCGCCTGCTCTTCCAGGAGACCACATAATATTCCGGGAGATTTAACTAGTATGTCTATATGAAAACAACCGCAGCCTTCCACATTACGGTCAATATTCTTGTAGTTTATTGCTGTGGATACATTATTATCATACATATAATAACCACTACTGCTGAGCAAGGACTGATAACGGAGTAAACAGGAAGGACAATGTCAATTATGGTGTATTTGGATATAATAACTTACCTCCCACTGAAGGCCAACAGGTATTTCCACCCTTTGTTGTGCAACACTTAGCTTTAGGAGCGCACTCGCTGTCAGAAGTACACATGTCATCATTGGTGTTAGAAGGGATCTCCGATGGATTTGGGCATGAGCCAGGCCTTTCTGTAGACACACAGAAGATCGTGGATATAGTGAATATACTGCATAGCAAGAAAATATATAACTATAGAAAAACAAAAATACAACCCTTATAGGTGCTCGCTAACAATGAAAAAAAAGAAGAAATAGGGGGCCTCTTCACAAACGTGAAAATTGACCATCTCCATCTGTATTAGGGCTCCTGCACACTTGCGTTTTTCTTGCACGTTTTTTTTTTTCACGCGAATGTCAATGGGACTTTCTAGTGTTAAAAACTAAAGATGAGCGAACCTACTCGGCCACGCCCCTTTTTCGCCCGAGCGATTTTCGAGTACTTCCGTACTTGGGTGAGTGGGGGGTTGCAGCGGGGAGTGGGGGCGAGAGGGAGAGAGAGAGGGCTCCCCCCTGTTCCCCGCTGCTCCCCCCCGCTCCGCCACGCCTCCCCCCGTCCCCCGAATCTTTTTACCCAAGTACGGAAGTACTGGAAAATCGCGGTGCTCGATCGAGTAATTACTCGAAACGAGCATATTCGCTCATCTCTATTAAAAACGTATCGCACAACAATTGCAAAGCACAAACTTGTGATGCGCTTTGAAGATTAGAAAATCCCATTGACAATCACGTGAAAAAAAAAGCAGTGATGTCACAGCATTAAAAAAAACGCAAGTGGGTGTGAGCCCTATTACAGAGCTGTTTTTTGTACTTTGAATGTGTGGATTTTCACTTTTGAGCATTGCTTTAATTTGTACATACATGTCATCTGCATGATAAAGTTGAGTTATTCATTGCATTATCTTCTATTGATCCTGTTCCTACTGCTCCTCCTGATTTACGGCTGTTGCACAGAGCCCAAAGCTGTATTTTCTGCTGTTTGCAACCTTTTCAGCAGATACAGTACTCTCCCCCTAACATCATATATCAGCTGATATCATGTAATGGGACATATATTCTCCATCAGATTATTGTACCGTCCTTACGTAAGGTGGCAGGTGGATGGGCGACAAACAAACTGGGACAATCTGTGCAGGTAAGTCTTTCTTTGCTCAAGGTGATTTGGCAGCTGAACTTTAGAAGTCACATCAGGTTTTCAACACAACTCGCAGAACACTGGAACAGTCTCTATCTATCGATAACAAAAACCCGTATGCTTGAACAGCCTCTACACTACTGTTGTAACCCGAAGTTAACGGGGCCCCTCCATAATGTATGAATGCTTTGTATTGTCAGTGTCTTTCATGTTGTATGAATATGATGTATTGTACTTCTGCAGCACTGAATGGGTTAACTGTCTGGTATGGGAGACGTCTGAGAAATGTATCTTGTTGTTTGTCACATGAGCGTGCTTTATATGTGTATGCAAGATTTTGCAAACGGGTCCTTTCCAGTCTGGCAGTTTAGTCAGGCGAGTCCAGTCTGAGCTGCGAGTGAGCCACACAGACACCACCGTTCCTGTGTTGCTAGAAATGGAAGAGGAGGAAAGGTAACCTCAGCCTTCCCTTGGACAGCTGCACCCAGGAGATACCAGTGGTGCCCTCTTGGATGGAGAGCGAGTGGAACCGCCATTGTAGTGTGGAGTATCTTCCCAACCTGAGTGTTGACTGGTAGAGAGAGAGGGAAAGGAGTTTGTACCGGGAACAGAGCCCTGCAGATAAGTGGGAATGTAAATTCTCTGCGCCCCTGTGATTTCCTCCCTGTCTCACCACTTTGTGATTTTTGCACTACTGTTGCTGCTGGTGTGAGTTCATGTCGTTATTGGACTCTAAAATAAGTTGCTGCAAGTAAAGACGCACTGCCGACCGTTCATATCTTTGCTATTCAAATGTTTCCCTGTGAGTGTGGGCCATTTATTTCAACATCTGGATTCACTGCAGAGGAAGGAACGGTGGTGTCACCTGCGACAAGAAACTGTTAAGGTAAACCAAGTATTGGGTTACCCCTTTAAAAGGCCTTCCCTTGGTTACTTGGACAGGTCCCGTGCTACCCTCAGGGTCGGAGATGGTAGAACCCGTGACAAGGCCCAAACTCTACCCCACTGTCTACTAGGCTACAAAAAAAGATAAAATAGGTCAGCACTACCCAATGGAAATATATCTCAATAGAAATGTATAGGTGCACGTTAAACCATGGCTGCAACATACAGTAGAAGCAGAAACCAAAAATGGCAACAGCACGCTAAATACATTTACTATCAGAGGTATACATACCTATAATCAATACTCTAACCACATTAAATAATGCAAGGTTCTTGGTATATAATTTGATCAAATTACATTGGCCCATCTACCAACGTCCAGGTGACCAAGCTTTCAGATGGGTCCTAACGCTAATACCAGGTGGTAAATCTCAACCTGGGAAAGTTGGGTACCTACCTCTCAGAATTCCCCTCTCTTGGGACTAAGCCTACAAATAAAACCAGGGAAGGTAGGATACCATTTATATGCTCCAGTAGGAGGGACAGAAGGTAAATGTGTGGCAGGTATGCACGACCAAGTGAAGGCAGACAAAACTTGTACAAAAAAAGATAAAATAGGTCAGCACTACCCAATTGAAATATATCTCAATAGAAATATATAGGTGCACGTTAAACCATGGCTGCAACATATGGTAGAAGCAGAAACCAAAAATGGCAACAGCACGCAAAATAAATTCACTATCAGAGGTATACATACCTATAATCTAACCACATTAAATAATGCAAGGTTCTTAGTATATAATTTGGTCACCTGGATGTTGGTAGATGGGCCAATGCAATTTCATCAAATTATATACGAAGAACCTTGCATTAACCTAACTATCCAGACATTTGCTGGGAATCTCTATCAGGCAAAAGTAATGGATCCAACCACTGGCGTAACTATAGGGGATTCAGGCCCATAACGCCTCTCTTCTCCATATAGGGAGCCCAGTACTATGAATAAAGCATTATAGTTGGGGGCCCTGTTACAGGTTTTACATTAGGGCCCAGAAGCTTCAAGTTACGCCTCTGGATCCAACAAATTCTTGGTGACAATTTTATCTTCCAAAAGGTAGAAGAGACAACAAGGGGATCTGCGATCTTGGACTTAATTCTTACCAACAGGGAGGAATTGGTTGAGGAAGTACCAGTAGCTGTGACCTTAGGAGGCAGTGATTATGCTAGCCTTGAATTTTGGATAACAAGGGGAGGAAGACCTGAGAAGACTCAAACTTCAATTTTGGATTTCAGAAAGGCAGTTTTTAATAAACTAATGGCTAGATATTCTTAAGGACTGAAATGTCCAATAAGGTTGGGAAATATTGCGAAATGAGATTTTCAAAGCAATCAGGTTTGTTTGCTTGGTTTCCACACAGGCTTCCGACATTTGACAGTCATTTTTGTTGTGTTATTTTACCAGAATCCAGGGTCGGAGGTCATGGAAAATCAGACCCTGATGTCATCGAGCTCTAACACGGAGTCTCTATACCTCATTAGCAGTATACTGTATGCCGGCGGTGTTGTATAGCGCACATATACTGACCTGCAGCAGGCATCTTGCAGAATTTGAAGTCGTTGTCTGAACAGCATTTTTTTACTCCATCACATTCTCCATCGTTTTTGCAAAAATTTTCGTTAGATTCCCTTCCTGATGATGTGTACCTCCTTTCTTTGGGGCACTCTCCAGGTTTATCAGTGTCTAAAAGAAAATTACAGATAAAGTAGTTTATTTACCATTTTCACAATTGGTTGCAAAACTAGATTCACCCATAACCCAATGTCTGCAATGAAAAGTGACAATCGCAACAAGTTCTTTGGAGGCATGGAGGGAATCTTTAAGCACTCCAAGAGTGCAGCCTTATTTGGTACTTAAAAGTGGGTTCTAAGACTAAGATATTGATGACTTAATCTAAGGATAGGTCATCAATGTCTGACAGGTGGGGGTCCACTGCTCAGGTTCCCCACGATCAGCTGTTTGAAGATGCAGCAATGTTTGGGTGAGCGTTGTGGCTGCATCAGTGCAAATTATGCTTGCCATCTTTGTCACCCCAAAAAATCAGCCAAAGTGAATGAAGGATGCGTGGACGTGGTTTGGGGTGTGGTTAGAGGGGTGGCTTATCATGACATAGTTTTTCACTCCATTATTCTAATGGCCCCAACTAATAATTCTGCCCCCCCCCCCATGTGGCCCCAATAGTAATAGTGCCCTCAGTAGTATCCCCAATGGTACTAGTGACCCCTTAATGGCCCCAGTAGTAATAGTGCCTTGTTAGTGAGCCCAGTAATAATAGTGACCCTCATTTAGTGGCCTCAGAATTAATAGTGGACATCCAGTCTGGCAGCAACCACACGCCATCAATCATGCATTAACTCACTCTATCTGTACCATAGGTCCGCAGACCACTGCTCCTATAATCAGATGGTGACCCCATCCTCCCCCCTCCTTTGCCCCCACTGTTTTTGTATTCCTGCAGACAGATGCTGTCCTGTGCACAGCACATAAGTCAGGGGTCACAGTCTGATTATAGCAGCAGCAGCCAGACAGATGCTACAGACAGAGTGAGATAAATGCTTGATTGAGGGTATGGGGTTGCTGCGAGGTCATAGGTCCACTAAGAGGGACACTATTAATACTGGGGCCACTAAAAGGGTCACAGCTGACAGTTATTTTTCACTGGCCATCAATATGGCCAATAAAAAAGAAATTTTGGCAATGGCCTTTAGGCTTAATTATAGGCCAGGCTGGGGACTTACCAGCCGGGTAGCAATCCTAGTGCACATTGTTTGATGGCTGTTCCTGGTATAACAGCTCTATCCCATTCACTTGATTGGGACTGAGCTTCTCTCAGGCCATGTGACCAATGAATGGGACATCACTAGCCAGAGAGGAGGCCACAGCACTCATACAAGCACCTTGGCCAATTCAAACAGCTGATGGTGGGGATCTTGAGCGTCAGGCCCCCATTGATCTCATAGTAACCTAACTTGAGGATAGGTCATGAATATTTAAACCCCAGAAAACGCCTTTCATAACAGCAATTTTTGGATTTGTTCAACTTTACCTTACAAAAGCCATACAGTTTTTATTTTGCCATCAACCATGTGAGGTCTTGATTTTTGTAGGACAAATAGCTTCTTTTTTGGGATATATATAACGTACTACATGAATTTTATAACTTTTTGGTGAGGAAGGGGTGAAAAACAGCAATCCTTCCATTGCTCTTTAATATTTTCTTTTTTAACTGCGTTCACCATGTGACATAACTGACGTTATAACATTTTTCTGGGGGTCATTATTAGAGATGAGCGAGCACACTCGGCAAGCTGAGTTACTCGAGCAAGTCTCGCTCATCTCAAGTAACTGCCTTCTCCTCTGAGCATGCTCGGCGGGGGGGGGGGGGGGGGGGGCGGCGGAAGGTAGCGGGGGGGGGGGGGAGAGAGAGAGAGATCTCCCTCACTCTCCCCCTTCCCCGCTCTCCCCCGCAGCCCAATGCTGCCCCCCCCCGAACATGCTCGGAGGAGAAGTCAGTTACTCGAGATGAGCGAGGCTTGCTCGAGTAACTCACCTTACCATTACAATGATACCAAAATTATATATTTTTTTAAATTTCTTTTTATTGTTCCATAAAAATCACTTAAAGGGGTTGTCCCGCGCCGAAACGTTTTTTTTTTTTTTTCAATAGCCCCCCCCGTTCGGCGCGAGACAAACCCGATGCAGGGGTTAAAAAAAACAAACGGATAGTACTTACCCGAATCCCCGCGCTGCGGCGACTTCTTACTCACCTTGCGAAGATGGCCGCCGGGATCTTCACCCACGATGGACAGCAGGTCTTCTCCCATGGTGCACCGTGGGCTCTGTGCGTTCCATTGCCGATTCCAGCCTCCTGATTGGTTGGAATCGGCACACGTGACGGGGCGGAGCTACAAGGAGCAGCTCCCCAGCACGAGCGGCCCCATTCAGAAGGGAGAAGACCGGACTGCGCAAGCGCGTCTAATCGGGAGATTAGACGCTGAAATTAGACGGCACCATGGAGACGAGGACGCTAGCAACAGAACAGGTAAGTGAATAACTTCTGTATGGCTCATAATTAATGCACGATGTACATTACAAAGTGCATTAATATGGCCATACAGAAGTGTATAACCCCACTTGCTTTCGCGGGACAGCCCCTTTAATTTCTTTAAATTATTTGTTTTTGGCATCGCTGCACTCAAACACCACTACTTTTTTACGTTTTCATCTACACAGCTAGGTGAGGACATGTGTTTTAACTGGACGAACTGTCGTTTATAGGTACCAATTTGTGGGGGCATACAAAGTTTTGATCACTTTTTAGTGCTTTTTTTGGAGGTGGAATGAGCCAAGAACCGCATTTTTGCATTTTGCAGTGTTCACTATGGATGCAGCAATACTAAGTATGTATTTCTTCTATTTATTTATTTTAATGGCTATGCCAAAAAAGGTGTGTTTTTTTTTCAATTTGTAAATTTTATTTCCTTTTCAACTATTCTTTATGTTTCAGATGGGGCATTAAACATGTGATTTTCTGATTGCTCATGTAATACACCACAATACTTCTACATTGCAGTATATTATTTATTGCTACATTAGATTTTATAGCTATGGTAGGCCTTAAGGCCACTCTTAGGCATCCTATCCACTGTCTCGCCCATATCGAGAACGGTACTTCTGCGTACCGTTTTACCTGTCACTGCAAGGGTTGCTTCTATGGCTGCTTTCAGACGAGCTACAAAATCACACGATTTTCTCATGATGCGACAGCGCTACAAATCGCATGTATGTGAAGCTCATGCTTTCCTATGGGCTCTTTCACATTAGCAATGTTTTGTCTGATGCTATCTTGCGAGAGATAAAAATCGCAACATGCTCTACACAGCCACGATTTGCAAATTTTTTTTTTCTAGCCCATGTTTCCCTATGGAGCCTTCATTTGTGTTGCATTGCATGTTGCGTTGCACAAAATCACGGTTTTCGTGCTGTGCGATGCAACTTTAACAGTAGGAAATCCTACAGTTTCCCCCAAAATAGGCCCTAGCTCAGTGATGGCAAACCTTTTAGAGACCAACTGCCCAAACTGCAGCCCAAAACCCAAAATTTACTGCAAAGTGCCAACATGTCAGGGGGCGGGGCTTATCACGACGTACGATTTTACCCCCGTCGTTCTAAAAAAAACAGGGCTGCTTCAAAATAGGCAGCGTGCAGATTTTGACTGCTTTTACAATGTGGAAATACTGTAGAATGTCCTCAGCGGAAATTTCTGTGGACCCCCACCCAGTGATAATAGTAACCACCCCCAGCGGCTCCAGCAATAATAGTGATCCCCCCAGCGGCCCCAGCATTCTTAAGCTGCCACTTCCTAGTCAGGAGGTTCAAAAATCCCGCCTTCAGGAAGCGCTGGCTCTGATTGGTTCTCAAGCACTACAGCTCAGTCAATCCCTGCAGTGCTCGATGAACCAATCACAGACATCGCATTGAAATGAGTCGTGTTTGGAAAGCTTGTGTCTAGGGGCTAGATCATGTACGTAAATTAGTTTTGCAGCCTAAGCTGAACTTTTGCATATGGGCTCCTGAGCCTCTAGCTACACCCCTGGATAAAGAATAATTTGCTGATCCGTAGGGGGGCTCACCATGTCCTGTTCTCCATCATGGTGAGGGTTTCTTCTTTCCCAGCAGTGGCATAAGATTGAATGCTCGGTCAATGTTCCATTCGCTTTCAGTGGGATTGCCAAAATTTCGGAGCGACACCCCCTTGGGTAATTCTGTCATTCCCATTAAAATGAAAGGAGCACTTACCTAACTTTTCAGCTGTTATAGGACCATAAATATGGAAGCATAAGGGTGCTTTTACATGTACCAGAATTGGCAGCACAATTTTACGCCATACGGGAAAAAAAAGTATAGAATGCAGATTTAGATACGGATTTGAAAATGTCTTACATCCTCAGCAAATCCGCAATAAAATTCACATGTAGACATGCATATTTTGAGTTCCACGGTGGAACATTCCGCTGTGTGTTGGGTGTTACGTGTGAAAGCCCCCTGAGGTTATGTCCACATGGGGTAGTTTTGCTGTGGATTTTTGAAGTACTTACAGTAGCGGTTTTAAAAATTTCATCCACATGTTGTGGAAAAATCTCCACCAAACCGGTGCGGAAATTGACATGTGGTGAGAAATTTATATCCACAGTATGTCAATTACAGCACCAGATATACTGTAGAATCCCCCTCTTCTAATGAGGGGGTGAAATCCACACCAAAATCTTTGTAAAATTCTGCACCAAATGGTGCTGTTTTTGATGCAGATTTTCTGTTGTGGACCTTCCATATCACATCCGTCCAGTGTGCACATAGCCTAAGGGAGGTGTGTGCTCTGGGAAATTAAAAGCAAACATACAGCACAGTAGCTCAGTGGAGTTTTATTAACATAGTAAATATTACTGTGAGTTTCGCCTTAAGGTGATTTTCTCAAGGTTCTATAACAGGTTTTTTTCTACAGTGTGTTAAGCAACTTTAGAAAAAGTTTCACATACAGCGTTCAGTGTCCTTTTTGTGTTATGCATTTTTCAGCTTTTCTATATTTTTATCTAAATAGCTGCTGGCAGATGCTAGCTGGGGATCTACAGGGTGAGGCAAAAGTCTGGACACATGCCAATACGTCTTTTGGAGGCCTGTACAGGCAGTCTATGTATAAAGAGAATCTCTCTTCATACATCCCGCGTATCGGCTGTTTCTTACAGCCGACATCCGGAGACAACAGCTCCAATGAGCCACACAGCTCATAGGACCTGTTAACCCTTAAATTGCCACTGTCAATTCTGACAGTGGCATTTAAATCCCCTGCATGATGTTTGGGGGTCCCGTACGGCCCCCTGCGATGAGATCGCAGGGAGCCGTGCGGGTGTCATGCCAGCCAAGGGCCTTCTGAAAGGCCCCAGGGCTGTCATGACAGAATGCCTATCAAGCCATCCCCGTGGGGTGGCTTGATAGACTGCCTGCCCGATAGCAGTATGACTTCAAACTGCAGGAGCGATGTTGTCCCCTCTGGAGACTTTAAAAAAAAAGTAAAAATAAGGACAATAATGTTTCACTAATTTTTTTTAAGTAATAAAAGTTTAATAATAAAACAAAAATACATATTTGGTATCGTTGCATACATAAAATCCGATCTATTGAAGTAATGCATTATTTTCCAGCACGATAAATGCTGTCAGAAAAAATATAAAGAACGACAGAAATGCGTGTTTTGGTCACCCTGTCTCCAAGAAAAAAATGAAATAAAAAGCGATCAAAAAGTTGCATGTACTCCAGAACAGTATCAACGGAAACTGCAGGACATCCTGCAAAAATGTAGCCCTTGCACAACTATGGCTATGGAAAAATAAAAAAGCTACTGCACGCAGAAGATGGCGGCAGAAAATAATTAAAAAAATTAAATATCTTTGATAAAAAAAATACAAGTACTACAGCCAAAAAAAATAATAAAAATTTAGTATCATAGTAATTGTACTGACCCATAGAATAAAGTTATCATGTTATTTTTGTTGCAGTTTGTGCGCCGTAAAAAAAAGACAAAAGATGGCAGAATTTCATTTTTTTTCCCCATTTCTCTCCACTTAGAATTTTTTAGTTTTTCAGTACATTATATGGTACATCAAATAGTACCATTGGAAAATACAACTCGTGCCACAAAAAGCAAGCCCTAATGCAGCTACGTCGATAGATAAATAAAGGAGTTACGATTTTTTAACACTTTGCAATCCAATTTTTGATTCAGGGTTTCCTAGGGGGTTTTCTCTTTCTGCCATTATACAATGGTGCCATCTGCGGGCTAGAGCCAGTACTGCGGCATGGGACATGCGGGAGAGTCCCCCGACAACAGTGCGGCCAGTGATCTACAGTAAGAATACCCTGCCGGACGTCTTTCAACATCGGAGCTGTACAGCCTTCAATCAGAATATCTTCAGACGTCAGACAGTGGATTGGAAAAGGGTTAAAATGGGGGAGGTCACTAAGAGGTTAATTTGCGTAATTAGGTAAAAAATAACTTCCAATGTGTGAAAACATTAATTGGGAGGAAGACTATATCTTTTGGAGCAGAAGATGTTTTCAGAGGCCATTTTGACATTGACCATATTGAATTCAGCTGAGGCTTTTCAAACCGAACGAAGACGTGACATATCAGTCTTGGCTAAAACTTATCAGAGACTCACTGGACTTTTATCTCTGGAGTGATTTTAAAGTCCCTTGTGTATGCGTAAAAAATGTGCAATGTGGTTCACCTGAAAGAGTGAAAAAGAACCTTCTTCAGTTCTTCAACGTGTTCACAAAGACTGGATGAAACGTTTCACCATATGCATCCAGCAGAATGAAGGACACGTTGAACACGTCATGTAAAGTACTTTGTGAAATGTGCATTGCTTAAATCCTCAACAATTAAAGATAGGACAAAACTGACCTTTCCGGTGTCTTTTTGAGTAAATCCTGGCCAAGATTAATATATCACATGACTTCTTTCCCAATTTAAGTTGAATTGATTCATGATTTCGAAATGGCCACTGAAAACATCTTCTGCACCAAAACAATGCTGCCCAATAAATACTTTTATACATTGGAAGTCAATTTTTTGAATCCTAATTACACCGGGTAAACAGATGTGTCAAGACTTTTGCCTTACCCTGTATGAGAAATAATAAGGTCTACATATGGTACATTGAGTTTAGTTTTTTGTTGGCACTTTAATGCTATGTTGATGGAGGTTTTTCAAGTGATATGGTAACAAAGACTTGCACAAAAATGTTTGTACAAAAAGACTGTTTTTAAAAAAAACTACTAAAATGCAAATAAAACCACATACTATATAATGCTTTAAGCTTTGTTTTTAGTGCTATGTAAGTGACATGATAACTTTTTTCCCGGAGGCTCTGCATTACAGATTGCTGACGTGTCACTATCCGTGTTCCTACACAATGGTAGGCTGGAGTATCACTTCCCTCGCATGAAACAGAATTACAAAAAAGTCATATAGTCCCAACATAATACTGACCCAGTGAGAAATCCCATGAGTTTAGGCAGAGGACCAACCTACCTGTAGGTCACTAGCTGATGGGATTCATCAACAGTGCACATGTTATATATATCAGGATGATACCTGGACCTACAAAATTGTTTCATATGTTGTGTGTAATGTGCCCTGGTGTACATACTACATCCATTATATATAACATCTCTATCTCTTCTATGATACTGCTAGATTAGGTATAACTTACCATATGATGATGATGATGATACCATCAGGATGACAGAACAGAGCAAGAGCCCCAGGAACGAGGCTTGAAGTCTGCTTATCTTCATCATGGTTATGATAATTGTAATGTGCTTTCTGAGTGCAGACTCTTATAAATAAGCAGACAATGACGACCTGCGTGTGGGTGGTGGCCTTGCAGAAAAGGCAGAATCAGTGGTACATTGTGACCTGTACCCTGCACTAACAATGTACAGGTGTAATTATTGCAAAATTGTGCGTGAGACTTTTTAATATAATCTGCAGTTATGCAACTTCACATAACGTAACATGGAAAACCTGCTGATCTACTTCACTAAACCATTATGTAGCCCTCATTCCTTCCTATACCTGGACTTTCCACTAGTCGCTGGCTTTAAATTTAATTTCCCTGTCTGTGATGGTATCATAATGTAAATGATTATATGTGTGTATACATTGTCACACCTATATATTTATGGTGTAGATGTTCTTCGTATGTATTAGATATATATTAAATTGGGTCACGTTGCAACCGCAACAGCATAATAATGTTGTTTTTGTTGGCCATTTAGTCGTTCGAGACCCTCAGGGACCCTAAAGGCAAGCTCCCTCTATGTTTTTGGTTTCAGTTTTAATCTTCCATATCAGCTGCTTCAGACCTGCTTCTGTTTCTGCAAGCAGAGTTGTGTCATCTGCGTAACGGAAATTGTTGATGTTTCTTCCACCTATTTTCACCCTGATTTCCAATTTGTCTAGGCCCATTTTAGGCATGATCCCTTCAACAAATAGGTTAAACAAGAAGGGTAAGAGGATGCAGCCCTGTCAGACGTCTTGGCTGATCCCAGACCAATTTCTGGTCCCATACTGTGTTCTCACAGTGGTTTCTTGATTGGTATAAAGGGATTTTATCAGCTTGACTAGATGTGCGGATACGCCAAGCTCTTGTAGGTCCTGCCATAGCTTGTCATGGTCGACGCAGTCAAAGGCCTCACAGGAATCCTGCTACGCATCAGGGAGGGCCTCTTTGACTACTGATGCCTCTCTGGAGAAAGCAGAAATCTTGGAGATGGCAGTGGGAGGTTCAAGTTAAAGGGGCACTTAGGCTAATGTCATTAACAGAGAGGAGAGCATTGTTGGACAGAGATGAGGGAGAAGATATAGGGTGGCACAATGCTGTGGAGAGTTTTATGGGTGAAAGTGATGAGTTTCAATTATAGTCTGTATTTGACCGGCAAAGGGTGGAAGCATCAGTGTAGTGACCGGCACAGGGTGGAAGCATCAGTGTGGCAGTTGGACAAAAAGATAAGCCTGGCTTCTGCATTCACGATGAATTGGAGTGGGAAGAGTTTAAGGAGGGGCAGACCAATCAATCGCTAGTTGTAGTAATCAAGTTGAGAGTGGAAAAGGGCGAAAATAACTTTGAGGTGCAGGTGACTTGAGCGAGCAAGTGATCACATATCGGGAGGGAAAGAAAAATTTAAAGAATTATAGAGAAAAATGGAATGAAAATGCAATTGCAATACTTTTGGGGAGGTTTTGTTTTGATGGTGTTCCTGGTGTGGTGAAAATAACAAGGTAATTTTACTCTGTGGGTCAGTACTATTATGGAAATGTCAAATTTGCATTTACATTTTTTGTATTCTACTGCTTTAACCCCTTAGGCCTCGGTCACACGACCATTTTTTGGTCCGATCTGCAGACATGCTTGCGATCTGCAGATCTATAGACCAAATGCATCCCAATGGGATCGGTCCCATGTCCGCTTTTTATGCGGATGTGCAATCAATTATAGGACACAACGATTCGCAGAACGCGCCTATCTGCGTTCTGCGCATCGCTGTGTTCTATATACACGCTCAATGCAGCCGGCGGCAGCAGTGCCGACCCCATTGAGAACATATACTAAAGATCGTTCTCCTCTGCCACAGCTGTAACAGCTGTGGCAGAGAAGAACGATGTTCACCCATTGAATTGTATTGTCGGATCCATTGAAAGCAATCAGAGGCAGCTCTCTGCCTCAGCTATTGAATGACAGCTAATGACATCCGTTATGCGATCCGCAAATCCGAAAAAACGCCCGTGTGACCGAGGCCTTAATGACTCGGCCCTTTTTTTTTTCATTTTCGTTTTTTTCTTCCCTCTTTAAAAAAATCGTAACTCAACAAATCTGCCAAGAGGGGGCAGATCTTGGATCACTTACACAGGCATAAAATTATGATTGCATTAATACAGGAAATGCATTTCCAAGGAAATAAAATCCCCAACTGCAAAAACCACAACTATACCACGTGGTATCATAGCCCGCACCCCACTAAAAAAGTGGGTGGTACGTCAATAGCTATACACAAACAACTCCCACGCAAATGTATCTCTTCATCACTGGATGAAGAAGGGCCATATCTCTTTTTGAAGATTCAAGTTTGCAATGATATTGTAACCATTTCTAATGTGTATTTTCCGAATGAAGCACAAGTTCGCTTCGGCATCCGGATGCTGGGGGCCCTGAGTACCTTTGCAGATGGCTCCGACATCTTACTAGGTGGCAACTTCAACCTCAGCCTAGAGCCTACGCTTGACTCCTCTGGGGGTAAGTCCGGTATTACTCATACATCACTCCGTAGGATATGCAAAGAGCACGCTAGCCTTAGACTGATTGACCTTTGGAGGACCTTACATCCCGAGGTGAGAGATTATAGCTTTTTCTCCCCATCTCACAACAGTTATCAACATCTAGATTATTTGTTTGTTTCACACAAATTTCTAAACCGGGAGCCCTTAAGTTCTATAGGCTCCTTCATATGGTCCGACCACACTCCGGTCTGGGGGTCAATTAGAGGAGCCTCACAAGATAGAGCTAACACCAGGTGGCGACTAAAAGACAACCTGCTGAACTTCTGTTGAGAATTTCAATACAGATCATGCGTCTGACAGTACTTCAGATCCCATGTAGTGGGAGGCCCTGAAATGCATGCTTCGCGGGATCTTTATTTCCATGGGGGCATGCTTGAAGAAGGAAGGGGCCAACACGCTTGAGGGCCTCATCTCCCAACTGACACAACTCGAGAACATAAACAAAGTATTCCCCTCAAATACTAGGGCAGCAGAAATCTCCGCAATTCGAAACCAAATCCTTCACCTGTTTGACCAGGCCTGAGGGACAGAGCTAGAGGAAGATTTTATGAATACGGGAATAAATGCGGCAAGGAACTAGCCAGAGCCTTGAACCCACAGTCACCACAGACATATATTTTTGCTATTAATATGCCTGAAGAGGGGATGGTCAACACAAACACAAAAATAACAAATGGCTTCCATAAATACTACCATGACTTGTATAATCTGCCAGACAGACACGGGGATCGGAGAGCAGAGTCAATACAGGAAAGGGACAATTATTTACGTAACTTTGTTCCCAAACAGATCACAGAATCAGATCAGAGTGCAGTCGAGGGGGATTTTTCCCTACAGGAAGTGAAGGAGGCAATTCAACTCCTCAAAATTGGGAAAAGCCCGGGGCCGGATGGCTACACGCCCCGCTTCTATAAGCTTCTTGGAGAGCATCTAGCCCCCCTGTTGCTCAATGCTTTTAACTCTGTCTCTGGTCCATGCCCCTTCCCAACCCAAGCGTTACAGGCAGTGATAACAGTAATACCTAAGTTGGGGAAAGACCCCTCGGCCTGCGATAGTTACAGGCCGATCTCCCTTCTAAATATAGTCACTAAGATTTTCGCAAAAATCCTGGCTACACGTCTCCAACCTCACATCCCGTCAAGAGTTCACAGAGATCAGGTGGGCTTTGTCCCGGGGAGGGAGGCAGGGGACAACACAATAAAAACGCTCGCCCTTGTGTCTCGAGCGCATAACTCCAGGGATCCACTGTGTCTTCTCTCAGTAGACGCAGAGAAGCCATTCCATAGGGTGAGCTGGGGATTCCTGGAGGCAGTTTAGATTTAGGAGCTGGATAATGGCTTTATACCAATGGGCGGCTCTCATCACCCATACAAATATGCAATAGCACACGGGAAGGTTGTCCCCTGTCTCCCTTCCTGTATTTACTGGTAATGGAGACCCTGGCGAATGCTCTCCGTGCAAACACCAATATTGGTGGTGTTAGGGTAGCCAGCAAAGAATATAAAGTGGCCCTATACGTGGACGATTTCTTATTATACATCACAAATCCCAGAATTGCCCTCCCTAACGTTCTAGCAGAATTCAAATGCTTCGGGACCCTCTCTAATTTCAAAATAAATCTTAGTAAATCGGTAATTCTCAATATCACTTTGCCAGACTCAGAGGTCGATGCCCTAAAGCCCACCCTTCCGTTCAAGTGGAATCGCAATGAGATGACATATCTAGGGGTGATGATTACGAAAGATCTGAACAACCTTTTTTTGAAAAACTATAAACCGCTCTTGTCCATGCTGGAGGCAGACTTTAATAGATGGAAGTCTGTTCCCATGTCCTGGTTCGGCAGATTAAGTGCAGTAAAAATGAACACCCTACCAAGATTTCTTTATATTCTTCAGACAGTTCCTATCTGTTTGCCTGGATCTTTCTTATCGGGAGGTATGAGTATCCCAAACGTTTCCCTTTACTACAGAGTGTCACTGACCAGACAGATCCTGGACCTGTTCCACAGTAGATCACAGAAGCTATGGGTAGAAATGGAACAGGACTCTGCTCCTTTTAATGGTCTAGGCCTTATTTGGCTACCAAGTTGAGGAAAACATAGGGGCTTGGGACTATCTCCATTTCTGGAGGATATGGTATCAGCCTGGATAGGTCCAGCGACTAAACTGGGACTGATCTTAAGACCGGGCCCGCTCACTTCCTTAGTGGGAAACCTGGATATCCCTAACTTCGTAAAGGGTTCTCCCTTGACAAACATTATTTCAGACACGATTCCCAGGGTTCATGACATAACCCCAGGCGATGGATTTAAAACACTGCACGAGATACTGGGAGATAAGAGACACCCCCCCCCCCCCCCCCGGAGCGTGGTTTCAGTACCTACAGCTGCGCCACTATGTCGGGGCTCTGGGGGATAGACAACTGATGAGGCGTCCTATCACACCCTTTGAGAGGCTGTGCACCTCGGTCCCCTCAGTACAAAAGAAGATATCAATGCTGTACCGGATGTTTGTGGAGGAGGGCACGTGCAATGGTAGCAGAGAATTGCAGAGGGAATGGGAGAGGAACCTCGGTATCTCGCCCCCAGTCATGGAGGAAATCGTACATTCTGACCCATAAAATGCAAGAATTAAACTACAAAATATTGACAAGATGGTATTGGACCCCGGTGAGGCTGGCCAGGATGTTCCCTCAGTATGCGGATACATGTTGAAGATGTCTTTCAGGGACAGGTTCACTAGTCCACCTGTGGTGGTCCTGCCCTCTGATCCGCCCCCTCCGGCAGGAGGTCAACACCTTGTACTCCTCTGTATGCAGAAACAAAATCACATTCACTCCAGAAATAGCATTGCTGTCTATGTTCCCAGGCTCAATAACCTGCATAAAGAGCTCTCTGCTCAGATTCTTCATACTAGCCATGCGCCTAATAATTTTGAGAAACTGGAGATCTAGAACACTTCCCTCTAGATTGATGTGGCTGAAAGCGTTAGATCACTTAACATACATGAAGGAACTCTGCGCAAAAGACGAACTGAGACACAACAAATGTGCCTCTATGTGGACAATCTGGAACCAGTTCTGCTCTTCTCCGGACCTCAGTGTATGGCTGGAAAGTGGATCATTACCCACCCCACTCACAACCGCCACTTTGGCCAATAGTACTAGACCATAAGCTATTATCTCTTCATATTTTCGCTTAAAGGCCGGGCGCTGTTCTCCCACACCTGTCCTCTCCCCCCCCCCCTCCTTTATTTTTCTCTCTCTCTCTCTCTTTTCTTCTTTTTTTTCTCTTGAGGTACTTGTGTGCTCGTACCCTAACTATCCACAACTTTGTTCACTTGTTATATATTTTTTTCTCTCATCCTCTTTTCCTTCTACTTTATTCTGTATAAGTAATCAATATATGCCTGACTAGGCACATAAGTGTTAAGCTAGAGCTGTTTACATTGTGAAAATAAACTGCCTTAGGCCTCAGTCACACGGGCGCATCGGCATCCGTACACCGGTGCCGATGCGCTCGTGTGACTGCAGGAAGGAGACGGACGTACCTGCAGACGGCCGTCTCTCTGTAGCGCCGGAGGAAAGAACACATGACCGGCAATGGAGCCGTCTGCAGGTACGTCCGTCTGCTGGTGTCAGTCACACGGGCGCATCGGCGCCGGTGTACGGGTGCCGATGCGCCCGTGTGACTGAGGCCTTAGAGATAGAGAATGTAAACTAAAGCATAAGGATAGTTTTTAAGCGTGTCAATATTGTTTATTTGAGGATTTGCTCACACATCTTTGTATTCATCGTATTTCCATGGCAGACCAAATAAAAACTTTTTGAACCATAAAAAATTCGTAGCTCCTTTATTTATCCATTGACGGTGCAGTATGAAGGCTTGTTTTTTGCGGGGCGAGTTGTATTTTTCAATGGTGCTATTTAATGTACCATAAAGTGTACTGAAAAACATTAAAAAAATTCTAAGTGGGGTAAAATGAAGAAAAAAAAACATATTCCACCATCTTTCAGTGCGTCTTGTTTTTACGGCGCAAAAACTGCAACAAAAATGACATGATAACTTTATTCTATGGGTCAGTACAATTACTACGATACCAAACTTATGTAGTTTTTTTTTTTACTATACTACTCTTTTTTTTTCAGACATTTAATCTTTTTCAATTATTTTCTACTGCATCTTCTGTGCGCAATAACTTTTTTTATTTTTCCGGCGACGTAGTTGTGTGAGGGCTCATTTTTTGCGGGATGTCCTGTAGTTTGTTAGTAATACATACGACTTTTTGATTGCTTTTCATTGTGTTTTTTCTGGGAGACAGGGTGACTGAAAAAGTGCATTTCTGGCGTTCCTTTTTTTTCCGGAGGTAAATAATGCACTACTTTGAAAGTTCAGACTTTTACGAATGCAGCATACCAAATATGTATTTTTCTTTTATGATTTAGATTTTTTTAATTATAGATATAGCAAAAGGGGGGTAATTTTAAACTTCTTTTTTTTTACAAATAATAAAACTTTTTTGATTTTATTTTCACTTTTCTTTCAAGCCCCCCTGGGCAACTACAACTAGCAATGCTTTGATCGCTCCTGCAGTATGACGTAATGCTATAGCATTACGTCATACTGTGATTTGACAGACAGTCTATCAAGCCACCCCATGCGGATGGCTTGATAGGCAGTCTCCTAAGGCAGCCCTAGGGCCTTTCAGAAGGCCCCAGGCTGCCATGACATCTGCATGACTCTCCCGATCTCACCGCGGTGGGGCCGTATGGGACTCCCAAACATCATTCGGGGGATTTAAATGCTGCTGTAAGAATTGACAGCGGCATTTTAAGGGTTAATAGCCACAATCGGCCACGCAGCCGATTGCAGCTATTGCCTGTGGGTGTCAGCTGTAATAAACAGCTGACGCCAGCACTGTTTGAAAAGAGGACGCCCCACCAAATAAAAAAATCTTAATAAGAGGGAATCAATATATATGTAACTCCAAATGCTGCTGTTGAAAATAATACCAAATCTTTATATGGCTACTAGAGATGAGCGAACGCGTTCGTCCGAGCTTGATATTCGTGCGAATATTAGGGTGTTCGGGATGTTCGTTATTCGTAACGAACACCATGCGGTGTTCTGGTTACTTTCACTTCCTTCCCTGAGACGTTAGCGCGCTTTTCTGGCCAATTGAAACACAGGGAAGGCATTACAACTTCCCCCTGCAACGTTTAAGCCCTATACCACCCCCCTGCTGTGAGTGGCTGGCGAGATCAGGTGTTCGCCTAATATAAAAGTCGGCCCCTCCCACGGTTCGCCTCAGATGCGGTGTGAGTTAGATGAGGGACAGTGCTGTTTATACCGGAGCTGCTGTAGGGAAAGAATTGGTAGTTAGTGTAGGCTTCAAGACCCCCCAAAGGTCCTTATTAGGGCCACTGATAGCTGTGTGTTGGCTGCTGTTAGCAGTGTGCTTTTTATTTTTTCTCAAAATCGGCTCTGCAGAGCGTTGCACCTGGCATTAGGGACAGAAGTGCTGCATAGGCAGGGAGAGTGTTAGGAGTGAGTGTAGCCTTCAAGAACCTCAACGGTCCTTTCTAGGGCCATATTTATCCGTGTGCAGTACTGTCCAGGCTGCTGTTAGCTGTGCTGCATTTTTTTTGGGCTTCTCAAAATCGCCTCTGCAGAGCATTCCACCCTCCATTGATACTGCAGGGAAAGAATTGTATAGGCAGGGCCACAACACAGTTATTATTCATAGAATATACGCAGTGCTGCCTTTTGGTGGGAAAAAACTGAAAACAAATCTATTTGTCCAGCCTCTGTCCGTCCTTACGGGCGGTGGACACGTGTGAGCTGCGTGAACAACATTGCTAAATCAGACGCACCCAGCTACGCTTTACTGCTGGCTTCGCCATTTGCTTTCCTTAATTGGGAAAAAAAATACCTGCTCTGCCAGAGTTATAATAACTCTGCTACCCTCACGTTCAGTGACACATTAGCAGGGACACAGCACAGTTATTAAACTTCTCATGTTCATTGAATATACGCAGTGCTGCCTTTTGGTGGGAAAAAACTGAAAACAAATCTATTTGTCCAGCCTCTGTCCGTCCTTACGGGCGGTGGACACGTGTGAGCTGCGTGAACAACATTGCTAAATCAGACGCACCCAGCTACGCTTTACTGCTGGCTTCGCCATTTGCTTTCCTTAATTGGGAAAAAAAATACCTGCTCTGCCAGAGTTATAATAACTCTGCTACCCTCACGTTCAGTGACACATTAGCAGGGACACAGCACAGTTATTAAACTTCTCATGTTCATTGAATATACGCAGTGCTGCCTTTTGGTGGGAAAAAACTGAAAACAAATCTATTTGTCCAGCCTCTGTCCGTCCTTACGGGCGGTGGACACGTGTGAGCTGCGTGAACAACATTGCTAAATCAGACGCACCCAGCTACGCTTTACTGCTGGCTTCGCCATTTGCTTTCCTTAATTGGGAAAAAAAATACCTGCTCTGCCAGAGTTATAATAACTCTGCTACCCTCACGTTCAGTGACACATTAGCAGGGACACAGCACAGTTATTAAACTTCTCATGTTCATTGAATATACGCAGTGCTGCCTTTTGGTGGGAAAAAACTGAAAACAAATCTATTTGTCCAGCCTCTGTCCGTCCTTACGGGCGGTGGACACGTGTGAGCTGCGTGAACAACATTGCTAAATCAGACGCACCCAGCTACGCTTTACTGCTGGCTTCGCCATTTGCTTTCCTTAATTGGGAAAAAAAATACCTGCTCTGCCAGAGTTATAATAACTCTGCTACCCTCACGTTCAGTGACACATTAGCAGGGACACAGCACAGTTATTAAACTTCTCATGTTCATTGAATATACGCAGTGCTGCCTTTTGGTGGGAAAAAACTGAAAACAAATCTATTTGTCCAGCCTCTGTCCGTCCTTACGGGCGGTGGACACGTGTGAGCTGCGTGAACAACATTGCTAAATCAGACGCACCCAGCTACGCTTTACTGCTGGCTTCGCCATTTGCTTTCCTTAATTGGGAAAAAAAATACCTGCTCTGCCAGAGTTATAATAACTCTGCTACCCTCACGTTCAGTGACACATTAGCAGGGACACAGCACAGTTATTAAACTTCTCATGTTCATTGAATATACGCAGTGCTGCCTTTTGGTGGGAAAAAACTGAAAACAAATCTATTTGTCCAGCCTCTGTCCGTCCTTACGGGCGGTGGACACGTGTGAGCTGCGTGAACAACATTGCTAAATCAGACGCACCCAGCTACGCTTTACTGCTGGCTTCGCCATTTGCTTTCCTTAATTGGGAAAAAAAATACCTGCTCTGCCAGAGTTATAATAACTCTGCTACCCTCACGTTCAGTGACACATTAGCAGGGACACAGCACAGTTATTAAACTTCTCATGTTCATTGAATATACGCAGTGCTGCCTTTTGGTGGGAAAAAACTGAAAACAAATCTATTTGTCCAGCCTCTGTCCGTCCTTACGGGCGGTGGACACGTGTGAGCTGCGTGAACAACATTGCTAAATCAGACGCACCCAGCTACGCTTTACTGCTGGCTTCGCCATTTGCTTTCCTTAATTGGGAAAAAAAATACCTGCTCTGCCAGAGTTATAATAACTCTGCTACCCTCACGTTCAGTGACACATTAGCAGGGACACAGCACAGTTATTAAACTTAGATTATTCATTCACTAGAGGCAGTGGGGCCTTTCGTTTTCCCAAAAGGGAAAAAATTATATTTGGCCTGCAGTCTTGCGCCAATTTATTTCCTGCGTGTGAAATCAAATCACTGGTAATACAGCATGCTGAGGGGTAGGGGTAGGCCTAGAGGACGTGGACGCGGCCGAGGACGCGGAGGGCCAAGTCAGGGTGTGGGCACAGGCCGAGCTCCTGATCCCGGTGTGTCGCAGCCGACTGCTGCGCGATTAGGAGAGAGGCACGTTTCTGGCGTCCCCACATTCATCGCCCAATTAATGGGTCCACGCGGGAGACGGTTATTAGAAAATGAGCAGTGTGAGCAGGTCCTGTCCTGGATGGCAGAAAGTGCTTCGAGCAACCTATCGTCAACACGCAGTTCTGCGCCGTCCACTGCTGCAAATCCGAATCCTCTGTCTGCTGCTCCTCCTTCCTCCCAGCCTCCTCACTCCACTACAATGACACCTGCTCAGGAGCGGGAACACTCCCAGGAACTGTTCTCGGGCCCCTGCTCAGATTGGGCAGCAGCGGTTCCTCTCCCACCAGAGGAGTTTATAGTCACTGATGCCCAACCATTCGAAAGTTCACGGGGTCCGGGGGATGAGGCTGGGGACTTCCGCCAACTGTCTCAACAACTTTCTGTGGGTGAGGAGGACGATGACGATCAGACACAGTTGTCTTGCAGTGAGGTAGTAGTAAGGGCAGTAAGTCCGAGGGAGCAGCGCACAGAGGATTCGGAGGAAGAGCAGCAGGACGATGAGGTGACTGACCCCACCTGGTGTGCAACGCTTACTCAGGAGGACAGGTCTTCAGAGGGGGAGTCAAGGGCATCAGCAGGGCAGGTTGCAAGAGGCAGTGCGGTGGCCAGGGCCAGGGGTAGAGGCAGGGCCAGACCGAATAATCCACCAAGTGTTTCCCAAAGCGCCCCCTCGCGCCATGCCACCCTGCAGAGGCCGAGGTGCTCTAAGGTCTGGCAGTTTTTCACAGAGACGCCTGACGACCGACGAACAGTGGTGTGCAACCTTTGTTGCGCAAAGCTCAGCCGGGGAGCCAACACCAACAGCCTCACCACCACCACCATGCGCAGGCATATGATGGCCAAGCACCCCACAAGGTGGGACGAAGGCCGTTCAGCGCCTCCGGTTTGCACCCCTGCCTCTCCCCCTGTGCCCCAACCTGCCACTGAGATGCAACCCCCCTCTCAGGACACAGGCACTACCGCCTCATGGCCTGCACCCACACCCTCATCTCCGCTGTCCTCGGCCCCATCCAGCAGTGTAGTTCAGCGCACCGTCCAGCCGTCGCTTGCGCAAGTGTTCGAGCGCAAGCGCAAGTACGCCGCCACGCACCCGCACGCTCAAACGTTAACCGTCCGCATCGCAAAATTCATCAGCCTTGAGATGCTGCCGTATAGGGTTGTGGAAACGGAGTCCTTCAAAAGTATCATGGAGGCGGCGGCCCCGCGCTACTCAGTTCCCAGTCGCCACTACTTTTCCCGATGTGCCGTCCCAGCCCTGCACGACCACGTCTCCCGCAACATTGTACGCGCCCTCACCAACGCGGTTACTGCCACGGTCCACTTAACTACGGACACGTGGACAAGCACAGGCGGGCAGGGCCACTACATCTCCCTGACGGCACATTGGGTGAATTTAGTGGAGGCTGGGACAGAGTCAGAGCCTGGGACCGCTCACGTCCTACCCACCCCCAGAATTGCGGGCCCCAGCTCGGTGCTGGTATCTGCGGAGGTGTATGCTTCCTCCACTAAAGCACCCTCCTCCTCCTCCTCCTCCTCTGTCTCGCAATCAAGATGTGTTAGCAGCAGCATGTCGCCAGCAGTCGGTGTCGCGCGGTGTGGCAGCACAGCGGTGGGCAAGCGTCAGCAGGCCGTGCTGAAACTACTCAGCTTAGGCGATAAGAGGCACACGGCCCACGAACTGCTGCAGGGTCTGACAGAGCAGACCGACCGCTGGCTTGCGCCGCTGAGCCTCCAACCGGGCATGGTCGTGTGTGACAACGGCCGTAACCTGGTGGCGGCTCTGCAGCTCGGCAGCCTCACGCACGTGCCATGCCTGGCCCACGTCTTTAATTTGGTGGTTCAGCGCTTTCTGAAAAGCTACCCACGCTTGTCAGACCTGCTCGTTAAGGCGCGCCGGCTCTGCGCACATTTCCGCAAGTCCCACACGGACGCTGCCACCCTGCGCACCCTGCAACATCACTTTAAGCTGCCAGTGCACCGACTGCTGTGCGACGTGCCCACACGGTGGAACTCTACGCTCCACATGTTGGCCAGGCTCTATGAACAACGTAGAGCTATAGTCGAATACCAACTCCAACATGGGCGGCGCAGTGGGAGTCAGCCTCCTCAATTCCTTTCAGAAGAGTGGGCCTGGTTGGCAGACATCTGCCATGTCCTTGGTAATTTTGAGGAGTCTACCCAGGTGGTGAGCGGCGATGCTACAATCATTAGCGTCACCATTCCTCTGCTATGCATCTTGAGAAATTCCCTGCAAAGCATAAAGGCAGCTGCTTTGCGCTCGGAAACGGGGGCGGGGGAAGACAGTATGCCGCTGGATAGTCAGGGCACCCTCCTGTCTATTTCTCAGCGCGTACAGGAGGAGGAGGAGGAGCATGAGGAGGATGAGGAGGAGGGGGAAGAGACAGCTTGGGCCGCTGCTGACGGTACACCGGCTGATTGCCTGTCATCCTTTCAGCGTGTATGGCCTGAGGAGGAGGAGGAGGAGGAGGAGGAGGAGGAGGATCCTGAAAGTGATCTTCCTAGTGAAGACAGCCATGTGTTGCGTACAGGTACCCTGGCACACATGGCTGACTTCATGTTAGGATGCCTTTCTCGTGACCCTCGCGTTGCACGCATTCTGGCCACGACGGATTACTGGGTGTACACACTGCTCGATCCACGGTATAAGGAGAACCTGCCCACTCTGATTCCCGAAGAGGAAAGGGGTTCGAGAGTGTTGCTATACCACAGGACCCTTGCGGACAAGCTGATGGTAAAATTCCCAGCCGACAGCGCTAGTGGCAGAAGGCGCAGTACCGAGGGCAAGGTAGCAGGGGATGTGCGTAGATCGAGCAGCATGTACATCCCAGGCAGTGCAACAGTCTTTAAGGGCCTGGCCAGCTTTATGGCTCCCCACCAAGACTGTGTCACCGCTCCCCAGTCACGGCTGAGTCGGCGGGAGCACTGTAAAAGGATGGTGAGGGAGTACGTAGCGGATCGCACGACCATCCTTGGTGACGCCTCTGCCCCCTACAACTACTGGGTGTCGAAGCTGGACACGTGGCCTGAACTCGCGCTGTATGCCCTGGAGGTGCTTGCTTGTCCTGCGGCTAGCGTCTTGTCGGAGAGGGTGTTTAGTGCGGCTGGGGGAATCATCACAGATAAGCGTAGCCGCTTGTCAACCGACAGTGCCGACAGGCTAACACTCATCAAGATGAACAAAGGCTGGATTTCCCCAGACTTCTGTTCTCCACCAGCGGACAGCAGCGATACGTAAGCAATACGTAGGCTGCACCCGCGGATGGAAGCTACGTTCTCTCTCACCATCCAAAACGGGGACATTTCTGCTTCATCAATCTGTGTCTAATATTCCTCCTCCTCCTCCTCCTGCTCCTCCTCCTGAAACCTCACGTAATCACGCTGAACGGGCAATTTTTCTTAGGGCCACAAGGCTCACTCAAATAATTTTTCAGAACAATTTTTATAAGTTTCAATGCGCTTAAAAGCGTTGGAACTTTAACTTGAACCAATTTTTCGTTACACTGGGCTGCCTCCAGGCCTAGTTACCACTTAAGCCACATTAACCAAAGCGATTAATGGGTTTCACCTGCCCTCTTGGCTGGCCATGGCCAATTTTTGGGATGTACATTAGTACTGTTGATACAGCAATTTTTGTGGGCCCTCACCTACAGTGTAATCAAATTAATTTTTAGCCCACCTGCATTACAGCTGACGTTACCTCAGCTGTGTTGGGCAATGCAATGGGATATTTTTATGTACCGCCGGTGGGTTCCAGGGAGCCACCCATGCTGTAGGTGCACACTGAGTTTTTAATACATCTGTACACTTCTAAAGAACCCGTCTGACTGGGGCATGCAGTGTGGGCCGAAGCCCACCTGTATTACGCACGACATTACTACCTCAGCTGTGTTGGGCAATGCAATGGGATATTTCTATGTACCGCCGGTGGCTTCCTGGCACCCACCCAGGCAGTGGGTCCACAGGGAGTTTAACCTACATGTGTCCACTTGTAAAGAACCCCAGTCTGACTGGGGCATGCAGTGTGGGCCGAAACCCACCTGCATTAACCCTTTCCAGTCCACTGTGTGACCTGTGAAGACATTAGGGTTTAAGGCTGTACAGCTCCGTTGTTGGTAGACGTCCGTCGGGGTTCTCTTACTGTATATTGCCAGCCTCTCTGCTGTCGGAGCCTATCCTACGTGTCAGCTCATGCAGTACTGGCTTTAGCCAGCATATAGCGCCGTTGTATAACGGCAGAAAAAGAGTAAGCCCCCTAGGAAAACCATATACAAATTGGATTGGAAAGGGTTAAGCACAACATTACTACCTCAGCTGTGTTGGGCAATGCAATGGGATATTTCTATGTACCGCCGGTGGCTTCCTGGCACCCACCCATGCTGTAGGTGCACACGGAGTTTTTACTACATCTGTACACTTATAAAGAACCCCAGTCAGACTGGGGCATGCAGTGTGGGCCGAAGCCCACCTGCATTAAGCACGACATTACTACCTCAGCTGTGTTGGGCAATGCAATGGGATATTTTTATGTACCGCCGGTGGGTTCCAGGGAGCCACCCATGCTGTAGGTGCACACTGAGTTTTTAATACATCTGTACACTTCTAAAGAACCCGTCTGACTGGGGCATGCAGTGTGGGCCGAAGCCCACCTGTATTACGCACGACATTACTACCTCAGCTGTGTTGGGCAATGCAATGGGATATTTCTATGTACCGCCGGTGGCTTCCTGGCACCCACCCAGGCAGTGGGTCCACAGGGAGTTTAACCTACATGTGTCCACTTGTAAAGAACCCCAGTCTGACTGGGGCATGCAGTGTGGGCCGAAACCCACCTGCATTAACCCTTTCCAGTCCACTGTGTGACCTGTGAAGACATTAGGGTTTAAGGCTGTACAGCTCCGTTGTTGGTAGACGTCCGTCGGGGTTCTCTTACTGTATATTGCCAGCCTCTCTGCTGTCGGAGCCTATCCTACGTGTCAGCTCATGCAGTACTGGCTTTAGCCAGCATATAGCGCCGTTGTATAACGGCAGAAAAAGAGTAAGCCCCCTAGGAAAACCATATACAAATTGGATTGGAAAGGGTTAAGCACAACATTACTACCTCAGCTGTGTTGGGCAATGCAATGGGATATTTCTATGTACCGCCGGTGGCTTCCTGGCACCCACCCATGCTGTAGGTGCACACGGAGTTTTTACTACATCTGTACACTTATAAAGAACCCCAGTCAGACTGGGGCATGCAGTGTGGGCCGAAGCCCACCTGCATTAAGCACGACATTACTACCTCAGCTGTGTTGGGCAATGCAATGGGATATTTCTGTGTACCGCCGGTGGGTTCCAGGGAGCCACCCATGCTGTGGGTCGACAGGGACTTCACAATAGGGAGTTGTACCTGCCTGTGTCTATGAATTAAAAAGCCCGGTCTGACTGGGGCATGCAGACACCTTGACACAATGAATAGTGTGTGGCACATAGGTTCCCCATTGCTATGCCCACGTGTGCAGCTCCTGATGGCGGTAGCACAGGATTCTATTTCTCATTGCTTCTGTACAGCATTGTGGGCTATCGCCCCGCCACTTTTAAAGAGGGTCGCTGCCTAGCCGTGCCAACCTCTGCAGTGTGTGCCTGCGGTCCCTCGTCATGGCAGACGCAATTCTAAATAGACATGAGCGTGGTGTGGCATGAGGGCAGCTGAAGGCTGCCCAGGGACACTTTGGTGTGCGCTGTGGGGGGGAGGGGGGGCGGTTGGGCAGCATGTAACCCAGGAGAAGTGTCAGTGGAGTGTCATGCAGGCAGTGATTGTGCTTTGTTGGAGGTAGTGTGGTGCTTAGCAAAGGTATGCCATGCTAATGAGGGCTTTTCAGAAGTAAAAGTTGTTGGGAGGGGGGGGGGCCCACTCTTGCCGGTATTGTGGCTTAATAGTGGGACCTGGGAACTTGAGATGCAGCCCAACATGTAGCCCCTCGCCTGCCCTATCCGTTTCTGTGTCGTTCCCATCACTTTGTTGAATTGCCCAGATTTTCACACATGAAAACCTTAGCGAGCATCGGCGAAATACAAAAATGTTCTGGTCGCCCATTGACTTCAATGGGGTTCGTTGTTCGAAACGAACCCTCGAGCATCCCGGGAAGTTCGTTCCGAATAACGAACACCCGAACATTTTGGTGTTCGCTCATCTCTAATGGCTACAAAAACAAAAAAATGCTATCGTTCTTGGAATACTGGGATGGAAAAAAAAATCACTACATCCTGTAGGCCTAAAAATGAATAGCCATTATTTGTATGTCACTGCAGTGTGGGCCCCCTTGGTCACTCCTGCCAGTGGGCCCCAAGTACCCCAGTGAGACATAACTCTAAAACCTCAGGGCCATGTGCGTTTTTACACTGCGTATAATGAAAAAGGTTTAGTACCATGTTAGGACTATAAGATCCTTGGGACAGTCACACGTTCTATGTCCGATGTTGTGTACCTGATCCTGTGCCGTAAATGTCCTGTGAGGGCTATTTATGTTGGTCAAAAACTGAAAGCGAGTATGAGATCTCATCGCCGCACAATTAAAGAGAGAAAAACAGAATTACCTGTGGCCTAGCACTTTTCTAGTCACGGACACAATATAGAACACATAAAAGTTCTTATACTTAAAAGCAATTTCAGGTCACAAAGCCACAAACGAATTTGGGAGTACAAACCTATAACACCTTTTGAGGCCTTAGTCAGACGGGCGTTTTTTCGCGCTATTTGCGCATGCGTCCGGCGATTTTTTTAAAACCATTGCTTTGCAATGGTATCGGACACATGAGCGCTTTTTATGCGCTCGTCCGATAAATTATAGAACAGAAATCGCAGATCGCACCTATCTGCGATCTGCGATTCCTGTTCTCTTCTCTATATGCGCTCAATGGGGCCGGCGGTAGCAGCGCCGACCCCATTGAGAACATATAGAAGACAAATCATTCTTCTCTGCCACAGCTGTAACAGCTGTGACAGAGAAGAACGATGTTTGCCCATTGAATTCAATGGAGCCGGCAATACAGCCGGCTCCATTGAAAGCAATGGGCTGCCGGCGATCGCGGGATGAATTGTCAGCGCTGAGCCAATCAGAGGCAGGTCTCACTCACACCCATTCATGAATTCATGAATCAGGGGCAGGTCTGACTCACACCCCCTTCACACCCACTGCAGGCCGGCCGCGCTGAACTCCGTCTGCCGGGACAAGGTGAGTATATATATTTTTTTTATTTTTACACATTTCTGGATGAATTGCAGGGAAGGGCTTATATATTTAAGCCCTTCCCGACAATTCATCCCAGGCTCGCCCGCAGCGCATTGCTTTTTATGGAGCCGGCTGTATTGCCGGCTCCATTGAATTTAATGCACTGGACAGCTCCGGCCTGTTTCTAATGAAACGCGGCTAGGAGCAGATTTTTCGGGCGATATTTTTTTTTGGCCCCGGTCACGCGATTTGCGGATGCGCATCCGTCATGCGATCCGCAAATCGCGCGAAAAAACGCCCGTGTGACTAAGGCCTGACACTTACAACAGAGAGTTAATTTCCTCAAGAGGATTCATGTGTGACTGGGAAGTATGAGGCAACTATAGCACAGATAACACTGCTGGCCTGGTGACCCTCTAACACTAATTCAGGGACCTTAAAACCTTCACATTTTTATCAGTGGACTTTTATATTTTTATTTCTCTACTCATCCTGTTTTGGTATGCTTTTAAGTGCCAATTAATAGCATCTTTGTGTGTGCCTTATCATATTATGTGTTTATTTATGCCTCTTCAGATCTATTTAATTATGCCTGAAAAAGCTCGCAATAACATCATGTATTTTTGTTAGCTATTAAAAGTTATCATATCTACAAGATTACTTGGTTTTTCTTACCGAGAACAATCACATTTTACATTGCATATTGCATGATACATGGTGAATGGAGTGAATGAAAGTAAACGGAGTTTAACTGATCCATTAACATGAGCGTATAGATACTTCAGGACACCCACAGTGTTTTACCCATATGCCTGTGGACATGGGCCTTAAACCAATTTGAGCAGACTTGTCTAGAACACCACTAATTACATCCAGTTATATGATATTGTTCTACATGCAACTTGGATGGCACCTATAGATATCGCCTTGTATAATTGGCTTGTCTCCTCCAGTTTAGATTTCCTCCTACACACCATACTGATACGTTAATTGCTATCCTATGAAATTGGCCCTAGTGTTTGTGTCAGATATAGGGAAGCTATAATGTATGGCCAATAAGAACCACCTCACAAAATCGTTATCTTGGAATTATAAGAAGGTTTATTTCATGTCATGCATTCTCCAAAAACCCACAAGGTACAGTATAGGTAGTAAGTAAACAGGTCTCCAAGAATCCCCTATAGGACAGGATAGTAGAGTTTTCCAGAATTACATATTAGCACAGGTTAATCTCTCCTATCATGCATCTATACTTAGGACTGTAACTGTAACAAGGGGGGCACCATCTACGTCTAGAAGAAAGAAGGTTTCTACACCGACATAGAAGGGGGTTCTTTACTGTAAGAGTAGTAAGACTATAGAACTCTCTGCCTGAGGACATGGGGATGGTGAATTCGATAAGAGCTCAAAAGGAGCCTGGACACCTTTCTTGAGTGATACAAGATTATGTTATAGTCACTGATTACTTCAGAACTGTCGGTGATCCAGGGATTATTCCGATTGCCAGACAATTTGGGAAGGATTTTTTTTCCGAAAATCAGTAAAATTGTTTTTCTTGTCTTTCTCTGGATCAACATTGCAGGGTAATAGGCTGCACTTGATGGACATGTGTCTTTTTTCAGCCTTATACAGAATGTTACCACTGGGTGAACAATAGTAAAGCTGACCATAGACATTATAGACATTAGATTACTTTGTCCTGAAACAAAACCAACATTATCTGAGAGATATTCGTTGTAGCCGCTCTCCACTTTTGCTAATTGATGGAGCTCCCAAATAATCTAGAATTTCCTAATTACATATTTGAATATGGACTTTCTATACCAAACAGCCCCTTTATACAGAAGCCATATATTATAATATGCATGAATAGAAAGAGAAGCATCACTAATAAGTCTGGGTATAATAAGACATGTGCATTGTCCTTCTTCCAAGCTGCAGGGCTTGTTCTAGTGTTCTAGAAGAAAGAGAGAAAGAATGTGAAACATATTTTTATTTTTCCATTACATAGTAAATTTATATACATTCACGCTGCTTTTTAAATCACCAGATCCATGTTGGATTCTTCGGATGTGAATCTAATACATAATTTGCAACTTAAATCTGAGGTCCAGCATTGGAGTTCTGTCATGAATTTGTATGCAGATTCATGCATAATTTGACCCCAGTCAAGGGAGTAAGTCTGTGAGTGGCTATCTGACAGGGTTTCTTCATCAAGAATTAACATATCAATTCTTTGTGTATTTCAAAACATACATGCGGAAAACAATTGGATAACTTCTTTAAGGCTAGGTGACTACTAACTGTAACTGCGAGTTGCGAGTTGCATGGGTACAACTCACATTGGACAGAACACGGACACCACTCCCTGTGTGGTCTGATATTCACCAACATGGCACATTCACATACATTAACATGCCTATTTCTCATCCAAGATACAGAAAGGAATAGGACATGCCATGAGTTCTTCTTGCAGACGGTGGGTCCATGTGATGAAAACCGTATGTGGAACTCATAGCAGTAGAATGAGGCTGTTCGTGGGATTACACCGCCCAAAAATCCGCCAGTGTGCACCCAACCTCAGGGAGGTAAGTATATGTAAAACTAAGATAAGGTCTTTGTTCTATGCACTGTAGCGATGTGGCATGTTACACAATAGTCACATATGTGGTGTTGTTAACCCCTTAGTGATGAAGCCTGTTTGTGCCCTAATGAGCAACATTTTTTTAAATTTGTCAGCTTTTTTTTCATCGCCTCTTCTAGAACCATAACTTTTTAATTTTTCTCTTGATATAGCCATATGAGGGCTTGTGTTTTGCCAGACAAGATGTATTTTTTAATGGCATCATTTTTGGGTACAAAAAAAAAAGTGTTTTATAACTTTTAATATTTTTTTTAAGGGGGATTGAGGAAAAAAAATTCTGCGATTTGTTCTTTGAATTTCAGTTTTACAGCATTCAATGTGAAAAATAAATCATGGAGTCTGATGGGTAAGAGAGGGAGCCCCATGCCTATGTCAGCATCATGTATGCCATGGTCACACTGACAGCGGCATGTAAAGGGTTGAACAATGGGAATCGAAGGTTTCTCTGGTCCCTGCTGTTTGAACAGCTGCCAGGCTGTCGTCCAATAGGAGACTCGTGCTAGGCTTCTGATGCAGCCGCCATCAAAAGACGGTGCAGCAGAATAAAGCCCCTTAACAGTCGCTGTCAAAAGACGCATGGATGGTCATTAGGGGTTAAATTCACAATTATTAATGTTTAAAGACCAGAAACTCATTAAACCTATTAATGTTATTAAAAGTATGAATATTTACCTTTCATTGGTGTCTTGCAAGTTTTTCTACAATCATCAGCGCAACACTTTTCACGAAGTGGGCATCCGGTGTCAGAGTTACAAAATGAGCGTTGTAGCTTATAACACTCCATCTTAGGCAGTGGACAGACACCTTCTTTCTCTAAAAAAAAAAGTTCAGAATCAGAATGGGGCAGAAGAGATGAAGATTCACAAATACACCGGTACAATCAATAAGAGATAGATGCAGTTAAGATGGCATTGTATATTGTATGGCCGCTGTGGTTGTCTCCATTATGGGGATCCAAGGCTGGAAAGTGACACGGAAAAATTTACTTCTACTTCCCGCTGCACATGCCTGCCCATCGTTGTTCTCTCCAGTGTTTGGGAGGTTGCAGCTAATTACAATGCATGAGGTTGGACTACATAGAGATGGAGATTATAGGTGATCCTGATGGTCCAAGTGCCAAGGGGATGCATCCCGTACCCCTAATATACCCTAACAGAGTGCCAATATCCCTGTATCCCTACACAGAGCATCACATCAGCCATAGATTACATTATCTGACTTTAACACAGACCAAAAACTCTGATTTATTAAGAGGAATGTACATTTTAATACACTTGGCACATTTTACACCAAAACATTTCAGTATCAGATCTTAATAAATGTCCTCTCTGCATCGTGCTGTTCCTTGGGGCAGCACTACGGAGTGAAAGGCAGTCCAGGAATGGGGAGAGGCGCCTGCTCTTCCAGGAGACCACAGAATATTCCGGGAGATTTAACAAGTATATCTATATGAAAACAACTGCAGTCTTCCACATTACGGTCAATATTCTTGTAGTTTATTGCTGTGGGTACATTATTATCAGACATATAATAACCACTACTGCTGAGCAAGGACTGATAACGGAGTAAACAGGAAGGACAATGTTGAATATGGTGTATTTGGATATAATAACTTACCTCCCACTGAAGGCCAACAAATGTTTCCACGCTTTGTTTTGCAACACTTAGCTTTAGGAGCGCACTCGCTGTCAGAAGTACACATGTCATCATTGGTCTCAGAAGTGATCTTAGATGGATTTGGGCATGATCCAGGCCTTTCTGTATATGTACAAAATAGTCATAATATAGTGAATATATTGCATAGCAAGAAAAAATACAACTATAAAAAAACAAAAACAAAACCCTATATGTGCTTGCTGACTCTGAAGGTACCAAATGGGAGTGAGAACAAAAAAAAAAGAAGAAATAGGGGGCTTTGTAGTAAATCTTAAAATTGGCCATCTCCATCTGTATTACAGAACTGGTTTTTGCACTTGAATTTTCACCTTTGAACATCACTTTAATTTGTAAACACATGTCATCTGCATGATAAAGTTGGGTTATACATTGCATTATCTTCTACTGATCCTGCTGCTACTGCTCATCCTGATTTATGGACTGTTGCACAGAGCCCAAAGCTGTATTTTCTGCTGGTTGCAACCTTGTCAACAGATACAGTACTCTCCCCCCAATATCATTTATCAGCTGAAGTATTAGTGTATCTTGATGCCACCAGGAAGTAGTGCTGGAGGGCACAGTGTCAGTCTGGTGACGCCCCCTCCACCCAATCGGCCGTTGATATGGCTTCCCTGCAGGTCCTGGAAGGTGAGTTTTCATCTCCTGTCCTGGGTCCCAGCTAACAGTTGTCCTCCCTGCAGCTGCTGACACTATTCCAGTCTCCCCGGCCACCGCTGCTGTTTAGTGTTCCCCTCGCGTTGCCCACTGCTGCAGATACACAGTGTCCCTCTTCGGGCGCTGGTTCTGTGAGTTCTCCCAGGCCGCGCAGCGCTGCTGATCCACCATATCCGAGGCTCCCCAACCGCAGCAGCTGTTGTATGTTCCCCTGCTGTTCCGTGCTGCAGCAGCTCCACAGGCACCCCAGGCGGCCGCCGCTGCTGTGTGTTTTCCCCAGCTGTTCAGCGCTGATGTTGCTCAACACTGTGCCGGCCTCCCCGGCCCCGCATGCTGCTGCAAGCTCCGCTGCCTTTCCCTACTTTAGCTGGTGCACAAGGTCCCCGGCAGCCACTGCTGATGTTCTGTAATCCGTCGGCGCTCAGTACTGGTAGTGCTCCACGCTGTCACCGGGTCCCAGGGCCCAGCAAATGCTGTCTATTGCCGTGCCATTCGCCACTGCTGATGCTGCACAGCCTTCCATGGTCCCGCTGCTACTGTATGTTCCCTGGGCGTGCATTGATGCTGGTGTTCCACGCTATCGCAGCCTCCCCAGGCCCCCTTCTGCTGCTGTGAGTTGCTGTCAGGTTCCCCCCCAGCTGTTGCTCCACAGGCTCCCAGGGACCCGCTGGTGCTGCACGTAAGCTGAACCACACAATTATCCCTAACAGTAACAAACCAGGGCACAGGAAAAACCCTCAACACACTGATACTAGGACCTTAAAAGCTGTCCGCATATTGGGAGCTAGGGGTGTGAGATGGGCATTCCTTCTGTCAAACCCTTAGTTTCCGGTGGCGTCAAGATACACTAATACCATCAGCTGAAAGCGCAATGGAATAACTTGGTGCTATACATATAAAAAGATTTATTCATTTTGAAACTCTGCGGCGTTTCAGAATGAACACATTTTAAAATTTGGCTTAGAACGGAGCTCCAAGCAAAGGAGATGGGCCTCGCCAGCTTCTTCCTGCCCTCAGACAGCTCTCTCCATGTTTCTGTCACTCTACATAATGCAGGCAGGAATAGCAGCAGTGTCTGGTATAGCAGCTCAGTCACCTTCACTTGGATGGGACTGGGCTGCTCTCAGGACATGTGCCTGAGAAGACGCTGTTGCATTCTGCCGAGCCTCATGGCCTCTTTGCTCAGCCAGGCTCTTGAATAGCAGACCCACAATGATCTAGTATTCATACCAGTCAATCCTGAGGATACGTCATTAATACTTTAGTTCCAGAAAACCAGAAGGTTTTATGTAACGCTGCAGAATTATAATTGCAGATCTTGAGTATAAGAAAGGCTATAAGTCAAGATCGAGTACAAGAATTAATGGAATGTATGTACTGTTGGTGTGTGCTGCTGGGATCTGTTGTACTACATAGGTTTTCAGCAACACAGCTCTACAGGTAGGATTGATAAAGCTGTCTGGGTGTGGATTGCTCCAGCCAGCCAATTCCCCAGGTCTGCTGCTCATATAGATCAGCTCCTTTGCTATAGGCTGCTGGGCTTTCCCCTTTTTGTTCAGTGTGTTTAGGTGTGAACTGTGTCATGATCCTGCGTGTCTGTGCAAGTGGCCAGACATGAGGTGCAAAAGGTCATGTTCAGTGTGTTTAGGTGTGAACAATGTCATGCTCCTGCATGCCTGTGCAGGTCTCCATACATGTAGTGTGAACTGTATCTTGCTACTGATCCTTTGTCATCTAGGATTGGGTAGGTCCCTAGGTTCCAGCACAGAGTCGTCCCACATGCAGGCAGGTTTCCTGGGGCTAGTTGTCTCATTAGAGTAGGGACCTGCAAGACAACGAGGACCCTTGAAGTGGGCTCTCAGGCTTAAGTATCTTGGCCAAATACATTCTATAGTTATTCCATCTGGCTATTTGTGCAGGTATGCAGGTAAGGGTTTTAAGCGCTTGTCAGTTGTTAGTTTATGTATGTCTGCAAATATGGAGTCCAGTTAGCAGTTCTGTGGTTTTGTCTGAGTTCGCCTGTCGGCGTGTGTAAGGTCCATTTCGCAGTTCTGTGGTTCCGTCTGAGTTCCCCAGTACGTGGGTATGGAAGACATAACATTTACAAGGCTTTATAACTTTTATGTGGCTTTATTAAGCATTAAACTGTTAAAGAGAACCCGTCGTGTCCCCACAGCACCATAAACTAAGTTATAGCGCTGTTAGGGGATGTGACAGGGAGCCAGGGGATGTGTTTTATATGCTCCTGCGATCCAGCACTGTCCCCTAGTGAAGATCATGTCTATGAGAGATTGTGGGCATGGGACTCTGAAAAGAATCATATTTTTCAGATTTGCATGATGTTCAGAGGGCGACAGTGCTGGATCGCTAGAGCGTATAAAAAAAAACAACTTTGATGTGGACTGTGATAAAGTTACTGTTTCTGCTTTAGGACCGGAGGGGATGGTCTTCCCCGGACGCCCCCCCTTCTTTTTTTCTTTTTGGGAGACCTCGGCCAGGGGAGCCCTCCGGGGAACCCATCTACACACCGTCCGTGACCTACACTAGGCAACTATAACCTACACAGGAGCAGCCCACAATCACATGACCCTGTCTCTGCTTCTTCACAGGGGGATTCCGTCTCCATGACTGTGACTGCTGTTGTTGGTTTGCATTTTTCTGTCTTAGTTTTTTTGTTGGTTCTCTCTTGGGGGTAGGCCTCACGCCATTACAAAGTTGTGAGTTATGGGATTGAAACCTGTCCAAAGTTCAGGGGGATGGGTAGGGTGGGAAGGGAGGGTTTGGTTTGAGGATGGTAAATGTGAACAGATCTTGCTTTGTTTTGATATCCTTTTTTGGAGTTCTTGGCGCGACTCTTTTTTTGGGTGTTCTACGGGGAACTTGTGGGAACAATGTCCAGCTATATGACAATGACTAGTATGTATCTAAAGCTGGTCTCCTGGAACGTCAGGGGCCTAAATTCTACGTTCAAAAGAGCGTTGGTCTTTAACTTTCTCAAAACTCACTCCCCTCACATAATACTACTCTAAGAAATGCACCTCAGGGGCTCAAAGACACTGGGACTTAAGCGAGCAACTATAGGTTCAGCGTACCACGCGACTTACTCAAACTATGCTCGAGGGGTCAGCATCTTGGTGGCTAAATCGGCCCAGTTTGCTTTCCGTCAAATACATAACGATCCTGGGGGGTGCTACCTGATCCTACAGGGTGCCTTCCATGGCTGCCTCCTCACGATAGTTACAGTATACCTACCACTGCCCGCTAATATTGAAATTCTTCATGAGGTGATGGCGCGGGTGGTTCTCCTTGAGTCAGCCCCAATAGTAATCATGGGGGATTTCAACATGATCTTGGACCCAATACGGGACCGCCTCACTCCAGCTGCTATGACGCAGACCCGGTTACCTAGGTGGGCCAACTCCTACCTATTACAGGAAATATGGCGGGCGCGACATCCACACGACAAGGCCTACTCATGTCACACCTCGACCTATAACGCCTTCTCACGTATTGACCTCTGCTTTGGCTTCCCGGACTGTCTCCCCATGGTCCGCGACATATCCTACTTGCCCAGAGGCATTTCAGACCACTCCCCGCTCCAACTGGCTATTGACCTTGGAGTCAAGGGTAGTCGCCCTATGTGGAGACTGAGTCCGCTGTGGCTGGAATAGTGAGAAGTACATGAATATGTAGAACAAGAGGCTGAGATGTACTGGGGGGGTCAATGAAGGGACGGCCCCAGAGCTGGTGGTGTGGGAAGCGTTTAAGGCTTTCACCAGGGGATCCTTTACCTTGGCCATTGCCGAATATAGAAGATCCCTGAGAGCCAGCCGCTTGGACCTAGAGCGCCGTCTTGACTTTGCAGAAGCTAGGCACATAGCAGATTCCTCCCCGGAAACTACCTTAAGCCTTAATGCCCTGCGACGGGAATATAAACTACTACTTATTGAACATACCAAGAAGAAACTTTTGTATTCCCGCCACCGGATCTTTGATCAAGGGGATAAGAATGGCCACTTACTGGCCTACCTGGCTAGAGAGGATCAGACACTGCCTCCAATCATAGCAGTGCGAGATAACACGGGCACTCTACTAAACGACCCTAAACTAGTTAATCAAACGTTTGCCCAATTCTATAAAGACTTATACACCTCCAAACTGAGCCGCTCTGATGAGCAGCTACTAGCGTATCTTGACGATATTCCCTTCCCGTCACTGAGCCGGGATAGCGCGGCCTATCTGGATAGTGCCCTGAGCACAGAAGAAATAACGGAGGCTATTAAGTCACTCCCCAATAGGAAGTCACCAGGCGTGGACAGACTCCCTGGGAAATGGTATAAAAAAACACGGAAACACTGGCCCCACGACTGCTCACACTATACAACTCTATCCTGCGGGAGGGAGCTCTACCGTATACAATGCGTAAAGCCCTAATAATTATGATCACTAAAGCCGGAAAAGACCCCGCAGACTGTGGCTCTTACCGCCCCATTTCACTCCTCAATAATGATGTAACAGTAATTGCAAAAATACTGGCGACAAGTATAAACTTGGTACTGGGTGATATCATACACGCGGACCAGTCCGGTTTCATGCCTGGCAAGAGCACGCACATGAATCTGAGGAGACTTTTTAACCACCTGTCATATAGGGACACTAATTGTGGGAAACGTACTTTGGCGTTTATAGATCAGGCAAAGTCTTTCGACTCGGTGGAAAGGAAGTACCTATGGGCGGTGATGCGGCGTTTTGGATTCGGGCCAACCTTTATCAAATGGATTGAGATTCTATACGACTCCCCGGTGGCTAGTATTAAGACAAACATACACGTCTCTGCCCAATTTTCCCAGGGTAGAGGTACGAGGCAGGGTTGCCCTCTGTCCCCTGCCTTGTTTGCCCTTGCCATGGAGCCCCTTGCGATCCAGGTCCGAACGTCACCGATGGTAAAGGGATTTAAACTGAGCAATTACGAAGAGCGCATTGCGCTTTATGCAGATGACACTCTTCTCTTTCTTCAAGACCCAGAGTCTTCTCTTGATTCAGCGCTGGCCATATTTGACACATTTGGCACACACTCTGGCATTAGGGTCAATTGGGATAAGACCCACCTACTGGCAGTGGAACCTATTGCCGCTGAACTCCCCCTGCCCGCCCCGCTGAGCTATTCAACCCAGACTACCTGATTGGGTGTAAAGGTGTCAGTGGAGCTATCCACCTTTTATAACTCTAACCTGGCTCCTCTCCTGGGCTGGGCTGAGGAGACGGTGACGCGCTGGGCCTCTCTCCCGCTCACCCTGGTGGGCAGAATAAACTTGTTAAAAATGAAGCTACTACCAAAATAGTACATAACTCCCCTACGTTAATTCCAAAAAAGGTCTTTACCACGCTCCGCGGGGTTGTGCTACGAATACAGTGGAGGGGCACCACACCCAGGATTAAATTAGAGACCCTGTGCCTTCCGTCGAATGGGTAGGGGGGGGTAGGCCCTACCACACTTTTACTACTACTATTTGCCTAGCCAGCTGGTGTATGCGGGATGGTGGCTATCTTCATCATATTACAACCCGGCAGTGGCCCTGGAGTGTAGAATGGTGGACTCTGCCCAGAACCTGCGAGGGCTACTATTGAGCGGCCCCTCATCCTCGATTGCCCCCCTACCCACCCCCATGCTGGTGACGCTTGAGACCTGGAGCCGGGCCTTGAGACTGTCCACTGAGGAGGGGACCGCGCGATCCCCATACACTCCCCTCTGGAACAACCCTAAACTGCCACACTTCCAACACTTCCCAGAGTCTGCCTTTTGGAGGCGATGGGGTGTCCAGGTCCTCTCTGACATAGTCAGGGAGGGTGTACTCTGTACATTTCTACAGCTACAGACAATCCACGGCCTGCCGGAAAGTTCCTACTTTAGGTATTACCAGTTGCGGGATGTGGCCAGGGCTGAGTTTGGAGGCCTATCTATCCCACTATCCATGACACGGCTAGAGGGCCTGGCGCAGATGTGTAATCTCGTCAAACCACTGTCGAGCTTTTATGCCCACATAGCGCAGCACCTGGCCCCGCTGGGTGAGAGGGCCGTAAGGAGGTGGGGGATGGATATCCCTGACCTGACCTCGGGGGAGGAGGACGAGGGTATATTAAAGGGATCGGGTCCCCCTTTGATCAGTGCTAGAGACAATTTCATCCAAGTAAAGTTTCTACACCGTATATATTATACCCCCGCCAGACTGTGTGCCATGGGCCTACTCTCTTCGGGCAACATGCCCATGATGCCTAACTATGGATGGGACGGTTATGCACGTATTTTGGGAGTGTACAGTCTTACAGGACTACTGGAGAGACATTCTTGTCTTTATTGAAGTACACTTAGGGGCTCCGAGGATCATGCATCCTGGAACGTGCCTCTTTGGGCTTGTTGGAGATCTTCCAGTGGCTGCAACAACACGCATATTGTACAAGCTGCTACTTTTCTATACCAAAAAAGTAATATTACTTATCTGGAACACCCTGGGAGGCCGACCCGGAATGCATGGATCTGGGTTGTTAACGCCGAAATCCCAATGTACAAATTGACATACATGGCCAGGAGATGCCCTGAAAAATTTGATAAGATCTGGGAAAGCTGGGTGAGTTGTCCTGCGACAGCGCTGGGAGAGTCTGGCCAGGAGGTAGAAGAGGAGTGAGGGAGGGAAGGATACAACGAGGGACATCTGCCTAGCCTGTCCTCTAGGTTAAAACTCTAGTCTTAAAATTTTTCTCTTTTCCCACAGTTTCTTTTTTTCTCCTTCTTCTTTCGCTAAAGAGTCGCGCCGGGGGGTGGGGGGGAGGGGTTAAATGTTCTTTTTTTTTTTTTGATCAGTTATAGCTAACCCATTCTAAAGCTATTTTTCTGTAATCTCGTTGTTTAGGAATAATTGATAAAGTTGAAGTTAAAACATAAAACATTCTAGCCACGTATTATATGTCAAAAAGAAATGTAAGTGTATACATAGGTAACGACTACTTCTATCCTGGTTTTTATGTAATGTACCATTTTGCCGAATTTGGCACCTATGATGCCGGGTGCCTATGTCTGTATGCCTGTTAACCAATTTTTGGCTAAATAAAAGTTCCTTTAAAAAATTTTTTAAAAAATACTTAGTTTATGGTGCTGTGGGGATGTGACTGATTTCCTTTAAATGGTGTCTGGACAGTAGTTTGCAGATATTTCTAAGTTTACATGTGTATTAGGGGGTGGGGGGCCGGAGGAATAGCTGTCAACTGAACAGCTGTTGAAGCATACCTTGATCAAGCCCTAATAGCAAATACATATTGCACAAGACAAGAGCCATGTAGTGTCATATAAGGGCTCGTTCACATTAGCGCTTTTGAGTTGCATTTTTCTATTTCATATGGGAGCAAAAAAACAGTGGCTAGTGGCCAAACTGAATGGTCATATGATGGACACAGGCGTCTGACATTTGACAGTCCTTTTTCTTTAACCGAATTCAGCGTCGGAGGTCATAGAAAATCCTACCCTGATGTGATCGAGCTCTAAAACAGTCTCCATACCTCATTAGCAGTGTACTTCATGCCAGCGGTGTTGTATAGCGCACATATACTGACCTGCAGCAGGCATCTTGCAGAATCTGAAGCCGTTGTCTAAACAGCATTTTTTTTTTCCATCACATTCTCCATCATTTTGGCAAGACTTATCCGGGTTAGAATCCGTCTTTGTGTATCTCCTTTCCTTGGGGCACACTCCAGGTTTATTAGTGCCTAAAGAAAAATTACAAATGAAGTACTTTACTTATCATGTCAGGTTTCAAAATAGAATCTCATTTTCACAATTGGTTGCAAAACTAGATTCACCCATAAGCCAATGTCTTCAATGAGGTATGTTAGGAATCTTTCTACACAGGGGTAAGATGCATAGCCTTATTGGGTACTTAAACAGGTTTTCCCGGGCTAAAATATTGATGACTTAAAGGGGTTGTCCCGCGGCAGCAAGTGGGTCTATACACTTCTGTATGGCCATATTAATGCACTTTGTAATGTACATTGTGCATCAATTATGAGCCATACAGAAGTTATAAGAAGTTTTTCACTTACCTGCTCCGTTGCTAGCGTCCTTGTTTCCATGGAGCCGACTAATTTTCGGCGTCTAATGGCCAAATTAGCCGCGCTTGCGCAGTCCGGGTCTTCTTCTTTCTTCAATGGGGCCGCTCGTGCAGGATGCCGGCTCCGTGTAGCTCCGCCCCATCACGTGCCGATTCCAGCCAATCAGGAGGCTGGAATCGGCAATGGACCGCACAGAAGCCCTGCGGTCCACCGAGAGAGAAGATCCCGGCGGCCATCTTCAGCAGGTAAGTAAGAAGTCACCGGAGCGCGGGGATTCAGGTAAGCACTCTCCGGTGTTCTTTTTTAACCCCTGCATCGGGGTTGTCTCGCGCCGAATAGGGGGGGGGGGTTGAAAAAAAAAAAAAAACGTTTCGGCGCGGGACAACCCCTTTAATGTTGCGTCCTCCGGATGTGCAACCACAAAAACACAAACAAAAGGCACAACTGTGCAAAGAAAAACATAAAACTATGGTGAAATCTCTCCCTATAGTCCCCTAACCCGGGAGGGGGCCCTGCCTACTTGGCGGACCGATCGCTCTGACAAGTGCGAGCCCGCACATGTGCCTGGGCCACTGACAAGTCCCTATCAGGGAGCCCTAGCACAAAAGAAAGGCGAAACAGCAAACCAAACAAAACAGAAAAGAATATATATATGGGGGAGCGCTCACTGGAAGGATACAGTTTAGAGATGAGCGAGCCCCAAATTGCTCGGGTGCTCGTTACTTGGGATGAACTTTTCGCGATGCTCGAGGGTTCGTTTCGAGTAACGAACCCCATTGAAGTCGATGGGCGACCCGAGCATTTTTGTATATCGCCGATGCTTGCTAAGGTTTTCATTTGTGCAATTCGGGGCAATTCAAGAAAGTGATGGGAACAACACAGCAACGGATAGGGCAGGCGAGGGGCTACATGTTGGGCTGCATCTCAAGTTCACAGGTCCCACTATTAAGCCACAATACCGGCAAGAGTGCCCCCCCCCCCCCCCCGCACTGTCAGCATAAAGATCGTTCTCCTCTGCCACAGCTGTAACAGCTGTGGCAGAGAAGAACGATGTTAGCCCATTGAATTCAATGGAGCCGGCAATACAGCAGGTTCCACTGAAAGCGATGGGCTGCCGGCGATCGCGGGATGAATTGTCGGGAAGGCCTTAAATATATAAGCCCTTCCCTGCAATTCATCCAGACAATGGCTGTAACAGCTGTGGCAGAGAAGAATGATTTGTCTTCTATATGTTCTCAATGGGGTAGGCGCTGCTGCCGCCGGCCCCATTGAGCGCATATAGAGAAGAGAAATCGCAGATCGCACATAGGTGCGATCTGCGATTTCTATGGCCTAAGAAGGACCGTTGGGGTTCTTGAAGCCTAAAATCACTCCTAATGCTCTCCCTATAGCAGCTCCGGCATCAACAACACTTTCCCTGAACTATGTCAGAATGCATCTGTGGCGAGCCGCGGGCCGGCAGATTTTAATACTCGGGTGACACCTAATCTCGCCAGCCACTCACTGCAGGGGGGTGGTATAGGGCTTGAACATTGCAGGGGGAAGTTGTAATGCCTTCCCTGTCTTTCTATTGGCCAGAAAAGCGCGCAAATTTCTCAGGGAAGAAAATGAAAGTAACTCGAACATCACGTGGTACTCGTTACGAGTAACGAGCATCTCGAACACCCTAATACTCGAACGAGTATCAAGCTCAGACGAGTATGCTCGCTCATCTCTAATACAGTTATATAACGAGTTCAACTTCTAAGATCAAGGGGTCCAATCTTCTCAGATGAAACCAGAGATTAAAGGTGCTCCTAAGGAATCTCACATGGTTTGTGAATTTTCAAAATTAAAAAAGAAAGAAATGTTTTATATTACGCCAGTACCACACAGCTTGAATGAGACCCTGGAGAAATTTTAATATGATCACCGGATACCAGATTAGATACACAAGAAAAACAATAGTTTTATATAAAGGGGAGGGAGGGGGAAAAGAGAAAAAAAATGCCTTTTATTATTGTATATAATACATTTTTTATTCAATTTTATTAATATTTACATTGAAATTTATATTTATATTATAATCTTAATATGATACATAGCCTATCTCTTATCAATATATGAAACCATGTGATTCTATTAAAATTCCTTTAGGTATGTATCACACAATGATCGCAATATCAGCATATAGTGATGCGAATGATTTTTATTTGTTACTTAGAAATATTTTATAATGTTATTCTTAATAATTTTAACTAATAATAATCATGTGAAATCTGTACCATTATCATATGATATATATCTAGAATTGCGTTACAAAATGTATTGTAACATTAACAAGCCATCAACAATGCTATATATCATTCCATCTGTAATGTATATATACGGCATCTTTTAGCGCCACTCATCATGTGACACTATGCCAATGCCATTTTTGAGAACAAATGCCTCCCACTATGTAAATCGACGCTCCATATGCGTTGGAACGTTGTAATGCAAAACAAGACGCGCTATGGCGCCGTGCACTATGCAAAAAAAGTCGTTTATCACATGAATAGACGCTCCACACGTAAAACACGTCATCACGTTGAACACGGTGGAGCGTCACATATCAACTGACGTCATCACGCAAACGAACATGTCAGAACGCTATGCGTCAGGTGCTACAATATAAATGAACACACAGAAGTCATAGTCCTTTTATAAGGTCACCTGACATGCACGGAGCACACGCCCACAATGGCGTGGCCCTATACGCTACTTCTACGTCATCAAAGGATTCCCAAGACACCTAATCACATGATCATTACATTAAATTGTAGCGTCCCCCCCCCCCCCTTCCCCTTTCCTTTCCCTCCCCCGTCCCTCCCCTCTACACAAATGGGAGATTTGACTCGTCACAAGACATATCATTCATCAGGTATTTATCTATATATATGAACGTTCTTTCTGTAATCTGTACACTTGAAAAAGGCCCTTTGGCCGAAACGCGTTGTGTATTTTACTATTGCATACATTAAAGTTGTGAAATTATCTCCGCTGCCGTTGGCATTCATCACCACGTGATAAGCTATCCTGGATTGGGAGGCGCCTTGGCTATAGGCGCCTCCACTAAGTAAGTTCTACAATTTCTCCATTTATTCGTTTCTATATACAGTATGGTGTGAGCGCTGAGGAATTTTTTCTTTCTTTCTTGCAAAACAGAAAAGAACTTAGCTTGCATGGAGAGCTTCAGCCAAGATGTGTTTCTCCGTCGCTCTCCAAAGGCAACTGAAGTATTGACCAGCACAGGAGATAATGCTGGCACTGTTTAAGTAGGAGCCAAGCTAGTCAGCACCAGGTGCTGACTGACATTACTCCTGCAACTACCACACCCCTCAGCTCCAGGAGAAGCAAGGCCACACCCAAAACCTGGTCTGGCCTGCAAGCAAGGTGCAGGCCTCAGAACGGCTGCAACACTTAATTTAAAGATAGGTCATCAATGTCTGATTGGTGGGAGTCCGTTGCTCGGGTCCCCCACGATCAGCTGTTTGAAGACGCAGCGATACTTGGATGACTGTCATGGCTGCTCCAGTGCATACTATGCTTGCAACCTTTGGCACAGAAAATATCAGCCAGGCGGCTCACAGGGAGACACTCTGCAGCTGAATAGGGCTGACTCCTGACTGCACATAATATCACCAGCGGCAGGGGAGACACCCAATGAGCAGCCCTCCAACCTGCATAAGTGGAAGCACTGAACCAAGGTACAGGGAAGCGCTCTTCACTGCCATAACACCGGGGATTAACAGAAGCAGCTCACACTGGCTCCCTCCCCCTTCCCTACTAGTGCAGGCATCAGAGGAAGGAGAAACTCCTGCCTGTAAGTACATGGGGTGTTATTGTATGTAGACACCACCGCAACTGATGGGTGGAGAGAAGGCTTAGGCTGTTTGAAAGCCGGCTCACGCCCCCAGTAGATGATTGGCTGCAGTCCGGTGGAATCAAGATACTACAGTAACCAGCGTGTGAGTTCTCCCTGCTCCCTCCCCCTAGCATCTGCAGTGCGTGACAGTGTGGTCTTCCCTGGCAGGTGATGGCAGCTGTCCCCCCCTTCCACCCTCTGGCTGCAAGGGAACATTGAGTGCCTGCAGTCGCATAGAGGTGGAAACAGCGGTGCCTGCAGCGGCTAATTTATCCCTGCTTCACCCTGTAGCATCCCCTTAGTGAGGTAGTCCTTATGCAGCGGCTGGCACCTTTGAGAATCCCCGTAGGAAAATAAAAGTGTGGTCGCCTGCGGAGGGACCACTCCCAGTGGCGGACGGCAGCTTCTTAAATCCTCCCTGATAAATGCAAGTACTGTCGGCGGCGGAGGGGACACTGACTGCGGCTGGCAGCACCTTCCTAAATGCTCCCAGCTAAATCCAAGTGCTGTCAGCGGCGGAGAGGGCAATCACAGTGGCCACCCCCAGCTTAAAAACTCTTTCCTGCTACATCCAACTGCTGTCATCGGCGGAGGGGCCACTCACTGCGCCGGACACAATGGCTATTCTGGGAGTATGCATTGTGCCCGGCAACACATTCTGCAGCACAGCAGCCATGCCATGATTGAACACAGACATGTCAGTCCAGGGAAAGGGGAGCAAGGGAGGCAGTCCCTATATTACATGTCTGGCGTTTGCTACTCCATGCTAAGTAATCCTCTACACTCAGAATGTCCTGCAGCCAATCATCCACTGGGGGCGTGAGAGGGGCTTAAGCCTTCTCTGATATCTAGAAACCTCCCCATATCCAGTATATTTGGTAATCCCACCTTCCCCCGGGTATGAACAAAAATGAGTTTGGATGGTGGATAGAGGGGGACCTCACCAGAATAGTTGATTTTGTGGATAGACTTGGCTTCAGACAGTTTGAGTTCTTCCGGGCTGTTCACTCTATTCCAAGCTCGGAGATGTTTCAACAAATTAAACACTATGTATTAGCACTAGAGATGAGCGAACGTGTTCGTCCGAGCTTGATATTCGTGCGAATATTAGGGTGTTCGGGATGTTCGTTATTCGTAACGAACACCATGCGGTGTTCTGGTTACATTCACTTCCTTCCCTGAGACGTTTGCGCGCTTTTCTGGCCAATTGAAAGACAGGGAAGGCATTACAACTTCCCCCTGCGTCGTTCAAGCCCTATACCACCCCCCTGCTGTGAGTGGCTGGGGCGATCAGATGTCACCCGAGTATAAAAATCGGCCCCTCCCGCGGTTCGCCTCAGATGCCTGGTGAGTTAGATGAGGGACAGTGCTGTTTGTACCGGAGCTGCTGTAGGGAAAGAATTGGTAGTTAGTGTAGGCTTCAAGACCCCCAAAGGTCCTTATTAGGGCCACTGATAGCTGTGTGTTGGCTGCTGTTAGCAGTGGCAATTATTTTTTTTTCTCAAAATCGCCTCTGCAGAGCGTTGCACCCGGCATTAGGGACAGAAGTGTTGGATAGGCAGGGAGAGTGTTAGGAGTGAGTGTAGCCTTCAAGAACCTCAACGGTCCTTTCTAGGGCCATATTTAACCGTGTGCAGTACTGTGCTGGCTGCTGTTAGCTGTGCTGCATATTTTTTTTCTTCTCAAAATCGCCTCTGCAGAGCATTGCACCCTCCATTGATACTGCAGGGAAAGAATTGTATAGGCAGGGCCACAACACAGTTATTATTCATTGAATATACGCAGTGCGGCCTTTTGCTTGTAAAACAACTGAAAAAAATTGTATTTGTCCAGCCTCTGTCCGTCCTAAGGGCTGTGGACACGTGTCGGCTGCGTGTGCAACCTGTAAAAATCAGACGCACCCAGCTACGCTTTACTGCTGGCTTCGCCATTTGCTTTCCTTATTGGGGAAAAAAAACCTGCTCTGCCAGAGTTATAATAACTCTGCTACCCTCACGTTCTGTGACACATTAGCAGGGACACAGCACAGTTATTAAACTTCTCATGTTCATTGAATATACGCAGTGCTGCCTTTTGGTGGAAAAAAACTGAAAACAAATCTATTTGTCCAGCCTCTGTCCGTCCTAAGGGCTGTGGACACGTGTGAGCTGCGTGTACAACGTTAAAAAATCAGACGCACCCAGCTACGCTTTACTGCTGGCTTCGCCATTTGCTTTCCTTAATTGGGAAAAAAATACCTGCTCTGCCAGAGTTATAATAACTCTGCTACCCTCACGTTCTGTGACACATTAGCAGGGACACAGCACAGTTATTAAACTTAGATTATTCATTCACTAGAGGCAGTGGGGCCTTTCGTTTTCCAAAAAGGGAAAAAATTATATTTAGCCTGCAGTCTTGCGCCAATTTATTTCCTGCCTGTGAAATCAAATCACTGGTAATACAGCATGCTGAGGGGTAGGGGTAGGCCTAGAGGACGTGGACGCGGCCGAGGACACGGAGGGCCAAGTCAGGGTGTGGGCACAGGCCGAGCTCCTGATCCCGGTGTGTCGCAGCCGACTGCTGCGCGATTAGGAGAGAGGCACGTTTCTGGCGTCCCCACATTCATCGCCCAATTAATGGGTCCACGCGGGAGACGGTTATTAGAAAATGAGCAGTGTGAGCAGGTCCTGTCCTGGATGGCAGAAAGTGCTTCGAGCAACCTATCGTCAACACGCAGTTCTGCGCCGTCCACTGCTGCAAATCCGAATCCTCTGTCTGCTGCTCCTCCTTCCTCCCAGCCTCCTCACTCCACTACAATGACACCTGCTCAGGAGCGGGAACACTCCCAGGAACTGTTCTCGGGCCCCTGCTTAGATTGGGCAGCAGCGGTTCCTCTCCCACCAGAGGAGTTTATCGTCACTGATGCCCAACCATTCGAAAGTTCCCGGGGTCCGGGGGAAGAGGCTGGGGACTTCCGCCAACTGTCTCAACAACTTTCTGTGGGTGAGGAGGACGATGACGATCAGACACAGTTGTCTTGCAGTGAGGTAGTAGTAAGGGCAGTAAGTCCGAGGGAGCAGCGCACAGAGGATTCGGAGGAAGAGCAGCAGGACGATGAGGTGACTGACCCCACCTGGTGTGCAACGCTTACTCAGGAGGACAGGTCTTCAGAGGGGGAGTCAAGGGCATCAGCAGGGCAGGTTGCAAGAGGCAGTGCGGTGGCCAGGGGTAGAGGCAGGGCCAGACCGAATAATCCACCAAGTGTTTCCCAAAGCGCCCCCTCGCGCCATGCCACCCTGCAGAGGCCGAGGTGCTCAAAGGTCTGGCAGTTTTTCACTGAGAGTGCAGACGACCGACGAACAGTGGTGTGCAACCTTTGTCGCGCCAAGATCAGCCGGGGAACCACCACCAACAGCCTCACCACCACCACCATGCGCAGACATATGATGGCCAAGCACCCCACAAGGTGGGACGAAGGCCGTTCAGCTCCTCCGGTTTGCACCCCTGCCTCTCCTCCTGTGCCCCAACCTGCCACTGAGATGCAACCCCCCTCTCAGGACACAGGCACTACCGCCTCATGGCCTGCACCCACACCCTCATCTCCGCTGTCCTCGGCCCCATCCAGCAGTGTAGTTCAGCGCACCGTCCAGCCGTCGCTTGCGCAAGTGTTCGAGCGCAAGCGCAAGTACGCCGCCACGCACCCGCACGCTCAAACGTTAACCGTCCGCATAGCAAAATTCATCAGCCTTGAGATGCTGCCGTATAGGGTTGTGGAAACTGAGTCCTTCAAAAGTATCATGGAGGCGGCGGCCCCACGCTACTCAGTTCCCAGTCGCCACTACTTTTCCCGATGTGCCGTCCCAGCCCTGCACGACCACGTCTCCCGCAACATTGTACGCGCCCTCACCAACGCGGTTACTGCCACGGTCCACTTAACTACGGACACGTGGACAAGCACAGGCGGGCAGGGCCACTACATCTCCCTGACGGCACATTGGGTGAATTTAGTGGAGGCTGGGACAGAGTCAGAGCCTGGGACCGCTCACGTCCTACCCACCCCCAGAATTGCGGGCCCCAGCTCGGTGCTGGTATCTGCGGAGGTGTATGCTTCCTCCACTAAAGCACCCTCCTCCTCCTCCTCCTCCTCTGTCTCGCAATCAAGATGTGTTAGCAGCAGCATGTCGCCAGCAGTCGGTGTCGCGCGGTGTGGCAGCACAGCGGTGGGCAAGCGTCAGCAGGCCGTGCTGAAACTACTCAGCTTAGGCGATAAGAGGCACACGGCCCACGAACTGCTGCAGGGTCTGACACAGCAGACCGACCGCTGGCTTGCGCCGCTGAGCCTCCAACCGGGCATGGTCGTGTGTGACAACGGCCGTAACCTGGTGGCGGCTCTGCAGCTCGGCAGCCTCACGCACGTGCCATGCCTGGCCCACGTCTTTAATTTGGTGGTTCAGCGCTTTCTGAAAAGCTACCCACGCTTGTCAGACCTGCTCGTAAAGGCGCGCCGGCTCTGCGCACATTTCCGCAAGTCCCACACGGACGCTGCCACCCTGCGCACCCTGCAACATCACTTTAAGCTGCCAGTGCACCGACTGCTGTGCGACGTGCCCACACGGTGGAACTCTACGCTCCACATGTTGGCCAGGCTCTATGAACAACGTAGAGCTATAGTGGAATACCAACTCCAACATGGGCGGCGCAGTGGGAGTCAGCCTCCTCAATTCCTTTCAGAAGAGTGGGCCTGGTTGGCAGACATCTGCCATGTCCTTGGTAATTTTGAGGAGTCTACCCAGGTGGTGAGCGGCGATGCTACAATCATTAGCGTCACCATTCCTCTGCTATGCATCTTGAGAAATTCCCTGCAAACCATAAAGGCAGCTGCTTTGCGCTCGGAAACGGGGGCGGGGGAAGACAGTATGCCGCTGGATAGTCAGGGCACCCTCCTGTCTATTTCTCAGCGCGTATAGGAGGAGGAGGAGGAGCATGAGGAGGATGAGGAGGAGGGGGAAGAGACAGCTTGGCCCGCTGCTGACGGTACACCGGCTGATTGCCTGTCATCCTTTCAGCGTGTATGGCCTGAGGAGGAGGAGGAGGAGGAGGATCCTGAAAGTGATCTTCCTAGTGAAGACAGCCATGTGTTGCGTACTGGTACCCTGGCACACATGGCTGACTTCATGTTAGGATGCCTTTCTCGTGACCCTCGCGTTGCACGCATTCTGGCCACAACGGATTACTGGGTGTACACACTGCTCGACCCACGCTATAAGGAGAACCTGCCCACTCTCATTCCCGAAGAGGAAAGGGGTTCAAGAGTGTTGCTATACCACAGGACCCTTGCGGACAAGCTGATGGTAAAATTCCCATCCGACAGCGCTAGTGGCAGAAGGCGCAGTACCGAGGGCAAGGTAGCAGGGGAGGTGCGGAGATCGAGCAGCATGTACATCCCAGGCAGTGCAACAGTCTTTAAGGGCCTGGCCAGCTTTATGGCTCCCCACCAAGACTGTGTCACCGCTCCCCAGTCAAGGCTGAGTCGGCGGGAGCACTGTAAAAGGATGGTGAGGGATAACGTAGCCGATCGCACGACCATCCTCGGTGACGCCTCTGCCCCCTACAACTACTGGGTGTCGAAGCTGGACACGTGGCCTGAACTAGCGCTGTATGCCCTGGAGGTGCTTGCTTGTCCTGCGGCTAGCGTCTTGTCGGAGAGGGTGTTTAGTGCGGCTGGGGGAATCATCACAGATAAGCGTAGCCGCTTGTCAACCGACAGTGCCGACAGGCTAACACTCATCAAGATGAACAAAGGCTGAATTTCCCCAGACTTCTGTTCTCCACCAGCGGACAGCAGCGATACGTAAGCAATACGTAGGCTGCACCCGCGGATGGAAGCTACGTTCTCTCTCACCATCCAAAACGGGGACATTTCTGCTTCATCAATCTGTGTCTAATATTCCTCCTCCTCCTCCTCCTGCTACTCCTCCTGAAACCTCACGTAATCACGCTGAACGGGCAATTTTTCTTAGGGCCACAAGGCTCACTCAAATAATTTTTCTAAACAATTTTTAAAAGTTTCAATGCTCTTAAAAGCGTTGGAACTGTAACTTGAACCAATTTTTCGTTACACTGGTCTGCCTCCAGGCCTAGTTACCACTTAAGCCACATTAACCAAAGCAATTAATGGGTTTCACCTGCCCTCTTGGCTGGCCATGGCCAATTTTTGGGATGTACATTAGTACTGTTGATACAGCAATTTTTGTGGGCCCTCGCCTACAGTGTAATCAAATATATTTTTAGCCCACCTGCATTAAGCACGACATTACTACCTCAGCTGTGTTGGGCAATGCAATGGGATATTTCTATGTACCGCCGGTGGGTTCCAGGGAGCCACCCATGCTGTAGGTGCACACGGAGTGTAACCTACATGTGTCCACTTCTAAAGAACCCCAGTCAGACTGGGGCATGCAGTGTGGGCCGAAGCCCACCTGTATTACGCACGACATTACTACCTCAGCTGTGTTGGGCAATGCAATGGGATATTTTTGTGTACCGCCGGTGGGTTCCAGGGAGCCACCCATGCTGTAGGTGCACACGGAGTGTAACCTACATGTGTCCACTTGTAAAGAACCCCAGTCTGACTGGGGCATACAGTGTGGGCCGAAGCCCACCTGTATTACGCATGACATTACTACCTCAGCTGTGTTGGGCAATGCAATGGGATATTTCTATGTACCGCCGGTGGCTTCCTGGCACCCACCCAGGCAGTGGGTCCACAGGGAGTGTAACCTACATGTGTCCACTTCTAAAGAACCCCAGTCAGACTGGGGCATGCAGTGTGGGCCGAAGCCCACCTGTATTACGCACGACATTACTACCTCAGCTGTGTTGGGCAATGCAATGGGATATTTCTATGTACCGCCGGTGGCTTCCTGGCACCCACCCAGGCAGTGGGTCCACAGGGAGTGTAACCTACATGTGTCCACTTCTAAAGAACCCCAGTCAGACTGGGGCATGCAGTGTGGGCCGAAGCCCACCTGTATTACGCACGACATTACTACCTCAGCTGTGTTGGGCAATGCAATGGGATATTTTTGTGTACCGCCGGTGGGTTCCAGGGAGCCACCCATGCTGTCGGTCGACGGGGACTTCACAATAGGGAGTTGTACCTGCCTGTGTCTATGAATTAAAAAGCCCGGTCTAACTGGGGCATGCAGACACCTTGACAGAATGAATAGTGTGTGGCACATAGGTTCCCCATTGCTATGCCCACGTGTGCAGCTCCTGATGGCGGTGGCACAGGATTCTATTTCTCATTGCTTCTGTACAGCATTGTGGGCTATCGCCCTGCCCCTTTTAAAGAGGGTCGCTGCCTAGCCGTGCCAACCCTCTGCAGTGTGTGCCTGCGGTTCCTCCTCATGGCAGACGCACTTCTAAATAGACATGAGGGTGGTGTGGCATGAGGGCAGCTGAAGGCTGCGCAGGGACACTTTGGTGTGCGCTGTGGTGGTGGTGGGGGGGTTGGGCAGCATGTAACCCAGGAGAAGTGGCAGTGGAGTGTCATGCAGGCAGTGATTGTGCTTTGTTGTAGGTAGTGTGGTGCTTAGCTAAGGTATGCATTGCTAATGAGGGCTTTTCAGAAGTAAAAGTTGTTAGGAGGGGGGGGGCCCACTCTTGCCGCTATTGTGGCTTAATAGTGGGACCTGTGAACTTGAGATGCAGCCCAACATGTAGCCCCTCGCCTGCCCTGTCCATTGCTGTGTCGTTCCCATCACTTTCTTGAATTGCCCAGATTTTCACACATGAAAACCTTAGCGAGCATCGGCGAAATACAAAAATGTTCTGGTCGCCCATTGACTTCAATGGGGTTCGTTGTTCGAAACGAACCCTCGAACATCGCGGGAAGTTCGTTCCGAATAACGAACACCCGAACATTTTGGTGTTCGCTCATCTCTAATTAGCACTCATGGAGAATAGATGAGACCTTTCCGAACTAACTAGTTTTGAGAGCCTGTGCAACTCAAACACCAGGCATCCTGCGAATACCGCCAAGTTGTACTCCCACTTTACAACACCCACGGATAAACCATTTTAACCGCAAAGCTTTCTATTAAAGTAGCAATAACAGAGGCAGGCTATAAACTTCTAATGCGATGGTATATGGTTCCGAGACGATTGGCCAGTATGTTCCCGGGGTCGTCAAGTTTATGCTTTATGGTATGTGGAGGTGAGGGCTCCTTCCTAAACATTTGGTGGAATTGCCCTAGGCTTCATAGGTGCTGGATCCAAGCATATATTCTAATATTCTCCATCACAAACCTGTCACTACAAAAAACACCCTGGGAAGCTCTACTGGGTAAACAAATTCCTAATATCCCCAAACACACACACAAATGGATATCCTATTGATTCCTAGCTGTACAGATCACAGTTGCTCGCTCCTGGAGGAAAACCTCAGTTAGTATAGACTTTGTGAAAACTAAATTATCTTGGATCATGGTCAATGAGAAGCCGGCAGGTATTCTTATGGATTGGGGAATTGTTGTACGAAAAAACTTGGTCATCCTGGTTCCATTATTCGCAGACTATGTGCCTAGGGAACAGTCTAGTTTACCTTCAAGCATTTTATCTACTCCCCCAACAGATTAATGAGGAGCATGGTTCCAGCCAAGCTAATAGAATAAGCTAATTTTAATTTTTCCTTTTCAGGTTCACCCACATAATAAACCATAATATAGCCTCATCCCTTTCTTCCCTTTTGTTTTTTCCTTATGTGTTCTTCCCGTCTTCTTGTCTTCCCCCACTCGTTACTCTCATTTATGGTTCTCTAATGTTTATACTGATTTATCTGATTAGGAGTTGTAGTAACTGAAGAAGTGAAAATTGGCACTTTACTTTTATGTTATCTTGTATGTTTATTAGAAATTACATCTGGCAATGTAACTCCTGATTTATCTGTGCCATCTACTTGCCGCTGGACTGTACACATGACTGAAATGTTGTAATTATTCATTGATATGCTTTGAACATCATAAAGCCAATACATTTTTTTGTTAAAAAATGTCAGCCAAAGTAAAAGTGGAATGTAGTTTAAAGGTATTGTTAGAGCTTATCATGACATATGTTTTTAACTCCGTTATTTTAATGGCCCCCACTGAGTGGTTCCAATAGTAATAGTGACCTCAGTATTTTCCCCAGTAGTAATAATGACCCCCAGAGTGGCCCCAGTACAGTAGCCTTAGGGACTCTCTTTAGTGGCCCCTTTATTAATAGTGTTCCCCTTAGTGGACCTCCAGCCTGGCGGCAACCGCACACCATCGATCATGGATTAACTCACTCAGTCCAACCCCAGTCCAGAGGCTGCTGCTACTATAAATCAGAATGTGTCCCCTGACCTCTCCCACCGCACCCAGCATCTGCATTCCTGCACACAGATGCTGTCCTGTACACAGCACATAGGCCAGGGGATAGAGGTCAAGGGTCACAGTTTAATTATAGCAGCAGTGGACCGCCAGACCAGAGCTACAGACAGAGTGAGATAAATGTATGATTGATAGAATGGGGTTTCTGACAGGTCAGAGGTCCACTAAGAGGGACACTATTAATACTGGGGCCACTAAAGGGGTCACTATAACTACTATACTGGGGCCATTGTGGGGGTCACATTACATTATTATTACTGTGTCAGGTATGAGGTTGCTGCCCGGCTGGCATGCAACTGACAGTTATTTCTCACCTACAATTAATATGGCTGATAAACAAGAAATTTTGGCACTGGCCTTCAGACTTAGTTACAGACCAGCGACTCACCGGGCGGGTGGCAACTAGCGCATATCAGGCTGTATAACGGCTCTTTCTGTATGGTGGCTCAATCCCATTCACTTCATTGGGACTGAGCTACTCTCAGGCCATGTGACCAATGAATGGGACATCACTAGCCAGAGAAGAGGCAGCGGTACTCACACAAGCACTGCGGCTAATTCAAACAGCTGATCATAGGGATCCTGAGATACGGACCACCATTGATTGGATACTGGCCAAACCTGAGGATAGGTCGTCAATCTCTTAATCCCAGAATTTTGTATTTCAAAAAACATACATTTTTGGTACCATTTTGTGATATTTACAATGTATTGTATAACTTTTATTAATTGTTAAAATTTATTTTATTACTTTTTGGGGATTTTTGCAGAGTTCACAATGTGGTATAAGTGACATTTTTCTGGGGCTCATTATCATCTGACAGCAGAATGATACCAAAATATGTTTTTTGAATTTTGTTTCACTGTTCTACAAAAAAACACTTTATTTGTGAAAATGTATTATTTAAATGATGCCAAAAAAGATGCATTTTTTAAATTGGAAATTTTATTTACTCTTCAAATTTTCTTTATGTCTCAGATGGGAATTGAACATGCGATCATCTCATTGCTTGTATAATACACCATTATACCTCATATTGCAGTGTATTATTTATTGCTATATTAGGTTCCACAGCTATGGTAGGCCTTGAGAGCTCTAGGGCTGCTATGCCAACTCATCCACTCCCCAACAATCAGCATCTGAGGGGTTAAATGGCAAGGTTCTAGAGTTAGCACCAATTCCGGCTGTTCATGTGAGGTGCCAAGTGATGGCACAAGCACAGCTCCATAGCCCACGTCATCACTGGCTGTAGTAGTATAGGGGCTCATGCGAAGTGCATGCAAGCTGTGAAGTATTATTATGATGCCTTGCATGAAGTGGTTAAGGTTATGTTCACACAGGGTGGATTTGGTGTGAATTTTCCATCTGGATTTGTGGATGGAAAATTCTCAGCGTATTACAGTATCAGCAAAAAGGGTGAGATTTCAACAAGTCTTTTTAGGCAATTGTCAACTTGTCCACCAATGATAAGACTATTTCACCGTGGGGAACCACAGAAATGATAAAACGTAACTTTTATTGTTAGTACAAATAAAAGACAAACAAAAATTATTAAAAGATTTTCTTATATGTGCGTGTTACTGTGATAAAGTTTGCTATGCTCATATAACAAAGGGAAAAAGATGCGTCCAATTGTCTATTAGTGACTCCTGAAGACCTCTATCATATAAATCACAAGGGATTCACACAGAAAATGTATTTATGATTGAAATGTGCAAAATTCTGAGGTCGCAATTTCTTATTCCATCTTTGGTGATGGAAAGATAATTAGGCTCATATATAGATTTAGTCAAGACCTTGATACAAAGATGTACTGATAAATGTACATAATATCAAGTTCTATACGTATTATCTTCTCAGAATACAACGCACGTCAGGTCGTCGTGTGTTATATCACCTGATATCTGTTATATTTTTCCCTTGGATTATGCACACGATAGATTATAATATACCTCTTAGTTCTCATGAGGTGTATTAATGAATTGAGGCAGAATGTCACTAATATTCGGTAGTTCGGAAATAGAAATTTCCGTATATATCACATATAATTATATAGTGATGTTATGTATTACTACCGATAAGAGGAGACAGGGCGACCAATCTCGTTGAAAACATGCTTGGTCTATCAAAAATTGAGTGGTTTGCAGACGATAGGTCCCCGTCTGATGCTATAATAAACGGGGGTCCTATCTTGTAACAAACCCCTCATACGGTAAATGATTGGATACTGAGAAATACATCCCTCCAATCTATAGCGAAGTTCCCTTTAAATAAATTGATCTCATATGGATCAGATAGAACTACTCTCAGAGTCTGCCTGATAAATAAATGAGCGCATTCAATATTCTAGTGCAAACCACTCTAAGAGGTATATTATAATCTATCGTGTGCATAATCCAAGGGAAACATATAACAGATACCAGGTGATATAACACACAACGACCTGACGTGCGTTGTATTCTGAGAAGACAACATGTATAGAACTTGATATTATGTACATTTATCAGTACATCTTTGTATCAAGGTCTTGACTAAATCTATATATGAGCCTAATTATCTTTCCATCACCAAAGATGGAATAAGAAATTGCGACCTCAGAATTTTGCACATTTCAATCATAAATACATTTTCTGTGTGAATCCCTTGTGATTTATATGATAGAGGTCTTCAGGAGTCACTAATAGACAATTGGACGCATCTTTTTCCCTTTGTTATATGAGCATAGCAAACTTTATCACAGTAACACGCACATATAAGAAAATCTTTTAATAATTTTTGTTTGTCTTTTATTTGTACTAACAATAAAAGTTACGTTTTATCATTTCTGTGGTTCCCCACGGTGAAATATACTAATCCTACGGGAACCTATTTGCCTCGGTGATACCCAAATGATAAGACTAAGTTCACACATTGTGAATCTGCGGTGAAAGAACCTCCATTATGCTTCATTCAGTAACCCTGGAGTGAGGAAGACGGGGGACATGGGTCTCCCGTATTCAAAATCAGTGGGGGTCTCAGCATTGAGACCTGCACCCATCAGCAAGTTATCCTGTGGTACAACCTCTTAAGGTGCAGGATTTTGGCATCAAGGAAAGAAGAGTCTGGTGGTTGTTTTCCCTCCACTCTTTCCATACCTCTTAAAGGGATTTTACCAGAACAAGCTATCCCCTATCTATAGGATAGGGAATAACTTGCTGATCGCTGGGGTTCTCACTGGGAAAGAAGCAACGCCTGCTGTGACAGGAGAACGGGACAATTCTGAGGGTGGCATTTAAATACCCCAATTGGGGTCAAAAACGGCCCCTGGGCGATGAGATCATGGGGTGCCATTCAGTTGCCATGGCAGCCTTGGCCTTAATGAAGGCCCCCAGGGCTGCCACGCATGAATGCCTATCAAGTGTGCTTGTGGTCTGTCTTGATAGACTGCCTTTGAGAATGCGGTATAAGGTAATACTATGGTATTACATTAAACTGTATGAGCGATCAGACAATTGCAAGCTCAAGTCCCCCATGAGGACGAAAAACATGAAAATAAGTTTAAAAAAAAAAAGTTGAATTATTAGAAAAAAATAAAAGCTGGTTTTAAAATTTAGCCCCATCTCATTTTTCCCATAATAAAGAAAAAAAATGCAAAAGCATATATGGTATCTCTGCATCCGTAAAAGTCTGCTCTATTAAAGTAACATAATACTAATCCGGCACAGTAAACGTCGTCAGAATAAAAAATAAATACACAACGCCAGAAATGTGATGACCAGACATGCACAATGCTTTTTTGGTCACCACTTCTCAAAGAAAAATAAATAAAAAAGCAATCAAAACGCCACATGATCTCCAAAATAGAATCTACAGGAAACCCGCAAAAAACAAGCCCTCACACAACTATATCAACTGAAAAATTGAAAAAACTTATGGCTGTCAGACGATATCGGCAGAGAATAATCTTATATTTTCCAAAGATATTTTATTATATAAACAGTGCAGCTAAACGAAACACAGTGTATAAACCTGGTATCACTTCAATTCATTAGAATAAAGTTGTTTCATCTATGCTGCTGTGTACGCCATGAAAACAAGACCCCCCCCCCCCCCACCGACCCCAAAGATGGCAGAATTTGTGTTTTTTATAATTTTACTGCAGTTAGAAATTTTACAGAACATCATATGGTAAATAAAATAATACCACTAAAAAATACAACTCGTCCCGCAAAACACAAAACCTCAGACAGCTACATCAATGGAAGAACAAAAGTTATGATTTTGTTAGCGGGGAGAAAAGAAAAAAAACTGTGGGCTGCACCATTAAGGGGTTAAAAGCACTTTAATTGCGTAGTGCTTTATTACGAGCACTTTAAAACACTGGAAAAAAGTGTCTGAGATGAAGCCTTTATACCAGTGTTCATCCTGGCAAAAAGAGCCATTCTCATAGTAATAGTTTAGGAATAATAGTTCACCCAAGTGATCCAGTAAATGATGTCCGTTTTCTTGAGTGGTCAGTTTACACACAGATAAATCTTATGTATATATATTTGTTTAACAGGATCGTTAAGTCTTCAGTTCTCAGTGCCAGTGAATGAGAATGACTGAATGATCGCTGCTTAAACCAAACGATCAGCAATTGAGCCAACGATAATTTTTATGCCAGCGTGAAATGAACGATGAGTGAACGAATCATAGTTCATATTTCGATCGTTGGCTGATAAATGATTATTATCCAAATGCAAACTATCCAGCAATTCTTTGAAAGCTAATCGTTCCGTGTAAACCCACCTTATTCCTACATTGCTAACTTTTCAGCTGTTATAGGGTTATCGATATGGGGTATAAGGGTGCTTTACATGTACCAGAATTGGCAGCAAACATTTCCACCATATGGAAAAATTTTGACACAGATTTGAGAATCCACATGTAGACATGCAGATTTCTGTATGAATTTCCACGGTGTGTTGGGTGTTACGTGTGAAAGCCCCCTGAGGCCATGTCCACACATATGGTGACATGTGGTGCGCCATATAAGTCCACAGAATGTCAATTATAGCACCAAATACGCTGCAGAATCCGCCTCTTCTAATAAGGGGGTGAATTCCGCACCGAAATCCGGCTTAAAATCCACACCAAGTGGTGCAGTTGTTAATGTAGATTTGTTGCTGTGAGTATTCTGTAGCAAATCTGTCCCCTATGCACTTAGCCTAAAGGTGATGCCGACTCTGGGAAATTCTGAACCAAACATACACCACTCATTTACAGTATGAGTCGCCAAGTATTTATTTTTTGTTATGTAAATAATTTTTCTCTACTCTGTCATCTGTTTTTTTCCCCAGCTTTTTATGTCACAGTGGGGTACTTTAATGTGTTTTATCCACGGGCTTTCTAAAATAACTTATACAAAAAGACTTGCACAAAAATGTTTGGACAAAAAGATAGTTTTTAAAAAGCTACTAAAATGCAAATAAAACCATATATTATATAAAGCTGTAAGCTTTGTTTTTAGTGCTATGTAAGTGATATGATAACTTTTTCCCGGAGGCTCTGCATTACAGATTGCTGACATGTCACTATCCGTGTTCCTACACAATGGAAGGCTGAAGTATCACTTCCCTCGCCTGAAACCGAGTTACAAAAAAGCTATATACTGACCCAGTAAGAAATCCCATGAGTTTAGGCAGAGGACCAACCTACCTGTAGGTCACTAGCTGATGGGATTCATCAACAGTGCACACATTATATATATCAGGATGATACCTGGACCTACAAAATTGTTTCATATGTTGGGTGTAATATACCCCGGTGTACATACTACATACATTATATAACATCTCTATCTCTTCTATGATACTGCTAGAACAGGTATAACTTACCATATGATGATGATACCATCAGGACGACAGAACAGAGCAAGAGCCCCAGGAACGAGGCTTGAAGTCTGCTCATCTTCATCATGGTTATGATAGTTGTAATGTAATTTCTGAGTGCAGACTCTTATAAATAAGCAGACAATGAGGACCTGCGTGTGAGCGGTCATGCAGAAAAAGGCAGAATCAGTGGTACATTGTGACCTGTACCTTGCACTAACAATGTGCATTGGTAAATTATTGCAAAATCTGACATTTTTGACATAGTTTGCATTTATACAACTTCAAAGTAACATAACATGGTAAACCTGCTGATCTACTACACTACATCACTATGTAACCCTCATTCCTCCTGTTAGAGCAGTAAATATGAATCCATTTTGTGATGAGGGTGACAGCTTTACTCACCTGAGAACTGGGCATAAGTACTACATCAGAGGCCGCTTTTCTTGCACCTCCTCTTACGTCATTTATATGGTGATCTGCCCCTGTGCCCTTATGTACATAGGGGAGACTACCTTGGAGGTACGACAAAGGATCTCCAAGCATAAAAGCAATATGCATACGAGAAACAAAGAGGTACCAGTGGCCAAACATTTCTGCGAGGCGGGACATTCTATTAGCCAGCTGCGCTTCCGCAGCTGTCATTCAATAGCTGAGAGCTGCCTTTGATTGGTCCCTGCACTCAGCCAATCAGAGGCAGCACTCACTCACCCATTCATGAATTCATGAATGGGTGAGTGGGAGCTGCCTCTGATTGGTGAATAAAGAAGCCTTTTTTCACGTTTGCAATCCTGCCTATGCTGCCAGTCATTCTCTATTGTGGACTTTAACGTGGACCTTTGGTTCTTTTGTGGTACGGGCTTGGATTATGCATCACTGACCTGACCCCTGATAGGGTTGAAGTGTGCTACTGGTGTACTTTATCTTGTATATCTGATTGGTGAGGGCTGTGACCAATCAGAGGCAGCCCATTCAGCAGGCGGGGATTTTAAATCCCCGGCTGCTGAATACTACACAGAGCAGTTCAGGAGAACTGCCGGCCGGACGTGGCTGAACTCCGGCTGCTGGGAAAAGGTGAGTATACTTTTTTTTTTTTACACATTTTAGGATGATTTTCAGGGAAGGGCTTATATTTTTAAGCCCTTCCCGAAAATTCATCCCACGCACGCCGGCAGCCCATTACTTTCAATGGAGCCGGCTGTATTGCCGGGTCCATTGAATTCAATGTGCGAACTTCGTTCTTCTCTGCCACAGCTGTTACAGCTGTGGCAGAGGAGAACGATCTTTAGTATATGTTCTCAATGGGGTCGGCGCTGCTGCTGACGGCCCCATTGAGCACATATATAGAACACAGAGATGTGCAGAACGCAGATAGGCGCATTCTGCGAATCGTTGTGTCCTATAATTGATCGTACATCCGCATAAAAAGCGGACATGTGACCGATCCCATTGGGATGCATTTGGTCTATAGATCTGCAGATCGCAAGCGCGTCTGCAGATCGGACCAAAAAACGGTCGTGTGACCGAGGCCTTATTCTCATCTATAGCTTTGTTCAACTAAGGGGTTGCGCATGCGCTATGCAGCATTTGAGACTAAAGTGGGTATGGGCACCACTGTGATTGGATCCGGCCCACGCATGTACAATGGTGTGCTTACACGTTGCTGGGAGGTGACGGTTGCGTCACAGTATTCTCCTGCTTCAGGGCGGATATGGATCTTTGACTCCATCCGCTCATGTGCAAGCCGAGCTACACACACCGTGGTAAGTGCATGATTGATTAATTACTTCTGCTGTTTTTGCTATTAGTTATCTGCAATTGATTTGAGTCTGGTGTGCTGCATGGTGTCGATCCAATCGTTGCCTTGTTGAGGCGGGGTTATGTATGAAATGGTCTGTCTATTGGTTGCTGGGTATATGTTTTATATGTATATATATGTGCTTTTTTAGCCTTTACTGCATGCTTGAAAAGATCCATAGAGGATCGAAACGTTGCAGCAGTGCAGTCTTTTATACTGAGGAATAAAGGTTATTCGTTTTGAAAAAAAGAAAACCCCAGAGTGCTGATCTATTCACCAAGTATCTGCAAAATTCTATGTTTGGATCCAGAGGTTCGGATATACGTTTGGATCGTGCACCATTGGCCTAAGTATGCCTCTATAATATCTGTGGATGTGCCGGTGTCTACTTATTATGTATGCTGAAGAAACCAGACTGATGGTTGTGTCAGCACTACCCGTTCTCCAAGAAAAAGCTATATCTTGTTTATACATTTTATATATATCTTTGGATGGAGAGAAGTCCAGTCTGACAACTAATACATCACTATTCTTGTTTAGTTGTACAAACCAATGATAATAAATGAATTATAATAAATTATAATTATCACAAGTGAGGCCTGTTCTAGCCTCATTGAATTGTCTTTTGTATATATACACTTCTGCTGGTTACTGGAATAAACAGACGACTTCCAATCACATCCAATGCTGTGTGTGATCTGTAAGCCAATTCGAGCTTGAATTTAAACAATTAATTTGGATACCTAGAGACATACCTTTTAGCAAATCTTTCATTTGCACTAACGGTTGATGCCCAACATAAGTCACAACCATTTCTCAGTCTAGGCAAAATAGCTGTCATGCTTTGAGATTCGTGTAAAAGAATCAGACAGACGGTAGGTTTTTGGGTAAGAAATCTGTATGTAAATCTGTAAGGGCTCCTATCCACTTGCGTTTTTTTTAACGCTGCAATATCGCTGCACTTTTTTAACACGATTGTCGATAGGACTTTCTAATGTTAAAAACGCATCGCACAAAAATCGCAAATCACAAACTTGCGATGCTTTTTTTTAAAAAGCAGCAGTATAGCAGCGTTAAAAAAAACGCAAGTGGGTAGGAGCCCTGCATGGTGAACTGCTGTCTGAAGTGTGTGTGTGTAGTGTGAACCTGTGAATGTATGATTTTTACACCAACGAAAAGTTTTGAAACGTAATGACTGCTAAGAGAGCGTATGTACCCTTGTCTTAAAATACATATATTGCTATATATTGTCCTGGGATAAGAAAGAGAATGGTTGAACTTACAAATAGTTAAAAAGCCTGTTTTCTTTGTGATGCGTGGTTCTTAATAAATATGTACAAATATCTAACAGCCACATATTCCAACTAAACAATGGAATCCCAGTGTAAGGCTAATATAGAATAATCACAGCTTGTTTCATAATTACAATTGCTTCCTGTTAGTTTGACCTTCATCAGGGAACAAATTGAGACATTCGGATACACATCACTACAGAAGAGCCTTGTATAATTCATTACACCAGATCTTAAACAAAGTCAGTCATTTATCAGCCATAGAACAGTGTTTCCCAAAAGTTTTCTTTCCTCAGTTTGGAACACATTTTAAATTGCATTACTGATTTTATTCCTTGGATGGACATGTAATTGGAATGAATGGAAGTGAAACTAGGGGGATTTTGAAAATGTCTAAACTCCCATTCCTAAGGCAGATATCAACTGGGGGTCGCAACATTGTCTCCCTCACACATAAGATTCTGACACAATTCCTAGTTAGTAGCACTGCAGATGTGCTGCAGACTTTCCACTTCTTACTTGACAGTATTGTTACCCTCCATAATCTGATAACTAACTCTATTATGAGTACCATCTGACTATTGAACAAATTTTCTATTATTATCTATCCTTTACTATTTGGCTGTCTGTAGTACTTACGTTATTCTGGTCAATAAAGTTTTTAATGTACCGTATATAATCACAACGGGGGTTAAAAAATCGGGACAGTATCCCTCCATACCCATCAATAAGGAACTGCCATTTGTACCTTCACAAAAATGAAGCGTTAGCAAAAAATCCAACTACAATAAAGTCGGACAGAGTCCCCCTTGCCTCTGTCCGACTTTATTGTAGTTGGATTTTTGGCTAACGCTAGGGTCAGGACAGTATCTATCTGGATATCTCTTATGAATGAAATAGCGGACATTTATTATGGCGGTATAGGTGACGTATGATTGTGCAAATACATCACGACTGCTTTAACTTCTATGCAGTAGGCGATGTTCCTGTAAACCGGTCATGTGATTCATCAGATGATCGGCAGGGCACACGACACCTCCCTCCTCAGCAAACATGAATGGAAGATGACGCACATATACCACGTAATCAATGTCATGACGTCATCCCGTAACGGAAGATGCATTAATGTGCAATCCTGCCGCATCAACACTGTTTATCTAGCGATTTACTATGCTTTTTTTGGCCAATTGATATCGCTCTCTAGCGATCGGAAATAAGAGCTATCTTTCTGGTCGGGTCCGCAAGATTTCCAGGTATTGTTGGTTTATATAACTATTAAGGTTGGGCAACTATTGTTGGTAAAATCAAGTGGAGAATCAGTCCCTTCCCCCACTTATCCCTGGACTGAATTGATTGGCTGGGGAGAGGATGTTCCCTCCTATGGGAGGTCCTATATTGAGTATATCACGGACAGAGTCTGGGTCTACACTCTGAAACCTGTGGTTCACCATCAGAGCCACAGGCCCTATCTCTTTATTCTAATCTTTTATTTTGGTGCTCTTTCAGTATTAGTTAGGGATATTTTTAGGCTGGAACTATTCTATATGCCTATACTAGAGAGAGAATAGGTTCCTTTCTCGCGTGTTTGGCTTCCAAATTTTGGATCCAACCTATAATAGTGTTTTCTAGTATTATGCAGACACTATTCAAACCATTGCTCCATTAGGCTATATATAACCCCATGTTGTCTACAGCCGAGACTTTGGTGCTGCAACTTAGGCTTATGATCTCAGAGCAATTGGTTGAGTAAACCACCTTTCCATTGACTAGGATCGGTGGCAATTCATCTTTCAATTCAAAAGAAAATAAATAATAAAATATCCCTATTCTATGAGTTAATCACCCCGGTGCTCTGTCCAGTGATGAGATACACTGACACTGATACATCAGAGTGCCAGTGTTATATCTGACACCAAGTTATGTTGTTCTATCATGACAAGGGTGACTGGTCCATATGTTTATTTGCCCAGTAGATCTTAGCATAGATGATTGGTACTATCCAGCTATGATTATCAGCTCCTGATGAACTGCTCTTAATCAAGCAGGGAAACGCGTTGAGCTGTTTTTTTTTTCTTTTGGAAGTCCGATGATTCATTTTTGTATTCCTACACCTATCAATATGAATCATTGAGTCGCTATGAGCTGTTATCTCATAAGATAAACTGGATGTCGGAATTCCTTTATATAGATCTGACATCCGTAGTCTCTCTATCCCCTGTCCAAAATTACACCTTATTTGGATAAATAGAGTGATCGGAGGGTCTCTATATCTCATTATTGAGAATCTATGTGATGAGGTATAGGATTATAACTGTATTACTCATCATTATATCCATTGTCTTTAGTGTTTATTTTGTTTGTCGCCCCATATATGTTGTTTTAAAGGATACTAATAAAGTTATTTTTAGTCCATATCTGTGAAGGGCTAGTTTTAATATACTATATATAGACTTTCCTGCCCCTGTGAATGATTTATCCCGTAGATATCTTTTAATCTTACCAGATAATTTTTAAAATCGGATTAGGTATTTTTCTGGTGAGATGGTCGTTTGTTACTAAAGGCCTGCTTGATTATCCATAACCTTAGAGCCAAAGAATCGCTGTTGGCCTAAGATGCAGACTGATCCCTGTTTATTGACTTTGGGACAAGAGTGCTGCTCAAGATGCAAAATGATCCCTGTTCATTGGTTTTGGGAAAAAAGGGTTGCTTCCGCAACGCGTTTCCCTGTCCTGTCATGGACAGTTCATCAGGAGCTTAATTCATAGTCCATATAGAAGATTTACCCCTTCCCGCCCCATGACGTAAGGGTACGTCATGGGAGCGGGGTACTTCCCGCAAAATGACGTACCCTTACGTCATAGGGATAGCGCGAGATCATAGCAGATCTCGCGCTATCCTGCAGCGGGAGATGGCTGTCAGTGATAGACGGCGTCCCGCTGCAACAGCGGGGGACATCGGAGATGCGCCCCCCGCTGTTAACCCCTTCCCTGCCGCGATCTAAGTAGCTATCAAGTGTGCTTGTGGCCTATCTTGATAGACTGCCTATGAGAATTCGGTAGAAGGTAATACTATGGTATTACATTAAACTGTATGAGGGATCAAACAATTGCAAGCTGAAGTCCCCCATGAGGACGAAAAACATGAAAATAAGTTGTTGTTTTTTTTAAAGTTGAATTATTAGGAAAAAATAAAAGCTGGTAATAAAGTTTAGCCCCCATCCCATTTTCCCATAATAAGGGAAAAAAACAAACGAAAATGCAAAAGCATATATGGTATCTCTGCATCCGTAAAAGTCTGCTCTATTAAAGTAACACAATACTAATCCGGCACGGGGAACGTCGTCAGAATAAAAAATAAATACACAATGCCAGAAATGTGATGACCAGACATACACAATGCTTTTTTGGTCACCACTTCTCAAAGAAAAATAAATAAAAAAGCAATCAAAGCGCCACATGATCTCCAAAATAGAATCTACAGGACAACCCGCGAAAAACAAGCCCTCACACAACTATATCAACTGAAAAATTGAAAAAAGTTATGGCTGTCAGACGATGGCGGCAGAGAATAATCTTTTATTTTTCCAAAGAAATTTTATTATTTAACCCCTTGAGTGGCACGCCCGGAAAATTTCCAGGATGAGCTCCACTGCTCATAGCAACATAGCCCAGAAGATTTCCGGGCTATGTATCACTATGGGAGCTGCAGAGCACAATGCCACAAGCTGTAGCATTGTGCTCTGCCTGCACAGTCCCACAGAGAACAAAGCAAGGGCTTTGAAAAACCAGCAGAAGATATTGCCGATATGTCGGCAATCTCCTGCTTTGTTTACAGGTTGCCATAGAGACCATCGGCTTGTCAGAAGCAAGCCGATGGTCTCTGTGGCAGGGAGAGCTTGGTGCTTGGCTGTCAGAGGACAGCTAGGTACCAGCTCCTAAAGCAGAGATCAGAGAAAACCTCTGATCTCTGCTGTGTTAACCCCTTACATGCTGCAGTCTATGTGACTGCAGCATGTAAAGGGCTGTCACTGCAGCATGTAAAGGGCTGTCACCATCGGACCCCCAGAATGTGATCAGGGGTCCTGATGGGTCCCTGTGGAAGTCCCCTAAAGGGACAAAAAAAAAAAAAAAAAAGTTAAAAAATTATAAAAAAAATTATAAAAACACTTGTCTCCCTTTACGTTGTAAAAAAATCAAAAATACAATCACACATGTGGTATCCATGCATCGTAATGACCCAGAGAAGGAAGTTAATGCATTATTTAACCCCTTAATGACATGGCCTCTTTTTTTCTTTTTTCCCCATTTCTGTTTTTCCTCCCTCCTGTTTAAAAAATCACAACTTGTCCCGTAAAAAACAAGCCCTTATATGGCCATGTCAATGGAAAAATGAAAAAGTTATGGCTCTTGAGACGCAACTGCAAAATTAGTTGAAATTCAATGATTAGACCATTTTAAAAAAACTGCCCTGGTGGGCACGACAGGGTGGTAGGAAACCCGCCACTCAAGGGGTTAAACAGTGCAGCTAAAAGAAACACAGTGTATAAACTTGGTATCATTTTAATTAACTAGAATAAAGTTAATTTATCTTTTCTGCTGTGTGCGCCATGAAAACAAGACACCCCCACCGACCCCAAAGATGGCAGAATTTGTGTTTTTTATTATTTTACTGCAGTTAGAAATTTTTTACAGTACATCATACAGTAAATTAAATAATACCATTGAAAAATACAACTCGGCCCGCAAAACACAAAACCTCAGACAGCTACATCAATAGAAGAACAAAAGTTATGATTTTTTTTTTAGAGGGGAGGGAAGAAAAAAAAAAGGGGGACTGCACCATTAAGGGGTTAACAGCACTTGAAATGCATAGTGCTTTATTACGAGCACTTTAAAACACTGGAAAAAGAGTGTCTGTGATGAAGCCTTTATACCAGTATTCATCCTGGCAAAAAGAGCCATTCTTATAGTAATAGTTTAGGAATGATGTCTGTTTTCTTGGGTGGTCAGTTTACACACAGATAAATCATATATATATATATATATATATATATATATATATATATATATATATATATATATATATATATATATACATACACATATATTTGTTTAACAGGATTATTCAGTCTTCAGTTCTCTGTACCAGTGAATGAGAATGACTTAACGATCGCTGTTTAAACCAAACGATTAGCAAATGAGCCAACGATAATTTTTATGCCAGCGTGAAAGGAACGATGAGCGAACGAATCATAGTTCATATTTCGATCTGGGGTCCCACAACCTCTGATCCGACTGGTCGGCAGGTAGGGTCGTCAGGTATCGGCTGCAGGTGAGGATTTAGCTTCTGCCCCACGTTGGGCGCCAAGAAATGTTGGGGGTCTCAAGGGGACCCTTCAGCTGATGCTGTCTGCTTCCCAATCAGTCTGGATGCGAGTACTCGGAGGATTCAATGGACAACCACACCGTATGTAGTAAACCAAGTGAATGCCTAGTTTATTAAACAAGCTCAGAGTTTATATAAGAACTCGCCCATCCAGGGTACGAGAAATAACATTTCCTTAAACAAAAACAATGTTTCAGCACATTACCGAGGTCAACAGAACATTTTAAGAAAAATAACTTACTATTAAACAATGTGTCCTTCGACAAGTCACAAAGATATGCACCCACGTATTGTGGTTAAGCTTATCTGGGAACAGGACCTTGACTGTCTTTCCAGAGCGGGGCGCAGAGCGCAAAACATAATGATTCAGTGAAATACAACTTATTTTTCTCTATTTAGCCCTTGACTATCCTGGAAACCAGAATTAACCCCTCACATCTATATGGGGTATAAGGGTGCTTTACATGTAACAGAATTGGCAGCAAACGTTTCCACCATATGGAAAAATCTTGACACAGATTTGAAAATCCACATGTAGATATGCAGATTTCTGTATGAATTTCCATGATGTGTTGGATGTTACGTGTGAAAGCCCCCTGAGGCTATGTCCACACATATAGTGACATGTGGTGTGCAATATAAGTCCACAGAATGTCAATTATAGCACCAAATACACTGCAGAATCCGCCTCTTCTAATAGGGAGTGAATTCCGCACCAAAATCCATCTCAAAATTCACACCAAATGGTGCAGTTGTTAATGCAGATTTGTTGCTGTGAGCATTCTGTAGCAAATCTGTTCCTTATGCACTTAGCCTGAGGGCAGCTTCAGACGACCGTATATCGGCTGGGTTTTCATGCCCATATATATGCTGTCTCTTTGTGCAGGGGGAGGAGGCTGGAAGATCTGGGAGCAGTGCACTGAGCTCCAGCCCCCGCTCCAACCCCTGACACTATCTGCAATGCAAGGGGGCGGAACGGGGTGGAGCTAAGTCACAGAACTTACCTCTGCCCCCTACCATTGCAAATAGTGCTGAGGGGTGGAGAGGGGCCTGAAGCTTAGTGCACTGCTCCCAGATCTTCAAGCCTTCTCCCCCTGCACAGAGGGACACTGTATATCAGCTGGGCGTGAAAACCCAGCCGATATACGGTCATCTGAATAAGCCTAAAGGTAATGCTGGTTCTAGGAAATTCTGAACCAAACATACACCACTCAACTTTTTATGTCACAGTGGGGTACTTAAATGTGTTTTCTCCATGCGCTTTCTAATAAAACTTATGCAAAAGACTTGCACAAAAATGTTTGGACAAACAGATAGTTTTTAACAAGTTACTAAAATGAAAATAAAACCATATATTATATAATGCTTTAAACATTTGCATTTAGTGCTATATAAGTGACATAACTTTTTTCCAGACCCTCTGCAATACAGATTGCTGAACTGTCACTATCCGTGTTCCTACACAATGGAATGCTCAAGTATCACTACCGTCACCTGAAACGGAGTTACAAAAAAGTCTTATTGCCCCAACATAATACTGACCTACTAAGAAATCCCATGAGTTTAGGCAGAGGACCAACGTACCTGCAGGTCACTAGTTGACGGGATTCAGCAACAGTGCACATGTTATATATCAGGATGATACCTGGACCTACAAAATTGTTTTATATGTTAAGTGTAATGTACCTTGATGTATAAACTATACATTATATAACATCCTTTATTAGAGATGAGCGAGCACCAAAATGCTCGGGTGCTCGTTACTCGGGATGAAATTTTCGCGATGCTCGAGGGTTTGTTTCGAATAACGAACCCCATTGAAGTCAATGGGCGACCCGACCATTTTTGTATATCGCCGATGCTCGCTAAGGTTTCCATTTGTGAAAATCTGGGCAATTCAAGAAAGTGATGGGAACGACACAGCAACGGATAGGGCAGGCGAGGGGCTACATGTTGGGCTGCATCTCAAGTTCCCAGGTCCCACTATTAAGCCACAATAGCGGCAAGAGTGGGCCCCCCCTCCCAACAATTTTTACTTCTGAAAAGCCCTCATTAGCAATGCATACCTTAGCTAAGCACCACACTACCTCCAACAAAGCACAATCACTGCCTGAATGACACTCCGCTGCCACTTCTCCTGGGTTACATGCTGCCCAACCCCCCCCCCCCCGCACGGCCCAGTGTCCACAGTGCACACCAAAGTGTCCCTGCGCAGCCTTCAGCTGCCCTCATGCCACACCACCCTCATGTCTATTTATAAGTGCATATGCCATGAGGAGGTACCGCAGGCACACACTGCAGAGGGTTGGCACGGCTAGGCAGCGACCCTCTTTAAAAGGGGCGGGGCAATAGCCCACAATGCTGTACAGAAGCAATGAGAAATCCAATCCAGTGCCACCTCCATCTGGAGCTGCACATGTGGGCATAGCAACGGGGAACCTATGTGCCACACACTATTCATTCTGTCAAGGTGTCTGCATGCCCCAGTCAGACCGCGTTTTTTTATAAATAGTCACAGGCAGGTACAACTCCGCAATGGGAATTCCGTGTGCACCCACAGCATGGGTGGCTCCCTGGAACCCACCGGCTGTACATAAATGTATCCCATTGCAGTGCCCTGGACAGCAGAGCTAACGTCAGATTAAATGCAGGTGGGCTTCGGCCCACACTGCATGCCCCAACCTGACCGGGGTTTTTAATTCATAGACACAGGCAGGTACAACTCCCTATTGTGAAGTCCCTGTGGACCGACAGCATGGGTGGCTGCCAGGAAGCCACCGGCGGTACATAAATATATCCCATTGCAGTGCCCAGCACAGCTGAGGTAATGTCATGTTTAATGCAGGTGGGCTTCGGCCCACACTGCATGCCCCAGTCAGACTGGGGTTCTTTAGAAGTGGACACATGCAGTTACAACTCCGTGTGGACCGACAGCATGGGTGGCTCCCTGGAACCCACCGGCAGTACATAAATATATCCTATTGCCCATCACAGCTGAGGTAATGTCATGTTTAATGCAGGTGGGCTTCGGCTCACACTGCATGCCCCAGTCAGACTGGGGTTCTTTAGAAGTGGACACATGCAGTTACAACTCCGTGTGGACCGACAGCATGGGTGGCTCCCTGGAACCCACCGGCGGTACATAAATATATCCCATTGCAGTGCCCAGCACAGCTGATGTAACGTCAGCTTTAATGCAGGTGGGCAAAAAATTAATTGGATTACTTTATACGAGAGGGCCCAAAAAAATTGGCGTACCAACAGTACTAATGTACCTCAGAAAAATTGCCCATGCCCAACCAAGAGGGCAGGTGAAACCCATTAATCGCTTTGGTTAATGTGGCTTAATTTGTAACTAGGCCTGGAGGCAGCCCAGTTAAAATAAAAATTTGTTCAGGTGCAAGTTTCAACGCTTTAATGAGCATTGAAACGTATAAACATTGTTTACAAGAGTTATATGACTGAGCCTTGTGGGCCTAAGAAAAATTGCCCGTTCGGCGTGATTACGTGAGGTTTCAGGAGGAGGAGCAGGAGGAGGAGGATGAATAGAATACACAGATTGATGAAGCAGAAATGTCCCCGTTTTTGATGGTGATAGAGAACGATGCTTCTATCCGCGGGTGCAGCCTACGTATTGCTTAGGCATCGCTGATGTCCGCTGGTGGAGAAGAGAAGTCTAGGGAAATCCAGGCTTTGTTCATCTTGATGAGTGTAAGCCTGTCGGCACTGTCGGTTGACAGGCGGGTACACTTATCCGTGATGATTCCCCCAGCCACACTAAACACCCTCTCTGACAAGACGCTAGCCGCAGGACAAGCAAGCACCTCCAGGGCATACAGCGCTAGTTCAGGCCACGTGTCCAGCTTCGACACCCAGTAGTTGTAGGGGGCAGAGGCGTCACGGAGGATGGTCGTGCGATCGGCTACGTACTCCATCACCATCCTTTTACAGTGCTCCCGCCGACTCAGCCTTGACTGGGGAGCGGTGACACAGTCTTGCTGGGGAGCCAGAAAGCTGGCAAAGGCCTTAGAGAGTGTTCCCCTGCCTGTGCTGTACATGCTGCCTGATCTCCGCGCCTCCCCTGCTACCTGGCCCTCGGAACTGCGCCTTCTGCCACTAGCGCTGTCGGATGGGAATTTTACCATCAGCTTGTCCGCCAGGGTCCTGTGGTATAGCATCACTCTCGAACCCCTTTCCTCTTCGGGTATGAGAGTGGAAAGGTTCTCCTTATACCATGGGTCGAGCAGTGTGTACACCCAGTAATCCGTAGTGGCCAGAATGTGTGTAACGCGAGGGTCACGAGAAAGGCATCCTAACATGAAGTCAGCCATGTGTGCCAGGGTACCTGTACGCAACACATGGCTGTCCTCGCTAGGAAGATCACTTTCAGGATCCTCCTCCTCAGGCCATACACGCTGAAAGGATGACAGGCAAGCAGCATGGGTAGCCTCAGCAGTGGGGCAAGCTGTCTCTTCCCCCTCCTCCTCATGCTCCTCCACCTCCTCCTCCTCCTCCTCAACGCGCTGAGATATAGACATGAGGGTGCTCTGACTATCCAGCGACATACTGTCTTCCCCCGCTTCCGTTTCCGAGCGCAAAGCGTCTGCCTTTATGCTTTGCAGGGAACTTCTCAAGAGGCATAGCAGAGGAATGGTGACGCTAATGATTGCAGCATCCCGGCTCACCATCTGGGTAGACTCCTCAAAGTTTCCAAGGACCTGGCAGATGTCTGCCAACCAGGCCCACTCTTCTGTAAAGAATTGAGGAGGCTGACTCCCACTACGCCGCCCATGTTGGAGTTGGTATTCCACAATAGCTCTATGCTGCTCATAGAGCCTGGCCAACATGTGGAGCGTAGAGTTCCACCGTGTGGGCACGTCGCACAGCAGTCGGTGCACTGGCAGATTAAACCGATGTTGCAGGGTGCGCAGGGTGGCAGCGTCCGTGTGGGACTTGCGGAAATGTGCGCAGAGGCGGCGCACCTTTCCGAGCAGGTCTGACAAGCGTGGGTAGCTTTTCAGAAAGCGCTGAACCACCAAATTAAAGACGTGGGCCAGGCATGGCACGTGCGTGAGGCTGCCGAGCTGCAGAGCCTCCACCAGGTTATGGCCGTTGTCACACACGACCATGCCCGGTTGGAGGCTCAGCGGCGCAAGCCAGCGGTCGGTCTGCTCTGTCAGACCCTGCAGCAGTTCGTGGGCCGTGTGCCTCTTCTCTCCTAAGCTGAGTAGTTTCAGCACGGCCTGCTGACGCTTGCCCACCGCTGTGCTGCCACGCCGCGCGACACCGACTGCTGGCGACGTGCTGCTGCTGACACATCTTGATTGCGAGACAGAAGTTGCGTAAGAGGAGGAGGAGGATGGTGGTTTAGTGGAGGAAGCATACACCGCCGCAGATACCAGCACCGAGCTGGGGCCCGCAATTCTGGGGGTGGGTAGGACGTGAGCGGTCCCAGGCTCTGACTCGGTCCCAGCCTCTACTAAATTCACCCAATGTGCCGTCAGGGAGATATAGTGGCCCTGCCCACCTGTGCTTGTCCACGTGTCTGTTGTTAAGTGGACCTTGGCAGTAACCGCGTTGGTGAGGGCGCGTACAATGTTGCGGGAGACGTGGTCGTGCAGGGCTGGGACGGCACATCAGGAAAAGTAGTGGCGACTGGGAACCGAGTAGCGCGGGGCCGCTGCCGCCATCATACCTTTGAAAGCCTCCGTTTCCACAAGCCTATACGGCAGCATCTCCAGGCTGATCAATTTGGCTATGTGCACGTTTAACGCTTGAGCGTGCTGGTGCGTGGCGGCGTACTTGCGCTTGCGCTCCAACACTTGCGCTAGCAACGGCTGGACGGTGCACTGAGAGACATTGGTGGATGGGGCCGAGGACAGCGGAGGTGAGGGTGTGGGTGCAGGCCAGGAGATGGTAATGCCTGTGTCCTGAGAGGGGGGTTGGATCTCAGTGGCAGGTTGGGGCACAGGGGGAGAGGCAGCGGTGCAAACCGGAGGCGGTGAACGGCCTTCGTCCCACCTTGTGGGGTGCTTGGCCATCATATGTCTGCGCATGCTGGTGGTGGTGAGGCTGGTGGTGGAGGCTCCCCGGCTGATCTTGGCGCGACAAAGGTTGCACACCACTGTTCGTCGGTCGTCTGCACTCTCAGTGAAAAACTGCCAGACCTTTGAGCACCTCGGCCTCTGCAGGGTGGCATGGCGCGAGGGGGCGCTTTGGGAAACAGTTGGTGGATTATTCGGTCTGGCCCTGCCTCTACCCCTGCCCACCGCACTGCCTCTTCCAACCTGCCCTGCTGCTGCACTTGCCTCCCCCTCTGAAGACCTGTCCTCAGTAGGCGTAGCAAACCAGGTGGGGTCAGTCACCTCATCGTCCTGCTGCTCTTCCTCCGAATCCTCTGTGCGCTCCTCCAATTACTACTACCTGAGTGATAGATAACTGTGTCTCATCGTCATCGTCCTCCTCACCCACTGAAAGCTCTTGAGACAGTTGCCGGAAGTCCCCAGCCTCATCCCCCGGACCCCGGGAACTTTCCAAAGGTTGGGCATCGGTCACGACAAACTCCTCCAGTGGGAGAGGATTCGGAACCATTGCTGCCCATTCTGGGCAGGGGCCCGAGAACAGTTCCTGGGAGTCTGCCTGCTCCTCAGAATGTGTCATTGTAATGGAGTGAGGAGGCTGGGAGGAAGGAGGAGCAGCAGCCAGAGGATTCAGAGTTGCAGCAGTGGACGGCGCAGAACTCTGGGTGGTCGATAGATTGCTGGATGCACTTTCTGCCATCCACGACAGGACCTGCTCACACTGCTCATTTTCTAATAAAGGTCTACCGCGTGGACCCATTAATTGTGAGATGAATGTGGGGACGCCAGAAACGTGCCTCTCTCCTAATCCCGCAGCAGTCGGCTGCGATACACCTAGATCAGGAGCTCGGCCTGTGCCCACACCCTGACTTGGGCCTCCGCGTCCTCGCCCGCGTCCACGTCCTCTAGGCCTACCCCTACCCCTCAGCATGGTGTATTACCAGTAGTGCAGAAACAGAACGCTGTAATTAAATGTGCCGCTTATTGGCCTGTGGTTGGAGGCTGACTTCGCTTACGGAACGCACAGCAGAGGCAGGAAAGAATTTTGCGCAAGCCTGCTGTAACACTTAGCTGGCTGCGTATTAATTAGGACTACTACCCCCAGCACAGACACAGTACACTGAGGACGGTCACAGGCAGCCCAAATAGAAAGTTTTTTCCCAAATTTTTTTGGAAAAGCCCACGGCCTATATAGACAGTATATCTCTTTCACCTTTTTCACTGTCCCTGCCTCACCACTACTTGCCCTAAACTATGTAAAATTACTGCAGATTGTTTCCCTCTGGACAGGATGACAGCGGTGATGTAACGGCCAACGCAGAGCAAGGAAAGAATTTTGCGCAAGCCTGCTGTAACACTTAGCTGGCTGCGTATTAATTAGGACTACTACCCCCAGCACAGACGCAGTACACTGAGGACGGTCACAGGCAGCCCAAATAGAAAGTTTTTTCCCAAATTTTTTTGGAAAAGCCCACGGCCTATATAGACAGTATATCTCTTTCACCTTTTTCACTGTCCCTGCCTCACCACTACTTGCCCTAAACTATGTAAAATTACTGCAGATTGTTTCCCTCTGGACAGGATGACAGCAGTGATGTAACGGCCAACGCAGAGCCAGGAAAGAATTTTGCACAAGCCTGCTGTAACACTTAGCTGGCTGCGTATTAATTAGGACTACTACCCCCAGCACAGACGCAGTACACTGAGGACGGTCACAGGTAGCCCAAATAGAAAGTTTTTTCCCAAATTTTTTTGGAAAAGCCCACGGCCTATATAGACAGTATATCTCTTTCACCTTTTTCACTGTCCCTGCCTCACCACTACTTGCCCTAAACTATGTAAAATTACTGCAGACTGTTTCCCTCTGGACAGGATGACAGCGGTGATGTAACGGCCAACGCAGAGCCAGGAAAGAATTTTGCGCAAGCCTGCTGTAACACTTAGCTGGCTGCGTATTAATTAGGACTACTACCCCCAGCACAGACGCAGTACACTGAGGACGGTCACAGGCAGCCCAAATAGAATGTTTTTTCCCAAATTTTTTAGGAAAAGCCCACGGCCTATATAGACAGTATATCTCTTTCACCTTTTTCACTGTCCCTGCCTCACCACTACTTGCCCTATACTATGTAAAATTATTGCAGACAGAGGACGCAATGCTCTGCACGCCCGATATACAAAAAAAAAAAAATGTGCAACACTGCAAAAAGCAGCCTCAACAGTACTGCACACGGTCATATGTGGCCCTAAGAAGGACCGTTGGGTTCTTGAAGCCTAAAATCACTCCTAACACTCTCCCTATAGCAGCTCCAGCATCAGCAGCACTTTCCCTGAGCTATGTCAAAATGCATCTGTGGCGAGCCACGGGCGGGGCAGATTTAAATACTCTGGTGACACCTGATCTCGCCAGCCACTCACTGCAGGGGGGTGGTATAGGGCTGGAACATCACAGGAGGAAGTTGTAATGCCTTCCTTGTCTTTCTATTGGCCAGAAAAGCGCGCTAACGTCTCAGAGACGAAAGTGAAAGTAACTCGAACATCGCGTGGTGCTCGCCTCTAGTAACGAGCATCTCGAACACGCTAATACTCGAACGAGCATCAAGCTCGGATGAGTACGTTCGCTCATCTCTAATCTCTATCTCTTCTATGATACTGCTAGATCAGGTATAACTTACCATATGATGATGATACCAACAGGACGACAGAACAGAGCAAGAGCCCCAGGAACGAGACTTGATGTCTGTTCATCTTTATTGTGGTTATGATAGCTGTAATGCACTTTCTGAGTGCAGACTCTTATAAATATGCAGAAAATGAGGACCTGTGTGTGGGCCATGCAGAAAAAAGGCAGAATTAGTGGTACATTGTGACCTGTACCTTGCACTAACAATGTACAGGTGTAAATTATTACAAAATTTGAATGGTAAACCTGCAGATCTACTACACTACATCAGTATGTAACCCTCATTCCTCCTGTTAGGGCAGTAAATATGAATCAATTTTGTATCCATCTTCTATCTTGTATGCTTGAGCTTATCATATCATGTTGTTGTCATTTTCACTTAACAAGAATCTTCCAGATGTGCACTAACAGTTCTAAAGGCCTGGATTGTCCATAATGCGCCATGCTGAAGAAATCAGACTGATGGTCGTGTCAGCACAAACCTTTTTTCGTGAAAAAGCTATATCTTGTTGTTTATACATTTTGTATATTTTTGGCTTTAAATAAGTCTAGTCTGACAACTAATACATCACTATTCTTGTTTAGTTTTACAAGCCAATGATAATAAATGAATTATAATAAATTATAATTATCATAAGTGAGGCCTGTTCTAGCCTCATTGAGTTGTCTTTTGTATACATACACTTCTGCTGGTTACTGGAATAAACAGACGACTTCCAATCATATCGAATGCGTGTGTGATTCGTAAGCCAATTCGAGCTTGAATGTAAACAATTAATTTGGATACCTAGAGACATACCTTTTAGCAAATCTTTTATTTGCACTAACAGTTGATGCCCAACATAAGTCACAACCAGATCTCACCCCAGATCCCAACAAAGAATGCAGTGATTTTCTCTTCTCCGGGAAGGACAGACAGAGTGCTCTATAAACAAAGGGTAAGAAACCTTATCTCTTACAAAATTATCTGTCCTCTCCTGAGGCGGAGATTATCCCTGCTGCTGGAAAAAAAAAGGGCATAATAGCTGCCATGCTTTGAGATTCGTGTCAAAGAAACAGACAGACGGTAGGTTTTTGGGTAAGAAATCTATATGTAAATCTGTAAGGACTCCTATCCACCTGCGGTTTTTTTAACGCTGCGATATCGCTGCAGTTTTTTAACATGATTGTCAATAGGACTTTCTAATGGTAAAAACGCATTGCACAAAAATCGCAAAGCACACACTTGCGATGTGTTTTTAAAAAAAGCAGCAATATCGCAGCGTTACAAAAACGCAACTGGGTAGGAGCCCTGCATGGTGAACTGCTGTCTGAAGTGTGTGTGTGTAGTGTGAACCTGTGAATGTATGATTTTTACACCAACGAAAAGTCATGAAACCTAATGACTGCTAAGAGAGAGTATGTACCCTTGTGTTAAAATACATATATTGCTATATATTGTCCTGGGATAATAAAAGCGAATGATGATCTTACAAATAGTTAAAAAGCCTGTGTTCTTTGTGATGCGTGGTTCTTAATAAATATGTACAAATATCTAACAGCCACATATTCCAACTAAACAATGGAATCCCAGTGCGAGGCTAATATAGAATAATCACAGCTTGTTTCATAATTACAATTGCTTCCTGTTAGTTTGACCTTCATCAGGGAACAAATTGAGACATTTGGATACACATCACTACAGAAGAGCCTTGTATAATTCATTACACCAGATCTTAAACAAAGTCAGTCATTTATCAGCCATAGAACAGTGTTTCCCAAAAGTTTTCTTTCCTCAGTTTGAAACACATTTTAAATTGCATTACTGATTTTATTCCTTTGATGGACATTCAGTTGGAATGAATGGAAGTGAAACTATGTTGTTTTTTTTACAGTATTAGGGCTGGCTAATCAAGATAATGCAATTTAAGCTTAATTGATTGTTGTTACTAACCAACACACAATAGTGCTAAATTACCTTTACAGCTGCCCTGTGTGGCATATGCCAGTATGTTTTGTATTTTGTCACACTTAGATATTCTCATGCATTAAACACCTGACTACAATTTAGAGCAAAAAGGGAATCTGTCAGCTGGATGAAACCTGTGAGAGCCCTCGCACACTGTTGAGTAATAGTGAAGTAATAGCTCTGGGAACATCACTAGCAATAACTAATGGCAGGGTAATAAACGGTATAGCATGTGATATGGCAAGATCACTTAATGCTACCTCATAGGCTTTTGACATTACTATTGGATGTTCAAGGTACCAAGGTACTCAGGAAGCTACAATTTATGGCATTCGATCATGGATGTGAGAAATTTGAAAGTATGTGTTTCAACCTAACTGATAATTTGAAGTCTATTCATAGCAATATTCAGAAAGTTGTTACAGAGACTCAGGCAAAATAAGGACCACGGATAGCTTGATTGGCTTTTCAGTCTACTTTTTTGTATACTTTGTGGTGTAGTGGTAAATTGTATTCTCTTTTGCAGTTGCATTCAGTGCATACCAAAACTAGTAGTTTATGTAATAACTGGTTCGCGGGTCCACAAATACACAAACTTGTAATTGATATTATTTAAAGGAAATCCAACTCAGATATGACTAAATGATTGCATCATGGTTCCTCGTGCTATATCTGTCCCAGTACACAGAATATATAAGTCTCTTGCCCATAGACCCAGGGTTAGAATAGTGGCCTTAGGGATGGGCTGAGGCCATCCTACGTGGGTGTAACCAGAGAAATATCGACAGTTCTAAGGAACATCAATCTTCCTAGATGTTTGGTAAGGCAACACGTTCCTTAGTGGTTAGCTCAAGTTTCTAGGATGAGAATGGAGATCATGTTGTTGTAGGTGTGGGGGCTATGTGGCATGATGAAGCGGTCGCAAAAGGGGAGACTGTTAGGGGAGTAAATATGAATCCATTTTGTATCCATCTTGTATGCTTGAGCTTGTCATATTGTATTATTGTAATTTTCCTTTAACAAGAATTTTGCAGATATGCACTAACAGCTCCAAAGGCCTTGATTGTGCAGAACACACCATGCTGAAGAACCCAGACTGATGGTCATGTTAGCACAACCCGCTCTCCAAAAAAATATCTTGTTGTTTATACATTTTGTACAGTTTTGGCTTGAGAGCAGTCCTGTCTGACAACTAAGACGCCACTATTCTTGTTTAGTTTTACCAGCCAATGATAATAAATGAATTCTAATAAATTATAACTATTACAAGTGAGGCATGTTCTAGCCTCATTCCAAGTTTCTTTTGTATATATACTTCTGCTTCTAATGGAATTAACAGATGACTTCCAATTACATCCAATGCATGTGTGATTCGTAAGCTGTTTAGAGCTTGAATATATACAATTAATTTGGATACCTAGAGACATAGCTTTAGCAGTCTTCTTGCTACACTAACAGTTGATGCCCAATGTGGAGCCGTATCTCACTCCAGGTCCCAGCGAGGAATGCAGTGATTTCCTCTTCTCTGGGAAGGACAGAGTGCTCTATAAACAAAATGTGTCTTTCCCTGAGGCTGAGATTGTTTCTATCATTGGGGATGGAGGGCAGCTGTCGTGCTTTGAGATCCATGTCAAAGAATCTGAAAGACGGTATGTTTTTGGGTAAGAAATCTGTATATAAATGGTGAACTGGTGTCTGGAGTGTGTGTGTGTGTAGTGTGATTCTGTCACAAAATATTTTTTTGTCCTGGGATAAGATTGAGTGAATATATGTGAAAGGAAAATTATTCACCATGGTTTTAATAAGTACTACAGCTATGGTATATTGTTGGTCTTACAAATGGTTAAACATCCTGTTTCCTTTGGAATGCTTGTTTTTTGCAAAGAAAGATAATGACGTCTCTCTGACCTACCTCCGATATTCCTGAGGCTAGAAGATGTCAATTGAATTTGGCACATATAAATGAGAGTATGAGAGAAGAACATTAAATTTATTTGTTAATTTTTATCCTGGGATTGTTTTGTCATTGCTTTATGTAGAAAGTTGTATCTGACTGAAGGAAAGATTTTCCCACTGCGCATTTCCCAGAAGGACTGTGCATCGAAGGTAAAGAAGTGCCAGACCCTCATTTTGTTGCAGTGGACAGAGAATATTTTAATTTGACATATCAAAAGTAAGGTGAAGTGTTTGTTTTTTCCTGCCCTCCTGTCTTCCTTTTGTTGAGACAATAGAAGTGCTCAGCTGCTTATTGCTTAGGTATTTTGCCCAAGAGAGTAATATATTATGCACTGCCCAAGTGTGTACTGTGTTTGCTCCCCCAGGTAGATTGCAAGGAGAGTAGTATTACCTTGTGCTATCCTGGTGTATAGCATGTGTCTCAACACAAAATTCTTGTGTTGACTATTCCTCTGTAATACAACAGTAAGCAGAAACTATGGGGAACGTGCTAAGTAATAACGATGAACCGGGTATTGTCTGGAAAGCGGCCAGGCAGCTTGTGGAGAAGAAAGAGATAGGGAAAAGTAAAAATGCAGGTAAAAGAATGTCAAGCAATGTTAAAAAGACTGGTATGAATTCAGAAAATTGCCTGAAGAATTGTGCAAGTGCAAATCGGGTATGTGTTGGCTTTTGAGTATTGTCAGACGCATGTGTAGTCGATGGTGGGCAGACACTTAAATCCATGGTGTGTATGGCTTTCCTACCTCTGTCTGTACACTTTTTGAACATTCCGCACAATTACACTGTGTAAAAAGCTATTACTAACTCTTTGTGCCATGTGAATCTGCCAGGAAGGAACGGAGTGTTCTCATATTCTATTCTTAAATAGAGAGGGATTAATAGTTTTCCTTGCTACTTAGACACTCAGAGCTAAATCCCTGCAGTTACCAGTATTTGATGGTGTTTAAAGTGAATATTTGTTTCCTGTCTCCTCTCTAACACCTCCTGCAATATACTGATGTAAAAGTGCTGAAAAGGCTGTTATGTCTAAAGAGTTAAAAAGTTTCCACATGGTGGATATGTACAAAACAGTTGCTTCTCAGAGAGAGATAAGAGTGAATTGCAAAGGTAGCGGCTGTCAGCTTCACTGAGAGCTACATGAGAATCTCTTGCTTTTCAGACACACAGAGAAGGGAGGGCTGTCAGCTTCAGAGCGTAATCTTGTGGTGCATGAGTCTCACTTGAGAACTATACACTGCTTGCTTAAATTGAATAGACCTGTGCAGTATATTTAGTCAATTGGGGTGTTAGAACTATGCAGTGTTTTGACTGTGAATAACAGAATGACTAAGGCTTCATGCCCATGGCCGGGTCAGATTCCGACTGCGAAATGTCGCAGCGAAATCACACTCGGCACCCTCTAGAGACCCTATACTTGCCTCTCCAGATCTGCCACGAGCGTCTCAGCTGGTGAGCCAGTGCGCATATGCAGTGCAGCGCATGATGTGTCGGCGCTGGGCAGTGATGCGACTTCCAGAGATACTTCCGCTGTGCTCACAACTTTAGCATAACTTCCCGCTGTGTGAGTTGTGCTAAACTCCCTCCCCCTTACTTTGCCAGTGGCTCCATAGGCTTATATGGGAGTTTCTATTGCAGCTATTAGTCGGTCCAGAAATCGTACTATTCAACTGAATGGGTGTATGCACACAGGTTTTTTTTTTACTTGAACTGATGGTCCAAGTTAAGAAAAAATAAATCTTGCATCATGTCCTATTCTTGCCTGTGTGCAAGTATCCTTAGAGCTCATTCACACATGTGTATGCGTTTTCACGCTTGGCAGATTGCGACTATAAATCGCGTGAGTGAAGAATACCCTTGAATGAGTCCCGAGCTTAAATAGCGTTTTCTCGTCCATTCACACAGGCTATTGCAGAAATCCTCGTAATGACTGCTAATGCTTAAATAGAGCCAACTGCCTTCTTTTCCCAGCGTTGGACGCAGCTAAACTCCCTCAACCATCCCTATTTTTTCAGCTCCAATAGGAGTCTATGGGAGCCTCCAGCGTATGCTGTCAAAAGATAGGGCAAGACCTATCTTTTCACGCACCATATAAAATTGGCAACTGAAAAGGTCGCCGATGTTCTATCTTTGAAGGCGCAATTTTTTCTACGCAGCCAAAAATCACTCATGTGAATTGGAATCCAATGCTTCACATGGATGCGAATTTTGGACAACAATAGCTGCATACATAGTGAGTAAAAAATATACTTTTGTCCGGGCTCACACAGCCGTATGCATTAGGCCCTGTGTGAGTCACACAGAGTTTTACCGTCACGTATGGCAGCAATATTGTGCTGTGTATGACAGCGTATCTCATGTTTGCTGTCATTCGCAGTCTTCCTGTTTGTTTGTTCTTTTTGTTTAAACTTCCTGCTATTCCCACACTCATAGTGGCCTTTTTATGTAACAAGGATGTGATGCCCTCTAGTGAGAAGTCTGCAGTACTGTAGGTTTTTTTTGTTACCAATTGTCCCAATTAGGGCATGTTCACATGAGACGTATTTCCCACAATGAACAATCTGTGACTGGAGGCTTATTCACACTGCCGCAGTCACAACTACGCTCACTGGCATGAAGCACAGTTGCATCTGGACGAGGGGAGTTCAAACTCTGCACCAGAGCACAGGAGTATGAAAATGACTATGGGGAGACAGGTGCTGCTCGATCTTCCCTGCACATAGTTTAACGACATGCGGGAAAGATACGGCAGGGTTTTATCTTTGCCGTACAAATCATGGTGGGGTAAAAGAGGTAGTGAAAATGAAACCACTGAAATCCCATAAAGATCAGTGGTTTCATTTTGTCCAGTTATCACAGCAGTATAAGGGCAGAAAACCACGCTCGTCTGAATCCGCCCTATTTCCCAGCAGAAAATAGGCAGCATATTCACAACATGTAAACATACATAAACGAGGACCTGTGACGTGGATTGCGGGCTCACGTATTTTGGCCAAAATATTAACCAGTGTCTTTTAATACTGCATTTATCGGTATTTATCAGTAACATGCAGTGTGGATGTGAACGCTAGGAGAGCCCAGGCTACCAGTGTCAATGTGGTTTATCTGTGGGGTACAAGGCAACCCGCCAGATTTAAATATGGAGTCACTAATAGTTTGTAAGCCTGCACGGTGCACTACATGTACCATGTGGTCTTTTTGCGCAGGAATAAGCACTAAGCAGACTCGCACATATAAGGAAGTTATTCAATGTACATCCACTAGCCACAACCACCTTACAAATCATCACACAATAGTTTTCCTGGAATTCTATGAAGGTTTATTTCATGTCATGTATTCTCCATAAATCCACAAGGTACAGTATGTGTAGTAAGTAAACAGATCTCCAAGTATCCCCTACAGGACAGAATAGTAGATGTTTCCCATAATTATGTATTAGTACAGGTTACTCTCTCCCATCATTTATTTATATCTAGGACTGTGACTGTAACAAGGGAGCACTCACTACATCTAGCAGAAAGGTTTCTAGACCGACATAGAAGGGGGTTCTTTACTGTAAGAGCAGTGTGACTCTGGAGCTCTCTGCTGGACGTGGTGGGGGCAAACTTGATAAAAGAGTTTAAGAGGGGCCTGGATGCCTTTCTTAAGTGTTACAAGATTACATGTTATAGTCACTAATTACTTCAGGGTGATTCGGGAATTATTCTGACTGACAGATTGGGGTCGGGAAGAAATTTGTTCCCTCTAAAATGAGGAAAATTAGCTACTACTTCATTAGGGTTTTTTGCCTTCCTCTGGATCAACATTGCGGGGTAATAGGCTGAACTGGATGGACATATGTCTTTTTTCAGCCTTGTATACTATGTTACCGTGTAATACAACTGAGTGAACAAGGGTGTCTGTACTTTATTGGACTGCCAATAGTAAAGCTGATCATAGACATTATAGACATTACATTACTATGGGCTGAAACAAAACCCATATTCGTTGTAGCCGCTCTCCACTTTTACTAATTGATGGAGCTCCCAAATAATCTAGAATTTCCTAACTACATATTTGAATATGGACTTTCTATACCAAACAGCCCCTTTATACAGAAACCGTACATTAATATATGCATGAATAGAAAGAGAAGCATCACTAATAAGTCTGGGTATAATAAGACATGTGCATTGTCCTTCTTCCGAAGTCCAGGCCTTGTTCTACGATTCTAGAAGAAAGAGAAAAAGAATGTGAAACACTAAGTACAATTTGTGAAAACACACATTCACGCAGTCTTCTGATGTGGATCTAACACTTAGGCCGCTTTTACACGTGCGACAAAATCGTGTGATTTTCCCGCGAACACGAGAAAACTCTTGTTTATGAAGCCGATGTTTTTTTAATGGGTTCCCTCACATTAGCATTGTTTTGACTGATGCCATGTTGCGAGAAACAATAATGCAGCATGTTTTATCTTGCCGCAATTTTTTTTTTGTAACCCATGTTTTCCTATGGAGCATCGCATCGCACAAACATGCAATTTTTTTCTATGGGATTTCAGTGGTTTCGTCTTCTTTAGCTCTTTTTCCCAACCGTGATTTGTATGGCCGGGATAAGGTAGGACCTGCCTTATCTTTCCTGCCTGTTTTTTCAAACTCCTGTGCTCAGGCGCAGAGTTTGAATTGCCGGCGAGGAAGAAGAAATCTCGCTCATTCAGGCACAACTACTCTGTTACCCTTACGACATTGTGAATAAGCCCTAACTGTGAGTTGTGTCCGAAACACTCGGCTACAGCTCGCATTGGTCAGAACACGGACACCAGTCTCCATGCGGTCCGATATTCACAGACACAGTGACAAAGCCTGTTTGCGCTTTAATGACCAACTAATATTTCAGTTTTTTTCTTCGTCTTACGTCTAGAGGCATAACTTTTTAATTTTTCCGTCGATATATCCATATGAGGACTTGTGTTTTGGGGAACAAGATGTATTTTTTAGTGGCATCATTTTTGGATACGTATAAAAGTAATTATAACTTTTAGTGATTTTATAAAAAAATTTTTAGGGCGATGGAGAAAAAATTCTGCCGTTTTGTTTTTGGATTTCATTTTTACGTTATTCAGTGTGAAAGATAAACAATGGGATAACATTCTGTAGGTCCCCACGATTACGGTGATACAAAGTTTATACAGTTTTTTTATATGTTTGCTATTTTTGCACACACTTTTTTTGAAGGTTAACTTAATACAGGCAAGGGCGATATCAGCCGTGAAAAACGGCCCAATATCACTGTTGCCAACAGGCCTTTTTAGGCAAAATCGCCTCGCATTATTTCGGGAAAGAAGCGATTGTGGAGTTTCCTTTATTGTTTTCAATGGGAGATTTCGCATTACACGCACCTAGCACATAGTGTGATGCTGCCGCGGCCCCATTGAAAACAATGGGAGATGTGATGCGAGAGCACGCTCCAAGATAGGGTATGCCGGGTTTAGTTTCATTGTGATGTGGGAGAACATCGCTCATGTGTATGACCCCATTCAAAAGAATGGGGTTCATATTCATACAAAGTTTAAGACTTGCTACGCACAGATCTCACACTCTTTTCTCGCCCATGTGTAGGCGGCCTAAGATTTGCTCTTGTGTCACCGCATTCCAAGAGCCATGACATTTTTTTTTTTTTGCCTCGGACGGAGCTCCATAAGGGCTTGTTTCTTGCAGGATGAACACTAGTCTTCATTAATGCAATTTTTGCGAACATCTAACATTTTGATTGTTTTTTATAATATTTTTTTCAAGAAGCAAGATTAACAAAATCTGTAATTCTAGCATGTTTATTTTTAATGGCATTCCCTGTGCAGTATACATAATATGGTAAATTACTTCTGCAGGCCATCTTAATTACACCAATTCCAAATTGTTGTTTTTTTAGCAACTTTTTCTAGTTTAAAAAAAAAAGAAAAAATATATTTTTCTAATCATTGAATTCAAAGAACCCTAATATTTTTATTTTTTTTGTCAACGATTCTGTGTAAGGGTGGACACCCGCTTGTGTTTTTCTGGAATGTTTTTTTCACGCGATATTGCTGCGTTTTTCTAATGCGATTGTCTATGGGACTTTCTAATGTTAAAAATGCATTGCAAGTTTGTGTTTTGCGATTTTTGTGCCATGCGTTTTAACATTAGAAAGTCCCATTGACAATCGCATTAGAAAAATGCAGCAATATCGCGTGAAAAAAACACGCAAAAAAAACTCAGGTGGGTGTCCACCTCAAGGGGTTTTCTTTTGCAGTATGAGGCCTTGGTCAGACGACCGTTTTTTGCCGCGATTTGCGGATACGCATGCGATCTGCGCATATATAAAACCATTGCTTCGCAATAGGATCGGTCACATGTCCGCTTTTTATGCAGATGTCCGATAAATTATAGGACACGAGGAATCGCAGATCGCACCTATCTGCGTTCTGCGATTCCTTGTGTTCTATATATGCGCTCAATGGGGCCGGCGGAAGCAGCGCCAACCCCATTGAGAACATATACTATAAAGATCATTCTCCTCTGCCACAGCTGTAACAGCTGTGGCAGAGAAGAAGGATGTTCGCCCATTGAATTTAATGGAGCCGGCAATATAGCCGGCTCCATTGAAAGCAATGGGCTGCCGGCGAGCGCGGCATGAATTTTCGGGAAGGGCTTAAAAATATAAGCCCTTGCCTGAAAACCATGCAAAAATGTGTAAAAAAAAAATATATATACTCACCTTGTCCCTGCAGCCGGAGTTCAGCCGCGGCCGGCCGGCAGTTCTCCTGAACTGCTGTGAGTAGTATTCAGCAGCCGGGGATTTAAAATCCCCGCCTGCTGAATAGGCTGCCTCTGATTGGTCACAGCCCTCACCAATCAGAGGCAGCTCTCACTCACCCATTCATGAACTCATGAATGGGTGAGTGAGTGCTGCCTCTGATTGGCTCAGCGCAAGGACCAATCAGGGGCAGCTCTTAGCTATTGAATGACAGCTCTCTTCATACAGTGCGGGCGTCAGCTGTTTGTAACAGCTGACACCCACGGGCAATAGCCGCTATCGGCCGCGCAGCCGATCGCAGCTATTAACCATTTAAATGCCGCTGTCAATTCTGAGGTCCCGCATGGCCACCTTGCGGTGAAATCGGGGGAGCCGTGCAAGTGTCATGGCATCCGGGGGCCTAATGAAAGGCCCCAGGGCTGCCTTACCAGACTGGCTATCAAGCCATCCCCGTGGGGTGGCTTGATAGACTGCCTGTTAAATTGCAGTATGACGTAATGCTGTAGCATTACGTCATACTGCAGGAGCGATCAAAGCATCGCATGTTAAAGTCCCCCAAGGGGACTTCAAAGTAAAGTAAAAAAAATATCAAACAAAGTTTTTTTAGTTGTAAAAAAAAAAAAGTTATAAAAGTTTAAATCACCCCCCTTTTGCCATATCTATTATTAAAAAATCTAAATTATAAAATAAAAATATGTATTTGGTATTGCTGCGTCTGTAAAAGTCCAATCTATCAAAGTAGCACATTATTTTTCCCGAATGGTGAACGCCATCCGAAAAAAAAAAATAAAGAACGTCAGAAATGCACCTTTTTAGTTACCCTGTCTCCCAGAAAAAAACACAATAAAAAGCGATCAAAAAGTCGTATATACTCCAAATTGAGACTATCGGAAACTACAGGACATCCTGCAAAAAATGAGCCCTTGTTAAACTACATCGACGGAAAAATTAAAAAGTTATTGCGCGCACAAAATGACGGCAGAAAATAATTGAAAAAAATTAAATGTCTTTGAAAAAAAAAAAGTACTATAGTAAGAAAAAAACTATACAAGTTTGGTATCGTAGTAATCGTACCGACCCATAGAATAAAGTTATTATGTCACTTTTGTTGCCGTTTGTGTGCCGTAGAAACAAGACGCACTAAAAGATGGCGAAATGTCGGGGTTTTTTTCATTTTACTCCACTTAGAATTTTTTTAAAGTTTTTCAGTACATTATATGGTACATTAAACAACCCCATTGAAAAATACAACTCGTCCTGCAAAAAACAAGCCCTCCTACAGCGATGTTGATGGATAAATAAAGAGTTACGAATTTTTTGAAGCGGGGAGGAAAAAACGAAAATGGAAAAAGAAAAAGGGGCTGCGTCATTAAGGGGTTAAGCAGCCGCTAGGTTTTTATCCAAGAACCTGCTTCCACTGGCTCGGGAGACTTGTACCAGGCCTCTAATATAGCTGCAATCAAAAGACGGTGCTTAATCAGAATAAAGCGCCTTAGCAGACGCCATCAAAAAAATGCATGGACGGTCATTAATGGGTTAAATTCACAATTATTCATGTTTGAAGACCACAGACTCATTAAACGTGTTAATGTTAAAAGTATGAATATTTACTTTTTGTTGGCGTCATGCAAACACTTGAACAACTATGATAGCAACACTTTTCACGAAATGGGCATCCAGTGTCAGAGTCACAAAATGCGCGTACTGGCACATAACAGAAGATTTGAGGGGATGGACAGCCACCTTTTTTCTCTAAAAAGAAAAAAAAAAGTTCAGAATCAGAATGGAGCAGAAGAGATGAAGATCCACAAATACACTGATACAACCAATAAGAGGTAGATGCAGTTAAGATGGCGTTTTATATGCTATGGCCGCTGTGGTTGTCTCTATTATGGGGATCCAAGGCTGGAAAATGACACAAAAAATGTACTACTACTTCCCGCTGCACATGGCTGCCCATTGGTGTCCTCTCCAGTCTTGGGCGGTTGTGGCTAATTACAATACATGAGGTTAGACTACATAGAGCCAGAGATTATAGGTGATCCTGATGGTCCAAGTGCCAAGGGAATGCGCCCCCTACCCCTATTACACCCTAACAGAGTGCCGATATCCCTGTATCCCTACACACAGCATCACAGCGGCCATAGATTACATTATCTGATTTTATTACAGACTAAAAAGATACGATTTCCTAAGTGGCATGTGCCTTTTAATACATTTAGCGCATTTACAACAAGACACTTCAGTATCAGATCTTCATAAATGTCCCCTCTGCATTGTGCTCTTCCTCTGTTATTCCTCCTAGTCATTTATGAATAAATTGACAACTGGGTGTGACCAGTTAGAGGCGTATCACTATACACTGTCATTTTGTCCAATCAATGCAGTATCAGTCAGTGTGAGGACACACCCATTTGCCAAAAGGAATTGTAACGCCCAGTTGGAAATATATTTATTACTTTCTAAGAGGAATACCAGAGGAACGGCACCACACAGAGTTACTGTATGAGGAAAGGAGCTCCCGAATTGTTATTACATGGAGAATACAAGTGTTTATGAAAGTAGATATGTCAGGTGTGGTGATGGGTCTTCTTAAAGGGGTTGTCTCATGAAATCAAGTGGGGTTATACACTTCTGTATGGCCATATTAATGCACTTTGTAATATACATCGTGCATTAAATATGAGCCATACAGAAGTTATTCACTTACCTGCTCCGTTGCTAGCGTCCCCGTCGCCATGGATCTGTCTAATTTCGCCGTCTTCTGGCGATTTTAGACGCGCTTGCGCTGTGCGGTCTTCTCCGTGTTGAATGGGGCCGCTCGTGCCGGAGAGCTGGTCCGGTAGCTCCGCCCCGTCACATGTGCCGATTCCAGCCAATCAGGAGGCTGGAATCGGCAATGGACCGCACAGAGCCCACGGTGCACCATGGGAGAAGACCCGCGGTGCATCGTGGGTGAAGATCCCGGCGGCCATCTTGGTAAGTTAAGAAAGAAGTCGCCGCAGAGCGGGGATTCGGGTAAGTGATAAACTTTTTTTTTTTTTTAACCCATCCCTTGGGTTTGTCTCGCGCCGAACTGGGGGCCTATTGAAAGAAGAAAAAAAAACGTTTCGGCGTGAGACAACCCCTTTAAGACAGACCCTAGCAGCATGCTTTGACACAGGAAGGAATATTTCACAATGTTGCAGAATATGCCCTCTTGTGGAATATTCAACACCAAAATCCACACTGCGAACAGGTGGAATATTGTGGAATATTCCATAAAATATGTTGTAGTTGGATATAATAACTTACCTCCCACTGAAGGCCAACAGGTATTTCCACCATTTGTTTTGCAACACTTAGCTTTAGGAGCGCACTCGCTGTCAGAAGTACACATGTCATCATCGGTGTTAGAAGGGATCTTAGACGGATTCGGGCATCTTAGGTAAGACCTTTCTGTATATGTACAAAAAATCATGGACATAGTGAATATACTGCAAAGCAAGAAAAAAGACAACTATGAAAAAAAAACATAACCCTTATATGTACTCGCTGACTCTGAAGGTACCAAATGGGAGTGAGAACAAAAAAAGAAGAAAGAGGGGGGACTTCATAGTAAATGTTAAAATTGGCCATCTCCATCTGTATTACAGAACTGGTTTTTGTCCTTTGAATATGTGAATTTTCACCCTTGAACATCACTAATATACAGAGGCGTAACTTGAAGCTCCCGGGCCCCAATGCAAAACTACAATGCTTTACTCATAGTACTGGGCTCCCTATGTGGAGGCCTTATGGGCCCGCTAAGGCTCCTGGGCCCGGGTGCAACTGCATCCCCCGCATCCTCTATAGTTACGCCCCTGCTAATATGTATATATATATATATATATATATATATATATATATATATATATATATATGTCATCTGCATGAGTTATACATTGCATTATCTTCTACTGATCCTTCTCCTACTGCTCATCCTGATTTACTGTATTTTCTGCTGATTGCTAGTTGAAAACAGTCAGCAACCCTGTCAACAGATATAGCACTCTCCCCCCAGGATCATATGTCATGCAATGGGACATATATTCTCCATCAGATTATTATACCCTGCTTGCGTAAGGGTGCAGGTAGACAGACGACAAGCAAACTGGGACAATCTGTGCAGGTAATCGATAACAAAAACTAGAATGCTTGAATAGTCATTGACAGCAGTTAAAATTAAGTATGAAAGTATTAAGACGATCTCTGTGTTACACATGTTATTTAGTCTCATTGAGCTGTTCGTGAAGCTAGTAGAAGCAGTGTTTGCTAAAGACCATGTTTAGTCATTGTGTCCATATTCCTTTACTAGGATGGTGTGGGCAATGAGTCATAATTATCTTTCAAACTTTCAGGAAGGTGGTCCACCATGAAAGGCCACTATACTCTCTTTGTCTGTTTGCATTATAAATAGAGTTAAAACTGGGCTGGGCTCTTTAGAAAGACCACAGTGTTGATTTCACACAGTTAGATCTGACAGGGCCAGCAAGGCATACCCAGCTCACAAATGCGCTAACACAATCCACTTTGTAAACAGTCCACTTCTGGACTGGGCTGAATCGCAGTTCCGGATATTGCTGCTGGAGCTCCAGTGCTCTCTATTGAGTATTGTACATGGTGGGAAGACTACACTTTTAAATGGAAAGGTCATGAGGTTTATGCTGTCTGAACCCAGAATAGTGTAATATGCTTTCATGATCCAGTGCTGTCACCTGGTGAAGATCGCTCGGCGATGGAAAATCTGACTCTTTTCAGAGTCCCGTATGCACACTCTCCTATACAAAATTGTGGACATGGGACTCTGAAAAGAGTCAGATTTTCGAGATTTGCACAATCTTTGGAGGGCGACAGTGCTGGATTGTGGGAGCTGGTAAATATAAAAAAACATCACCAGGCTCCCTGTCACGTTCCCTAACAGCGCCATAACTTAGTTTATGGTGCTGTGGAAATATGACCGATTCCCTTTAAATGGTGTTTGGAGGCAAGTTGGAAGATATTTCTAAGCATACATGTGTATTAGGGGGTCGGGGGCCGGGGGAATAACTGTCAACTGAACAGCTGTTGAAGATATATGGTCACCTCTTCACAGACCTTGATCAAGCCCTAATAGCAAATACATATTGCACTAGACAATAGCCATGTAGTGTCATATAAGGGCTCGTTCACATTGGCACTTTTGAGTTCCAATGTCCTGCTCCATATGGGAGCAGGAAAACAGCAGTCAGTGGCCAAACTGAATTGTCATATGATGGACCTGAAAAGACCCCATTGACTGTTATGGGTTTGTTCAGTTTCCACACAGGCTTCGACATTTGACAGTCATTTTCATCCTGTTTTTTTAATGGAATCCAGCGTCGGTGATTTGCCCTGATGTGATCGAGCTCCAACATGGAGTCTCCATATCTCATTAGCAGTGTACTGTATGCCAGTGGTGTTGTATAGCGCACATATACTGACCTGCAGCAGGCATCTTGCACACTCTGGAGTCGTGGTCTAAACAGCATTTTTTTACTCCGTCACATTCTCCATCGTTTTGGCAATCCTTTAAGGTGCTATTAAAATTCCCTGGAGTGTACCTCCTTTCTGTTGGGCACTCTCCAGGTTTATTAGTGCCTAAAAGAAAATTACAAATTGAGTAGTTTACTTATCATGTCAGGCTTCAAAATAGAATCTCATTTTCACAATTGGTTGCAAAACTAGATTCACCCATAAGCCAATGTCTGCAATGAAAAGTGACAAACGCCGCAGGTTCTTTGGAGGTATGGAGAAAATTTTTCCCTCCCCCCCCCCCCCCTTCCCCAAGAGTGCAGCCTTATTTGGTACTTAAAGGGTTTTTCAGAGACTAAGAAAATCATGACTTAATCTAAGGATAGGTCTTCAATGTCTGATCACTGGGAGTCCGCTGCTCAGTTCCCCCACAATCAGCTGTTTGAAGATGGAGCGACACTTGGATGAGTGTTATGGCTGCTCCAGTGCATACTATGCTTGCCACCTTTGGCACAGAAAATATCAGCCAAAGTTAAAGGGTGGTGTAGTTTAAAGGTGTGGTTAGAGGGGTGGCTTATCGTGGCATATGTTTTTTACTCAATTATTGTAATGGCCCCAACTCAGTGGCTCCAACAATTATAGTGACCTCAGTAGTGGCCCCAGTAGTAATAGTGACCCCCATAGTGGCCCTAATACAGTAGTTACACTGACTCTCTTTAGTGGCCCCAGTATTCATAGTGCCCCCCCTTAGTGGACTTCCAGTCTGGCAGCAAACACACACTAGCAATCATGCTGCCATGAATGAGTGCCTGTTAGGCGTGCTTGTGGCATATCTTGATAGACTGCCTGTCAGTATCTTCACTGACTCAAAGCATGATTTCCTCACTCTCCATGTTCATGGGGCCCTGTACAAAGAAAAGGGTCTGATCACTTCAACGGGTCGAGACGTAAAGCATGCTCCTCTCATTCTGGAACTATTACAAGCTGTGTGGGTCCCTACCCAAGTGGCAGTCTATCACTGTAAATGAAATCAGAAAGGAGACTCACTCATTGCACAGGGATACAAAAAAACAGATGCTGCTGCCAAGTGAGCTGCCACTCTCCCAGATGTCAAACGTTCTGTCAAGCTACAAGCCCTCTTGCCCATTCCCCTTAGCAACTGGAACCCCTGCTACAATCAAGATGAACAGGAATGGCTAAACCTGTAAGCTGGAGGATGCACTCCTCAGGTCTGGTTCACCTTCCCAGATAAAAGAATTGTGGTCCGAACAGCACTAGCGACAGACATCATCAAGAAAGTGCATGGGGACACACTATGTATCCACCACCATGGAAAATATAATCCAAGATGTGCTGTACATCCGAAGACTTGCCAGCATTACTAAGGCGATAACCAGAAAATGTGTCATTTGCACTAAAAATAATCCTAGGCAAGGTCTTCTGAAATCTCCAGGGACACAATCTTCTGGAGCATCTCCCTTCAAAGATGTACTAGTCAACTTAATTCAAATGCCTGCAGCTAATGGATGGAAATATCTCCTAATCTTTGTCTACATTTACACTGGGAGGTTGGCAGCCTACCCCACTAGGACTGAAAAATCAACTGAAGTGGCCAGAGCAATACTGAGAGACAGAATTTCAAGACACAGCCAACTGGTGCGGATTGGATCAGACAATGGGCCAGCCTTTGTGGAAGAGATCATACAAGAGTTAGCCAGTTGTATCAAGATCAGATGGAGATTACACACTGCCTACAGACCTCAGAGCTCAGAAAAGGGAAAAGTTGAACGCATGAACCAGAATTTAAAAGTTGCCTTAGAGAAGCTCTGTCAGGAGACACCTAAAATGGCCACAAGTCCTACCCATTGCTCTGCTCAGAATCAGATCAGCCCCCACTAAAAAAAACTGGTTATTCCCCTTTTGAGATGATGCATGGTAGGCCCAGCCCGGTAGTATTAGGGATTAGAGCAGATAACAAAACAGTGGGGAGAGATGATTAATCACCAACTAATGCTTGCCCTGGGTAGGGCCATGGCGACCATCGCTAAAAGAGCAGGAGAAAGGTTACCTATTTGTTTGAATATTGCTGTGCAAAGTTACCTATATGTTTGGATACTGTTCTGTACTTCTTTTTCTTCCAGGGAAAAAAGTCTGGGTGATGGACTGGCGCCAGAGGCCTCTCAAACCAAAGTGGAAGGGTCCATACACCAAAGGGTCCATTCTATCTACCCCGACTGCTGTTAAAGTTGCTGAGATAGGACCTTAGATCCACCATATCAGAGTGAAATTGGCCTACACTGACCGTGCCTGCATACTACACCTGACAGATCCCCTGAAGCTCACCATATAAACCCCCAGAAGTGTTCTGGACCAGATAGAGACTTTGCCCTCTACTACAGGTAGTAGCCCGCAGGGTGGGGAGGCACCCGTTGACAGATAAGTGTACTGCAAAGAGACATTGTTTTCTCCTCCATATCTAGGAAAGTGGGAGAGCAACAGCTGCAAGACAACAAGAAGAATGGGGAACCTAAAAACGACTGTGTTGGTGGTGGTGGGATTACTTCTGTTGATGTGTTTATTTTTATGATATTCTATAAGCTTGTGATGGCTATCATATGGAGGTAAATGTGGTGCTTGGACATAGAAAAAGTAATATTGTAATAACCTCTATTGCTCCCTGTTATTAGTCAGAAAGCTGAGGTATATTATAGACTTTCCTGCTATTTCTGAATGTTTCTATGCACATAGGATGTAGCTACTGCATACTAACTTTAACCTTACTAACTTCTCTTCCCTATATGTAGAATGTAATAAACTAAAATGTTTCCTTCTAAAAATACTATATACTACTGTTAGGCCTTAGTAAGACGGGCGATTTTAGCCGCGATTTGCGCATGCGCATGCGTCCGGCGATTTTTTAAAACCATTGCTTTGCAATGGTATCGGACACATGAGCGCTTTTTATGCGCTCGTCCGATAAATTATAGAACAGAAATCGCAGATTGCACCTATCTGCGATCTGCGATTCCTGTTCTCTTCTGTATATGCGCTCAATGGGGCCGGCGGCAGCAGCGCCGACCCCATTGAGAACATATAGAAGACAAATCATTCTTCTCTGCCACAGCTGTAACAGCTGTGACAGAGAAGAATGATGTTTGCCCATTGAATTCAATGGAGTCGGCAATACAGCCGCTCCATTGAAAGCAATGGGCTGCCGGCGTGCGCGGGGTGAATTGTCGGGAAGGGCTTAAATATATAAGCCCTTCCCGGCAATTCATCCTAAAATGTGTTAAAATAAAAAAAAATTGTATACTCACCTTTCCGCTGCAGCCGGAGTCCAGCCGCGGCCGCTGTCAGTTCTCCTGAACTGCTTCTTGGCACTATTCAGCCGGCGGGGCTTTAAAATCCCCGCCTGCTGAATGATCTGCCTCTGATTGGTCACAGCCTGACCAATCAGAGGCAGGTTTCACTCACACACCCATTCATGAATTCATGAATGGGTGAGTGACTGCTGCCTCTCAGCGCTGAGCCAATCAGGGGCAGGTCTGACTCACATCCATTCATGAATTCATGAATGGGTGTGAGTGAGGCATGCCTCTGATTGGCTCAGCGCTGAGCCAATCAGGGGGCAGGTCTGACTCACACCCCCTTCACACCCACTGCAGGACGGCCGCGCGGAGCTCCGGCTGCCGGCAGAAGGTGAGTATACAATTTTTTTTTTATTTTAACACATTTTAGGATGGATTGCAGGGAAGGGCTTATATATTTAAGCCCTTCCCGACAATTCATCCCGGGCTCGCCCGCAGCGCATTGCTTTCAATGGAGACGGCTGTATTGCCGTCTCCATTAAATGCAATGCGCTGGACAGCTCCGGCCCGTTTCTAATGAAACGCGGCTAGGAGCAGATTTTCGGGCGATTTGCGCGCACCGGTCACGCGATTTGCGGATGCGCATCCGTCATGCGATCCGCAAATCGCGCGAAAAATCGCCCGTCTGACTAAGGCCTTAGACTGTATCCACTTGGCATGATCATAATTTGATGCAGAGAAAGCCTTCAACTATATTCCCCTTTCCCCTTGCATCTTTTGTACAAAAGTGAAAGTAGAAATTCTCTTCCTGGTCTTTGTTTAAGCTGTTAACCAATAATTATGAAGCTGTGAATACGTTGCCTACTTGGTATATAGCTTTGTGTAATTCCTCTGATTGGTACTCAGAGATTTGGAATTGTTTTATGTCCCTCTGGGTCAGTGCTTGCACTAAAATAAATCTTAGTTCACTTCCTAAAGGAATCCTGGTGTCCTCTTGGATCTCGTATATCACCAGAGTTGGCAACACAATTCTGCCTAGCTTGCAAATTTTGACATGGATTTCAAAATCCACATGTAGAAATACAGATTTCTGTACGGAATATTCCACTATGTGTTGGATGTTACGTGTGAAGCACCCTGAGGTTATATCCACATGGGGTGAATTTGCAATGGATTTTCAGAGCATTTACAGTAGCAGCAAAGTTGATAAGAGTTTCAAAATCTCATCTACATGCTGCGGAAATTGACATGCGTTGGAGAATTTAACTTATAGCACCAGAAACACTTCAGCTCTTCTACTGAGGGGTGAATTTCAAACCAAAATCCATTTCAAATTCCGCACCAAATGGTGCAGTTTTTAATGCAGATATTCTGTTATGGAGTATATGCTGTATACATTGTGGAGCAAGTCTGTCCTACGTGACATAGCCTATGGCCATTTAAAATGCTCGCTTAAAAAAGTTGTACTGAGCCTCCACTGATTTCAAAGGGGCTTTTCAGACAAGCGTTTTAGCGCGGCATTTCTAACGCTGTCTGTACTATTTTAGTGCGTTGCAGCGCTTTTTAACGCACCCCATCACCCATTGATGTGGTGCGTTAAAAACGCTGTAAAACGTGTTGTTTTTTTACTAATGCCTGTGTGAGACTGACCTTAAGGTAGTGCCGATTCTGGGAAATTCTGAACCAAACATACACTACTCATTTTATAATATGAGTTTGCCAATTATGGATTTTTTTGTTATGTAAATTTTTTTCTCTGCTTGGAATTTATATATATATATTTTTCAACTTTTTTATGTCCCAGTAGGGTACTTGAATGTGAGCTTCAGATTTATTTTCCTGGTGTTTTCTCTATAGGCTTTGTAAAATAACTTAAACAAAAAGACTTGCACAAAAATGTTTGTACAAAAAGATGGTATTTTTTAAAAAGCCACCTAAAAATGCAAACAAAACCATATACTATATAATGTTAAACTTTTTTTTTTAGTGCTATGTAAGTGACATGATAACTTTTTCCCGGAGGCTCTGCATTACAGATTGCTGACGTGTCACTATCCGTGTTCCTACACAATTGTAGGCTGGAGTATCACTTCCCTCGCCTGAAACCCAGTTACCAAAAAGCCATATAGCCCCAACATAATACTGACCCATTGAGAAATCCCATGAGTTTAGGCAGAGGACCAACCTACTTTTAGGTTACTAGCAGATGGGATTCATCAACAGTGCACACATTATATATATATCAGAATGATACCTGAACTTACAAAATTGTTTCATATGTTGGGTGTAATATACCCCGGTGTACATACTACATGCATTATATATAACATCTCTATCTCTTCTATGATACTGCTAGGACAGGTATAACTTACCATATGATGATGATGATGATACCATCAGGACGACAGAACAGAGCCAGAGCCCCAGGAACGAGGCTTGAAGTCTGCTCATCTTCATCATGGTTATGCTAGTTGTAATGTACTTTCTGAGTGCAGGCTCTTATAAATAAGCAGAGAATGACGACCTGCGTGTGGGTGGTGGCCTTGCAGAAAAGGCAGAATCAGTGGTACTTTGTGACCTGTACCTAGCACTAACAATGTACAGGTGTAATTATTGCAAAAGTTTGCGTGAGACATTTTTGTCACAATTTGAATTTATGCAACTTCATAACATGACGTGGAAAACCTGCTGATCTACTTCACTAAACCATTATGTAGCCCTCATTCCTTCCTAGACCTGGTCTTTCCACTAGTCACTGACTTCAAAGTTAACTTCCCTGTTTGTGATGTCATCATGCAAATGATTACACTAGGCAACGTGATTTGTGTGTCTAAGAAAAGTTTATTTGTTCCTGTTAGCTTATTGTAAAATATAATGGATAATAACGAAAAAAGTTTGCTTGTGTGGTCACGAACCTGCACTGTACATATAATCTTAGTCGGCAATGTGACAATCAAAGTTTTGGCTCAATAACTGTTAATAACCATTTGTTTGTTATCCAAATAATGTGAAAATACCACTGATTTCCCGTACACACACACACATTTTTTTTTTGTTATCTAGTGTTATGTATACATTGTCATACTTATATACCGTATATACCGGCGTATAAGACGACTTTTGAACCCCGAAAAATCCATTCAATGATGTCATGGCTGCCGGCGTGTGTATTAGCTTTCTGGAAGCGGGGATTTCAAGCCCCACATTCAGAAAGCTATGCTGCGCCGGGGACGAGGAGCGAGCGACATCCTGCCGGAGCGCGACAGAACGCCGTGGGAGGTGAGTAATAAAATTTTTTTTTTTTCTCCACTGAATACCGGCGTATAAGGTGACAGTTGGGGGGTCGTCTTATACGCCCCGTCGCCTTATACGCCGGTATATACGGTATTTATCTATTATTTATTTATAGAGATTACAGTATAAAGAAATAAAGGGTGACACAAGTTTAAAAAACGCTTATTCTGTACAATCCAGCCCCCCCCCCCCCCCCAAAAGATATATTGCGCTATACAGGGGTGTAACTAAAGGCTCAGGGGCCCTGATGCAAAACGTGAGCTGGGCCTCCCCCTCTATTTGTATCTGTACCCATACCTAAACCATGCTGCACAGAGACATAACTTGAAGCTTCTGGGCCCCAATGCAAAACCTGTAACAGGGCCCCCAACTATAATGCTTTATTCATAGTACTGGGCTCCCTGTATGGAAAAGAGAGGCCTTATGGGCCCCCTAAGGCTCCTGGACCCGGTTGCAACTGCATCCCCTGCACCCTCTACAGTTACGCCCTTGGCGCTATACATATGTAAAAAAAAAGCTGTATGCCTCTAGAAGGTCACTGCTGTACCCACTAATTGACTACAGGAGTCACCGGTCCTGTTCAGCAGCAACCAGGAAGGACATAGGGGCTGTGAAGCAATTTTAAGTCATGGGAAAACCCCTTTAAGCTTAGTAGACCAACGTCATAAATAGATATTACATGTTTACAAGCCAAAGTAGGTTAATGATATAATTGTCATCATGTACTGGCCATTTTGGTTTTGCATGATTGTTTCACGCAACATTTCAATAAAACAGTGAATCATAACATCCGAAAGCTATGTAGATCACACCGTCCTATTACCACACCGTAGTGGAGACTGGAACAATTAGTCATGAGATAAGAAACATTGTGAAAGGAGTATTTACTCATCCGCTACTTCATGCAGATTGTGGAAGGGCGGACTTCTTATATTTCACACTCTGTGCCAAAAACAGTGTGGTATAATTAGCAGCTTTAACATTATGAGAACTTTGAGGCCATATACACAAGACGTAATCCTCTAATAGAGCTATATAGGTCAATACTGCTCTGATGTGTCTCCATACCGGATCTCTGAATACTGCTCTGTCATGTACACTGAGTAGCCACTTTATCAGAGCCCTCGGCCCTTTCACAATCGGAGCTTCCCTGTATGGGAATTAGGATCCGACCTCGGAGCGCGGTGTCAAATCAAGTGACAAGTTTTCTGTGGATCCACATTAGAGTGGGACAACTGAACAATCTGGGCGAAGTTGAACGTGGCCTGGTCATCGGAGCTAGACTAGCTGGGGACAGTATTTCAAAATCTGCCAACTTTTTGGAGTTTTCAGGCAATGCCACTTTAGTTACAGTCTCTTAGGGTACTGCACACACAGCGAAAATACTGCGGAATCCACTGTATCCACAGCTGATTATAGCAGCTGCAGCGTTCCCTCGCAAAACATTGCATCATATCACTAGCAGCCTCTAGTAAGTGCCGAGCCGATAGTCAAGTGATTTGGCAGTGGCTCGGTGCTCACTAGAGGCTGCCAGGTGCCGTGTGATGGGGCGTGATATATTGCGAGGTGAGGGGGAGCACTGTAGCTGCTAACATCGGCTGCGGATACACATCCAAGTCCTGGTCAAGACTTTGGCGCATTTTTAAATGTAGAAATGCTGCAGAATTTATACCGCTGTGTTGATTCTACTGCATTGTTGCTATGTATGAACATACCCTTAGCCGTCTTTCACACAAACATCATTTTAGCGCTTCAATAGCCACGCTAAAAAAATCATTGGAGCGCTGAACAAAGAATAGCTGTGACCAAATTGTGGCTATTTTTTGTGAGTTTACTCGGCTGGCTGGGGCGTTGTAGTGGCCCAGGGTTAGGGACCCTCTAGTTCTGTGCTTGTCCAACCCATGTGGATTTGTCCTTGTGCATTCCTGTGTCTATGTGGTTGTTGTTTTTTGTGTCATTGGAGGTGACCTTTCAGGGTCAATGTCTTGTGTTAATGTCACCAATCTTGGACACTGTAAGATGTAGTCAGACAAGGAGGATGTGTGAGCAGGAGGCTGAGGCTCTGACGCTTCCATCTGGCTTAGGCCCGGACTCGTCTCATTTAGCTTTGAGATGCATCCCCTCAAGGGACCTGAAGCGAGCATCAGTTCTTGGAGTAGGAGTCGGCGGAGAATGCTACACAATACCCTGCTTAACTACGGAATGGAGGGACAATACCGACCCCGCTACTGCAAGTCGGAGTACAAGTCTGGTATTAGTGTTTTGGCCCATGAATGTCGCTAGGTCAGCCAGTAAAGGGTGTGAAGAGTGAGAAAGGATTGTTCGTGTTTGTCTCTCCAGGTCAGGAGTGCTCTGCCCAGCACCACCCATCAGATAACTGGGACTGGTGACACGAGTATCTTGGGAAAGGAGTGTTTTGTCTAACGCAGGTGTGTCGGAAGATGGTGAAAGGAAAAAGTGCCAGTAATATTGTACTTGAGACTGTTGCACTAATGTACTTGGAAAACCAAAGTTGGAAATATCCAGTAAAAACTGTGTGCCTCCGGTTTTAAAACTACACTTTGACTGTGGACTCTTTATTTGGTTTTGTCGACTCGTTACTGGGCACTGGCATCATGTGAATAGTTAAACTATAATTTCTCTGCTGGCGCAACTGCTAGCTTTTCACCTTGCATGCTGCCAGGATGGACCATGTCTTGGGATGTGACGAGAGGAGACGATAGAGCCATCGTGACCCACCATTTTGTTCCCCGTTATCTACCTCACCAAAAGGTTTGATCCTGGCCACTGCAGCATCTTGCCGTACACTGACGCTGCAGCCCCAAAATCTCTCGGCCGCCAGGGAATGAACGGAGTCCCCGCGGAGATGAAGGCAATCACCGCAGAGACTCCCTTCATCTTCGCGGGGATTACCTTCATCCCTGCAGTGTTCACTTCCCACCCCCTCACTTTGCTGGTCGGTTCGCACAGTCTCCCATTTCGCATAGAAATCTTGGCGTCAAAACATCGCGGCTAATGCGCGTCAAAGAAATTGTGCATCTGAAAGAACCCATAGGAAACCATAGGTTTTTTTAGATGCAATTTTTCGACTCACCTACCCTGCCTCAAAATGATGCTTGTGTGAAGGAGGCCTTAATCAACTTGCAGGCCCCCTTCAAATATCCAGTCTTTTAATCACTGTGAGGCCTCTTTGGCCCCATGAGCACTCAATGGGACATTCAATGTTTTTATGACTCACATTCTTTGTGGAGGTCTCACTCTTGCCCAACACAGTGGCAACTGACTGGATCTTCTTCAGCCCTCACGGTAAACTGTCTGATGCCCCAGTCTTAGGCTTCCAGCTCAGTGGCATGTTTGGGTCCGTGTGCTGTCCATGTTAATTCAAGGACAGCACATGGACCCATTATAGCCTATGGGGCTACGCACACTGCCGTTTTTCATGCATGTCCTATTCTTGTCCGTTTAAATGACTAAAATTAGGACATGTAAATGAGTGTCAATGTGCAGCCCATCTATGTACTGGACAGCACATGGACATGTAGTGTCTGATGTGAGTTGCTCCTGAAACTCTTGGGCACAACTCGCGCACATGGCAAGTGCTCGCCCATCACACACAATTCTGCTCCCATCCTTTCTCATAGTCTTTAATTATAAAGGGGGGCAGAGATTGCAGTTGCACCTTGTTCATCATGCCCCTCTGCTACATAAAATGACAATGTATAATAAATGGCCTGGGTTATAAAAACAGACATACAGGACAAAAAGACAGACGATGCTCAGGGGAATGCATTGATTTCTATATAAATCAAAGTTGTGGAAACTTGAGTACCCCCTTTCTCAAGTCAACTTACCAAGACATAGACCTGCGTTGCTTTGATGCCTGTTATCTCCATAAGTATGCTGACTATTGATCCCAATAAACTTCTGTGGAAATTGCCATGTGATATGGATACTTGCAGTAAGCTGATTTTGGTGATACATTACAGGTGTCTCCCTGGAAATAACGGGATGGGGGTTTATAGTAGAGTAAGTCAGTGGTGTATATCATCTTATCACATCTTTTGGTTTATAAGGAAATTGGTGCATTTCCCTGAGTGCCGCATGTCTTTTTGTCCTGTTTCTCCACGACTATTCCAAGACCTGTATGGATCCTTGCGTTTATGGCTGCCACTCTGCGTGATGGATGCCTTGCATGGTGGGGGAAGTGACACCCAAGTTATGGATTGTTTAGTCTCTTTGGCTTCCAGGTGCAGCCTCTGAGGAGTGGGCCCACAGCCGAGGAGATGGCAGGGTAGATAAGGAATTTATGTCACAGTGACTCTACCATCTCCTTCCCTGAGGGCAGCTCGGGATCCATCCACATTACTGCTGGGGGAGATCACAGGGATAGGGTAACTAGCAGTTACCTTGAATCTTCTTGTCACTTGTAACACCACTGTTCCGTCCTCTGTCGTGAAACTCGTTGTAGGAAATAACTTAGTTCACACACAGGGATAATTTTCTGGACAAAACGAGAACGGACGCTAATCTCCGTTTACAGTAACTTGCTAATGGTTCAACAGTCGATTGGCACAGATATAACAAGAGAAGGTGGTGTGACAGGGAGGATACTCCGAGCAATCCAGGCATTCCCGTGGCAAATAGAGCATGCTGCAGTTTCTTTCACGCTGCGGAATTCCGCGGTGGAATTCCACAGCATGAACATTGAGCTATTACGCTCAATAGAACCTAATAGCTGCAGGACAACGCTGCGGATTTCTGCCGCGTGAAACGCGGCAGAAATCCGGTTGTGGGCATTAGCCCTAACTCTCTCTCCTTGCAAGACTGTCTCTTACTAACTCACCAACTCAAATATAAAACATAGTCACGTGACATACAACAAGATACATTTCTCAGATATAACCCAGACATTAACTCATTCTGTGCTGCAGAGTTCCAATACACATCAAATGCATACAACATAGAAGACGCTGACAATACGATTGCACAAGACAAACACATCCAACATTATGGAGGTGCCCTGTTAACTCTGGGCCACTACACAGATGTACAGAGGTCCCTTCCTATTGGTCCCCCGTTGCACCTAGAGAATATTTCTTTTATGTTCTTATATTCTAAGGCCTCATGCCCACAGCTGTGTCAGACTCCACCAGCGGAATATCGCAGCGGAGTCCGACACGGTGCCCCACAAAAAAAACATATTCACCTCTCCGGATCCGCCACAAGAGTCCCATCCAGCAAGCCGCCGCGCATGCACAGTGCAGCGCATGACGTGCCAGCGGTGATGCACCAGCAGTGGGCGGTGACTCGTAATCACATGATACTTCCGCTGTGCTCACAGTGGAAGTATTGTGTTACGGATGGGCTTCCATGGACTACAATGGAAGCCGGCTGCGCGTTTTTCCATGCGATTTTTTTCACATTGTGGAATTCCACAGTAGAATTCCACAGCTTGAACATTGCAAGGCAAAAAGCTATTAGGTTCAATAGAACCTGATAGCTGAGGAATAACGCCTTGGATTTCCATGGCAGAAATCCGTCTGTGGGCATTAGGCCTTATTGTGCATCCATGTTTGTTTGTAATGCTATCCCACAAAAGTTTTTCTTGTTTTTTTCCTTGTTCTTCTGGGTTGCATCATGACAGCAGCACTTGGCCACTGAAGGATGGAGAGGTACCTCCCATAATATGAAGGGGGTTTGCACGAAGTGGCATCTTGGGGTCGCTAGATGTGGTAAGTGGTAGAGAAGCAGCACGTGGAATTCATTCTAAGCTGTTGTCGTAAGTGGGGAGGGGCATACAGATACAACAATCTATAACAGTGGTGGCGAACCTATGGCACACGTGCCAGAGGCGGCACTCAGAGCCTTCCCACCTGGCACTCGCCACCATCGGCTGCTCACCACATTACTAAATACCGGCAGGGGTGCCGCAGCTGTGATGTCAGTGTGCAGCCGGGATCCTCCTCCCCCCCTCTTCTGACTTCCCCTACTTGGTTCCGCGAGAGCAGGACAGGGGAGGAGGTGTTCGGCAGCACGTCACAGTGTGCTCCTGAGATCAGTGGCAGCAACAGCGCCAAGCAGAGGAGGTGGGCGGGGGGGATTTTGGGTCTCAGAGGGGGGGGTGTTATTACTACAGGGGCCACTGTGGGATGTCGCTATTACTACTGGGGGCCACTGTGGAATGTCGCTATTACTACTGGCTACTGTGGGATGTCACTATTACTACTGGGGACGCTGTGAAGTGTCACTATTACTACTGGGGACCACTGTGGGGTGTCACTATTACTGCTGGGGCCGCTGTGGGATGTCACTATTACTACTAGGGGCTGCTGTGGGATGTCACTATTACTACTGGGGGGCCACAGTGGGATGTCACTATTACCGCTGGGGCCACGGTGCGGTGTCACTATTACCGCTGGGGCCGCTGTGCGGGGTCACTATAACCACTAAAGCCGCTCTCGGGGGGGTTACCCTTACTGCTGGGCCCGCTCTGGGGGGGGGGTCAATATCACTGCTGGGATATGTTTACACGAGGTGAAAATGCTGCAGAATGTCCTAAGTGGAGATTTCCGTGGCAAATTCCACAGCATTTCCGCATCCAAAAGAAGTCAAAATCTGCTCCAGTCTATTTTGAAACAGCCCTGTCCTTTTAAGAACAACGGAGGTAAAAATCATACGTCATGATAAGCCCCGCCCCCTGACATGTTGGCACTTTACAATAAATAAGTGGGTTTTAAGTTGCAGTTTGGGCACTCGGTCTCTAAAAGGTTCGCCATCACTGATCTATAACATTACACATGGCACGCTAGGCTACTAACATACCACTCCCAGATATTGTGGTGGTATAGACAGAAGAAATTCTATAGTAAAATCACTATACTTAGAACTTACTGATTGGCAGTATAGTACTAAATTTCTTGGATCTATTAGGTGGCACTTCACCTAAATCAGCTCAATTGACAAAAATCCAGTGAAAAGCCGAAATGTATTGATCCATTAGTTGTGGTGTTGCCCAATAAAATCCCTTTAAGATGCATTCGCATTTCAGTTAGGGCCGTCCGTAACAATTGCATCTCTCTATACCGTTTTTGGAACGGCGAAATGGAATTAAAATGCAAATGTGTTTTTTTTTCACATTGATTAAAATGGGTTTAAAAAATATGGAAAACAAACATAAAGCTTTCAGTTTGCTTCCATTTAGTTACGTTTTCGTTTTTTAATGGAACAAATGGTGCGGTCTGCAGCACTATTTATTCTGTTAAAAACATATTGATGAAGTCACTACTGCAGAAGGGTAAGAGTTTAATTTAAGAAAAAAAGGAGCATAGCTTCAAAGTGGAAACCTCACGCCACGTGTCACATGTTATCTGGACGGGTGTTCTCACGCGGGTGCAATTATTCTGCAGCCAAGTTATGGAATATGCCCCTTTTGTGGAATATTCAGCACCATAATCCACACCGCTAACAAGCAGATTTTAATGTGAAATTAGAAATGGTAGAATTCTGCCGGTAATTCTGCATCAAAATCCAAATGTAGGTGTACGAATTTTGGCACGGAGTTCTGGCATAGCATGTTTTGCAACGTTGCAGAATAATTACACTTGCATGAAAGCAACCTAAGGGCTCCTTTCCACTGGCGATATCTCTGCGAGAAAATCGCAATGTTTAAATCGCATCGCATCACTGCAAAATTGCAAGCTTTTGCTTTGCGATGCGAGAATCTGTTTTGCCATTGCACTGTATGGGCGACAGAAAAATGCAAAACGCTGAAACAATCCCCCTGCTGCGATTTTTAATCCTCGCATCGCAGCTTGCCCTTAAACATCGCTAGTGGAAAGGTTGTCATGGAACAACATGTGTGGGACTTTCCTGCGAGAGCTCGCACTCTAGCATCGCACTAAAAACGTGCGATTACCTCGCCAGTGAAAAGGAGCCCTCAGGGTGCCTTTCCACTAGCCTTTTTTTATTGCTGCGGTTTTTTTAACGCGATTGTCAATGGGACTTTCTAATGTTAAAAACGCAACGCAGTACAACTTGCGTTTTTGGTGCATTGCACAATCGCGTTAAAAAAAACGCAGTGCTAAAAAAAAGGCTAGTGGAAAGGCACCCTTAGGGCTCCCACCCACTTGCGATTGTCAATGGGACTTTCTAATGTAAAAAAAAATCGCAACGCAATGCACCAAAAACGCAGTTGCGTTTTTTACAATAGAAAGTCCCATTGACAATCGCGTTAACAAAAAACGCAATCGCAAGTGGGTGGGAGCCCTTAGGGTGTATTCACACAGGCGAGAGTAATATCGGTCCGAGAAACTCAGACCGATATCGCGTTTGTAAAATTGCGATTCTGTATGCAAGCACAATGCATTTTTGCTTTAAAAGTAGAGATGAGCGAGCACCAAAATGCTCGGGTGCTCGCTACTCGGGACGAAATTATCGCGATGCTCGAGGGTTCGTTTCGAGTAACGAACCCCATTGAAGTCAATGGGCGACTCGAGCATTTTTGTATATCGCCGATGCTCGGTAAGGTTTCCATTTGTGAAAATCTGGGCAATTCAAAAAAGTGATGGGAACGACACAGCAATGGATAGGGCAGGCGAGGGGCTACATGTTGGGCTGCATCTCAGGTTCCCAGGTCCCACTATTAAGCCACAATAGCGGCAAGAGTGCCCCCCCCTCCCAACAACTTTTACTTCTGAAAAGCCCTCATTAGCATGGCATACCTTAGCTAAGCACCACACTACCTCCAACAAAGCACAATCACTGCCTGCATGACACTCCGCTGCCACTTCTCCTGGGTTACATGCTGCCCAACCCCCCCCCCCCCCTGCACGACCCAGTGTCCACAGCGCACACCAAATTGTCCCTGTGCAGCCTTCAGCTGCCCTCATGCCATGCCAAACTCATGTCTATTTATAAGTGCGTCTGCCAGAGGAACCACAAGCACACACTGCAGAGGGTTGGCACGGCTAGGCAGCGACCCTCTTTAAAAGGGGCGGGGCGATAGCCCACAATGCTGTACAGAAGCAATGAGAAATATAATCCTGTGCCACCACCATCAGGAGCTGCACACGTGGGCATAGCAATGGGGAACCTATGTGCCACACACTATTCATTCTGTCAAGGTGTCTGCATGCCCCAGTCAGACCGCGGTTTTTTATAAATAGTCACAGGCAGGTACAACTGGGAATCCCCAACTCCGCAATGGGAATTCCGTGTGCACCAACAGCATGGGTGGCTCCCTGGAACCCACCCGCTGTACATAAATGTATCCCATTGCAGTGCCCTGGACAGCAGAGCTAACGTCAGATTAAATGCAGGTGGTCTTCAGCCCACACTGCATGCCCCAGTCAGACTGGGGTTCTTTAGAAGTAGACACATGCAGTTACAACTCCGTGTGGACTGACAGCATGGGTGGGTGCCAGGAACCCACCGGCTGTACATAAATATATCCCATTGCAGTGCCCAACACAGCTGATGTAACGTCAGCTTTAATGCAGGTGGGCAAAAAATTAATTGGATTACACTGTAGGCAAGGGCCCCAAAAAATTGGTGTACTAACAGTACTAATGTACGTCAGAAAAATTGCCCATGCCCAACCAAGAGGGCAGGTGAAACCCATTAATCGCTTTGGTTAATGTGGCTTAATTTGTAACTAGGCCTGGAGGCAGCCCAGTTAAAATAAAAATTGGTTCAGGTGAAAGTTTCAACGCTTTAATGAGCATTGAAACGTATAAAAATTGTTTACAAAAATTATATGACTAAGCCTTGTGGGCCTAAGAAAAATTGCCCGTTCGGCGTGATTACGTCAGGTTTCAGGAGGAGGAGCAGGAGGAGGAGGAGGAATATTATACACAGATTGATGAACCTAAAAGGTCCACGTTTTTGATGGTGATAGAGAACAATGCTTCCATCCGCGGGTGCAGCCTACGTATTGTTTAGGTATCGCTGCTCTCCGCTGGTGGAGAAGAGAAGTCTGGGGAAATCCAGGCTTTGTTCATCTTGATGAGTGTAAGCCTGTCGGCACTGTCGGTTGACAGGCGGGTACGCTTATCTGTGATGATTCCCCCAGCCGTACTAAACACCCTCTCTGACAAGACGCTAGCCGCAGGACAAGCAAGCACCTCCAGGGCATACAGCGCGAGTTCAGGCCACGTGTCCAGCTTCGACACCCAGTAGTTGTAGGGGGCAGAGGCGTCACGGAGGACGGTCGTGCGATCGGCTACGTATTCCCTCACCATCCTTTTACAGTGTTCCTGCCAACTCAGCCTTGACTGGGGAGCGGTGACACAGTCTTGCTGGGGAGCCAGAAAGCTGTCAAAGGCCTTAGAGAGTGTTCCCCTGCTGTGCTGTACATGCTGCCTGATCTCTGCGCCTCCCCTGCTACCTGGCCCTCGGAACTGCGCCTTCGGCCACTAGCGCTGTCGGATGGGAATTTTACCAACAGTTTGTCCGCCAGGGTCCTGTGGTATAGCATCACTCTCGAACCCCTTTCCTCTTTGGGTATGAGAGTGGAAAGGTTCTCCTTATACCGTGGGTCGAGCAGTGTGTACACCCAGTAATCCGTAGTGGCCAGAATGCGTGTAACGCGAGGGTCACGAGAAAGGCATCCTAACATGAAGTCAGCCATGTGTGCCAGGGTACCTGTATGCAACACATGGCTGTCCGCACTAGGAAGATCACTTTCAGGATCCTCCTCCTCCTCCTCAGGCCATACACGCTGAAAGGATGACAGACAAGCAGAATGGGTACCCTCAGCATTGGGCCAAGCTGTCTCTTCCCCCTCCTCCTCATCCTCCTCATGCTCCTCCTCCTCCTCCTCAACGCGCTGAGATATAGACAGGAGGGTGCTCTGACTATCCAGCGACATACTGTCTTCCCCCGCCTCTGTTTCCGAGCGCAAAGCGTCTGCCTTTATGCTTTGCAGGGAACTTCTCAAGAGGCATAGCAGAGGAATGGTGACGCTAATGATTGCAGCATCGCCGCTCACCATCTGGGTAGACTCCTCAAAGTTTCCAAGGACCTGGCAGATGTCTGCCAACCAGGCCCACTCTTCTGTAAAGAATTGAGGAGGCTGACTCCCACTGCGCCGCCCATGTTGGAGTTGGTATTCCACTATAGCTCTACGCTGCTCATAGAGCCTGGCCAACATGTGGAGCGTAGAGTTCCACCGTGTGGGCACGTCGCACAGCAGTCGGTGCACTGGCAGATGAAACCGATGTTGCAGGGTGCGCAGGGTGGCAGCGTCCATGTGGGACTTGCGGAAATGTGCACAGAGCCGGCGCACCTTTCCGAGCAGGTCTGACAAGCGTGGTTAGCTTTTCAGAAAGCGCTGAACCACCAAATTAAAGACATGGGCCAGGCATGGCACGTGCGTGAGGCTGCCGAGCTGCAGAGCCGCCACCCTGTTACGGCCGTTGTCACACACGACCATGCCCGGTTGGAGGCTCAGCGGCGCAAGCCAGCGGTCGGTCTGCTCTGTCAGACCCTGCAGCAGTTCGTGGGCCATGTGCCTCTTATCTCCTAAGCTGAGTAGTTTCAGCACGGCCTACTGACGCTTGCCCACCGCTGTGCTGCCACGCCGCGCAACACTGACTGCTGTCGACGTGCTGCTGCTGACACATCTTGACTGCGAGACAGAGGTTGCGGAGGAGGAGGAGGAGGAGGGTGGTTTAGTGGAGGAAGCATACTCCGTCGCAGATACCACCACCAAGCTGGGGCCCGCAATTCTGGGGGTGGGTAGGACGTGAGCGGTCCCAGGCTCTGACTCTGTCCCAGCCTCCACTAAATTCACCCAATGTGCCGTCAGGGAGATATAGTGGCCCTGCCCGCCTGTGCTTGTCCACGTGTCTGTTGTTAAGTGGACCTTGGCAGTAACCACGTTGGTGAGGGCGCGTACAATGTTGCGGGAGACGTGGTCGTGCAGGGCTGGGACGGCACATCGGGAAAAGTAGTGGCGACTGGGAACTGAGTAGCGCGGCGCCACCGCCGCCATCATACTTTTGAAAGCCTCCGTTTCCACAACCCTATAGGGCAGCATCTCCAGGCTGATAAATTTGGCTATGTGCACGTTTAACGCTTGAGCGTGCGGGTGCGTGGCGGCGTACTTGCGCTTGCGCTCCAACACTTGCGCTAGCGGCGGCTGGACGGTGCGCTGACAGACATTGGTGGATGGGGCCGAGGACAGCGGAGGTGAGGATGTGGGTGCAGGCCAGGAGACGGTAGTGCCTGTGCCCTGAGAGGGGGGTTGGATCTCAGTGGCAGGTTGGGGCACAGGGGGAGAGGCAGCGGTGCAAACCGGAGGCGCTGAACGGCCTTCGTCCCACCTTGCGGGGTGCTTGGCCATCATATGTCTGCGCATGGTGGTGGTGGTGAGGCTGTTGGTGTTGGCTCCCCGGCTGAGCTTTGCGCGACAAAGGTTGCACACCACTGTTCGTCGGTCATCTGCACTCTCAGTGAAAAACTGCCAGACCTTTGAGCACCTCGGCCTCTGCAGGGTGGCATGGCGCGAGGGGGCGCTTTGGGAAACAGTTGGTGGATTATTCGGTCTGGCCCTGCCTCTACCCCTGGACACTGCACTGCCTCTTGCAACCTGCCCTGCTGCTGCCCTTGCCTCCCCCTCTGAAGACCTGTCCTCAGTAGGCGTAGCAAACCAGGTGGGGTCAGTCACCTCATCGTCCTGCTGCTCTTCCTCCGAATCCTCTGTGCGCTCCTCCCTCGGACTTACTCCAATTACTACTACCTGAGTGATAGACAACTGTGTCTCATCGTCATCGTCCTCCTCACCCACTGAAAGGTCTTGAGACAGTTGTCGGAAGTCCCCAGCCTCTTCCCCCGGTCCCCGGGAACTTTCAAAAGGTTGGGCATCGGTCACGACAAACTCCTCCAGTGGGAGAGGATTCGGAACCCTTGCTGCCCATTCTGGGCAGGGGCCTGGGAACAGTTCCTGGGAGTCTGCCTGCTCCTCAGAATGTGTCATTGTAATGGAGTGAGGAGGCTGGGAGGAAGGAGGAGCAGCAGCCAGAGGATTCAGAGTTGCAGCAGTGGACGGCGCAGAACTCTGGGTGTTCGATAGATTGCTGGATGCACTTTCTGCCATCCACGACAGGACCTGCTCACACTGCTCATTTTCTAATAAAGGTCTACCGCGTGGACCCATTAATTGTGAGATGAATGTGGGGACGCCAGAAACGTGCCTCTCTCCTAATCCCGCAGCAGTCGGCTGCGATACACCTGGATCAGGAGCTCGGCCTGTGCCCACACCCTGACTGGGGCCTCCGCGTCCTCGGCCGCGTCCACGTCCTCTAGGCCTACCCCTACCCCTCAGCATGGTGTATTACCAGTAGTGCAGAAACAGAACGCTGTAATTAAATGTGCCGCTTATTGGCCTGTGGTTGGAGGCTGACTTTGCTTACGGAACGTACAGCAGAGGCAGGAAATAATTTTGCGCAAGCCTGCTGTAACACTTAGCTGGCTGCGTATGAATTAGGAGGACAACTACCCCCAGCAGAGACCCAGTACACTGAGGACAGTCACAGGCAGACCAAATAGATTTTTTTTCCCAAATGTTTTTGGAAAGGCCCACTGCCTATATTCAATAAATATGTCTTCTGTCCCTGCCTCACCACTACTGGCCCTTGAGTATGTAAAATAACTGCAGACTGTTGCACTGTGGACTGGAATACAGCGGTGATGTAACAGTTAACAGCCCAGACAGAGCCAGGAAATAATTTTGCGCAAGCCTGCTGTAACACTTAGCTGGCTGCGTATGAATTAGGAGGACTACTACCCCCAGCACAGACCCAGTACACTGAGGACAGTCACAGGCAGCCCAAATAGATTTTTTTTTCCAAATGTTTTTGGAAAGGCCCACTGCCTATATTCAATAAATATGTCTTCTGTCCCTGCCTCACCACTACTGGCCCTTGAGTATGTAAAATAACTGCAGACTGTTGCACTGTGGACTGGAATACAGCGGTGATGTAACAGTTAACAGCCCAGACAGAGCCAGGAAATAATTTTGCGCAAGCCTGCTGTAACACTTAGCTGGCTGCGTATGAATTAGGAGGACTACTACCCCCAGCACAGACCCAGTACACTGAGGACAGTCACAGGCAGCCCAAATAGATTTTTTTTTCCAAATGTTTTTGGAAAGGCCCACTGCCTATATTCAATAAATATGTCTTCTGTCCCTGCCTCACCACTACTGTCCCTGGAGTATGTATAATTACTGCAGGGCGCAATGCTCTGCACGGCCGATATACAAAAAAAAAATGTGCAACACTGCTAAAAGCAGCCTCCACAGTACTGCACACGGTTAGATGTGGCCCTAAGAAGGACCGTTGGGGTTCTTGAAGCCTAAAATACTCCTAACACTCTCCCTATAGCAGATCCACCAAGACAGCACTTTCCCTGAACTATGTCAGAATGCATCTGAGGCGAGCCGCGGGAGGGGCAGATTTATATACTCGGGTGACACCTGATCTCGCCAGCCACTCACTGCAGGGGGGTGGTATAGGGCTTGAACGTCGCAGGGGGAAGTTGTAATGCCTTCCCTGTCTTTCTATTGACCAGAAAAGCGCGCAAACGTCTCAGAGATGAAAGTGAAAGTAACTCGAACATCGCGTGGTGCTCGTCATGAGTAACGAGCATCTCGAACACGCTAATACTCGAACGAGTATCAAGCTCGGACGAGTATGTTCGCTCATCTCTATTTAAAAGCACATTGTATCTATGTACTCGGATTTTCCATGGGCGTTTTTTACAAGTGCTTCCTATAGTTTTCAATGGTAAAAATTGCCCACTCACCTGCATGTGAATGTGATGCGATTATTATCCCACAGGAAATAATAGGCGATTCCTTTACGAGGAAGCATCTAAAAATAGAACATACAGCGAGAACCAAAAGTCACTCTTGTGAATAATCAAATTGAAATCAATGCGTTATTAACATGCGCCACTTCCGTCCATATTGCTATCGGACAGAAGTCCCATGTGAAACTCGCCCATGTGAATACACCCTGACATCGTTGTGGAATAGTTTCGCCCATGTGGCCATCTGCAGAGAGTCTTTTCTGCATTGACAAAATTTAATGCGGATCGGCCACGTAATCCGCAATAGAAATCCGTAACTGAGCCTCAACTTCTGCTGTAGATCTGCATGTGGTTCAGCACCACTCAAGGGAGATAATCCGTGTGCAGAGAACCCGATGCAGATTCCAGGCTAAGAAGTGACATTTCTTTCCTTTTTTTTCTCCACAATGTGGATTTAAATTGAATGTGATGAGGATTTCATACGGAATTACTGCAGATTCTTCATTAAATCCACATCAAATATTGTTGTGTGAGCACGGCCTAAAGAAAAGCTTACAACTATCCAAGAAACCACTCAGATTCCTGCTTTTATTTGTAAGCTGCCCATTAAGATATGTTTATATGAGGAGGAAATGCTGCGGAATGTCTGTACTGAAAATTCTGTGACAAATTCCGCATCTAAAAGAGAGTCTAAGGCTTCATTCATGTCCACTAGCTAAATGGAATTGCGGATTCCACAGCGGATTTCCGCTGCGAAATCCGCAGCGGATTTTGCCCGTAGGGAATCATTGGCTATCCGCGGTCCATTAAATTGATTTTTGCACCCGCGGTTGGCATTTTAAAAGAATTTCGTTTTTCACGCGATGGAGAAAAAATACGGCATGCTCCATTCTGCCACGGATTCTGCGCGGATCGGCAACATTGCTATTACATTGATAGCAATGTGTGCGGATATCTGCATGCAAAAAAATACCATTTAAAGGAAATCCGCACGGAATCCGCCACGGAAATCCGCGGCAGATTCTGCGCGGATTCTATTTTTTAAGTGGACATGAGGCCTAAATCCATACCGTTGGTGCGGATTTTGACTCTAAATCAGCTGCTTACTCGCATCTGATTTCAGAAGCCACAGCGCTCACTTCCGAAGCCTTTGGCTATCAGCACTTCCTTCATCCGTCACCCTCTAGTAATCGCAGCGTCGCTGGTCAGGTGATGCAGAAATGCCATCACCTGACCAGCGGCACGGCGCTCAGTATAGGTCGCTGGGTACCGGGAGAAGGCGTGCGCTGACAGCCAAAGGCTTCGAGAATTGAGTGCTGTGGCTTCTAAAATCAGCTGCGGGTACGCACTAATCGTGTGCATTTTGACCCCTTTTTTGATGTGGAATTTCCGATGCGGACGCTCCACATCATTTCTGCCCCGTGTAAACATACCCTAAAGGTGTTATCCCGTATCTAAAATTATCCCCTGATCCACAGGATAGGGGTAAACGTTATCTGATATATGCAAGTCACATTGCCTCTGAGGATGGGGGTCCCATGTCCTCCTCTTCTGTCACCGCAGCAATGCTTCTACCTGCAGTGACGCCACATTGAATGGCGTGATGGCAGAGCATTCGTATCAATGAGGCAGAGCTTACACAAACGTATTTACGCGCACATAATACGCCGTGAATGGCGTCAGTGAAAGTACATTGATTTTCATTGTTCCATTCACACTTGCGTATATTTATCGCGTATATTACGTGCGTAAAAAAGAACGCATAATCTATTTTATCACGTATTACGTGCGAACAGCCCCATTGTTTTCTATGGGTATGTTTGGAACGCAGTGCATACACAATTACATTATTTTATATGTATGGCAATTGGTGCGTATGTTGCAAGGAGCCATGAGAAGGAGGAAAAAAAAGGAGAAACTAGGAAGTCAGTGCATGACAACATGCGTAATATACGCCACTCATGCACAGGCAAAAACGCGACAATACGCAATTCCTTGCACCGGTAAAACTGGGCGACCTTTTTTTAATGCAGCGTATCACCGTACGGTCCTGTGAGCCTGGCCTGAGGCTAATGAAAATTGCAAGTGCTTGTACCTCGACTATCTCCGGCAGTCCACTGAAAGCGGAATGGAGTGTCAGCGCACATGCGCAACCGCCACTCCAATCCCCTCCTCACTGCAGAGGGTGCAGAAAGCCCACAGTGGCGAGGACTACGGACACAGGACCCACGGTTTTGGGATCGATGGGGGTCTAAGCGGATCATAAAGGCATCCCATAGGGGGTAACTTCAGAATTTAGGATAACCTGCGCCCTGGTTAGTTGCTATGGCAACAGCCCTTTTCCTTGTATTAGTGTAATAAATGTGCACATGAATAGAATGTATCTGCCCTTGAAGGTTACAGACGGGGGGGGGGGGGGGGGGAGCAGGATGAGACCACACAGCACAAGAGAATGTTTATTTGTAGCACGCAGCACACAGGAGAAAGCTGCCCAGTGATGCAATGAAGATGAAGCCCGCGGCCGTTGCCGTGGTTACAGGAGGAGGTCGCTTCCGGATGACGTCATCGCGCCGGTGTTGTGATGTCCGGGATTGACCGAAATTAATGATGGGGACGAGTAACGATTCCGATGTGAAGGGCCAGAGCGGCGGAGAGGAGGATGGCGACCCCGGGGACCGGACATCCCCGGTTAGTATGACCGGACACACAGATAGGGCGGGCTGTTGGAGTGATAGTCTGTGTGTACCTGGCTGCTGGTGGCCATGTCTGTGTGAGTGATAGGATTCCAAGGCCATTGCTAAAGTGAACACTAATGTGCAGAAAATGACGCCACGACTAACCGGCTGGAGGGTTTCTCCATTTCACAATATGCATTTATAGTTTAGGGCCGGCTGCACACGGGCGGAGTAGCATTGCGGAATCTGGAGGGGCGAAAGGTTTCCTGTTGAAGTCAATGGATGCTGTCCGACCCGCTGCCCTTCCGCAATCATCATTGACTTCAACAGACGCGGGATCGGCATCATCGCCTAGTGACGGCGCAGCATAATCTGTACTGCGCATGTGCGACAACCGGCATATCCGCACTGCTGAATATAAGGACTACGGACAGATATGCGGCGTCACCGGCCGGGCTCAGGGGCGGATTCTACCGCGGGATCCCACCTTCAGAATCCCACCAGTTGCATGCAGCCGGCCTGAGGCTCCTATTACGCAGAGCGACTTGTCATACAAGCGAACGCTGACCGTGTACGCTTGTGTTTATACTGGCAGATGTATCATTCTCATTCGCTGTACCAGTAAATGCGAACGACTAAAGATCGCTGTTTACACGCAATGATGTGTAAACGAGTGAACAAATGATTTTTATGAACGAAAAGCAGAATAATTTTCACGCAATCGTCGCCGTGTTCACACTGAACAATTATTGCTCAGATTCACACGATCCAATGATTTTTTTGAACAATAATCGTTCCGTGTAAAAGAGCCCTGACTGCGCTTATCGTCTCCTGACCAGTTACCGGGGTGAGACCCTGGTGGTGCGGTTGGTGTGACCGCTGTATAACGCCCACAGAGTATTGCGCACGGATCCGAGTCCCTGAGTGGGGTTTAGGGCTTATTCAGACGGACGTATATTGGTCGGGTTTTCACACCCGGCCGATATATACGCTGTCCCTCTATGTAAGGGGGGAAGGCAGGCCGGGAGCTGTGCACTGAGCTCCGCCCCTCGCCACTGTTTGCAAAGGGAGGGACAGGGGCGGAGCTAGGTTCTGCCCCCTCCCATTGCAAACAGGGGCAGAGAGGTAGCGGGAGCTCAGTGCACTGCTTCGATCTAGTCCCGCCTCCTCCCCTTACAGAGAGGGACAGCGTATATTGGCTGGGCGTGAAAACCCAACCGATATACGCCTGTCTGAATAAGCCCTCAAGGGGGTATTCCCATCGGATAGTGTTGTAGCCGCCCGCCAGGACATAATAGTATGATTGGTGGGAATTTAACATCTGGGACCCCTGGTGGTCCGGTGAATGAAGATTCCATGACTCCTTTTGTACTTGGGCCACTCTCACACAGGCGTTTTTTTTTTTTACTGCGTTTAGTGGCGTTTTTCAACGCACCCCATTATTGTGATGCATAATGAGTAGAGATGAGCGAACTTACTCGTTTCGAGTAATTACTCGATCGAGCCCCGCGATTTTCGAGTACTTCCGTACTCGGGTGAAAAGATTCGGGGGGCGGGGGGAGGCATGGCGGAGCAGGGGGAAGCAGCGGGGAACAGGGGGGAGCTCTCTCCCTCTCCCCACCCCCCCACCCCCCACTCACCCACGGCGCCCCCCGAATCTTTTCGCCCGAGTACGGAAGTACTCGACAATCGCGGTACTCGGGCGAAAAAAGGGCGTGGCCGAGTAGGCTCGCTCATCTCTAGTAATGAGGTTCTCTAAAATAGAGCAGACAGTGCTTGAAAATCGCGATATCAGAAACGCCATGTTTGAGCCCTGGTCTGCGAAGACCCATTGAAATCAATAGGAGCGCTGTACTGTGATTAGCGCAGCATTTCGAACGCCGCGCTAATCACAGTAAGAAGCGGGCTGTGTGAGAGCAGCCTGAGGGTGGCCAGCAGCGATGCTGGGCAGGAGCCACCAAATTCGAAAGTTATCCCCTACCCATGACATAACTTTCTGATTGGCCTTTGGGACCCTCCCGAGTCCTAAGGACGGGAGTCCCTGTGGTCTCCATGTGAATGAAGCAGAGAACACACACGCACACTGTCAGTGACCGTGCCGGAGATTGCCAATAACTTGTACTTGGCCATTTCTGGCGCTGCCGTTGAAATGAACGGAGCAGGATGCACACAAGTGTGTCCGCCGCTTCATGCATGTGGGGACCGTGGCGTCTCCTGTTCTCAGGTTTTTTTGGAACCCCATTGATCATTAACTCAATCCCTATCTTCTGGATGGGGTATAACTTTAGATTTTGGTGCAACCCCTATAAAGGGGATGTCCAGGGATTTAACGTTGTCTGCCTATCCTCAGGATAGAATCGCCATATTTGATTGGTCGGGCCTGACATCCAAGTACTGTTTACTTATCATTGCTTACATCGGTACAGCGGCTTGTCTGTACATTTGGCCCTGCCTAGTACTGCTTGTGTGGTTGTGCTTAGGATAGGCCATCAGTGTTAGGAACGTCCTCGTGGTGCAGTGTTAAGGCAGCAGACCTGAAGGTTGCAGGTTCAATCCCCGCATTGTTCATGTAGCCAGCTCCAGGTTGACTCATCCTTCCGAGGCCAGTTAAATGAGTACCCAGCTTGGTGGGGGGTAATAAGTCATTGAAAGCGCTGCGGAATACGTTGGCGCTATACAAATAGCAAGATTTTATTTATTTTTAATTTACCACGCGTCGTGGAAAAACCACTGTGGCTTTTCCTGCTGTGGCAGAATTTTCAAGCATTACATCTGGATTTCATTTGGCTCTTTTCAAGAGGTGAAATCTAATGTGAGCATCTACAGCATAATTTAACAAGCTACAATTGACTATTTGAACCTATGCAACGTATATGCCACAGGCGCGTATTATGCACGCCAAGATAGTACGTGGGGATTGGCAGCATGCGGCAAGTTCACATAGAATCATGCACTTGTTGCGTGCCCGCGCACAAGAGATTCACACATAACAAAGCGGCATACATAGTTGTGCGTGCCCATTGACTGGCAGGACTCTCCTTGCGTTTCTCCACCTAATTATCTGATTTAGTAGGTAGGTGGTTACTGGGTGCTCCTTTTGCTCACTAGTTGACTTGGTTAATGGGGGTCTGTCCATTTACTCTTGTCTATCACTGGCGTTAGGGGGTACACAAAATACTGAAAACTAATCTGACTTCTTTCTGGCCAATAAGTCGATTCGTAGACCTCAAGAGTTGGGCTGCAGGAATATATTTGTATTGGCTCCTGGGATGTGGCGGCTCTGTCCGAAGACCTCATTGTTCTATGTTTTACTTTTTGTAGAACCCATGGAATATTATGATCAAGCATCGGCAAGTGCAGCGTAGGGGGCGCCGTGCTCATGTTGCAGTCAGGTAAGTGTTAGAATAGATCTAATATCCTGTCTGTACATTCTCTGTTTCTCCTGAGATGAATCTGTATTAGAGATGAGCGAGTATACTCGCTAAAGGCAATTACTCGAGCGAGCATTGCCTTTAGCGAGTACCTGCCCGCTCGAGACAAAAGGTTCAGGTGCCGGCGGCAGGCAGGGAGCTGCAGGGGAGAGCGGGGCGGAACGGAGGGGAGATCTCTCTCTCCCTCTCCCTACCCCCCCCCCCCCCCTCGCTCCCTCCTGCTGACAGCCGCTACTCACCGCTCCCCCGCGCCGGCACCCGAACCTTTCGTCTCGCTAAAGGCAATGCTCGCTCAAGCAATTGGCTTTAGCGAGTATACTCGCTCATCTCTAATCTGTATATATTGTGACTTTCAGTTTCACTGACCCCGGCGTGTCCATGGATCTGCTGCGTGCCGTTCTGCAGCCGAGCATCAATGAAGAAATTCAAGGTGTTTTCAATAAATACATGAAGGTAAAGTTGGCCTTCAATTACTATGCTTCAGGATCTGTCGTAAGGCAACTTTATAGAAGGCAAGAGATCTTTTCACCTCCAGATGTGTATGTGTCCCGCGGTTTATGTCAGCCTTGTGTGTTGTCAGACTGCGTTGGGTTCAGTGCAGTTGTAGGCCCTAGAGTGGCTTTAAACAGGATAACTTTCGTCCAAATAGACGCCCAATAGAGTGAATGTACGCAACAGTTGCTCTAGCCACCAACTGGGTGATAAGCGAGAATTTACTCGCTAGTCACTTACTTTAAGCTCACTTTTTGGCAATATTTAGACTGTCTATTCCCCAAAGTGCTTGGTAGTGTTAGATGATATTTGCTCTCTGATTGGCCACAACTGCTCATGTGATCAGCCCTGCCAATCAGAGAGCAGTGCATAGTATGCATTAGGTAGTTTGAAATTGCTGCAGCCATTTTTGATAGTTGAAAGTGGGACTCGAAACCAGTGGATTGGAGGGACAGCAGAGGAGAACAGCTGCAGGTAATAGTCCACTTTCCCTCTCTGCCTTGACACAGGCTTTTATACCAAAACGTGAGGGTTGCTTTCATATTCTCACCTGTTGGGGCCCTTACCCATGACCGATCTTCCCATCCAAGTGCTATCTGTGGATTTCATGGACAGCACTCGGACCCATTATAGCAAATTAGGCTAGTCACATGAGAGTTTTTATTCACCAGACCGATGGGCCGCACAAAAAACCTTGCAGCATGTCCTATTCTGGTTATGGACTTAAATTGAACATGCAATGTCCACTGCCCGCTTGCATCAGACAACGCACTGATATGTGTCCTTGCGCTGTCCGATGTGAGTTGCACCCAAAAATCTCAGGTGCAACTCCTACTTGGCCATCTGATTCTGACCTTACGCCGAGACCTTTATAATTGTCTTTTATTCTCAGTTCTTTCAGAAAGCAGCCATAAATGTGAGAGATAATATCGGGGATCAGGTGGACCCGGAGCAGCTGATTCGAGAGACTTGTCGCAGTTGCCTGGAGCAGGTAAGGTTAGTCCTGTAGTTTACTGGACAGACCACTGCATCCACCTACTAACCATTGTCCTGTTCTCTTATGCAGGCAAAGGTACTATTTGCAGACCGAGAGAAAGCAGCAGTGAAACCGTTGTTAGAGGGCAGCTCCTTGAAGGTGAGATGAGAGTTAGTGCTGCTATTTTAAGGTGGCGTTTAACCCCTTCCAGTCCACTGTCTGACATTTAAAGAGATTCTGATTGAAGGCTGTACAGCTTCAATGTCGGAAGACGCCCGGCAGGGTATTTTTACGGTAGATTACTGACCGCTCTGTTGTCAGGGGCTTCTTCAACGTGCCACATACCACAGTACTGGCTCTAGCCAGCAGATGGCGCCATTGTATAATAGCAGAAAGAGAAAGCCCCTTAGGAAAACCCTGAATCCAAAATTGGATTGCAAAGGGTTAAAGCCTGCCTTCATGTATATAGTAGGGAATTTAATTCAGAATAATTCCCCAGTATACTTGAAGGGGTTGTCTAGGATTAGAAAAGTCAGCCTCACACTTGTCCATGGATTGTGAATTGTAACATTCAAGTGAATGGGGCTGAGCCGCAGTATGAGATACAGTCCATGGGAAAAAAGTGGTTTCTGTTAAAAGTGGACCCTTATTTCTAATCCCAGACAACTCCTTTAACTACATTGTTCTCTTATGAGCAGGAGCGATTGATGTAAAGGAAAAAGCACACACAAGGAAATTCAACACCTTTCACATAATACAGGCTCTGTGTCTCCCGTGTGTGATGCATGGAGAGGCTACCATTAGAACAGCCTGAATCCAATGAGGTAAACTGCATTTGTAGGAAAACCGATGCAGGGTATATGAGTTTTCATGCTGCTGTCCCATTACTTGAATCTCTCCCACTTGTAAGTTGAGCAGTTGAATAGATCTATACTGGGGAATAGTTGTAAATCTACAGTACTGTGCAAAGGTTTTTGTCAGGTGTGAAAAAATGTAAAGTAAGAATGCTTTCAAAAATAGAAGTGTAAATGGTTTATTTTTGTCAATTAACAAAATGCAAAGTGACTGAACAAGAGAAATCTAATCAAATCAATATTTGGTTTGACTTCCCTTTGCCTTGAAAACAGCATCAAAACATCAAGCTACGGTTGCACAAAATCAGGGATTTTGTAGGATTATAGTCAGGTGTATGATTAACCAACTATACCAAACAGGTGGTGGTTCATATGTACATTGAAACACAGTCATTAACAGAAACAGCTGTGTAGGAAGCTTAAAACTGGGTAAGGGACAGCCAAACTTTGCTACAAAGGTGAGGTTGTGGAAGACAGTTTCATGTCACAGGTCATAATACACCATAGCAAGACTGAGCACAGCAACAAGATACGAGGTGGTTATATTGCATCAGCAAGGTATCTCCCTGGTAAAGATTTAAAAGCAGACTGGGGTTTCAAGGTGTGATGTTCAGGCTCTTTTGAAGAAGCACAAAGAAACGGGAAACGTTAAGGACTGTAGACACAGTGGTCGGCCAAGGAAACAGTGCAGCAGATGAAAGACACATCATGGTTACTTCCCTCTAAATCAGAATATGTCCAACAAAGTCATCAGCTTGGCAGAACTGGCAGACAACAGAGGGACCCAGGTACATCCATTTACTGTTTGGGGAAGTCTGTCCAAAAGTGGTCTTTATGGAAGAATTGCGGTCAAAAAGCCATACCTTCGACATGGAAACAAGGCCAAGTGACTCACCTATGCACAAAAACATAGGAACTGGGCTGCAGAAAAATGGCAGCAGGGGCCGTGGACTGATAAGTCAAAATTTGAAATATTTAGCTGTAGCAGAAGGCAGTAGAGAGCCGTAGAATGAGTGTCTGCAGGCAGCAGTGAAGCATGGTAGGAAGTGGTACAATGAGTGTCTGCAGGCAGCAGTGAAGCATGGTGGAGGCTCCTTGCAAGTTTGGGCTGCATTTCAGCAAATGGAGTTGGGGATTTGGTCAGGATTAATGGTGTTCTGAATGCTGAGAAATACAGGTAGATACTTATCCATCATGTAATACCATCAGGGAGGCGTCTGATGGACTCCAAATTTATTCTGCAGCAGGACAACAACCTCAAACATACAGCTAATGTCATTAAGAACTATCTACCAGCATAAAGAAGAACAAGGAGTCCTGGAAGTGAAACACAAGGATTTGAGCAAGCCCCCATCCACAGAAGATCTGTGCTTAGTTCTCCTAGATATCTGGAACAGCCTCGCTGACGAGTTTCTTCAAAGACTGTGTACAAGTGTACCTAGAGGAATTGATGCTGTTTTGAAGGCAAAGGGCGGTCACACCAAATATTGGTGCGATTTGGATTTCTCTCTTATTTATTTAGCATTTTATTAATTGACAAAAATAAACTAGTAACACTTCAAACGTATTCTTACCTTGTAGTAATTTTTCCAGACCTGCCTAAAACTTTTGCACAGTACTGTGCTTCCCTAAAATATGAGTAACATCTCTTACAGTTTTCTAAAGTCTTGTGAACACTCCTAAGATTGTGCCTGCAGTGTCTACATATCGGTTCACTAATCTCAATGGACTCCGGTGCTCTTATGATGGATCACTTAGAATGGCTAATGCTTCATCATGTCACTAACTGCAGTATCGGATTATCCTTCCAAGCAGAAGGAATCCATGCAGTGGTGTCACACAACATAATTACAGCTTTACTGTTGTCATATAGGGCCTGTTATTTGGTCTGGTTTAGTAAATACTTATGATATAACAATTCTGGAGCGTCTTTTCTTAGAACTCTGAGTCGGGCTATTCCTCTGTTATTACTCCGGGAAGAATGCGTGCATGCAATTGTCAGTAATAAAAACTTTCACAAAAGTAAAAAAAACACGGCGATTTTAATTTAAATACATTAAGGGGGTTTTATCATTAAAACAAAACCCCATTCACCAGCTGGGCCCTGCCTAAAATAACAAACAAGGGGTATACTCGCCTCTCTTGGAGCCCCAGGACGCTACTGTCATTGGCAGTGGCTTCTGGGTAGACTGCCTGGGCAGAAGCACGTGGCTGCTATGGCCAATCAGAGGCCGCAGCGTCACTTCCCCAAATTCCTGGTATCATGGCGTCCAGGATATGAGCGCTGGTGCCAGGAGTTCCGATGGTGACTCTGCAGCCTCCGATTGGCTGCTACGGTCACATGCTTCTATCCGGCCTGTCTACCTGGAAGCCAATGCCAGTGCCGGCTGTCAGATAGATGTGTCTTGGGGCTCAAGAAGAGGTGAGTGTCCCCTCACTTGTTATTTTAGGCAGGGCCCAGCTGGGGACGGGGTTTTGTTTTAGTGACAAAACCCCTTTAAACGGGTTCTCCAACTCCTAGTTATCAATGACCTGTCCTCGGGATACGTCATCAATAGCAGATTGGCAGGGGTCCACCACTCGGAACCCCCAGCAATCAGCTGTTATACTGAGCTGGTGTCTGTATGTACAGAGCTGTTTTTCTGCAGGCAGCTCCATTCAGTGGGGCTCAGTGTGCAATGCCAGGCCAGGCTGCTAGAGGGAGCTGTAGGTTTCCACCAGAAAAATAACTGTACACACAAGCACCGACGGGACAACAGCTGATCTGTCAGGGGGTTCTGAACGGCAGACCACTGCCAATCTGCTACTGACAACCTATCCTGTAGATACTGGAAGTCATTGATAGATGTTTCACAACCACCTTATAATAGGGATATTGCTTTACAATCTAGCTGGATTGACATTTGACAGCATATTATGAAATCTACGAGGGTTAAAGGGGGAGAAAAATTAAAATTGAAATCTGCTCAGTTTTGTATAAAAAACATGGAAAAAGTCACACCTAACCTGATCAGCCCCGGCCCCATTGAAATAAATGGGAGAAGATCGCCGAAGGAATCGGCTGCTGCAGCTGTCACAGCCACATCAGGGGATAGTCATGTTCTCGCATTGGTTTCAATGGGGCCGGTGCTGCTGCCGTCAGCTCCATTAAAGACAATGGGCATATCGCCAAAAGTAAGAACGTACTGCGACTTGTTTTCTGCATCGCAACTCGGTGCTATGCAGGAAATCATCGCAAATGTGAATGAACTCATTCAGAAGAATGGATTTCATATTTGTGCATCCTGCAATGCACAAATCTCGTATGATTTCATCACTAGTATGAAGGAGCCCTTAAGTAGAGACAAAAAAAGCTGCAATACTCAGGGAGGCTGCGGACATGATGGCTGCTCTTCATAAGTAGATATGAGGAAATAGGTAAGGGGCGGGAAGCAAATTGACAAAAAAGTGCATGTTTAAAGCAAACCTCCAGTCCTGGAGAAACAAAGATGGCCAAACCGCTTCTCTGACTACCTGATGCACAGTAAACATAGGATGCATTGGTAGTCTTAACCCTTTCCAATCCATTTATTTTTTCTCACCCATTCTCCCCAGCTCCAAATAAATTGGAGCTGGGGAAAATGGGTGAGGAAAAATACATTTTCCCTGCACCCTCCTGAACTGACAGAGTTCAGGAGGGTGCAGGTGCTCACTGCACTGTGGGGGGGGGGACCTGCTTACCTGTCAGGCGTCTTCCGCATTCCCCTTCTGCCTCCCGGCTCGGCGATCATGTGACCGCTGGGGTCAGGTGGCACATGGTGGTCAAACGATCGCCGAGCTGGGAGACAGAAGGAGAACGCGCAAGACGCCGGTCAGGTAAGCAGGTCCCACAGTGCAGGCTCTCGGCTCGGTGTTCATGTGACCGCCGGGGGTCAGGTAACACCGGCGGTCACATGATCGCCGGCCGGAATCTCTATGCATTACATAGCGCTAATTGAGCGCTATGTAATTTGTAAAGGAGAAGGCAGAAAGGGTTAAAAACCCTTTCTGCCTTCTCCTAGGGGGTCCTCGATGGGGAACAGTGCAGGAGTGTATCTGCGCCCAATGTGTCTGCCGATCGGGTGCAGATCCACTCCTGCACTGCAGTGTCGGGCCTGCCCCAACATCGGAGCTGTGGAGGAAAATGATGATGTTGGGGCAGGCCCGACATTGGACTGGAAAGGGTTAAGACACTACATGCTGCTCCTACTGGCAAGCACTGCTCACATGGGCGGCATTGGTTAATCAAAGCAGGTGTAGTGGCTTTGACTAATGTACATTGTGCATTGGTATACATCAGGTAGTCAGAGAAGCGGGTGCAGCCATCTTTATTTGTCCAGGCCCGAAGGTTCACTTTAAGTTGAAGTAAAAACTAATCAGAATTGTTCGGCCAGGTAGGCATCCTCCTTAGATCTCTGTAACAAAGACTCATTTAAGTTGTGGTCTCCTAGATAACGAGGGGGATCAGTAAGATAAACCTCTGGGTGTGGAGTGGGGCTTCTGTATGCTCCAACAGGTACAGCATTTTAGGAAGCATTAGCATTTTCGGCAAGTTACGGTGTTTTTGCCTGGAGTAAGAAATCGTTCGCTTGAGCAAACCATGACATAGTGTGCTTGTTCACTCGAGCAGTCAGTGGAAATACGAACACTTTTTTTTTTTAATCTGTCAGTAGAGGATCTATATTAACATCTAGCAGCCAGGGCGCTGCCCATAGATGTTCCCATTATTTTGAAGGTTTCTTTTCTCATCTCCACTTTTCAAAAGTTCTAATCCTTTTTATTTTTGTGTCTACATAGCTGTGTGAGGACTTCTTTTTCGGGGTCAAGTTGTATTTCTTAATTAGCATACTCGAATGAGCATCACCCCGCCCCAGTTTTTGGCTCCTCCCTGCTGTGACGTGCCTGTTTTGGCCCCTCCCCACCGCGACGCAGCGTGCGCGTCAATGGCAAATTTTTTGTCTGGCAGGGAGAGGGGGAGGGGGAGGGGGAGAGAGACCGACACCAAGGGAAAAAAAAGCTCGGCATCCGGCATCCCACATACAAAAATGCTTGAGTCTCCCATTGTAGTCACTGGAGTTCGTTACTCGAGTAGAGCTCTCGAATTTTATGAAAAGCTCAACTCGAATACCATCTAATGTTCTGAAAAACGTTAAAAGAATTTTAAGTGATGGGAACTGGGGGAAAAAAAGCACAATTTTACACTTGTTTTTTGGGATGTATTTTTACTACATTCACACTTCAGCAAAAATGACCTGTTAGCCTTATTCTGCAGGTCGGTGCGGGTGCAGCAATATGAAATCGAAAATCAATTTTTAATGTTTTATTACTTTTAAGAATTTAAAAGATCCTTTTCTTTAAAAAAATGTGGTTCTTTTAAAAATGTGAGCTCCGTAGCTTTTATTATTTTTCTGTTAATGGAGCAGTTCTTTTGCACGGTGACTTGTAGTTTTCATTCGTACCTTTTGGGGGTATGACTTTCTGTTCGCTATTTATTTATGGGGGTTTTTGTACGGAAATGTATTATGTACTATTTTTGTTTACGATGTTCAACTTGTGGGATAAATAATGCAATATTTGAATACTTCGGCCTTTCATGGGTGTGATGTGTGTGCTTGGGCTGATGAAGGAATGGTTTCTGAATCGTTGCAGCTGCCGCTATGTACTATACACGGATACAATGTCTGGATAATTGATCGTACTTATCTGAAGTGTTGAATTACTAACATGCAAAGTGCCTTTGATCACACATTAGTGGAATCTGAAAGCGTTACACCCTGGAGGAATTGTTGGAATTTCAAGAAACATAGTAAACACTAAGTCGTACCTAGAATACATGATGGCAAATTAGAATGAATTAGGCCTAGCTTAATACTGCTTGGTACAGGTTTCAGTAAGACGTGTGCCCGCCATGGGCACCTATACACTCTTGGATCCTTACAGGCATTGAATCAATAAGTGATCGGATATCTTGTTGGGGTAGGTCTTTCCATGCCTCCATGACTTAGTGCAGTCAGTTGATATATAGTTTGTGGTGAGTGTCCATGTGCCATAATGCATCTACCTATGGCGACCCAAACATATGTATTGGCGATAAATCTGTGGACCGCACGGGCCAATCCATGGTCGTGACACCTTACAAGGCATTTCTTGTTATGTCTGCAGTATGTGGATGGGCATTAGCCTGTTGGAAGATTCTACTTTGGATATTGGTCATGAAGGGTATGACATCAGGGTATACCACTCTGCCCACATACTGGCAGGCAGTCACTGTGCCTTCAACGACCACGAGCTCAGTGCTGCTGTCATAACTGATTGCCCCTGAGCCATGACTTAGGGAATTGGACCTGTCTGGTGCTCTGAAATCACAACAGGGTGGATATATTAACGATCACTAAACACAACTGTTCTCTATTAATATGTCTAGTTGCGTCTGGCGGTACACCAGGTTAGTCGTTGCTGGTAGTGAAATTGGGTTAATGGAGCACACTGCATTGCGGATGGGAAGGGGGTCTGAGAATGCAACCCACCTTTAAGCAATCAGTTTACAGTTGTTGGTGGGTTGATCTTAACTCCAGCTAGTGTTCGGATCCGTGCTGCAGTCGCCCATTTATCAGCAACTGCCATCTGCACAGTTTGGCGGTCTTCACATCCAGTTGTCTGAATAAACTCGTTACTGGACCTTACTATTCTCTGTGCCTGCTAGTCTGGTACTGATTGCATAGCGTCAGACTGTGTAGGCACACGCACCATAGACAAGGGGAAGGGTAAGAACCAGTTATCCATTTATATACTGCCAGGAGGAATAATGGAGGAACAGCACAATGAAAATTTTCTCAGAACATGTGCTGTATAATTATTTAATGAGGAATTAGTAGTTACTAAAACGGACATGTCAAGAGGGCTGACGGGAGAAGAGATGGGTGGAGCCACTCCTGTTATGGATGTGATCCAGATAGTGAGAGTAGTTGTTCTAGAATAGTTAGTAGGGCGATGCCAGTCCAATTAACATCACCGTAGGTAACTGGGCATAAAGATACTTAATCGTAAAAGGGAGAAAATGATGGACCGTGGGCGCAGACCTTGTAAGGTAAAGCACATTAAGGCAAAGGGATTAACCCAATTCTTCTTTATTGATTAATTAATGGCCAGCACAATGCTCCGCCATTTAGCATTTTGGCTGTCTGCATGTTGAGGGATCTGGTGCTTCTACCTGCCGTTTTTTATTAGTACATTGGATTGATGTACTTCACTAAGTGGTGACCTGGCAGAGAAACTTCAAAAGAATTCGTTCAGCCAAGGGGAAGACTTCAGCAGAGAAGAGAGTAAGAGGGAGGAAGTCCCGGGCACAGAAAGGAATTGGGCGATCACCAAGGGAAGCATCAGGTCTCCTCTATAGAAAGGAGTGCTCCTCCAGCCATTTCTGAAGAAGGGACTGCGTCCCCGAAACGCGTTACTTGTGCTGGCTATTAATAAAGAATTATTGGGTTAATCCCTTTGCCTTAATGCGCTTTACATTACAAGGGTCATGCCCACGGCCCATCATTGTCTGCTTTTATAATTAAGAAAAAGAGCCGTTGAGTCCTTTTTGTTAAGCGCAGATAAGATTTTGCAGAGTTACTTAGGTTTTTTTTCTTCCTTCTGTATTCTACTTCAGAGATCCAAAATAGCAGAAGATGAGTCATCTCTGCGGAGGAGTCCAGTGCCCAAAAAGGTAGTAAACGACTGAAGAGATCACTAATTATGTCTGCATTATAAGGGGGTGTCTAAAGCGTGTTTGTATTACAGAGGAAGGGGCGCCCCCCGGGACAAGCCTCATTAAATGAGCGGAATGCCTCAGGACTCACATCGTGAGTATAAATAGTCATCTCGTCCGCAGCGTTCCAGATTAGATCCCCTCCAGCTCCCCTCTGCGAGTCTTCACCATGCATGTAGCATGTTGTATGTCCCACGACAACATGCAGAAATAAAGAAAGTAAACATGGAAATGTATATTGTTCTGCATTATTTCATATGTAAAAGGTTTTATAATGGGTAGCTAAAATTTAAATGGAAAATGGAGGCCGGCCAGCAGAACAACGTCCATATGGGCAGAGCTTAAAGGGGCTCTCTCCACATAAATATCATATTTGCTGTATATACTCATATATCATGAAAAGTGAGCACTATTTGTTGTGTAATAGTCATTACTCTTAACCGGATCGTATAACATCATGTATTTACATAGTATGGCATTTCCTGGTATTTATAAGACCTACCCGAAAAAAAAGCCATAACCTAATTTTTCAGGGAAGCTTGAAATCTAAGCCCTAGCTGCATTACATTATAAAAAAAAAGGAATACATTACCAAGCAGATGCGGTCTGGATCCTCCCGCTGCTCTCCAGGGCTCCCCTATGCATCCTGCAGTCCTTGTTCACCCACAGAAGATCACTTCCTGATTATGGGATTCATAAATCCCACCTCCATGAAGCAATGGCTGTGATTGGCTGATTAGCGCTCGAGAACCAATCAGTGCAGTGGTTCATTGAGCGCTGCATTGATTGGTTCTTCGTCCACTGCCCAGCCAATCACAGCCATCACTTTGTGGAGGTGGGATTTATGAATTAGCCAATCAATGCCACGGCTTGGTGTGTCTGAGCTCCGGAGAGCAGCGAGAAGGGCCTGGACCAAACCTGCTAGGTATGTATAATAAGACATCCCCCGAAAATAAGACCTAGCGCCTCTTTTGGGGGGGAAATTAATATAAGACACGGTCTTATTTTCAGGGAAATGCAGTACATGCTCACTCGCCTTACAGCCAGGACTCTGTGATCCTCTGTTCACTGCAGAGCTGCCAACAGAAAGAGCTTTCAGTGCCGCTTATCTCGAAAGGAGCAGAGCCTCTGTCGTAGCATAGTAGTGTAGCTAAGAGGCCACTCTTTCTACTGGAAAAGTAAGAGCCTATATTGTCAGCTGCCGGAGGGGGAGGAGACTGATTCTGTTCAGAGCTCATCAAGAGGGACACATGGAAACAAAACAAAAAATTACAAAAAGTGTTTTTATGCTCTAAACAAATCAAATTACTCTAAGACTCCTATTTTACAACTTTTCAGGATGTGGGCATGGGATTTGTTCAAAAAAAGAGTATAGGAGTTAGATCATTGGAGTGAGGGCTCATAGCACCGACATGTATGATGGAGGACAGTACGATAGTGTAGTTATAAATACAGTACTACGTATTATAGATAATGTTTGTTGGATGGCATATTAGCAGTATGTAAACTCTCTCTCTATTATTTGCTCTCTTTATTTTTCAGTATAAAACCGAAGGGTGGTGATCCTATCAGACGTGAAGGCCCAAAGGTATAGTTCTGAGCATAGTGTGTACGGAGGCGCTGATACACTTTTTCTGCACTTGTGGTAGAGAGACTTGCATAGCCTGTACTGGCAGAGTAAGCTGGTGTAATAGTGCTATATAGATGGACTATATAGGAAGATGGGTATGGACTGCGGTTTAAAGTAATCCAAAATGTATAATTTCTTCTATTGCTTTCTTATTGGTGTAGTCACCTTACAGTTGTGGTCCCTTGTAGACGCCTTATGATCTACTGATCACTGTGGCTACTACTCCTCTAAGCTCTTGATATTGGGGAATACTTTGTACCTAAGGGCCCTGTTACGTTTGTGCCGGCTAGTGGGCACCGGGTCCATACAAACGTTACCAAGGATAGGGAACACCAGGTGAAACAACCACCGATTAACACCTCTCCCTATCTTCTACAAAGGAAGATGACCAAGGACTTACCTGAGCGGGGACATTGCCCCAATAAGGGGCGTCCCAGCAGTTTTCGGATCTGGGCCCTTGCTGCCCCTAGGAACCCACACACCCAGGCTAGGACGCATACACATGCCATCACCGACAGGGACAACTGGACAGATATGCAAACACTAGCAGCAGATATTAACGCTATAAATGCCAGGTATTTGTTGACATTTTGGCCAAAATATGGAAGCTAGCGAGCCATGTCATAGCTTGCAGCAATACTGCTAGTCCCTACACTAACCAGGAATCAAGCGACCTAATAAAACCACAAGACACAAACCTTTCTTGCAGCCACCACACGTATAACCTGCTCACACCACACAGTGAGAGAGAGAAATGAGAACAGAGAAAGCTGAACACGCCCACACCTGGGAAGACAGCTTTTATGTGTACTGACCTGGAGTGATGGGCTGACTAGAGGCACACACGCTCAGCCAGCACAATCCCCCACATCTGAGCAGGGAAGCTCCAGAGAACCTGTAGTACAACAGATCTCAGGAGACAGATGTGAAACTACCCCTTCTTTAAAAAGGGGCCTCTGGACCCTTAAAGTACATAAAGAAGGCAAAAAAATTTAACAATTCCTCCAAACCACGCACTTGTATAGGATTTATCTAAAATGGCCCTGACACCAAGGCAAAGATGATAAATAGAAAGGAGTAACAAATTGTGCACCTCTAAACAGGACCACTGCGCCTTACACAACGGGCCTCAGTCACAGAAGTCTGCAAAAAGAGGGCATAAGTCCAGAGGGGAAAGAGATGGAAATATCTCCTGCTGACACAACGTTGCATAGGACTTATCCATACGGGCCTGGTGCAGATGCCAGGCAGTCAGCAGGAGAAGGGAATACTAATACAGATCGTGCCATACTAAAGTCAGCACAACAAATAGACAACATAGTGCATAACATAACAGATGAACACCACTCAGAAGTCATGCATACCACCAATACACCAAAAACTATATGGAGCCACCACACCCTCCGTACAAGGAGAAGGGGCGCCAAGCATCACCCGCCTGGCATTCAAGAAACACCTGTGGCCGGCATCACCAGCCTGCACAACGCACAAGAACATCTGATGTTTGGAAGCCGCACCTGCAAAGGGATAAGGAGAAACCTGCGGGTGTATACACCTGTGTGGTCACCATACCACACACTACTCGATTCATGCACCCCAGAATGCAAAGTGAGGAGGGACAGCAGGTGTCCAAACCATCTTCAGGCAAGCCTGGGCAATACGCTACAACAAATGCATGCAAAGACACTACATTCTGAGTAAACACCAGAAATAAAACACAACAGTCGTGAGACTAACAGGCACACGTGACCACTAGTAACACAGATGTGTCACTAACACAATCCCCTCTACTTTAAAACTGGGGGGCATTATGTTACGTTTGTGTGGGCTAGTGAGCACTGGGCCAACATGAACATTACCAAGGATAGGGAACACCAGGTAAAACAACCACCGATTAACACCTCTCCCTATCTTCTACAAAGGCAGATTACTAAGTACCTACCTGAGCGGGAACATTGCCCCAATAAAAGGCGGCCCAGCGGTCTTCGGATCTGGGCTCTTACTGCCCCTAGGAACTTACACACCCCTAGGATGCAAACACATGTCACCACTGACGGGGACAATTGGACATAGTAAGAAGACACATGGGCATAATCACACCATACAGCTGCCAATACGCAAACACTAGCAGCAGTAGTTAAAGCTATAAATGCCAGGTATTTATTGACATTTTGGCCAAAATATGGAAGCTAGTGGGCCGTGTCATGGCTCCTGACTATACCACTAGTCCCTACACTATATATTATATAATATTTTAACACTCACTTCCATTTACCCTTATTGGCTGCTGGTGCTTTGAGTCTGTTAAGTGGGCAGTCCACACTGCTTACTGTTATTGATAGCGTTTGACTTGATTGACAGTGGGACATCACCCATTGACAGTGAGTAGTGGAGACTGCCCACTTGATAGAGTGGGGAGTCAGATCCAAGCTGAGCCCATAAGGGCAAATGGAGCTGAGTATGACAAAAAAAGCAGCCATAGTCAGTGGGGCCAAGGCTATGGAACTATGAAGACAACCCCGCTGACTTTAGAACATGTCAGGTTCTCTTTAACATTAAATTTGGGATTTAGTAAGCCGTAATTTATGAGACTAATGTTTTATGAAAGAGGAAGTCTAGTATTCCCACAGATGAACTGTCCGTTTCCTCTTTTGAGCAGCACTATTGATCTGGAAGTAGAGGACTTCATCAGGACCAAAATTACTTGCATTCGGGCTTTTAGAACTGATTTGTCTTTGACTGCTTGTATTGTAACATTGCATGATGTATTGTGAACGTGTTGTATGAAACGTCTCTGTTATCACCTGACTTCTCCATTAAACTGCTTCTTTTCTTACATTATAGTGGGACCCCGCTAGACTGAATGAGACAACGAACTTTGTGCTGGGATCACGGGCAAATAAGTAAGAAGAGAGGGCTCTTATAAACATTATGCTGATTTAAACTCAAACATAATCTAATTGTTCCTTCATATCTTTTTTAGGGCTTTAGGAATGGGAGGGACCAGGGGAAGGATTTATCTGAAACACCCAGAGCTGTTTAAGGTATACTGAACTTGAATTATAGCCGTATGAATCCATATTCTGCAGGCTCCCTCTTCTGGCAGACAAAATGCTAGAATTTTTACATTTAGATATGTGGCTGTGCTACCGCGTTTCCCCAAAAATAAGACAGTGTCTTATATTAATTTTTGTTCAAAAAGGTTTAACTTTTTTACATGTATAGCTGCCTGAACACTATTTAAATTGACTTTTTTTTTAAATTAACTGTTAGCAGGGCTTAATTTTGGAGTAGGGCTTATATTTCAAGCATCCTCAAAAAGCCTTAAAAATCATTTTGCATCCTCAAAAATTCTGGAAAATCATGCTATGTCTTATTTTCAGGGTATGTCTTATTTTCAAGGAAACAGGATAGAACCCTTGTCAGAGACCCATGTTCAAGGTTTAATCCTCTATTTATGCTACCATTTGGTAACAGTCTTATGATTGAAAAAATGTTCTATTCTGCGTGTCTGTACTGTCAAAATTGCTGAATTTCTGCTGGCATCATGTACACAATTTTTCACAGCTCTGGCTGCATGTTCGTTTTTACATCACTGGTGGTGGAATTCGCAAGAGCCACTATATTTCTTAGGCGCCTGCACATGCGAAGTTCACTGCCAGTGCTATAGCAGCTGATGTATGCATACAACTTTGATAACCTCTCTGGGTATTGTAGTCCGCCCATTCCATTGATTACTTTAGTTGGCCACCTTTGAACCAGCTTAAGCTCTGATATGTTCTTCTTTTGTACCGGTGCCCAAAATTATACGCAATATTCCCTGTGTGGTCTGACCAGGGACTTGTCATGTGCCCCTTGACCTCCTGTGATGTACTTCATGATCATATTTGCCTTGGCAGCAGCTTCCTGACACTGGTTGATCCAGTTAAGTTTCAACCTAGTTTGCCACTTTTCTGCCCAATCCCCCAGTTTGTCCAGATTCATTTTCAACCATATGCTGTCCTTTTGGGTTAATTACTTTACATAGTGTTGTCCTCTCCAAAAATTGATTTTTTTTTTTTTTACTGTACAATCCCTCCACAATGTTAATGAATGTATTAAAAAGAATAAGACGCAATACTAACCCTACTATCCTACTAGTATCAGTGACCCAACCAGCTATCCTACTAGTATCAATGACCCAATAAGGCGCAATACTAACCCCTGTGCTATCCTACTAGTATCAGTGACCCAATCAGAGTATGTACCATTAATAACCACCCTCTGCTTTCTATCACTGCCCCAGTTACTTACTCACTTCCACACATTCTCACCCAGACCAAGCATTCCCATTTTATATGCCAATCTTTTATGTGACACAGTATCAAACACTTTTGGAAAATCAAGATATACAAAATCCATTGTCTCTTCCCCGTCCATTCTAGAACTTCCTCCTCGTAGAAGCTGATCAGATTAGTTTGACAGGAGTGGCCCCTCAAAAACCCATGCTGATATGGAGTTTTACAGCTAATTTCATTGAGGTAGTCCAGGATGGCATCTCTCAGAAACCCTTCAAACATTTTACCCACAATAGAAGTTAGACTTACAAGCCTGTAGTTTCCAGGTTTGCTTCTTGACCCCTTTTTGGATATTGGCACCACATTTGCTATGCACCAACGCTGTGGAACAGAAACCAGCACTACAAAGTCATTAAATATAAGAAACAACGGTCTCTCTATCACACTACTTAACTTTCTTAAAACCAGGCGTTTATGCCATCAAGACCCAACGATTTGTCTATTTTAATCTTTTTAAGGCGGCTCTGCACTTCTTCCTGGCTTAGACTAATGACCTGTAATGGACACCTGACATTTCATTTTCCTGAATGAATACACTGGCAAAATAAAAACAAAAACCTTTGTAGCAGATTTGGTTTCTCCTCATTACCCTCTACAATTTCTCCCTTATTATTTTTTAAGGGGCCAACACTCTCCGTTTTAATCCTTTTGCTATTTAGATGAAGAACAGTTTAGGGTTAGTTTTACTCTTTGGCAATGAGTCTCTCTGTCTCCACCTTTTCTGCTTTTATTTGCTTTTTACGTAATTTTTATTATTTTTACATTAGAGCTTCTAATGCTTCTTCGCTGCCTTTTGGTTAGATATTTAGCATTGGTCACCATACAGTTTTAAAAGTTTTTGGTTAATTTTATTTTAAGTGAATCCCTTTTTACTGTTCTCCTAACCCCTCCCATCACTCCACCACCACATGTTCACTGCTCAGTTCCAGATCTCTGTCTACATCTTGCTCTCCATTTCTCTGGTTCCCACCCCTCCATCTGCAGTTTTAAGACACCTCCAAACTTCCAGCCATCTTCTTCCCCTTCACTGCTGCAGCCTATCAGGAAAAAAGCAGTGATTTTTGACAGCGGGGGCACATGACCATACTGCAATCATATTTTTAAAACCAAGGCTGTTACAAAGATGTTACTAGTAATATAAATAGATGATTAAACCTCAGTAAGGTGTTTCGGACAACCCCTTTACTGTATTAGATGAGGGGAAAAAAACTGCAATGCAATTCTAAGACATATTTATAGTACTATAGGAGAATACATATAATTTACAGCACATGTGTCAAACACAATCCGGCCCGCTGCCTCGTTTCATGTGGCCCGCCGCGTGCCGACGCTGCTCACCACTAAGCTATTACCAGCTGGGGTGCTGCAGCTCCCCGCTGGCATATTAACATTTTTCACAACACTTCTGTCCTATTCAGCAATTCCAGCAACCTGATTGGTGAATCAGCCAACCCAAACAACCAATCAGGTTGCTGGAACTGCTGAATAGGGCAGACGTGCTGTGGAAAATGTTAATATGTGAGCGGAGGGGAAGCAGTGCAGACAGCAAGGAGGAGGTAAGTATGTGGTTTAGGGGGCTAATGGTGGCTACTGGGGGGGAGTTAATGTGGTGGCTGCTGCTGGGGGGGTTAATGGTTGCTGCTGGGGGGGGTTAATGGTTGCTGCTGAGAGGGGGGGTTAATGGTTGCTGTTGAGAGGGGGGGTTAATGGTTGCTGTTGAGAGGGGGGGTTAATGGTTGCTGCTGAGAGGGGGGGTTAATGGTGGCTGCTGAGAGGGGGGTTAATGGTGGCTGCTGAGAGGGGGGTTAATGGTGGCTGCTGAGAGGGGGGTTAGTGGTGGCTGCTGAGAGGGGGGTTAGTGGTGGCTGCTGAGAGGGGGGTTAATGGTGGCTGCTGAGAGGGGGGTTAGTGGTGGCTGCTGAGGGGGGGTTAATGGTGGCTGCTGAGGGGGGGTTAATGGTGGCTGCTGAGGGGGGGGTTAATGGTGGCTGCTGAGGGGGGGGTTAATGGTGGCTGCTGAGGGGGGGGTTAATGGTGGCTGCTGAGGGGGGGGTTAATGGTGGCTGCTGAGGGGGGGGTTAATGGTGGCTGCTGAGGGGGGGGTTAATGGTGGCTGCTGAGGGGGGGGTTAATGGTGGCTGCTGAGGGGGGGGGGTTAATGGTGGCTGCTGGGGGGGGGGTTAATGGTGGCTGCTGAGGGGGGGAGGTTAATGGTGGCTGCTGAGGGGGGGGTTAATGGTGGCTGCTGGGGGGGGTTAATGGTGGCTGCTGGGGGGGTTAATGGTGGCTGCTGGGGGGGTTAATGGTGGCTGCTGGGGGGGGTTAATGGTGGCTGCTGAGAGGGGGGGTTAATGGTGGCTGCTGAGAGGGGGGGTTAATGGCGGCTGCTGAGAGGGGGGGTTAATGGCAGCTGCTGAGAGGGGGGGTTAATGGCGGCTGCTGAGAGGGGGGGTTAATGGCGGCTGCTGAGGGGGGTTAACGGCGGCTGCTGAGGGGGGGGTTAACGGTGGCTGCTGAGGGGGGGGTTAACGGTGGCTGCTGAGGGGGGGGTTAACGGTGGCTGCTGAGGGGGGGGTTAACGGTGGCTGCTGAGGGGGGGGGTTAATGGTGGCTGCTGAGGGGGGGGGTTAATGGTGGCTGCTGAGGGGGGGGGTTAATGGTAGCTGCTGAGGGGGGGGTTAATGGTGGCTGCTGAGAGGGGGGTTAATGGTGGCTGCTGAGGGGGGAGTTAATGGTGGCTGCTGATGGGGGGTTAATGGTGGCTGCTGATGGGGGGTTAATGGTGGCTGCTGAGGGGGGGGTTAATGGTGGCTGCTGAGAGGGGGGGTTAATGGTGGCTGCTGAGAGGGGGGGTTAATGGTGGCTGCTGAGAGGGGGGTTAATGGTGGCTGCTGAGAGGGGGGGTTAATGGCGGCTGCTGAGAGGGGGGGTTAATGGCTGCTGAGAGGGGGGGTTAATGGTGGCTACGGGGGGAGGGTTAATGGTGGCTACGGGGGGAGGGTTAATGGTGGCTACGGGGGGAGGGTTAATGGTGGCTGCTGGGGGGGTCACTATTAGGGCTTGTTCACATGGGTATTTCGGTAGCACAAATACGCTACGTATTTGCGCAATCAAAAATCGCTAATGCCTGCATATTTGGGCACGCCAAAAAGAACGCAGATGGGCCCACTGAGATGGTGCCCAAATATGCAGTGAATACATAGGTTTCCTGCGCATTCACCACGTATTTGCGCAACCCATTCACTTCAATGGCCTATTGGGGTGCGTCGTACGTAACAAAATAGGTCCTGCTGTGTGAAAATATACATCATGTGAATGAACTGACTGAAATCAATGGCTTCTATTCACTGCATATTATGTACGCAAATACGCTTGTGTGAACGAGCCCTTACTATACTGTCTTCCATTCGGCCCTTTGAAGGTCACCATAAGCCTGATGTGGCCCTCGGTGAAAATGAGTTTGACACCCCTGATTTACAGAATTATTACATTTTGTGTTTTAGTCATTTCTCAATTATATCCATTTCTGGGAAAGCCAGATGAGCGATATCTAAATTACATCTCTCACAGGGCTTGTCCGAAACGGAAAGAACAATTTCAGTTCTTAGAATTTACTGGTGACTCTATATGTTAGGGGTATATGTAAGAAGGGTGCATATATTCAGGAGATGAATGTAGTAGATAATCAGGATTTCCATGTCGTTGACATTGTCTATAATTACTGAAGATCCTCCTATGTGGCTCTTCCGTAATGTCATCATCTTGTTGTATTGCAGTATACAGTGGACCCACAGGACAAGCAGTGGTTGACAGAAAAACAGCACATGAGAGCCACCGGCGGTAAAATGGTACGTTTCTGAGCTATAGCGTTTAAACAACAGGTAAAGGGGATTTTTAATAATGATAATATTAGACTTAGTTCACCCCTTTTTTTTTTTTTTTTAACAAAAAAACAGACTTGTGCAAGATGGAAGTGAACGGATTGCTTTCCTTTTTTTCAATCTCCCATTTACTACAATGTTAAAAAAAAATTATTTTTGTTCCTTTTTTTGAACTGGAGACAGTCTGCACTTTGTTTCCAGTGCTGTAATGGAGGCGGGAAAATTGAGAAATGATTGAAATTGAAGGTCTTCAATTTCAATACATGTCTATGGTCAGGAAAACTGAAATGTATTTTTTCCGTTTTACGGTTTCCACGACGGCTCAGCTAAACGGGAAGCAAAAGAGCTAGTGCGAAATGGCCCTTATTAAAGAGCACCGATCGCCTCAGCTGACAGGTCTGTTTTAGGAACTACTTGTATTTGCAGTGAAATTACAATTCTGTAACACTGTTCCCCATAACTCAGCACTGTACGTCCCTCTGTTATTGCTCCTGCATATTTATGAATAAACACGGAGGTGTTACCATTTACCTTGTCCGAGGACTGTGTTCCTATGTAGCCTGATATTGACAATGTCAGAATGTGTAATGACACCCCCAACTGGTTAGCAGCCAATGTCGGGGCCCTCTTGCACAGAACCATTGTCGGTCACAAAATCTTTGGGTCAGTTCAGTGTAAACACAGCCAACGATTCAACAAACGATAATTCATTCACTTATCAGTCGTCATTCTTTTTATGCAGGCATAAAAATCATGGTTCAGTTGTTCGCTACTTGTAACGTGTAAACGGCGATTGCTCAGTCGCTCACATTCGCTGGTACAGTACCCTGAGCGACTGAACTATTGAGTGAACAAAAAATGTAAACTATTCTCTTCTCTCCATGTATAAAGTGGCTGTACAAGCGAACCAGCAAATTCTGTCAATGTTCACTCTCGCTCCGTGTAAAAGGACCCTTCGCTTATTCATACAGGGTGCAGGGCTCTAAGGAAAGACACTCCAGAATTATTTGATGAACAATACAAGTATTTACTAAAACAGACATATTAGGAGAGGTGGCACATGGTGGCACATGCCATCCTGATCCCTCCTCCTGGTTTATTAGTGCGAGTTCTGCTTGTTCACACTAATGTTTTATATGTCCTAGGTTTATCTCCTTTTGGAAGAAGATATCCTTGAATTGTCAACTACAGATGAATACAGGTATATGAACAGTAGTTAGTGAGACCTTTTATTTCCACCGGATGCCAAAGCTGAGGCCAAGATGGCAGATCAAACTACATCGATAACCAGACTGATATAGGGACTTCTATTATAGTTGTCTAGTTAAAGAGTGAAGACTAGAGATGAGTGAACATGCTCGTTTAGAGCAATTACTCGAACGAGCATCGCTTTTTTTCGTGTAACTGCCTAATCGGGCGAAAAGATTCAGGGGGAGCAGGGGGGGGAGAGCTCCCCCCTGTTCCTCCCTTCTACAACCCCCCATGCTCCACCCCCCCCCCCCCCCCCGAATCTTTTCGCCTGAGTAGGCAGTTACTCGAAAAAAGCGATACTCGTTCCAGTACTTGCTCTAAATAAGCACGTTCAACCATCTCTAATGAAGACAAGTAAAAAAGAGGTACTGTAACCCCGTAGTGGTGGTTTTGGCTGAATAGCTCATGCCCCATAGAGGCCTTTGCCTGAAAATGAATAAGGTTTTTTGTGTGTGGAGCTGTTGCCAACCAGTTTAGGCCTATATTTGGTAGACTGTGAAGCGGATTCGGGGATATACGTGGAAACTTGGTGTGAAGCACAGCACTCCAAATGTATAAGACAATGGGAAGGCTGAATATTCTTTTTATTGAATAAGATTCATAACGGCACAAGAACACGTTTCGAGGCCTAGACCTCTTCTTCAGTTCAGCTGGGATCACGCACTATAGTAACAATTGGACAAATCTAGGATGCGATAACAGCTAGATAAATTGGGGGTATAATAGTTAGACAAATTGGTGAGTGTGACCACCATAAAGGGGAAAATATGAAATAAAAGAAACTGAAAGGAGAAATAGAAATGGTAAAAAATAAAATGCAAACCTGAAGATAAAATATTGTGGGATATTTAAAGTAATCCATTGAAGGTTCATACAGTACATGAATGGCATGATTAGACAAAAGGGATGTGTTACAGTGCATACATCAATGACATATCTACGTAAGCAGGACATATTGTTCTAAGATGATCATTAAGATCCCAGGTTAATAGATGTAGGGTCTGATATTGTTAAAATGATTGTGTATGACCCGATCGGATGGCGATAATATTTAAATTCTCTACAACGATGGCTACATCTATGGAAGCAATTTATGTTCTACCCACTTCCCCCTTTCACTTCCTTTTAATTCCATGTTTACCACTATCGCGTTTTCCCCTTTATTGTGGTTATACCCCTAACCTGTTATCATCGCATCCTTGATTTGTCCAATTGTTACTAGAGTGCATGATCCTAGCTGAACTGAAGAAGAGTCCCGGGCCTCGAAACGTGTTTTTGTGCCGTTATGAATCTTATCCAATGAAAAGATTTTTTTTATCCTCCCTACTGCCTTATAAGTTTGTAGTGCTGCACCTCACACCAGGTTTCCACGTGTGTCCCTGCATTGTCTTGTTAAAGAGGTTGTCCAAGATAATATTTTTTTCCTTGAGGACCTGGTTTAAAAAAACAAGAAACTAAACAAGCTAATACTCACCTCTCCTGGGTCCCTGCAAGTCCCCCATCGGCAGCTCTGGGTCTTCCCTGTGAAGTATCGCTTACAGGCTGCAGCAGCCTGTGTATGGAACGTCACAGGCTGCTGCAGCCAAAAATCGATTGATGATCTCCGTGATTGGCTGCAGTAGCCTGGGACATCCTGTACACACTGGCTGCTACAGTCTGTACACAATACATGGAAGGGGACAGTGGAAGATGTGGGGCCAGGGAAAAGTTAGTATCAGCTGGTTTATTGTTTTTTGCCGTGGTGACCTGGTTTAAAAAAAATAAAATAAGTTTAAAAATCCCTTACAGCCCCTTTAACTATAGAGTTTAAGCTGTCCGATATGTTCTTTTCTCATCTCAAAGAAGTTTATTCCATACTCAATATTGAGCGTTGCTGATCAGCAGTGTAACTTGATAGCTGCCCATGAACAGAACGACTCTGGACAGATTGATATAAGTTGTATAACACAATCCAAAAGCTACAAAATGTCAGCTTCTTACTTGTATATTTGTTTGTAACTCTTCATGTACTTGATCCTTGACTCGTTCCTCAGTTCTATGTGTTATTTTATAGAGACAACAAGGAGCTGCGGTTGGATGAGCTGAAACCCTTCACTGCCCCTCCATGGATGATTGAGAAGATGAGAAAGTACATGGAGCATATGAGAACAGAGCATGATTAGTTGGCTCTCTTTAACCATCTCTCCACAAATCTAGAAATGCTTATGACATGTGAACTGTATAATAAAACAAACCTGACCACTAAGGAATGAAACCTAGCATCATGTTTTATGTAGACCTTTTACATACCACACAACTAGTGATGAGCGAGTATACTCGCTAAGGCACATTACGACGGGGAGAGCGGGGAGGAACGGAGGGGAGATCTCTCTCTCCCTCTCTCCCCCCTGCTCTGCACCGGCCCCCGAATTTTTAGAGATGAGCGGGGAGATACTCGGCTAAGGCCCTACTTGTCGAGTAATGTGCCTTAGCGAGTATACTCACTCATCTCTACACACAACCTTTCTGGTATATGTGGTGAACTCCATGTATTCTAAATGCTCAGTAGCTTCATAACAGAGCCAGATTCCCATATACACACCATTAGAGATGAGCGAGCACGCTCGTTGAAGGCTGATGTTCGAGCGAGCATCGGTCTTCTCTAACTGATTATTCATCCAAGCAAATGCGAGGGATAGAGTGAGAGAGATCTCTCACCCCGCCACCCTCCCCCTTCCCCGCATTTGCTCGGACAGGTAATCAGTTACTCGAGAAGACCGATGCTCGCTCGAGCATCAGCCTTAAACGAGCGTGCTCGCTCATCTCTACACACCATCATATTGTGGGTGAATAATTCCACCATACTGTTACTGAATAGAGATAAGCGAGCACCAAAATGCTCGGGTGCTCGTTACTCGGGACGAAATTATCGCGATGCTCGAGGGTTCGTTTCGAGTAACGAACCCCATTGAAGTCAATGGGCGACACGAGCATTTTTGTATATCGCCGATGCTCGCTAAGGTTTTCATTTGTGAAAATCGGGGCAATTCAAGAAAGTGATGGGAACGACACAGCAACGGATAGGGCAGGCGAGGGGCTACATGTTGGGCTGCATCTCAAGTTCCCAGGTCCTACTATTAAGCCACAATAGCAGCAAGAGTGGGCCCCCCCCCCCCAACAACTTTTACATCTGAAAAGCCCTCATTAGCATGGCATACCTTAGCTAAGCACCACACTACCTCCAACAAAGCACAATCACTGCCTGCATGACACTCCGCTGCCACTTCTCCTGGGTTACATGCTGCCCCCCCCCACGACCCAGTGTGCACAGCGCACACCAAACTGTCCCTGCCCAGCCTTCAGCTGCCCTCATGCCACGCCACCCTCATGTCTATTTATAAGTGCGTCTGCCACAGGAAAAGCAGGCACACACTGCAGAGGGTTGGCACGGCTAGGCAGCGACCCTCTTTAAAAGGGGCGGGGCGATAGCCCACAATGCTGTACAGAAGCAATGAGAAATCCAATCCTGTGCCACCTCCATCTGGAGCTGCACATGTGGGCATAGCAATGGGGAACCTATGTGCCACACACTATTCATTCTGTCAAGGTGTCTGCATGCCCCAGTCAGACCGCGTTTTTTATATATAGCCACAGGCAGGTACAACTCCGCAATGGGAATTCCGTGTGCACCCTCAGCATGGGTGGCTCCCTGGAACCCACCGGCGGTACATAAATATATCCCATTGCAGTGCCCATCACAGCTGATGTAATTTCGTGCTTAATGCAGGTGGGCTTCGGCCCACACTGCATGCCCCAGTCAGACTGGGGTTCTTTAGAAGTGGAAACAGATGCATTTACAACTCCCTGTGGACCCACAGCATGGGTGGGTGCCAGGAAGCCACCGGCGGTACATAAATATATCCCATTGCATTGCCCAACACAGCTGAGGTAGTAATGTCGTGCTTAATGCAGGTGGGCTTCGGCCCACACTGCATGCCCCAGTCAGACTGGGGTTCTTTAGAAGTGGAAACAGATGCATTTACAACTCCCTGTGGACCCACAGCATGGGTGGGTGCCAGGAAGCCACTTCACAGAGGCAGTAAGGTCCCAATTACTTAATTAAGCTCACTTTTAGGACCCAAAAATATAAATTCATAAAAATTAACTTTTAATAAATATTGCTTAAAAACCTTATGGACACACAAACAACAAAAAAAAAAAAAAAAATCCACTATCCGGTAGGGAATGTGAAATTGTATCATACAGTAACACTTCAAGATCAGTATCGATCTTGGACGTTTTCTTTATTATGTCTTTTACGTCCAAAAGATAGCTCTTTTTTGGGGGGGGGTTTCTTGGTTTTAATGTTCCAAAAAACCTATGCATTTTTTCCGAACCTGAACATGATGTCGTAATCAGCCGGAATCTACATGCAACTCATATAGTCCAATGTATAATAGACATGAAATGTTTTTATGTACAGAATAGACCTTGTAATTGCCCAGATGTTTTTATGTACAAAATAGACCTTGTAATTTCCCTACGCGTTTCGCCCACTGCGTGGGCTCCTCAGGGGCTCAAGTATCTCCTGGGATGATTCCCTGGAGAAAGGGTTATCAGTCATCAACTGAGTATAGAAAATTGTTTATAGATTAGGACTATAATCCATTAGAGGCAATGAGTAAGTATAGGTAAGGTACTGTATTGAATTAGCACCCCACTATGAGGAGTGATCGCTGCAATAATTCCTCCTAAGCTGATATGCGGTACTTAATAGCCTAATAATATTTCCTAGAGGAACAGTGCCCAGTTATCACTTAGAGTGATGTCTTGGTCAATACCCAGATAGTCCGCGCACTAAAAAAAGGTTCCCCAGGTAATACATCGCTGTCTATTAGATCCTTTTAGTAGGTGAGTTTTGATATACTCAAAAGCTATCAATAGAATAGCTCCCACTAAATAGGGTTTTTCTGCAGTCAGGCAAATTCTCAGCCTAGTGAAGGGTTGTAAGGTTTCCCCCCCTATCAGGATCAGATAAAGCAGAATGAAATCATAAAATAAATAGAACAAGCGGCAGCATGACAGTCCTGGTGGTGGACTGCCAGGAAGCCACCGGCGGTACATAAATATATCCCATTGCAGTGCCCAGCACAGCTGATGTAACGTCAGCTGTAATGCAGGTGGGCTAAAAATTAATTTGATTACACTGTAGGCGAGGGCCCCCAAAAATTGGTGTACCAACAGTACTAATGTACCTCTGAAAAATTGCCCATGCCCAACCAAGAGGGCAGGTGAAACCCATTAATCGCTTTGGTTAATGTGGCTTAATTGGTAACTAGGCCAGGAGGCAGCCCAGTTAAAATAAAAATTAGTTGAGGTGAAAGTTTCAACGCTTTAATGAGCATTAAAACGTATAAAAATTGTTTAGAAAAATTATATGACTGAGCCTTGTGGGCCTAAGAAAAATTGCCCGTTCGGCGTGATTATGTGAGGTTTCAGGAGGAGGAGCAGGAGGAGGAGGAGGAATATTATACACAGATAGATGAAGCAAAAAGGTCCCCGTTTTTGATGGTGATAGAGAACGATGCTTCCATCCGCAGGTGCAGCCTACGTATTGTTTATGTATCGCTGCTGTCCGCTGGTGGAGAAGAGAAGTCTGGGGAAATCCAGGCTTTGTTCATCTTGATGAGTGTAAGCCTGTCGGCACTGTCGGTTGACAGGTGGGTACGCTTATCCGTGATGATTCCCCCAGCCACACTAAACACACTCTCTGACAAGACGCTAGCCGCAGGACAAGCAAGCACCTCCAGGGCATACAGCGCGAGTTCAGGCCACGTGTCCAGCTTCGACACCCAGTAGTTGTAGGGGGCAGAGGCATCACCGAGGACGGTCGTGCGATCGGCTACGTACTCCCTCACCATCCTTTTACAGTGCTCCCGCCAACTCAGCCTTGACTGGGGAGCGGTGACACAGTCTTGCTGGGGAGCCATAAAGCTGTCAAAGGCCTTAGGGAGTGTTCCCCTGCCTGCGCTGTACATGGTGCCTGATCTATGCGCCTCCCCTGCTACCTGGGCCGCGGAAATGCGCCTTCGGCCACTAGCGCTGTCGGATGGGAAGTTTACCATCAGTTTGTCCACCAGTGCCCTGTGGTATAGCATCATTCTCGAACCCCTTTCCTCTTCGGGAATGAGAGTGGAAAGGCTCTCCTTATACCGTGGGTCGAGCAGTGTGTACACCCAGTAATCCGTAGTGGCCAGAATGCGTGTAACGCGAGGGTCACGAGAAAGGCATCCTAACATGAAGTCAGCCATGTGTGCCAGGGTACCTGTACGCAACACATGGCTGTCCTCACTAGGAAGATCACTTTCAGGATCCTCCTTCTCCTCCTCCGGCCATACACGCTGAAAGGATGACAGGCAAGCTGCGTCTGTACCCTCAGCAGTGGGCCAAGCTGTCTCTTCCCCCTCCTCCTCATGCTCCTCCCACTCCTCCTCCTCCTCCTCCTCTGGCCATACACGCTGAAAGGATGACAGGCAAGCAGCATCTGTCCCCTCAGCAGTGGGCCAAGCTGTCTCTCCCCCTCCTCCTCATGCTCCTCCTCAACGCGCTGAGATATAGACATGAGGTTGCTCTGACTATCCAGCGACATACTGTCTTCCCCCGCCTCCGTTTCTGATTCCAAAGCGTCTGCCTTTATGCTTTGCAGGGAACTTCTCAAGAGGCATAGCAGAGGAATGGTGACGCTAATGATTGCAGCATCGCCGCTCACCACCTGGGTAGACTCCTCAAAGTTTCCAAGGACCTGGCAGATGGCTGCCAACCAGGCCCACTCTTCTGTAAAGAATTGAGGAGGCTGACTCCCACTGTGCTGCCAATGTTGGAGTTGGTATTCCACTATAGCTCTACGCTGCTCATAGAGTCTGGCCAACATGTGGAGCGTAGAGTTCCACTGTGTGGGCACGTCGCACAGCAGTCGGTGCACTGGCAGATTAAACCGATGTTGCAGTGTCCACAGGGTGGCAGCGTGCGTGTGGGATTTGCGGAAATGTGCGCAGAGCTGGCGCACCTTTCCGAGCAGGTATGACAAGTGGGGGTAGCTTTTCAGAAAGCGCTGAACCACCAAATTAAAGACATGGGCCAGGCATGGCACGTGCGTGAGGCTGCCGAGCTGCAGAGCCGCCACCAGGTTACGGCCGTTGTCACACACGACCATGCCCGGTTGGAGGCTCAGCGGCGCAAGCCAGCGGTCCGACTGCTCTGTCAGACCCTGCAGCAGTTCGTGGGCCATGTGGCTCTTCTCTCCTAAGCTGAGTAGTTTCAGCACGGCCTGCTGACGCTTGCCCACCGCTGTGCTGCCACGCCGCGTGACACCGACTGCTGGCGACATGCTGCTGCTGCTGACACATCTTGATTGCGAGACAGAGGTTGCGTAGGAGGAGGAGGGTGGTTTAGTGGAGGAAGCATACACCCCCGCAGATACCACCACCAAGCTGGGGCACGCAATTCTGGGGGTGGGTAGGATGTGAGCGGTCCCAGGCTCTGACTCTGTCCCAGCCTCCACTAAATTCACCCAATGTGCCGTCAGGGAGATATAGTGGCCCTGCCCGCCTGTGCTTGTCCACGTGTCTGTTGTTAAGTGGACCTTGGCAGTAACCGCGTTGGTGAGTGCGCGTACAATGTTGCGGGAGACATGGTCGTGCAGGCCTGGGACGGCACATCGGGAAAAGTAGTGCCGACTGGGAACCGAGTAGCGCGGGGCCACCGCCGCCATCATGCTTTTGAAAGCCTCCATTTCCACAAGCCTATACGGCAGCATCTCTAGGCTGATCAATTTTGCAATATGCATGTTTAACGCTTGAGCGTGCGGGTGCGTGGCAGCGTACTTGCGCTTGCGCTCAAACAGTGGCGCTAGCGACGTCTGGACGCTACGCTGAGAGACATTGCTGGATGGGGCCGAGGACAGCGGAGGTGAGGGTGTGGGTGCAGGCCAGGAGACAGTACTGCCTGTGTCCTCAGAGGGGGGTTGGATCTCAGTGGCAGGTTGGAGCACAGGGGGAGAGGCAGTGGTGCAAACCGGAGGCGGTGAACGGGCATCGTCCCACCTTGTGGGGTGCTTGGCCATCATTTGCCTGCGCATGCTGGTGGTGGTGCCTCCCCAGCTGATCTTGGCGCGACAAAGGTTGCACACCACTGTTCGTCGGTCGTCAGGCGTCTCTGTGAAAAACTGCCACACCGTAGAGCACCTTGACCTCTGCAGGGTGGCATGGCGCGAGGGGGCGCTTTGGGAACCAGTTGGTGGATTATTCGGTCTGGCCCTGCCTCTACCCCTGGCCACCGCACTGGCTCGGCCTGGGCCCACACCCTGACTTGGGCCTCCGCGTCCTCGCCCGCGTCCACGTCCTATAGGCCTACCCCTACCCCTCAGCATGGTGTATTAGCAGTAGTGCAGAAACAGAACGCTGTAATTAAATGTGCCGCTTATTGGCCTGTGCTTGGAGGCTGACTTCGTTTACGGAACGCCAGGAAATAATTTGGCGCACGCCTGCTGTAACACTTAGCTGCCTGCGTATTTATTTGTAGAACTACTACACCCAGCACACACGGACCCAGAACACTGAGCAGCACAGTGACAGGCAGGCCAAATAGATTTTTTGCCCAATATTTTTTTGGAAAGGACCACTGCGTATATTCAATCAATAATATATGTCTTCTGGCCCTGCCTACACAATTCTGTCCCTGGAGTATTACTGCAGGGCGCAATGCTCTGCACGGCCGATATACCAAAAATAAAAAATGTGCAACACTGCAAAAAGCAGCCTCCACAGTACTGCACACGGTTAGATGTGGCCCTAAGAAGGACCGTTGGGGTTCTTGAAGCCTACAATCACTCCTAACACTCTTCCTATAGCAGCTCCGGCACCAACAGCACTGTCCCTCAGCTATGTCACAACGCATCTGAGGCAAGCCGTGGGAGGGGCCGACTTTTATACTCGGGTGACATCTGATCTTCCCAGCCACTCACTGCAGGGGGGTGGTATAGGGCTTGAACGTCGCAGGGGGAAGTTGTAATGCCTTCCCTGTCTTTCAATTGGCCAGAAAAGCGCGCTAACGTCTCAGAGATGAAAGTGAAAGTAACCCGAACATCGCGTGGTGCTCGTCTCTAGTAACGAGCATCTCGAACACGCTAATACTCGAACGAGTATCAAGCTCGGACGAGTACGTTCGCTCATCTCTATTACTGAATAAAAAACACTATATGAAGACCAATGTTACCATCATACAGTGAGCATATAGCTGCAGATACCAGTTCTGCGGATCATATGAGTGATTTCAGTTACATCCAATGACTCACAGGTGATGTCTTTTCTGATTGGAGTCATTCACTTTTCTTCTCTATGTGGTGCAGACTGCCATGCTGACTTCTTCTAGCCACAGCTCAGCTCTGTAGAATTTTCCACACAGAAATCTTTGGATTCTCTTATTTCCAGCACATCCACACCCTCTACATAAACCTGCCATGCATAGTGCCCTATGGTTCTCAGTAATAATGCCCCCTTTGGTGCCCGACACAATATCTCCCACTTTTTTTTGCCCCACACAGTAATAGTGCTTCTGTAAACACCTCACACCATATTAATGCAACCCTTTGTGCTTCCCACAATATACAGCAGTAGTCTGTCACATGGCAAAGCTCAGAAGGAAAGGAGCACAGATTTTCCTGGAATAAATTTCAGATACCATGTTGCATTCGCAGAACCCATGATGTGCCAAGTACAGTGGAATCTCCCCAAAAGTGATACTACTTTGGAAACTACACCCTTTATGGTATTCATCTAGGGTACACGTCTCAAGCACAAGACTCACGGTCTGAGTTCGCTCCTCCACTTGGTTTTATATGGCCCGCCAGCCATGTGATCTGATCCAGCAGCAGTAACCACTGCTGAGTCTGTGACTGCTGACCTCTCACATCAGTGTAGACACGGGCAGTGCAGTACAGAGTATGTAACCGCTGACCTCTGCCCGCCGACATATACGCCGAGATGAGAGGTCAGCGTTCGCAGACCGGACCGGAGCTGCAGGCTGGGTGACTGTAAAGTCTGTAGAGATGCGGCCCGGCAGTGGCCAACAAGGGGGTTGCTACTGGCTGGGCAACATCCCTGAGGCCACTATGGGGGTCACGGTTACTACTGGGGCCACTATGGGGGGCACTGTTACTATGAGGGACACTATTGCTACTGCGGCACTATGGGGGTCTATATTAGGGTTTGTTCACACCGGCATAAGTGCATTTTGGTCGTACAAATATGTATTTATGCGGCCAAAAATCACTTACATCTGCGTTTTTCGGCTGCTTCGGCGTATTTTTGTGTGGAACTACACTACGTATTTGTGCACGCAAAAAAGAACGCAGATAGGCTCATGGAAATGGTGCTCAGGTCCGCAGTGAATACACTGGTATACTGCATATTTGCCCCCGTTCATTCACTTCAATGGCCTATTGCAGTACATAATACACACCAAAATAAGTCATTCCACATATTTTCTCATGTGAACAAACCCACTGAAATCAATGGATTCCATTCACTGCATATTACACGCACAAATACACTCATGTCAACGAACCCTTACTATACAATTACAATCGGCCCTTTGAAGGCAACCATAACACTGATGTGGACCTTGGTGAAAATGAGTTTGACACCCCTAATCTAGGGGTATAAGAAGTAGTCATTTTGTTTGGGGTCTTACTGGTATATCCGTTTATTATGTGGGGGTGTATGGAAGCTGTGTGGAGCATATCAGGTCTTAATAATTTTTAGGGGAAAGGGAGGGAATGAGAAAAACATGTCTTATGATCCTGTAGGTTTGAATCATTAGATCCCAACTCGCCGCATCATAGGGCCAGGAATTGCAACTGTAATGTGAAAGCTAAAATGTAGCCCCACGACAGCCTTCTGAATGAGGCTAACCGTAGCGATGCAAACCGTGTTTCCCCGAAAATAAGACAGTGTCTTATATTAATTTTTGTTCAGAAAGGTTTAACTTTTTTACATGTATAGCTGCCGATGACACTATTTAAATTGACATTTTTAATTAACTGTTAGCAGGGCTTAATTTTGGAGTAGGGCTTATATTTCAAGCATCCTCAAAAAGCCTGAAAAATCATTTTGCATCCTCAAAAATTCTGGAAAATCATGCTATGTCTTATTTTCAGGGAATGTCTTATTTTCAGGGAAACAGGGTAGTAGATGTATATCGGCCAAAGGCAAGTGTGGCTGATCATTTAATGTATATGAGGGACCTTGCAACTCTCATTCAACGGCAGATGTAGGGGAGATACACCACTACCACAGGTGTCTGGCTGATTTCATTCTGAATATATACACACTCAGCTGAATTTGCATTCATATGGTGGTTTGGGGCAAGATGGACACCAGCTATCTAATATGTATGACAATGCTTAGGCCAAATTTACATGGTCGTATGCAAGTTACACCTGAGAAAGTTGAGCGCAATTAAAGTACTAACTACTTGTCCGTGAGTGAGTAAGTTACATGCTCCGCCCCAGATCACATGACAGTGACGTCCTCACAGGTCCTTCATCAAGTGAGTTACATGTTCCACCCCTGATTACATGATAGTGACGTCATCACTGGTCCTTCATCCCAGCCACGATTTCACATCGGCGAGCAGCTGAATCGCCAGAGCTCTGAGCTCCGCCCCTGATCACATGACGGTAGCGTCATTACAGGTCTTTCAATAGTTTGACTAACTCCAACTGTCATGACCGGTCCTTCAGTGAGTTACATGTGATGATGTCATTCACTATATTATAAGTGGCGCATTGCACCACCAGAAACCCTGGTACTATAAATGATACTAATAAGTAGTCCGTATTGGACAGCGCACAGAAACTGCACATTGCAAATTCTATTCTTGTCTGGGAAAACAGATGACAATAGGGCATGCGGCATTTTTGTTTTTAATACACGAACAGTCAGTCTGAAAAATCGTTCATGTGCATAACCCCATAGGCTATAATGGGGCTATGTGCTTTTCATGGAATGCACAAACAGCACTTGGACTTTTGCCTAAGGGCTCATTCACATGGGGGTATTGTCATCGTGTATTACGCACGTGTATTTCCTGTGCGTAACACGCGGTGAATGGAGGCAATACAAGTCTATGGACTTTCATTCTTCCATTCACACCTGCGTGTGGGCACTGCGTATCGATATGTAGGATAAATAAATCGCAGCATGCTCTATTTCTCCATGTATCATACACAGGCCTTCAATGGGCATATGTACAAAATGCTGTCGAAACGCAGGCATTGCGAAGGGAAAGGGTTTTGATACGCATCCCTGCGCCAAATGGTAGGGAATTTGATTTAAAAAAATCCCACAGCGCATGTCCGTGATGTCAGATTCTCGGAAATGCGCAGTGCCAATCGCAGCCCGTATGTGGTCTCTACTGGCAGAGCGTATGTACGCATACATCCATGTGAATGAGCCCTTAGGCTGGGTACACACGGGGGGCTGTCTCCAAACCTGCACCATTTGATGGGGATTTTTAAGGGGGTTTTATCGCACAGCTCTGGTGAATTCCGTAGCCAAACTGGCAATAAAATTGACATGCTAATTTCCACATGGGCTTCGTGCAGATTATTTCTGCAGCTTGTGGACGAGATATTCAAAATCTTATCCACTTTGCTGTTACTGGAAATGCCACGAAATTCCCATGCGGAGGGTCCACACAGAAATTGCTCAGCAAATCCAGCCCATCTGGACCACTGCTTAGAGTGAGTGGATCACGTCTTGCCTAGACCTGCTATGTGGGAGAGGAAGTTCTTCTGATCACCATAAAGCAGCCAAAAGTTTACCACATTATGAGCAATATCTCAAGGCTGCAATTTAATGTTTAAAGAACAAAAACAAATTCTCTTAAAGGCAACCTGACACCAGATTCAGGCCGAACCACGGCAGCTCAAGACACATCTGATCAGAGGCAGTTTGCAAAACAGATTTTTAAGAAATCCCATCTGTATTTCCTTAGTGATTTTATAGGAGCCTCGAAAGATTTGGCTTCTTTGTCACTTGCTGATTCTTGGCTCTCCAACTGATTGCTGTCACTTCTGTCTTCATCATTAACTTTCAAGTCTTCTAATACAGCTGGCACAAATGTCATTGGCTCCGGGGTGAAGGACGCCACTGTTTCTTGGCAATGGCTGACCTTGAGTTTTGAAGGCTTTCTTCTTTGCTATCATTTCCCGATGTCTCAAACTCATTTTGAGTTCCTAAACTGCAAGTTAAAAATGCACAATAGCCAAGTGGTAAAAGGTATACAACAAATGGTATAAAGAAAGCAGAAATGTGTGGGCAGACAATGCAGGACAGAGACTCGGGAGCAGCACCCCATCCAGACTGCTGTCTGCCAACTCTGCTTATTCTTCTGGGGTTTTCCTCAACCATAATAAGAGTTTTGTTCTTTTTTAGGTGGTTTATACTATCAAAAAAGTAGTATAAACCAGCCAAGCCTAGAAAGCAGTATCCCATTCTGAAGGCATCTCTCACCATGAGCTTCAGTGATAGAAAGGTGTTTCGGGGTGAGGCAACTTTTCTGATGTCATTCCCTGCTTGTGTTCGATCTTCTGCATGGACGATACACTGTACATCTGTGTAGAAAATCTTACACATACGGAATATACGCAATTCGCTTCGGCTATCATACGCAGGTCATATGCTGCAGATATGCGCTCACGGAATCCGACCCAGCCGTGTGAGCCCCTAAGTATAGTCTTTTATTGGTTATTTCCACCATGTGCGTTGTTGCAGGACTGACTGTATTATTCCATCATGTATTACATTACTTCTACCTGCTTTGATTGCATTAGATTGCTGCTATGTGATATCTGAATAATGTTTGGGGTTTTAGTGTTTTCAATAGTTGTGTCCTTAATAAAGTTTCTTTGTATACTTCTATATAATATTTTTTTATTATCTGAGTGTGCATTAACTGGCTGCCTTCTTTTTGTTGCATGTATTGATTTAACATAAAAATTGTTCACCGCTATTTTTGATTTTGCGGTGCCCACTCCCTTTGTTTACTTGTCTGATTATTACTTTTTGGTGTACTATTTCTCATTGGGGCAGTATTACCGTGATTCCCCAAAAATAAGACCTGCTCTGATAATAAGCCCTACCCTGATTTTCTGGGGGGTGGGACTTGAAATATAAGCCCTCCCTCAAAATAAGCCCTAGCTACACTACATGAAAAAAAACTCACCCAGTAGGCGTTGTTTGGGTCTCTCTGGTGCCTCAGCATTCTTCTGTGTAGTCCTAAGGTCTGAGAGATCATTCTCTTCCTGGTAACGGGGCTTGAATATCCCGCCTCCAGCAAGAGATTGCTGTGATTGGCTGAGGCACTGTTCCTGAACGAATCAATGCCAGCGCTCCATGAACCAATCACAGCCATTCATTGAATTACATCATTGAATGGCTGTGATTGATTCATGGAGTGCCGGCTCTGATTGGCTGAGGCGGTCTTCCTGAACCGATCACAACAATCTCTTGCTGGGGGGCGGGGTATTCAAGCCCCGTTACCAGGAAGAGAATGCTCTCTCAGTGCTGAGGACTACATGGAAGACTGTTGAAGAGCAGCGAGAGGGACCTGAAAGGTGCCTGCTAGGTGAGTATTAAGACACCCCCAAAAATTAAACACTGTGCCTCTTTTAGGGCAAAAATTAATGTAAGACAGTGTCTTATTTTCGGGGAAACACAATAGTATGGGCTGGTGCTGAGAGGGGTATTTGGGGTAGCTGTAGGATGGGGAGAGTGTGCAGAGACAGAATAAGCAGAGAGGACAGAAGCAGTGGTACTGGGCACATAAAAGTGGTATTGCTGACTATACTTACAGCACGTGTATAGGGGTGACCTCACGTTGTGTGCACAGCCTGAGTCCAATGGAATGCTTATACCCCATTGGCTATATATAAGCAATGACAAAATGGATCAATATATAAGATATGAATATGGTGAAATGGATCTGATTGATAACCATGTTGGTTTCTATGAGCTCACTAGATGGTGCTATAAAATAATACTTTCTTCTAGGAAGCCCATAGTAGGCTGCTGGGAACATTTATGCACCTTTTTTTACAATACACACACCAGTCAGCCATAATATTAAAGCTTTGAATAACACTAATTATTTCATAAAACAATATAGGTCAGAAGCGGCGCTCCAGTGGTATATAAGGAAAAACAGAAAAGGAACTGGTGTATGGGGGGACTCACCGCAACTGAACCGGTCCTAGGGTTTAGGAACCGGTCAGTTAGTTTATCCACGTGAGCCTCTTATACCAGGATTTGGTTATTCAAAGGTCAACGGTCCTAACATCCCAGAGGGGAGAGCAGCAGAAGATGACTCCAAACAAATGCGTTTAAGGAGGAAGAGAATATGCAATCAGAATAAAAGGAAAAAACACTTCAGCGCTCCGTTAAACTGTGTCAATATGTCAGGATCTTACTTGTTTGGGGTTGCCCAATCTCCTGGCACCCCTCACATCCAAAGGAGCAGAAAACCCAGTGGAGAGAAGCGTATTCTTATAGGTCAAATTTAATAATTCGTCGCAGCATTGTAAATTTATTTTAAAATTATTAAATTTGATCTACAAGAATACATCTCTCTCCACTGGGTTTTCTGCTTCCTTGGATGTGAGGGGTGCCAGGACATCGGGCACCCCCAAACAAGTAAGATCCTGACATATTGACACAGTTTAACGGAGCGCTGAAGTGTTTTTTCCTTTTATTCTGATTGCACACTAATTATTTCATGTTAGTATAATCTACCTAAAAAAGCACTGGGCATCGGCACTACCTTTCCATATTTAAAAAAAAAAATCTAGGAATTCAAGCATTGAAAATTTGACTTCTCCTTTATTAAACACCAGCAAAAATGAAAAAGAAAAAACAAGCCGTTAATATACGCAGTTCAGGCGAGATGATCTTGCTGAGACTTTGGGGCTGCTCCCTCTTTGTTGAATAAGGCTCCCAGGATCTCGGTGTAGTCCGGCAGAATGGGGAAGAGTAAAGTCAGGACCCACTCTCTGAATATCATGGCCTCCCACTTCCCACAGTTGGCTTCTGAAGCTTGGCCAAATTCCTTACAGGTCTGGATGAGTGTTCTCACCGAAAGCTGATCTGCGCAGAAGACTGTCATGTCTTCTAAGTCAAACAAGCACTTGGCCACTTAATGATATGGCCAATAAGGCCCTTCTAGTTAAGCTTGAAATAGGGGCATAACTAAAGGCTCAGGAGCCCTGATGCAAAACGTGAGCTGGGCACCCCCCCCCCCCCCTCTATCTGTATCTGTACCCATACCTAAACCATGCTGCACAGAGGCATAACTTGAAGCTTCTGGGCCCCAATGCAAAACCTGTTACAGGGCCCCCAACTATAATGCTTTATTCATAGTACTGGATTCCCTATATGCAGAAGAGAGGCCTTATGGGCCCCCTAATGCTCCTGGGCCAGGGTGCAACCGCATCCCCTGCACCCTCTATAGTTACGCCCCTGGCTTGACAGACATCCAAAATAAACATCGGCCAGAAAATCTACAGAAAAAGAGGACAGAATCTGGTCCTGAAAAGTATTATCCCTAATATGATTTTACAGCTGGGCAAACAGTACTCTAAGGGACCTAGTCATACATATGGCTACTATTCACTTTAAATGCTGCTGTAGACAATTTCTAATTCCCTTTCTTAAAGGGAACCTGTCACCTCCGAACAGCACCATAAACAAAGTTATGGCCTATTCGGGTAAATGACTGGGGAGTGAGGTGATTTTTATATATATATATATATATATATATATATATATATATATATATATATATATATATATATATATATATATACTCAGCCGCTGCCCACTTCTCTGCTTTGTCTGCTGGTGGAGTCCGCAAGCGGTCCAAAAATCTGACTCTTTTGAGACTGCGCACAGACTTCCCCAGCAGACAGCGTGGCGATGGAGGAGCGACTGGCTTCCCGTCACCTGCCCGAAGAGAACCAGAACTTAGTTTATTGTGCTGTTCCAAGGTGTCAAGTTCCCTTTAAGAAAGGGTATATAGCTCTACAGTACAATAGGTCTGGGAGAAAACCTAAGTCCTTAAATTGTAACAAGTTCTCTCTTTTTTGCTACAGTGGCCTCTATTTTAGGTGCTCCTCTTCATCAAAGGGATATTTTCTCCTTAGAATCCTTGACATAATGCATTTCCTATTTGAAGTATTCATTTCTTTTTTAAGGAGGTTCTTCACTTTTTTGACAAACGGGAGAGTTTCTTATTATTTTTACGTCCTAGAGCATCGGGGTATGTATGAAGAGAGGTCACGGGGTGACCTCTCTTCATACAGCGCGGGCGTCAGCTGTTTATTACAGATGACACCGATCGCGGCTATTAACCCTTTAAATGCCGCTGTCAGTACTGACAGCGGCATTTAAATCCACCGAACAATGTTCGGGGGTCCCGCACACCCCCCCCACGGTGAGATCGGGGGAGCCGTGCAGGTGTCATGGCTCCCTGGGGCTTTCTGAAAGGCCCCAAGGCTATCAAGCCATCCCCGTGGGGTAGCTTGATCGGCTGCCTGTCAAATTGCAGTATGACGTAATGCTGCAGCATTACGTCATACTGCAGGAGCGATCAAAGCATCGCATATTATAGTCCCCCAGGGGGACTTAAAAGTAAAGTAAAAAAAAGATCAATAAAGTTTTTTTAGTTGTAAAAAAAAAAGTAATAAAAGTTTAAATCACCCCCTTTTGCCATATCTATTATTAAAAAATTTTAATAATAAAATAAAAATACATGTTTGGTATCGCCGTGTCCCTAAAAGTCCAACCTATCAAAGTAGCACATTGTTTATCCCGCACGGTGAATTTCGTCTGAAAAAAAAAAAAATAAAGAACGCCAGAAATGCACTTTTTCACTCACCCTGTCTCCCAGAAAAAACGCAATAAACAGCGATCAAAAAGTCGTATGTATTCCAAATTGGTACTATCGGAAACTACAGGACATTCCACAAAAAATGAGCCCTTGCTGAACTGTGCCGACGGAAAAATCAAAAAGTTATTGCGCGCAGAAGATGACCGCAGAAAATAATTGAAAAAAATTAAATGTCTTCAGAAAAAAAAAAGAGTGGTACAGTAAAAAAAAAACCATACAAGTTTGGTATCGCAGTAATCGTACTGACCCACAGAATAAAGTTATCTTGTCATTTTTGTTGCAGTTTGTGCGCCGTAGAAACAAGAGGCACTGAAAGATGGCGGAATGTCGTTTTTGTTTTTTTTATTTTACTCCAATTTGAATTTTTTAAAGGTTTTTCAGTACATTATATGGTACTTCGAATAGCACCATTGAAAACTACAACTCGTCCACTAAAAAACAAGCCTCATACAGCGACGTCGATGAATAAATAAAGGAGTTACGATTTTTTTAAAGGGGGGAGGAAAAAACGAAAATGGGGGGAAAAAAAGGGCCGCATCATGAATGGGTTAAATTGTTGCAAAAATTGCTTCACAAGCCGATTTGTTGCACAAATTGTTGCATCTTACAGTCATTACTTACCATTACTATGGTAGGTAGTTGACCCCTTTTGGACAGTCCCTTACTTAACCTAGAAAAATGAAGATAACAGCTGCAATTATAGAAATTTGGGAGGAAAGAGTTACATGTATACGTGATCTCATGTAATCCAAAGAAAGTAACAAGACATTAGATCAGAGGCATAACTTGAAGCTTCGGGACCCCAGCTATAATGCTTTATTCATAGTACTGGGCTCTCTATATAGAGAAGAGAGGCCTTATGGGCCCCCCCAAGGCTCCTGGGCCCGGGTGCAACCGCATCCCCTGCATCCTCTATAGTTATGCCCATGCGATTAGGTATTGTACATATTGTAACAAAGCTTACCATTCATTGTAACATCACACATGTTTAAATACAGTGAAGCCTACACCTTAGGGTCAGTTCACACCATATCAATGGAGAATAGCTTGTATATATGCAAGGCAAATCTCCAGACATATACTCCATCATACCCATATACTTTAATTGCTCCTCCACCCCCTCAGAGTGGTGACTGATGGGTAGAGGCAGCTCATGTGCCCAATGTATTCTTTCAACATGTTTAGTAGCCAAACAGCATTTTTTTGTGTCTTTATGCCTATTATTAATATGCCTTTCTAGCTATAATGTGTTGCCCTTACATACCTGACAGATCCACTTTGCAGATATCTTCTATACCTAAACTGTCCAGTGTGGATTTTGAATTGTGCAGTATATGAATTCTTTCAGCAAATTTTCAGTTTGGACTGTACCCTTTAGGGTGGCTCCACACTGGCGAGGAAATCGCACGATTTCCCAGCGCTGCGAGGCTGCAAAAAATTGCAAAATTATGAAGCCAATGGCTTCATGCACATTTGTAATGTTTTAACGCTTGCATTGCAGCGTTAAAACAAAATCGCGGCGTGTCCATTCTTTTTGCAATCTCGACCATTGTTTCCAATAGGGCCGGCGGCAGCAGCGCCAGCCCCATTGAAATCAATGGGTGAGCATTGCGATCCTCTGCCACTGCTGTGACAGCAGTGGCAGGGGAGTCTCCGTGACAAGGATTTTCAGGAAGGAGGGGGTGGGCGCTTGAAATATAAGCCCCCCCACCCCGCAAATAATTAATAACTGTAGAAAAAAAAGAGAAGACTACATCACCTTAGTAGCGCTGTCATCTCTGGCGCGTCTTCTTGCGGGTCAGCGGCACTACTCTTCTGCTTTCTTCTGGCCGGGGATAGAAAATCCCCGCCTCCTGAAAGTTCTGCCTCTGATTGGCTGAGTGCTGGGACCAATCAGAGGCAGTGCTCAGCACTGAATTACAGCTGAGCGCTGTCTCTGATTGGTCACAGCGCTCGGCCAAATGCACAGCAAATCTACCCCATGTGTAAGCATTGATACATAGTAACAGGCAATATTATACCACAGACCACAACAACATTTCCAGGGGAAGGCCACACCAGCGGCTCAGATTCCTCATGCTGAATCCAACGCTGTGCCCGGCCGGTGACCCCCCACGTACTGCGTCTTTTATTATGTCCTGCGTATGTGCCGGCAGGCGCACATGCGCAGTACAGAATAGACTGTGCCATCGCTAGGTGATGACGAGGATTTTGCAATCTTTCCGCAATGATGATTGCAGAAAGGTCGCAGGATGGACGGCTTCCATTGACTTCAATGACAGCCATCCATGCAGAGCCCGCACAAATTGTGGCATGCTGCAATTTCTCCTGTGTGAGTGGAAAATCTCAATCGACTTCCGCTCGTGGATATGAAATCGCGTATTGCCATAGCATGCTATGAGCGGTATTAGCTGCGGAATCCGGAGGCGGACACCTGCTCTGGATTCCGCAATGCAAATCAGCCCGAATGAACTGCAAGAAGCACAGGTACGGTAAATACACACGTTTTTCTTGGTGCGGTCTATTTTGCTGCACTGCTGCACCTTCAGGCCAGGCTCACATAGGTGTATTTGCGTGCACATTGATTTCAATGGGTTCGTTCGCATTCACTTATTTCTTAGGCATTTCGGTCGCGCAGAAAAAAAACGTGGCATTCTCAATTTTCTTATGCATCTGTGCAGCAAAAGTCCTCCTAGAACTCAATGGGGATGCGCAAATACATGCAAAATATGCGAGGAGATGCGTGAAATGTTGTGTAATTGCGCAGGAAAAAGAACACATCTGGAACTCAGTAGACTAATTAGCCACTTCAATAAGTGCGTATTTTTTTGCTGGAAAAAGCATTTTTCATTCCACAAAAATGCTACGCTAATGTGCGTGCAAATATGCATATACTCGGGCGAATCTGGCCTCGCTGTGGTATGTATATATACCCTCTTAGGGCTTATTCAGACGACCGTATATCGGCCGCGTATTCACGCCGGCCGATATACAGCGTCTCTCTCTGCAGGGGGAGGAGGCTAGAAGAGCTGGGAGCAGTGCTCTGAGCTCCCGCCCCCTCTCCCCCAATTCTCCACCCCCTCTCCACCCCTCTGCACTATTTGCAATGAGGGGGGCGAGATGGGGCAGAGCTAATTCCCGGCACTTAGCCCTGCCCTCGCCCTGCCTCCTCTCATTGCAAATAGTGCAGAGGAGCGGAGAGTGGGTGGAGAGTGGGTGGAGAGGGGGCGGGAGTTTACCTGCGTCCAACACTGGGAAAAGAGCCCAGCTGCCCTAATCAGGCATTAATTGACATTCCAAGCATTTTATAGCGATTGATGGTTTCCATCGCTTCCGCCTATTTTTTGACATTCACTCAGTAGCGCACCAGCATGAAATATGTGAATATAGATCGGGACTCGATCAGGGCAAATAAACGCTGTGAATATAAAAACGCATACGGTTGTGTGAACGAGCCCGGAGGGTGGATTCAGACGATCGTATATCGGCTGGGTTTTCACGCCCAGCCGATATACGGCGTCCCTCTCTGCAGGGGGAGGAAGCTGGAAGAGTCGGGAGCAGTGCACTGAGCTCCCGCCTCCTCTCCACCCCCTCTCCGCCTCTCGCCACTATTTGCAATGGGAAGGGGCGGGGTGGAGGCAGAGCTACGCCAATAACTTAGCTTCGCCCCCTTCCCGCCCCCTCCCATTGCAAATAGTGGCGAGGGGCGGAGAGGAGGCGAGAGCTCAGATCACTGCTCCCGGCTCTTCCAGCTTCCTCCCCCTGCACAGAGGGACGCCGTATATCGGCCAGGCGTGAAAACCCAGCTGATATACGATCATCTGAATCCACCCTTAAGTTGGGGTGGCTGTTTTTATCTTTTCTTATATTTGTATTTCAGTCTAGATTTTTTTAAACATATTTTTGTATATTTTTATATTTCTTTCACATATATGTCCGCTATGGTACTGGCTGCAGTGCGGAGCCAGAAATGTAATAGGAGGTAGCGCTCATGCTGATTTCAATGGGAGCGAAGTAGACTACTTCACTTCCGCCATTGACCACTGATTACGACTTCTGACAGAGGGCCGGACGACCAGCTGATCTGCATGGATCTGGAGCAACGATCGATCAACTATCTTAAAAGGATCAGTCATCAATAGTTAAAGTCCTGGATTACCCCTTTAAACAAGGTAAAACAGTGAGCTACAGAAACAGCGTAACTCATTTTCAGGGTGCGGGCAGACGAGCGCATAAACGGCGCGTTTTTGCGACCAAACGTATATACGTGACCATCTGAGGCAATGGTTTTGAATGTATTCGTTCACATGGGCGATTTTACGGCGCGTAAAAACGGCAATTCGAAAAAACGGAACATATGCGACCGAAATACGCGCCAACGCATATTCGATCGCCGAAAAGACCGTTTGCAAAGTAGGAACAAACGAAAATACACTTTCTAGCTCTGGTCGTGATCGGTGAAAAACGATCGCTCGGGCGATTATACGTTGCGCTCGCGCTTACGCTCGTCTGCCCGCACCCTCACTTCTATTAGAGTTACGTAAACAACGTAAACGAGTAGGCTACGCCGTTTCCGTAACTCCTACAATGCCTTGAGAGATAGGAACGCCCCTTTCTAAAACGCCAGAAATATGATTGACGTGCGTCACCACGTATCAGAGCGAGGGGCGGTACCTTTATAGCCAATAACTCGCTTCCTTTTTAAAACGTTTATTGGGGATGGGGAGCGGCTGATCACCTTGGTGACTGCCGAACAACGCGCTCTGATTGGTTAAATTGAACCCTCCCGCACTGCTCATTGGTTGTCAGGCTTGAGGCTTAAAACATTCAAACCGAGGGCGGCAGGGCTCAGAGGAGAAGCGTCCGGAGAGGAAAGCGGAGCTGTGTAGTCGTGTCTCCCCGTATTATAGTAATGGCCTCACAGAATGTAGACCCGACTGTGACTTCTTCCGCTACTGCCAGAAAAGGAATGGGAGCCGGAGCCCAAGCGGCCCGGGGCTCTGTGGGGAAGAGGTCAGTCGGGGTGCTGGGGGGCCTGTCATGCAGTGGGGGCCATCTTTACTGCGGGCACCGTATGGGTGGAGGGAGGGGGTGTAATCTGCCCCCTGCTCTGTAATAACTGTATTCTCTTGCAGGTTGCAGCAGGAGCTGATGACTCTGATGGTGAGTGCAGTGTATATGTGTGTATATAATATATATTGTGTGTGTGTGTTATAATATATTATCTCTTGTATATCCTTCCCTTAGATGTCTGGAGACAAAGGAATCTCTGCCTTCCCGGAGTCTGATAATCTCTTCAAGTGGGTCGGGACCATAGACGGAGCGCTGGGGACGGTGAGGAGCCGCTATGTACTGAGCGAGCAGAGTAATGGCGTCCTCGGGGAGAGGAGATGTTATATTGGGTCCCGTCCGTGCACATATATATCGCAGGGCTGACTGCGACTGTAAAGGTGACTTTGCACAGAATGATTGTTTGGACCCCTGCGATGGGGGAATCTGAATGATTATTCTGCGTAAACGCCTGCACCAACCAACAAAGAGCTTGTTTGCATACAGAAAACCCAATGCCTTTATTCACCTTCTGCAAAGGTTGGAATCTGCATGTAACAGTGTTTTACTATAGAGGACCTGCATTAGGCTGACCGCACCCAGGCGCACCCCACATGCAGGATTCCTGCAGCGGCGTTCAACCTGATGCCCGGCCGGCAATCCCAGCTTACCTGTCCAGCGTAGCCTCTGCTGTGAATGGGCCAGCACATGCGCGGTACAGAGGCCGTCGCCATGACGCGGCTCCTGCTGCCATTCTGCAATCGCTGCGGGATGGACAGCTTCCATTGACTTCAATGGAAGCTGGCTGTGTGCATCCCACACGAAATCGCAGCATGCTGCAATCTATTTCCGCTCATGCGCAGAAATTTGTGTCTTCTCATACTGCCAGTGTGCAGGAGGCCTAAGTCTCATAATGGCAGACTATTATCTCTGCATGCACATTATGGCGTTCTCAATACTGACTGGCATCGGGCGGCACACACATCGGAGTGGTGGGGCGCTGGGCACTGCCTGTCCTACACTTCTCTCATACAGACATGATTTAGATAGCTATGACTGCATGTCCTACTCTTGTGCAAGCTTCACGTGAGTAGGACATATAATGTGCATTGTGACTTGCACCCAAGAATCTCAGGTCTGGCTCGCTCTCAAGACCCACTTATACGGGACGACTGTCAGGCAAGCGATGCCCGACACTCGTCCCTGCATGTACTCGCTCCCATGCTATTGCAAAGGAGCAAGTATCGTTGGTTTGCAGCGGGGGGCAGCTGGAGATTTCATTCCTCACTCTCCATTCCCTTAACATAGCGGCTGTTCAATACTGAACAGCTGCTGTTTACACTGACAGATCATCACTCAAGACTTCAAGCTGTATAAAATCCTGAACAATTATATTAAGTATAAACAGCAGCCATTCAGTATTGAACGGCCGCTGTTGTAAGGGAGAGCGAGGAGGGAAATCTCCTCCTCCAGCTGCAAGCCAACGATATTAGCTCCTTTGCAGTAGTATGCAGGGATGAGTGTCGGTATTGTTTGCCCGACAGTCGTCCTGTGTAGATGGGGCTTCAGCCGTGTGACTATGGCTGTAGGATCTGTTCACTCGTGTTCTTATTTACTGACTTTCTGCAGCTGAAAATCTACTTTATATCCGCTCCAAATGGCGCTGATGTATCCGCTGAGGTGAATGTGCACATCTATTTGTACTGCTGCGGATGTGCGCTATTCAGTGCAGCTAGAAGCTGCAGATTCTGTGCGACTTAAGGCCTCATGTCCACGGGGAAAATCAGATCCGCTGCAGATTCTCCATGTAGAATCTGCAGCGGGTCCCTCCTGCTCCCTCGGACATGAGCGCTGAAAATAACAATAAATAAGAATAAACTCACCTCCCATCCGCTCCGTTTCTTCTCTTCGCTGCGGCATCATCTTCTCTGCATCGCGGCCGGATCTTCATTCTTCGGCTCGGCGGATGTGCAGGATGACGTCGGTGACGTGCCCCGCGCATGCGCCGGGCCGAAGCAAAATGATCCGGCCGCGACTGAGAGAAGATGGCGCCGCGGAGAAGAGAAGAACCGGAGCGTGTGAGTAAAATATGATTTTTGTCTCCCGCGGATCCGGACGGCTTCCATAGGCTTCAATAGAAGCCCGCGGGAGCCGTCCCCGCGGGAGACCAGCATGAAAATGGAGCATGGTCCGGATTTTTTCATGCTCCCTTTTTTTTTAAATTCCTTTATTGACGATCCGCGGGTATTTATCTACCCCGCGGGTGGTCAATGCATCCCCATGGGATGCGGATCCGCGGGCAGGAGAAGAGTTAAAATCCGCTGCGGATTTTAATTCTTATTTTGCCCGTGGACATGAGCCCTAAGGCTCATTCACATGGGTGTGAATTTGCCACATTCTCTAAGTATTACGCGGTGTACGGAGTCAATGACAGTACAGTGATCCATTCACATTAGCATATACACTGCCTGCGGATACGTGTGTGTGAAAAATTGCAGCATGCTTTATTTGACCCATGTATCACGCATGGACAGCCCTATTCTCTATGGGTAGCGTATTCAACACTCAATGTGCAATACATACGCAACGCCACTGAGCAGAGCGGGGAATTTACAAAAAAAGTCACACTGCGCATGACACCGTGCGTGAGATACTGTCATGTGCATTACCTTATTGCTGCCTTACATGGCAATAGCCGGCTCCCAGGGCAGTAAAACACTATGATCCGCAGCTTTTTACATATATGCCTGTGTGAATGAGACTTGGTGTCACCAGGTGATCTACGGTATGGCAACCACATATATTGGCCTGAAATTCATGTGAGATGGGGGATAACCTTTTAAGGCTGCCTGTCCATGGGCGTTGCGGTATCCTGTGGCTGATCTCCGCCTGGGAGCATGAGCCGGCAGGCGGATCTCTGCTGTCAGCCCATCTGACAGATAGGCTGACCGTGGTAATCCGCAGCATGCTGTGAATTGCCACCCGCGAGTGGAGAATTGCATTGATTCTCCGCTCGTGGACAGGGAAGAAGCGCTCTCCATAGCAACGCTATGGAGAGTGTTCACTGCGTTCCATGCGGTCTGCTTATTGCCGCGGGGAACGCAATTCAAACCCGCCCGTGGACAGGCAGCTGTACTGTATCAATGGGGGCAGACTAACTGTATAATAAAAGTACAGTATATCCCTAGTAGCTCTAAGTACTATGGGAGCTGTCTTCTATAGATCAATCCTGTATTGGGGTCAGAAAGCTGTCGCTAGGAGGCAGGAGTCATAACTACATGGAACTGCTGCCTCAGGACAGATCTGGTTAACTAGACAAGTGCTGGAACTATATCGCTCATCATGGTGTGATCTTTTTCCTTTTAGGTTTATGAGACTCTACGATACAAGCTTTCCCTGGAGTTCCCCAGTGGCTATCCTTACAACGCTCCTACTGTGAAGTTTCTCACCCCGTGCTTTCACCCGAATGTAGACAGTCATGGGAACATCTGCTTAGACATTCTGAAGGACAAATGGTCAGCGCTGTATGATGTCAGGACAATCCTGCTTTCTGTACAGAGCCTTCTGGGAGGTGAGATAACCCATCCATACTTGTATAACACATAGGAGTATTCTACTGGAAGAGAACAGATGCAGTCTGATGTTATCCATCGATTTAGATGAAGTCCGTGATCCCAGGATGACTCTAGGCAAGGTCCCTTCTCATTGGTGCACTTTGATGCCGGTCTGCAGCAGACTTTGCCCTTTTAATTGATAGCGTGGAGTTGCACCAAAATCTGTAGCACGTTTAATATGTACCCTGAGGCTGGTTTCAAATGGGCTATAAAATCACTTGAGATTTTTGCACTGCAAGAAGCACAATTAAAGGGGTTGTCTCGCGGCAGCAAGTGGGGTTATACACTTCCGTATGGCCATATTAATGCACTTTGTAATATACATCGTGCATTAAATATTGGCCATACAGAAGTTATACACTTACCCCTCCGGTGCTGGCGTCCCCATCTCCATGGCGCCGACCGAAGCCTTCTGCCGGGATTAGACGCGCTTGCGCTGTCTGCCCTCTTCTGTCTGGCTCCGGCGTGCTCGCGATGCAGAGGTATTCTGCGCATGCGAGCATCCCAGTCACATCATGACAGACGTGACTGGGATGAAGGAGACTCCTTGCCACTGCTGTCAGAGGATTGCAGAGTTCTCCCATTGATTTCAGTGGGGCCGTTGCTGCTGCCGCCTCTGGCCCTATTAAAAGCAATGGGATGAAGGGATTCCCTGGAGTGATGCGAGGCTATTTTCACATGAGAGCGCCTCACATCCACGGGGCTCTCGCGTGGATGGCAAGGGTGATATCGGGCTGAGATCCATGGTCCAATATTGCCCTCGCCATCCATGTAAAACTAGCAAAGTTCAAAATAATGATCCGCGCCACCAGGAAATAAATAGTGAAAAGGACTCACCTGGTGCCCAGCGGGGTTCCCATAGACCAGACGATCATACGGGAGCTGCCCGCTGGCACCTGTAGTCCAGGTAGACCCGTAGTAAATGAAGAGAATCCCAATATCCTTCGATGAGGAAGGAGAGTCGCCAGGAAAGAAACAAAACCCCAAAGGGAGAAAATCCCCTCAATGGGTTAAAAGATAAAGTTCCAAGGCAAAAAAATCTTTCCGCGCTGCTGTCGAGTTTCTCTTACGAGAAAAAAATGAATATAAACTGTCGTAGCAGACAGTAATTGAACATATAATTCAATTTTATTCTTTGGAATTAAAACCAGTGAATTATATGTTCAATTACTGTCTGCTACGACAGTTTATATTCATTTTTTTCTCGTAAGAGAAACTCGACAGCAGCGCGGAAAGATTTTTTTGCCTTGGAACTAAAACTAGCAAAGGGTAGTTTCACACAGACAATCTTGTGTGCGGGTCCCCCCCCCCCCCCCCTCGACTGAAAGCCAAGTGTATGCCGCAGGACGAAGTCATTTATTTCCCATAGCTTTTTAATTCACCTTTGGCTAAATCTACCACAAAAACCTGTGAAGTGCCTTTTTTTATAGCTGTTCATGAGCAGTAAAAAGCATTTATAAAAACTAGTGTGGTGTTGCTGCAGCCCCTTCTATTTGCCTGTGTAGTGACAGGATTTTGAACGCACATGCACGCATGTAGTTGGCAGCGATTCATTTAGATCTATTAGAATTGGAAGACTAGGTGCAGATATGAACAGTGCTTTAAAGGGACTTTCCATGTGAAAGCTACTGCTGAGCTATCCTAGCAGATCGTGTGTGTCCCCTCCTGAATCCCCACCGCTCAGCTGATTAGAATGCACCGCTGGAACTGTCAAAATTCTAACAGGGCTCTCAGTGAAGTGGGAGAGAAAGCTGCACTACTAAACTGGCCCACTGTGCTATGGACTGCATTTTGATGCTTGCCGTCCTAATCATTCTACTTGAAGGGTGGAGGGTGGTCTCCTGAATGGTAGACCCATGCAGATCTGCAATTGCTGACCAGGTTTTGCTCCTGGGACAACCCCCACCCATCCTCGCTGCTTATCTTTTTGAGCAATTTTAACTGATGTACAAAATCTTCCCACAGAGCCCAATAACGAGAGTCCCTTGAATCCACATGCTGCAGAACTCTGGCAGAATCAGCCAGGTAAGTACTACAACTAAATCTATACTACCTGGTATTGTCTAAAGTGATGGCTGACAACCTGGATCCTCACAAATGCCATGCAAGCTTCTCCAGACGATGCCAGCCTTGTCTTGTGTCTTCCCTAACTGCAGCTCTAATATTGGGTCTCTGCCCCCATACTTATGTACTGTAAGAGGGTATATTTGGACTAAGTTAAAGGGTTATATTACCATGTCTGACTTGCTTGGCTGAGGTGGTGGGAGTAGGGGGAAGGGAAGCTGGTTTCTGTAGCTTTCATTGAAATGGGTGGGAGCCACAAACGGCATAGCGGGCTGTGCTGCGCTATTTCTGGAGTTCCTGATCACTTGAGTGGGAGCTACAGAAACTGCTAAGCACTCAGCTGTGGCCAGTAGCCATGGCGGCACATTCTCATCTAGGCATGCAAAGCCGAGGTGGAAATACCCCTTTAACACATGGCTTAAATATTATGCTGTTGAACCAGATATATACAGACTTATCTGTGGATATTGTACATGTCAATGGATGAAAGCTGCAGCAACAGATGGGAGGCTATGGATTTTTAAAATCAGCAGGTCTAATATATATATATATTTGCAGAATTTGTGTTAATTCCACTGATTCTGACACAAGTATGCTGTGTGAATCAAGCCTAAAGGCTCAAATGCCTCCACTGTTGCTCATGGCTGTCAGTAGATCCCACTGCTGGGCAAAGGTTTTTCTAATGTATTGCGTAGGGATTCAGAGTCCGAATCCTCTGCTTGTCCAGCTTCACTCTTAAAGGGGTTGTCCCGCGGCAGCAAGTGGGGTTATACACTTCTGTATGGCCATATTAATGCACTTTGTAATGTACATTGTGCATTAATTATGAGCCATACAGAAGTTATCAAAAGTTTTATACTTACCTGCTCCGTTGCTGGCGTCCTCGTCTCCATGGTGCCGACTAATTTTTGGCCTCCGATGGCCAAATTAGCCGCGCTTGCGCAGTCCGGGTCTTCTGCTTTCTTCAATGGAGCCTCTCGTGCAGGATGCCGGCTCCGTGTAGCTCCGCCCCGTCACGTGCCGATTCCAGCCAATCAGGAGGCTGGAATCGGCAATGGACCGCACAGAAGAGCTGCGGTCCACGGAGGAAGAAGATCCCGGCGGCCATCTTCACCGGTAAGTATAGAAGTCACCGGAGCGCGGGGATTCAGGTAAGCGCTGTGCTGTTTTGTTTTTTTTTTTAAGTCCCTGCATCGGGGTTGTCTCGCGCCGAACGGGGGGGGGGGGGGGGGGGTTGGAAAAAAAAAACCCGTTTAGGCGCGGGACAACCCCTTTAAGGATGATGTCCATATGTACTGGAAATGCAGACTTGCACATGGCAGATCTACAGCATACTACATTTTAAAGAGGCTGTCTGAGACTTATTATTCTAAAGGATGGGTCATAAATATTTCAAGTCCTCAAGTATCCATCCATGGGGGTCCAGCTCTCACTACCCCTACTAATCTATCTTGAAGCAGCCATAATTTTCAGGGTAGCGCTGTAGCCTCCTCATGTGACAACATATTCGTACGTCACTTGGCCTTTCTGTAACGCAGTCCCATTAAGTGAATGGGATTGAACTTCAATTCCAAGAACTGCTACAAAAGTGTGCGGCGCTGTGCCTGCCTTTATGATGAGGCTGTAGTGCTTGCCTGAGCATCACAGCCCCTTCCTGATGGGAGTCAGACATCCTACCATCTTACATTGATCTATTGTAAGGATAAGTTTCAAGTATCTCATTGATTGGGTCTCCTGTAGATCTTTGCCCCCCTCAATGTAAAAGTGTAAAATATGCATGTCACATCTAGCAAATCCACCAAAAAAGCTGGCTCTCCCACCCAGTGTGCGTGGACATACCCTCTATGTGAAAACTGCTTATGGTAAGGGAGCTGTAGAGGGACCTCTAAGATGTATTTCTTTGCTGACTGTTCTTGCAAGGGGTTGCTGTCCAGCTGCTACAGTAATGTTGTCAGGAAATCGAGGCAATGTCACTGTACCCTCCATGCAAGGATGCATAATGGTGCCAAGGAGGTGTGACTTTCAGGTTGCTACCCAGCGACATGCGAGACTTCAGTGGTGTTTAACGAGCCTCTTTCTTTCTAGCATACAAGAAGCACCTACATGAGCAGTACAAGAAGCAGGTGAAGGAGGACGTCTGATGTGTCGGCTGTGGGTGCTGCACTGTACATGGCTGCTGTAATATACGCTTAACTTAATACGCGTGGTCTGACTGTGTGTACAAGTATAGTGGTTTTATAATTGTCTTTGGGTCCCGCTCTGTTTACATGTTGTGATGTTGGATGCAGACTTAAATAAACTATTTTTACATCTTAATGTCCGCTGTTATGTGGTCAAATATGTAAGCTGATGGTACATAAGGTGACCTTTAAGGCTGGGTTCTCACAGGGCGGAATCCCGCTGGAAATCTTGCGGTTTTGCCGCAATGAAGAAAACGTGAGATTTCTGCCAGGAAAGCGCAGCTTCAAAACCCATGGCAAAGTTTTGGAGCAGCTTGTCCGCATGCTTTTCCGTTGCGCCTGGTGCTCCCATAGAGCAGCGCAGCCGCAACTGGAAAAAGACATGCTGCGACCGGGGAATCCGAGCTGGCTTTGCAGCGACAGATTGGCCGTCCCGTGTGGATGAGATTTTTGACAAATCTCGTCCACATGGCTGGCTAAACCCGGGATTAGCAGGCAGATTTGCCGCAGCAACATTCCGGACGGAATCTCCATGGCAAGTCTGCTGTGTGAACCCAGCCTGACTGTTTAGATGGGCAGAGGTCATGCTACACAAAGTCCATGCAGAAATTAAAGATCAAAGCTTGCTTTCTTACAACTGTGTGTTTTGGCAGACTACAATGCAGCAACACTGATTTTCGTTGGGATGACAGGTAGTGCAATGTGTCGGAGCCGGTGTCACCATGTAGCCCTTGTTAAGGCCTGCTACAGTCTTTGTACCCTCTAGGCTTCCTTCGCTGTTTCCTTTTTACTTATAGATGAGCCTATAGGAAAATGCATGGTAAAAGAAACCCAGAGTACACTGACTTCAAATCCACTGTGGATATAAAAAATGTAATGCCTGGTGTATTATTGATGGCAGACAGCTGGACACGGAGCTTCAGAAAGTCCTCCAGTTGGTGTCACAAAGTCTATGGGGGAACTTTTTTTTTTTTCCAGTAAACTGCATATATTTTCAGCTGACAATCACTTTTGCAATAGTTTTCATTTAACTTTGCACCGTTTGTCTTCTGCAGCTTCTACATATTGCTGTATATGGACACCGCAGTCTAGAGGGACCTATTACATTATGACTGTTGGGGCATTAAAGGGGTTGTCCCGCGAAAGCAAGTGGGGGTATACACTTCTGTATGGCCATATTAATGCACTTTGTAATGTACATCGTGCATTAATTATGAGCCATACAGAAGTTATTCACTTACCTGCTCCGTTGCTAGCGTCCTCGTCTCCATGGTGCCGTCTAATTTCAGCGTCTAATTGCCCGATTAGACGCGCTTGCGCAGTCCGGTCTTCTCCCTGGTGAATGGGGCCGCTCGTACCGGAGAGCTGGTCCTCGTAGCTCCGCCCCGTCACATGTGCCGATTCCAGCCAATCAGGAGGCTGGAATCGGCAATGGACCACACAGAGCCCACGGTGCACCATGGGAGAAGACCCGCGGTGCATCGTGGGTGAAGATCCCGGCGGCCATCTTACTTGAGGTAAGGAAGAAGTCGCCGCAGCGCGGGGGTTCGAGTAAGTACTAAACTTTTTTTTTTTTTTTAACACATGCATTGGGTTTCTCGCGCCGAACGGGGGGCCTATTGAATAAAAAACCGTTTTGGCACGGGACAACCCCTTTAAGCGCCAAACAGCAGCTGCAGCAATTGTCTCTTCTGCGCTTTTAAACAGGAGCAATCACCTCCGTTCTCTCAGACTGAGTGGGCTGGAGATCTCTTCTGGCCGCCCACCTCCACTTACTGCAAACAGGAAGCCGCCCCATAGTCATTCAGTTTCAGTGAACTGTCAGGGGCAATATGTGCATGGGTGGGATATTGGCCCATGTAAAAACCTTTATGTATCAATAGACCTGTCAGAGGGGGGCTGTTGGCTTGGGGTCCTTCTACATGCAGCAATTGTTGGAACAAGCGCACAATTCGTTTGCACGTTTTAAGTGAACTGTTGATTAAGAGATGACTTTACGGTTTTTGTTGTAGCGCATTCAGTCCAGCGTTGGTGTGAGAAGACGGGAATGCCTGGGCAAACTACACTGATTTTTATGCCTGTGTGAAATGAATGATTGACCAAGTGAATAAATGTTTAAGGGCTCATGTCCACGGGCAAAATAAGAATTAAAATCCGCAGCAGATTTTAACTCTTCTCCTGCCCGCGGATCCGCACCCCATAGGGATGCATTGACCACCCACGGGTAGATAAATACCCGCGGATGGTCAATAAAAGTGAATAAAAAAAAATGGAGCATGAAAAAATCTGGACCCTGCTCCATTTTCGTGCGGGTCTCCCGCGGGGACGGCTCCCGCGGGCTTCTATTGAAGCCTATGGGATCCGTGGGAGACCTAAAATCAGATTTTACTCACCCGCTCCGTTTCTTCTCTTCGCCGGATGCGCGGGGCACGTCACCAACATCATCCTGCGCATCCGCCGAACCGAAGAAAGAAGATCCGGCCGCGACGCAGAGAAGATGACGCGGCAGCGAAGGAAGAATACGGAGCGTGCGGGAGGTAAGTTTATTCTTATTTTCAGCGCTCATGTCCGCGGGGCAGGAGGGACCCGCTGCAGATTCTCCATGGAGAATCTGCAGCGGATCTGATTTTCCCCGTGGACATGAGGCCTAAGGGTATCGTTCCGTGTAAACATGGCCAACAATTGGCTTCCCTCTGCTATCCTCTTAATGTTCGCTAACTTATGCCCAATTTCTTTGTGGTCCTAAATTGGCTGATTTAAATAAAATAAAAATAAATGCAGGAGTAGAGAAAAGTGCTGAAAAGTTATGTTGGCTTCACATGAGACAACTGTTGGGTACACAACTACCCCACAGTCATCTCAAGACTGGAAGCACATGAGCCATAACACTGGAGCGGCAGTCGTTCAGTGAACAGAGGCTGAGTGTGCCAGAGATCTCTTCTGGCCGTGCCGCTCCACTCGCTGAACAGAAGGCTTGTTGCATTGTAAGCTCCGCTCTGTGCACATGGCCTAAGGGCTTCACTGAGCTGACTGAAAGCAACTACTGAGTGTCTTTTCTCTTAGTTCCCTGTTAGTCCCATGTAAACACATGACATCTCCTTTGGACGGCTGTGTGCAGTAGGGCAGCCCTCCCAGGCCGGTTACCTTTCCCCCATGGTCCCTAGACATGTTGGGACCGTGTGCACTGACGCTTTCTATAGCATTGCTATGGAAAGCACTGGCATCTGTCCACAGGCGGAGAATCGTTGTGATTCTCCGCTCGCGGCGGACAACTCACAGCATGCTGTGATTTGCCTCGATTCTCCGGCCAGCCTACCTATCAGATGGGGCTGACCGGCGGAGATTCTGCCTTTGACACTGTAAAGCTGTCAGCAAGATCTAGTTCGGCCAGAAGGGCTCCTGGCTAAAGATATGGTCTGGGGACAGTCTGCAGGGGCAGAATATACTCTCTGCCTTTTCACGGTCAGTTCCTCTTCGGCCCTAACCTAAACAATTCTGGAGAAAGCTTCAGATAAAAGAGGATTTCCAAAAGGAGAAAAAATTCTCTTAATCTCCAGTTGGTCAGATTTCCAGGGGCGTAGGTCCCCTCCATCCTAGTGGAGGTGAGGCTACAGGCATTGCAAAGAATGGGGTGCCTGGCCCTCAAGTGTAAGAGGGATACCACATAGTGTAGCTGTCCCAGCCCCCATTTTTTTTTCTCCTTCAGACCACTACAGGCACTCCTCATATGTTACTTCTACATCAGGGAGTCAGGAATTTAAGCTCAGTACAATACCTGTACCTAGGATCAGCAAAGGAGGTGGTTGGTCAAGGGGGTGACTTCATGACAACCATAGACCTGAAGGATGCATATTCCCATTTACCCTGAAGCTCAGTCTTAGATTTGCAGTCATTATGGGAGGAAAGGTAAGGTGCTTTCAATACAGGTGCCTTCCTGTCAGGATATCTTCATGCTATCTTAGGAGAAAGGTCTATTACAATCATCCTCTATTTAGACTACATCATTATGGTAGCCGACAACAGGGATCTACTATTATCCCATGGCACGATTACCATCCAATTGCTACAGCGTCTAGGCTGGCCAATAAATTGGGAGATCTGTTCGATGTGGCGAGAAGTTCAGTGCTGAGGCTCCATGCAGAGTACTGTAGTTGCCCTTCAGCTACCCCCGGGGAAGGTCTCAGTTGAGGACTACATGCTGCTTTCACAAAGCATTGTTTGAAGAAAGCAAGTGAGTCCCCCATCAGCCAGGGTCAGCTTGTAAAGTGAAAGAACCAGAAGTAGTCAGCACTCAGAATACAGTACTGCTACAGAAAAACGGCCAAGTTTAGAATTGTCTGACAGTTGACCAGTTTGGGCTCAATGGCTGAGGAGGGTGCAGACTTTCCCAACTCAATTCAGACTACTCTCCAATAAAAAAAGGGGGAAAAAATCAGGGACACCTTTTTCCCCTTAACCCAAGGGGTCATCCAAGGGCTATAGATGCGCTGGGTCAACATCGGACAGGGATTGGGTTATGTCATACCTCAAATTTCTTAATCTCCGGGGAGTTGCAAAGATTCAGGCACACAAAACGTCATTTTTGTAGTACAGGTTTTTTACCCAAAAGGAGTTCTCCCTACTGAGGTGTCTAAGCAGCAGCGGTCCCATACTGCTTCCACCCCACAAAGGCCTGACGCAAAGTTCCCTAAGGAAACAAGGTGTGGTAGAGCTGTATTTTGCAGGAAAATCCACCCTATTGACGCAGTGGCGCTTCAACGATGAGGTAGGGGTAAGTGTATGGGTCTTGGGGACACTATTACTACTAGGGGCTGCTGTGGGATATCACTATTACTACTGGGGGCAGCTGTGGGGGTGTGAGTTACTGGGGGCTGCTACTATTACCACTGAGGGCCGGTGTGTGTGGTTGTTGACATTACCACTGTGGGGGGCCGCAGAGCCGTGCACAGAAATGTCACTCCCCGGTCACCAGCTTCAGTCTGCGCATGTGCCGTCTTGCCGGCAGGTGCTCTGGTCGGGTCCCGCTGCGAGATCCAACCTGGCTGTCTGCAGGCGGCTATAGGCTGGATGTTCAGGCAGATAAGGACTTGGCTTTGGACTCAGTCTTGTCCGCGGGGGTCCCACCCTAAGTTTTGTTTAGCTGGTATTTCTCAGCTGGTGCTTTTGTAGAGACGATAGGGAAAGTTAGATAAGCCTTACCAGTAATCCTTTTTTTGGGAATTCTCCATGACAGCACCTGTATATTCCCTTCATTATTTTTCTTTTTTTTTTTTTCCCCCGTTTTTGTGATTTCATGATTAAGGAAAGCTTATTTTTTTGTTAGTTTCCTACCTCCTGACAGGGTTTCGTTATAAATACTGTGGAAGGGAGGGGGAGCTTTAAACCTGTGTGTGTTACCTGTCCTATCAGGGGAAGATAATCTCAGCTGCTGCTGTCGTGGAGATTTACCGAAAAAAGGAGTACGAGTAAGGCTAAATGCACACAGGCAGAAATTCCATGGCAGGATTTCTTGCAGAATTTCCACTAATGACCTCTGCATAGGATTGCATTATCTAATGCACTCCTATGGATGGCAGACAGCCACGATTTGACCATGTGAAAGCTTGCGTGGTAAACAAGTTGCGAGATGTCCTATTTCTGTGCGAGCCTCGCAGAGGCCCACACAAAAACGTCACAAGTGATGTGCTGGCTCTGCTCTGCGTATGTGCCAGATGGGCGGCAGCCGGCACATGGCAGAGCGGAGTGAGTGGATTCCGGCTGCGGGATCTGTCTCAGCCGTCTGCAGGATGCTCAAGTCTAATCTAACTTTTTTTTTTTCTTTGCCCAATAGAGTGACTTTACACTGTCCAGCTACGCAGTCAGTCCCGCACGCCATGCTTCCTATTGAGACTTGCAGTATCTATGGGGCCATTATCATCTGAATAATTGCTAGAAACTGACTTTCCCCAGTCGTCTCCACGACAGCACCAATTGAGATTGCCTCCTCCTGATAGGACAGGAACATACTGAGAGTTTAAAAGCTCCCCCCCCCCCCCCCCCCCCCCTTCCCCACTTTCCTCAGTGTCTTCCGGTCCTGCCAGGAGGCAGGATCTCTGAGAGGGGCTGGTGGAGAAGCCAGCCAGAAGCTACTCACAGGCGGATCGGAGGGCAGTGGGTCAGCCTGTCCTCCCTTCCTAGCCAGACGACTCCCGGGACGCCACATGGGGTGGTAGCCCCCGGGCCAGGTTCCTCCCACGGCGGCCCATGGGGGGTACAAAGCGGGAGCCTCAGTCCCCCTCCTCCTTCCTGCAGAGTTACAGCGCAGCGCTCCAGGGCCCGTGGTCTCAAAGGATAAAAGAACAATTCTCCAATTACAGAGAGCTACAGGCCGTATGGCGGGTCCTACAGCAGTTAGGAAACTCGCTACGGAAGCAGCATATAAAGATACTGTCGGACAATACCACCACGGTCGCCCATATTCGGCACCAGGGGGGCACAAGGTCTCGTGCCCTGCAAAACATTTCGCAGAAAATTTTCCACTGGGCAGAGGGCCGGATCCTTTCGATCACGGCAACGCACTTAAAGGGGATGCTAAACCAAAAAGCGGATTTTCTCAGCAGGAGGCAAATAGACCCAGGAGAATGGTCTCTCTCCCTGGAAGCATTCAGAACCCTGACCAACCTGTGGGGGATCCCACAATTGGACCTGTTTGCAACCGGGGAGAACGCCAAAGTAGGAAATTTCTTCCCCCTCCGGCCAGGCGATCGTCCTACAGCAATAGATGCCCTAGGCCAGGACTGGGGAGAGGGGCTGGCGTACGCTTTCCCTCCGATACCGCTGATCCCCAGAGTTTTACAACATTTCAGAACCCAGGTATGCACGCTAATCCTGGTGACCCCCTTCAGGCCCAAGAAAAGTTGGTTCGGTCTTCTGACAACGTTGAGCATCCAGGACCCAGTCACCTTTCCGACCTGGACAGATCTGCTATCACAGGGGCCACTGAACCACCCGGGCTTAGACAGATTCCACTTAACAGCATGGCTCTTGAGGAATCCTCACTAAGGGGGAAGGGATTCTCAGAGAGAGTGGTAGAAACGTTAATGTCCAGCAGAAAAGACGACCCACCTTATCTACCAGAAGGTTTGGAGAAGGTTTTCCTCATGGAGACAGGAAAGGGAGTCCGGGGAATCTATCCCGGACATCCCTTTGATCTTAGAGTTCTTGCAGGAGGGCCTACAGATGGGCCTCTCTCCAAGTACCCTGAAGGTCCAGGTCGCAGCCCTTAGCGACATATGCGACACAAAGTTCACGAACAATAGATGGGTCAACAGGTTCCTGACAGCAGCAGTTAGATTACGACCTAGACCCATAAACCTTGTTCCAGACTGGAACCTTAATTGGGCCCTAAGGGCCATGACATCGGAACCATTCGAGCCAATCGAAGCACTACCCATAAAAATGCTTACGATCAAGACCGTTTTCCTAGTAGCCATCACGTCCGCAAGGCGGGTTAGCGAGCTTCAGGCTTTGTCCATTCGCCACCCATTCCTAAAAATCTCGGACACCAAATTAGTATTTAAAACGGACCCTGCCTTCATGCCAAAAGTGGTATCACATTTTCATAGGTCCCAAGACATAATAATTCCCTCATTTTTTAGTAAACCTAAAAACGAGGAAGAAAAAACCCTAAGCGGCCTGGACGTCAGGAGAGCAGTCCTAGGCTACATAGATGCGACAAGCCACTGGAGGCGGGACGACAACTTGTTAGTCCAGTTCAGTGGCCCAAACAAAGGGAGCAAAGCAGCAAAAAGCTCCATAGCCAGGTGGATCCGCCTGGCCATTATAGAGTCCTATAAAGCCCCCGGGAAGGAAATCCCCTTAGCTCTTAAAGCCCATTCTACAAGGGCAGTAGCATCCTCATGGGCCGAACATAGCTCAGCTTCGGTCGAGCAGATATGCAGGGCCGCAGTCTGGAAAAAAACCCACACGTTCATTAAACACTATAGGGTAAACGTGCAGCAGGACGAGGACATGGCCTTCGGCCGCAAAGTCCTCTCGGCAGCAATCCCACCCTAATAAACTTTAGTTGGTACATCTCAATTGGTGCTATCGTGGAGACGACTGGGGGAAAAATAGATTATACCTACCCGATAATCGGGTTTCCAGAAGTCTCCACGACAGCACCCGTACCTTCCCCCCCTAAGAACATAGTAAAGAAATTATAGAATATAATTTCCCCTAAAAAAAAAAAAATCCCAGTTAGGGAAAGAATTTAATTTAAGCTCCTACCCCGGGAATTCGTTAGAATCCACTGAGGAAAGTGGGGAAGGGGGGGGGGGAGCTTTTAACCTCTCAGTATGTTCCTGTCCTATCAGGAGGAGGCAATCTCAATTGGTGCTGTCGTGGAGACTCCTGGAAATCCGATTATCGGGTAGGTTATAATCTATTTTTTTATTTCTCATGGTCGTACTATGCAGATATGCAGCCACCGATGGGGCACTCAGCAAGTAATCGCTGTTAGGTTGTTTTCACATGACTGAGACAATCGTGTGAGATGTGTGTGTTGCGAGGCACATAAATATCGCACGAATATGAACCCCGTTCTTTTAAATGGGGTCGTATACATAAGTGGTTTTTGTATTTAATTTAATTTTTCCAGTGGTGTGGGAAAAAAAATAGCAGCGTGTCCTATCTTTGGACGTTCCCTCAGAATGCATCACCCAGTGTTGTCAATGGGGCCAGTAAACACATTGCTTTTGTAGGTGCATTGTACGTTCCTAAGCACAATATCAGGCAGTTTCATGGTCCGATATATTGCACTCAGCCATGTGAAACTAGCCTTACTTTTTTGGTTTAGCTCACTGAAACGAAGCAACTACCGGCTTTCCCTGAAAATAAGCCCCAATTTTGGCCCCAAAAGAGGCAGTGTGTCTTCTTTTTGGCGGGGGTCTTAATACTCACCTAGCAGGCGCTGTCTCGGTCCCTCATGCTGGGCTGTGTTGTTCTGGCAGTTTTCCGTGTTGTCCTCAGCGCCGAGCGAGCATTCTCTTCCTGGTAATGGCTTGAATGCCCCTCCCTCCAGCAAGAGATTGCTGTGATTGGCTGAGAAGGTGTTCCTTAACCAATCACAGCCATTCAATAGTCATTCACTGAATGGCTGTGATTGGTTCATCGAGTGTCATCTCTGATTTGCTGAGCCATGGCGATCGTGAACAAACAGCCCAAGCTGCAGTAAAATAAATAAATAAAATGCATAACTCGAGGCGCTGTCATTTCCCGCATGGGTCTCCTCTTCACTCCCGACACTCGTCTTTAGTCTTCTGCCAGCCCTTCCTGGATTGGAGGATCAAAATCCCTGCCTCTAGGAAGGGCTGGCTCTGATTGGTTCTCGTGTGCCGTGGCTCAGCCAATCCTAGCTATCGAAAGATTGGCTGAACCACGGGGCTCAAGAACCAATCACAGCTATTCAATGAATGAATGAATGGCTGTGATTGGTTCATTGGGCCCCGGCTCTGATTGGTTCTTGAGCACCATAGTTCAGCCAATCACAGCCGTTTTATTCATTGGATGGCTGTGATTGGCTGAGCCACGGTGCTCGAAAACCAATCACAGCTATTCAATATGTGAATGGCTGTGATTGGTTCATTGGGCCCCGGCTGATTAGCTGAACTACAGCACTCAAGAACCAATCACAGCCATTCACTGGATGGCTGTGATTGGTTCAATGAGCGCTGGCTCTGGTTCTCGTCTACAGGAAGGAAGGCTCCATAGGGAAACATGGGCTACAAAAAACTGCAAGTCGCGGCTGTATAGAGCATCACCCGATTTTGTAGTTGCGCAATGTCGCAGGCTACAAAACATTGCTTGTGTGGAAGAACCCATAGGAAAGCATGGGCTCCTCATAGATGTGATTTGTAGCACTCTCACATCAAAGATAAAGTTGCCCGGGGGGGCGTGGCCAGCGACCGACATGAGCAGTCGCACGTGAGGAGAGCTCCCTAAGGGAAAGCCTAAAATCCTGCTATAATCCTGGCCAGAGTCACATCCTGAGACCCCAGACATCATCCAGGACCTCCTAAATCCTGAGGGGGCGTTGAGACCGCGTCTGGAGGAGATTGGAGTCTCCTGTGCCCATAACGGAGCCGCGGGCCGGGGAAGAAGAGGAGCGGCGCCATTACCTGTTTTCCCGCGCTCGCTCCGACGCTGACCTCCCAAGCCTCCTGTCCACAGAGCCGGGTAAGGACCTGTGAGCCCGCTTCTGCCGGCTGAGACCTGCCCGGTGGGCCTTCCCCGAGACCCGGTCACCCCGCTCGGGCCGACCCTCCCCCCCCGATCACCGCCGGCTGGGTCCCGGACCCCGGGACGGAGCGGCTCACCCCCCCCACCCCCCGGGAGGGAGAAGGAGAAGGAGCTGCTGCGCTGAGACGGAGGGGAGAGCCGCGGCTCGCAAGCTGCTCCAGCCGCCCCGCTGCCCTGAGACCTCCGCTGCCGCCTGCCTGTGCCGACGCGCGGACCGCGCGGGAACCATCCCTCCGGGCTGGGGAGCCCGCCCCGCTGCCCCGAGACCTTCGCCGCCGCCTGCCTGTACCGACGCGCGGACCGCGCGGGAGCCACCTCTCCGGGCTGGGGAGCCCGCCCCGCGATCCTAGGAGGAGCGGTGCCTGTTGCCGGGACCCCGGCTGGGTCCGCGGCTCGCTCCAACGTCCGACCCCGAGCGACTGAAGACTCTGCAGCCGGCGAAGGATTAACCCCTTCCCGGATGGGAGGGGCTACCTGGCTCGCAGCCTCCGGTTCTCTTCTCCCCGTGCAGGGGCTGTGCGGGTAACACAGCCTGGTGGACCGTCCTGCAACATCCCACCACGGTCCCCCAGTGGGGCTGGACGTCGCACAAGAGCCCTAATCTAAGCCTCAGCGGCCGCCTCACCTGCAAATCGGCGAGCTGGGAGTTCTTTTGGCCGGTACGGCTACCGGATAGACGGCTACGGACCCAGCCGGAACCGAGGCCGGCCTGACCATCACACCGCTGACCAGCTACCTGCGGCCCAGCTCGCGACACCTGGCGGCCCCCGAAACCCCGCGCTGCAATACTCTCCTTCCCGAACCCGGTCCTGCGGAGCCGGCAACTGAACTGTAAGTAACCAGCAGAGAGACAACGCACTCATCAAGAGACATTGATCCCTCCGGGAATATACACCAGGCATATAATCTACAACAATAGACCCCTACTACCCCGGGGGGAACAAAACATCCTCAGTTATTGTCATTACTACATAACAACACCTGAGGGAGGGCGCGAGGAACGGACTATTTACGTTCAAAACCCCCGTCCGCCCGATCCTCTGCCTGTGGCGAACAGTGTCGTGGCAAGGAGCCAGCGCCACTTTCTAATTTTTCTTTTACAACTGGGCATAGACTCGACCAAATCCTATATAATTGAGGCCCCCGGACGCGAGACCTTCACCCTCTAACAACTACGGCAACCACATAACTAAGGACTGGATAGCTAATCACATCTAAATCCTGCAAAGCCGCACCAAAACTGTCGACTTTACCATAAGACGCCCGCCATAAGTCACTTCTATCATACTCGTTATATACTGAACGGGAAAAGGCAGAGACTTGCAGAACATGAGAGGTAGAATGCGGGAAATGGAGGATCGCATCTCCAACACAGAAGACTCCTTACGCCCGCTCTCTGCAGCAGTTAAAAAAGCCACGCGAGTAGCAGAATATTGCCAATCCAAGACGGATGACCTAGAAAACAGGTCACGCCGTAACAATCTACGGATAATTGGCCTGCCCGAGAAGTCCGAAGGCTCCCACCCAGAAACATTCGCCGAAACATGGCTGAAGTCTTTGCTAAGTGACGAGACCTTCTCCACGCACTTTGTAGTGGAAAGAGCTCACCGGGTCCCAACAAAACCACCGCAACCGGGAGCCCCCCCGCGCCCTTTCCTAGTGAGAATTCTGAACTGCAGAGATCGGGATGCGGCGCTTCGTCAAGCTAGACTAAAGGGCCCATTAAAGTATAATAACGCAATAATCTCTATATTCCCTGACTTTTCAGCGAGCTACAAAAGCAAAGGGCTACTTTCATAGACGCCAAAAGAAAGTTCAAAGAAAGAAACATCCCTTATTCAATGGCGTACCCAGCCCGCTTACGTATCGTAGCCCAAGGGAAAGTGGTTTTTCTTCAATCCCCCACCGAGGCCTCGGAGTGGCTGGATATGCACCCGCAAATACTGGCAGACGATTGAACCCACAACAGCTATGGCGGGACTCTGAACTCATAATCTTGTGCGACTGATACCCCCCTGACCTATAGACGCTGAAACATGGGGCGACAATATCTTTAAATTGCCAACAGATCTGGCAAACGCCCGTGATCCTCCGTAGGCCACCGGGATATTTCCCCCCCCCCCCCCCCCCCATATTAGAGGAACATCTGCTACTTCTGTATAGGCTGTAGCTAAATTGTTTTATTCTTGTTTGATGTTTTTGACATTTATGCCGAAATTAAGCAAAATGTCAGAGGTTAAAGGTTTAAAATGTTATAATCTGCTCTTCAATAATTTTCTTAGCAGGTCTGCATCGACACAACTCCCCTCCCTACACCCACAGATCTTCCCCCTTTCTCCCTACTCTAGGGGCACAGAGACAACACTTCAAACACATATCCACACAGTCAGCAATGACTCTAAAATGTCTTAGTTGGAACGTCCGAGGTCTCGGCACCGCCCTTAAGCGAAGAGCGGTCTTCGCGTATATTCGGCAGACTAACGCACACGTTATAAGTTTGCAAGAGACCCATCTTATTAAAGAAAAGGCCGACACCCTGGCAAAGCCTTGGGTGCAATGGGCGGCTCACTCCTTCCACACCTCCTCCTCTAGGGGCGTCTCCGTGCTCATCCATAGGTCATTACGTTGGAACCCCATCAACATTCGCAGGGACCCCGAAGGACGGTTTATATTCATATTCGGAGAAATAGACTCCAAACCTTACATTATCCTATCTATCTATAACCCACCTCATAATAACCTCCATCTTTTACAATCCGCTATAACATACGCTCATCAATACCCCTCGGCGGGGGTGATTTGCCTAGGGGATTTTAATATGGTAATGGACTCAGCCGTAGACAGATTCCACATATCCCCTAATACGACCCCCACCCAGAGCTCTTCCCTTAAACAATTAATCGACAGTGTCGGCTGGATCGATCTCTGGCGACTCAAACACCCTGACGTGCAGGAGTTTACCTGCCATTCCCCGGGACATAGCGCACTGGCAAGAATTGACTATATATTTAGCTCAGCGGAACTGGCAATATTCCTTTCCAAAATCACGCACTGCCCACGCGGCATATCCGATCATAGCCCCATACTGTTAACGTTGAAATTCCCCCAACAAAATATAGTACCCACTTGGAGGCTCCATCCCTTTTGGTTGAAGCTAATCGGACCAGATGATCAAGTACCTTTCCACATATCCCTGTTCTTAGAGGCTCACAGTGAGAATACCCACCCCGCTCTGAAATGGGACACCCTAAAGGCCTACGTAAGGGGATTCCTCAAGTCCGCCATATCATACATTAAAAAATCGACAGCCCAGGCCGATAGAGAATTAGAATCCCAGACAATAGAGGCGGAAAAGATATACACATCCAACCCTACAGATGCCAATAAAATAACCTGGCTTAGCCTACTTCGACTCCACAAACACCAAATATATGCTAAAGCTAAGCGCAAATTATTCTTTACCAAACAACATTATTTTGAACTGGGAAATCAATCCAGTCACCTACTGGCCAGCCTCATTAGACGGGGAAATAACTAATACGGTCCTTAAGATCAAAAACCAGGGCGGGGTGGAGCTGACTGACGGCCCATCTATCACAAACTGTTTTAAAGATTTTTATAGCAATCTGTACAACTCTTCCTCTCAAAGTACAGTGGCAGACGTCCTAAGCTACTTGGAGGATCTAAACTTCCCAACCTTATCCACAGATCAGGTCGAACTTCTGGAAGCCCCTATCACGCTAGAGGAGATCCAGCAGGTAATCAGAGATATGGCTTCTAATAAATCACCCGGCCCAGATGGTCTCCCGATAGAAACATACCGGAAATATAGTGAACAACTAGCCCCATTACTACTTGAGACACTAAATCAAGCCCAAATAGATAATACCCTCCCACCCTCATTCTACAAAGCCTCCATAGTGGTGATACAGAAACCCGGAAAGGATCCGACAGATTGTAGCTCCTATCGCCCAATCTCACTGGTAAATGCCGATTACAAAATCCTAACCAAAATCCTAGCAACGAGACTAAATCAAGTGATTCCATTGTCCATCCGGACCAGACGGGCTTCATGCCTGGGAAATCTACGACAATAAATATCCGTAGAGTCCAGACGGCCATGCAACTGGGAAAACAATATAATATGCCCTGGGCCTTGGTCTCGTTGGACATGGCAAAGGCCTTTGACTCACTGGAGTGGGCTTTTCTTGGGGCCTGTCTGACCCGCTTTGGATTTGGACCCATATTCCAACAATGGATCAAAATCATATATAAGTCCCCGAGCGCGAATGTAGTGGTAAATGGCATTCCATCACCCGAATTCCAACTGGCGAGAGGTACCCGTCAGGGATGCCCTCTATCCCCGGCTCTATTTGCCATAGCCATTGAGGCGTTGGCAATACGTCTGAGAGATGCCCCCGGTGTAAAAGGTATTAGATGGACGGACCTCGAGAGTAAGGTGGGACTATACGCGGATGATACAATTCTTTTTCTATCAGACCCAATGAACTCATTTTCCCAAGCCATGACCCACATAGATAGGTTCTCCAGTTTCTCGGGTCTGTACGTCAACTGGTCTAAATCGACAATCCTATATACAAACTCCAACCCCGGAAATGACCCCTGTGTAACTAAATATGGGCTAAAACCAGTTCAAACATTCAAATATCTGGGGATACTAATGCCGTATGATCACAATAACGCCATAGCAGAAAATATGGACCCGCAGCTGGATGACATAAAACACACATTAAAGGGATGGACCAAACTACCGCTCTCTGTGGCAGGGCGCATAAATCTTATTAAAATGGCCATACAGCCTAAATGTTTGTATATACTACAGCACATGCCAGTAGCAGTCCCCAAACGTTTCTTCCAGACATTAAACTCCCTAATCACCTCCTTTGTATGGAACTCCACTCGCTCCAAGCTAAGTCTGTCGACATTACAAAGGCCCAAGGAGCAGGCCGGAATGGCCCTTCCGGACCTCCGACTCTACTATTTGGCAGGACAACTGAGAAACATACGGACCTGGGTCCTGAAGAGGGAGCTGCCCATAGCAGACAAACAACTGGCAAAGCAAGTAAAAGGCAATAATCTTCTAAATTACCTAGAATTCCCACAATACACTAACCCCTCCGACGTGGTCCCGCTTCATAGACTGGCCCTTGGGGTGTGGAGGGAGGTGAAGGCGTTGCAACAATACCGAGATACACTACCCGAGCTCTGTCTCTGGAATAACCCTGGCCTCACTGCCCTACAATCAATCCCAGATCCACAATATTGGATGGCTCAAGGGGTACACACACTAAACGACATATATACAGACGGAATATTCCCTACATTCACAGAACTACGCGACAAGCTGCAGTCCCCACATCTCCAACTATTCAGATTCTTCCAGCTGAGACACGCTCTGAACTCCCAATTCCCACCCACATCAATACATATATCTAAATTCCCTACAATTGGCATCCTTAAGTCTCAAGGACCCAGGGGGCTAATTTCGGCCCTATATACGCATCTCCTTTCGGCTAAAATATCCCCTAATCCACCTACAGCATATGACAAATGGAAACGAACTATTCCATCTCTCACGCCTGAGGAATGGCAGGACATCTCTGAGTCCCACCTGGTAGTCTCCCCCGCTGTAAACAACAAATTAATCCAATTATACATAACATATCAGGCCTACCTTACCCCTAGCCGCCTGTATAGAATGGGCACCGCATCCTCAAATGCTTGCCACAGATGCCGTCAACCAGACGTGAACTTCTGGCATCTGATATGGGAATGCCCCCCAGTTAATGAGTACTGGTCGGAAATTACTAACCTTATAAACGCACTACTACCTCCCCCACTGACTATTGATCTAGACCCCAAGGTGGCGTTATTTGGCCTACTGGAGGAGGAGGTATGGCCACATCACACCCGCATCTTTCTTGAAAAGACCCTGTTCCTGGCCCGCAAGACAATAGCCATGAAGTGGATGGCGGTGGAGACTCCCTCTACCCCACACTGGATACAAATGGTAAATACCGTAATCTCTTACGAAAAGATCATCTACCAAAACAGAGGATGCCTGGCCAAATTTGGGAAGGTGTGGGGGATATGGATCGATTCCCATTCTACCTTACAAACGGAATAACCTCGAACCCCCCCCCCCCCCCCCCCCCCCAGATAAGTGTCCGCAGACCTGCAATACAGCTCTTCTATCAAAATTGAAATAAGTCAGAGCAGAACCGTTTTGGGAAAAGTTAAAAAAGTTTACTGTTGTCAAGTTATCCGAAGAATACAGTAATAAGATATATCGATCCTAATGTAATGGAAATGTATGTATGAACAATGCCATACCTAACAAAACTCTCTTTATTCTGTACTCTAAAATGCCTTTGTTTTGTCAAAATAAAACAAATTTATAAAAAAAAAGATAAAGTTGCCCATGTGGAAGCGGCCTAAACTGCACTGCTTATATACAGTGATATGTAGAAGCTGCAGAAGACAACTGGCACAACACAAATACTTGTACTTCAGCAGGAAGGAAAAAATATATTGTTGGCCATAGACCTCTAAGCTTCCCTGCAGGCTGCATAGTCCTGTATTGTACATGGCTCTGACTTTCGTATATGAACACCCCTGGAATGCTGTTATTTTGGCAGTGCACCTTTTTTATTTGCATCATAAAGGGTAACAGTCAAAGTGAGCATGGATGTCGTTACTTTTCAGGGACCCAGGAAGGCTGCTCTAACATTTCCCTGTTGTACTGGTAGCATGTAGCAAGAATGTGGGCATGAGTACCAAAGTTCTATCAGAAGTAAGACCAGATCTCTAATGTCAGGTCCTGTCTGCTGGTCAGGAAGGTGTCATACTTCCAGAGAGGGCGAGTTACATCACCCAAACAGTCCAGACAAGACTAAATGCATTCAGATAACAGATGGTCCCTCGTATATTCCTCATCCTCTCTGGTTTGGAACTGTATCTTCAGGACTGTTAGTGTCCTTTAGATCTTCTACCTCAGGATTCCCCGTGATCTGATCTAGTGTCTGCGCCCTTGTTTACAGGATCTGCCTATCTGAGCCAGAAGTCTTGCTTCCAGTGAATCAGATTATCGATCCATATATCAGTATTAGTGGAGGCTTTTTGGGCGCTTTGATTAGGATAATAATGCTCTCACAGTGTTCCACAGCCAGAATATGTCAATTAGTGTAATGCATAGCCTGGAAATGGAATCTCCTGGGATGTGTTTAATGGCGCCCTTTGCAATGAAAGTCTCTGCTTTCAGCCTTCGAACACTGCAAATGGATCTAATTGTCCAAATAAAAGATTGTATTACCTCTTATCAAAAATCAAGAGCTGCACCCCTTGAGGCTCTCTAGTTCATGAACAGACTTCACTAATGGCAGGGGCTATCCATTAGTTGTTGCTTCCAGCAGCAAGGCAAACAGTGGTTATACATTGGCTGCTGGCCATTTCTTCCTTCAGACCCCACCCAGTCAGGAATGCATGTGTTCGGAGAGGGGAATAAGCTGCTGCCAGACCCCCCCTGCCAGTAGCTTATCTCTCTGAACGGCAGAGGATCCTGCATGTTGAAATCCAACATGCCTGAAACTACTTTCTGAGAGTGGCCCACCTCTATACACACTAGGTTTTATTCAGATGGCCGTATTGTGCCGGAGGATCTTGGGAGGAACTTACATTGGGTGGCCAGCCATCCTCATAAGCTAGAATAGGTCCATGTGAAATACACGGACACCTCCTATAAATGATGGTTGTCCAGTCCTGCCACATCCAGCAGGTTTGCTCACTTGGGGACCTTTCTGACGGGACGGAATATTCTACAACCGCCCGGTGGAAGATGCTGTCCCTGAATTCTGCACTAACTGCAGATTGTGATGCAGGATTCAAATTGATGATTTATTAGCCAGCGCTTGTAGCTGGATCCCCCGTCAGGTCAGCAGATTCCTTGCAGGTTCTCCCCAATTATGAATCCATACTTGAACTGCTTAACAGAAAACCCCAAAAAGTCCAAGAGGCAGTGGGGAGCATTATCACCTCTATTCCACCGGCTTCGTGCCATTACTTCATACAGAATGGTGAGCGTTGTAGTTATCACACATCCAACCACTTCCTGCGTCACATTTAGTGAGTGGCAGTAAGGGGCATGGTTGTCAAGTCACAGTCTGCTACTGATTTAGGTAACAGACAGCCGTGTTCTTTGATCCCGTGGTGATCTTAGACCCCGTTCATTAGCAGAGCTAGGTCTGGGTACCGTAGTGTAGTCATATTATGGCCATCTTACAAACATTGCAGAAAAGTGCGAGGCTTCAGCAACAAGTTATACAATTCAGTTACTACAATAGGTTGCCCAATTTTGGAAGCTAGTGCCCACTATACAGTATATACACAAGGAGGAAGAGTTGTATATTCCAGTAAACACAATGGGTGCCAAAAGAAATAAAAAATGGTGTAAAAACTAAGCAGAAGACTTCCTTAAAAAGATCCAACTTTTATTGATCAGGTTTTCCGTTCTTTGTAAACAGGAATGTAATCGCTTGCCTTGTCTTCTTCCTGGTTGCCACGTCCAGGGACAGCTATAGCACAGACATTGCCTTCCAAATATCACCCATTATTGCAATTTTTTTCAAACTGGTTTCTGATTTGTAACCCCTTCAGTGGCAGGTTTATTATTACCATGTCGGCGCAGTAAGCCCCGGAGATTTTCCTGAGGTAATTTGAAGTGGCAAACGTGTACAGTGGCACAATAATTATGTGTCCTGGTCAGCATTTCAGCACTAAAGCTGTCCACGGAAATCTTCCGGAGTTTAACTGCATGGTCAGTGCAGCAAGCCCCGAAGATTTTCCGGGCGTGCCACTAAAGGGTTAATAGAACCAATCACCACTATGAACATGTCAAGTTTACTAAAGTTTTGCATTTTTCCATCAAATAATGCCAAAATATATTCTCATAGAACACGCTGTTATTCCTCCTGGAAATGTGTGAACAAATTAACTGGTCGCTAATCACTTTCTCAATAAGGCATGTCTCCAACAAGATTGTGTATACTTCTGTGCCCATAATACAGACGTATGCCCCAGCCCAGCAGCAGGCTTCACGGACCCAAACTACAGGTTGATGCTCAGAGTTCGGGTCTGTAGCCCCTGAAGTTGGACTGGGAAACACCTCTGTCTTATGGATGCAGAAATGCATCTGCACTTGGCCTTGGGGTGCTCTTACATAAATGCCATTAACGCTTGGGTAATAGTGCTAATTGCCAGACTGCACCTCTATGTGCAGGTTCAGCTCGGCAGTTGTGAGGAAGCCGCTGGCGTTTGTGTAACCCCAGTAGTGCCCTTAACCCGGATTCACAGGGGCCTCGATGTGTTTGCATCGTGTTTTTGTGCATCAGGCGTTCATATTTGCATACACAAAAGTGTTTACTATTTACATGTGTGCACAAAATGTACAGTAAAGAAGAATAAAAAAGTCCTCTTCTCCCAGACTGCTCGCCAGGTCTTCTCTTTACTTCCCCTGCAGTTCTCACATGCAGCCAACAGGAGGCCCCAACACCCGGTAACGAGATGGGGCTTCTACATTAGAACCCCACATGACCTATTTATGGGATGTTACTGGGCATCATGGTAAATACATTGCTAGAATACAGTTTTGAGTGGGAGAGGGGGGCAGTTTGGGGCAAACCACCCCTTTAGTCATGTTTCCAGGAGCAGTAACAGAGGGATAGGACAAGGTAGAGTTCTATGTGCTCTATGGTTATTTTATGAAACAGACATGGCAGGAGGGCTCTCTTACCATTTGGCAAATAGTATATTTACTTTGACAAATGCCAACCTCCATTGTACAGTGGGCAATGGGGCATTTTAAAGTGTACCCCTCAGTCTGTAGATCTCAATGACTGCTGTGCATATTAAAGGAGATGTCCCGCGCCGAAACGGGTTTTTTTTTTTTTAAACCCCCCCCCCCCCCGTTCGGCGCGAGACAACCCCGATGCAGGGGTTAAAAAAACCACCCGCACAGCGCTTACCTGAATCCCGGCGGTCCGGCGTCTTCATACTCACCTGCTGAAGATGGCCGCCGGGATCCTCTGTCTTCGTGGACCGCAGCTCTTCTGTGCGGTCCACTGCCGATTCCAGCCTCCTGATTGGCTGGAATCGGCACGTGACGGGGCGGAGCTACACGGAGCCACTCTCTGGCACGAGCGGCTCCATAGAAGACTGCTGAAGACCCGGACTGCGCAAGCGCGGCTAATTTGGCCATCGGAGGCCAAAAATTAGTCGGCTCCATGGGAACGAGGACGCTAGCAACGGAGCAGGTAAGTAAAAAACTTTTTATAACTTCTGTATGGCTCATAATTAATGCACAATGTACATTACAAAGTGCATTATTATGGCCATACAGAAGTGTATAGACCCACTTGCTGCCTCGGGACATCTCCTTTAAGAATTAATTAGTACACCGCCCCTGCTGCCTCATTGGAGTTACTTTCGAGAACAACTGTGGCACATAAAAAAGAACACACACAACACATTTTGAGGGTATATAGGAAAACAAGTTCTTAGAAAAATAACTTCATCCCCCCCCCCCCGCCCCAACCGAATGTACATAAATACTGCATGCTGTGTCTCTCACAAAAAGATGGGGAGGGAGGGGGCATCTGTACGTACATGTATTCTCTTTCTGTACTATGGATGATCGACACGGCTCATCGTTGGAGATGCGCAGCACAGTTTTTTTTAAACTTCTGCTTCTCCCGCGGAATCCGCGCCCCCTCCGGCTTCCATTGACTTCAATGAAAGATGTCCGTGTGGAATCCACAAGAAAATGGAGCATGCTGCAATTTTTTTTTTATCTGCGAGCAGAAACCACAATTGGTTTCCGCTCGTGTGCATGAAGAATCACTTTTGCATTGCATGCTATGGGTGGTATTTGCTGCGGAATCTGGAGGCGGTCCCCCGTTCTGGCTTCCGCAGTTCAAATCCGCATGTATGTATAAAAAAAAAAAAAAATTATATATATCCCTATATATAAAAAAGTGATATTGGTTTGTTAAAGCCCAAAATACACTCATCATGAAGGACTTATATAATGCAGTAATGTTGAAGACATTTTCATCTGCTAGCCCCTGGCTCTCTTGTCTACACAAAATTGCATAGACTGCTGTCTCTCCATGTGTGTATTGCCTATACGTGAAACAAACAATGCCTTCATATTGAGGCAGTCCCCGAGATAACTGTAGACTTAGGCAACTTACATAATGCAGACATTAGCACCTTTCACTGCCCTAGGCCACCAGGGATGCTGCTCTCAGCCCTTTCACTGCCCTAGGCCACCATGGATACAGACATTAGCCCCTTTCCCGTGTGTACGCCATCACACTAGCATTGTTACCATTAACTCCTTAAAGAATAACTGCACTTTTGTTTTTAAAGCATACAGAATAGGTGATTCTAAGCATTTTTGCAATAGGTTTTACTAGCCTATACCGAACATTTTTCATACTAAACCCCTCTTTACCCAGGGAGCTCAGTGCAGGCACAGCTGTTCCCGGATACCAGCTTATTAAATGTCCGCTTTACATTTTATTTTCAAACCTACTTGGTCCTACTGTGCCCCAAAGTGTGTCCCCAAGCACTGGTTTTAGTACTCTCCTGTCTCAGCAGCTGGCAATGTCTAAGGAGAAGCTGTTGTGTGCTGCAGATATCTTCTTCCCTACACGGCACGTCCATTCCACAGCGGACCTAATGTACTGTCAGGGGTCTCAGTACGTCACAACCCCCAATGCAGTAAAACCCTGACCGTGCATAGAGTCTGGTGGGGAATGGGAGCTGTGAAGTGGAAAAGCCGTTTGCAGCACAGAACGGCTTCTCTTTACACAGTGCTGGAGGATAGACTAGTAATAACACCAGGGCTGGGGGGTCACATAGGAGGACCAAGTAGGTTTGAAAATAGAATATATAAAGCGGACATTAAAGTTATATGGATCAGCTGTGGCCTGTATTAGAGAGACCAGTGCAGGCACAGCTGGAGCGCCCTCTTCTGCTATGCTGTTACAGTAACTGGCTGAAAACGGATTTCTCAGCACAGTCTTTAGCTCGCTATACAACTGAGGACGGGTTCTGTGCGAAAAGTGTACAGAAGAGGGGGAGGGGGGGGGGGGATGCAAAAATGCCTAAAATCACCTGTTCTGTACATTAAGAAAAAAAAATGCAGTTACTCTTTAAATACTTTAGGCCACCAGAGATATAACTGTCCCCTCATCCCATTTATCGTGACACTAAATGCAATATTTATCTAGAGCGTTATACGCTTGAGACCCTATAATGTACTATGTGGCACTGTGTATCTTGGTGCGGTATGGCTTGGTATTGAGGGAACGTCCTTGCAGGTTGTCATCAGGTTGTCTTCATGTCCACAAGTAAGGATTCCAATAGTAACTAGAGATGAGTGAGCATACTCGGTAAGGCGATATACTCGAGAGAGCATCGCCTTTTTCGAGTACCTGCTGGCTCGCCCCTGAAGATTCGCAGGGGCCACGGGGAGGAGAGTGAGAGAGATCCCCCCCTCTCTCCCTCCCGATCCCATCCGCAACCCCCTGCATTTTCAGGAACGAGCCAGCAGGTACTCGAAAAAGGCAATGCTCTCTCTGGAGTATATCGCCTTACCGAGTATGCTCGCTCATCTCTAATAGTAACATATATCATGGGTTTTACACAATTTCCTGATATATTACTTTAGGCAAAACCTTTTACCAGAATCATCGGAGGACATTTCCCATTAGCACAGACATAATGTTTACACAAATGAATTTGGGTTAAAAGCCATGAATTGGTTCAGTCCTCAGCATGGAAGTGATTAACGAACATTAAAAAGACACGGAGAATGTCTTCCAGTAAGTGCTTAATGGTGTATGGACCCTGAGGAAGACTCCACGCATGCTTCGTAATGGGTTATATTTGTTCACTTGACTCCAATGGTAAAAACAGGAGGTCCAAGGTGGCGATGACATTCGCATCTACACACCTCTGCCATTAGTTTACCATGATCGTTGATTGTCCTCACAATGGAAAATCATTATCCATCCCAAATGTCATAGAACACTAGTCCGTTTGTCCCTCCTTTATATCATTCTATGGGATGAACAGATATCGAAATTCTGCACCATCCAGAGTCCTAACCGGCTAAGTGGGCTGCAAACACCTCAGAGTTCACCCACATCTGCTAAACTGATCCCCAAGAACTGAGATGTCAATGATCCCATAGCCTCCTGTACTTTCCCTCTGTACTGGCATAACGTCGGGCACCGTGCCCAGCGGTTTGAGAACTCAATGGCAGATGTCTCTTAGGAAACCATACACAGAGGCCGCGCCAGTGATTGCCTATTAGCACAACAGCCCCTACTTGAAATATCTTCCCCAGCCAGTATTTCATTGTCCGAGCCCTCATCCAGGTCACAGTTGGAGCTGATCTCTGCCCAAGCCTCCTCCGTGGCTTCTACTGTCCATATGGGAATACTGACTTTCATCTGCATATCATGAAGCATCCTTTCCACATGCTCGATCTGACCAGCCAGATCTGGGGAGCAGGGTCTCTCGCCTCTTTGGGGGTTCTCTCGTACTCGGCTGCTGGGCGACTTGATGTTGCGTGCTCTATAAGCAACTTCTGACGTTTTACCTATAACCCCCGTGTTGACCAGTCTCTTCCGTCGGCCATGGAGAGGAAAGAGTTGGCAGAGTTGGTGCGCTTTACACAAATCCTGCTGGAAGAGCTCTAGGGTGGAGAGGAATAGCACCCAGGTTCGCTCCAGCTCCACTCGATCCTCCTGGGTCACCTCCTGCTCCATCAACAGGACCATCAAGGTGTTCATCAGATCTATAGGGAAATGGGTAAAGAGATCGGATTAGGTGTACAAAAACAATCAACGTGTCAATTCCTGATGCAGAAACGGAGCGTGGATCCTCACGTAAGTCTGCGCAGAATTCCAAGGCTCAGGGTTCTGCCTTGTCAGATCTGTCACATAAAAAACTTCACTTGGCCTCTGGGTATGTTCACACCGAGATATTCTGCAGTGGAATTGGCTTTAGTAAAACCACAGTAACTTATAGTACAGATTGTAAATCCATAATATCGCATTAAAATTCTACACCTCGCTTTACATGCATATTTAGGCTCAGATCTGCTCTACCCAGACGTAGCCTTAGGCCGTATGTCCTCTTGTACACACAGATTCCACTGCTGAATCCCGCAGTGGTAGCCATGCGTGCCCGCGGCCATGGAGAGTAGAAGAATGTTTCTTACCTCTCCGGGTCCTCTGAGCCAGCAGGATCTTCTTTCTTCAGCACGGCGGATGCGTCCAGAAGCGTTGGGTGACGGGCCCCAGCGCATGCACAGTGCTCACTTTTTTGTTTTTGGATCCCCTGCTTTCCCGCGGATCTGCGGCACCTCCACAGTGATAACTGCGGGTTTGCGGCAACAGGGACGGCTTTCCTTGATTTCAATGGAAGCCGTTGCTGCCGGAACCACAGAAAAATAGAGCATGCTGCGATTTCTGACCGTGCGTGCGATACGCATGCTGGGGAAAAAAATAAATAAATCACATCCGCATGCTTTTACTTGCAATGGGCGGCAAAAGGTGCGGATTTTATAGTTAAAACATTGGGCTTTAGGGGCTTCACGTGGTCGAATTTGGTGCAACTTAATTTGCACTGCAGATTTTAGTGCACCACATAGTGTGGATTTTGAAGTGGATCCAAAACAGATTTCACCCTTTCAATAGAAGGAGTGAAGCCTGCTGTGGATCAGCTTCACAATTAATGTCAAAACTGGTACTAACGGTGCGTATTTTAGTGTGGAATAGGACACCGATTTTGCTTTAGATTCTCTTAAGTGGAAATCTGCACCAAAATCCATATTAAAAACCACTCGGATTTCTGCAGTACCTCAATGCTCCAATTAAAAGGGTGAAATCTGCCGCAAATCCACGTTAAAAATTGCACAAAAACCTGGAGAAATGCAGCAGATTTGGGTATGGATTCGCAGCAAAATCCACTGAGCAAAATATGCCACGGATCCACACTAAAAATACGCCAAGTGTGAAGGTAGCCTAATGGTCGTTCACGCGGCAAATTCCACCATTGCAGTTTCAGAACGGACTCCGCCTACAAAACTGCAAGCAGATTCCACCCTGGCAATGGCCTAAATCCACATGTGGCGACTCCATTTTCTCCATCCCTCCCTAAAGGGCTAATCTAGCAAAGCCTCAGAAGCGTCTACTACACCGCACTACCATAGATACTGCGGTCCAGATTCATTGGGCAGAGCAGTGTGAGGTTACCGAAGTTTGTCCTCAGCCGTCCCATTCGCGATGCTGATCAGAGACGGCCACTGACAGACAGGACTGACCTCACACTGCACTACCCAATCTATCTATCAGACCCCCAAACTACTTTGGGGACTATGAAAGGGGTGCTCCTGGCGACTACTTCTAGATAGTACAAGAGTGCAATACTAACATGTTAGGGAATTGTTATTTATGCACTCCCCCAATAATTCATGTAACGTTCCTGGTGTTCCCCGAGGCCTGCAGAAGATTTAGTGCAAACGTCTGCTTGATAAACCCAAATGAACTACTAAAATGTGTGTTTTATGAATCACTTCTATTCCATTAGCGTCTCCTGCTGCCATTAATATTAGCATGAAGGATCCTGCCCAGCAGCCATCATTATCCCGTCACGTCTGCGCTAGATGGAATCAACCTAATCATTTTAATAGAGAACTAAGCGATTAAGAATAAGTATCCAGTAGGAAGGGGGAAGATTCGCTGCAGTTGTGTCCCCTGGAGCCTCCGCAAGGATCTCATTCCCCTTGTCGGCAAGGACTCAGTACGGTCGTGGCGCAGGATGATTCATGCGGGGGACAAGATATGCTGCAATGATGTCTCCGACTCCAACATGTGAAGAGAAGAGTACTACAGCGGGTATAGAGTCTACACACCTCTGTTAGAACGCCATGGTAAAAAGTGCGACAAAGATGAATCATTTCCGATTTATTTCCACCTTAAAGGGGTTGTCCCGCGCCGAAACGGGTTTTGTTTTTTTTTAAACCCCCCCCCCGTTCGGCGCGAGACAACCCCGATGCAGGGGTTAAAAAAAATAACCCCCACAGCGCTTACCTGAATCCCGGCGGTCCGGCGTCTTCATACTCACCTGCTGAAGATGGCCGCCAGGATCCTCTGTCTTCATGGACCGCAGGGCTTCTGTGCGGTCCATTGCCGATTCCAGCCTCCTGATTGGCTGGAATCGGCACGTGACGGGGCGGAGCTACACGGAGCTACACGGAGCCCCATTCAGAAAAGAAGAAGACCCGGACTGCGCAAGCGCGGCTAATTTGGCCATCGGAGGGCGAAAATTAGTCGGCTCCATGGGAACGAGGACGCCAGCAACGGAGCAGGTAAGTATAAAACTTTTTATAACTTCTGTATGGCTCATAATTAATGCACAATGTACATTACAAAGTGCATTATTATGGCCATGCAGAAGTGTATAGACCCACTTGCTGCCTCGGGACAACCCCTTTAAATGTGACCCGTTATCGGGACAAGTCTGAAATATTTTGGGGTGTAACAAAAATGTGGTTGCATAAGTGTGAACAGCCTCTTATATTTGAGGATGTGGTTGTGTTCAGAATCAGCCAATCACATTTAACCTCCTATTAAAGAGTAGTCAGGACTCCGCTGCTGTTATTTACAGGGATTCTGATTTACCCTATATAACGTTCAGCTCTTCTACCCTGTTTCCCTGTAAATAAGACCTACCCTGAAAATAAGACCTAGCATGATTTTTTTAAATGGTGTCCAGGCAGATATACATGTAAAAAAGAAATATTTTGGAGCAAAAAATATTATAAGACCCTGTCTTATTTTTGGGGAAACACGGTAGGAGGATTTTCCTAACATTGGTCCGTAAAGGGATCCGATTGTTGGAAGGTATCAGTCAGGAGAAGGGGACCCAAACATTACTGAGGCATTACATATACCATGGAACATGGTGAAGACGGTCACCAAGGAATGGATTCGATTTGGCACAGCAGTAACATCACCAAGAACTGGACATCCCTCAAAAATTGATCTGAAGAAAATGGGTCCGGGAGGCTGCCAAGAGGCCGGCAGCAACATTAAAGGAGTGTTTACACGTAGCGGGTTTTCCGCAGCATTTCCACAAAAGACACCGGCAGTACGGATTTTTACTCAAAATCAGCTGCGCTTCCTAACTATTTCACAAGATAACGCGCTCCCCCCACCCCCATGGTGCAGAAATGCTGTGGAATCCCCGAAAGAGCAGCATACCTGCAGTGAGGATGGTGGGGCAGCATTATGCTTTGGGCTGCTTTTCTGCTGCTGGGACTGAGGCTTATAGTCAAGGTGGGGGGAATTAGGAACAGTTCCAAATATCAGTCCATTTTGACACAAAACTTTCAGGCCTCTGCTAAAAAGAGGAATTCACCTTTCAGCACGACGACCCAAAGCAGACCGACGAATAAACCAAAGAATGGCTTCATCAGAAGAAGATCAGAGTTTCGGAATGGCCAGAGCCGGGCTGGGCACATTCATGTAACCACTGCTTCTCCACCCTAAAAGATCTCAGTTTGTTTTTCAATGTGATCGTAGGGATAGCGGGTGACGGGGGAGGGGGAAAGAAGTCATCTTTGTCCGATTTTTAATATGACAAAAACCTGGCATTATAACGGGGGTGTAGACTTTTTATATCCACTCTATGTGCTGAACATAGGGGGGGCGGGTCGGGTCTAGGCAATATTTTAGGAGAGCAAGCATTTCCTGTAATAGTTTAGGAACCGAAATGTAGCATCATATATTACAGGCTAGATGTATATTGTGTAGGCTCAGGAGGACTAAAGCTCCGCCGTGTAACCCGCATTATCATCATATATTACAGGCTAGATGTATATTGTGTAGGCTCAGGAGGACTAAAGCTCCGCCGTGTAACCCGCATGATCATCATATATTACTATAGGACTCCCAGGAGCTCCCCTGACCAGCAATGTTAGCAGAGCAGCAACGCTGAACAAAAACGGAAAGGAGTCACAGCGACGTATCTGCATCTACTCAACAACCTCCGCGGCGGCACCCTCGCACCAACCTCCGGAGATCCACCACTGTGGTCTCCTAGGCTAAAGCCATAGACCATCCGAGAGCACTTTTGAGCAAAGGAAGTATTCTATATGCCGATATGTCACCACGACCCTCGGCAGCATAGCCCTCAGCTAGGGTTTGGCCTCTTTATTACTACTGATAGGTTTCGCAGTAATGCATCGTTATCTCTTCTAGCAGCTACTCCCTTCTATGTTCCGTCAGCCTCCTGTACCGGTCAGACGGCGCTCCCATATCCATACGACGACTCCCCATGGAGAGGTATGTGACCAAGACGTTATGGCTCCTCCATTAATACAAGGTGGGCCTTCCACCTGAGCAGGTCTTGAACTGCAGAATTTGAGCACACTGTGCATCAACAGAGGTGGCATGATGAAGCGCTGGCCGCATACCACTCCATGGGGTGCCATCTAATGGATGGGAGGGTGGTGGCTTCTAGAGAATGCTGAACGGCACACTAGAAGAAATAAGGCGGTATTAGGAAGTGCAGAGCACATTACTCCGCTTCTCTCTCACGTGTTTGGGGGGTCTGGCTCTTCCCCTAGCGAAAACTTTGGCAATATGTAGGGTCCTAATTCCAGAGAAAAACTGCATTTTAAGTGTGGCACACTGCGCAAAACTGTGTTATGCCTGGCACTGGGTCGGAGGGGTGGTATACGACGTGCGCTGGGTATAATACAGTCTATCAGTGTTACAAGGAGTCACCCTTAAAGGGGTTGTCTGAGTTATAGATTATTACAGGTAAAACCCCTTCTACATGCAGTAACACAATGGGGTTATACTCAGCTCTCCCATTGTGTGACACGCCAGTGCTCAGTCCATCCTGCACTGACGGCTTCCACTGAAGTCAATGTAAGACGTCTGATCTGCAGCAGACACTGCGGGCGGGCCGCGGATCTGCGGGAAAGCAGGAGATTGAAAAAAAACCCAAACAAACATGAAAACTGTACTGCGCATGTCCGATGGGGAGCCGTGAGGACCGTGTGCAGTACAGCGAACCCCAACGTGGCGAGATCGGTGTGGATGACGCTGCTGGGGAAATACAGGTAAGCATGGGTCACTGGCCGCGGGCAGGGCTGGCATCTGCACGTGCCATGGACATGAGGACTAACTCAGACAACCCCTTTAATTAATCAGTTGGCATTCAGTTTATGGTGCAGTCATCAATGTGCCTATACAATGGCGTTGAGGCAACTAATGACCAAATCTATGCACGTAAGTAAACTGCAACACATTATGGCGACTCCATAGTTGGCACAGATGGCACACGTGCCACTTCTGTCTGTCCGACCAGAAGACACTTACCAGTGCTTAGCTCAAAGGCTTTCTTCCTGCTCTCCTCCAGCTCCTCCCGTAGCCGAGGACAGTCCGACGTCCCCCCGACGCACATCACCAGCTGCCGATAACAGGCGGTCACCTTATTTAATGAGTTATGAGACTTCTTGCAGTCTGTAACCGTGTCGTGATTGCTGCTCTCCACCGTGTGCCCACGGATTCCCCGCAGGGTTAATGTTCTGCCGACGGGGTGCAAGTGCGGCGGTGCCGGGCTGGCACCTTCTGGGGCTGACATGCTTAATGCGTCTCTTTCCTGGCATAAGAGGCACCTGGGAAGTAAAACAAAACATTTTTTACACTTGCCGCTAAAACAGACATCCAAGTCAACAAGCACATTAAATCCCCCCACCGCCCCTTCGGTAGTCACTAGTGCGGAGCAGGAACCATTCATTAGCAGGCTGCTCGCTCCCCCGACCCATCACTCCACAGGAACCAATAACCCTCCAGTGTGCCAGCACATAATGAAGACGAGGATTGGCGAGGACTTGCGCCAGCTTGTTGACATCTCACATTGATGGGTTTTACTATATTTACAGGGCAGTGACATCCACGCTGCTAATCTGCCCACTGACCTTACCCTTACCTCCAACATGTGCCTGCAGGCAGTATAGATGCCACCCGCTGCAGGCTGCTTTAACCCCTTAGTATCACAGCCTGTTGGCACCTTCACCACCAACTAAATATTCAGTTTTTGTTTTTTATTGTGGCATCCTAGTGTTTGTATTTCCCCATTGACGGATCTGGGGAAAGGCTTGTTTTTTGTGGGATGAGCTCTAGTCTTTATCTCATTTTTGGGTACATATAACATTTTTGATGATTTTTTTATGACATTTTTTTTCTAGAGGCAAAATGAACAAAATCTGCAATTCTGGTAGGCTACGTTTTTTAAATTAATTTTTCACTGTGCGACATTTTTTATGTATTTTTTTCTCTATAGCCACATTCAAAAGACCCCCCCCCCCCCCCAGTCCTAAAAGTCCATTCAGACGTGTTTTTTTTTCACGTGCAGGAAAAAAAAAAAAATCCAAAAAAAATGCAATATATCCTATTTCGGTGCGTATTACACCCATATATATTATATGCATGTTACTTGTGTATGTAACGGTGTACTGCGTATTACGCATGTAATACACAGACCCTATATGTCTGTATGAAGCTAGTTTTACGCAGCAATCGCAATTTTGCCACGAGAAAAATCGCGGCAAAATCATGTCTTTGTTCCCGTGGATTTTGAGAGTCAGCAATGCGCTTTTTTCCCCAGAATATTCTTGCATCGCATTGCAGCCGCCCGCAATAAAGTCACGCGCCAAAACTAAATAGGACTTTCTAATATTAAAATCGTATTGCATCGCAACGCAAATTTGTTCGGATGCACTAAAAAGAAGGCTCCATATATATATAAAAATGTCGCACATCGCCGAAAGATAGAGCACGTCACGCACCTACACGCCAAGATAGCACATGCGGATTTGTCGGCACGCAGCATTACGTAACGCATTGCGCACTCACCACGCGTGAGACATGTCTACAGGAAACACTCATCTGAGAAAGCCCTAACTTCGTGACTATCATTCTGCTTGATGGTTCTTATAATACACTGCTGTAGCCAGTATTGCAGTGCGTTATACTGCCTCTGAAGCTCCTGTACATGGCAGACCATCTCCAAGCCTCCTGACACTATAATAACCCTATTGGGACGTCCTGATCACATCACAGGGGTCCGATGGTTGACAGGTGAAGCCCCCTCCATGCATCAGCCTTTTACATGCTGTAGTCCCATTGATTGCCAAAGAGTTAAAGGACAGGAATCGGAGTTTTCTCTGGTCCCCTGCTGTTGGAGCAGATGCCAGGCTGTCATTAGACAGCAGAGTACCCATTCCCCCTGGCAGACCCATGCCAGGCTTGTGATGCAGCACCGTAAAAAGGCACATGCATCAGAATAAGATGTATGGGTGGTTGTTAAGGGGTTAAACGTAATGTCGGAGAATTGCGTTATCCATCGGATCTACGGATGGGGGTCATCTGCGCAGCACATGGGTGGATGTCCACGAACCCCGTCCGTATATACTGTACGCCGGAGCGCCACGCCATGAGGGGTACGGATGAGAAGCAGACCCCATAATTACTGGATGGAACCCGGATTATTGGGGCTATTTAACGAGGTTTCCAACCTTACGGAATGTTAACGAGCCAAATGTATCTGGTGGTGCTGCAGCAGACTATAATGGGCAGCCTAGAAGGGGCATAGGTACCCCAAGTCTGGGGGGGCTCAGACCCCCCAGACTATAGCAAGGCACCCTGTGTACCCACAGCCTGCATGGCAGGGAGCCGCCGTGTAACCCTGTCCTGCCCGTCTTACCTGTCACCTCAGCAGCCGCCTCACATCCCTCCGCGGCTCAGGCGGTGTAATAGGATAATGGCAGGAAGCAGCTGCTCGGCTGATTAAAGCCTCATGGAGCCGGATTCCCCGGGGAGCTCGTCCGCCCCTCAGTGTGGGAAATGCACGGCGCCGCCCCCGACCGCAGCCCCGGCCTGAGGGAGGAGGAAGCCGCGCACTCCTCCATGACACCGAGCTGTGGGACTACTGCTCCCAGCAAGTGCAGGGCTGCTGAGGTAGCCTGGCAGTGATATACCCGTGTGCCACCATGGCCGGCTGCTGCACGCCTTATATAATCAGTGTATAGTGGAGGGAACTGCAGGCTCCTCCATGACACCGAGCTGTGGGACTACTGCTCCCAGCAAGGCTGCTGAGGTAGCCTGGTGGTGATATACCCCTGTGTGCCACCATAGCCGGCTGCTGCACACCATATATAGGCAGTATATAGTGGAGGGAACTAGAGGCTCCTCCATGACACCGAGCTGTGGGACTACTGCTCCCAGCAAGTGCAGCGCTGCTCAGGTAGCCTGGCAGTGATATACCACTGTGCGCCACCATGGCCGGCTGCTACATGCCTTATATAGGCAGTGTATAGTGGAGGTGACTGGAGGCTCCGCCATGATACTGAGCTGTGGGACTACTGCTCCCAGCAAGTGCTCGAACTGCTGAGGTATCCTGACGGTAAAATACCTCTGTGTGCCACCGTAGCTGGCTGCTGCACGCCATACATAGGCAGTGTATAGTGGAGGTAACAGGCTCCGCCATGACACCGAGCTGTGGAACTACTGCTCCCAGCAAGTTTGGGCTGCTGAGGGTTGTAACCTGGCGGTGATATACCACTGTGTGCCACCATAGCTGGCTGCTGCACGCCATATATAGACAGTGTATAGTGGAGGTGACTGGAGGCTCCGCCATGACACCGAGCTGCAGGACTACTGCTCCCAGCAAGGCTGCTGAGGTAGCCTGGCAGTGATATACCCCTGTGTGCAACCATAGCCGGCTGCTGCACGCCGTATATAGGCAGTATATAGTGGAGGGAACTGCAGGCTCCTCCATGACACAGAGCTGTGGAACTACTGCTCCCAGCAAGGCTGCTGAGGTAGCCTAACGGTGCTCTACCACTGTGTGCCACCATAGCCAGATGCTGCACTCCGCCATTAGCCAGCAGCGCCTCAGGTTTATGGCAGCAGTGGCATGTTACGTGGCACAGTTACCCTGCGGTTATGCAGAACGATTATTGTCGCTGGTTCGTTCGACAAATAATCGTTCCGTGTAAACCCCGCGCATTAAAGTCAATGGATCTGTGAAAATAGAAAACAATGGAAATGCGCTCGCGGGGCATGAAGATACGCTCCGTTTTTTTCTCACCCACCCAATTTAATGGGCGTTTTAAATTACATCAATTTGGCCGCTATTTTTTTTTTAATTGCATGTGCATGAAAAGCGGATCACATGTGAACGACACGCTTTAAAAAGCTGAACGTAAACTGATGTAAAACGCACCTCTTACCGCTGAATTCCGTCGTTTTTCACCGACTAAAATCGCACTGGCGTCATTTCTGGCTTTGACCCACAAAATTACAGCAATCTGCAAAAACAGCCGCGTGTAAACCCTCCCTAAGGGTAGTCTGGCGATCGCAATATTGCCACGAGAAAATCGTTGCAAAATCGCATATGTGCTGATGAGCGGTTGGAGCGCCAGCGATGCTTCTTCCTGGCAATCTCGCACTGCTGCCCATTGCGATTTTCTTGCGCCATAGACAATAGGAGATTCTGATGCTACAAATGCATCGCATTAAGATCGCAAGTTCACGCGTTGTGATCCAATAAAACAAAGGCTCCATAGGGAAAGGGGGTTTCTAAATTTGGCTGCGCACATGAGAGAAGACATTGCAGATGGGAATGAAACCATTGAAAGGCACAGGTTTCATAATCACGCAAAAATCACGTGATTTTCTTGCAAGTGTGGAGGCGGCCTAAGGGGGCCAAAAACACGTGAGATTTGTGCATAGGGTCATATATGAGTGATTTCCCCCCCCCCCCCCCCCCCAATATCACATCACGGTGTAAACAGGCTCTGCGTGCACAAAAAGTACAGTAAAATGCGCAGATACACGTGCAAAATCACCTCGTTTATGGCGCAAATTGCGCTTAGGCACAAACAAAAATGCATATACAGGAGCCCTAAAAGAGTGTTCAGCCGTGTTGGACTTTGGTGTGGATCTACTAAAATGTCACCATTTGGTGCGTATTTTTAAAACAAATCTGCGGATCCTTGTCAAAAACTGCGCCAAATAGCGTGCGTTTTGGCACAGATGTTGGTCAGGATCTTTAGCTGTACATAATCAGCACCAAATTCACCGCCTGATCGCACTCTTAGGCTCGTTCAGACGAGCGCTGCTTTTGCGTATTATTGGCGCGTGAAAGGACCGCGGCTATACGGCACTAAAGATTACGCGAACGGGGGATTTAGAGCGGTTTTAATTAGCCCGTTCACAGGATCGGAGGTGCGTGTTATCCAGCTCCCATAGGAGTCTATGGAAAGCCTGCACCACAGAGGGGTCCGGTCCTATCTTTTCACGCACCGCGGACCTTAGATGCCAGCTTTGCAGTCGCATGTCCTATCTTTGTTAGGTGCGAGGATTTTGCGCATCTAAAATTCATTCATGTGAACGTTTCTACAGGAGACCATTGGTTCTATTAGAGGCGGCTGTAACGCGTGAAAACGGCGCTCGTGTGATCGAGGCCTCAGGCAATATTCACATGGGTGAGCGCGATATGGAGCTGAAAAATTGCTAACGTGTGTTTTTCTCGCCAGCGAGGCGTTTTTGGTTCAAAAACACCCCGCATCACTTCAGTGAAAGTTCGACTCTCGGGCACGTGTTTCACGCACGTCAGAGGTTTGCAAGCGTGTCACATTGTATTCAATGGGAAGCATCACATGGCACCCACATGCATATCACACGGCATGCGGTGTCTTATAAGGTCCTGTTAAAAGGAATGTGCACATAGGGGCGCATGTATTCAACACTGACCTCTTATACGCTGATCTTAGAGGAATGCCATTGCCTTTTAGTGCATGTGTCACATATTGGGACATACGTGCACCTAAAATGTACGCCAGCTACAATCCGGCGCAGCTTTCCGCTATTACGTAAGCAAGTCTCTGGAATAAGGGCCCCTTTACACGCAACAACTGTTCCGGCGATAATCACTCCTGAACGATTATCATTCCGATTCCCGTGATCCAGTGAGAAGCTGAATCGTTCAGTGTAAGGCCACCCTCACGATTGTGGTGTTTTGCCGTGATTTTACCGCCGTTTTCAGACGCAGGTTCCTGCCTCCAACGGTGGGTTTTAATGCGACCCATCATTCTGATTGGTGATGAGGTGCGTTAAATGCGGCAAAATAGAGCAGACAGCACTCCAAAATCGCGGTGCTTTTTTAGCGCACGTCTGCAAACCCCCATTGAGAACAATGGGAGCGTTTTACTGCGGCGTTCAAAACGCCGCGGTATTCGCAGTAAAAAGCACGTGTATGAGAGTAGCCTGAAAGGGCTTAAATTATAGTGAATCCACAGGCCACTGGCTGCCCTGCTAAGCGCTTTTACTCACTAGCGGTTTTTTTTTTTAACGCTGCGATATCGCTGCATTTTTTTAATGGTACTTTTTTTGGGTACGACTTGCAGTCCCGGCTAGTGTTTTTCGAGACTTGGGCGCAGTTTTGGGCGGTGGTTATTTTTACACACACATGCGATTTTTCTTTCTTTTCAGGATTTGTTTCCTATGAAGAAACCTATTGGAAAGCGCCGGTAAAAAAAACACCATAGACCCCCAAAATGCTCCAAAAGTTAGAAAAAAATGCTGTGAAAAATGCTCTGTCGCTCATTTCATAATTTCCTATTGACCTACCGCTAACACCTGGACACGGCGATAAAGCCTCTAACATCACCAGCAACTGAGCCGTTCACCTAGAAACTACATCTAATAATGGGCTTGTTTATATATATATATCAAACTTCAAATCCAAATAGCAAATTCTAGCCGACTGTAGACGCCCCTAGGGAGAGTCCACCGTATACAGGCTTCCAGCTACCAGTCAGTCCGTTGGTTTATACTGTAAGCTACCTGTAGGGGCAGCCAGAAAGTTAGCATTATTTTAATGTCATGTGAAGACAAGCAGCCTACTATATGAGGCTCTGTAAGGTAAGCCGAGCCCCCACCTGGTTTAGGCCGAATGCACGCGGGCGTATTTGCATTGCAGAGTCTGCAGCGGGCGTCCGCCTCTGGATTCCGCAGCAAATACTGCCCACAAACATGCTATTGAAAACCGCTTTTCCACGTACACGAGAGGAAGTCAATCGCGATTTTCCTTTGAAGTCAATAGAAGCTGTCCGATCCGCGGAATCTGCGTCATCGTCTGGCGACGGCACGGCATAATCTGTACTGCGCTTATGCGACGCCCGGGCCATCTGCAGTACAGATTAGAAGACCATTGGACAGATATGCAGGGGGCACAGGGTCGGATTCCGCTATGGGATCCCGCATGCAGAATCTGTCCCGGCTATGTGCATTCGGCCTTAGAGCGATATGGCACTATTTCTGCCACCAAAAAATACCCCCCCTAATCTTACCAAATTTGAGGCATTTTGCTGGCAAAAATGCCTCCCATCACTAGGGTGAAGCAGCAATCCTCCAGGGCGGCTTTCAGGCGCATTAGAGGATCAGCAAGTGTTTCCTATGGTAAAACTTGCATCGCCCTTGCATGCACATCACACGCCATGCGATTTGTATTACTGTCCCATTGAAAACAAGGGGCGATGTGTTCTGAGGAACGCAAAAAGATAGGAAAAGAATGCCATCATTTTTTTCCGCAGTCAATCCGCAAATGTATTTAAATATATTTGCAGATGCACAGTAGATCCTAAGCTTCCATAGAGATGAATGGAGCCATATCTGCGCGTGATCCGCGGTAAAATGGAGCATGCTGTGACTTATTATCCGCGCGTGGCATCCGCAAATCATTAAAAATCAAATCCGCAGTTGGTAAATGAAGAGGATGCCCCATGCTTCTCTATGGGCGGCTTGAACTGCGGATCACCCGCGCGGATTTTGCAAATCAAATCCGCCCGTGGATGTTGGGCCTAAGGCCTGATGTCCACGGCACGCATGGATTCTGAGTGTGGAATCTTGCACAGAATCCACCTGTGCCAGCAGCCATGGGACCTCTCCGGATCCAGTGCGTGTCTGTAACGTCGCGGCTGGACCTTCTTTCTTCTGCACGGCGGAAGTGCTTTTTTTTTTTTTAATTCTCCTGTGGGATCTGCGGCACATCTGCAGTGTCAGCTGTGGCTGTGCCGCGGATCAGACGGCTTCCGTTGACTTCAGTGGAAGCCGTCAGTGCGGGATCAGCAGAAAAATGCAGCATGCTACGATTTTCTCCCGCACGCCAAGAAAAATCACATCCACATGCTTTTAATTCTTTTGCGGATGCTAATGCATCCCTATGGGCGGCTTGATTTGCGGGTGACCTGCGCGGTTCCGCAAATCAAATCAAGCCATGTGGAGGAAATCTAAAAAATGGTGCCGAAACGTGCCACAATGAATCTACAGCATTTTTGAAAAATGCTTGGGATTCTTATGCCCAATGTCCATGGGCGGATTTGATTTGCAGCACCAGCACAGGGAATGCGCAAATCAAGCCGCCCATAGGGATGCATTAGCGTCCGTAAAACAATTAAAAGCATGTGGATTATATTTTTTCCAGGCGTGCGAATCGCACGTGTGGGAAAATAAATTGCAGCATACTCCATTTTCTGCGGATTCCCGCAAGGAAGTCGATGGAAGCCGTCCGATCCGCGGCACACCCGCAGCTGACACTGACATTGGATCTAAATCCACAGCATGTCTACTAATGCTGCGGAGTTTAACCCTTGCAATACAAGGGCTAAATCCTGCAGCATACCCGCAACTAAAAACGTGTCCAAATCCGCACCATTTATGTTTGGATTTGGCCACTACAGTGTAATTGCTGCGGGTTTTCTGTTATGGAATGCCCTCAGCGATTACGCTTATGTGATGGCGGCCTAAGAGAGACTATTTCTATTTTGCTGCTTTGGGTTTTCTAATGCCAGCGTCTTGAAGAACAGTCTTTTGAATAAAATGCAATTGATTAAAGCGGTTGTCTGTGACTTTACTATTGATGACCTATACCCGGGATAGTTGATCTGTGTAAGACCGCTGCTTGGGATCCCCATCGATCAGCTGATAATGGGCCAGGTGTTGTTGCTGTCCGGCTATCATTGTGAACATCGGTGGACCACAGCTGTCTGCTTCCGACTATCCACAACAACAGCGGGCCTGGCCAACAGCTGATTGGCAGGGATTACCCTCACCAATCCCCACTATCGCCCCACTATCATAAAAAAGTATGATAGAATTTTTGGTACAGGAGTAGTAAGGGATTTTGCTTTAGCTCCATACATTGTATAGGGGGCATTGTAAGCTCAGTTCTATTAAAGAGAACAGTATTTAAGTTGCAGTACCAATCTGGGCCACCGCACACAGTGTATGGAGCTGTCCTAGTTTCAGCACACAGTGGCTCCAGGAAACAGTTGATCGGTATAGTGCCAGGCATTAGGCTCCCTGTAATATTTTAATGACCTATCCTGAGAATAGATCATCGGTATTATAGTCCGAAAAAAACCCTTTAAGGATTGAGAACCTTTTCTCTATATGGATCTAGAATTTTCAAGATGCTCCAATTTCTGTTTCTATGAACTTTTTTGTGTAATATTTTGTTAAGTATCATCCACTTGATAATAAGTCTGCTTTGTAGAATATCATCCCTAATCGGGACGTATATCACATATACAGTGCAATTCATTAGTTATTACTTCCCTTCCATCATGGCTCAGTACTTGTGCCTATTAGCCATTTCTGTTCATCATCTCATGCATAGTATACAGACTGATTTTATATATATATATATATATATATACATACACATACACACACAGTGGTGCCTTGGGTCAGGGGCTTATCTATAGAGGATGCAGGGGATGTGGTTGCACCCGGGTCCAGGAGCCTTAGGGGGCCCATAAGGCCTCTCTTCTCCATATAGGGAGCCCAGTACTATGAATAAAACATTATAGTTGGGGGCCCCGTTCCAGGTTTTGCATTGGGGCTCAGGAGCTTCAAGTTACGCCTCTGCCTTGGGTTAAGAGTTTATTTCGTTCCGTGACGGAGCTCTTAACCCAAAACACTCGTAAGTCAAATCAATTTTCTCCATTTAAATGAATGGAAAAGCCATTAATCCACAAAGCTCCCCCACTAATTTCAATGGGGATGGCGTCGCCCCATTGAAAGCAATAGTACGCCGGCAACCCCTGCAGTAATTTTCGGGGAAGGGCTTTAAATATAAGCCCTTCCCTGAAAAATCATCCCTAGCTGTAGAAAAAAAATATATACTCACCTGTCCGCTGGGGCTCAGGCGCGTCCAGCCTGCAGGTGTTGCCGGCAGGCCATTGCTTTCAATGCGGGCAGCGGCGGCCCCATTGAGAGCAAGGCTCGTAACTCAAGTTTTTGCTCTTAAATCAGAGCAAAAATTTGAGAGAGAGCCTACTCTCAAGTCAAAAAGCTTGTAAGCTGAGGCACTCTTCACTCAAGGTATCACTATATATATAGTGATAGCTCTAGCTTATTTTAGTCTACATGTCCCAGCCTGCACATTGTAAACATGAGTTCCCGAATGCTACAAATGGCTATCCTTAGGGGTTTGCCTCCTTTTCCGTAAAGCCTACAAGCCCCCTCCCTCCTTCTCTTTTTCCACTGAAGCGTACTTGTCAGCTTGTGGGAGACGAAGTCTACAGTTCTGTAACGCATGAGCCGGGTAGAGACCTGCTGCTTTTCGCACCACCGTTACTTGGCAACCAGACAGCTATTAACCCCTTCTTAAGTTCAATAACTGCGTCAGTATAACCGAAGCAACCGAGAAACTATATTTCCATCATTCATGTCATGTCATACACCATCCACTTGCACAAAAGAGTGTGGACAGAATAAATAGGAGTCGGAGGCATACAGGTATTGGAAATATTATTTTTGATATTTTTGCAATGCATTGCACGTCTACTGAAAAACAGTGCAGACATTATAAATAGCACTGCCGTTGGATTGCCAATCTGATCGATGGGCAACAATAATGAATATTACAGTCATCGTCCCACTGCAGTAATAAAGTAGTAATATTATTACTTATGGACAGCATATTTAAGGTTTACAGTTGTAAGATAAAGTAAGTGAACCCTTTGTGATTGCCTGGATTTCTACTTTGATTACTAATAAAATGGGGTCCGATTGTTCGCTAAGTCATAATTATAGAGAAGAAATCTAATAACACACAAACTGTTTCACTGTTAAGGTATTTTATTGAGTGAATACCCACAGTGGAGGACAAAAAGCCAAGTGAACCTCGATGTAAATTACTTCTCTAAGAGCTGATTGGAAAAGGGGTTTCACTTGAGATTGAAAATGTGAATTTCACCAGTGCTTTGCCCATGATATGAAGAAACAGAAAGCCTGGTTACTGACAATTCTGTTCCTTCTCAAGAAACATTGGTTAGTGTGAACCATGCCTCTATGCACACAAGTTTCAAAAAACCTCACAAGACATGTTAGAAAGATTAATGAGACTGGAAAAGGTTACAAACTTTATAAACTGAATTTATTTGTGTAGCCATAAAGGCAGTAAACTTTGTAGATTATAAGGAGAAGTTGACATAGTGGTCTGGGACAAATGAAGAAGAAAGGGAAAAAAATGTCTATAAGCAAAGGTGACATCATCTTGTGGGCAAATGGATTTAACTGTACTGTATTCCCATATGTGGTTTGCAGATCGCCTGTGTAGAACTGTTATCCACCACTATATGGTAACTGATAGGGTATCTTGCAATACCCTATCACAACCTATTTCCATAACCACACCCTTTATTTGCACAGCTACACCAATAAACATGTTGGTGACTGGATAACGCCACCTATGCTTTTAGCTCTGCTTATGCCGCCTCAGACCCTAGACCGCTGGTGTATTTTAGGGGTCTGCCCCCCTGTTTTTGCTGCTAAGCTGCCTTTAGTTGTAAACGCAGACACCCAGCATATATTTTAAATCTACATCTATGAAGAGGAGTTTGAACTCCGACCGCTATAAAGGCTCCTTAACGTGCGCATATTCGCACACGTATTTGCGCACACAATACACAAATAATAGAATCCATTGATTACAATAAGCTTGTTCACATGCGAGTATTTTGCACTCGGATTTCGGTCATGCAAAAAAAACCCTGCAGCGTGCCCTACCTTTCTGTACATTTGCGCACCATAGGTCCCCATAGAAATCAAGGGTGGGTGCGCAAATGGATGTGCAATACTCAAGGAGATGCATAATACACTGCGTACGTCCTCTGAAAAAGAACACATCTGGAACTAATTAGCCATTTCAAGTAGCATGTCTTGTTTGCAGTGCGCAAAAGAGCTTGCCCTACGGACGGGAAAAGCTCAGTAAAATACACAGATACACGCACAAAAAACATAGTTCGTCCTGCAAAAATGCAGCATCAGGGCTTATTCAGACAGGCATATATTGGTCGGGTTTTCACGCCTGTCCGATATATGCTCGGGGGAGGAGGCGGGCCTGGCTGGGAGCTAGTGCACTGAGCTCCTGCCCCCTCTCCACCCCTTGCCACTATTTGCAATGGGGGGGGGGAGTAGCTAAGTTCCACCCTGTCCCGCCCCCTCCCATTGCAAACAGGGGCGAGAGCGCAGGGACAGCTTATATCGTGAAAACCCGACCGATATACGCCCGTCTGAGTAAGCCCTCAAGGCGCGTGCAAATGTGCACGTCTGCGCAAAGGAGCCTAAAGATATATTTAACGAGATTAATCAGCACAAAATAGTAAACCAATTTGCATTTACAAAACTATGATATTCATGAGCGGAAAATCCCTTTTAGCCCGGCTTGATATGGGTATATTTGCGCGCAGAGAATAGAACCCATGGATTTCAATGGGTTCATGCATATTTTCATATTCTGCGTGTGCTTTTCAGTCGTGCAGAAAAAATTAGATCATGTTCTATTTTTTAGCGTTTTTGCACATCAAAGGTCCCCATAGAGGTTAATGGGGTAAAACACTGCGTAACTGCTCTGGAAAAAGAACACATCTGGAAGTGATTAGCCATTTCAATCAGTGTGATTGTTTGCTGTGCGATCATGAACATGCCTTGGGGCGGGGCTAAATATACGGTAATATCCGCCAAAGCATGCGCAGAAAAGCATAGTACCTTCCGCAAAAACCCAGGGCCCTGACGCGGGCAAATATGTATACGCCCATGTGAAGCCGACCTAAGAATAAAGGACCATGGAGTGCTGGTTTCATGTGGTCACATATTTAGCCACACGACGATGACACGCTCCCATGATGTCACCCCCTATGCTAATCTACGGAGTAACCCTTATTTTCTGGGATTTGTGACGACATGCAAATATCTAACGTCTTAAAAAGGTAACGCTTTATACTAGAAGACAACAAGACATACAGCAATTTAACATTAAATGCTTTTCCTGGAGCCTACAAAGCACTGACTTTGCCCCATTGGTAGTGTATAATGAGCTCCTACCTATCATGGTCTCCCCTGCCGCCACATATCAGTTACTGCTGGAGGAGATGATAAGTTTTCTTAGTTCAGGGATGTTTGTTTCCCTTCCTGCTCCCTTCTTCTGTAATCCCTCCCTGTGTTCTTAAACCACTTCTCTCCCCACATGGAATGTATCTATTTTGGGAAGACACTACACATCCCCCCTACTCCGTCCCTATGGGCTGACTCTCCCTAATTATAAACAAGCTGAAGAGGGACACGCAGGCTCAGAATAGTTCACATTCCTCTGTGAAGAGATCTCTACATGCTGCACCTGCCTCTAACCATCCCACATATGTTGCAGAACATCTTCTGTTCTCTTACAGCCCGGGGGCGCTCTACATCTGTCATATAATGTGCAGACGTGCATCTTTCTGGCTTTACAGCATTATTGAACAATTGAGTTATTTTTGCACCTGTTAATTACTGATTAAAATGTTGCACTTTTTATCGCCGTTTTCTATTTTCAGCACCATTCAAGAGCAAGCATGTACCCAAACAGACCTAAGAAGTTTTCCATCAAATCTGCCAAACCGTCCATCATTTACTGAAAACTCACCCTTCAATTGCTACCAAGATAGATACAAAGAATGATTGAACTGATCTACTACTACCCCTATTGTCCACATAGGATTCAAATTAATTAACTAAACACAGCTATGTTCAGTGACCTAAGGCCCATTTACACGGAGGGATGAGAGCTAAAAAAAATCGCTAAAAGGCGATCGTTTTAGCGAGAATCGTTGCGTCTAAATGTGCGCCCATAGTGCACGTTTCAATCACTGCTAGCTGATTGTTAAATTCAGTCCAACCTAAAAATCATCAGTCAGCCTTATCAGCAGATCTCCACAAAGAGTGCTGATAGCATTGTTTCCCACTGGAGAACAAAGGATCTGAATGCAGATAAGAGCCCTCGGGTTATTAACTGCTTTCAGCTAAGGCTTTATTTGCACACTAAATTGCTCTTAACCACCCTCAACCCATTTGTGTCTAACCCAATGTACCTTATATTGTAATTGTTGTATTGTTTTGCATTTATCCATGCCTGAAAGCGCTGCGGAATAAGTTGGCGCTATACAAATAAAGATTATTATTATTATTATTATCTTAAGTAGCTGAGTAACTACTTAAAAATTTATGCAAAATGATCACTCAAAGCTGTCACTCAAACTGTCCTTTGAGCGATCATCGGGCCGTGTAAATGGGCCTTAAGAATCATTTCTAGGCACTCCAGTAGATTTTAGCACATTTTTCAATTAGCCCAAAACAATCAGATTGGCACCATAGGACCAGGTACTATTGTTGTGACTGCTGAATTGAATTGGGATCAAATGCAAATGTTTCTACAGCTACAGTATGTCCATGCTAAAATGTAAATTCAACATCAAGGGGCTGTCCCCTCAGGTTAATTAATGCCCATAGGCCTGTTAACAAAAATATTAGCTAATTGGTTTGTTTTCAGGTATCTAAATTAATAGTTAAATGCTCGATCATCGAGGAAGCTTACAAATCACACACACTAGATATGATTGGAAGTCATCTGTTTATTTAATTATTAAGCAGAAGTATACATATGAAGATATTTGAAATGAGGCTAGACCACGCCTCACTTGTAAGATTCTAATTTGTTTTAATTCATTTTTTATCATTAGTCAATAAATCTCAACAGAACAGTGACATCTTTGAGGCAGGACTTTTTTCAGGTCGAATGGAACTATTTCCCATGAGACTTCTGTGAAATGACCTTAAAGGCGGCCTTGCATTCTTATAACACAACATCGGTATAAGCTAAAGAGAGACAGTGAAGAGCTGTAAGAAGAGCAGGTTACAAAGCATACAATGGAGAATAGGAAATCATATTGTTTCTCTCACATGCCCTATTAGGCCATGTTGGAAACCCTCTCTATTATCCAGAGTGTTAGTGCTTCTAACTCTGGAGAACTCAACACAACCATGCATTACATGGGTTCCCATCTATTTAAAGGGGTTTTCTAGAACTGAAAAAATCTAATGTGCAGTGAAGGGTTTAAAATACAGTAATAACTAATACTAATCTCTTAAATTCCCGTCCCATTCCAGTCCCTACCTCTCCGATCCCAGAAGATACATCAGTCACCTCCCATTCATTGTTCATGTGACCATCTGGCTTCAGTTGTGATACTGCATGAACATCACGTGACTGCTGAAGTCATTGATTGGCCGAGCGGGCACATGTATAATGAATGGAATATGATCGATGCCCCATCTTCCGGAATCGAAGCAGCGGGCACTGGGGTGGCTGCACTAGACCTGGGGGTGTGGGGGTGGGGCATTTAAGAGGTGAATAAGGCTTTTTTTTTTTTTACTTTACACCATTCCCTGCCCATACTGCGCATGAGCCTTTGCTGAAAATAAAGCAAGATTCTGTCAATTAGTCCAATGCACGAATGAGCAGAGCTTCGGAGAAAAATAGTTTCCTTTGTTTATGAGCTGCTCCCGTTCACAGGGATGTTTAATTTTTAAATATCAATGTGTGACATTTTGAATGCGCACATACTGTATACTGATAGACTGCCCAGGGGATGTGTGAAAAGCTATCTTTACACTGTTTTCATACAGAGTGATTTTTCAGAAAAGTGACACTTTTTTGTGGCTTTTTTGTGTGTTTTGTCTTTGCTAAGAACGCTGTGGCCAGATGCTTCTTTTTGAAGTCTACTGTGCAATATGAAATGCACTACAATGAGATTCTGATAATGACTAAGGGTAGCCTTACATGGGACCACTATTATCCAACTAGTTGCTTGAAATAGTCGCTACAGTGAGTTGTCAGTGTACGAAGGGCTGTTGTTCCTGTGCTTTAACCCTTTGCAATCCAATTTTGGATTCAGGGTTTCCTAGGGGGCTTTCTCTTTCTGATATTATACAATGGTGCCATCTGCTGAATAGAGCCAGTACTGCGGTATTGGACATGCTGGAGAAGCCCCCGACAACAGAGCGGCCAGTAATATACAGTAAGAATACCCTGCCGGATGTCTTCCGACATCGGAGCTGTACAGCCTTCAATCAGAATGTCTTCAGACGTCAGACAGTGGATTGGAAAGGGTTAAAATAAAGTGATTGTTCAAGTTCAGTAAGAGATAATGAACAGCAGGCTAGTTATTGAAAGACAGACAATTGCCTGTTTACACCAGACAATAATTAATCAACCAGCGACTATTTTTTAGATGAGCTAAGCCAACGCGACTAGTGAACACATCCTCGCTCATCACCCTGTTGGTGGCTGTTTTTACACAGAAATCTGTTGTTAAAATTCACTGTATCAAGCGACTATATGGATGATAGTTGTCCTGCGTAAAACCACCTTAAGACCTTGTTCAAACGGGCGATGCGCCTTCCGGCTGACCGCAATGTAGGCGAAAAATCCATGGGTGGGTGAAGGTCGAGACAAAGTCGCAGCTAAATCTCGTGTTTTCTCGACCATATAGATGCAGCAGCCCGGAATTCTGTTAGCTGTGGAGAAATCCTTCAACTGGCTCAATAGAGTCTGCTGACATAGTTTAACAGCGCTAGCCGTTGCTAAACTCCCTCTCCCTCCCTTTGCCGGCAGCTCCCATAGGCTTCTATGGGAGCTGCTGGCTAACAGTGGCCAAAGGATAGGGCAAGACCTATCTTTTTCTGCCACACGTATAAATTGGCAGCGTATGTACTGTCTTTTACGGCCGGACGATTTTACGCGGCTAAACATCGCCCTTCTGAATAAATGTATTGAAATCCAATGCTTCAGATGGTCACAGTTTTTGACCAATGTTTTATTGCGATAAAGCTCTCTTGTGAATAAGGCCTCGGTCCAATAACTCAGTGTTCTGTTGCAAAATCTTGTGGGAAGCCTTCCTGACTTTTCCAATACACATATGTATCTTTTTAGTTCCACCATCAAACACTGTCATCATTGAATAATCTTCTACTTGAGCCAGACGAAAAGTCCCGGTTCTGATTGGCCGGCTGCAGTTCAGCTCTTTCACCAATAGAAAGCATTTGGTGCATTATGAAATGCAAAATCCGGCAAAGACTACCCGGGACTGTTGACCAACAAGTATCCTACATCACACAAGAATGGGACAACGGTCCTCTTCCAAAACTCCAGCAATTGGTCTCCTAACTTCCAAAACTGCTGTAGGAAGAATAGGGCAAGCTACACAATAATAGACATGGCTCTGCCCCAACGTTTGTCAGATGTGTTGCTGCCATCAATTTCTAAATTAGTACATTTTTAAAAAATGAAATGGAAAAATGTCTCCCTTCCACCTTCTGATATGAGGTCCAAGTTCTACTGTGAATAAAATATGATTATATGAGATTTCCAAATCATTGCCTCCTTTTTTCTTCTTTACATCTTGCACAGCATCCCAATTTTTGAGGAATTGGGTTTTATTAAGCACATTGTACACCGGGGGAAATCCTACTAAGCCTGGAGTTAAAGATGCTGGGCTTAGATGACTGTAGGATTCTATGGGGGAAATTTACTAAGTTCCAACCTGTGGGGGGCCCAGATCTTTAAGCATATGGATATTAACCCTTCGCAATCCAATTTTGAATTCAGAGTTTCCTAGGGGGCTTTCACTTTCTGTCATTATACAATGGCGCCATCTGCTGGCTAGAGCCAGTACTGCAGTATGTGACATGCTGGAGAGGCCCCCGACAACAGAGCGGCCAGTTCTCTACAGTAAGAATACCCTGCCGGACATCTACCGATGTCGGAGCTGTACAGCCTTCAATTTAGAATGTCTTTAGACGTCAGACAGTGGATTGGAGAGGGTTAAAACACAACTTTCATATGACCATGAACATCTGTTCAATGTGTAGAGATTTTTTGGATATTATCAATGAAAATGTTGTGTAGATTGATCAACTGGCCAAATCAGTAAGATCTGAAATGATTCCAACTGCTAGAATATCCAATCATATCAATGTTACTGCTGTACTTGCAGCCTGTAAGTAATGTGTTGTATGCGCTGCTTCTATGTTATGTACACCATGCCGTAGGTCATCCCCTTTCCTCCCACCCTTCATGCATATTGTTTTACTTAGCATTACCGAAATGTAGAAGAGCAGCACTTATTCTCCGAGCTGTGATCTAAGAGATTTATGGTGAAACTTCTGTGAATCCCATTGCATGTTTACGTTCCCATTAGTCTGCTTAATTAGCATCTTATGTAACCAGTACTGTAACGCGGCCAGCCCTCCAGCCTTCCTAAATCACAACTCGATTTCTAATGAGTGCAGATTTTTCCAGAACAATTTAGAGGTAAGATGTCAAGGTGACTTGATATCCTACGATAAATCATTGCTGAAACCCTTCCAATTGCACGACTTGACTCTTATTTGCTGGAGGCTTGAGGCACATCTGCTTGATGATTATCTGTTAAAACATTCAGTGCGTGTCTTTTTGAGCGAAGACAATGTATCCGAGAGGAAGTGAGTTCCAAAATGTAATTTACTAGAAAAGACATAATTATTGTGATATTAACCACTTGCAGACCAGTAGCTTATCTCCCACGTTTTCATGAATGGAAGAGGAACACACCAGAGACACATTTTTTTTAAGCTGCACCTCCCAACCCATAATGTGCCCGAACCAAACAGTCTTGCTTGAAGGGGTTTTTCAGGGCCTAAGTTTAAATGCCTATCCATTGCCATTAACCTGCCAAAACAAAGCTTGCCCCTCCTAGGATCCACAACGATCTGCTTTTCCAAGTCATGACCTCAAGGACCCCTTCATCTAACCTGGATTTTGCCCACCTCTATCCCAGGCCCTTATCTCCACTAGTTCCAGCCCTGTACTCAAGGATTCTTATTTCTCTTTTCTCATGCCCTGCTCTCAAGGGCCCCTCTCATAGCACCTCCTTTTACAGGGGCTACCCCGTTCAGTCTGGAGCACTTCACAACTGCACCCATTAGGCTGAACCTCCACTATAGCTTTTTTTCTACTCCTCACAGAACTCGCATGTTTCACAGTCCTGCCTGGATTCAGCTATGGCCTCCCTTAAGTTAGCACCACCAAACATGCCCCCCTGGTTGCTTCGAAGTTAACATGATTTCCACAACAGATATCCCTGGAGCTAATCTTACCCAGGCTGTCAGCACATTCAACCAATAACATTTAAGCGGCAGCCAGCTCAGAACACTGCAAACCACCCTCCTCCATAGCCAGCCTCCCTAGCCCAGGTTTTACAAATGGTTAATCCATTAGCTTACTATCTGTGTCCATTATAACAAGGCCTTGCTCAACAAAGCAGACAAGCTGCTCCCCTCCAGAGATTGACCTTCTCCGTTCTTCCTCCTGTAACATATATAAAGGTTTCCATCATGTCCTCCTCTCCCTTCTCTCCTCCTGTAACATATATAAAGGTTTCCATCATGTCTCCCCTCTTCCTTCTCTTCTCTTGTAACATATATAAAAGTTTCCATCATGTCTCCCCTCTCCCTTCTCTCCTCCTGTAACATATATAAAGGTTTCCATCAGGTCTCCCTCTCCCTTCTCTCCTACTGTAACATATATAAAGGTTTCCATCATGTCTCCCTCTCCCGTCTCTCCTCCTGTAACATATATAAAGGTTTCCATCATGTCCCCCTCTCCCTTCTCTTCTCTTGTAACATATATAAAGGTTTCCATCATGTCCCCCCTCTCCCTTCTTTCCTCCTGTAACATATATAAAGGTTTCCATCATGTTCCCCTTTCTTCCTCCTGTAAAATATGTGGAGGTGCCCATCATGTCCCCCCTCTTCCTTCTTCCCTCTATAAGTCTTTCCTAATACGTTTTGTTCTTGAGACCTTCCACCATTTTTGTAGCCCTTCTTTGGACTTGTTCTATTTTATCAATGTCTTTCTGTAAGTGAGGTCTCTAGAACTGAATGCAGTATTCCAGATGCTATGCAAAATGTATGCAGATAATTAAAAGTCCATTTAGCTTTGTGGCTGGAATTAAATATGAATTGAAGCTGTCATTTATAACTTCTATATATTGCAGCTTACTTCTACTAGATACAAGTGCTGGATTCTATCTCAAGAGAGCTTTAAGACAAGATTAGCATTAGCTTCAAAGGACTTTCTTCTTCCTTCAGGATCAACAGAAAAGGGGATATAACCAAAGGGAAGTTTGTAATAGAATATTTTAACCCCTTAACGACCAATGACGTACCTGGTACGTCATGGAGCGTCGGGGTATGTATGAAGAGAGGTTGCGATGCAACCTCTCTTCATACAGTGCGGGCATCAGCTGTTTATAACAGCTGACATCCGCGGGCAATAGCCGCGAGCGGCCGCGCGGCCGATCGCGGCTATTAACCATTTAAATGCCGCTGTCAATTCTGACAGCGGCATTTAAATCCCCCGAACGATGTTCGGGGGTCCCGCACGGCCCCCCCGCGGTGAGATCGGGAGAGCCGTGCATGTGTCATGGCAGCCGGGGGCCTAATGAAAGGCCCCAGGGCTGCCTTAGCAGACTGCCTATCAAGCCGTCCCCGTGGGGTGGCTTCATAGGCTGCCTGTCAAAAAGCAATATGACGTAATGCTATAGCATTACGTCATACTGCAGGAGCGATCAAAGCATCGCATCTTAAAGTCCCCCAGGGGGACTTCAAAGTAAAGTAAAAAAAAAATCAATAAAGTTTTTTTTTAATTGAAAAAAAAAAAAAAGTTGTAAAAGTTTAAATCACCCCCCTTTTGCCATATCTATTATTAAAAAATCTAAATAATAAATTAAAAATATGTATTTGGTATCACCGCGTCCGTAAAAGTCCGAACTATCAAAGTACCACATAATTTTTCCCGCACGGTGAACGTCGTCCGAAAAAAAAAATGAAGAACGCCAGAAATGCATTTTTTAAGTTACCCTGTCTCCCAGAAAAAACGCAATAAAAAGCGATCAAAAAGTCGTATGTATTCCAAAATGGTACTATCAGAAACTACAGGACATCCCGCAAAAAATGAAACCTTGCTCAACTACGTCGACGGAAAAATAAAAAAGTTATCGCGCGCACAAAATGACCGCAGAAAATAATTGAAAAAAATTTTATGTCTTTAAAAAAAAAAAAAGAGGAGTATAGTAAAAAAAAACCTATACAAGTTTGGCATCGTAGTAATCGTACCGACCCATAGAATAAAGTTATCATGTCGTTTTTGCTGCCATTTGTGCGCCGTAGAAGCAAGACGCACTAAAAGATGGCAAAATGTCGTTTTTTTTTCATTTTACTCCACTTAGAATTTTTTAAAAGTTTTTCAGTACATTATATGGTACTTTAAATAGCACCATTGAAAAATACAACTTGTCCCACAAAAAACAAGCCCTCATACAGCGACGTGGATGGATAAATAAAGGAGTTATGATTTTTTTAAAGGGGGGAGGAAAAAACGAAAATGGAAAAAGAAAAATGCCCGCGTCATTAAGGGGTTAAAGGGGTTTTACCAGAATTTGAAGTTATCCCCTATTGACAGGATAAGAGATAACTTCCATATCATGGGGTCTCAACGATGAGACCCTCACTGATCTCGAGAACTCTCCCATATCCCGCTGTCTTGTCACTGCAGGAGTTGCTTCTTCCTCTGCAATGATGTCAATATGAAAAGAGTGCTGGCTGAACATGTGCAGCCAACACGCCATTTGTTTCAATTGGGTTAACGGAAATACCTAAGCGGGTGCTACCCGGGTATCTCGGCAGTCCCACAAAAGGTAAAAGAAGTGCAGGTGCGCTTGCGCAACCAGCGCTTCATTCAGTCTCCTACTCACTGCCAAGGGGGCAATAACCTTGCAGTGAGAAGGATGGGGGACATGGGACCCCGTTCTTGAGATCAGCAGGGGTCTCAGTGATGAAATCCCCACCGATCTGCAAGATATCCCCTATCCTGCAAATTCTGGTACAACCACTTTAACATATATAACTATGTTAATTGTGACTCTTGCGGTCTTAATGAAAAGGACACCTGTCTTACCCTTCATGTGCCACAGGCTCTAAGCCTGAGCTTTATTTAGCTATGACGAGGACTGACTGTCATTTTCAGGCACAAGAATATTAATTACAACAATATATGCTGTAATAACCAAAATGTCATATACACTGGGCTCCTTGTGTCAGTTGCTGAGCGCCTAATACGTACTTACAGTATTTGTGTTTAATTGTTAGCCGAGGCTATAAGTAATCATTTCAATGAGCATTACCAGGTAAGCAAAGAAATGTGCTCTTTGGCACCTTGTGGTATGACCACCTTCTTGTACAGTATGTGTACATATTGTAAATCATACTATGTTTACAGGCATTTACTATCATTTAGAAAGTTCTAGAGAAAAGAGTCATAATGTGGCCCCAAAATGCATTGCTGCTTAATTAAAATGCAATCTGCATCTTTATTATCTTGAGGTCTTGCTAACTGCATGTTGACCAACCTTATTCTTTTTTTCCACATAACGTGGATCATTTTGCATTCACAAATTAGGATCTAAGTGACCATTTGTGAATGGGAAGCCTTTGGACAATCTCAGGAATTTATGTGCGTTAGATCTTTTATGCAATTATCCCTAATAGAGATGAGCGAACCTACTCGGCCACGCCCCTTTTCCGCCCGAGCGCCGCGATTTTCGAGTACTTCCGTACTCAGGTGAAAAGATTCGGGGGGCGCCGTGGGAGGCGTGGCGGAGCGGGGGGTAGCAGCGGGAAACAGGGGGGAGCCCTCTCTCTCTCCCTCCCCCCCCCCCACTCCCCGCTGCAACCCCCCACTCACCCACGGCGCCCCCCGAATCTTTCCACCCGAGTACGGAAGTACTCGAAAATCGCGGCGCTCGGGCGAAAAAGGGGCGTGGCCGAGTAGGTTCACTCATCTCTAATCCCTAATCTTTATATTTTTGAGGTCGTAGCTAAGTAGCATCTCCTCTTTGTAGTGCCCAACTCACAACTTCATCAATTGCCAGTTGGCCACAAAACAGAGGAGGCTGACATGAGTTGTGCCACAGGGGCTGCTTTTATGGAAGTTATTCTCCATACACTTACTTGAAAAGTACTCAAAAGTTCCAATCTTTACTAGAAAGTCAGTTTTCGGGATTGAATGAAATTTCACATGTGATTGTCACAATGATATAAGTGATTACAGTATTAGAGCAAAAGATTAATTTATGGCTGAAGGCTGAACATATGAAGGGAGACTCTAGTACCCTGTTGGACCGCCTCTAGCTTGGACGCAAGATATGATATGGACAGGTACTGTATGGTATCCTGCAGCCTATCAGTTCATATTTGCTTTAACTGAGCTTCTAGATTGTGCAAACTTGTAGGCTGTTGAAATTGGCGTCCCATATGGTCCCATATATGTTCTACTAGCGATAAATCTGGTGACCAGGCAGGCCATGAAAGTGTGGCAATGTTGTGGAGGCATCCTGTGACACTCTTGTGTGTAGCTGTGTATTATCCTGCTGGAGAGGAACACATGTGGCTGCAGGATGTCCTGAACATATAACGGAGCTGTCATTGTCCCTTGTACCACCACTAGGGGTGACTGGCTGTTGTATGCGATGGTCCTCCAGACCATAACACCAGCAGTGGGGGCAGTGTGCCGCTCCACAGCAAAGGCAGGATTGAGGTGCTCACCCCTAGGTCTCCATACACGAACACCTGGTTTTGTCGTTGAAGACAACCCGGTCCCACTCCATAACAATCCAGTTTTGTCATTCACAATGCTACTGCAAACAGACACGATGGTGGGTGTCAAAGGCAGTACATATAATTGGCACCATAAGGCCAAATGTCCTTCAGCCAAGCACCTGGGAATGGTTCAGACAGACACAGAGGCCTGTGACAATGGTGTCACATGTTTGGCGGACAACTAAACAGTTGGAGCTGCTTGTGTTTGTCGGGCAATCAGTTGATCCTCTCTACTGTTGGTCTGTTGAGGACATTCTGAGCCTGGTTGCCTTGTGTGTTTGCCCTTACACATCCACTAGCCCTAACACCTCCTAATAGCCTGGTCAGAACGGCCCAGATGGCGGGCAGGTCATTAATACGACTATCCATTTTATTGCATTGCAATAATGCTCCCCCTCTCAAACTCTGTTAACTGGGCGAAATCTCTTTGATTGGTCGTGGAGATATGTCTAGGGGTCAACAAGCTCTACGCAAGCGGAAGAAGAGGTCACTAAACACAAGGAACCACTGAGTGCCTTTTTATAGGCCAAGGAAGGAATCACTTTTAGGACCTCAGGTGGCAAGACTGTTCATCTAATCACACCACAACTCTAATCATTTGCATATCTGCCAGAAATGCAACTGCATACCGAGTTTTGCAAAAAAACGACAACTCCTTCTAGGTGCTGGAGTTGTTTTTTTTTTTTTTACAAAAAATGTACTTCTGCAAACCAAAATATTCCAGTCTATTTAATTGCTATTCTGATAAATACAGAATTCCCAAAGAATCGCTAAAATTATCTACATCTCAAATGCAAATAAGTGTCAAGCATCTCATGATCTCTGAAGGTATGAAATATTTAGCCTATAGACGTGCCGATATAACACACAGCTGCTCTTATGAGACATTTTATATTTTAGGATTAGCAGAACTTTAAGACTGAACTTTACAGAAATGTATTTTAAGGCATGCGGCTGATTCTCTGAATTTATATTTTTTCACTTATGAATCATCCATCCTTGCACATGTTTCTGCAGGCCTTATTTGGAGACGTGAGGATTCCAATTTTACTTTCTCAAAGTTCATCTTACCTGCTGCCTTTGTGACTAAATAGTGGCTGTGAAGACTGCTTTTTCAAGGAGTTAGATGCAGAATAGAAAAAAGGGGTGGAGCAACACCAATGTGGTAAGAGTGACCCAAAGGAAAGGCAACGGTCGTATGGGCTTGAAGTGTACAAGATATTACACAGGTGCTACCGACCAGATTGTGCTCCCCCCAACTGGGCATGGGTGAACGGAGAGTTACAGCAATAAAAAAAATGGTGGCTCGGCACAACGCTCCAGGAGCAATCAAATTCTAAGAATGATTACATTCAACTTCTTTATTTGCTAATATGAGTAATCAGCATTGGATAATGTATTTCGGGGCGAAACCCCTTCATCAGTTCATCTGGAATACATACAGTTGGAGACCTGAAGAATGTGAGAAGAAGAATTCCAACTGCTGGGGAAGAATACCAGAATATCGGTGGAGAGTACAACTGCCAGGGACGTCTTTTCCTGCCCTGAACGCTCCACCCTCCACCAATATTCTGGTATTCTTTTCTGGCAGTTGGGACCTCACATACTTCAGTTCTCTGATTTATGTAATCCAGCTGAACTGATGAAGGGGTTTCACCCCAAAATGCGTTTTTTCAAAGCTGGTTGCTCATATTACTAAATAAAGGAGAAGTTGAACTTAATTGTTCTAAGAATTTGGTTGCTCCTGGAGCGCTGCGTCGAGCCACCAGTTGTTTTTTTGTTATATCTCTCTTTTCAAGGAATTATCACCATTAGGAATCTGTGATGAGTGTAATAAAGAGTTGGCAACGATGTTGCGATTCTCAGCAGCCCTATGTGTGAACTTAAAAAAGAATTCAAAGCAAATTAACGTCAGCAGTGAATTAGTTCTAAGGAGTTTCGTGTTACTACTCGAGTGGTTGTGAGACATGAATGGGTTCTACGGGAAAACAACTCCTCTTAAAGGGAATCTGTCCGCTCAAGTAGGCTGTCCAAACTGCAGGTATGATATTATGGAGCAGGAGGAGCTGATCAGATTGATATATAGTTTCATGGGGAAAGATTCAATATAGGGCTTCTTGCACATGGGCATTTTAAAGGTTGTGCCCGAAATTCTCAGGCACAACTGGCATCGGACAGCCCTCAGACATCCTATCCATGTACTAGAGGCGTAACTTGAAGCTCCTGGGCCCCAATGCAAAACCTGTAACGGGGCCCCCAACTATAAGGCTTTATTCATAGTACTGGGCTCCCTATATGGAGAAGAGAGGCCTTATGGGCCCCCTAAGGCTCCTGGGCCCGGGTGCAACCGCATCCCCTGCATCCTCAATAGTTACGCCCCTGCCATGTACTGTCCAATGTGCTGAACATTGCACACTGATATGTGCTATTTTTGTCCAAAAATTAGACAAGAAGCGGACATGCTGCAATTTTCTTTACTCAATCAGAGTAAAAAAAAGTGTCCATATGTATAGGTGAAGGTAAAGTCCCCTGGCGCAAGCACCGAGTCATGGCTGACTCCCAGGGTGAAATCACATTGTGACGTTTTCTTGGCAGACTGTCTTTGCCGGGTGGTTCAATGGAAGCCATCTGTGTGGACACCGCACTATAATAGTGCATGCTGCGATTTTTCCTCTGCAAGCAGATTCCGCAATGCAAATATGCCGTGTGCAGCCAGCCTTAAAGTGTCAAGTTAAACTTTGCTGGAACTGTACCTAAAGCAAATGTTCTTATCTCCTGTTCTTTAAACTGCTAATGTTAAATTAAAATGATTTTTCCATTAATTTCTCCTGATGCAGTCTTATCCAACTGATGAAAATCTATAATTCTCCGCATGTCTTGGGACATGCAGTTTTACAGAAGCTAGAAAACCTGCCTGCTGTAATGAGAACCATAGAGTATATGAGTGAATGATTTCATGTGGTCAACCAGGTCATCAATGCTCTTCTGGTTATGCCAGATAATGGACTTATGCTAAAATATGATTAAAGAAGATTTTTGGAAAATCTTTTTTGCTGAAAGATGAAAAAAACTAAGCTTCTTTTCTGCTCCTGTTCTAAAACCCCAGAATATATTTTCAAGCTAGCAGTGAGATGCTATATGAGCCACCAAATGGTAGTGAAACTGTGAATTCAGTATTGTAGTACAGTGTATGCAGGCATCCAAGTCAGCTAGGGCCCTTTTACATGGGGCGACTGGTGGGTGTAAAAGCGTACGACAGCCGTCCCAGCGATAATCACTTCTGCATAAGAGCGATCATCGCTCAGTGAATGGAAGCAGAGCGGGCCAGAGATCACTTACAGACACCTGCCTGAATTCACAGTGAACAGGCAGTCATTTATAGATGAAGTTTGCACAGGCAAGCTGTCATTTGATTTTTGTGCCTGAATATTCTGAAGAATGAACGAATTATCGATCTTCGTTCAGATCATGAAGGCATTTATGCAGAACGATTATCGTTCATATTCCCGTGCTACAAACTGAATCTGAATGATAATCGGGATTGAGTTGAAATACCAGGCACAGCCACTACGAAATGTATGGCGCTGCATTTGGTATGAAGTGTGGAAGCTGCAGCCCTTTCAAACAGCCAATTGGCAGGGATGCCAGGAGTCAGCCCCCACCAATCTAATATTGTTGACCTATACTAAGTATAGGTCGTTAGTATTTAAAATTGTTCTATCATTAAAAAAAAAAATTCTATACTAACCTATATCTCCCCAGGCAGTCTCCTTACCAGATCTTCTTACCGCTCCTGTCTCCTGCAGTCCTGGGGGGTCACCTCACCTCCAGCTGGCTGAATCTTCTGCTTCCTGAGACGCTACGTACATTCACAGGCAGTCTTCTTCCTGTCCGGCAATGTACACTACGTCACTAGTTCACAGCGTAGCACGGAGTGCCGAGCTATTGCAGAGACTGCGCATGTCCGCTGTCTCTGCAATAGATCAACATTCCTTCCTAGCCGGTGAACACTACATCACAGGGACATGACCTTCACTGACCTGCAGGAAGAAGAATGTGAGGAATGCACGTTTCATAATCTGAGTTTTGTTGGGAATTTACTAGCGGGGGCAGAGGGCACCTCACGTCATGGTTCTTCGTCATGTTAGCAGTACAAAAAAACCAGTAGATTCTCTCCAAACTTCCAACAAGCAGGTCCGCACCGAGCACGTTTATAGCCTAATTCCTTAAATACCGGGACACAATATATTGGGACTCAACAGAGACAAAGGATCAATCCAACAGGACAATACGCTCATCTCATTCTACAGTCAAAAAGAAGAAAAATACATGTATGTTGGATGTGTGCAGGGTTTGTATGAAGCTGGCTCAGGAACTGAATCCATTAGCAGAAGGTAGTGGCTGTAAACCACTACTGAAACCAAGCTGTAGCAACCAGGCTCAGAAAAAACTCCATTCCTACCTGTTTAACCATTTAGATGCTGGAGTCAGTGCTGACTATGACAATTAAATGGCTGGACAAAGTTGAAGGCTCTTTCTGTTCCCCGATTGTCCCCCTCTGGTGATGAGATTGTGGGGTGCTATTTGGGTGTAATGCCAGCCTGGGGCTCAGTGACGGATCCCAGGCCTGTTGTGGATTTTAGCCTAATAGCCGGATGTTAATAAAGGGATTGTCCGAGTGTGGGATAATTTTTTAAATGGAACCTGTCACCAGGTTCATGCTGCCCAAACATTTTGAAGTTTGGCTCCGGAATGCAGCTCCTAGTTGAAGAGTTGGGCCACGTCGGCTTCTTCCCACCCGCAAACAGGTCTCTCTTTTTGCACATAGAGCGAGAGGAGCTGTCAGTCAACACATTGTCGGCGAGTAGAGCCCCACATGGTTCACCTCTTTGACTTGAGAGCTCCATTCAAACTTCACAGTCTGCTTATTCTGAAATGCCTGTGTTTCAGAATAAAACATATACGGAAGCATTGGACATATGTGTCCCCGGTTCTTTCAGCCCATGGTTCGGGCAGCATAAACCTGGTTATTGGTTCCCTTTAAATATCATTGCAAATGTGCTAAAACAGTAAAAGCAGCCATACTCGCCTGTTAGTTTTCCCGGTGATCTAGCGCTGCAGCTTCCACTGTCATCCTGGTCTTTGTTTACGAATGGCTGCCACCTCACAGCAGCAGGTATTCAGAGTCGGCAGCGGTCATGTGCCATTCTCCTAGTATCATGACTCCCAGGAAAATGCCATGTGACTGCTGTGGCCTCTGTCTGGCTTCAGCAGTCAGGTGGTAGCCATTTGTAAGCAAGGATCTGGAGGACCACTTGAGGTGCATCGTGGGATCCCTGGGAAATGAAATGGTGAGCATGGTTGCTTTTACTATTTAAACACATTTGTAGCGGGTTTAAAAAAAAAATCTTTCCACACCCAAGCAACCCCTTTAAATTGTACCATATGATGCGATACTGAAATATTGGAGACTAAAGAAAAGCGAAGTAAAAAATGATTATTATTTTTTTTAATAATAGCATTAAAAAAAATAGATTCAATCTTCCCTTTCCCATTTTTCAAGTAAAAAATCAAAACAAGAATAATTAAAACATAATTGGTATCACCATGTCTGTATAGGTTAGATCTATCAAAACATTATTTACTCTGCGTACTGACTGAAAAAATGAACAGTGCTAGAACAGGAGATTTTTTTGGGTCACTTGATGTCCCAAACCAATTGAATAAATAGCGATTAAAAAGTCGTATGTACTTTATAATGGCACCAAAAGAAAATACACCTCACCCTGCAAAAAAACCCCAAAAACCACGCAACCCCATTGATAGAAATGAAAAAAGAAAAGTTATGAGTGTCAGAAGATGGCGACACAAGCTATTTGTTTCATTAAAAAAGGTGTTTTATTTTTTTTAAATAGTAAAACAACATTTTTTTAAAAAAATGGTATCACTGAAATCTTACTGATCCACAGAATTAGGGCTTATTCAGACGTCCGTAGATCGGCCGGATTTTCACGTCCGGACGATATACGCTGTCCCCCTCTGCAGGGGGAGGAGGCGGGATGGGACGGGAGCAGTGCACTGAGCTCCCGCCCCCTGCCACTATTTGGAATAGGAGGGGGCGGAACTTAGCTCCACCCCCATCCTGCCCCTCCCATTGCAAACAGTGGCGAGGGCTGGAGAGGGGGCGGGAGCTCATTGCACTGCTTCAGTCCCGTTCCACCTCCTCCCTCTGCAGAGAGGGACAGCTCATATCGTCTGGGCGTGAAAACCTGGCCTATATATGGACGTTTCAATAAGCCCTAAAGCTGACGTGTTATTTTTACCACTCTTTGAATGGTGTAAAAACAAAACCTCCCAAAACTTTTTACAATTGCGCTTTTTCCATTTTATGTCACTTAGAAATGTCTTTCAGTACATTATATAATATGTTAAGTGGCACCATTGAAAAATATCACTTGTCCTGCAAAAAACAAGCCATTATTTGTCTTTGTCGATGGAAAAATAAAAAAGGGGTTTTTTGGTTTGTTTTTTTTTTAAAACGGAGATCAAAAAACTAAGAATGTCTGTGTCCTCAAGGGATTCAAGGTGCAATAGTTTAACTGGCCAGATTGAAACTCATAGCTGATAAAAAAAAACTCACTTCACCATTACCACAAAGCCTGGCTTGAAGTTCATCCACACGGGAATGCTTCATGACCCCGCCCACAAGATGCCTGACCTCTAATGCTCTTTGCGCTATGACTCTCCTGCTCTGCCTTCCTACATCCTCTATTCTGCATCTGTCGCAGTGAAGGCATTCATGAGATCTTACGTACGGACTTTTTTATTACCCTGTATCCTTTATGACTTCGGTGTGCTTTGTACACTCTTCTTTCTACAGGGTTCCATTATATCTACATGGAGTTCATGTAATAGATGATGTACTTGTTGTCAATACTAGCTTGTCGAGGATCCAAGACTTTTATCAGATCGGTGTAGTACCCTTTGTCCAAAAATTGGTATGAGTCAAATAGGGCAACAGTATAGGACTGAAATAGCATGAGATCTGTGCCTTCTCACACAACGTGACCCGCAATCATTTATCGCTATCCAGGTATTTAACAAGTGGATAGCAGTTTATAGTTACCAACATAATTCAGGGCATTCCAGCCCCGCTCTGAGACCGCTCAAAAATATCAGGAACACTCATGGACCGCCCACTTTAGGGAAAATTTGCACAAACTCCGCCCTCTTTGAGGTTGTTTCCCAGAATTGTTGGGAATTATGTAAAACGCACAAAACAGGCACATAAATACATCCCATTATTTGTAATGGGTGTATATACATTGGCAATTTTTCTCTTGCTGCGAGACAAAAAAACGCAGCCTGTTGTATTTTCGTTCGAGTCTCGTACGAGGATAGAACATGCAGATGTGCGGTCTCCTGCATGTCTCACAGCACATAGAATGAGTGTCCACTACTGAGAATGTTGGGTGCGACTCACTCTCGCCTGTGTGAATGCACTCTAAGAATCATTACTTCCCTAGCAGGGGAGTAGCTAAAGGCTCATGGGCCTGGGTGCAAAAGTTTATCTTGCCCCCCCCCCCCCAACTTCTCTTAACCCCTTAAGCCAGAGGTGTAACTTGAAGCTCCTGGGTCCCAATGCAAAACCTGTAACAGAGCCCCCAACTATAATGCTTTATTCATAGTACTGGGCTCCCTATATGGAAGAAGAGAGGTCTTATGGGACCCCTAAGGCTTCTAGGCCCGGGTGCAACTGCATCTCCTATAGTTACCCCAGTGTTCCCCAGTAGACCTATATTGTTAGCCCATGGATGTGTCCTGTGTGCTGACCCAGCAAATGTATGTCACGTAACCCAGTTACTTACTGAAATCCAGGGGTCACTTGTCATGTAGAGTGTCACACAACCGATACCATGTGTAGTCCTATTCATTTAGCCCATAGATTCATTACACAGATCTGATCCATTGGCTATACCATTCTACTGTGCGCCTATTCGTCAATTGCACTTTTATAATTAAGGAATGTGTATATTTAAAAAAAGTGTACCATTTCCTGTTCTATAAACCAAACAAATGCAAAAAAACAAAAATTGTAACAACTCTTTTTAAAGATTATGCAGACAAATGCCCCAAATGCCACCTTTAACCAATAGCATTTTCAGCTGATATGATCGTCCCCTATGGTGATGGCATTTTGGGAAGTACTTAGGTTTCTCAATGATGTAATGGGTTTTCCGGTTCCACACTGCCCTTAAGTGAATCACACGTTCTTTGTGGGAATGTATTGGTGATTGCCAGAAACTGGCTTACTTAAAGGGGTTGTATGAGCTATTTAATTAGTAGATAAACAGGTCCCCCAAGGAAAAATAATAAACCAGCTAATTAATTAGTCATCTCTCCTGATTCCCTGCAAATCTCCTGTCTGCAGCTGCAGGTCTCCTCTCTGCCGTATTATCTACAAGCTGCAGCAGCCTAGCAATCAATCACTGAGCTGTGTCATTGGCTGCAGTAGCCTGTAAATAATGTCAGAGGAAATAGTCAGAGCTTCCCACAGGAGACTTGTGGGACGTTGGGAGAAGTATTATCTGGTTTATTATTTTTTACCATAGGGGACCTGTTTACATACCACTTAAATAATTCAGACAACCCTTTTAATGACCTCAATCTTTTCTCAGAATGGTTGGCTACATAATCAACAATAAATGACTACCATTGTAGAACTTGTCTTTTTGACTTAACTAGAATTTGGAACAGGTGGTTGCAGTCACCTATGACTATATGTCTTTCTCAGAGTATGTTGTATGAGCCCACCCAGCCCCTAGATGTTGCCTTCTCCTGCCTTTTCAGTATCCCTCTCTCAGGTCCCCACCACGTTCATGACTGCTTTCTCTTCTCTTTGACCTGCCCTTATTAATGCACTTACCCATGATTTACAGACATCGGCTGTATGTATCTTTGTGATTTCTTCGTAGCTGTAGGAACTTGTTAGTTCTTCTCTGTATTCAGAACTTTATCTTGGCCAATACTCCTGTTTTACCTACATACCTATTGGCTTTTGATACTTTGCGTATTACTACCTGTTGATATTGTGTTATAGTAGTCCAAGACGTCTTGCAGGATACGCCTGTTAATTTGTGTATGAACTTCTGTAATATGGTAATGTGATCTTCAAAGTATACCCAGACGCTAGGACTTTTGTGCTGTCTTTATTTTGGCAGATGTGTGAACTTCTATTATTACACTCAAGAACTGTACAGTGTTACTTATTGGACTTGTCGTACTTGCATGTATGGTTGCTCTTATACATAAATAAAGTTTGACTGTTTAATTAAAAAAAAGTGCTCCAGAGGAATGTAGAGCTTATTGTACACCTTCCATCATCTTCAGGAACTCTGCAAAGAGATAAAGACAAGTGTACATAAGGTAACGTGTAGGGAATATTCTATGCTTCTAGGTTCGTCACAATGCCAGACTCATATGATGACAGAGTCAACATGACGAGTTGGTGGAATCTGCCTATCATAGGAAGGCTAAACTCACCATCAAAGTCAATTTTGCCGTCATTGTTTTTGTCCCCATCCTTCATCAACTCCTCAATTTCCTCATCTGTGATACTCTCACCCGAGGAACGGAGAATCTCTGCCAACTCCTCCCCATCAATGTAACCATCGGCATTCCTAAATGGAAACCAGAGAGTCCGTCAGGAAAGAGACATGGAGAGGGTCACCCGCATACGTGTTTATTTATAAACTTCATGAATTGGGTGAATGAAAGGAGATACTCACTTGTCAAAGATCCTAAAGCATTCAGCCAACTCTTCTTCGCTTTTTCCTTGAGCATCCTCTTTCATCTGGCGCACCATCATGACCAAGAACTCTTCAAAGTCGATAGTACCGCTGCCTGTAAGATGCCATCGTTATTTCATCTGCTATTTACCCAAAGATCTCTATGTTTATTACAAAAACATATTACAGGCCTCCGTTGTCACATCTAAACTATTAACAACCAGAGGATCATCCTCATAAGTGGTCAGGAGCTATCATATAAAGTATATGGCCACAGAACACCCACTGTAACGTATAGAGCATAAGATTAGCGTGTTGTAGAAAAATAAATGGGTCCAACAGGAATATAGATAGTAGGCAGAGAACTCGAATAACTTGATCTTTCTTCCATTTCTACCTAAACTCACCATCTTCATCTACTTCCTCAATGATGGCATCCAGTTCTTCTTTGGTGGGGGTCTGTCCAAGCATGCGCATGACAGTACCCAACTCTTTAGTGCTGATGTCACCGCCGCCATCGGTATCAAACATGTCAAACGCAGCCTTGAACTCTGTAGAAAGAAAGAACAATAAAAAGATATGTACCCGGCAGTGGCACCACAGGCATAACATATCTGCTCCAACATTCAATTGCTTGGAGGGCTTTTCCTCAAACCCTTGGACTACATTTCTCCTTTCAGATAATCTACTTTTCCAGTATACTTCTCCTTGCTCGTACTATACTAGCTCTGATAACCTGTTCTCCCATCCACCAGTAATTCTCTAACTGCACATATCTGGAGAGTAGCCTGCCTTTCTTTGACCACCACCTGTCTTTTACTACTCATCAAGATCATCATACTCAATTTGATGCTAATTCTAAGTTACCCCCCCCCCCCCCACTCCTGATATTATTCTTTAGGAACTATATCTCTTCTTAAAACTAATTTTGAATACTATTCCAATATTTTTTTTATTCGTACCACTTTTTTTAATCCCCATTCTTTACAATTTTGGTACTAGGTGTACAAAAACTGGGCTGAATTCACACATGCAATTTTTGGTGCAATTTTGTAAACCAGAGACTGGAGTGAAACTAAAAGGCTGGAAACAGTATAAAGGAGGAACTTTTATATTTTTCCTTTTTTTGTATCTATTCAGCATGTAATACTACATCAAAACCGGCATTTGTGAATCCAGCCTCAGAGAAAGCAAAAATGGTAGTTATACTAAAAAGTTGTATATTACGCATATATGTTGTTTAGAAACCTAAACCAATTGCCTTCTTGTCATAAAGTACAGCGTATTAGACATCATAATGGGCCTAATACAACTAATTCCATCTGAGCCCTTATTATATATATATAATATGGCTCTTATTAATCACTATGACGCCATTTTGAACCTAAAATATGGCTTCTAAACAGTTATTTTTCAAAGCCTACATCAGTTTGATATTACAGAATCACACACCTATACTCATGTAAAATGAGACGTTTTAGGTCTAACCACTTAGTAATATATGCAATTTAGTAAAAATCAAAGAAGAGAAATTCTTACCAGCGATCATTTCCTCGCTGAGGAAGGACCTCGCATCTTGCTGCTGGTCTGTGGGCTGCAAACCAAACAAATGTATGATATAAGTGCTGGTACCGACTGATAGAGTTTCCCAACCATTATTAATCCATCCATTAACTGTGTGAGAAGAATGGGCTACAGAAGAAGAGCTACAACTCCACTCCTAGGCAAGACATAGAGTGGAAGAGTAGGGCCTACTGGTGCCAGTGCTTTTTCATATTCCTTAAGTCGATCCAAATTTTGGTAAGCAATCCAGGCATTTTACGTATCCACAGGAATTGGCAGCTCAGACCAAACTTTCCTCTGCCAGATTTTATGTGAAAGTACAAAAATCCCACCCATGCCCAAAAACTAAGGCAGCAAAAAGTAAAGAAATAAAAGAATAAAAATTTAAAAAATAAGGCAGAGCTGGTAAACTCAAAAGCAAAGGTTCTTGAGCAAGGCTGGTGACACCAGAAGAATGCAGACTGACCTGCGCCATGGTGACTAGGGACACAGGGCTTCGTCACAGCACTATGTCCACAGATGTCTGAACCCCAAGTGGGTGCTGCTGGTGCCCAGATGATAAGAGCTGGTATAATTAGCAGAGTCTTCAAGGCTCCTTATAGGGAGAGGAGCTCAGAGGGGGATTATATTACCTTCTTACATATGAACCCCCTAAGACTGGCAGAGAAGGAGATGCTAGACGCTGCCAAACTACTAAATATACATTCTGCAGACCGAGCAAGCGTCTCTAAAAAACACATTTAGATTTCAGTTTACGACCCAGAATCCTTTGTTTTCTCCATTATCTATATGGTTTCCATATTTTCAATCCCGATCAGTGTGGACAAAGGTCTCTGGCAGCAACTCATCATAATAGAAACTAATATACACTAAATGTGCATGTTAATAGGGAATCAGTGGTGGTAATTGCCGGCTGGAGATCTATCAACTAAAAAGTAATTGATGTCCATGGGCAGCTTATTATGGCTTGTTTAGATTCTTAAGTACACTTAAGTGGGCCATAGACTGCTGAAAGATCTTTTGGCTAACAGTTGAGATGGTCAAGTCCCCCATGACATTTACACTCAGCTCAGATGATTCTAGGGGGACTGAGTGAGAGGAAGGTGGTCTTCTGCCAGACACCTCAGCTAATGCTTAGCTCGGTGGAGACAACTAAAATGGATAAAAGTGTCGGACAGTGTCCGCAGACCATATATGATGAACAGACCCCTGTAAGCATTGGCAAAAATTGTCTTCCATTGGTGCTACCAGTTCAGGGTGCCCGTGCACTCTGCGGCCGATTCACGGTAATCGCATACAGATTACTGCCAATGAGCACCTGGACTTGCCTATTGGAACAGTGGAAAGTTAAGGGGCACCCAGGCAATTAGCAGTAATCAGCATGTGGTTACTGCGGGAGGTCCGTAGCGTGTATGAGCACACTTAGGGTGGTCTCACATCTGTGGCAGGGATTCCGCTTTCCTGCTCCATTTGGGGAGCAGGAAAAGGGAATCCCCGTGGCCGAACGGTTTCATCTCTGGACGGAACCAAATGTCGCCAGCTGGACCCCATTGACTATAACAGGATCTGCCCAACTGCCCGGCTTTTGGGCAGAAGAAGCGCTGCTTTTGGCGCTTTTTCTTCCAGTATTTTCAGCCCGATCTACGATGGAACCTCCGGACGGGGATTCCGTGGCAGATGTGAAACCAGCCCTACTTTGGCTGATGTCAGATGAGCGTATTATGGCCACATTTCTGCATCCATAATACGGATGTGTGTCTTGGGCTGATAGTTAGGTTTACTGCCGAGAACTTGGAGCTATGATGCTCTAAGGTCGGCTCAATAAACCCCACAGACAGGACCGAACGCATGTCCGTTTTGCGGTTGCAGAAATGCAGATATAATACGCTCATCTGAAAACAGTCTTAGATGACCGTATGGAAACATGTCCGTTATACGGATCTGTACTACGGATGTGTTCCAGATGACATTACAACTTGTATGATATCAATATTTTCATCAGTATATTTTTTTTCCAATGGTCCAATAGAAAAGAATAGCTAAAAAATAGGTCATACAGAGTTTTTAAAAAACAGCCCTAAAGTACAGCCTTGTGAATAGACATATAGATTAAACTAGGTCTGTATCACCGTCCCCAAAACATGGACCAAAGATTGAGCTAAAATCCGCTCCTCTAAATCTCATAACCATTTGCCTTGTGCACGGTGTAGCTGGAGATGGTGGGGGTTGTAGTTCATGATGTAGGGTAGACGGCGCAGGTGGAGAGATTTTAATTTCTGGGGGAGAAAGTCTATGGGATTTTGATTACAAAAAAATGTGAATTAAAACTAATCATTAGCAAAATGAATAACAAATTGCTGATTTAAGCGACTTTAATGTCACTTCTAAATATGCAATCAGAGAAAGCAAATTCATATGCCTAAAAGAACAGCTGGTTTGCATATATTTAAGTAGATGTTCAATACCCTTCTACGTAAAGTAGGATAAAAGGCAGTGCAATGAGATGAGGGAATGCTCCCAGAATATCAACCTCCTTCTCAAGAACATAGAATGTAAGGTCGAAAAAAAGACATATGTCCATCCAATGCAGCCAACTCCCCCCCTCCAATGTTGATCCACAGAAAGGCAAAAACCCCAATGAGGTAGAAGCCAATAATCCCCATTTAAGGCAAAAAATTCCTTCCCAACTCCAATCTGGCAATGAGAATAGTCCACGGATCACCGATCCTTCTGAAGTAACCAGGCCCCTCTTGTACTCTTTTACCATCACCACGTCCTCAGGCAGAGAGTTCCACAGTCTCACTGCTCTTACAGTAAAGAACCCCCTTCTATGTTCCTGTAGAAACCACCTTTCCTCTAGATGTAGAGCATGCCTTCTAGTTACAGTCCTGGGTATAAATAGATCGTGGGAAGTATGAAAAGTCACACGGATTAGATATATATAGTCTCTGTGTAGGAGCTGTATATTTATAGCCAAATATAGGTCTTTCCGGGCTGCTGATCACGCGCCATGTAATTTTGGTACCACTAAGACTAGTGGTTGGCTGCAGCAGTCACAAGCTTTGGTAGCATGTGATTAGCCCTCTTGAAGTAAATGGGGACCAGCAGGGACTGGAGTGGCGGTACAGTAAGGCTAATTTCACATGGGGAAGTGCAACATTGGATCGTGAAACTTGGCCTGACATTATGCATCGCATTGCGTGCACCTAGTATGTGGTGTGATGCTGCACAATGGGTGATGTGAGGGCCCGCTCAAAGATAAAACATGATGCAATTTTTCTCCTGTAACAGTGCGATGCGGCAAGAAAATCGCTCATGCGTATGACCCCATTCCAAAGAAACCGTGTGACGTGTTTTCCTGTCCCACTGAAAACAATGGGCGATGCTTACCAAGGAACGCACAAAAATTAACCATGCAGCGATTCAAAAGAATGGTGTTCATATCCGTGCGAGATTTGTCGTCTTGCTATGCTCAAATCTCACGCGATTTACTCGGGGAGATTTATCATCCTTTTTGGGGATAAAAAAGTCCCAAAAGTTGACACCAGCCCAAACATTTGCGGCTTTTTGAGAGGTACACCGCTTTGCAGCTCTTTCCCCCCAAAGGGGCGTGGCTTGTCAGGAGGGGCGTGGCTCCCCAGACTCACACATTTATCATTTTTTTCAGAGACCGATGTAAGGCCAGATTCACACGAGCGTATGTGTATTCTCTTGCTCGCGAGAGTAGCGTTTTTGCTGGGCAACCAATGTTTTTTGTGTGCATTAGCGTATTTTGCAGTACTTTTTGTGCCCGCAAGGCATGCTCATTTGCGTGCTGCAAACAAAGACGCACCGATTGAAATGTCTAATTAATATAATGAGTTTTGTCCCGGGAAACGGACATGATTATCATGGTCGCATAATGCGAGAAAACCACGCTCGTCTGAATTCGCCCTTATCTAGTAGGACACCCGTTTGGTGGTTTCTGCACTATAATCATGGACACCTAAGGGCTGTCTCACCCGAGCGTGTTGGTATAGCGTATTCCGTGCACGGGGTTTGGCACGCGTAATATGTTGTACCAATCTCCCATACACACCAAGATAGTACATGACAATTGGCGGTACGTAATGTCATTGCTGTGAGATACGTTTGGTGTAACACTGGCCTTGCGCACCTATTTTTTTACGCACGTATATACGCAGCAAATAGGCACATAAGATGCGTATTTACCGAGCACCGTAAACATCCGTAGCCTATAATGTTCATAATACGCACCAAAATAGGACATGCTGAGGTTTTTTTTCATGTGCGTTAAAAAAACGCAGGTCTGAATGGCCCGCTATAAATCAGTGGGCTTTTAGCACTGAGTATTACATGCGTAATACGCAGCAAACATACGCCACTGTGGATGAGCCCTATCATGGATATTCCTATATTCAACCAGCAGAGGTCACTGGAGTGAAGAAGTTGGCGAGGGTTATCTCTCTGGGACTGTCATAAGTGCATGGTGAGAAATGACAAGCACAGACATAACAGGATACACAGGATATACCGAAATGCGTAGTGCGCGTGATACTTTTTAAACCCCTTAAGGATGCGTTCTCTTTTATTTATCCGTTACCGTAGATGTCTGAGGGCTTGTTTTTTGTGGGACAAGTTGTATTTTCCTATATATATATATAATGTACTGAAAAACTTTTAAAAAATTCTAAGTGGAGTGAAAGGGGAAATAAATGAAATTCCGCTATTTTTTTGCGCATCTCTTTTCTACTGTGTACACATTGCAACAAAAGTGACATGATAGCTTTATCACTACGATACCGAATTTATATAGGTTTTTTTTTTTGCTGTACCGATTGTGTAATGTATGGGCCTGACAGATCCGCTGGAATGGTTTGCCGTTATGACTCATAAACCCAGGGTGCGGAACGGGAGAACACCATCTATGACGGGCTCATACCTTAATAGGGCATACGGACAGCGGTTGTCTTTATGAAACCACTAGCTTGTTACCTGCGACTTAGGCCGCATGGAATTTGTATTTTTTTAAATCTAATCTGCGTATATTTTGCTATATATATGTAAAAAGAGGAAGTAGTGAAAGGAATGTAACTGCAATATGCTGTCGGCACCATTCTGTATGCTTTTGGTCTTGACATCTTTTGCTAGGATATAAATGTTTTGTGGGCTGTATACACGTGAGCCGCCACATACAGTTGCGAATGAGAAAAACATGTTTCTTCTAATTGTACACCTGCTACCTCAAGTGTTTGCCCTTGAGTCTTACTGATTGTCATTGCTATGCTGTGATTGGTTGCTAGAGCTCAGCTTTCATTTCTTACACAGCTGAGGTAAAATAAAAGCTGCGCTGTGATTGGTTGCTATGGTCAGCACAGATTTTCTTTAAAATCAATCCATGCTAATGTGTCTTTCGTTCAAGTTTTAATTCTAAGCAACGCAGCATATTTCTGCTAGCTTAATAATCGCATACGTGCGGCAACAATGTCTGCCCTCACGTGTCTGTTCATGTGTTCAGGCCTAGCTTATGATGTGCGCCCCCTTCCCCTCTGCCATGCCGCGGAGCGGAGGTGAGTCTGCGCATCACTAAATCGGTTTTGTCGTGCTCTCTAGAAAACTCTTAAATGTAGCCACTATCCTTCCTCAAGATCCCTGCCAAATTTCATCAAGACAGGCAGAGTTACCTTGCAGTTATAATATTAGTGTGGATTCCTTTTGAAGGGTATCTAAACTTTCAGCAAAATTCTAACATGTCAAAGTGACATGTCAAAACGTTTTGATCTGTGGGGGTCTGGGTGCTGAAACCCTACAATTGTTAAAACGAAGGGGCAGTAGCGCTCAGCTGAGAGTTGTGCTCCTGCGGGTGACTTTGGCGAGGGGTGTAGGGTTCTATAGAGCACTCCGAGAATAGCCGATCATCACAGCACTCAGATGGGCACTTCTGCCCATTTGTTCTAGTGATCGATAGGGGGTCTCAGTGTGCAAATCTCCACCATTCAAAACCTTGGACACATCACTGTGACAAGTCAGAGGTTTCCTGAGGTTTAGTTACACCTTAATGGGGTTGTGCAGGACCATATTGCTGCCCGTACACCTTGGATAGCTGTTAGCAAAATGTTTGCTCAACGAACCACTATTCCTCCTCGTTCCCCCATACACCTGCATGCTCAGGTAACACAGCATGTTCATTTCAGTGGGATGAGGAAAATAAGCAACTGTCTGATTCACAGCAGCAGCTTATCTCCCATGAGTACAAGAATTGGGCATGGTGAAATGCAACATGGACGATCAATCTTTGCACCACATATTCCATGGGAGAATCCGGAGACCACATACACATTAGTCAGTCATTCCGGCCAGCAAAATCGGCAGGTTTGGTGTCTTTTCATTAAGGCCACTCTCACACACCGCTTTGATTTTAATGGGGTTTCTGAGACCTGTGCTCGCACGCAGCGTTTGTACCTCCACGATTATCGAGCGCTGTCTGTTCTATTTTTCAGCGTTTTCTCGTTTCACACACCCCATCACAATGATGGGGTGCATTACAAAGTGCTGTCCAACACTATGACATGGATTCACAAACGCTGCTCGAAAACGCTGTAAAATGCTGTGGTTCTGAGCGGCATTTAACTGAACGCATGTGTGAGAGTGGCCTTAGGCTAACTTTACACTGGAGAGCGCGATGAGGGGCCGTGAATCCCGCCGCCATACCGAGCTCCTCAGTATGGGAATTCCCTGAGGATGCAAGGCGTTTTCATGGCGGGGCGACCTCTCTTCATACAGCACAGGCGTCAGCTGTTTGACACCCACAGGCGAAAGCGGTGATCGGCTGAGCGCGGCTATTAACCCTTTAAATGCCGCTGTCAATTCTGACAGAGGCATTTAAATCCCCCGTTTGCCCCCCGCAGTGAGAACAAGGGATCCGTGCAGGTGTCATGGCAGCTGGGGTTCTTCTGAAGGGCCCCAGGGCTGCCTTAGCAGACTGCCTATCAAGCAATCCCTGTGGGGTGGCTTGATAGGCTGCCTGTCAAATTGCAGTATGACGTAATGCTGTAGCATTATTTCATACTGCAGGAGCGATCAAAGCATTGCATGTTGTAGTCCCCCAGGGGGACTTAAAAGTAAAGTTTAAAAAAATCAATAATGTTTTTTTTAATTGTAAAAAAAAAATGTAATAAAAGTTTAAATCACCCCCCTTTTGCCATATCTATAATTAAAAATCTAAATAATAAAATAAAAATACATATCTGGTATCGCCGCATCCGTAAAAGTCCGATCTATCAAAGTAGCGCATTATTTACCCCACACGGTGAATGTCATATAAAAAAAAAAAGAAAGAACGCCAGAAATGCACTTTTTCAGTCCCCCTGTCTCCCAGAAAAAACACAATAAAAACCGATCAAAAAGTCATATGTATTCGAAATTGGTACTATCGGAAACTACAGGAAATCCCGCAAATGAGATCTCACACAACTACGTCGATAGAAAAATTAAAAAGTTATTGCGCGCACAAGATGACCGCAGAAAATAATTGGAAAAAATTAAATGTCTTTGAAAAAAAAATGGACAGTAAAAAAAAAAACTATACAACTTTGGTATCGTAGCAATCGTAGTGAACCATAGAATAGAGTTATCATGTCGCAGACTTTGGATAAGAACATACCCCCTAATTTACTCAGTAACGTACCATAACCTGCGCAAAAATCAATGGGAAGCCCTGTTGAACAAAGAGATCAAGGATATATCCCCAAATTCCTGAAAATTGATTTCTTTCCTCTTCTTAGCCACAAAACAAACTATTGCTCATTTCTGGCGTGAAGCTTCTCTGGACTTTTCTGAAGTTAAACGGCAAATGAATTGGTATCTGATAAATGAAAAGCTAACCTCGATAGTAGAAGATAAACATCATACATTTCTTGGTATATGGACTCCATGGATGAATTATGCCCTTCCTCCGGCGGGGGTGAGCCTACTAACCTAAATATGATTTCCTGGTGCCTTTGCCCCTGGGGGCGGCAGTCCTTAGAGAGAGAGGGAATACTTCCCCACCCCACCCCACCATCCAACCCTTCCCTTTTTCTCCCCTTGAAATACTATTTGGCCCTGGCCAGGCCATTGCTATGTATTGTATAATGTTCTTCTTGCAAATAGCACTGAAAGCTGTGAACCAAGATTACAATTGATTACTCGGCCGCGGTGATCCAGATTCAGGTATGCCAATCAGAGGCTGCAGCGTCACCATTTGAAACTCCTGGCATCTTGGTGCCCAGCATATGAGTAATGATGTCAGGAGGATGAGCCGTGATGCTGCACTGAATTGCCAGGGCCAAGGATAGGTAAGTACTGCTATCACTGGTGTAACTATAGAGGATGCAGGGGATGTGGTTGCACCCGGGCCCAGGAGCCTTAGGGGCCCATAAGGCCTCTCTTCTCCATATAGGGAGCCCAATACTATGAATAAAGCATTATAGTTGGGGGCCGTATTTCAGATTTTGCATCAGGGCCCAGGAGCTTCAAGTTACGCCTCTGCGAGGTGTAACTTAGAGATAGTAAATGGATTCCCAGATCATGATTAAATACAAAATAATATGTGTTTATGGCATATTCCAAGAAATGTGATAAACTCTCGATAGTAACTCACATCATTATCAACTTCATATGTAGACTCCTTCTGCTGGATGTCCAGGCCCATATTGTTCCAGAGAGCATTAAGAACCTACTAACCACAAGATATGCCATAAATGTCTTATACATGTGGGGGTCCCACCTCTGAGACCCACACCTATCTCAAAAGCAGGCCCCCCTTCCTTACCTGCATTAACTCACCTCGACTGTCAGAAGTGGCCAGGATTATGGAAACAGCTGAACTGTCTCTTCTACACTCCTTCCATAACTCCCATAGAAGTGAATCTACATCTCAGGACTTACGGAAACAGTGCAGCTTACTGTGCTATCTCCATAACTTCCATTCACTTCTAAGGGGGTCAAAAAAACTGGGTAAAAGGCCAGTTCAGCTGTTTTGGTAAACCCAGCCCCTCTTGATCATCACATCCAGATGACTGTTTCAATTTCAGCCATTTTTGACTGAGATGATAATACCTCTTTAAAGGTATTTTACCCAATTTGATGATCACTGCCCAATGTAAGCATGCCAGCAAATAAATAATTGTTTGTCGTGAAAGAGTGTTGTGCTGACAATAATGTAAAGTGGATGAGAGGAGGGGGAACGAATGATCGTTTGTACGAACTCCATCAGCATCGTTGCTACCTGGAAATGATAGTAAACAAGTGTCATTCAATTTCCTATATTTTTGAGATGTACTTGTCAGGCAGTTTATCTGCTTGTGTAAAAGGACACTTCGGTCGGCTCAGATGGGTGGATTCCAATTGCGTCATCTGTGATTGGCATCCGTGTGGAGGATCCGCGCCAAACACAGGCATTGAAAAACATTTACTTTCACTTTTTAGTTCACACTCGTGGACATGAATTGCGTATTCCGCAAGCGGAGGAAAAATCGCAGCATGCTCTATTTTGCTGTGAACTCCGCGTAGACGACCTCCATTGAAGTCAATGCAAGCGATTCGCAGCCCGTACACACTTAGCATTGCGTATGGGCTGCAGGTACCTGCATCATCACCTAGTGACGGCGTGGGAAATACGCAATATAGAAATAGCAGGTACACAGGGTCACCGGCCATAACCTTTTCCGATCCAATTTCCCTGCCACCTGCCCCTCCCCTCCTCTTATTTATTTTGGGTGGGAAAGCGTGTTGTGGATACCTCAATTACTCAACAGAAACATTAAAATGATGTCATCATAATTTTAGTAGCAATTTTTTGAAAATGAAACATAATTTAATATGTATATTAAACTACATGTATATTATTATATATTATTATTATATATGTATGTTACACTGTGCAGGAGAGACAGGTCTGACATTAGAGTTTTCTTCTGTATATGTATATTACAGTAAGGGCTTATTCAGATGATCGTATATCGGGCGAGTTTTCACGCCCGGCCAATATACGGCATCCCTCTCTGCAGGGGGAGGAGGTTGGAAGAGCCGGGAGCAGTGCACTGAGCTCCAGCACCCTCCCCACCCCTCTGCAGTATTTGCAATGGGAGGGGCGGGACACGGCGGTGCCAAATTCTAGGGGGGCCTTAGCTCCACCCCCTCCCATTGCAAATAGTGCAGAGAGGGACACCTTATATCGGCCAGGTGTGAATACCCGGCTGATATACGATCATCTGAATAAGCCCTAAGCCTAAGAGAAGTCCAAAGTCGGACCTCTCTTCTGCGTAGTGTTAGAGACAGGTGTTGGACCTCGCCCGAAATGGAAGCTATGTATGGAAATCTCAATGTCGGATGAGGTCTAATACTGGATTGGAAAGCCACCGCACACATTAGTGAAATGGCATCCCAACCTGCCAATTTCGCTGGAACCAGACGACTCTTGCATGCGTATGGGACACTTCCAAATTTCCCCTGACAGATGATGTAGAGGGAAAGATATATTAACATTGTTAGGCTTGACTGTGTGTTCATGTGTATAGGAGGGCTGGGAAAAATATCAGTAAGCCAACAGCGATTGGAAGTGTATGACTATCCTTAGGGCTCATGCACAAATCGGTAAAACAGTACCCATACACTACTATGCACCGATACATCCACATGCCTCCATTTTTACAGGGAGGTTGTCCTTCGGGGCTTATTGTCCAGGTGCATGTCTCACTATATGCTCTGCAAATCTGCTCATCTGAACAAAAAAATAACGTTGCTTACAATTACACTGTAGTACCTAGTTGCAAACTCTAGATGGCGGTATACATTATGCCAAATCTCACCAAAAGAACTTTGTATGTGTATTTACCACACCTATAAAATAACTTATACATAGCGCTGCACATCGCACAAACCTAAGTCACACAAAGAAGAAATTACAAAAGAAATGCAAGGAAATCACGTTTAAATTAAACAATATTTATCTGGCAATTCTTATTGCAAAAGAAAATGACTGCAGAAATAATGTAAACCAGCAGGAGGCAGCACAGGCATTCAGCCCAGAAGACTGTGTGATATAATGGGGCTCACACTCGCCACCACACGGTCTAGTAGCGTGATTTAGTCCTAACTTGGTGTAAGAATGCCTTCCTTCTCGTCCTACCTTGATCTGGCAGGGGCGCTGCTGCGTTAATGTTAAAAAATACGCTGAAGCCATGGACACCATTGATCGCTATAAAATGCTCGGAATGACCAATAATGCCTAATTAGGGCAGCTGTCTCCTTTTACCAGCGTTCTACGCAGGGTAACTCCCTCCCGTTTTTTCTGCTGCCATATAAGTCTATGAAAGCTTGCTGCGTATCACTGCAAAAGATAGGGCAAGACCTGTCTTATCACGCGCCGTATAAATAACATGACCGAAAACGGTTGCGTATGTCCTATTTTTCCAGGCGCAATTTTTTTACATGGCAAAAAAATAGTTCGTCTGAATGAACCCATTGAAATCCAGCGCTTCGCATGGTGGCGTGTTATGTGCGATTTTTTTTAACGTGTCCAAATACCTGTGTAAATACGGTCGTGTGAATAAACAGTCAATGGAAGCCGTCCGTCATGCTATCTTCCGCTGTAGTACAGCGGAAAAGATAGCGTGAAAACGCTTCCCCGCCCACCGCTGGCCGTGTCATATGACGCTGCTGGTGCGTCACATGACACTGCCGGCGCGTCATGCGCTCTACTGCGCATGCGCGCTGGATTGTCATGTGGAACGTCGGGCGGCGGATCCGGAGGTAAGTATGGGGTCTCTGGGGGGGCGCCGTGACGGGCTCCGCTGCGGTATTCAGCTTGCAGAGCCCGTCACGGCTGTGGGCACTAGGCCTAGTACTGTATCCCATTGTGCCACCTTTTGTATGCTGTTTTTTTTCTCCCTTATGGCCTCCTGCCCACAGACAGAGCAGAGCAGGAATCCCGTGGGGATAAACAAAAAAGTCCCCGCTGGCGATCGTGGAAAAACACGTTTTTTTACCACGTTTTTCCACAGTCTCCATTAATACTATATTAATAGAGACCTCCCACCGCAGAAAAACGCGGTAAAATAGAACATGCCGCGATTTTTCTTCTCGCAGCATAAATCCGCGGCAGAATTCCGCATGTGAGGACTGAGCCCTTAGGTTCAATAGAACCTAATAGCTGCGTTATTCTGCTGCAGATTTACCCGGCGGGGAATGCGGCATAAATCCGGCCGTGGGCATTAGCCCTACGGCTTATTTAGACGACCGTATTTGCACAGGCATTTCTGCACGTTAAAACGTCGCACATAAAGCGCGGCCATGCGTCTCATTGGATTTCAACCGCTTCATTCAGATGAACGTGTTTTTTCTGCACAAATTAGTCCAGGAAAAAATAGGACCTGCTCTATCTTTTTCGGCCATCTTTTTTATAAGGGACGTGAAGTGATAGGTCCTGACTAGAGATCGAGCATTGCCCCGTTAGCGAATACCTGCCCGCTCGGGAGCAAAGATTCGGCTGCCGGCGGGGTCGGGGAGCTGCGGGGGAGAGCGGGGAGGAATGGGGGGGGGGGAGATCTCACTCTCTCCCCTCCGCTTCCCCCTACTCACTCCCGCAACTCACCGCTCTCCCCAGCGCCGGCACCCGACTCTTTTGAGACGAGCCGGCAGGTACTCGCATAAGGCACTACTTGCTCGAGTAGTTTGCCTTAGCGAGTACGCTCGCTCATCTCTAGTCCTGACCTATCTTTGTCCGTGTTATGCAGCAAGCTCCCATAGGGTTCTATGGCAGCAGAAAGGGATAGGGAGGGAGTTACCCTGCGTACAATGCTGGGTAAAGAAGACAGCTCGCCCTAGCCCTTCCGAGCATTTCATCTGATCGTTGCTTCAGCGTGTTTTTTTACATTCGCCCTGCAGCGCTCCGTGTAAATGACTTCAAAAAAGCCAATTACGATCAGGAGTCGAGCTTGTTAAAAATTCATTCATGCTCATATACATTGCATACGGGCGAACGCAAACGCTTGTGTGAAGGAGCCCTTAGGCGAACTTCACATGAGCAAGGGCGATATCAGGCCGTAAATTACGGAGTTCGCTGAGTTTCTCCCATTGTTTTCAACGGGAGACCCCGCATCACATTTTGTGCACTTTGCACATGGTGGATGCTGCCGCCGGGCCCATTGAAAACAATGGGCGGTGCGATGCCAGAGCACGCACAATATAGGACATGCCGCAATTTGATTCCCTCATGGCATTACATCGCACTGCGATCCTATGTGGGGAAAAAAAATCGCTCATGTGTATGACCCCATTCAAAAGATTAGGATTCATATTTGTGCGTCTCGTAATACACGAATCTCACGCGATTTTCATGCCAGTATGAAGCCGGCCTTATATGTATTTGTGATATATATTGTGTGTTATAAAAATAACATTATTTTTTATGTTTTTTTTTCCCTTATTCTTTGCCTGGTGTTCTTTCATTTTGTGTGTTTCTGTTCTTATATGGAAGGTTTGGCGTGGATATTGTCCTTGAGGTTTTAAAAGTCTGTTAAATGTCAGATATTGACTTATACGTTAGCCACCATCCAATAGGTGGCGCTGTGGAGGCTTTATGCCATCGCTCTTTGGGCTAATTCCCACAAACGGATTTCTGCTGCATTCTCTGTGGCAGAAGTCCGTGGCGGAATAACGCAGCTAATAGGTTCTATTGAACCTAAGGACTCAGTCCTCACATGCAGGATTTACGCCGTGGGAAAAAAAATGCGGCATGTTCTATTTTTCGTGTTTTTCCGCGGCGGGAGGTCTCCATAATATAGTATTATTGGAGACCACGGAAAAATACACGATTGCCAGCAGGAACTTTGTTGCTTACCCCGCAGGATTCTCGCGGCGTAAAACTGTGGGCATATCCTGCTCCGTCCATGGGCAGGGGGCCTAAGGCGTAGGCTTTTTCTTTAGAAGATGCTTTATTAGAAGCTTGGTATAAAAAAGCACAAGTTCTGCACATCCAACAAATTAAAGGTAAGCCATGGCCGTGGCAATCCAGTACAAGCAGAAACCCATGGCAACAGCACTCATACACATTTACATCATGGAGTTTCGGTGTTCACATGGAGGGGGATCAGGGGTCAATCCCACTCCATACAATGCCAGTGCCACCAAGGCTGCCATTGCAGATTGCCTATCAAGATGCCTGTCAGATCACGGTATAATGTAATACTATGGTATTTCAGCATACTGCCGGAGCGATCAAACCATCACAAGTACTCGTACCCGCAGGGGACTAAAAAGAATTGTAAAAGTTTAAAATGTTTTTATTAACTATGTAAAAAAATAAACGGCAATAAAGGTTTTTTAAAACTTAAATAAAAAGTACCCAAAAGATATTTGGTATCGCTGCATCCATAAAAGTCCAATCTATTAAAGTAACACGTTATTTACCCCACACGGTGAACGTCATCACAAAAAAATTACGACAAAATTGACCTTTTTGGGTCATCCCATCTCCAAAAAAAAAAGTGATCAAAATGTCATAAGTACTCAAAAACTACAGGATGTCCTGAAAAAAAGGAGGCCTCACACAGCTATGTTGACAAAAATTTTTTAAAAGTGATGGCTGTCAGAAGATATCTGCAGAAAGTCATTTTATTTTTTTCCCAAAGATACTTTATATTTTAAAAACAGTACAGCAAAAAAAACCCTATATAAATTTGGTATTGTAGTGATCGTACTAAGGGCTTATTTACACGATCGTATATTGGTCCGGTTTTCACGCCCGGCCGATATACGCTCTCATCTAATCAGTTCCCCCCTTCCCTTTCCCTCACCAGCTCTCTGCCTCTCTCCTCCAGTCCAGTGTTTAGCTTAGCTCCGCCCCTGTTCTGCCCCCCTCCCATTGCAAACCTCTCGGGGAGGGGGGGAGAATTGCTTAGATGGGAGCGTATATCGGCCAGCCGTGAAAACGCTGGATGATATATGCTCGTGTAAATAAGCCCTAACACATAGAATAAAGTTATCTTGTCATTTTCGCTGCAGTGTGTACACTGTAGAAACAAAACTCTCCCCCAAAGATGGTGAAATTTTATTTTTTGCATTTCCTTCCACTTACAATTTTTTAAAAGTTTTTCAGCACATTATATAGCACCATTGAAAAAAATACAACTCGTCCCGCATAAAGCAAGCCCTCTAAAAGCTAAGTTGATGGATAAATAAAAGAGTTACGATTTTTTTCTAAGTGGAGAGGTGAAAACGAAAATGAAAAAAAAAGGGCGCGTCCTTAAGGGGTTAATATTTGCATAAGAATGCATAACTATTGTATGTACTATATACATGTGTGCTAAGAACCTTACATGTTTATGTGGTTAGTGTATACAACAGTTAGGCAAACAGATATTAAATGTGTATTAGTGCTGCTGCCAAGTGTTTTTGTTTGTATGGTTATTGAGAAAGAATGAAATACTGCAGTTACAAAAACATCCAGCAGGGGGAGCATTTAAACCGAAAGAGAAGGGTGTGGTCCTTAAAGGAGATGTCCCGAGGCAGCAAGTGGGTCTATACACTTCTGTATGGCCATAATAATGCACTTTGTAATGTACATTGTGCATTAATTATGAGCCATACAGAAGTTATAAAAAGTTTTATACTTACCTGCTCCGTTGCTGGCGTCCTCGTCTCCATGGTGCCGACTAATTTTCGCCCTCCGATGGCCAAATTAGCCGCGCTTGCGCAGTCCGGGTCTTCTCCTCTTCTCTATGGGGCTCCGTGTAGCTCCATGTAGCTCCGCCCCGTCACGTGCCGATTCCAGCCAATCAGGAGGCTGGAATCGGCAATGGACCGCACAGAAGCCCTGCGGTCCATGAAGACAGAGGATCCCGGCGGCCATCTTCAGCAGGTGAGTATGAAGACGCCGGACCGCCGGGATTCAGGTAAGCGCTGTGCGGGTGGTTTTTTTAACCCCTGCATCGGGGTTGTCTCGCGCCGAACGGGGGGGGGGGGTTTAAAAAAAAAAAAACCCGTTTCGGCGCGGGACATCTCCTTTAACCACTTAAAGGGAAACTGTCAGCAGGTTCGTGCTGATCAAACCGAGGGCCACTTAAACTGGGGACAGATATGCCTATTCGGTCCATGTATATTTCATTGTGAAATGCTGCAGCGTTCCAGAGAACACCCTTAGATGTTGGACTTGGAGATCAGCTGGAATGGCGTGAGAAAACTGCAGCACTATCACAATTTTGTTTGTGAGATGTCTGAGCGTCAGTCATGCTTTTTCTTGCAAAAACATGGCTGCGGCTTGCGATTTTCTTGCACATTTTTCTCGTGTGATTTTATTGTGAGAAAGACAATATGATTTTCTAATGTTAAAAAGGCATTGCACGAAAATCGCAAGTTCGTGCGTTACAATGCGATAAAATGAAGGATGAGTGAAAACATCGCAAATGTGAAGGAAACATTGAAAAACAGATTTCATAAATTTCCGTTTTCACGTGCTCTCGCATCGCACAAAAATCTCGTGATTTTATTGCTTGTGTGAAACCGGCCATAAGGCTGGATTCACACGAACATATATTGGCTCGGTTTTCACGCCGAGCCGATATACGTCGTCCTCGTGTGCAGGGGGGGGGAGGAGGGAAGAGCCAAGTGCAGGAACTGAGCTCCCGCCCCCTCTTTACCTCCTCTCCGCCCCTCTGCACTATTTGCAATGGGGAGAGGCGGGATGGGGCGGGGCTAATCCTCAGAACTTAGCCCCGCCCCTGTTCCACCTCCTTTCATTGCAAATAGTGCAGAGGGGTGGAGAGAAAGCAAAGAGGGGGCAGGAGCTCAGTTCCTGCTCCAGGCTCTTCCATCCTCCCTCCCCCCCTGCAGATGAGGATGACGTATATCGGCTCGGAGTGAAAACCAAGCCGACATACGTTCGTGTGAATGCAGCCTGAGGTACATACAACCAATTTACTAACTTATTAAAGGGGTTGTCCCGCGCCGAAACGGGTTTGGTTTTTTTTCAATAGCCCCCCCGTTCGGCGCGAGACAAACCCGATGCAGGGGTTAAAAAAGAAAACCGGATAGTGCTTACCTGAATCCCCGCGCTCCGGTGACTTCTTACTTACCTGGTGAAGATGGCCGCTGGGATCTTCACCCTCGGTGGACCGCAGGGCTTCTGTGCGGTCCATTGCCGATTCCAGCCTCCTGATTGGCTGGAATCGGCACGTGACGGGGCGGAGCTACGAGGAGCCGCTCTCCGGCACGAGCGGCCCCATTCAGAAAAGAAGAAGACCGGACTGCGCAAGCGCGTCTAATCCGGCGATTAGACGCTGAAAATTAGACGGCACCATGGAGATGAGGACGCTAGCAACGGAACAGGTAAGTGAAAAACTTCTGTATGGCTCATAATTAATGCACAATGTACATTACAAAGTGCATTAATATGGCCATACAGAAGTGTATACCCCCACTTGCTTTCGCGGGACAACCCCTTTAACTCTTTAACAGGTGGATGGAAAACAGCAATTTGGGCTTTTTTTGGAACGACCACACGGAAATACCGCAAGATATCCACGGGAGGAATGCTACTTCAAAATCTGCAGCCTTTTGCTTCGGATTTTGGAGCGGCTTCGCCGATAAAAAGGAGGGACCGCCCGTGGAAACAGAGAAAGAATTGACATGCCTTGTCTTTGAATTCCATGCGGCATTTCAATTTCAGCGTGGTTTGGCCGCAACGCATCGGCAGCAGGGTGTGGATGAGATTTTTGCAAATCCTGTCCACTTTGCTGGCTAAGGGCTTATTCACATGGATGTATATCAGTTGGGTTTTCATGCTCAGCCCGATATACGCTGCCCCTCTCTGCAAGGGGAGGAGGCGGGACGGGGCGGGAGCTAGTGTGCTGAACCCCCCTCTCTGCCCCTCACAACTGTTTGCAATGGGAGGGGCGTGATGGGGCGGAGCCCTGTCCCACCTCCCCATTGCAAACAATGGTAGGGGCGGGAGCACAGCACACTGCCTCCCTACTCGTCCCGCCTCCTCCCCTTGCAGAGAGGGGCAGCGTATATCAGCCCGAGCGTGAAAACTTGGCCGATATACATCCATGTGAATGATAAAAAGCTGCGGGCGGAGTTTCCGTGCAGAAAGTCTGCACGGAAAATCCGCGGCAATTACGCCCCGACTGAACCGAGCCGCACAGTGATTTATATAGTTTTTTTTTTTTAAGTTTGCCCAATGAAAGCATTTTCCCTTAAAAAATATAGCATTGTCATATTCAGGGGGCCATAACTTTTTGCCATTAATGAAGCTTGTGTTTTGTGGGGTGAGCGGTGGTTTTTATTAGCATCATGTTGGTGTGCAAACAACTTTTTGATTCCTCTTTATTTCATGTTTGGAGGCTGGAGGGTCGTGCAGAAGCCATTCTGGCTCTGCGTTTTGTCTTTACTTTGTTAGCCTTGTAGGGTAAATAATACTTTACTATTAGGGCGAGCACCCACTGGCGTTTGCGTTTTCCGCAATTTTTCCGCGCGTTTTTCGCGGCGTTTTTCGCGGCGTTTTCGCGGCTTTTCCATTAATTTCCATGGAGAAAAATAAGGACACATATGCAACTGACAGTTCCTATGTTAAAAACGCAAACGCAACGCAAAAAAAACGCCAGTGGACAGGAACACATGTTATCTCTATGCCTGTGCAGGAAAAACGCAAAACGCAGGTAAAAAAACGCCAGTGGGTGCTCGCCCTTATAGTGCGCTTGTTGAATGCAGAAATACTAGTTATGTCTTTTTTAACTTTATTTTAGATTATAAAACAATGGTGATTTTTGTTAGATTCTTTAAGGGTGCCTGCACACGGCCGGTTGCATTTTTGGGCAGGCGAAAAACTCAGCGATAGGGCAAACGTGTATCTGCTTTGTAAAGTGCGTCATTGTGCCTTTTTTACCCAAATCGAACAAATGATAGCTTCATATGAAAACATACGTGCATAAAAAGGCAAAAAAAAGCCAAAAGATCGGATATGCCGCGTTATTTTGATATCGCAGCATCACAACAGAGAACACATCGCAGATGTCAATTAAACCATTGAAAGACATTGGTTTCATAAATCTGCTTTCTTACACACTTTCCCGCAGTCATGCGGGACAACATCGCTCATGTGTATGAACCCATGAATGGGGTTCATATTTGTGCGTCTAAAACACACACAAATCTCACGCGATTTTATCACCCATGTGAAGCCGGCCTAACATTTAATTAAACTTTTTTTCACAATGAGACTTGACCATGCAATCACTTGACTGCTTGCATAATACATTTTTATACTTCAGTATTGCAGTCTATTATATGGCACTCATCAGTTTTAGGGCTTATTTACACAAGCGTATATCGGCCGGCATTTTCACGGACAGCTGATATACACTTCCGTCTAAGCAGTTCCCCCCTCCCCTCCAAGCGGTTTGCAATTGGAGTGGGCTGGAAGGGGGCGAAGCTAAGCTCCCGCCCCTTGTCCATAGCCAGCAATGGGAGTGAGCCAGACAGAGTGGAGCTTAGGCCGGAGGCACACAAACAGATTTGCATTGCAGAATCCGCGGTCGGCGTCCGAATTTCGGATCTGCAGCAAATACTGTTCAGGACATACTATGCAAAATCGCTTTTTCCTACACACTCGCGGAATTCAAATTTCAATGCCTGCGAGTGCAGGAAAAAAAAATTTGCAGCATGTTCTATTTTCATGCTGACTCCGCTTGGTAGTCAATGGAAGCCGTCCAACCCATGGCCCTTCCGCAAGTGATGGCATAGGGAAAAAAAAAAGATTTAAAAAAGAAAAAAAATATGTGCTGTGCATGACCGACAGTGAACCGCCGCAGTCAGCCGCCACACAGAAAATCAAAGGTACACGGGGTCGCCGTCCGGGGACAGGGACGAATTCCGCTGCAGGCTGCCACATGCAGAATCCGACCCTTTCATGTGCCGCTGGCCTTACACTGACGGGCAGCCTAATAAGCTTCTGTAGATCATCATGACATAACCCCTGCTCATGACAGATATATACGTCATAGAGTATGAAGAGGTCAATATTCAGTCCTCAGTGTGGTCAATCTGAAGCAGGTAATTAGAACCCTATTGACTGAACTCCAGGTTAGTAAAATTGCAGTGGTTGGAAATGAAGCCTGGCAAGCTACAACCAAACTTTTTTTTTTTGCATGAAATTATACCTTAGGTATATATTCACATGTAGCAGAAAATGGTGCAGGAAATCCGCATCAAAACCACAACAAAAATGCATTGAAATCTGTGTCATTGGTCTCATTTTAAAGCATATCAGTAGCACTGCTAGAACCACAGCTACACCTCTCTGAAGTGGAGTCAAGCATGCTGAATTTACAGCTGTCACACCTATGTACATGACGAGGGGGCAGCGGAGGACGAGCAAGCAGAGAATGAGCTGTAATATTATCCTGTCTGTCCCCCTGTCCCAGGCAAGGGCTGACCTGTACTTTTGGTCACCTCTTCCCCTTATCAATCAGAGAGCATATTTGCTCTCTGATTATCACATGAGGGTCTTTTTTTCCAGAAAAGAAGTGAAAAGATGAGTACTTGCTCATAATCACTCCTCTGTGCAAAAGCAGTAAAGCATAATAGGGCACATTCAGACGACCATATATTGGTTGGGTTTTCACGCCGGCTGATATACGGCGTCTCTCTCTGCAGGGGGAGGAGGCTGGAAGACTCGGGAGCAGTGCTCTGAGCTCCCGCCCCCTTTCTGCCTCCTCTTCGCAGTTTTTTTTTCCCCATTATCTCCAGCAAAAAATGAATAATGGTTACTCAATACGTTTTATAAGTCCAAAATTGTTTCCTACGGTATTACAAAAAGGACTCGTCCCGTAAAATGCGAAGTGTCATGCAACTACATTGACAAAAAATGTAAAAAGTTATGATTGCTAGAACACAAAAGGGAAAATAATTTACTGGTTGTTGAGGATAACATTAGTTATGTCACTAAGGGGCTATAAATACACTTAAGAGAACTGAGTTCTGCGCCAAATATATTTACATGAGACATTATTTCAAAATCTACAATAAGTGACATTTTTAGAAGGAATTTCCTCATTTTAATGGGACTGTAGTATTACCAAGTTGACTACAGAATGTGTAATCGTGGAGGTCCAACCTCTGAGGATGGGAGGAATGTGTCCCTGTTTGAATATAGTGTAGGCTGAGCTTCCGTGTTGCCACTCCATTCGAAGTCTATGATGGCGGACACAAGCCTTCCATTCTAGTGATACGTGGAGGTTCCAGCGGTAGGATCCCCACTGACCATTCTGTGGATAGTTGATAAATTGTCATTCTGGAAATACCTTTTTAAATCCTGGAAAATCCCTTTAAGCCCCTTTAAATAAATGTAATTGACTAGGACATGGGTTACTACAGGTGGGAACAGTATAGGTGAGCTTGGCCCTGCAGGGAGACATGACACTGCAACTGACACGCATTACTCTGCATGTGACTCATATAATGTAAACTGTCAGCTGGCCTCCCAATATATCTTCCTGTCATATAACGCCTAAGCGTCTAATGATTTGGATATTCTCTTGTGCCATTAGCAATAGATATAGACACTCGATGACCAGATCCATTTTCAGGTATCATCTTCTTTCTTAACCTGCCAATGATTTATGACATAACTTAGGATGGGATTTCACACTTGGAATTCTCCTCCCAATCAGAAGGACAAGCAGATTTACAGGCTGTTTTTTTTTCTAGAATTAGAACATAGCAAATCCAATGTAACAAATCCCCACTATAACCCCCATAATGGAGTCTCCTGTTACCACCACATTCTGCAGGTCAGATACCGGTGGGTCCGGTAACTACAAGTCTTTGTACATTGCAACTATTAAAAGATATGTGCAATAAAATGGGCTGCCCGCTAGTAAATTCAGCCTAAAATGGCTAATAACATGTAGCAATAGATGATATTCACTTACAACAGGCAGTGGACAGGTTAAATCCCTTTCCCACAAGCCCAATGATCAGGTACAAACATTCTTAAAGGGGTTGTCTCGTGAAATCAAGTGGGGTTCAGCACTTCTGTATGGCCATATTAATGCACTTTGTAATATACATCGTGCATTAATTATGAGCCATACAGAAGTTATTCACTTACCTGCTCCGTTGCTAGCGTCCCCGTCGCCATGGATCCATCTAAATTCGCTGTCTTCTGGCGTTTTTAGACGCGCTTGCGCAGTCCGGTCTTCTCCCTGGTGAATGGGGCCGCTCGTGCCGGAGAGCTGGTCCTCGTAGCTCCGCCCCGTCACGTGTGCCGATTCCAGCCAATCAGGAGGCTGGAATCGGCAATGGACCGCACAGAGCCCACGGTGCACCATGGGAGAAGACCCGCGGTGCATCGTGGGTGAGATCCCGGAGGCCATCTTGGTAAAGGAAGAAAGAAGTCGCCGCAGCGCGGGGATTCGGGTAAGTAATAAACTTTTTTTTTTTTTAACCCATCCCTTGGGTTTGTCTCGCGCCGAACGGGGGGCCTATTGAATAAAAAAAAAAAAACGTTTCGGCGTGAGACAACCCCTTTTAGAACTTTTGTTTGTCCAATCACCAGGCCATGGTAAACATAGGAGAAAAGGGGCTCTATAGCAAAATATTAAGGTGCTGGTTTTGACACCTAGAACGGAGGGGTTTTGTGTTTTTGTTTTCCCTTGCACTCCCTTTAATGAGCTTTAAAGAGTACCTGCACTTTCAATCTGCAGAGCTCTTGCTCCATTGGCCGTTTTTCAGATCCTCCCAGCAACTAAAGACTGCCCCATATAGCACATTTTTACTAATACTGTCTAGCTGTTAGACAGTGCAAACTTTGATAAATGTGGCACATTTAAAGAATGTCTATTCTAAGTGACTGTCTAGTCGAGCTTTATACCACCTATTAGTTGGTGTAGTTTACACGAAAAATTGTGCCAAAAGTTTGGCAAAATTGTTGGTGCATATAGGCTACCCCCCCTTTACAAAGATCCATGCTAAAGGCCTCCTAACATAAACAGAAATTCCGCGGTGGGATTTCACGCAGAATTTCTGCCCGTGCCCGCTGCCATAGGATTGCATTAGTTTATGCAATCCTATGCAGACAGCCACGATTTGACCACGTGAAAACTCACGCGGTAAACAAATTGGGGCATGTCCTATTTCTGTGTGACCCTCACAGAGGCCCGCACAGAAACGACACGGCTGACGCGCCGGCTGCGCAGCAGATGGCACATAGCAGAGCGAGATGCCGGGAGGAGGTGAGCGCCGGGTCACTACAGGGGTACGGGTCACATCCTGCTGCGATAATCCTCGCAGCGGGATCCGACCCGGCCGTCTGCAGGAGGCTTATGTCAGACATCTTAGAAAAATGTATCTAAGTGTCTAAAATGCATCATAAATAGGGTGCAAAGTTTGTTAGACAGTTTTGGTGGAATTTGTATAAGACGTTCCCAATAGTAAATCTGCCCTAGTATCCTTCCTTAGCAATAAATTAACATGGGAGCTTATTTACTATTGAAAATTCAACACTTTTCGGGGGCAAGTTGGGCAAAAATCTGTGAAACCTGCTTTGTACCATCTTTATTATGTGGTTAAAACACTTTTGGATAGTTTTTTTTTCGGTGTTTCTGACAAAGAGGTAAACATTATTAGAAAAGGGAGCTTGGCCTAAATTGCACCAAAAAAGTGCCGATAAATGGTGCAATTTTTTTTGTTTTAACCTAAGCTAACTAAAAAGTGGTATAAAGTTAGACGCAACAGTCTTAAAGTTTGACATATTTATCATCCAGCAGAGCCACTGTGATAAATCTAGCATATTTTAAGACTGTGTAGTCTAAGCTTACACTACCTGATGATTAGACAGTATTAGAAAACAAGCCCCATAGTTTGTATAAAGACATCCATCCATCCAGTTCGGCCTATCATCCTGCAACGTTGATCCAGAAGAAGAAAAAAAAAACACTTCATCTAAGGGAAAAATTCCTTCCTGACTCCAAATCTGGCCATCAGATCAACAAGCCATCTCCAGTAATCTAGTGACTAGAACTTGTAAGGCTGCTGCCGTAGACGGTTCGAGAAGCTGCCGCCTATATACTATTTAGAGTATGTGTAACATACTCCTCATCAGTCCATAGGTTGATGATCTAAGGGACTGAAGAAGATCCCTAGTCTTTTTATTCCCAACTATAAATAGGAGAAGGAGCAAACACCTGTTCCCCCTCAGCCTTGTGTAAAAAGCAGCTGTTCTTCACTAGGAATAGAAGTGAGACACAAGATGCATGCCTCCTATCATCCCAAACCCCTGCTCCTCTCCCACCCAACGCACCAACATCAAAGCACAAAGCAGATGGCACTATTTCATGGTCAGGCTATCAGGTTGCTGTCAGAACATAGATGAAGATAGAAGTAGTCCTAGTTGTAGATTCTTCAACAATCTAGTGAGCCTTTCTTGATTGCTTCACAGTCAGTGAAAGGGTTAAAGGTATGCTAGAACAGAGCGTGATATAATTAAAGGGCGTTTTTAGGGGTTTTATAGATTTTTCTTTATGGCAGTATGTGCCCACCTTTATGTGGTCCCTACCACTTGCTGCTCCTGTAATTGCGTGCAAGCTGCGGTTTCTCGATGTGAGGTCTTATACGATGCATGTAAATATAGAGCTCACTTGTCACGATTGAGTCACTATATAAAAGTTTCCATTTTAGTCCTCGGGCAGGCGATACACACAGCACAGTCTGTCCTAACATCTGACCAAAAATGAAGACTAGTAACTGCAGTGTGAAGCTGATGATTGGCTAACCCCATTATGACGAATTTGTGGGTTTTGTGTTGTTACAGTGGGAACAATATGTCCTGCTCCCATGAATACCGCGGCGTGGTAATGGCAGACAGCCTAGTGCTTATATCTATATGTGTTGAGCCAGCCTTATGTGTCGCATCCTTTTTTTTTTTTACAATAAAGGGGGTATTTTCCAAAAGTTATGTTGTTGCCATGTAATAAAATCTTACGGTTCATGACTGGTGCAATGAGATGTCTGAAATCAATTATTTAGCTCACTTATTAGTAACTCATCAGAACATGCACTCTCCACCAAGAGAAAACAGACTGGCCCTTCTAATGCATCTCTGTTAAACAGTTATATACCTCTTCCCGTGACATCACAGCACCGTTCCTTCAGAACACCACCTGTCTGTCCGCTGTCCTCTTTCTACCTAAAACTAAACCTCTCATAAACTGACCTTCTCCTGTTTCCGCCCTCTAACTCATGCCTGACATCTCCATCTCAGTGTGTGGCGCCACCATAACTCCTAGACAACATGCCCGCTGCCTTGGGGTCATATTCGACTCTGATCTATCATTTACCCCCTACATCCAATCTCTGGCCCGAACATGTCAGCTGCATCTCAAGAACATCGCAAGAATCCGCTCTTTTCTCACTGTGGACACACTAAAAACGCTTACTGTTGCCCTCATCCACTCCCGGCTCGATTATTGCAACTCTCTGCTGATCGGCCTCCCCTGCACCAGACTCTACTCCCTCCAATCCATCCTGAATGCGGCAGCCAGGCTCATCTTCCTGTCCAGCCGCTATTCGGACGCCTCTGCCCTGTGCCAGTCACTGCACTGGCTGCCCATCAAATACAGAATTCAATTCAAACTCATTATCTTCATCCATAAAGCTCTTCACAGCGCAGCGCCGCCCTACATTGCTTTCCTCCTCTCAATCGACCACTCAGTCCACCGCCTCCACTCCACTAACGAAATCAGACTGAGTGCCCCTTTAATTCGAACTTCTCATTCCTGCCTCCAAGACTTCTCCAGAGCAGCACTAGTCCTCGGGAACACATTACCCAAAGCTATGCAGGCAATCGCTGACACACAACTTCAGACATGCTCTAAACGCACCTCTTCAGGGAGCCATACCATATTCCCTAAGCCAAACCCCTCTGTACTCCGCCTGATAACATGCTCCCTCTCCTGCCGACTGCGACCTCTGCTAGCTGTAATCAACCAGCACCTGCAGTCATACCAATTCCACCACTATACAGCTTAAGGGCTAATTCCCACGGATGGATTTCGTCCACTTTTCATGCGGCGGGAATCTGCGGCATTATTCCGCAGCTATTGGGTTCTAGTAAACCTCATAGCTTTTCGCCTTGCAATGTTCACACTGTGGAATTCCGCAGCGTGAAAGAAATCGCGTCATGTTCTATTTGACGTAGAAAAATGCGCGGCTGGCTTCCCTTATAGTCAATGGAAGACATCCATCATGCGATACTTCCGCTGTGAGCACACAAATAAGTTGGCAAAATCCCTACCCGACTCCAACAGGCAATTAGAAGAAATCCCTGGACCTATTATCCATGTTCGGCTAGGTGCAACATCCATTTTACATTCACAAAAAACGGTCACTTTTTCATTTGTGAGCAGTTCTATGTTTCCTTTGCATTTGGTCCGTTTTTTTTCTTCCATATTCCATCTTTCTTTCATATTCACAAAAAAAAAATGAAATAAACCCAATTCTTTTCTTCTGCATCTTTTTAAAAAAGCAGCCCATGGACGGCACGCCATCTAAGAGCTGTCAGCTTTTTCCTATCCCCATTGACTTGAATGGATGAGTCTCGTCCATAACATGGATCAGCATAGTGCATGCAATGAGGTTTTTGTTCCTGCAGTCTGTGTCTGGGTGAAGAAGCTCTAGTGAGTGTTGCCACACTGAGTAATTTGGGCCCATATGCTGTCCATGTGTAGTCTGATTTTTTAAATAGGCAACTCAAGGATAATCAAAAACCCGCTATTGAACCATTACTTTTTCCCGCATTGCATCACAGCGCGGGAAAAAAATTGCAGCATGTCCTATCTTTGGGTGTTTCCTCGGAACACCGCACATTGCATCGCCCACTGTTTTTAATGGGGCTGGCACTGCATTGCACAGTGTGCAAGGCACACGTGAGTGGGATGTGAGGTTTGCCAATTGAACACAATGGGAAACACTCCGCTGCGGAGGATCGCTACTTCCCCACAGGGACATCGTACTTTGGCGAGCACGATTTCGGCCTCGCCCATGTGAAATTAGCCTGAGGGTTAATTCACCCTGAGAGCTTAAATACACTGCTCCGGCACAACTACCCTCGTTGGCACGGAGCATAGTTGCGCCTGAACGAGGAAAATTTCCTCTCCTTCGACAGCTTTTTAAACACCGTGCCAGAACGCAGGAGGTTGAAAATAACCGCGGGAATATAGGTGCTGCCCGATCTTTCCCGCACGTAGATTATCACAACTGTATAAAAATCAGTTCCATTCAACTGAATGGGGTCTGCTTTGGCAGCAAGTATATGGATTTCTACATGCCCCATTCACATGAATGGGATAGTCACGTAAATTTGCCCCAAATTAAATAACTAATAATCTCATGATTTTATAGAGAAAAACCCAAATCCATTCTAAATTCATTTGAAGAGATTTTTATCCAAACATTCGTAGAGTTATTGTTGTCCTTCAAGGACTTGTCCAACAAATAGTACTTATCTCGTATTGGTGGGGGGTCTGATTGCTGGGACCCCCACAGATCATGAAAATGAAGATCCCAAAGGTCCCTGAAAAAATATAGTGGTGGTCACACGTGTACTACTGCTTTGTTCATTTCTATAGGACTACCAAAGATAGCCAACATTTGTACTCGGCTATCTCCGGCTGTTAGAATGAATGGAACCGTATTGTGCATACCCATACCACCAATCCATTCATTCGGGAACTGTTGACAGCTCCCATTACTGTGATCGGTCAGACCCCCACAGATGCTAAGTAGTTTTCATGGGACAACCCCCTTAAAGGTAACATAGCTTAAGTGGTCCATTTACACCTGATGTAACATGCACTGATCGACACACATTGATCGGCGCTCATTTAACTTTCTTTTACACTGGCTGAGAATTGGCTTTTGGGGAGGAACAATTGCTAATATGATCCTTTTTTCCCCATAGGCCGGCTATGTATCTCCATGTTCACACAGGGAAATCTACTGCCAATCAGAGAACATTTTTATACTTGCTGAAACTGAACCATCAGCTACAACGAGTGTTTGCTCTTTCATCTGCTGATCGTTGGTTCCTTTACACATCGCAATTCTTGAGCAAACAAGCTTTTGGAGGAACATTTGGGTCCTATTATTGGCCTTTACTGCATTCTAGTCCCCTATTCATACTAGTCATTATGAATTGGGTGTACCGATGCTCGGTAAAACCTCCCAAGTCGTAAAGAGCCTTAACACAACACAGGCATCTACAGGACCTTACTTTACCATGTATCTGATTTCATTGGAATATTTCTAATATATTATTAGAACGTATCTTCCGCACCTAAAGTGTAATAATAGCTTGGAACAATCTTCCTAATAACAACAGTAGTTTTTTTTATCTAGCCTGGGATAAACATAAGTTCATGCTAGAAAAAAGAAAACCTAAAATACATAACATAATGAAAAAAGAAAAAAAAATATATAGAAAAGGTCAAGTAGAACATGTAAAATTAAATTTAAAAAGCCTGGCGCTAATCTGTTGTGAACGCTATAATCATTTTTTGGTTAATGGGCTCCTTAGCTGTGCTGCAAACAGATCTTCTTGAAGTGCCTCCTGACTTTGCATTTGTGTCTGTACTGGAAGCAATGTGTCACTGCGGTGGACGAGGTCCAGGAGAAGGTGGTGAGGAGGGGCTGTAAAATGCAGCTGCGCTACTTGGAAAGCGTGAAGATGTCTGAGTGGAAAATGATACGTCCTAGAACCTTCACACGGAACCATCAGCTTCACACGACACATTCACATGGCTCTCACCATACGATTGAACCTTCACCCAGGGGCGTAACTAAAGGCTCAGGGGCCCTGATGTAAAAGCTGAGCTGGGGCCCCCCTCTATCTGTATCTGTACTCGTACCCATACCTAAACCATGCTGCACAGAGGCATAACTTGAAGCTTCTGGGCCCCAATGCAAAACCTGTAACAGGGCCCCCAACTATAATGCTTTATTCATAGTACTGGGCTCACTATATTGAGAAGAGAGGCCTTATGGGCCCCGTAAGGCTCCTGGGCCCGGGTGCAACCGCATCCCCTGCACCCTCTATAGTTACGCCCCTGCCTTCACCCATACACCCACCAACCATTACTCTCACCTGTGACTGCTACCAACCTCATCCGTCAATCTGGGCACAGGTTCCGTCACTTCTGCCAGGTTCGCCATGTTTTTATCTAAAGCAGGTAAGGTTCCCAGAGATGAGTGAACGATGAGGGAGGTTTCACACACGGTATTATTTTGGAAAAGGCTAGTGCTGTTTTTAATAGTCTTCTGAAGCCAGAAGTGCATCCAGAGGGGAGAAGTTGAAGTCCCACCTTATAGTTCTAATCCTTTTTTAATCTGCTTCTAAAATAAAATGTATCAAAGTGCCAGAGTGTTTTCCAAAACATACTGTGTGAAACCACCCTAAAGGGCGGCTTCACACGGGCGGAGCTGAGCACTTGATACACACAGCATAGAACCCACTGATGTCAATGGGTTCGTACACATTTTTGTATTTTGCGCATGCAAAAAAACCTGTGGTACGCTTTATTTTTTACACATTTACGAACAAAGGTCCCCATAGAAATCTATAGGGGGTGCACAAATGCACGCGCAATATGCAAGTAAAATGCACAATACACTGCGCAATTCCAAAAAGAACACAGCTGGACCTTTTTAGGCGGAATAGCAATTTAAATCGAGGCATGGTTGTGTCCCGCGTGTACAAAAACCCTGCCTTGCACATGGAAAAAGTACAGTAAAATACGCCAACACACGCTAAAAAACAAAAAAAACTTGTGCTACGGCATGCTCAATTGCGTATACGCCCATGTTAAGCCGCCGTAAAAGATAACTTCATGTTTCATCCCGCCCCAGGAACCGTCTCTACTAGAGATGAGCGAGCACGCTCGGTTAAGGCAATTGCTCGAGCTAGCATCGGTCTTTTCGATTAACTGCATACTCGTCCGAGAAAATTCAGGGGGCAGCGGGGGTGAGCGGAGGGAGAGAGAGATCTCTCTCACTCCCCCCCCCCCCGAATTTTCTCAGATGAGTATGCAGTTAATCAAAAAGACCGATGCTAGCTCGAGCAATTGCCTTAACCGAGCGTGCTCGCTCATCTCTAGTAGAGACGGTTCCTGGGGCGGGATGAAACATGAAGTTATCTTTTACGGCGGCTTAACATGGGCGTATACGCAATTGAGCATGCCGTAGCACAAGTTTTTTTTGTTTTTTAGCCTCAATGTGTTTGCGATATTGGGTGACGCTGAAGCGTTATCTTGTATCCATAGTTTGTATACCACGAATACGTTTTAGTTGATTTTACCTATCAATAGAATATTTTATTTTATGCCCATCTTTCCATTTTTTGCCAGTATCAGGCTACGTTCACACGAGCGCGCATCTCACGCGCGTGAAACAAGATCGCTGTTACACTGAAGTGATGCGAGGTGTTTTTGCATGAAAAATGCCTCGCATCCGCGGGTAAAACACACATTGACAAGCGCGATATTGTGTCGCGTTTCTCAGCTTGATTTTGGTACACATTTTCCGCTACAGAATGTTAAAATGATTTTGTATCAGATTTTTTACAAAATTTACATCTAAACCTGCAGCAAGATTCGCTGCATCTAAGATTCGCTGCACACTTCATCTTAGTTCACATTTACCGAATGTGCTTGGGTAGCTTCTGAGACATATGGCAAATAGAGCCAAAGAATGCCATTCACCTGGCGGAGATCAGTTTGGCGGTTTTCATCATGGTCCCTGGGTTTACTCTAAGGATTACTGCAGGAAACTGCGCTATTCCATACAGAGGCATCCAGTTAAAAAATGTATGCTGTACGGTCTACGTTTTCTTTTATACTATGGCAACCTGTGGGGGACTAAGTGACATCCCTTAAACATCCAGATCCCAGGTTTGCATCATAAATCCTCCCAACGGAAAGGTTGGACATACAGAATAGACAAAGTATAGTTTTCTGCATGCAGCAGTTTCATGCATATGCAATCAGGTACTGCACTGTATTATGAAGATATGAAATCTCAGGCATTTAGAGTTACAATAGAGACCCCATAGCCTTCTATAGGTGTTATAGTTTGCCATTTTACAACTCAGGGGTCATATAGAGCTGCTATATGGACTTGCATATGACCCCCTACATGGCACGTGTTTGTTTCCTCAAATTCTGTATTGTGTTACAATTAATAGCATTATAAATTAATCCCACCTAATGATAAGCACAATACAGGGAAGCAGCCACATCAATCTACCCAAGTGTTAGAAGCCGATCGTTTCTACCACATACTTTACACATAATACGGCAGTTGCAATTTTATCACCTCGTATCCTCATATCAGACAACCTTTCACTCCTAAGACTCAACCTCTGCTCATTAACACTTCTTTCTAATCACTGAAATCAACAGCTTCAAGCTACACGGACGTATGAAGACGGCCGTACATCTAGCTGCTGCTGTGTCACCCCAATATGATTATGCCAATGCCCCCTATACCCAATATTTCTATCAGGAAGAAGTATATATATCCAGTTAATATGTGTATTCCATATGCAATATAAATGAGCCCCAACAACACCACACTTATCTCCTGGACATGTGCGATATATGTAATGCAGTCTGGGCACCGCGCCATCCGCAAAACTCCTTCATTCGCTCATATACACAATTACCTTTACCCCAATTCATCTATTTCATCTCTCTACAGATACATCTGGTTCACACATGCAGCACAATCAGTAAGCCTCATGCAGTTGTATTGATACAATGTAACTAAATGTATCATATGCAGCAAAGCCGAGTTAGTCACTTGTCACAATTTACCATTGTCCACAGGAGCTGAGTTGATGTAGTAAGTAATTGATACTAAGGAGTTAAATGTCAAGTTGTACTTTTTCTTCATTGAGACGCAGAACTGATGGAATTCAGACGGCGTCTAATTTTTTTTTAGTGGAAGACATTAGAATATTAGAAATATTTAGTTTTTTACAGCAACAGGTGTCCAACAACGCCCCAACGCTAGATAAAGCAAATCCTGCTATAATCAATAAGCTTGCTCTCAGGAACCCAAGGAGCTCAAGTCACGGCTGTGTTCGTCATAGTAATTTCCATCCGAGACACAGTTGCTCTTCTTTAAAGGTCAGCTGGATGGAAAAATCACATCCCTTTAGTAATATCCGTAACACGGGGGAACGGTCTACCGTATGAGATATATAGGAGGAATGGTAGAAATACCGTAGGAACCAATGTGACCCTGTATCATAGGTGACTATAGATTTCCGTCTTTCATTCTCAGGGATAGTGCAAACTTTCTTGATGATGAGAGTTATGTCAGCAATGTCTAATGACTGCGCCCACGTGTACCCTAAGGCATGTTATTGTGGACGCCGGTGCCATTTTTGAAAACTGTATAAGTCGCCCTCTACTATTCCAGCAATGACTTCACATAGGCATAATCCAAAGGTCTCTGCTCACTTACCATCTTGGTTGGGTCACCTCAGTGCCTGCGGAGAGAATGGACAGGCAGGAGGTGTCTGCTAGTTCCTCAGTACCAACACCCTAAGGTTTCTCTTGCCTCTAATTTGTACTGTGCCCATTCACACACCTGCTCCCACTTCGCCCGTGATTGGATGCCACTAACAACTAACACCCCCCCCACTTCCAAACTTAATCCAGCTATCCCCTGATTGGAGGGACAGGCATTTTACCAAATTTAGACTGTGTCATAGGGAGGGGGGCCAACACAAAAATAAAAGACCAGGTAAAGAGGGAGGGGTCGGTGACAAGTATGAACACATGGTGCTCTTCTCACTGTAAATAGTTAAAGGGAATTTCCAGTACTTGCCATCCCCCCTCTCTATAAGCAAGCCCTCCCCGTGACAGAGCTGGAGCCCCTGGATTTATGACAAGGGCTAGAGGGCCAGAGAAGAATAAGTATCAGATAACCCCACAGCCCCTTCCACCAGGCAACCGATTAGAAATAGAAGCAGCTGCAAACGTGACTAGCAATGGTACAATCTATGTCAAGAAGGTTGTAGGCAAACAGACTGGCATCTCACACCAGGGCATTGCCAACAGAAAGAGAACAGAGACAAGATAACTTCATGTTATTTTGCAATACCCAGTGCCACTCTAAATGTGGCATCAGGTAATACTCTAGTAAAGCTTATGTCTTTGGTGCATATATTTACTCCTTTATACAAAGAGTTGCTCAATTCCCCTAGAATGTCCAAAAAATGCCAGAATCAAGCCTTTAATTTCATTGTAATTTCCATAGTCATCATCCGGGTTACATATAATGTCTAAAGTTACTTAAACTTTTTTAAAAGTAAGCCCAATGCCAGTCACCCTGCAGAAAGGTCTTTGTGTTGTGTCATTTATTCGAGAGATGGTTATGGTATCATTCTAAGATATAAAAAAGTGATATACACACAATTACCCCATGCAGTGCCACAGATGGCGCCACATGCTTCCAACGGAAAAGTTCTCTGTATACCTGGGATTGATTACATGTTTGCAGGAAGCTTTCGAGTTGATCATATTAGTGTCCCATAAATTACAAATGTCACCACTGAAGGCTTTTACTACCTGGATAAACTTCCTGCATCCAAGGTAATAAAACTGGCACCCTCCTTGCTAGGGTGATGAATAACAGGCGGCTGAGGAATTCCCATAGTGTGCCAGTCACAACATTAAAGGGAAACTGTCATCAACTATAAGCACCATAAACTAAGTTATGGTGCTTATAGTTTAGGTGATATGGAATCTGGGGAACCTTTTTTCATACTCACCGGTCCCCGGCCCTGCAGTGTATCCCGCCAGAGTCAGCTTGACTTTTTCATAAGGATTCCCATTCATCTCAATGGGAGAGCATGCACACAGCTTTCTTAAAAGAGTCAAGCTGGCATGATTTGTCGGGATAAACTACCGTAACGGGGGACCGGGTGACTATGGAAAGACTTTGGTACAAGGCAGATGCCAAATATATTTCCAACCTGTGTGTGGGTGCTACAGGGGTCACTTAGGAAGTTACATAGTTGAGGCTAACTACATGCCCATCTTGTATTACAAAAGTGCAATTAAAGTCCTCATGCCAAATACCAGTCGCCCACAACCAATTGACAGTAAATACTTCTGTTTCCACGGAAAAAGTCTGTTACTTAAGAGTCCGAAACTGTAGAAGAGGCTCATGTGAGATTTACTTCTTGTTTGTGAATATCTTCCATAATTGCAATCTTCTAGGTTGAAGTACATTAGAAATAATCTGCCAGCAATACTGTGGAAAAGCAGAAGAGAAGTTCAGCAAAATCAAGGGTTCAGTAAATGCAAGGCTGTGGTTTCCATCTTCCTCCTCTACATATTATACAAGGAACTACTTACTTTCTCATTGAGTATACTTGGGTTGTAACTTACAGCCATACTAAGACTTGTATAGGAGTGCGTGCGGACTTCAGCAGTGGGTACCAGAAAGCGGGTATGTATGAAAATTACAGCAGCTGGCTCCTTGCCACCTTGCCTACCAGTACCACAAGGTAGTTTAAAGTGCTTTAGGCAGGTGACAGGTTCCCTTTAAAGGAAAACTCTGGGCAAAACTGATAACTTTACGAGGCTTCTGGGATGGTGCATGACAGAAGAATTCTCTACATGATACTCTCATACATCTCTGATTCATACATCTGTTCAGGCCATGTAGTAGTCATAACACAGAGGACAAGTTTTGCTTAAAGTGTTCCTTTAAGAGTAATGACCTCATACCAAAACCCTGACGAATACACATTCTTGAAGGAGTTTCCAAGAAGACAAGCCTATAAGGAACCTTTCACACGGCAGACCTGTGAATTGACTGCGTACTGCGGCGTAATTCCGTCCCATGTGAAAGATCCCTAAGGCATGAAAATTGCCTGCTACAGTGCATGCCCACAAGTCAGATTTAGGGCTCCTTCACACTGGCGATAAAATTGTACAAGACTTGTGGGTTTATTCACACTTGCGATGTTTTCTTGCATGGCACTGCATTGTAATGCTATGCGGGAAACAAATCACAGCATGTCTTCTTTTGGCGATATTGCCCGCTTTCTGCAGCGGGGCCGGCGGCGGCAGCGCCGACCCCATTGAAAGCAATGGGAGATGATCGCGATCGTCTGCTGCTGCTGTGACAGCAACAGCAGGGGATTCCTTCATCCCCAGCAACATTGCGATCCTTTGCCACTGCTGTGACAGCAGCTGCAGGGGATTCCTTCATCCTCGCGGGGAGTCCTCTTATCACTGAACAGTGATGAGGGGTCTCTCCACGGGGATGAAGGAATCCTCTGCCGTTGCTTTGACAGCAGCGGCAGAGGATTGCAATTATCTCCTATTGCTTACAATGCGGTCGGCGCTGCTGCCGCCGACCGCATTGAGAGCAATGGGATTCCCCACAGTGATGCGATGCTGTTTCCATGTAAAAACGCCTTGCATCCAAGGGTTGTAGAAGGTTTGTGAGAGTGATATCAGGCCCGAATCACAGCTCGAGGACTTACTCTACTGCAAAACACCAGTGAGTTCCTGTTCGCTGTCTCTAACTTCATATCCTCTCCCCATCTGAAACTGAAGCTTTCAAAAACTGAACTTTTTGGGTTTCTGCAATGTACTAATCTACCTAAAACGGCTTTCACACCTGCGTTGGGGCTCAGTTCAGCTGCTCTGTTTTTCGAGGAGAGAAACTGAAATCAAACTGAAAAAAAACTGATCTGTTTCTTCCCCCATTAATTTCAATGAGCTTTCAGGAACATCGAAAGCAAATGGAAATCAATGTGTTATTTTCACGCATGAGTTCCGTCCATATTGCAATCGGACAGAACCCGCTCGTGTGAATGCACCCTACACCCGTAGTCTCAGGATTCTAGTTGACCCTGATCTTTCTTTCACTTTTTATATTTAACCACTTGCTGGCTCGTGTCACCCGCACCTCAAAAACATCTCCAAATTCCACAAAAACTCCTACTGGTGCTCTGATCCATTTCCATCTTGACTAATATAACTCCTTACTGATCGGTCTTTCTTCACTAAACGTTCCGCTATCCAGAATGCAGCAGCCACTACACTGATGCCTTCACCCACTGGTTGCCCATCCATTATAGAAAAACACAGGGTGTCCCAAAAAACTGTATACACACTTTTGTACTGGTTATCTAAGCCCTTTTTCAAAATCTGAATTGAATTATGGTGGCAATATGTAGTATTACGTTATCTGTAAAGAGGCTATGGCACACTCTCACATGAATCAGAAACACGATCTATACGAGTGTGCGCCATTTTCTTATAGGTGGTGCTGTTTTTTTGGAGCTCAGTGCTTTCTGACACCTGTGGCTACACCTCATTATTGCTGTTCAGGTGGTACGGTCCCTTTCTTTTTTGGTGCTCTGATCCATTTCCATTTTCCTGTGCCATTATGGCAGCATCATTTGGTCAAACAAATCTATTTTGTGATGGGACTGAGTAGCCCTGAATATACCCCATTCATTCTAATGGGGACCGTTCGGTTGTCTAGCATTTTACTTCATGCAGGACTTTTTCGTCCGGCATTTCACACTGGATCTGCGACAGAACCTCTGAACCTAGATGTGAACATAGTCTAAGAGAGCGCCTTGGAAAGTTTACATCCTGAGATTGTTACACGCCATGAATGAAGATGACCCTGATGGAAGAATGCAGTCCTGTGAGTGGATCCCACACATGGTACCTCAGGATGAGGAGGTTGTGGAGAAAACTTTTTGGTCTCATGAAGCACAATTTAGACCAAACGGTACAGTAAATCATCATAATTATATTTATTGAGCTCCAGAAAATCGTGTAGTAGTTCCCTGAAATCAGAAGTGTCTGGATGTTAATGGTGACCACCTTGAGCACCTAATGTGATTGCAGAAGTCAAGTTGAATACATTTCTTAGAACATCCCATAACTCACACTGATCAGTCTCATCCATAAAGCTCCTCCACACCAGGTGATGCACTTCATAGCTGTACATACACAGATATCAGCTGGCGCCCGGCTCATACAACTTCATGTATACTTCCCTATTGATGTAAAAGATGGCCGGTCCATTGTGAGAATCCAAGATAGAAAAATGTTTGGCATGCTCCATCACATTCCTTCTGTGCTGGCAACATATGGTGGCCCTCTGTGTGCAAAGCAGCGTTTTACTCTCTCTTCAGGTTCACATCGGAGGAGTATAAATGTGAACATAAGGAGGAGTAGTCTATTGTTATTTACTTCATATAAATCGAAGGAGTTAAATACTAAGATTAACTCAGATTAAGTGTCCTTTACAACAGTTCATACTTTATCCTTCAAATCTGAAAAACTCATCAAGTTGTTTGAGAGGCAATTCTGAAGAGAACTTCATGCCAGAAGCATGTCATCAGTAAAAGGTGGTAATAAGTCACATACAGCAAGAGGTGACAGAGGATTACTCCATGAAAGTCATCCTTCCAAAGAACTACAAGTAATTTATGGTTAGAGTATCCTTCTAGTATACTAGAAGATCCTTGGTAGCGCCAGGACGTTCGTCCGCTGCTCCATTTAACTATATGGGATTGCCAAAGAGAAGGTGAGTATAGAGCCCAGATATCGCCAGCAGTTTCATAACGCTGACTGTAGCGACACTACGTATGCTCATCTGCCGCTCCATTCATGCTCCCCCTTACTGTAGTGGGTGTAGTGAGGAAGAAATGGGGACATGGGAATTCCGTTCTTGTGACCAGTGCTTGGAACCCAGTGATCAGATATTTATCTAGTACTTTGAGGATAAGGCCGGCTTCATACCACAAACTTATCATGAAGTCAATGCACATACTGCTGATTTTTGTTACAACAAGGTCATACAATGAGGAACAAGTGGCTAAAAAGTTCCAAAAAATTACTTGAGTCCTAAAAAAGCATCGAAATGTTCTTTCATCACTGATGTCTCATTGTACACTGCTGGTTTTAACCACCAGAAAACCTAAGGTTCTGACTAAAGGTGGGTTTACACTGGATGAATGTTGGGCGAACAATGCCTGACACTCATCCCCATGTGTCTTTGCTCCTGTGCTCCTGCATAGGAGCTAGTAGTGCTGGCTTGCTCCCAGAGCAGCCAGTAGAGGGGCGGTGCAGCTGCAGGAGATGTCTCTCTTCTCGTTCCCCGGCCATCTCCATTGACATAACACAGCGGCTGTTCAGTACTGAACGGCCGCTATTTACACTGAACTATGAGTGATCAGCTCATCGTCCATCGTTTATGCTGCATAAATGATGGACGATGAGCTGATCACTCATTGTTTAGTGTGAATAGCAGTACTGAACGGCCGCTGTTATATCAATGGAGAGGGGTGGGGGAGCGAGAGGAGAGGCATCTCCTGCAGCCTTCCAGCTGAGAGCTAACTATATTAGCTCCCGTGTAGGTGCATGGGAGCTAGTATGTACAGAGACAAGTGTCGGGCATCGTTTGCCCGACAGTCATCCCGTCTAAAAGGGCCTTAAGCCAGGCTCACACCCGTGGACATGCAGCAAGTACACAATGACATGTATACTTGCTGTGTGCCTCCAATCTCCATGCACTATCTTGTTGTGTATGTGTGCATAGTACGTGCCAAGATAGAGCATAATGCGATTTTATTTGCGCAAAAAAACCGCTGATGTCAGTAGCCCAATACAAATTAATGCGCTATTGGCATCGTGTGCCACATGTGATGCATAATGGCAATATGCCTGTGTGAGAGCGGCCAAAGACCTGGAGTTGACTTTGGAGTCGATCTCCCTCTGCTTTGGTTTATCATTTATGAGTTATAAGTGGAGTCCAAGTTACCCCAGTCCAACACCAATGCTGTATTTAGATTAATCTAAGAACTGCCCAACATTTGCCCTTTGGTTTACAATGCAAGTTTCCTATCATGTATACATAGTTTCGCAATGCTGCTGTCTAGCAGTATATTTCTTGTTTATTGATGCACAGCTTGCAGATGGTAATGTTGTGCACCAAGGTAAACATACAATAATACTTACCATTTCACTGAGGCTTCTTTCTATCTTCATCTTAGCCTTGGGGGACGCAAATACTCTATAAGTTGCAGGTCTTTGTGTTTCTCCATTTTATTTTCATAGTAGCAGATCTCACTGATTAATAATTATGTTGCGGGACGCTGGTGGGCTGATAGCCGCACCTCGGAACATCAGAGGGGAGGAGATGGAACCAGAAGGAGGATGATTCATGTAGGTCCACAAGATGATGCGACATGGAAGAAGAAGGTAATCTGGCTGGGCAGACCTAAGAGGGGGAATGATCACTCCGTGCCCTCTACAAGTTGGTGGCCAATGCCCTGTGCAACCACACGGGTCGCACATAGCTAAGGACAGCCATAATGATGTTATTGATTGGAGGAAACACTGTGAACTATGGAGCCACTGGTCCAAGAAAAAGACCTGTGTTTCAGAGTTACATCTACACAGATACCAGAAATAGGTCACATTTGGTGATGCCAATCATCTTAGAAAAAAACTTTTGTTTCTTCAATTGTGGACCCTCATAATTCTTGACTCCAGATCAGTAATCACTATTTTATCAGAATTTCAGTTTATAGCGTTCCAACCCAAATGGATTTCACTGCAGTAATATATAGTAACTATGTTGACTTTATAATAATAATCTTTATATATATAGCGCCAACATATTTCGCAGCGCTTACAATACAGGGGAAATAAAACAATACCACGGTTACATGTAGTAATCAATTGATGGAAACAGTAGGGGTGAGGGTCCTGCTCCAACGAGCTTACATACTACAGATAATGGGGTGATACAGAAGGTAAAGAGGCTGGAGATGTGCACGGTATGGCGGGGTGGAGAGTGAGGGATGCTATACACAGACAATGGTCAAACCGTATAGTGGCGGAATCAGGATGACTGCAGGTGCTGGTTGATTACAGCTATCATGGATTGCAGTCTGTGGGACAGGGAGCATGTTATCAGGCGGAATACAGAGGGCTTTGGTTTAGGGGATATGGTATGCCTCCCTGAAGAGGTGCGTTTTTAGAGCACGCCTGAACTTTAGCGTGTCAGTGATTGCCCGGATATTTTTTGGTAGCGCGTCCCAGAGGACAGGTGCTGCTCTTGGGAAGTCTTGGAGGCGGGAATGAGAGGTTCGAATTAAAGGGGCATTTCATTAGCAGAGCGGAGGGCGCGGGCTGGGTGGTGAATTGAGATGAGGGAAGCAATGTAGGGTGGGGCGGTGCTGTGGAGGGCTTTGTGGAGGAGGGTAGTGAGTGTAAATTGTATTCTGTATTTGACGGGCAGCTAGTGCAGTGACTGGCACAGGGCAGAGGTGTCCGGTTAGCGGCTGGACAGGAAGAGAAGCCTGGCTGCCGCATTCAGGATGGATTGGAGAGGGTAGAGTCTGGTGCAGGGAAGGCCGATCAGCAATGAGTTGCAGTAATCGAGCCGAGAGTGGATGAGGGCAACAGTAAGCGTTTTTAGCGTGTCGGCAGTGAGAAAAGGGCATATTCTAGCGATGTTCTTGAGGTGCAGCTGACATGTTCGGGCCAGAGATTGGATGTAGGGGGTGAAGGAAAGATCAGAGTCGAATATGACCCCAAGGCAGCAGGCGTGCTGTCTGGGAGTAATGGTGGCGCCACACACTGAGATGGAGATGGCAGGATGAGGTCGGTTAGTAGAGGGTGGAAACAGGAGAAGGTCAGTTTTTGAGAGGTTCAGTTTTAGGTAGAGAGAGGACATAGTGTTAGAGACAGCAGACAGACAGTCGGTGGTGTTCTGGAGGAATGCTGCTGTGATGTCCTGGGAGGAGGTGTATGGTTGGGTATCATCAGCATAGAGATGGTACTGGAAACCAAGTCTCCTGATGGTCTGTCCAATGGGGGCTGTGTAGATAGAGAAGAGGAGGAGGCCGAGGACCGAGCCCTGGGGGACCCCAACAGGAAGGGGAAGAGGAGGGGAGGTAGAGCCAGCAAAGCAGACACTGAAGGAGCAATCGGATAGGTAGGAGGAGAACCAGGAGAGAGCAGTGTCCTTTAGTCCAATGGAGCGAAACATACTGAGGAGAAGCTTGTGGTCGAATGCTGCAGAGAGGTTGAGGAGGATCAGTAGGGAGTAGTCGCCCCTTGATTTGGCTGTCAGGAGGTCGTTTGACACTTTAGTCAGGGCGGTTTCTGTTGAGTATTGGGGACGGAAGCCAGACTGTAGAGGGTCAAGAAGAGAGTTATCTGAGAGATAGCTTATAAGGCGAGAGTAAACCTTTACAAATAAAGTGTGGAGATGCTCAGGAGTAATGTAAAATATATATAGAACACGGTAAGGAGCATTATACAGCAACATAGTAATGAATATCAAACTACTGACTAGATCATTTGGGAATGATTTTGGCTCTCTTCTATCAGAGATAAGCAGAGACCACCTCAGGCATCCTCACTTTGATCACTCGCCCCCGACAAATTCTCAGGGTATCAACTAGACATACTGTCACCAGAGCTTCCTGTATGGCAGGCGGTGACAGCCGTTGATATTTGTCAAAAAGCCAGTTGCGTGCTGCCTGCAGATATCAATTTTGTGAAATCAGTTGGTCTCATGTGCATGATATATGAGTTATAAAGCCAAAAGGAAAAGTCCCAGGACAATGGAGAACAACCGCCAACGTGCACAAATGCCGTAAGGCAAAATAAACCCAATAGTCATTGCCCCTTATTAAAGTATAACCTTTATTAGGAGGATTAAAGCATCCACTATTTACTTAATAACCAGGATAAGGGGCCACTCAGTATATGTTGCTGTATATATGTTATATGGAAGCAGACAAATAGCTAATATAATGAGCCCTACGTCAATCCACCACCAGGTAGACTGACACACAGAGAACCGCACTGCAGTCTGTAGTTTCAAAGTGTATAGCGAGTGACGCTTTTCCCAAATTAAGAGCAAAATAGCCCCCTCCCGACATGTTTCGCCTATACAGGCGTCATCGGGGAATACTGTGTGGCTATTGCCACAACCCCTAATCAATTTCTCAGTGCCCCCCATAATAATAACGTGCCCACTGTGGTCCCACTAAGTAATAGTGTTAAGGACCGTTACACATGACCGGTCACATTAACCTTTCAAGCCTTGGGTTCCAAATTAGTTCATACCTGGATGCATCAGAGAGGCCAAAAACTATGATGTATAGTAATTAGCTCTCACAGATATGTCGAGATGAGCCGCGGCAAGTATATACAGCCCACTCTGCTTAAGGCGCGTACACACTGAAAAGTTTATTGACTGACTATAGTTCTAATACAGAAAATGAATACGTCATTAGTCACGGGGGTTAATCTCATTGGGTTAGAAAAAACATTGGAATCATGCACTGTTTAGTGAGAATATATTTATGTTCTCAAGCTTCAGCGTTATCTCGTCCTCCCTGGTCCTCCCTTTGTTATTCAGCTCGCTGTAGTACAGTCAGTTCCCTTGTCCAAGTTTTTCTGAAAGTGTGGGAGGACTTTTTCCTGATAAGAACTGTTGTCCAGACTTGGTTCTCATGAAAAAGAACAGAGAGAGACACATCATTACGCATTGCACCGAATCTCCTGCTGTAAAGTTATTTCTGCTTGAATAATTGTTTCACTACACACAAGCTTATTTACATCTTATAATGCTCCATTTTATATCTAGCGACCATTTTGAGACAGATTCTTCCATTTTATGAGCCTGTACTTTCTCAATTCCCCCTAGAAACTGTCTCAAAATAAACGGTACTTTATAACTTCTACTGGGCGGGGTAAGGTTTGCTTTCCCTATCTCTAGCTTATGATCTATGCCCTACCTATCATTGTTGGTCAGCTGTCCAAGGGCTAATCCCTTCCCCGACAACTAATCCTAACTAACTAAACGCGAAGACCTGATGGACACAGAAGGGATCTACAACATACATACTACTCTATTCTAATGGCTGGGAGACTAGAGTGGTCACCCCTGTTTCTGCTGAGACAGATCCATAAGGGGACAAATCGCTCTGTTGTATTATAGGCATATAGCCATCGCCCGGGGTCCCTATATCTACGTATACGGGGGCGATAGGTACCATCTGATCTGTAAGCTTAGCACAAGAGCGTCTCATGCAGGGCACAATACAGACAGAAAGTAGCAGGAGTATGATAAGAGTAACCAGAATCCCTATTCTTATCTGCATTAAGAATTGTTTCCATTGTCCGGTCCGTACAAACCACTCATCCCAGGAGTTAGTTATCCCAGAATTACGCTTCAGCTCTTCTGACAATGTGGCCAATTTCTTTATTGCGATAGTCACTTTACCTGTAGGGCCCTGTGTTATCTGGAATATATGTACAGCAAGTTTTCACCAATCATTTTACAAACACCACCTTTCTCGGTTAGCATCATATCCAGAGCCACTCGGTTCCGGAAAGCCATGGTGGCCGTGGGGCCCAACTGATCAGCAGGCCCCTAAAGTGCATCTCTTGTATAGCTCACAAACCTTTGTTAGTTGTAATATATATACAAACATTCTTATTGATGGTTACTATTCCAAACAGGGACTCAAATCCGGCTTTAACTTGATCCCTGGCTTTAAACTCATCTGGCACCCCCCCTTGGCAATCTGATTGCATCTATATATATATACACATGTGGATCAAACCTGCCACCTGGTTTCAGATTGTGACGCTCGTCTGTAGGACCTGAGAGAGAAACAGAGACCACAGAATGCGTTATTGACAATTCCTTGGAGAGACCTATGACAACATTAACAAGAGAATAATTTCCCAAACTTGGCTACTGTGGCATGTATCCTCCTGGAAAAAAGAAAAACTAATGAAAGACACTCAATTCAAAATTTGCCCATTTCCCACTACTCTGTGGACGGTAGGGTGTGTGAAAAGCCTGGAATATACCCAAAGCAGACATGATGTATTGCATTATTTCACCTGTGAGCATTTGTACCTTTGTTTGACTCAATCACTTCCGGTACCCTGTATCTGCGGATTACCTCATTCATGAGCTTCTGTGCAGTTACCTGCTTATTTACTTTGGTAACAGGGTAGGTCTCCAACCTGAAAAGAAATCAACAACAAGCACATATTCATGCTTCCCAACAAGTGGGGGCTGAATGTAGCCAATTTGCAATCTCTGAAATGGGTAGAGTGGTCCAGGCAAGTGTTATGTGGCAAATTTACTTCTGCCCTGTTGCTAACGGCAAAGATCATGCAAAATTGGACAAGTGATGATGCAGCAACTACAGGAAACCCAGGAGCCACCCGTCCTTGTTCAAGCGTCGACATCATTGCTGCTTTGAACGGGGTGCTGGATGAGGCAAGCATCGCCACCATGCTGAAGGAGGTGCTAGAAGGTCTGGAGTACCTGCATAAGAACGGCCAGATCCTCAGGGATGTTAAGGCTGGAAACATCCCCCTGGGTGAAGACGGCTCCGTGCAGATCGCAGATTTCGGCGTCAGTGTGTTTCTAGCCACAGGAGGCAACATTATCAGGAATAAAGTCAGAAAGACCCTTGTGGGCACGTCATGCCGGACGGCACCGGAGGCGACGGAGCAGGCCAGAGGACACGACCTCAAGGCGGACTTCTGGACCCCCGGTAGGTGTGTCTTTCCGTGCATTCGCTGGGCCATCATGGGGCACAGGGACCGTGGTGGGCAAGTTCTGTTGACTGTTCGCCATTCACCGTCCCATTTCTGCTGCTCCCCTATTTAGTCCATTTGTCTTTTTCTTCATTGCTGGCTTGTAACTGTAAAGTCTTTAGCATATCAAAGTAATTCAAAGTCCAAGTTCATATCAAAGTAATCAAAGTCCAAGTTTTATATCAAAGTCCAAAATTATTGTTAAATTCTTCTTTTCTTCTTTTCTTCTTTTCTTCCACGGCTTAAGGGCCGCTGCCTTTGCTGTGTGATCTGTGATGGCGTTGCCACTTGTTTCTCTGCTGTAGGAATTGGTGTGAGCTTTCCACTTTGTCACCGCTGCACCATTCTTAATTGGCTGTCCTGCTGTCTGGCCTTCCATGTTAGGCCGTAGTCATGAGCTATGCCAAATGCATACCGGGAGTCAGTGTAAATGTTTGCCGTCTTACCTTCTACCACTCCACACGCCTCAGCGAGGGCCTGTAACTCCGCTTCCTGTCCTGGGACATGCGGAGACATTCTGCTTTTAGGACATCTTGTTGCGTGATCACTGCATATCCAGCGTGGAGTCGTCAATCACCCTGGGTACCATCTATAAAAACAACTCAAAATATGCATTATTAACAAGGGCTTTCAGTTAACATAAAGAAGAGACAGTGTCTGCAATTGCATCTTCCTGGACATGTGCCAGGGGGTACTGACGGACCAAAGGGGCTAAGAGCTTGTTCCTCTGCGTACGTAAGAGTGAGGACGGGTAGAGGTGTCGCTTGGTCTGCTGCCATCCGACATAGGGTCGGGTGACTTTTCAGACCCGGGGTGTATACGAGCCTCACCAGACAGGTGAAGTTTGATACAACCTCCCAAGGGTCCCATCACGCAATTCTCAATATGCTTTCAGGACCTTCCAGCATAAGGAAGCGCGTGAGGTATCGTGACCCTTTAAACATTACCTCAAGCGGTTCAGTTTCCGCCAGCTGAATTGGCACTTCTGAACCCCTTGCACCGATTACCGCTAGACAATCAGGCTGGTATTCTATTTCGAATAGATTAGAACCTTATTGTAAAAAGGAAAAAGAAAAAAAGAAAAAAAAATTAAAAATTTAAAAATAGCTGACCTGCAACTGCAACACCTAGATCACCTATATCTTCTCCCCCCCCCTTTGAACTAGGGTACTTAACTGGGAGAGTAACCGAGTTCAAGGTAGTAGCTGGATTTGACGGGCCAGAAATAAGTGCTTGGGTTGCACTTGCGTGTATACACTCCGGATATCATGGGGAGGGGGTTAGTTCAATACCAACTCCGAAGATTTGTTAACCATTGCCTGTACTGCTGCCACCGCACAAACACACGAGGGAGCTGCTTCAGAGGTGAGAGAGAAAAGAATAATTGAAAGACAGTCATAGAGTGGTTGCATAAGTAGGGAAACCGAGTGCATTCATGGTCGGCAGTATGAAACAAGGCCCAGAAAGGTGCGGGGTTTGGCAACGCATATAGGTACAGGTATGGCCGGGACAGCAGCCTTTTGTTCCTATGTCAGATGTCCAGTTCCTTGGCCTAAACAGTGACCCAGGAGAGTTTGTCTTTAGAGGCTTTACAGACATTTTCTGCAAGAAAAATTAACAGTGAAATTGTGGCCTGTTGGCAGGCTTCCAGATTATCAGCACACAGCACCTTCATGCGGTAGGTGGCTGACTGACCCTTCAGCGTCTTTTCTGGACTGGAAAAAGAGGGGTGTTTGTTGGAGCAGTTAGTTTACAAAACTCTTCTGAACCGGCACCGTAAGATATCAGTGCCAATAATAAAGACATGAATATTCTACAAACATCTATCCACATTGAAAATTTTACAGTCTGCATATGCAGAAAGGGGGGAGAAAAACTTGTATCCCCAGTCAATATCTGCATCACACATCTTACATTTATCATAGTCTGAACACGGGTCATTAACTCTCATCCATCCATGCGGTCAAGTCTGTCTCTCTCATTCAAATGTTAGTAAGAGTTCACACAGGACGTAACGCGTATGATGCAACTGTCCTCATCTTGCAAACAAATGCATTCAATCACTACCACCTCTCCTGTCTGTAATACCAGAGAAGTATACCAGATTCCACAGCACTAATATTCCCCATAAAAGGAACACACATTTAGCAATTATGCACACGTCCGACCAGTCACAGAACTGACATTTACACAAAGAACAGCAAAAACTGGATTCATTTTGAGTTCTATTCTAGTCAAGCAAACTTAATTAATTGTCCAGTGTTCTCCGCTCTAACTCTCAAGGCCTAAGACTAGATCGAAGAGAAAAACAAAGGGAAGGGGGGAGATTGGAGACCTGCTCCGGCCTAGCTGCGGCTTCTAATAGATCAAGCATTAACCCTCTATGTACTCCTATATATTTATATATCTATATATATTATCACATATTGACCCTCTCCTTCGTTCTGTAAGCTTTCCTACTGCCGTCTGCGATCCTAGCACCTATAGTGGCCTTTCTTCTCAGCAGTATCTGACTTATGAGGAATGGACAACACGTACAGCAATGACACAATGTTATGACATTAAAACATACAGGACAGACAGCACGGTGGTTAATTGCACATAATTGTCTGCAGACTCTGCATGAACTTGCTTCATGTCATAGGGGGACACAGACTAGAGGATTCCCTTTCTCCTCCATTTTTCCCCCTTGCAAAGTGGAAAAGATTTTTCCAGCAACAACTACATTCATGGGAAATTTTAAGCACAGACCTACTTGGGATGGGGGTGCTAAACACAGACTGCAGAACAGATAATCGGGAGAAGGCTGTTTGCAGGTGGGATGAGGGGACTTGAATGTTTCTATGCAAAATTCAGAAAAGGCACTCGTCATTGCAGTGCGCAGAATTGGTATGCCAGGTAAAAACATACATAGATGGGAGGTCAGAGGCCAGCTCATTTCTGCTGCGGAGCTAAGATGACGTCTGAGCGGCAGCTGAAGGTATTGTTACAACAGATGCTAAAATGGCCGCTGGGCTGTGGCTGGCACTGAAATGGCCACCGAAGGCGTGGCCTAACTGGGCGATGGTGACGGGAGGGTCCAGGAATACTACATACTAGACACGTATCAAGATATATCGACTGGTATTGGCCCCAATAACAACACGGCCATCTAGGGGCAGGACAAAAGGGAGAAAAACATCGTCCATGACACGGCCGGGGCGGTGCCCTCAGATGGTGAAGAAAGGCTGCCTTTCTTTGTCTTCAACTCAAAGCATATGAATAATCGCCATCTTGAATCTGCAACTTTCTTACTTCAACTGTACGTCACTTACTGAAACATCTTTCTCTGCAAACTTGAGCAAACGTCTATTAACTACAATTCCTTCATTATCAGCTGACACACTTTTCACATAACTTCTTAACTTTTTTTTTTTTTCCTGCTCTACATGACACCAAGTGGACAGAATCAAACAGACCACTGTCAGGTACCTTAATTTAAACATGTTCCGAAACTAAACTCTGAGCCGTCTCTCAACCGGGATCTGCAGTCCCTGAGAAGTTCGTCTCTCAACCGGGATCTGCAGTCCCTGAGAAGTTCGTCTCTCAACCGGGAGTCCGAAGCCGTCTGCTCAATCACGTGATCGTACTTGTCACGTCCGATGCCGTCTGCTCAATCACTCCCTGAGAAGTATGCTCAATAAACTAAACCTCGAAGCCGTCTCTCAACCGGGATCTGCAGTCCCTGAGAAGTCCGTCTCTCAACCGGGATCTGCAGTCCCTGAGAAGTATGCTCGATAATACAATTTATAACGTCCTAAAAGATTCTGTCCCCTGGTGTCATAGACCACCCAAGACCTGAGGTAAACTTCTTTACCGATGACAACTATGATGTCAAACATCAAACATCCGACTGACCTAGGAGTCTGTCAATCAACTGAGCCAAAACAGACCAACGGCAGGCATCATATGATAAATATGACACTTACCGGGCTGTGTGTGAGGTTGATCAGTCCTCTGGTTTGGCACAGCGGATATATGTTCTCCCAGTCCGATGTCGTCGTCCGATGAGTGACACAAGAGTCAATCAATCAGTAAATCCTGCCGACTACGCCAACTGTTAAGGACCGTTACACATGACCGGTCACATTAACCTTTCAAGCCTTGGGTTCCAAATTAGTTCATACCTGGATGCATCAGAGAGGCCAAAAACTATGATGTATAGTAATTAGCTCTCACAGATATGTCGAGATGAGCCGCGGCAAGTATATACAGCCCACTCTGCTTAAGGCGCGTACACACTGAAAAGTTTATTGACTGACTATAGTTCTAATACAGAAAATGAATACGTCATTAGTCACGGGGGTTAATCTCATTGGGTTAGAAAAAACATTGGAATCATGCACTGTTTAGTGAGAATATATTTATGTTCTCAAGCTTCAGCGTTATCTCGTCCTCCCTGGTCCTCCCTTTGTTATTCAGCTCGCTGTAGTACAGTCAGTTCCCTTGTCCAAGTTTTTCTGAAAGTGTGGGAGGACTTTTTCCTGATAAGAACTGTTGTCCAGACTTGGTTCTCATGAAAAAGAACAGAGAGAGACACATCATTACGCATTGCACCGAATCTCCTGCTGTAAAGTTATTTCTGCTTGAATAATTGTTTCACTACACACAAGCTTATTTACATCTTATAATGCTCCATTTTATATCTAGCGACCATTTTGAGACAGATTCTTCCATTTTATGAGCCTGTACTTTCTCAATAGTACCCCCCGTCATGGTCTAAATAATAGTACTTTCACTGTGGCCCGACTAAGCAATACTACTGTGGCTACAATTAGTAATAGGTACACCTGTGTGCCCCAATTAGTAATATGACTCGCTTTGTGGCTCTAATTAATAATAGGGCCCCCTCTGTGGCACCAGAACTCCAGCTGGTGGTTGAGGTTACATTCGTTGATAGACACACATATACATTGTTGTCTAACGCTGCACGCAGTCTTTTCACAGCATAGCTTCAGTCCGTCCCTGGCTCCAGTACTCGGAGTATAGTGAGTGCCAAAGCCATGCTGTGAAAAGACTGGGTGCAGCGTCATACAGCAACAGTGTACGTGTCTAATAATGACGGCAACGTCTACCATGGGCTGGAGTTTTATGACCGGAGGATAAGCAGACGTAAACATTTGCTGGAGGTCCGACCTGGAGGAACTCATGCCTGCCTGCCTCCTTGGCTAGCCTGCCCCTGCTGGTTGGGGCCAGTGTTTCGAAAACTGCTAATCTAGTGGGGTTTCTTGTGTAACGCTGAAGAGTGTATACCAAGAATTGTGTGACATGGGGAAAATAAAAAAATTGATCCTGTAGATGTAAACAACTTGTCGACGAGAGGGATCAGAGGAGGATGGTAACAATCATTCTGACGAATAGTCAGCATACAATCAAAAGAATTGCAGCCAAATACAATGCTGGTTCTCCAGCTAACATGTCCCAATGCAGAACTTGGTTGAGCTATAACAGCAGATGACAAACTTGAGTGTCATTGCTAAGGGAAGAAGTAAAGCAGCCCTATAGTGGACAAAAGAGCTTAAAAAAATTGAATGACCAAGCAATGGGAAAACATCACCTAGTCAGGTGAATCCAGAGTTCTGGTGCACCATGCTGATGGGAGGGTCAGAATTTGGCACAAGAAGCATGAATCGATGAATCCTTCCTGTCAGGAAGATCAGTTCGTTGACCTGTTGTTGTTGTTAGCCGTTTAGTCGTTCGTGACCCTCAGTGACCAAAGGCGAGCTCCCTCCATGTTTTTCGGTTTTGCACTGCCTCAGTTGTGTGTAGAGATGAGCGAGCACGCTCACTTAAGGCAATTACTCGAGCGAGCATCGGTCTTTTCGAGTAACTGCATACTCGTTCGAGAAAATTCAGGGGGGCGGTGGGGGTTTGCGGGGGGAGAAAGATCTCTCTCACTCTCCCCCCCTCCGCCCCCCGAATTTTTGCGGACGTATGCAGTTACTCCAAAAGACTGATGCTCGCTCGAGTAATTGCCTTAACCGAGCGTGCTCGTTCATCTCTAGTTGTGTGATATCCATACCAGTACCAGCTCTGACAGTATCGGCCATCGTGTTCTTTGGCGGCTGGGTTTTCTTTTGCCACTGATCTGTCCAAGCATTATAGATTTTTCTAGCAACTCTGCCTGCATTTCATGGCCAAAATACGTGAGTCTGAGTCCGGTCATTTTGCCCTCCAGTGATACAGTATATTTGTCTTATACGATTCAGAACCTCTCTGTTACTCTCACCGTCTAGGACATACGCAGCAGCTTTCACCAGCACCACAGCCCAAACACATCAATCCTCCTTCTAACAGCTTTTTTCACAGTCCAGCTCTCACATCCATACATGGCTGTGGGGAAAACGGTGGTTTGCACTATTCTGCATTTAGTTGCTATACCGATATCCCTACTTTTCCAGATTTTGTCGATGTTTAGCTTCACGCTTCTCCCCAATGCTATCCTACGTTTTATCTCTGACATAGATTCTCCAACCTGGTCAATTTTCTTTTCAATAATTTTTATTACGTTTTATAGTAAAAGGAGAGAGGCAGAGAGACGGTGAGCGGGAAGGAAAGGGGGAACTGCTTAGATGGAAGCGTATATTGGCCGGCCATGAAAATGCCGGACGATATACGCTCGTGTAAGTAAGCCCTAAGGGTATTAGATATTCGCATGGCTGGGTGCCTGCGAAGATATTTTCTTATTTGCAGGAATATAAAAAACTCAGAAGAGCGAATTGTATATTTTTCCTGAATTGAGGAGAATGATAGCAGTTGACTGTTATAGTAAAAGTCTGCTAACGATTTAATCTCAGTGTTTGACCATACGTCATGGGAGATTTCAGGCATGACAAATTTTAATGTTGATAAGGGGATTGGGGTGATCTGGTTATCTTGGGAAAGGAGGTCTTTTTTGAAACACGCTCTCCACCCTAGTATGGTTGCCTGTAGTGGCAGAGTGTATGAAGAGGGCAAGTGAAGGGGGAAGCTAGAGAGGGCCAGGAAATAGGATTTGCAGTCTGATATTTGTGCAAAGTGAGATTCTAATGGTGGCCACGTTTTGTCGGGATGAGTAGCGCATAGGTGTTTGATTTGGTCAATCAAAAATGAGTTATGGTAGTGTTGGAGGTTAGGTAGGCTTGGCCACCATGTTTTTTAATTTTGGTCATTAGAGAGAAGGCTACTTGGGGTTTTGCTTTTTGCCAGATAATCAAGTTCATTTGTTTGTGGAGGGAAGCGAACGTTGTGATCGGGATGGGTATAGGGAGAGTCCTTAGATAGTACAGGATTTTAGGGAGTATGAGCATGTTATATAGTATAATTTTGCTCATCTATCCGAACTCCAGGGAAGCTAGTCTGTCCAATTCTTTTGTATTGAATTTATTAGGTGAGGACAGTTGGCATTAACCAGGTTTGAGGTATCAGGCATTAATAAAATGCTAAGATAGGGAATCGAGTGTGGGCTCCACTGTAATGTGAAATTGGATGACAAGTGTTGTTGAGTTTTTTTGTTATGTTAATTCCCATCATCAGAGATTTTGAAGAGTTGGCTTTATAATAGGATAGTGAACCAAATTTTTCCAATGTTTGGATGACATAAACTAATGATGTCTCTGCGAAAAGGTTTATTTTGTGCGTTGTGGGGCCCACTATAATTCCTCCAATGTTTGGATTATTTCTAATGTCCTCTGCTAATGGCTCCATGACAATCGAAAAAAATCACGGGTGACAGAGGGCACCCTTGTCTTGTGCCTTTTGTTGTGTCAAAAGTCTTGGACGGTAGCCCATTGATCAGAACCATCGCTGAGGGGGAGGAGTATAGGGCTTTAATAGCTTGGAGGATGGTGCCGGCAAACTCAAATTTCTGCAGTGTTTGAAACCTATATCCTCAATGGACCCTTGGGAGATAAAATCCTAAAGCCACAAGCTATAGCGGATGAATTTAGCCATTATTACCATACCCTTTACAACGTAAAGCTCGACTCCTCCACCAGTCAACCCCAACAAGCACTGATCCACGATTTCCTTAAAGGGTTAAACCTTCCTAGCCTAACACAAAAGCAACGACGGTCACTCAACGAGACAATTACTAAACAAGAAATACTCTGGGCTATCCAGAAGTCAAAATTAGGGAAGGCCCTAGGTCCTGATGGATCTTCCAACGAGTACTTGAGATCTTTTCATTCTTTTCTACTCCCACACATATGCAATTTTTTACAACCTGGCTATGACTAAAGCATTCCAGAGGAAAATTTAGAAAGCCATAATAATAGCCCTTCCCAAGCCAGGCAAAGAACCAAATGCCCCAAATTATTATCGCCCCATCTCTCTTTTAAATTCAGATGTGAAGCTTTATGCTAAGGTAATAGAGAACAGACTGCTTTGCTTGATGTCTAGTTTGATCAAAAATGGTCAGGTGGGCTTTAATAAATGCCGCCAGGCCCCAGATGGCACTAGAGGCCTGATAGACTTGGTGGATGTGGCTGCAAAAAGCCAGACGTCCTCCCTGTTATTATCCTTGGCCGCGGAAAGGACAGCCTGGTCAATTTTCAAACCAAGGAAGATGAAGTTTCACCATGTTCATCTAATAAGCATCAACTGCAAGAAGCTCTCCTGTCTACATGGACCAATATTCCTGTAGATTGATTTCCATATTTAGTGTAATCAATGCCATGACAAAATGCTGCAGTTTTGAAGACCAAAGAAGACCCAACGTGCTACTAGATGGGTGTCTCTAATAAATTGACCATTTAGTATAAACTTCTACTATTAAAGTTGTTCTCCGTCTTTGAATTATTGAGGTTTGGTCATCAGCCGTTGTTAAGTAGGGATACGCTGCCAGGAACCCCCACTCATCAGCTGTTTGCTGGTCCAGTGCACTTGAGTATGGAGCCACTGTGTTGGCAGAAGCAGTGGGCGGGTTGGTATCGTAGGCACTGTTCCTACTGATTCCCATTGATTGATAAGGAGCACCCTGTGGCTGTGCCATAAATGACTAAGATGGTAATAACACTCTGAGGTTTTAGAGTTTGCACTTTGTAAGAACTGGAAGTGTTCTCCTACTAAGTCAATGGGTTGCCCTATTCATAGTATCTACACGTAGCACAGTAGTCTTGTCATTAGCAAAGGCTGTTATGGCTTCTTACTGAGTGCAGAGTGAAGTGCCACATGCTGGGTATGGCTCTGGAGCTGTGCCCTAATTATACCCACTCTGATTGCTCATTGCATACAGCTAAGTGACAGGTGTTTGCAAGATAAAGAATAGATGTGCCTTTAAGAGCTTTTGCTTATTTGCTGTGATTGAAATTAGCATTGTTTTACAGCATTATAGCAAACACGGTTAGGATAGCGTCACAGTCTTTTTGTTTTTTTTGGAAAAACGCTGCAGTTTTGGTGTTTTTACCACAGGTATTGCTTTTATAAAAATGTTGCATCCACATACTAAAGGGGTATTCCAATCTAAGCTTTTCATGGCCAAGATGGGAAAACCCAGCGCTCTGTTCCGACCACTGGTGCTGCGCTGTTTCATTCAATTGAATGAGAGCTACGGAAATAACGCTGAGGTAGGCGCTGTGCCTTTTTTCCGTAGGCTCCAGTCACATGGCCAGTAACCATTAACCCCTTAAGGACATGGTCTATTTTGGACTTAAGGATGCAATGATTTTTAGTGGATTTTCATCTCCATTTTTCAAAAGCCATAACTTTTTAACTTTTCTGTCGACACGGCCGTATAAGAGCTTGTTTTTTGCGTGGCGAACTGTAGTTTTTGATTGTGCCACTTTTGGGTACATAGACTGTATTGCAAAACTGTTATTTTTTTATGACAGTAGGGAGAGAAAACGCATCAATTCTCCATAGATTTTTTTTTACAGCGTTAATCATGCAGCGTAAATGATACAATGCGTTATTTCTGCGGGTCGGTACGATTACAACGATACCAAAATTCTTAAATTTTTTTTTAGGTTTTTCCACTTTTCTGCGATAAAAACCCTTTTTTTGGAAATTTTTTTTTTTCTAAATCGCTGCAGTCAAAGTCCTGTAACTTTTTTACTTTTCCATGCACAGAGCTCTGTGAGGGCTTATTTTTTTGCGAGACGAGCTTTAGTTTTTATTGGTACCATTTTGGGGAACTTTTACTGCATTTTTTTGTCTCAGTTGTTTAGCGATTTTCCGTGCAGAATAAAAAGTGTGTTCAACTTATTGTACACGTCGTTATGGACGCGTCAATACCAAATATGTGGGATTTAAATTTTTTTTTACCTTTTTTTGATGCTAATGTGAGAAAAAGCACCTCAAAAGGGTTTTTTTTACATTTTTTTTTTACATTTTTATTATCATTTTTTTACACTATTTGTGTCCCTCTGGGGGACTTACACCATAGCACTGATGATGGCTGTGATAAGGCATAGCAGGACTTCTCTCCTGCAATGCCTTATCGCTTATACAGCGATCACAGGCACTGGCAATTCAGGACACCAGTATCTGGCGTCCTGTTGCCATAGCAACCAGCCGGGCTCTCTGCGATAACATTGCGAGAGCCCGGCAACTTCACAGAGGGAGCGCGCTCCCTCTGTGAACCCTTCCCATGCCGCAATCTACATAGTTCACGGCAGGGAAGGGGTTAACAGCAGGGGGCGCATCTCAGATGCACCCCCGCTGTCGCAGTGGGAGGCCGGCTTTCACTGACAGCCGGCTCCCACTGAGGGATAGCGCGAGATCTGTCATGACCTCGCGCTATCCCCATGACGTAAGGGAACGTCATTTTGCGGGAAGTACCCCGCTCCGATGACGTACCCTTACGTTATGTGGAAGGAAGGGGTTAAAGTGGTTTCCCATCTTGGCTATGGAAAGCTGAGATGGGACTACTTCTCTAATTGTAGATCAACAGGAAATCATGAAATGCATGACAAATAGTGTGTTTTTTTTGTGGTGGCATTACTTCTCACGTTTGGTTCGTTTTGGGGTCAGTGGTTATTTTTTCAAAAATCGCGTCATGCTCTGGGTACGGCATTTTATTTGCATCTTCCCATAAGCTGCTCCATAGGAAAAACAAAGGCAAACAAGAAAACCTATGTGTGACCAAAGAAACGCAAAAAAAAAACTACCTGTAAAAAAAATACTAGCATTGCCAAAAATTTTTATGTGATTTTTTTTTTGCCTGTTTTTTTCACCAAAAAAAGGTCCGAATAAAAAAAAAAACACTATTCTGAAAATATCCAAAAGTCGCATTTGTCAGATTCGCAGCGTAAAATCCGTATTGGCAAAAATCAACCCCAAATTGTGTGTCTTATGTTGCAGAGGATTGTGGAGCGGATTTGCAGCTCACTGAAGTGGTGAAATCTGCGATGTAAATCCACGGCATGAAAGTCACGAAGCGGATTTAAAATCCAGGTGTCAATTTCCGCAGCAGATTTTTTCTGCAGTGTGTGGATGAGTTTTCTTGAAATCTCACCCCTAATGCTTGCTCTGTAAAGCGCTGTAGATTTTCCGTTGTGATGCGTGCGGACGTACCTGTAGGATATATTCACACAGGTGTTTTTTTCCTTTCGGTCTGGAAAAATTTGCCCAATTTTTCGTGTGATGTTTTTGCAATTTCCATGCATTTATGTGATTTTTCATGTGAGATTTTCATTTGTCCTGCATCTTATTTTTACGTGTTTATGAAAAAAACACTTATTGATTCTTTTTTTGTTTATGGTAGCCGCGGTTACATTTACAACAGATGGCATTCGCATCAATAGTCAATAGGTAATGTTAGAGGAAAATGGTTTGCACTTGCAGGATGGTCGTGCGATCCGTTTTAATGCACATAACAATGGGGACCATAAGAGAACTGCAGGCGTTTCCCTTTGATTTCAATGGGAAACATTGCATTGCACGCGTATGCACATCACACAGCATGCGAGCGCCAAGCGATGTCTTTTAAGGTCTTATTGGAAACAATGGATGACGCGTTCCAAGGGAACGTTACAAAGATAGAAGGTGCTGCGCTTTCTATCCTCGCATCGTCATTCAAAAGAATGGAATTCATATTCATACAAGTTTTGCGCATCTCGCAACATGCAAAACTTGTATGAAATTCTCGTCCTTAGCTAGAGTATAAAGTATATACATGTATATATTACACCCAGGGCGGAAGTAAGGTTAGAGGGAACCGCAATTTTGAGCGGCGTTTTTCATCACGTGCCAAAGCATTTGACTGTTTTTCACGCACGCCATCATTGTAATGGGGTGCATTAAAAAACACGAAAGCGCTTAAAAATAGCTGAAACCTGGTGGCAATAGCTCCAATCATCTGCGCGGCCAATCAGGGCTGTTAACTCTTTAAGTGCTGCTGTCAATTCTGACAGTGGCATTTCAATCCCCCAAACGATGTTCAGAGGTCCCATATGCCCCCCCCCCCCCCCCGCGATGAGATTGCAGGGAGTCGTGCGGGTTTCATGGCAGTCGGGGGCCTTCTGAAAGGCCCAGGACTGTCATGGCAGTATGCCTATCCAGCCATCCCCGTGGGCTGGCTTGATAGACTTTCTGTCAGATTGCAGTATGATGTAATGCTATAGCATTACATCATACTGCAGGAGGGATCAAAGCATCGCTAGTTGAGGTTCCCTAGAGGGACTAAAAAAAAAGTAAAAATAAGGACAATAAAGTTTTACTAATTGTTGGGGAAAAAAAGTAATAAAGGTTAAAAAAAAAGGGTTTTGCCATATTTACAACAAAAGAATCTAAATAATAAAACAAAAATACATATTTAGTATCACTGCGTCGCAAAAAAAATGAGCTCTCGCACAACTATGTCGACGGAAAAATAAAAAAGTTATTGCGCGCAGAAGATGGCGGCAGAAAATACAGTAATTTTTAAAAAATGTCTTTGAAAAAAATACTAATAGTACAGCAAAATAAAAACTATTTTAAGTTTGGTATCGTAGTAATTGTATTGACCCTTAGAATAAAGTTATCAGGTCATTTTTTCAGTACATTAAATAGCTCCATTGAAAAATACAGCTCGGCCGGCAAAAGACAAGCCCTTAGACAGCAACGCCGATGGATAAATAATGAAGTTACGATTTTTTAAAAGGGGGGAGGAAAAACCGAAAACAGAAAAAAAAGAGCCGCGTCATTAGGGGGTTAAACGTTCCATTGAAAACAATGGACAAGGCCTTCCAGGAAAACGCCAAAAGATAGGACACGCAATGATTTTTAACCTCACAGCATCAAAAGAATGTGGAGTTCATATTGCTTTTAGACTTTTGTCTCGCAACGCACAAGACTCGTGCGAGATGCTTGCTCGTGTGCATGTAGCTTCAGTTCGATGTGCTTTAACCCCTTTAGTGGCACACCCAGAAAATCTCCTAAAAATCAGTGTTGGAATGTGTTGAAGACTACCTAAACCTGCCACCGAAGGGGTTAAATGGGATATGTACATAGGTCATAAGATACTTTATCTCACTTATCTTTAAAGGGATTGTCCCAGCACTTAAACATAGTCCCATAGGGGCTAAGTGTCAGATCAATGAGGGTCTACAGGTGTGGACCACCACTGATCCTAAGAACCTGTATCAATGAATGAATTGGTGGTCGATGGCCTATCCTGAGGATAGGTTATCAATAAGAACTCTTTGGCGGTCCCATAGATATAAATGAGACAGCAGCACACATACTCAGCTGCTGCGCCATTCATATGGGTGGAGCTAAGGACCCTCATTCTCGTGATTAGAGGTTGGACCCTTCCAGTGTCTTATTAAAGGGGTTGTCCCAATTGCTCATCTATATATCCATATGATAGAGGTGACCCCTCCTCTATTAGCCAGAACAGAGAGTTGCTAATGAAGTGTGGCTAGCGTAACCCCAACATGTGCATGCATCATATGGTTGGCTATGCATGTGAATGGCTGGCATGCAATACCAGATTAGCCCTGCAGGGGAAATATATGTCTGGCTACAACAGATATTGCCGGAGGTTTTAGAACCCAGAATTGCAGCCTTTACGAGACAAGACCTATAGTAGCGCCAGCTTACTTGTTCTGTAGACACCAGTGCCCATGCATGCCATATACACAATGCCAACCTCTAGGGCAATGGAAAGCAGCGCTATCTATGTAGTAATGTCTGGTGACACCTGAGCCCCCGCGCTGCTGAGTTATTTACATCTCCATCACGTCTTCTCATAGTCTTCCTACATCACACCCTATTTTCTCCTTCCCCGTCATTGTCCCCAGTGCCCGTTGCTATCGCCTCGTCACCCCAACACTACTTGGGGGAATAGACATCTTAATCCCCCAGTGCTTCTGTCCAGTGCGGGAGCGGCATGGAGAAACCTATAGCTAAAAGGGTACAGCTGCTGTCATGGGAGAAGCTGACAGATGGCAGCAAATGGCTCCTTGAAGTATTAATAGACATTCCAAGGAAGTGCCGGCCAAGCAGACTCAGCCGATCTCTAAATATGGAAGCACAAGCTGGAGTTAGGAAGAGAACGAAAACAGAGTCCTGAAAACTAGAATGAGCGATCCGCTGCGCCCCGAATACACACGTCAGCCGCCGCACCCGTGACGTCCGCACTACATTTAGCTGCATTATGACCCTAGTACTTCCATGGTTGGCCGATGATTGAACCATCCGGATGGATAGTGAGCTCTTCGGACCAGTAAGGGTCCGTTTACGCCAAATGATTAACGTTCGAACAAGCGAACAATCGTTTCAAATGAAAAATCGTTTACATTAGCTTATAAGGCCGGTTTCACACAGCTAAGAAAATTGCGCGGGATTTCTGCATTACGACACGCACAAATATGAACCCTATTCTTTTGCGTGGGGTCATACATGTGAGCGATTTTCTTTCGGATTTTTCCCCGAAATCGCAGTGCGGGAAAGCATCGCAGCATGTCTTACCTTTGGGCGTTCCCTCGGAACGCCTTGCATTGCATCGCTCACTTCAATGGAGTGGCACAGCATCTCATGGTGTGCGAGGTATAGGGGAGTGCAATATGACGTTTGGGCCTCATGCCCACGGCCGTGCCTGACTCCGCCGGCGAATATCGCAGCGGAGTCCGATACGGCACCCCATATTCACCTTTCCAAATCCGCTGTGCGAGTCCCTTCCGGTGAACCAGCGTGCATGCGCGTCACGCGCCAGTGGTGACACATAATCATGCGATACTTCTGCTGTGCTTACAGCGGAAATATCACCTAACGGACGGCTTCCATTGTCTACAATGGACGCCGGCCGCGTGTTTTTCCACGGCAATTAGAATGTGACGCAGTTTTTTTCATGCTGCGGAATTCCGCAGAATGAACATTGAAAGGCAGAAAGCCATTAGGTTCCATAGAACCTAATAGCTGCGGGATAACGCCACAGATTTCCGCCACGTGAAACGTGGCAGAAATCTTTTCGTGGGTGTTAGCCCTTACTCATTGAAAACAATGGGAAGCACTCCGCAATTCCTGAAGTGATGCAAGGCGGGTTTTAACACAAAAACACCTTGCATCCGCGATATCGCACTCGCCCGTGTGCAATTAGCCAAAGTGAATGAAAACAACCGAGTGATTGCTGTTTGAACTGAACGATAACATCTCATTCACACGACCGTGACTTCGGCACATATTATGTGCACGATACATGATGGAGTCAGTGAAAGTACATGGACTTTCATTGATCCATTGACATTAGCGTGTGTACATACACGGGGGTAAAGACCGCAGCATGCTCTATTTACCGCGTACCACGCAGCGTGAGCCCTATGGGCGCATATGCAGCGCGGTCCCTACACAATGCATTGCATATGAACGGCGATACATACACAACCCGGAGAATGTCCTACGGATGGGCCCTTTTAGGCCTCATGTCCACGGGGACAGATCCGCAGCGGGTGTCCCGCACGCGTGATCTGGGCCCCATAGGGATGCATTGGACACCCGCAGGTAGTTAAATATCTGCGGATGTTATTTTCCCCTGAGGCGCGGATTGCGTGTGCGGGAAAACACCCGCAGTATGCCCCATTTTAGTGCGGGTCTCCCGCAGGATTCTATTGAAGCCTATGGCAGCCGTCTGGATACGAGGCACACCCGCAGCTGAATTCCTGCTCTCTGCTTTACGTGGAACGGACCCCATTGACTATTAGGGGGTCCTTTCGGTTTTTCTCATCCTGGCCGACATTTTATGAGATTTGGAAGTCCTGTATGTCACGCTGGATCCCCGCCGGGTTCTGAATGGAGCCTGAATGGCGCAGACGTGGGCAGAGCCTAAGGCCCACTTCATACGGGCGTGAGCACAATTTTGCGTGCCTTAGCGCAACATTTTTGCAGCCTCTTTCACACGGGTGTCAGTGATATCACCGCTACAAAATGGCAGCTTTGTTTCCACGATTTCGTAACACCAGCGATGCCGTTTCTGGAGAACAATCTCGCATCGCTGCCGCCCACCATAACTTTGCACGATTTTTAAAATCAATAACGTCAATAGTGGTTTCTAATGTTAAAATCGCATTACACGAAAATTGCAAGTTCGTGCGATGCGATAAAAAGGAGGCTCAATGGGGAAACATGGGAGAGAAAAAATCGCACATCACAGAAAGGTAGAGTGTGAGCGATTTTTAGTTTCTAGCAACATCGCATCCGTGAAAACATCGCAAATGGGAAGGAAGCCATTGGCAACACGGACTTCACAAACATGTGTTTTGTAGCGCTGTTGCATCGCCGGAATATTGCGCAATTTTGTAGCTCGTGTGAAAGCGGCCTGGACTGAGTTTTTTTTTTGAGTATCGCGAATTTTATTGTACTTTTTTGACCCAAGACATGTTAACTTGCACGTGGCAAACAAATGCTCTGACTAAAATAGCAAATTAGTTCCAAATGTGTACTTTTTGCGCACCGCCTTGTGTATTGCGTGCACATTTGTGCACCCCTCACACAAAATACGTGTACAAGCAGCAGCAGTTACTGCAGAGCAACAGAACCGGCATTTCTGGTCAGGCTGAGCTCTGGAATAACCCATTCCCACTCCTGCTGACTGCGGAGCTGATACTACGGTAATTACGGTAAGGACGTCCTATGGATAACACAGCAGCATCCATTGCTCAATAGCGTATGGGAGTGTTCCATCCCCGAGGAGGAGGGGTGTCTCACACACACCCCCGCCTGACTTGCGGTGCTCAGCTCCGGACTGGCCGCGGTTATATTTTACACACGGTAGAAGCGTCTCCTCACAACCGGCCGCCGGAAACGGAAGTGTGGGAGAATCCCTAATCCCGCGGGAGCCGAAGTGTTACGGTGTGTGCAGGGGTCCTGCTGTCGGGGGCGCGGGGCGGCAGGTAGGTGGCGCTGTGTGGAGTGATTAGTGGGGATTACAGGGATTAGTGCGGTGGGAGAATCCTCTTAAAGGGGCAGGCTCCTGTTTTTACTCCAGCTGTGTCCCCTGTAGTCTGTTTTGGGATAAAACAGCTGACACGGCCATTCTTTGCACGGAAACCTGCGGATCTGTATGAAAGTCTGTGCAGAACTCCAAAGCCCCGCCTCTGAACCCCATGGCGGACTAAATGTGGACCGGACACCGGGGGTCTGTTTACAGCGAGGATTCCAACTGGGCTTTTTTTTTTTTCTGCATGGATTTTGCCTCTAAAAGTTGCAGTTTGAGTTGATGACTTTTAAAAACTTTTTTTTTTTGGCGGTTCTGCGGATCCGTACACTGATTTGGCGCCTTATAATGGGCAAATCCATATGCAGAACAACCTACATGGAAAAGGTGTGACGTCCGCGCCAAGAAGGGGCCGCGCAATATTTATTTTAACTTTATTTCCTACATGCAGATTTCAAATCTGTGTGCAGAAAACAATGTGTGGCGCGTAAAGTACGGCGCCGATCACCAGTGACCGCCATGGGGCGCGCATTTACTGCGGGTGCTGCTGCACGTTTTCTGCCGTGAGGACAAATCCTTGGGGTGGGTTCACAGCAGTTTTGGGGAAAAAACGTTAAAAAAAAAAAAAAAATATATATATATATATATATATATATATATATATATATATATATATATATATATATATATCTCAGGGCTTTTTGTCTTCTAGGAGTGAGACAACCCAAGAAGTGTGTAGCCGGATATTGGGGCTCATTCACAGCACACACCGCCGTGGGGAGGTACAGCTCTCGGTTTTGTTTTTGGAACAGAGATACAGAATTAAAGGCTTCCATTTTTTTACCTAATGATTTCAATGGGATGAGAAAAAAAAAAGGTTCCCACTTCCTTTCTGATTGGTTTCCATGTTTTAAGCAAAACAAATGGCGTGGCTGCAGCATTATTTCCTCCTTATATAAGGCCCCCTGTTCACGGGCGTTGGGGTACCCCGCGGCAGATCGCCGCCGCCCAGGAGGATGAGCCGCCGCCGAATCTTCGCCGGTTGGCCCTATTTGATAGGCTGATTCACAGTATGATGCGAATTGCCTGCCGCGAGCGGAGAATTGCAGTGATTCGCCGCTCGTGGACAGGGGCCGGCCCTTCCATGCCAGGCACCCTAGAAAAGCACCTGTTGAAATCAATCGGGAAAAAATACTAATGTTTAATTAATTCCATTTTAATTCAGCCTTTCTGCCCCCAAAACAGAACCGTGAAACCTACATCCCTGCGGCGGTGTAGTGATGGCGTGAACGAGCCCCTCGCTTCAGATCAGCGCTGACGTCCGTGTTACAGGCATCCATTGTTGGACCGCTGGCGCTCTCTCTCCCCGGTCGCCCCGCTGGAGGTTCGCTGTTTTTGGAGGCTTTTTTTTTCTAGTATGAAAAAATGTCAGAAAAAAAAATGTGAACAGACAAAATCGCCTCAAAAAACCCCAAACCGCACATATTGGTTATTACAACATTGGTGATTGTATTTGGGAGGGGGGCTAAAAGTCGTTGTCATTGCTGTGACTGGGGCTGCTTCTCCAGGACTTCCAGCCGCAGGGACCTCTGCCACAAAGCTGCTGCGTGTGAATTTGTGCTAATTTGGAGAATTGCTGTCATGTAGACGCTGACGCTCATCACTGAGTAATGGCGGCTTTACACGAGTGTATATACAAAACCGCTGGCGTCAGAGCGATGTATCTGCACCTAAGCGAGGTTGATTTGCACGCGCCCGCACGTGGTACTGTACGCTTTCCTTTCCGTGGATGAAGGTTAGGCCTGATGAGGTCCAGATGTGTTTTCTTCCCTGCGGTTTTGCGCCGTGTTTCGCGCATCCCCTTGTGTATTTGCACCCCTCCCATAGACTTCAATGGGAGCTTTTGCTGCACAGAAGCCGCTTGTGAGAACAAACCCGTTGAAGTCGATGGGATCTACTCGTATATTTTATGCGCACGGATCCGGTCGTGTGAAGAAGCCCTGACTAAGCAGATTTTCTGGTCAGGGCTTTGGGAGAGCTGGGTGGCTCCATCAGAGCTGCTGTAACCTTAATTCTTGTCTTTCAGTGTTTCCAGAACAGTAAGAAACTGCGCAACAAGCAGAAGCGTCTCGGAGGAGGAGAAGAATCAAGAATTTCAGGTGATTTTCTTTCCTACCCTTAAAGGGGAAATGATCTTTACCTGAACTTCTGTTTAACCCGTCCAGCTGGTCGGGGCTCAAGTAGTTCAGAAGGTGACCTTTAACTCTGTCATGACTGTTTTTCAGGGCCTACCCTAGTACTGCTATGGGTGGGCTTATCGCCATACTACTTGGGACCCCCACCACTATACCAGTCCCGCTAGTAACCTGCAGGGTTATTAAGCTGGGTTCACGCAGGGCAGAATCCCACAGCTAAATCTCGTGGTTTTGCCGCAACGAAAAACCACGAGATTTCCACCAGAAAAGCGCAGCTTCAAAACCCGCGGCACTTAGCCGTGGGTTTTGGAGCGGCTTTGCCGCATGCTTTTCCGTTGTGGCCAGCGCTTCCAAAGAGAAGAGCATGGCTGTAACGGAAAAAAAAATAGACATGCTGCAGGCCGGGGAATCCGTGCCGCAGCGCCGACTTTGCCGTGACGAATGGCCGTCCCGTGTGGGCGAAATTTTTGACAAATCTCATCCTCATGGCCGGCCAATTCCGGGATTAGCGGCCGCAGGCGGACTAGCTGCAGCGAAATTCCACACGGAATCTCCGCGGCAAATGCGCCCTGTGTGAACTCAGCCTTAGGCCGCCTGCAGACGGCCGGGTTGGATCCGGCTGCAAGAATTCTCGCAGCAGGACCCGACCCGAGCGCCTGCAGAGAGCAGCGCGGAACTCACCCACTCCCGCAGCTCCGGCTCTTTCATGTTCCGGCAGCCGGCGCATGCGCAGAGCGGAGCCGGGGGCCGGGCAGTGACGTTTCTGTGCGGGGCTCTGCGAGCCATGCGCAGAATTAGGACATGCCGTGGTTTGTTTTCTGCGTGGAATTTTGCGCAGACAAACCGCGTCCGTCTGCATAGGATTGCGTATTGTAATGCAATCCTATGCAGGCGTGTACGGGCGGAAATTCTGCGGGGAATCCCACCGTGGAATTTCCGCCCGTCTGCAGGCAGCCTTAGGGTTATGCACACGGTGGTAGATACGCTCTCATTTTACTGAGTTCCACTTACTGGGCTAATAAGGAGGATGGAACAATACCTCTGCAGCGCCACCTATTGGATGGCAGCATTCCTTCAAATCAATGTATGACTTTTTAACAAGTCTGTAAAACAGTGATTGGGAATAGGAAACCAAGCCAGAAAGTAGGCTGCGGTTTTAGATCACCCATAATTGGGAGTTAAAGGGGGTATCTGATTTTTGATTTTAAAAAAACCAAAAAAACTGGAAATGTGATAAAGCCATAAAAGAACCAGAACTCGCCCGTCCTCTGCCCCTGTGGTCCTGTACTGCAGCTCCTGCGGTCCTTCCGCTTTGTTGTTTTCATGTGGACAGCATATGGCCGCTACAGCCAATCAGTTGCCGCAGAGGTCATGTGCCCCACGACTGGCATCACTGCTCAGCAAAGGGAGCTGCAATACTGGGAGTGCAGCACATAACTACTGCAGCCGCTGATGGACTGCGGCGGTCGCTGGTGCAAAGAACAGGTGTAATCTGGTTGTCTTAAGGCATGTTCACACAGAAGATTTGTCCCACAGAATTTGACCCGGAATCTGCGCCATTGTGTGCGGGAAAATAAAGGGACACCTCAGTTCTTGCCACAAATTCCATTGTTTCAGGAATTCTGTACGCAGATTGGCCCACTAAAAACGGCTACATCTGTGTGCCTGCCTGGCCAGCTTGTATGGTCGTGGCACAGCCCCGCTGCGAGGAGGAGTCCACACAGAAAATCCACATTGGATTCCACTATCTAAACAAAAACTTACTGTTTTATCACATTTCCAGCTTTTTTTTTTTGTTTTCTGTCAAACCTGTTAAGGCCGCATTCACAAGGACGTACGCCGGTTTCTGTTGGGTAAATGCGCTGTGTATTTATGCAGCTAAAACTTGCATCATTCTGCAGATTTTGGCCCTTACTGCAGATTTTTGTGTTTTTTTTTTTTTTAAAAAAAGACAAGGGCCCATTGTTTTGCTGTGCAAATACACAGTGAATACGCAGGTTTCGTGCATATTTGTACTGGACCATTTAAGGCCCTTTTACATGCAACGATTATCGCTTAAAGGGGTTGTCCCGCGAAACAAAGTTGGGGTATACACTTCTGTATGGCCATATTAATGCACTTTGTAATATACATCGTGCATTAATTATGAGCCATACAGAAGTTATTCACTTACCTGCTCCGTTGCTGGTGTCCTCGTCTCCATGGTGCCGTCTAATTTTCAGCGTCTAATCTCCCGATTAGACGTGCTTGCGCTGTCCGGTCTTCTCTGTGTTGAATGGGGCGCTCGTGCTGGAGAGCTGCTCCTCATAGCTCCGCCCCATCACTTGTGCCGATTCCAGCCAATCAGGAGGCTGGAATCGGCAATGGAACGCACAGAAGACCTGCGGTCCACCGAGGGTGAAGATCCCGGCGGCCATCTTCGCAAGGTAAGTATGAAGTCACCAGAGCGCAGGGATTCGGGTAAGTACTACCCGGGTTTTTTTTTTTTATCCCTGCATCGAGTTTGTCTCGTGCCGAACGGGGGGCTATTGAAAAAAAAAAAAACCCATTTCAGAGCGGGACAACCCCTTTAAATAATTGAACGAACTGCCGCCGTTTTTAAAATAAAAATAATAGCTTTAATCCTCTGCATTTTCCTCCACGAGTTGTTTGCTCAGCTGGGTGTACAATGGTTATCATATAAACACATGCCCAACTGAGCAAACATCTGGCTGGCAGATTCCATTGTTCTAATCCCTGCAGAGTCAACAGTGTGCTCATTATGTATGTAAAGAAAATGCCATAAGTACGTTGATAGAGAACAGCCAAGTGATGGTTTTTATGCCAGCTAAAAGCCAGCTTTAAATGACAATTGAACGAATAGTGCATGATGCCCCTGTTTACACGTGACGATTATCGCTCACTTTCGGCCGTTTGAATGAATTTTGAGCAATAATCGTTGCGTGTAAAAGGGCCTTTACTTCTGTGGCTTATTTCAGTGCATAATACGCACCACAATGGGACATTCCGCATATTTTTTTTACATGATCGAAAGTCTCTTGAGCGATTATGCATATGTGAACAACCCCCTGGAAATCAATGGGTACTATTCACTGCATAGTGCATGCCTAAAAAATCCACACATACTGCGCGGCGTATTACGGCTGTGTGAACGAGCTCTTACGGCTCGTTAACATCAGCAGTTCTGTTTTCTGCTCTGCTGTTCCATCTGAGGAGCAGCAAAATGGGGGGCGGGGAATGGTTCTGTCTTCTCATTGATTTCAGTGGGATTTTTTTGAGCTTCAGTAAGAGATTTGTGCGCTGCGAGACGTTTAAATATGAACCCCATTCTTTTGGATAGGGTCATACACACGAGCGATGTTTTCCTGCATGGCACCGCCATGCAGGACACAAATCGTGGCATGTTCGATCTGGCTGCATGCTCTCGCATCGCAGCGCCCATTGTACTCAATAGAGTTGGCGGCAGCAGTGCCGGCCCCATTGAAAGCAATGGGAGAAACTCCACTTCCTCTGCCGCAGCTGGTGATGTGAACGAGCTCTTACGGTTGTGGAACTCGGGACAACGCTGCTCCACGAGGCATTTATGAGGTCATGATCTGGAGTCCGACTGCTGGCACCCGCACGTATCATCTGCTGTAAGGAGGGCTGATAGTATTACACTGTACCCATGGAAGTGAATGACATGACTGACTATGAAATACGGGCCCCGTCCTTCCAAGTAAGGGCCGCACCCTGCAGTGGCTTAGGGTTCCTGATAACGGGAGGGGCCCCTCTGCAATGCCCCCTGCACACCCTCTTTAATAGACCTTGTAGAAGTATTTGCTGATTTGTGACTTCCGGTAGACTGAGTTCACCTCGTTGTGCAACCGCCCAGAACAAACCGTACAGGAGGAACGTTTCCTGTTGTCCTACATAACTTGTCCTGATGATGCACCGTGAATGATGACGCAGCCAAAACCGGCCTGCCCCTGACTTGTCGCTGACTATTATAGAGCATTCTCACTTAACTTGTGATTCTGGCACAACCTCTATCACCCTAACTTTGGTGGGGGGTCTCACCACCGATCCCAAGTATGGAGGTCCTATGTCCCCCTCTGTCTCTCACTGCGGGGTCGCTGCTATTATGTCAAAATGAATGGAGCGCTGGCTGAGCATGTGCAGTTGGTGCTTCATTCATTTCAACGGGGCTGATGGAAATATGTGAGCGCTTGCCTCTCGGCCATCTCTGGCGGCCATATTGAAAGTGGAGTGCTTGCAGAACCTGCGCCCCATTCGGTCTCCTCACTGTAGGGGATGCAGTAAGCCCACGGTGAGCAGGACAGGGGACACAGGATCAGTGGGGGTCTCGGTGATGGCACCATCATCCAGAAAGTTGTCCCGCTGCCTACGGATGGGGAATCGCTTGTGATTCTGATACAATCCCTTTTAAAAATAAAAACCTGACTTATGATGATTACATAAAAATTAGAGAAAACTCAAGTAATGCAGATCTTTTTATTGTTCCGTGTACAATTGCCAAATCCTCCGGCGTCCGCTGTGGGGACCGGGAGTGCGTTGCTCTACTCATTCCTCTGAGACTCGTGTAGCTCTCATAGGCATGAAAGCCACTAAGGGGACTTCTGGGGCACATGGCCGATGCTGTAGGATTTGGCTAGTCAGTGTGTGGGGCTATGTGGGACATCAGAGGATGAGGGCGAACTCGCATGGGCGTAAGTGCAGCGCGTTCGCACTGTGAACGAAACCCACTTGCATGCATTTATGTGCATATTACTGTACATTTAGCATTTGCAGGGCCATGGCACATAAGTGCGGGACACATCCGCTCCGGGATTTATAAGGCTATTTAGTCTAATTAGTTCCAGGTCTGTTTCTCAGCAAATTTGGCGAGTATTGAGTGGGCATTTGTGAACCTCCCATAGACGTCTATGGGGGCTTCTGTGTGCAAATGCGCACAAAAATAGAGCATGCACGCAAAAACGAGTACTAGGAATGCACCATTAAAATCAATGGGCTCTATTTTCTACCTATTGCGCTCTAATACTGTGATGGTCATCAGCGGGTAAATGATCAGCACTACGATGTACTTGACGCACAAATTACACAAGGAAGAAGCAAGAAAACGTTTCTGCAATGTTTCACTGTAAAGGGAAACTCTGCATCAATTAGTCTTCTCGCGGTGATTACTCGTTTCATAGTCCTTAGTCTAGATCCCTTGATGAAGAATCGTTCTGATCAGATCTCTTCCTTCTACACGCTTGTCCACAGGTAGCTGGTTTGCTGCAGACCTTATGCAGATGAAAAAAAAATCCATAAAAATTGGAACGTGCGCAATTTTACGGCAGCGGCGAGAAAACGTTAAAGCACCTACGCTCGTGTGAAAGCCCTGAAGCTGACAGCTGGTTGTGTCTCTCTGGGCACAGTTTACCATTTCGTCAGTAAGAATGCCCTCTATTGGCCAGGGGGATGCGGACGCCCAGTTGTCGACTTATGCTCACATTTCCAGGCGCAAGAACAACACAACGCAGAATTGTAAGAAAAGATGCTGCAGAATTGTTGTGTTACTGGGGATACAGTGATTTATTACAGGACATCTGCCGTGGCATATATATCACCTATTGCACTTGGCAAGCTTCTTCTCTAGTGCTCTCCCAGTCAGTACAGACACTACACAGCAATCTCAGTGGGGTGTATCCGAGTCTAGGGAGAAGAGTCACATTCTTAGGCCTGTTACATGGGGCGGAAATCTCGCAGAATGTCCATAGCAGGAACGCACGGAAAATCTGTGAGATTTCCGCAGCTGGAGTCCCGAGACCTTTAGTGCGGGTTATTAAAGCGGCTTATTCCACTGCGGCCATATCTCCCCACAGAGCGTCCGCAGCCGAAACAGTGATACAATTGACATGCCACGGCTTTGAATTCCACATATCACTTTCAGCACGGCTTGTGGACTGTCTGTTGAGATTTTTGCAAATCTCATCCACTTTGCTACTTAAGGCCCATTTACACAGAGCGATGATTGCTCAAAAGCGATCTTTTGAGCGGTAATCGTTGCGTCTAAACACACGGCCATTGTGCACTTTTCCCTGCCTGCTGAAAGTGCTGCGTCTGATTGGCTGAGAGGTCAGCCAATCACAGGCAGCGCTTGGCCATTCAATGACGGGAGGGGTAAGTATAGGTTTTGTTTTTTTTTTTACTACAACTAGGGATGATTTTTCAGTAAAGGGCTTATATTTAAAGCTCTTCCCCGAAAAATCACTGCGGGGGGTGCCGGCTTATGCTCAAGTCAATAAGTTTTCCCATTTTTTTGTAGTAAAATTAGGTGACTTGGCTTATAGTCAGGTCAGCTTATACTCTAGTATATACTCGACAAGTACAAAAAATATATTTCCGGCAGCATGATGGATGCATAGTAATAGTAATGTGACCGGGGATAGCTTGAAATTCTGGTACGACCTGTTTAGGTTCTGAAGGCAAATCTAAGAGACACACATGAAATATAACCGTTCCGGTGCTGCTTAGCTGCTGCTATAATACCCCCTGATATGGTTAATATAGGGCATGTCTGTCTTAAAGTGATCCGCTCTGACAGGCTGCCTTTCATTGCCAGGTTCTTTGCCCAGCAGGATGGGCTGCGTACCTTTATGACCACGTTGTAGTTTTTCTTCCGGACCCCCTTCTGCATTTGGCGGTAATGGCTCCCATTACATACTAATATGCGGGCTTGCTCCACCACTTTATGTCCATCTAACATGGCAACCATTGATCGCCCACTATTTGGACCCTACATATACAGTACGGCACCTTACAATGTGGGTATTACATAAGTGGGCAAAGCACTTCAGTTCCTCTTGTGTTTCTTCAGCACTTCTTATGGCTTCGTTTTCTCCATTCCGCCTCCTCTTTTTCCCGGTGTGCCTTTACAGAGGGTCACATGCTCCATGCTATTTCTGTGACTTTTCCATCTGCGATTTCCTTACTCTTTGTAAATGCCACATGAGACCGCAGGCATCTTCTAGCTGAAGTAGAGACAGATTAGATGACGGCTGCTCTTGCCATCTCTTGTGCTGTATGTGCCGGGTCTCCATGGCTGCCCGGGCCCGGAGCCGGTGTCTTTGCTTCCCGGCTATGATCACAATCTGCTAGATCGTCAAGCGTTTTGTATTCTTATGCCTGGTAGAAAAGGTGAAGGAACACCTCAATCCAGGTAGTAGGAGTGGACCGGATGTAGAACTGCAGTGACATGGTGAGAACAAGACGGCGTCCAAGGTGCAAATGTTGGATGGCAGTGCCACACGTTCTTTATCCTTACAGTCCACCACCTTGGTAACACTTGATAGGAATACAGGCGATGGTGTACAGTGCATAGTCTAAGATGTTTATAGTCCTTTTATTAGATGACTGACTGAACAACTAATGACAAGTGAAAGGACTTGCTTATTAAATGCCAGTACTAAACTTTTGCGGGCAGATAGAAAAGCTGTGACCATATGTAGGCACGTCCCGTGTAAACGCATGCAGCGACAGAACGAGAATCGTTCCGTGGGTCACATTCTGCATGCAGAAAACTAAACAACACGTCACTTTTGAACAACTGTCTGCTTACTGTGAATGGGGCAGGCGGGTGGAGAATGCTCTTCGGCCCACTTCTTCTCCATTCTTACAGCTCTGTGAGCAATGCTAGCGATACTCGCTCCTGTGTAACAGCATAGGAGCAAGCATCACTGGGACGAGGGTTGGGCAACTCAGCCCATGTAAAAGGACAACTACCGTCCCAATCGACACTTGACCGTGCAAGTTAAAGCAAAAGTTGTTCCTTGTAAAGCTGGCCAGGTGACGAGTGAGAATTCGTTCATTAGTCTTTGTTTCCGCTTGCCTAAAGTAGTCGCTGCTTGATTAATTATCATCGGGTATAAAGAGGTAATCATTATCTTTCAACAACTAGCCAACAACTTTGTCTGGAGGTGCGCACTGATTGGCTCCCTCCTTTTATTGAACATTTTGACCTCCCATTTAATGCTATTTGGTTCCCGAAAATGTATAAATACATGCAAGGGATCCTTCACTCAACAGTCCCAACTTGTCTCCAAAAGAAGACTCTCTGCTACGCTCTCTGGCTGGTTTTGTTTGAAATACCCCCCCCCCCGCCCCGCCAAAGAGTCTCACCCCTCCTAACTAGTTGGCGAACAATATTTCAGCCAGTGCTACTAACCATTCTTTCAGCCATCATGAGATTGAACAATGGTCGTCTATGTAGGAGCACACAGTGGATTGTACGCTTTAGTGACCGTTTTGAGCATCTGTTCTCATGTAATGCCATCTTGGGGATTGGACATGTTAGATCTTAACATGACCAATTCCAATTATATTGTTCCTCGTGGAGGTAAATAAGACCGTCGGACAATCAACATAAGGAAATTGAAAAGCAAAGTAAATAACGCAGCTCTGCTGTAACAGGGGGACCCGGCGGTCATGTGATCACCGGGTTGCATAGTGTAATTAATACTTCCACTTTTTAGTATATAGCTCTCATTTACCGCTACGAAGCCAGGTAAAAAGAAGGCAGAAGCTGTTTAAAAAAAAAAAAAAAAAAGCTTCTCCCTTCTCCTCCAGGTCCTGTGCTGTGTCTGATAGCGGAGGACCTGACCCTGCCTGATTGCAGCAGCAGAGGCTTTAATCCTGTACAGCTGCTATCAAACCCCAGGACCATGTGCCATATGTTTACCATGCTTGGTCCTTAAGGGTTAAAGGTGCTATGAGAATCTCCAATTATTCCCTATCCAGCGCCCAATTCTTTCTGATGTCACTGCATGGAGAAGAAACGGCGATTGGCCGGGTCTAGCCGCTATCGGCAAGTTATTTCCTATTCTGTGGAGAAGAAATGAGTTGCGATACTTGTACAACCCCTTTTAATGTGAAGTTATCAGTCTTATAACTTTTGCTTTATCTCTATAGATGGCATCAAAGCTACTTCGCCGCTTCCGTCCCACAACACTGAAAGAGCGTAGAGGTCCGGGACCTCCAGAAGTAGAACCCCCAGAAGTTGCAGAGTTGGTGGATGACACTGAAGGCCTATCTGTGCGTCTGAGTGGGACCCTTAGTTTGAGTGAAGACAGTCTCGGCTCTGAGGAGAGTGATGGAAATGGTACTAAATGGATTCTGGCATCTAAAGGGGTGAAGGCGCCGTGTGTGGCATGGGAAGACTGTTTGTGTATATGATACTGGCCCATGCAGGCATATGCCATCTGCTAAACTTCATTGCACTTTTTGTTTTGCAGAAGGTAGATGCATAGAAGAACTGAGTACTCATTCCCTCCTAACACAGCAGCTCCGAGAGATGTGGGCCAACGCACAAGATCACAGTCTGCCCATTAGTCTGACGTTTGAAGTGACAGAGGCTAATGTGGTGAAGGATATCCACGCCAAGTATGTGGTAAGTGGTCTTTGTGTGTTCACATTATACATAGATGATTTATTGGGCCCACTTTATAGGCATCTTGGTTTTATTAGGGCAATAATATTCCAGGGGCGGAGGGGGGTCTGCTTTGGACAATTTTTTATTAGAAGGCTCTAGAATAAGTTAATTGCAGGATGCCGCTGCTGGAATGGGAGGGAAACTTAAAATCATACATATCCATCAATCACTAAAATAAGAGCTGGGGTGCGTTCGCACTCGGCTCATTTGCTGCAGGTCTTCCACAGCTGAAAAAAATCCACATGGAAATCTGCACCATTTGGTGCAGATCAACAACAGATTGCATCCGTTTAAAGGGGTTGTCCCGCGCCGAAACGGTTTTTTTTTTTTTAACCCCCCCCCCCCCTGTTCGGCGCGAGACAACCCCGATGCAGGGGTTAAAAAAAACAAACCGCTCAGCGCTTACCTGAATCCCGGCGGTCCGGCGTCTTCATACTTACCTGCTGAAGATGGCCGCCGGGGTCTGCTCCCTCCGTGGACCGCAGCTCTTCTGTGCGGTCCATTGCCGATTCCAGCCTCCTGATTGGCTGGAATCGGCACGTGACGGGGCGGAGCTACACGGAGCCGGCATTCTGCACGAGCGGCTCCATTGAAGAGAGCAGAAGACCTGGACTGCGCAAGCGCGGCTAATTTGGCCATCGGAGGGCGAAAATTAGTCGGCTCCATGGGAACGAGGACGCTAGCAACGGAGCAGGTAAGTAAAAAACTTTTTATAACTTCTGTATGGCTCATAATTAATGCACAATGTACATTACAAAGTGCATTATTATGGCCATACAGAAGTGTATAGACCCACTTGCTGCCGTGGGACAACCCCTTTAAGTTAAAGGGGGTTGTCCAGGGTTAAAAAAATATTGCTACTTACTTCCAAACAAAGTGCCACACTTGTTCATGAGGTTACGTGTAGTATTGCAGCTTAGGTCTATTGAAGTGAATGGAGCTGACCTGCAATACCACATCCAACCCACAGAAAAAGGTGACACTGTTTTTGGAAGTAAGTAGCTGTATTTTTGTAACCATGGACAACCCTTTAAATTCGGTTTTGGGGGCAGTTTCCAGTGCAAATCCACACCAATTGGTGCAGAATAGCTGGAATGGGATCTGCCCCCTTGTGCAAATGGATTGCAAACAGCAGCGCAGCAGAAAAAAAAAAATAGGAAAGTCTAGATGGAAAACTGAATGAATAGGAGCTCAAACTGGGTGCAAAGAGCAGCAAAAACAGCAGCCAATGAAGACCGGGCTGCTCTTGAAAACTCGGGTACACTTTACATATTGACCATGCCTTTTCTATGATCCCTCCCTCCTAGATGTACACCATTTACCTTCTGCATTCAGGGCAGTATGACCCTTCTCCTGCTTTCATCACCTGCCGATACTCCGATCTTGAACGCTTGAGAAGAAGCCTGCGTTCACGCTATCCTCATGAAATGACCGCCGTGTCCTTCCCTCACAAGCGCTTGCGCAAAAACTTTACAGCCGAGACCATAGCAAAGCGTAGTCGTGCCTTTGAACAGTTCCTATGCTATGTGTCCTCGGTGCCTCTCCTGAGACAGTCTCCTGAATTCCTGGGATTTTTCTACTTACGGGACATGGAAAAGGCGCAGCATCTTACCTGCACAGGCTTATATCAGCTGGCATTACCCTTGTGGATGAACTGTTGGGGGCTGCAAGAAAAGCTTTGCCCGGTGGGTCCCGCTACTCATCGACTGCTTGTACTTGCTGGACTGGTGGTCTGCCACCAAGACCTGGATTCGCTAGCAGATGCACAAGCATTCAGTGAACGGGCTCTTCGACTCTTCCAAGATACACAAGAGCAGAATGTGCCTTTTCACATTGCCTTCCTCCAAGCTCACATCCAGATATCATGGCGAGTGGGAGTAGACAAGAGAAGTTCGGAAGCGGCGCTGCTGAGGCTGCAGGAGGCCGGACATGTCACACAAAACGCGCCCACGCTCAAAGAGATGGTTATCAGAGCAACAAACCCCCTGACTACGTAGAGGTGGCCATGCACATAGCCATTGGCCATTTTAGCTTAGACAACTTCAGTGCTGCTCATTCCCAGGAAGCACAACGGAGGATCAACTAAAAATACTGCATGGTCAAGGGCAGCTTTTAGCCAAAAGCAACATTTTATTTGCACTACATGCCTTTTTATAAGTGATGGGTCTACTTTGCTAGCTTCTTGGCACTCAAGGTGGACTTGTATAAGTTGTAAGAGACTAAAGGGACCAGTTGGGTTTGACCCGCTGTATTTTATGGATAGGTTTTTAATAATTAACACAAATGAATTATTAAAATATTTTATTGCAGTTATTTACAATTAAGAGATTAGTTTTATGATACCGGAACTGCACATGTAGAATTCGATAACCGAACAGGAATGCATTAAATGGGGGTTTCCAGGCATATAACTTACTTACCTATCCTCGGGCGGGAATAGCTGATCTGCCGCTCAGGCTACCGGCTGATCAGTTACCCACTGCCAGCGCCACTACACATAGCGGTTGGCATGGATGACCCCTCTGACGTGGCTGCACTTATAACTATAAACACAGCACCCATTGATTTCAGTGAGAGCTGTGGCTGCAGTTACAAGCGCCAACCACTACATAGGGGTTGGAGCAGCAGCCAGGATCCCAAGCAGATCAACCATTGATTACCTATCCTGAGGACAGGTCAGCAGTAGTATTTTATTTGGAAACCCCTTTAATCATAAGAAATTAGAACTCTGTATCCAACAGTCGAGCGTGTATTCACAGTTTGCTATTGGGAGAATTCTGCTTTACACGGAAGACTCCCTCCTGTGCACACGTGGCCGCCAGCACTCCATCTCTTCTCCAAAGACGTCCGTGTACCAGGCCCCGGCAGTTCCCTGTTACAAGAGACTTGTAAGTGATAACGCTACTTGCACAAGTCATTATGTCCTCCTAACACGTCTGCATTAGTCACATAATCCGCGCTACGCGCCTGCATTTCTGGATGCTGCTCTACATAAATCTGCATTAACCCTTTCCAATCCACTGTCTGACATCTGAAGACATTCTGATTGAAGGCTGTACAGCTCCGATGTCAGAAGACGTCCAGCAGGGTATTCTTACTGTATATTACTGGCCGCTCTGTTGTTGGGGGCCTCTCCAGCATGTCCCATACTGCAGTACTGGCTCTAGCCAGCAGATGGCGCCATTGTATAATGGCAGAAAGAGAAAGCCCCCTAGGAAACCCTGAATCCAAAATTGGGTTGCAAAGGGTTAATAAAAGTGATGCGGAGGGTAAAGCAGTGTCCCGTATCTGCCTCCCAATAGAATTCTTCAGAGGCTGTTTGGTAGACAAAGGATAGTCTGTAGAGATGAGCGAACTTACTCGGCCACGCTCTTTTTTCGAAAAGATTCAGGGGGCGCCGTGGGTGAGTGGGGGGAGAGAGAGGGCTCCCCCCTGTTCCCCACTGCTACCCCCCGCTCCACCATGCCTCCCCCTGCCCACCCGTGTACTTTTCACCCGAGTAGTGAAGTACTCAAAAATCGCGGTGCTCGATTGCGAAATCGCGCTTACCGAGGACGTTCGCTCATCTCTAATAGTCTGCTTTCCTTACAGCGATTATAAATCCCCACCAATGTCTTCACATCCGTTAAACTATAAAGATGGCACCTTACAATCTTTCTAGATATTGCATATCTCCCCCCCCCCCCCCCATAGTTTTGTGTTTTTGCAGTTTTCCAGTACTGTTCTGTATAATGGACATGCTATACACCCGCATGGCCAGAAGAGGCAGCCTACTGTATAACGGTTTAAATTTACTTGAACTTATTTAGTACAAGTAGCTTAAATTCTATTTTATCAGCCAAATCTAGAGTATTTCACTGAATCGGTGTTAGTGGGATTACTCAAATCGTAACTTATTTATACGAGCTCAAGTAGGAGACAAAACAATGTACAAAAGCCAAGGGCACCACTGATGCCAGTCAGGATGACTCCGGATTTTTGGCTCCATTGTACATTGAATTGTAATGAGAACTGGATCTCTATATCCATTCTCGAGTCTAGACAGAGCAAGGAGTAAGGCTTAAAGGCACATTGCTGCAACTCGCATCAAACAGCGCACGGACCCCCGTCTGATAAGCATGTCCTGTTCTCACATCCATGAAACGGATGGCAGTAGGACATTGAGTTTTATTCCCCCTCACATGTATAAGCCTCCGTCTAAAACCAAGCAGTGTGCTACCCGGGAAATACTATGGACAGCACACAGCTCAAAATTATGACCTAGCCTAAAGGCACTCTTACACGCAGAGATAATTGCTCAAACAGCCACAAGATTGAAAGATTTAATTATATATTTGCATAAAAGTACTCGCGCCTACTCATCTGTTTGTCCTCATTGGCAGCATGGGCGTGTGTTTATGCAAGGGATTATCTGCCCAGCGGGATTCCATTGTTTTCTCCTGCATCTGTTTGCCTTCCATATACAATGTACTCATTGTGTATGTGAGATCAACTAAAACCATCCTGCAAAAGTCTGAATGAAATGCATTTAAATGGAACAAATCTGTTTAGTCTCAGCGGCTGAACTACAGATATCATGCGGGCTATCAATCTATCGTTTAACGAAAAGTGCGCGACTGCCCGCGTTTGCCTATAACAAAATTATTGCGGCCGTTTAAACAAGTTTTGAGTGCTAATCGCTGCCTTAAGGGTATGAACAGTCTGGCACCACATACTGCTAAAACCGCACCTGCCTGTTGTGTCGAATGGCTACATGGTTTTGCTATAAAATTTTTCGGGCACTGGCACCTGCTGTCAATCTGGGTTTGGACGTGTGCTGCCAGCCGGCCCATGTGTCCTTAGCCTAGGTGATAGAGTAGAGTCTAGAGGCGGCTATACAGATTAGTCTAAAGATGAGCAAATGGAAGAATGCAACCAAAACTTATTAATTGGGTGGAAATTAACGCAAGCCTCTGATCCTGGAAAAGCAAAGATGGCTGAACCACTTCTCTGGCTGCCTGATGCATCGTTGGTCTACAACACTATACACCTATGTGAGCAGCAATGGCCAGTCAAATCGGCATGTGATGTCTGTTTCCCATGCAGCGCCTGCCGGGATCGGAGCGGGAACACTGCTGACCCCGGCGTAGTGGCAGGTGCTCGTAATTGCAGGTGCAGCTCCCATTTAGTTAATGGAGAGCTGTGCCTGCAATCACAAGCATTGGCCACTAGTATCCAAGGAGGCGGCAGCATCAACTGTGTAGAAATTGTAGAAAAAGGATTTATTGCGCCATAAAATGGCACCGGCCACTATACAGGGGTCAGAGCAGTACTTCCACTCCGATAACGGCAGGCGCTACCTGGAAAAACCCACTTAATGTCGGTTGAGTGATTCCCAGCCTGGTAGCCGCAGCAGCCCGCTGGGATATAGCCATGACTCATTTGGAGCTCAGCAAGAAAACGAAATGATGGCATATCCTTCCCCACTCGCTCTGCACAAGAGTCAGGGAGCAGCGGGTAACAATTTCCAATATGCTGATACGCACCCCCACTAACACCGCTACAGTGCAGTAACTTAAGTGGCTGTCACACCGTTAAAGTAAAGTGGATGGGAAAGTTACAAGAACAGCGATAATCCTAGTATATTGCACAGTACACGGTATAAGCCTCTCTGATCTATTCCCCATTACCGCACTCACCTGCCCAGTGGCTCTCGCACTCGTAAAGCATCCATTCATCCGCCCTGAACGGTGCGTGGAACCACATGGCGTGGTCAAGTGAGGCTATAAAAGCCAGCCGAAGCTTCATATGGGGAAGCAGCGCAGTCCCCACAAAGGAGTAGTCTGAGATGTAGGCGGCTACGCAGCAGTGTAATCTCATGTCACCGGGACCTACGGCGAAGCAGAAAGCCAAGAACCTTTATTATGTAATGTGGTTACTACGTAAAACGGTCGTTTATATGGAAAACAATGACGTCCGTTACTTTTACTGCAATTGTGTGTGATGGCGTAGACCAGAAATAACGCATTTTATAACCAACTCTAACAATACGTTTATTAATAAAAGATACATAAAAATTGTTCTTTGTGAAAAGTGAGTATTCAATGCCAGAACACCTCAGCCAAGTTTCTTGTAGGCGTGGAGGGCAATTTCCACAAATCTTTCAATTTGCAACAACATCTGAGGCCAGCTGCACACAAACAGACTTGCACTGCGGAATCCGCAACAAATACCGTTCGTAACATGCGCTATGTTAAAGCGCTTCTTCCTTCACACTCACGGAAACCAACTGCGATTTCCATGAGCAGAGGAGAAGAAAAAAACAAACGCAGAATGTTCTATTGTAGTGCAGATTCAAAACGGGGCTTCCATTGAAATCAATGGAAGCCGTCCGATCCGCGGCCCGTCTGCAATTGACATTGTGGATAGGTCACAGGTTGCGTGGGATTGCCTAGCAACTGCATGGGGAAAAATCTATATCTGTACTGTACATGTCTGACGGCAGCTCACCAGAGCCATCGGCAGTGCAGATAGAAGAAAAATAACATAGGCGCAGAATCCGACCTGTTTGTGTGCAGCCGGTCTTGGGGCGTGCGCGATATTGGGCTGAGAAGTGCGGCCTGATATCACGCTTCCCATTGTGACTTTCATCCTCTGCGAGGAGCATTTCATGCTAAAACGCCTTGCATCACTGATCTGGAATTCCAATCCTCCTGCGCCTGTTTTACGCATGTTGGAAGATTATGTATAAGTTTCCTGGTATATGTAGCGGGGAATAACAGGAAATATTTTATTGAAAGCGTAGTAAGTAGAGATAAGCGAACTTACTCGTTTAGGGCGATTTCGCAATCAAGCACCGCTTTTTTCGAGTAACTGACTACTCGGGCGAAAAGATTCGGGGGGGGGAGGGGTAGCAGTGGTGAACAGGGGGAGCCCTCTCCCTCCCCTCTGCAACCCCCCAGCGCCCCCCGAATCTTTTCGCCCGAGTAGTCACTTACTTGAAAAAAGCGGTGCTCGATTGCGAAATCGCCCTAAACGAGTACGTTCGCTCATCTCTAGTAGTAAGTGGTTGGAAAAAAACAAATGAATTAAAGTCTGACATAAGCCTAGATCTAGGCTAAGAGCAATAAATGGAGAATGACATAAGTGCAGACTAGATGGCCCACGTGCTCTTTTTCTAGGTTTCTGACCCTGCTGTTGGCACGGAGCCTCTCTGACTGCAGCCCAGTTGGCAGCGTACGGGGATGTGCACTAGCGGTGTATACGCTGCAGTCTAGTACAGTATAAACATACTACAGAAAAAAAAAATCCGCTGTGCTAATTAACCTGCAGTGCACAACATATGCATTTGTGTTGTAGATAGTCGTGGAATTCATCCCTTCAAGAGTAGAATACGAAATAAAAATGGCTGTGATTACTGGCAAGACAGACGACTGTCAAAGAATAACTGTGAGAGATCTACCCCATTAAGAGTATTCCGGTTAGTGGATGAAGTTTTAAGCTTCCATTCATGCACTGTATGGGCAAAAATTGCTAGATCAGCGGGCGTTTGACTGCTGCAACCCCCACCGATCCCAAGAACAGAGGTCCCGTTTCTAGTCTTCCTGCTTTATTCCCCCATCTTAGTGAACAGCGGGCCGTTTGCACAAGCGCACTATTCAGTGTCACTGGGACTGCTGGAGCGAGCGTAGTACAGCACTCCTAATGACAGTGCATGGAGCGGCAGTGTGCTTGACGGAATATCCCTTTAACTATATGAGAGACAGTGCGGTCAAGTGACCAGAAGTTAAGAAAAGCACAGAACACACAGCCCAGGGAGGACAAACTACAGAACTGGAGGTCAGCGATACTGTGATGTACTTCTCAAAAAAAGGGGGGGGAACCTGGAGAGCTTCTTTAAGGAGTTACTCCATGCTTTCTTTGGTGGGTATATGGTGCTCACTGAGAACAACCCTCACAGGATAATACAAGCTACCTGCACTAATTGCTCCGGCTGCAGATGATTTCTTAGAATGGAAGATTTTTAGTGCAATAACATGTACTCCTATTGGGGTAGAATCAATGAGTTTTCCTGGCCGTAAGATTGGGGAGGGGGGACAGCTTTAAAATAAAATCTTGTTAGAAGTATAGCACCAACTTATTCTGCAGCGCTTTAAGGTAATTTATTACCCCCAGCAAGCTGGGTACTCATTTTACCAACCTCGGAAGGATGGAAGGAAGTTAACCTTGAGCTGCCTACCTGAAGCAAGCGGGGATTGAACTCACAACCTTCAGGTCATGAGCGAGAGCGTAGGACTGCATATCTGCTGCCTTAATACTCTAGCTACTACCACTAGGAGCCAGACACTAAGCAAAAGAAGTAGCATTCCCATTTCTCACTGCCTAGATTTTCCCTGCAGGCACCAAGCAAATCAGTTTTTAGCTTAGTGTCGGTCTTCCCTGCACACCTTTGCAAGGTTCCACCGGTTGCATCCGCAGACACCTCTCCGCTGTGGGCTATCCGCATGCCTCATAATATATCCTCCCACCCCCCCCCCACAACTGCTCTTGAGCGTCCCATGGCCAAAGCAGTGTCCCCAATGATATGGACGAGAAAAAATGGATTATACCTACCTGATAATCAGGTTTCCAGTAGTCTCCACGACAGCACCAATTGAGATTGCCTCCTCCTGATAGGACAGGAACAAACAGAGGTTAAAAGCTCCCCCCCTTCCCCACTTTCCTCAGTGGATTCTAACGAATTGCCGGGGTAGGAGCTCAACTTAAAATTATTTTTTTTTTAAATAAAATTATATATATATATATATATATATATATATATATATATATATATATATATATATGTTTCTTTATATTATATAGTTTCTTTTCTATCAATTTAGGGAGGGAAGGTACGGGTGCTGTCGTGGAGACTACTGGAAACCTGATTATCAGGTAGGTATAATCCATTTTTTCCCCCAGTCGTCTCCACGACAGCACCAATTGAGACGTACCAACTAAAGTTTCCCTAGGGTGGGATTGCTGCCGAGAGGACTTTGCGGCCGAAGGCCCTGTCCTCGTCCTGCTGCACTTTTACCCTATAGTGTTTAACAAACATGTGGGGTTTCTTCCAGGCTGCGGCTTTGCATATCTGCTCGACCGAAGCTGAGCTATGTTCGGCCCATGAGGATGCTACTGCCCTTGTAGAATGGGCTTTAAGAGCTAAAGTGATTTCCTTTCCGAGGGCCTTATAGGACTCTGATGGCCAGGTGGATCCACCTGGCTATGGAGCTTTTTGCTGCTTTGCTCCCTTTATTTGGGCCACTGAACTGAATGAACAAGTTGTCGTCCCGCTTCCAGTGGCTTGTCGCCTCTATGTAGCCTAGGACTGCTCTCCTAACGTCCAGGCAGTTGAGGGTTTTTTCTTCCTTGTTTTTAGGTTTACTAAAATTTGAGGGGATTATTATGTCCTGGGACCTATGAAAATGTGATCCTACTTTTGGCATAAACGCCGGGTCCGTTTTAAGTACTAATTCGGTGGCCGAGATTTTTAGGAACGGGTGGCGAATGGACAGGGCCTACAGCTCGCTAGCCCGTCTTGCGGAGGTGATGGCTACTAAGAAAATGGTCTTAATAGTAAGCATTTTTATGGGTAGTGCTTCGATCGGCTCGAATGGTACCGTTGTCATGGCCCCTAGGGCCCAGTTAAGGTTCCAGTCTGGAAAAAGATTTATGGGCCCAGGCCGTAATCTAGTTGCTGCTGCTAGGAACCTGTTCACCCATCTGTTGTCTGAGAACTTTGTGTCACATATGGCGCTAAGGGCTGTGACCTGGAACTTCAGGGTGCTTGGAGAGAGGCCCGTCTCTAGGCCCCTCTGCAAGAACTCTAAGATTAGAGGGATGTCCGGGATAGAATCCCCGCGATCCCTTCCCTGTCTCCATGAGGAGACCCTTCTCCAACTTTCTGGTAGATAAGGTGGGTAGTCTTTTTTCTGCTGGACATTAACGTTTCTACTCCTCTCTCTGAGAATCCCTTCTCTTTTGGTGAGGATTCCTCAAGAGCCATGCTGTTAAGTGGAGCCTGTCTAGGCTCAGATGGCTCAGTGGGCCCTGCGATAGAAGACCTGTCCAGGTAGGGAAGATGACTGGGTCCTGGATGCTCAGTTGCTACAAGACCGAACCAGCTTCTTTTGGCCCAGAAGGGGGTCACCAGGATTAGTGTGCATACCTGGGTTCTGAAATATTGTAAGACTCTGGGGATTAACGGTATAGGGGGGAAGGCGTACACCAGCCCTTCTCCCCAGTCTTGGCCTAGGGCGTCTACTGCTGTCGGACGATCTCCTGGCCGGAGGGAGAAGAAATTGCTTACTTTGGCATTTTTCCCTGGTTGCGAACAGGTCCAATTGTGGGGTCCCCCACTGATTGATCAGGATTCTGAATGCTTTCAGGGAGAGAGACCATTCTCCTGGGTCTATTTGCCTCCTGCTGAGAAAGGCCGCTTTTGGTTTAGCGTCCCCTTCAAATGGGTTGCCGTGATCGAGAGGATCCGGCCCTCTGCCCAGTGGAAATTTTTTTGTGCAATGTTTTGCAGAGCGGGAGATCTTGTGCCCCCTTAGTGTCGTATATGGGCGACCGCGGTGATATTGTCTGACAATATCTTTATATGCTGGTCCCGTAGCGAGTTCCCTAACTGCTGTAGGATCTGCCATACGGCCTGTAGTTCCCTGTGATTTGAGGACTGTTCTTTTGTTCTTTGAGGTCATGGGCCCTGAAAGAACTGGTTCCCCACGTGCGCTCCCCATCCCCAGGCACTTGCATCCGTTGTGATGCGAGTGGCTGGGTTTTGTAGCCAATGAACCCCTCTCCGCAGGTTCTCTGGGGATGCCCACCAACGCAGGCATGTTTTCGCCGCGCTTGGAATGTACATTCTTGTCCCTAGAGAGGACCGCTTTTTGTCCCACGTGGATAGGACTGAGGCTTGCAGGGCTCTGGTGTGAGCCTGGGCCCATGCCACTCCTGGAATGCCTGAAGTCAAGCTTCCCAGGAGAGACCTGGCTTCCCGAATTGTGCATAATTGTCTCCGTAAAAAGGTTTTGACTAGCAGTCGGATTTTTTGTATTCTCTCCTCGGTTAGGCAGGAGCATTGCGATTCTGAGTCGAGCGTTATACCCAGAAACGTTTTCTGTTTGTCGGGATCTAGGCTGGATTTTTCCCAGTTTATGATCCGTCCCAAGGATTGGAGAAGTTCTAGCACTATCCTCAGGTGTTTTCGTTAGGAGTTCTCTGGACTCTGCTATTATTTGGACCGACTTCTTCCTCAGGTAGGCGGCTACCTCCGCCATAATTTTGGTGAAGATTCTGGGTGCTGAGGAGATCCCGAAGGGCAGGCATCTGAATTGATGGTGCTCTATTCCTTTGCCCATATCCACTGCGAGCCTTAGGTATTTCCAGGACCCCTCGTGGATCGGTACGTGGAAATAAGCATCCTTTAAATCGATGGATGCCCTGTAGGCTCCTTTGGGAATCAACTTTATCGTTGAGGAGATGGACTCCATCTTGAATTTTCTGTATCTGATGCAGGTGTTCAGAGGCTTCAGATTCACTATCATCCGCTGTTTCCCACAGGGTTTCCTTGCTAGGAAGAGCCTGGAATAATGGCCCTGGGTCTCCTCGTTTTGCGGTACGGGGGATATTGCATTTAGTTGTTGCAGGTCCCCAACGGTTTGCCTTAGTAGATGTAACTGTTTGGCGCCTCCCGTGATAATGAATTTTCTTCTGGGGAGGGACACCAGTTCTATCCGGTATTCCTGCTGTAAGATCTTTGGGATCCATGGGCCTTCGGAAATCGTGGCCCCTTGATCCACAAAGCCCTCCAGCCTTGCCCCTACGGGGATGGCGTCAGGGTCTCTGATTTGGCTCCCCCTGGTGGGGGTAAAAGAGGATATTCCTTCCTCTGCCCCCCTTGGGGTAACTCCAGCGGCCTGTCTTGCCCCTGCCTCGGTAGGTCTCTGGCTGTTGCCTTGGGGCCCGGAAGAAGGTCTTCCCTCTCTGTGGCTTTTCTTCCGGGGTTTTTGGGGCGCATAGCTTATTTTTGACCACGATTTCAGCCATAACACTCTTCTGGCTGAGTTAGACCGGGCTGTAGCTGTCGCCGAGAGTTTGACAGTTTCGGCCGCGGCGTCCGCTAGGAAATTTGTTGCCATACGCAGGATCGGAAGGGAATTTAGGATCTGTTCCCTCGGCGTCTTATTGGTTAGGTGTAGCTGTTCTAGCCGTACCCCCAGAGTTCGCGCCACACAAGTGGCTGCGATCCCTGGCCTAAGTCTGTTTGCCGCTGCCTCCCATGATTTCTTTAGAAGGCCCTCAGCTTTGCGATCCATGGGATCTTTTAACTGTGCGGCGTCCTCCACTCTTTTTGGATTATTTTGGTGATATTCTTGTGGACAGGGAAGGTATGCTTGCGCCTCTCCCCTAGTCCCCCAAATATCTCATCTTGTAGGGTACGTGGTTCTCTGGGCTCTTCCATTTTTAGGGTAGCCCTGACTGACTTAATCAATTCCATTAAGTCGTCCTGATGGAATAAGTATTTTTTGTAGTCCTCCTAATCTGAGGACTCCTCGGCCGCCTGTTCCTCTTGCTCCGACCGATGGAACTCTCTGAGTCGGAAGGCTCGTCAGGAACATACGCCCTTTTCTGGCGTTTCGCTGGCGGCGCCAGCTGTGACGTTAGGGCTGATCTACCTCTTCTTTCACCAGCTTCCTAACGTCCTCCTGATTCCTCTTTAACTAGCCTAGCTACGCATGCCTTGCATAGAGGCCTCTGGTACGTAGCTGGCAGTTTTATCCCGCAATCCGCACATTTTCTGAGTTTTGTTCTGGGGGGGGGGGGGGGGGGGAGATGTCTTTTTATATCCCCCTGACAAATAAAGCATTTTTTGTGGGTAAATATGCAATTTTCCATACACAATACACTGGATAATTGCATTGTATTTTTTGCCGCACTGGCTACTTACGGCCGCTGAGGCTGAGGTTTCAGCTGTCTCTGGGGCTGGAGCACTCATTACTATACCGGTGCTGCAGACACCCTGCGACCTGTAGTGCTGGTTTGTTCTGGCTTCTCTCAGGTTCCTATTTATTTATTTATTTTTTTAAAATTTTCGCGCTCCTGCGCTAAGCCCCGCCCCCTCCGCTCCTGATGCAGATGCGATGACGTCATCGCGCTGGACACGTGACGTGGCGCCCCGCCCCCCGCCGTCGGAGGGCTTCCTAGAGCGCCGCGCTGTAACTTCTGCAGGGAGGACGAGGGGGACTGAGGCTCCCGCTTTGTACCCCCCATGGGCCGCCGCGGGAGGAACCTGGCCCGGGGGTTACCACCCCATGTGGCGTCCCGGGAGTCGTCTGGCTGGGAAGGGAGGACAGGCTGACCCACTGCTTTCCGATCCGCCTGTAAGTAATCCTGGCTGGCTTCTCCACCAGCCCCTCTCAGAGATCCTGCCTCCTGGCAGGACAGGAAGACACTGAGGAAAGTGGGGAAGGGGGGGAGCTTTTAACCTCTGTTTGTTCCTGTCCTATCAGGAGGAGGCAATCTCAATTGGTGCTGTCGTGGAGACGACTGGGGGAAAACAGGATTTTCATTCATTGGGGGAGACGACAATAATCCAGTTTAGGTTTCCTTAATTTCTTGTATCTTTTTTCCTTCGAGGCGGAGTTCTTTTCCCTTTTGTTGTAGCACATGGCGCCATTTCTGAGTTAGTGTTTTTTTTTTATTTTTATCATAGGTGATCGACCATGACCGGTGTTACACTATACCCATTTTGCTGCTCCTACAATTTGCATACAAACTGATAAGCCTGCCAGGATTAATACACATATCCACTGATTACAGTCATTAAAAGAAGCCTGATCCTTGGAGTTTTGACTGACACTTCTTGGCATCCAAGAATGGTTATTGATTACTAGACATGCTCTAAAGTCATGCCACTGCGCCAACTACAAGTCATGATGTGCAAAGTTCACCTGCTGTCCCCTGTAGGTCGGCAGGACACTGGCAGCTTACATGTCTGATGTGCAGTTGTAGGCTCGTTAGCACAAGTACATAACCTGCAGTGATGCAATATATACCCATTATCTGATTCCATCCCTTCACAAGCGATCTGGTAATGGAGCAGAGGGGAGTCACACTACTATAATCTAATAAGTAAATGTTCAACTTCATGTATATAGTAAGACTAGTTAGGAAATTATAGTAGCAGTGTTTCTGGTGGCGCAATGTACCTCACAGCTGTGCTACATGCATGTCACACATACAGCACTGCTACATACATTGTTTATCCCTGATCACAGGACAATGACGCTCATCCAGAGTGAATGACTTACATGCTCCGCCCCTAAACACGTCAGTGATGTCATCAAAGGTTCATCACCACCAGTGAGGGCGTTACATGCTCTGCCACTTATCACATGATTGTGAAGTCATCAAAGGTCCTGCATCTATGTGCAGATTACAGGCGGACTACAAACCCCCTGCGGCCTCAGTTGCTATAGAATACTAACAAACACCTAGCCAGACAGCAGCCATATGTGTACAGGACCTGTGATAATGTTACAGTCATGTGATCAGGGGCAGAGCATATAACTCCCTCACTAGGAATGAAGGACTTTTGATGACGGCACTGTCATGTGATCAGGGGCGGAGCATGTAAGTCACTCACAAACCCACACACGCACGGACAGGTTGTCATTAGTCATTTGATGTCACAAGTGGCTTACCTATAAGTCCTTTGGCTCGCACCCAAAACATCTGTCGTGGCTCCTGTGGCAAACGATGGAACATGTCAGGTGGGTTAATTGGTTTGATCTCAATGGGAATATCCTGAGCCAAGATCTTATTCAGGCCTAGTCTGTGCTTCTCCACCAGCGAGGGGTCCCTAAAGGAAGGGAACATTGAACCGCTTAGACTCCTCTAGTCACATCTGCATTTCACTTTCTGTTTTTAATGGATCGGTCTACAAACCCATTAATGGAATCAAAAACAGATGCAAAACTGAAAAAACACAAAACAAAAACAAGAAAAAGCAAACACAAAAATAACCGTAAGACTTGGTGCGTTTAGACGCAATGATCATTGTTCACAATCGAGTCAATGACCGTCGATGAATGAGAGTAGTGAGGTTCTCATTCCGTTTCAATCAGCATAAAAATCAGCGCCGGCTCGTTCACTTGTCGGGCGGGTTATACACTGATCGGTCAACGGTTCATGTAGGATTATAAAACACTGAACGATCATCAGCAAGAATTGGGCAGTCTAAAACCAACTGCCCAAGTGAGATCGAGCTGGTGATGACATCACCAGCCCGTACGCACGGGAAAACGAGAATCAGGAGATTCACACTGTCTAAAAGGGCCATAAGGTTTCCATTTCTTTGATGGATTCACCCAAAAATGGAAACATTCATACCATAAAAGGTATCTGTTGTATCAGATCTGGAAGAAATAGCGGATACAAACAAAAAAAAATAAAGATGGAAGGCTCCTGTCCTGTATAAAACCACCTGTGACTAAAAGAGGAAATTCTAACATCTAATCCAAGAGACAGGGAAAAAGAAAAGACAAAAAAATTGTGACTCACTTCAGGTACTTGTATATGAGTTCCTCCCGGGTGAGCAGCTCCTCAGGGGCGGGAACTGTCGGCATAGTGAACTGATGCTGTAGGGGGCTCTCCTGGCTGCGGTGGAAAGAAGCTTGACATGTGAGGATTGGAACTCCATGCTGTATTGCCTTCACAGACCGCACACTGAAGCTTCGCCCATCTCGTGTCCGGTCCACTTGGTACAACACTGGAATTTTGGGGTCTCCTAGTGGTGAACATAGTAAGTAGTGCTATTGGAAATGGAGGCAGGAAGCAATACAGTACAAGCGATCAAATAAATCGCAAGTTCAAGTCCCTTGCGGAAACTTAAAAAAAAAATTATTAAATAGTTCAAAAATCCCCCATTACCATAGTTTGATAGTTTCCACAATACACTGCAGTATGTGTAACAATAGTCTATTAGGCTCTGCCTGTGGCAGAGATTAATATACTGCAATACATGACAGTCCTGGGAAACTTCACTAGGTGAACCAATTGGCACCAAGCAATTGTGTTTATGTTGTGGAAAGGAGGGGGATAATGGGGCAACGATGGGGTTCCCGCTCTAGCTGGCTGCTTAGATTCGCTGTCAGCTTTAACAGCGGTAACTAAACAGTTAACTGCAGCAATCATAGCTATCCCCAAATGCTGCAGTTGCAGGAGGGTAACAGCTGTCAGAAACAACCGGCACCCACTTGGTACGGAGCGGGCTGGAATAGCATGAGAAACAAAATTTGGGAACTCTGGTTCAGCGGGTACACAGCAGGCATCATCAGGGGGCATCATTTAAGTACCCCTAGATAAAAGTGAGCCTCTATAAAACTACTATAAGACAAAATGACGAGGCCCAAGATGCTACATGAAGTTCCATCATATTAAATTAAGATACATGTTACCTGCTCGCACAAAGTAGCAGTGCAGAGAGTGGACGTGCTCGTCTTCAGTCACAGAGCTGGCGGCCGCCACGAGAGCCTGTCCGACTATCTGACCACCAAACAGTCTCTGTGTGCTGGGGACCCAGTGGTGAGAACCTCTGCAAAGCAACAGGACAAGAGATGAGAAGCAGTTTCTATCTTTGTCTCAGAACTCAGCCCGCTATTACTAGCACAATATAAATCCCGTCACCCTCGCCATATGTGAATTCAATGGGTACTCGCACTGTTTCAATATCATATGCGTTATATAGAGTGGAACAATATTTGCTGTTTATATGCCGTTCTAAAAAAAACTGAGATTATTATGCCTGATTACATAGCATGGCGCCACCTGGTGTTCACAATGTATAGCTACATGCAGGTCCCCCTAATGAGCTGAGAGCCGGTGGACACACATGCTAGCATCTTGATTTGCCCCAAAGTCACCCCTCTCGCCTCCTCTGACCTAGATGATGTAGTAGGCATCATTCATGCAGAGTTTTGTTCTCTGATGGCGGTCACCAGGTGAGATAAATATGTTATTTCAAAAGAAAGAACTTTTACGGACAGGGCAATACCAAATGTTTTTTTGTATAAATATATGAAAGAAGTGGGTTTTAAGTTTAACATTAATCATTTTTTTGTAGTAATTAAAACTAAAAACTTTATTTCACCTTTTTGCACCACACATGGCCGGTGTCTATGGTTGTTGATTACCGACACCAGATTGCAACGGCCACGATCAGAGTTCACACAGATCAAGGCTGTTAAACCCTTTAAATGTCATTATCAACCCTAACAGCGGCATTTAAATGCCCCGTTTTTTTAAGTAGCTCAGAAAAAAACTAAAACTAAAAAGCAAACTAAGCAAATTTGAGACCGTTGTAATCACACCAACCAACAGAATAACGTTATGTCAATTTTGCTGCAGTGTGTAGACTATAAAAACAAGAAAAAAAATTGTCTGCGTCCTTAAGGGTTAATGGGAAAACCCTCTTTTAAGTAAGCAAAGTCAATGTAACCAATATTGACAGGTAGCACCCACAGTGATCAGCGGCTGCTGGGGGCCGCTGCACGGAAACAAACTTTCTGCACTAGTTTCACTTGCACAATTCTCCCTCACTAACTCTAATAGACTCCAGCTGTCAGCAAACTACAACTCCCAGCATGCAGCGCGGCTTCCCGCAGCAGAACACACAGCGGTCACCCGGCAACGCAGACCGTCACCCCGCGCGTCACCTGTAAAGATCTTTGTCCAACGGCTCCAAGTTCAGCACGCTGGTGACCAGCACACTCCTCAAATCCTTCGTGCCTTCCTCTTCGGACTCTATCACATCCTCCGGCTGAAGGGAGGCCGCCATCTTTACAGTCACATGACGACCCTTGCCCGACAAACTCGGCCTCCATAACAGCGACCGGAAATGACGTAGCGCAGCTCTGCGAGGCTATTGGTCGAGTTCCGCCCGTAGTATCATCGCTCAGGCTGGCCGCTGATGTTACACTTCCGCTTTCTAAAGCAGGATATTAATGGCGACATCTGATTGGCTTATTCTCTGCACACGTGTCACGCGTTCTAAGTCGCTGATTGGGTGGCTTGGTAGTGACCCGTGTAAGCGTGTCTCTGAGTGGACAGTCGTTGTGGGCGGTGGCTCCGTCCTAGTATATAAATGTTGTTAAAGGGGATGTTAATGTAATATTAAACTTGGGTGGGGAAGCGCTGCTACTGGCAGTGCACGTGAGCTGCAGGGGAGACCAGTGTCAGTTCTCCTGCAGGAGGCTCCTCCAGCTATCATAGTGGCTCAAACTTCAACAAGGGGAAACCCACTGATGGCATCAAGGACCTCCCCCATGAATGAAGCCACCACCATGCATCAATGATAATCTTCTCCTTTAAATCAATAGGTTGAAGCCCGATCACAGCGATCACCATGCAGCGTGGCACCTGCTTCATGAACTACGAGGACTTCAAGGAATGCTTCAATGCCTACAAGAAGGAGACCAAGTCCAGCTACAGCATTCAGAGCAGCGTGTCCGTCCGGCACCATAACAGCAAGTTCGGCACAGATATACGTCCGGATATAATGTAAGGGGCCAGATGGGAGGGGTTGGTCTTTTTAGATGAGTCCTGGCAAAAAAAAGTAAACTCTTAGTTACTGGGAAAGTTGGGTGACTTGCTTGTGGGCACTGCTGTGCTGTCAAGAGTGCGCCGCTCACTCCTGGCGCACTGCATACAGATGTAGCCAAATGTAACTTGACTGACAACTTTCTTCAGCAAGTTATCGTAACCACGTGAGGATGCCCCCCCCCCCCAATGTTTTATTTTTGGTTTCTCCCACTTTCAAAAAATTTTTATTTTCTTTTGCCATCAGTGTAGCTGTATAGGGCCTCCCTCACCTCACACAGGCGTCTTTGTACAGCATACAGCGCTGCACTAAACGCTGTACAACGCTCCCATTCATTTCAATGGGGCTGCTCACACAAGCGTCAAAACGCAAGGTCTTCAACAGTGATGCACGTTCTGTCTTTGGCCGTTTTTAGCCCTGCGTTGCCCACTGAAATGAATGGGCGCTGCTGAAAACGTGGCATAACTTGGTACAACGTTTTTGATAGCGCTAAACGCCAGCGCTAGCTACATTACCTAAAAAAAAGAAAATCGATCCTCTCCTAGCTGGCACCATCAGGGTCCCTGCCTCTGCTCTACGGAGCTCCCGGCACTTGTCATTGCTGACAGAGCATCTTCTGCTAGTGATGGGGTTTGAAGAACCTGCCCTCCAGCAAGAGATTGCTCTGATTGGCTCAGACAGTGCTCGAGGAACCAATCAGAGCAATTCAATGAAATGATGCTGGTGCATCCAGCGCTGGCTGTGACTGGTGGAGCAGCTGACACTCAATCGCGCTCAGCCAATCAGAGCAATCTCTTGCTGGAGGCGGGGTCTTCAAACACAATTACTAGCAAAAGATCATCTGTTGGCGATGACAAGTACCGGAAGCTCCGGAGAGCAGCGGGAGGGACCCGGACAGCGCCAGCTAGGTGAGTATCATGTTTTGGGTTTTTTCAGCATCCTTGGCTTTTTTTTCCCTCTTGCAGGACGACCTGCGCTTCCGATTGGTACCATTTTGAAGCACATATGCTTGTAATTAAATTTTTCCGTGGAGAAATCGCAGTTCTGGAGTCGTGTAGGGTGTTTTTCTGGTTTTTTTTTTCCCCCAATGACTGCGTTCACTGTGCCAGTAAATATTGTGTTATTTTAATAGCACAAACGTCTGAACACTAATACCAGATATGTTTTGGTATTTTTTTTATTTTTTTTTTATGAATATAGGAAAATACCTTTTTTTAAAAAAATTTTATTGTAAAAAAAAAATAAAAAAATAAATTCACTTTTGTCTTGGCCCCATAGTTAAAGGGGTTGTCCCGCGAAAGCAAGTGGTGTTATACACTTCTGTATGGCCATATTAATGCACTTTGTAATGTACATTGTGCATTAATTATGAGCCATACAGAAGTTATTCACTTACCTGTTCCGTTGCTAGCGTCCTCGTCTCCATGGTGCCGTCTAATTTCAGCGTCTAATCGCCCGATTAGACGCGCTTGCGCAGTTCGGCCTTCTCCCTTCCGAATGGGGCCGCTCGTGCCGGAGAGCTGCTCCTTATAGCTCCGCCCCGTCACGTGTGCCGATTCCAGCCAATCAGGAGGCTGGAATCGGCAATGGAGCGCACAGAGCCCACGGTGCACCATGGGAGAAGACCCGCGGTGCATCGTGGGTGAAGATCCCGGCGGCCATCTTACTAAGGTAAGTAAGAAGTCGCGGGGATTCGGGTAAGTACTGGACGTTTTTTTTTTTTTACCCCTGCATCGGGTTTGTCTCGCGCCGAACGGGGGGGGCTATTGAAGAAAAAAAAAAAGTTTTGGCGCAGGACAACCCCTTTAAACTTGCTATCGTTTGATTGCTTATACCACATAGTGCAATATTCCAGTATTACACGAAGGCTGGCTGCACATGGGTGGATTTACATTGCGGTATCCGGAGGGGTACCCATCTCTGGATTCCGCAGCAAATGCCGCCCATAGCATGCTGTGGAAAAACGCGATTTCCTCTACACCAGCGGAAATCGTTTCCGATTTTTCTGCTCAAGTAGAAGAAATCGCAGCATGATGTGATTCTGTGCGGACGGCTTCCTTTGAAGTCAATGAAAGCCGTCCACCCTGCGACCCTTCCACAATCATCCTTGCGGGATCCGCATCATTGACTAGCGATGGCGCAGCAAATCAGTACTGCGCATGTCGGCCGGCACACCTGCATCACAGATTAGAAGACAGCGGACACATACACGCAGGTCGCCGGCCGAGCACAAGGTCAGATTCCGCTGCAGGACCCAACCCGGCGGTGTGCAGTCGGCCTAAATTGTATTTCTGCAGGCATTGTATTAAGACAGGTTACTGGCCTGTCCTAATAAATAAGGCCACTCTCACACACGTGCTTTTTACCGCGATTACTGCGGCGTTTTGAATGTCACGCTAATCGCAGTACAACGCTCCCATTAATTTCAACGGGGCCCCACAGACTGAAAGCGCAGATAAAAATTGCTGTAAAATCGCGATGTTTTACCGGCGCCGGGTGTGAGCATGGCCTAAAAATACAGGGCAGCCCTGGGGGCCTTCAGAGGGCAACCAAACGCCAACTCGCGATTTTGGCAGATGGCTTACAATGACCAAGCCCTGCATACCCGGGATGAAAATACACGTTCTGGGACGCTAATAGATTAAGATATGGAAAGCTATTGCAAGACCATCTCAACACAACAAGGTATTGAAAAGGCAAACGTTGGAGCAGAGGGCTTTTTTTTTTAACCGATCACTAAATGGGTTTGCAGATATTTTTATTAGCCGGGTGATGTGTATAAAAAAGGAGGAAAAAAAGATGACTCTTCTCTTAAAAGTTCTGGAAGCTCCCGCCGTGGTCATGTGTTGTATTTACATAACCGCTGCAACCAATCACTGACCTCAGTAGTCAACTGCCATTCATGCACACATGACCACTGAGGCCAGTGATTGGTTGTGTGAACACTGATGGCTGCAAGAGCTTCCAGGATTGGAGCAGCAGAGGCCAAAAATGTGTTACAGCAGTGAGACTTTTCAAAGAAGTCCCTCTGGTCTCCTGCCACTAGTGGCTATGTCCTCGCGCGCTGGTGATAGGACAGTACAATGTGATGCTACGTCTTGTAACCACTGCATCCATAGTGATGGTCCCTATAGAGGTCAGCAGGATGTACGGGGGCCAGCAGCTGGAAACCTAAGGTTTTAAGGGCATGTATATTGCAGGTGTGAATGAGGCAGCTTTATGGGATTTTACCGATGCCCCATCTCAGCCAATAAAAGGGGTGTCTGAGATTTTTTTCTAAATGTAGGTAATGTTACAAAAAACTGTTAAAAAATTAAATTGATTCCTCCCCATTAGACTTTGCAGCAAAGCGTTTGGTAGCTAAAGGAAACAAAACTACCACATGGGTAAAATCCCTAAAAAGTGTCTGGTCATTAAGGTACAAAACAGCTTGGCCCTTAAGGGGTTAAAGATGACTAGCATCGGCTTCTTCCATCTGGATATGGGAATGTCACCACTCCAGTCATGTAAACAATCATTGGCATCGGTGGTCTTATGCCGTACGCCACTGCAGCCATGTAAACCAAGCCGGTGGGAGGTCCGAAATAGTGGGAAATTTTTTTAACACTTCCTACTTTTTTAGAAGAGAAACTTCTCAGACACCCTTTATAAGCAAAACCAGGTTTTTAACCAGTGTATCCAGATGGAAGAAGCCGATACAAGTCATCTTTAACCCCTTAAGGGCCAAGCTGTTTTGTACCTTAAAGGGGTTGTCCTGCGATAGCAAGTGGGGTTCAGCACTTCTGTATGGCCATATTAATGCACTTTGTAATGTACATCGTGCATTAAATATGAGCCATACAGAAGTTATTCACTTACCTGCTCCGTTGCTAGCGTCCCCGTCGCCATGGTGCCGTCTAATTTCAGCGTCTAATCGCCCGATTAGACGCGCTTGCGCAGTCCGGTCTTCTCCGTGGTGAATGGGGCCGCTCGTGCCGGAGAGCTGGTCCTCGTAGCTCCGCCCCGTCACGTGTGCCGATTCCAGCCAATCAGGAGGCTGGAATCGGCAATGGACCGCACAGAGCCCACGGTGCACCATGGGAGAAGACCCGCGGGGAATCGTGGGTGAAGATCCCGGCGGCCATCTTGGTAAGGTAAGTAAGAAGTCGCCGCAGCGCGGGGATTCGGGTAAGTACTAAACCTTTTTTTTTTTTTAACCCATCCCTTGGGTTTGTCTCGCGCCGAACGGGGGGCCTATTGAATAAAAAAAAAACCGTTTCGGCGTGGGACAACCCCTTTAAGGACCAGACACTTTTTAGGGACTTTACCCATGTCGTAGTTTTGTTTCCTTTAGCTACCAAAATGTTTGCTGCATTTTTGTATTTTTCTGCAACATATATAGGGTGATTTTTTTATTTTTTTTTCATCTTTTTCACTCATTTTTTTTTCTCCATTTTTATTGGGGGTAAAGTGCTAAAAATAAAAATGTTTTAAGAGTTAGTTATTTTTTATTATTTAGTATACTTATGCTAAAATAAAGTACGGGAACAGGTTTCTCTGTTTTGGACGTTTTGATATATAATATGTATGGTTTTGGTTTACAGGGCACATACGGCAATGGTTTTGGTGGCGTCGGCTTTATTTTCTTATGTATATTGTATTCTGTAATTTTGTTTTAATTATGTAGGTAATTATATTTTTTTACTGTCCATGTCCCCCATGATGTCATGTAAGACCTCTGGTGGACAGTCACTTTTTTTTTTGACACTTTCCCACTGTAGTTGGGCCATTCATAGGAGCCCCAGTTACAAGGGAAAGCAATCACTGGAGTGACAGTCACTGGCAGAGCTGGCCAGGGTCTAGCATGACCCTGTAGCTCTGCTGTAGCAGGTAACCTCAGCGGTCACGTGACACTCCCCTTCTAGCTTCTGTATATTGGGTACTTTTTTTTAATTTGCTTTGTATTTATCTCTACTTTTCAGATTCACAGAAGTGAAATTCTGTTGCTCCAAGCTTCAAGTATCCAATGTTAAAAGAAAGCCCCAAGATGCTGTCTGTCCGGCCTATTTCTTTATACAGTATGATACGGACCTAGATCGTTTGGTGGTTAAAGAAGAATGTCTAACTCACATCCATTCGAAGGAGGCAAACCCAGCTCAAGCATCGTTTCTTCATCTAACTGAAATGGAAGAACACTCACCTGACTTGGAGGTCCCATTTAAGAAAATTTGCAGCAAAAGACTATCTCTGCCTATCCTGGAGGAAGATGACCAGGAGGAAATTCTGCAAGACCTCCCATCCCCAGACGAACCCCAGAGTAACTTGCCTTTAGAAATCGATATTGGTGAAGGCCATAGCCAATTTACTACTGTCCAAGACTCCAGCCCCGAGGGATTATCGGGAGAGGCCTTTTCACGCCTGGATGCTTTATTTAAAGACTTTCAAAGAGTAGATCATGGGTCAAAATTGTCATTAACCTTTGGAGCTCAAAATCAACTGCAGCATCTATGTTTTCAAACAAGCAACATGGGGAGCTGGTTCGTAAAGTTCCCAGAGAGCCTTCTGCTCAACAGGGTTTTCGGCAAACATGGGTACATTCTTTATGCTTTCCTAGTGGAAACCAAGGAACGCATGGCTAAAATAGTTCACTTTGCTTTTGTAAAAGAAGAGAATTCAAAGAACATCCTCAAAATGCTGGAAATGCTTAAAGACTTTAATCCCGAATGGCCAAAAGTAAAAGTTATCTATACTGATATATCTTTCGAGCAAAAGGATATTCTAAAAAAAGCCTTTCCATCCGTGCGAGTCTTACTTTCGGTGTATCACACGGTACGGCTTATTGAAAGGAAAATCAAAGGACCCCCTGACTTTATCCAATGGGTCCATAAATGGATTGGTGATGCAATTTATCAAACAACTCCTCAGAAGTTGAGCTTCTTGGCTGAGAAACTTGAACACAACTTGGACCAAGATCTGTATGCTAAACTTTGCCAAGACTGGTTTTCAAATGAGCTTCTGTGGTACATGCACGTAAAGAAGGGCATGCATTCGTGTAACACTTACATGGACAGCATAGGACTGATTGATGCAACCATCTCGAGTTGCCTTGCGAAGCAGAGCTCAATGGAAAACGCCATCAAAGAGTTTCTTAAATCTGGAAATAGCTTCAACAACAAAGGGCTAGACAAGGGAGGGTATCCAGGCTTTTCCAGAAACGCATCTAAAGCACAACCCAAAAACTCATCTAAACCACAATGCAAAATCGCATCTATCGCTCAACCCCAAAACGCTAAAAAGCTACGCCCTATTCTGCCTGCATTACTAGCCCCTCTATCTGCTCCAGAGGCCTCCTCTAAATCCACAAAGACGAAAGCCATCAGGCAATATAAGAAGACCGTTCTAAGCAATGGATTTATTCTCAGCCCTAAGTTGGGAACCTGGAGACCAATTAAGCTACCAAATAAAATGTTACTGTCCCTGAAAGAGTTCTGCAATGACCTTGGCTTTCAGTTGTGTTCAAAAGAATGGGAAGTAGTTCAGAGATCCACTCATCTGATCGGTGAGCAGAGTAACTTCACGACTGTGCAGATCCTAGAAGAGTCCCACAATGTGTCCTTAAGTGGCCATTCGTGTACTTGTCATTTTTACACGGACTATAAATTACCGTGTCGCCATATTTTGAGCATGCTTTATGTAAACAAAAGGCCGGTGGAAGAGAACATGGTCAGTCTCAGGTGGCGGAAGTCATATGTGAAACCCATATCAGACTCCAGGGTGTATGGTAAGGTCTTACACTATACTAAAAGTAAGGCTGAAACCATGGAAAGGATTGGCATGATCAAGAGTCTGACTAAGGAATTCTATAATCTCCTTATGCAGTGTGAAGGACCAGAAATGCAAGTCAGGATTTCTACGTTACAGATGATAGTTGATATGTGGCACGAAGACGCAAGTGGCGGGACACCATGTACAACACAAGAGACCGTGATTGATCCAGCAGAAGTTGACACGACTGAGCTCCCTTACCGATGGGTGAAGAAAGAGCCAACCGAAGATGAAAATGGTTTGGGCTTTGAGTTGTGTAGGTTGGACCCTGAACCACCCTTGAGTTGAAAATGAATTGTCCAGATCACAATTGGATATTTAGTGGACTCTAGCTTTCTATATCTGTACACTGCAGCTGTTACCGTAAAGCCACTGTCAAACTGTAGATGAGATGCCCATGAAGTTAAACTAGTGGCTATTAAGGTGGAAAGTTCTTGATTGATTAAAGGGATTGTCTACAGTTAGGAGTTTTTTGTTTTTTTTTCTCCACCCTCCCACTCGCTACATCTCTTGATCGGGAACAGCCCGTTTGAGGTTACTTTCACGCGTAGCAGATTTTGGTCCGAATCTGCACTATTTGGTTTTTGACTGCTCTGAAACTCATTTTGCGTTCTCAGTTGAAGAGGTGAAGGCTGCTTAAAATCTGTTTTTGTTTTTTTGTAATATGGAACCAGGTATGAATTTTGGTGTGGATTTTCTTCAGCGGAAAATTACCCATTTTGTGTGAAGAACCCGAACTGGTTTCCTTCACACACAGTTTTTATGTAGTAAAAAAAAGCCATGATTTTCATGTATTGTACAAGAATTTTTTATTTTTTTTTTAAGTTATGTCTTTTTCTTTTCAGACCCTTTTAACTTGCTTTTTCCATGAATTTTTCTAGTCCTATAGAAAGGCCTCTGAAAAGTGTTTAGTACCCTGTTGGCCAAAACTGCTATAGCTCTGGGAGAAAATGTAATCTACCACACGTATGTTTTAATGGCTAACAATACTAAAGGACATTGTTAAACGACAAGCCATGGAGACTTGAAAGCTCGTTTATCATTTGTTAGCCATTAAAGAGTATCTTATCTGCTTAGATCATTTTGTTTTGTTTTTGTTACTTTTGGCAAAAAAAATGCAATGCATGGAAAAAAGAAAATCCCCCAAAACGAGGTGGTTTTTAAAAATGAAAACTCAATGTAAAAACCACCCAAAAGGACTTTTCTGAGCCTTTCGATATTGATGGCTTACCTACTAGAGATGAGCGAGTATACTTGCCAAGGCTAACTACTCGAGCCATTAGTGCCTTAGCCGAGTATCCTCCCGCTCGTCTCTAAAGATTCGGGGGGCGGGGAGCTGCAGGGGAGATCGGGGAGGAATGGAGGGGAGATCTCTCCCCCCGCCCGCTCCCCCCTGCTCACCACTGCAACTCACCTGTCACCTGCGCCGGCCACCAAATCTTTAGAAACGATCCGGCAGATACTCGACTAAGGCACTACTCACTCGTATGCTCACTCATCTCTATTACCTACAGATTAATGTAGGGTGGAATTGCTGGCATTCCCACCAATCACCTGCTTGAAGGCACCCCAACATTCTGATGAGCAAGGCATCCCCTTCATGGTTTACCTAGAAAACCACTGTACGTTTTTAGTGGTTGGTCCTGATGATACAGCTCGGTCCCATTCCCCAAAAGGGGGCTAACAGTCAGCTTACTATACAAGACACTAAAAGAATGGCGCTGTGCCAGGTAAACAATGAAGGGGATGTGACGCTATAGCCGTCCAATCAGCTGATTGGTAGGGGTCTCGGTAATTGGGCTCTACCTATCTGATATTTATGACCCATCTTAAGAATAAGCTATCAATATCAAAGTCCTAAAAAATGCCTTTAATGGGGTTATCCTACCTTTTTAAAAATGAATGGCCTCCGGTAGCTGATCAGTGGGGGTCCACCGCTACTTGGCACTCCTCTTGATTAAAGGGTCTGTGGCACTCAAGTGTCACATCTCTATATTTTACATCTGAGCAGGAACCGGTCTCCCTTCAATCAGCTGATGGGTGGGGAATAATCCAGAACTGTGGCGGACTCCCATGATCAGATATTGATGGCCTATCTTGAGGTTAGGCCAACAGTTATAAAAGGTTGGATACCACCATTAACTATACATGGCTCTCCTCACAATGATGTTCCCAAATATCTGTTAGAAGCTAATCTGTCACCACCCTTATATTGTACTCTGAGGACAGCATAAAGTAGTGACAGGCACTCTGATTGCAGTGATATCTCACTTATGTTTACATTTAATCAGTAGCAGTACTCTGAGGACTACAGGAAGTAGTCCTTGATATTCATGAGCTGCAGACCAGTCTCACCCAACACACAGATGGCTGACCATACACAGTAATGAGCAGACAATGGTCCAGAAGATGGGGTGGGCTGGCTGGTCTACAGCTCATGAATATCAAGGACCTTTTCCACCATGTGCTGCTAATGACAACATGCAAATTTCTGACGACTACTTAACACAGACCTGTCTCCATAATTTGTGCAGCCTATTACAATGGGCTGACCTCAGATGCATACAGGTGGTGACCGATTCCCTTTAACAACCATTCAGTGCCCTTATTTAAAGTGCCTCCTGACCGAGGAGCATTAGGCTAGGGGCTATATGACTACGCTGGCCATGACGCAGGTCACATGGCTAAAAATCAACTGCATTCACATCTGTTGGGTTCCAATGCTAAGGGATACTGCAGTTTTTGGACAGGTGACCGACGTTGCAGCCAGAGGCGCTGTATAGCCCTGCCTTTATGGGTATTTCAAGTTTCAAAATGTCATTATTTAAATGCAACTAAGTTAGGTCACTTTGCTTTTTTCTTTACATGGTAAGGGTGCATTCAGACGACCGTATATTGGCTGGGTTTTCACGCCCAGCCAATATACGGCGTCTCTCTCTGCAGGGGGAGGAGGCTGCAAGAGCCGGGAGCAGTGCTCTGAGCTTCTCCACCCCCTCTCCGCCCCTCTGCACTAGCTGCAATGAGCGGAGGCGGGGCAGGGGTGGAGCTAAGCTCAGGGAATTGGCTCTGCCCCCGTCCCGCCTCTCCTCATTGAAAATAATGCAGGGGGGTGGAGAGGAGTCGTAGAGGGGTTGGGAGCTCAGAGCACTGCTCCCGGCTCTTCCAGCCTCCCCCCCCTGCAGAGAGGGACACCGTATATCGGCTGGGCGTGAAAACCCAGCCGATATACGGTCGTCTAAATGCAGCCTAACATACTGTGTAAGGCTGAAACAAGACATATGTTCATTTAGCTCAGCCTGTTATCCTGCAATGTAGAGCCAGAGAAATGTTTGGTTGCTTTTTAACCATGAGGTAGAAGCCAATTTTCCTAATTTTAAGGAAAAATTCCGTTTTGGCTCCAATCTGGCAGTCGGCGTAACTCTGTGGATCACAGACCCCTCTAAAGTAATCAGTGAATATAACATGTAGTATTATACCCAAGAAAGGCATCCAGGCCCTCTTAAACTGTTTTAGTGAGTTCACTATCACCACGTCCTCAGGCAGAGAGTTCCATAGTTTCACTGCTCTTACAGTAAAGAACCCCCTTTTATGTTGGTGTAGAAACATTGTTTCCTTGAGAGGATGCCCCCTTGTTAACGCCCATTTACAGGCAAAGAATCTTTCAAATGACTGAAGGATTGACAGTTTTAGAGATCGTTTTGCATAAAGTGCTAATGGACTTTATAATGTGCTAATACCATTAGCACTTAATAATTTTAATTTGCTTGTAAATGAGCCTCTGGGAGCTGTTTGCAGAGCTCAGCATGTGGTCTGAGCTCTGCACACAGCTCCTTTTTGTTCTCGCATGGGCTGTCTGCTGAATACAGTGTAATCTCCAACTTCCGTGCAGAACACAGCATGCGGGCCCTGTTATTTCTCTCCGGCTGAACGTTGGATTTGAAGCTTACCTTAAAGTCATTGTTGAGCCGAAAAGTAAACGATGGTAGCGTTTACACACAATGATTATCACTCATATGCCATCCTTTGAACAAATTTTGAGTGAGAATTGTTGCGTGTAAATGGGGCTTAAGTCATGGTCTCCTTTATATAGATAGATTGTGGGAGAGATCTCTGCATTGCCCTGATATATTTATACATAGTTATTAGCTCGCCCCTCAGACGTCTTTTAAAAAAAAACTAAATAACACCTACCTCTCTGGGTATTGTAGTCCGCCCATTCTATTTATTACTTTAGTTGCCCGTCTTTGAACCCGCTCAAGTTCTGTTATATGCCCTCTGAGTATCGGGGGCACAAAACTGTGTGCAATGTTCCATGTGTGGTCTGACCAATGACGTGTAAAGAGGAAGAACAATGTTCTCATCATGCGTCCCTAGACCTCTTTTGATGCACCCCATGATCCCATTTGCCTTGGCAGCAGCTGCCTGACACTGGTTTCTCCAGTTAAAGGAGTCATCAATTTAAAACAAAAACCTTTTTAAATGTGAATGAAGGTAATCCGAACCATTGCAAATTACGAGTGGAGGTTTCCTATAGTAGCCAACTGGGTTATAGAGAGCTGGAATGTGGTTACTATAGGCAACTTTTCTTTTTACCCCAATGTAACCCAAAATCGGTGCAATTACATAAAGCTGATTACTGCTACTTGTCTTCTATTTCTAGAAGGTTTCTACACAGACACAGAACAGGGGTTCTTTACTGTAAGAGCAGTGAGACTATGGAACTCTCTGCCTGAGGATGTGGTGATGCCAAACTTACTAAAACCGTTCAAGAGGGGCCTGGATGCCTTTTTTTGAGTGTAGTATTACATGTGATCGCCACTAGCCTACTTCAGAAGGGTCGGTGATCCAGGGATTATTCTGACTGCCAGATTTGGAGTCAGGAAGGTATTTTTTTCCCCTAAAATGAGGAAAATTGGCTCCTACTTCGTTTTTTTTTTTCTTCCTCTGGATCAACACTACAGGATAGGCTGAACTGGATGGGTATGTCTTTTTTTCCATCCTTCTATACTCTTACTATGTTATTTTATGTAAATTTAATTGAGAATTTGTTCGCCTCCTAGAAGTTTTTATCAAGAGATGTGCGTTTAACATGAACTACTGTAGTGAAATACTTGAAACAGTTGTGTACAGTTTGACATTTGTTGATGACAGGCTTTATGAAGTTCTTTTTTTTGTTCTACCTAAACGGGCTATTTCTTTTTTGAGATTTTCTATGGGCATCGATACGGGCAACATTCAGCTTGGAAGTGTATTTCCAGTGATGCCTACTGCTGGGCCTTGTGGTGCACCATTAAAATGGTATTTTTTATTAAGTTTTGTCTCATTCCTGTGGTGTTGCATATCATACTGCAAAGGAAGATTTCCCGTGCGGCTGCTTTCATACGAGTAGATCTTTACTCCATGTTTGATCTGTGTTTTGCAGACCAGAATACGGAGCTAATGAAAATGTTCTCTTATTTACATGGCCAAATATTTCATCGCAGTCTTTTAACCCTTTCCAATCCACTGTCTGAAGACATTTTGATTAAAGGCTGTACAGCTCTGATGTTGGAAGACGTCCGGCAGGGTATTCTTATTATATATTGCTGGTCGCTCTGTTGTCGGGGGCCTCTCCAGCATGTCCCATAGTGCAGTACTGGCTCAAGCCAGCAGATGGTGCCATTGTATAATGGCAGAAAGAGAGAGTCCCCTAAGAAACCCTGAATTCAAAATTGGATTGCAAAGGGTTAAAAACTGTGCGTGCTACTTTGTCTGTTTTTGCATTGATTAGTATTCTTTTTGATTTGGCAAATACAGATCCGTTTTTTTTTTTTAAACTGATTTTCCCGCACCATCACCTAGCGAGGACGCAGAATCCGTGGCTTTTCTGCAGACAGCTTCCTTTGACTTCAATGGAAGCCATCTGTGGAAAAATGGAGAATGCTGCAATTTTTTTTTCCTCTCCACTTGCAGAAACTGTAATTGGTTTCTCATAGCATGCTATGGGCGCTATTTGCTGCGGATGTCCGCTGCAGATTCCGCAGCCAATATACGGTCGTGGGCAGGAACCCTAACCTGTCTGTATCACGAACACAGTACAACACGCTTGTGTGAAACTGGACTAAAAGACAAATAGAAGCACTACCAAAATTATGCTAGGTCTTATTTTCAGGGTAGGTCTTATTTTGGGAGAAACGGGTAATGTTGAAATGCAGCAATGCTGAAAACAAGGCATATTGTAGCGGGGCAAGGTTTTCAGACTGCGGGTTCAGCCAGTGCAAAGCATCATGTCACAGACCGGGCAGTGCCAGCGTGGTAACCTTATATACACAGGTAACCAATACTGACACACAATCGACTTGTCTATGGCCACCTTCGCACGGGGCGCCATCGCTGTGGGGATTCTGCATTGGAAAACAAACGTGGAATTAGACTGGAATATCAGTGGCCAAAGCCATACCTAAATGGCGTGGTTTACCTATGTTTTTCCTGCAGATTTAACCCTTGTATGTCAAGGCTGCATTTACACGAGTGCCAATCTTGTGCGTTGTGAGCTGCACAAAACTTGTGCGAATATAAATTCCGTTCTTTTGAATGAAGTCACACGCAAAAATTCGCTGCATGTCCTATCTTTTTTAATTTTTTTTTTTTTTAGTGTCCCTCGGAACGCATCGCGCATTATTTCAATGGGACAGTCAAAGGCTGTGCGATGTGATGCAAACTTGCCAATCCTCCTAAGGCCGCCTTCACACTTGCCAGATTTTGATGTGGTTTTTGGCGTGGATCCTCAGCTGATTTGAAGTCTGCTGCGAATCTGCATCAATTCCACTATGTGTGTACCTTCAATGAAAACTTTTTGGCGCTCCACGGAGAGTTACTTCATCGCGTATTTTAGCAACAGAGGGTCCCAAATGGAACCTCCAACATGGATGTGAACAGACCCCTAAGTAATAGATCATTTTCTGAAGCCTCATTCCTTCTTAAAGGGGTGGTTCAGCAAAAGGAAGTAATCCTCTATCCCCATGCTAGGTGATAAGTGTCTGACAGCTGGGACATGGGTCATGTGAGAATAGGTCCCACTGAAGTGAATGTAGCAGTGGGGGGCATGTGATCACAGCTTCATTCATAGACTTTCAGGACTCCCTCACTGATTGGTGGGGTCCGAATGGTCAGATCTAGAGATGAGCAAACCTACTCGGCCACGCCCCTTTTTCACCCGAGCACCGCTATTTTCGAGTACTTATGTACTCGGGCGAAAAGATTCGGGGGGCGCCGTGGGTGAGTGGGGGGGGGGTTTGCAGCGGGGAGTGGGGGGGAGGGAGAGAGGGCTCCCCCCTGTTCCCCACTGCTACCCCCCGCTCCACCACGCCTCCCCCCCCCCCCCCCCCCTGGCACCCCCCAAATCTTTTCACCCGAGTACGGAAGTACTCGAAAATCGCGGTGCTCGATCGAGTAATTACTGGAAACGATTATACTCGCTCATCTCTAGTCAGATCCCCACCGATCAGATGGTTATCCTGATCTGAAAACTTTCTTGATGAACATAAAAGACCCACATCTTGAATGCCTTCACACCTGCGAGAAAATTGCATAGGCGCAGAATTGTGAAACCCATGCTTTTCAATGGAGTGAATCAGATCTGTGATGGTGCGAGATCTGTACATCGCTACATGCCCTATCTTTCTGCGTTTTTTTTGTTTGTTTTTTTTAAATGGCCTGTTTCCCTATGGAGCCTTCATTGTATCCTACGAACTTGCGATCCGTTTTTAACAATAGAAAGCCCTATTATCTTTTGCGCAAAAAAAACGCAAGCAGCAGTGATGTTTTTGCAAGAAAAAACATCGCTTATGCTCAGACATCTCATGAGCAAACTTGTGATATTGCCGCGATTTTCTCACAATCGCTAGTGTGAAGGAGCCCTTAAAGTGTGTGTTTTTTCTTTTTTTTGGAGTAGAAAAAAAAGTATGGGCAACACAATGACCTCCATTCCTAACCATTTAACCCATTTCATCCTGCCATCAATAGCAAATACTGCACATAATTAGGTGATAGGGAAAGGGGGTTCTCCCTGTCATCCATCAGCACCCCATGATGTGATTGTAGGGTGCAGATACCTAACCGAAGTCTCCGGATCTGCCGGGCATGCCAGCTTATTAGACCCTGCCAGAGGCTGAGCTGTCAAAAGTACAGCACACTGCATTACATAGTGCAGTGTAGTATACCAGCGATTAGAGGCCCGCATCCTCAATTCCTCCTGAGACAAAAAGTATGTGTTCGGTTTTTTTTTTAATTAAAAAAAATTGAAAAAACAATTTTTTTCCTACAAACCCCCATATAATGGAAAAATAAAAACAAACCTATTACGTAGAGCAGATTGTAATGGCTCATACTATTAAAAGATAATAATCATTATTTGTATAGCGCCAACATATTCCGCAGCGCTTACATAGACAGGGGGGAATACAGAAAGACAAAAGTACAAACATTACAGAACCACGGTTACATAGTAATCAGTTGATGGAAACAATAGGGGTGCGGGTCCTGCTCCAACGAGCTTACATACTACAAGTAATGGGGTGATACAGAAGGTAAAATGGCTGGAGATGTGCACGGTATGGGGAAGGGGAGAGTGGGGGGTGATATACACATAGACAATGGTCAGATATTAGGCCATATCGGTATGACTGTAGGGGGCAATTGATGATGTCTAGCGGGGATTGCAGTCAGTAGGTCAGGGAGCATGTTATCAGGCGGAGTACAGAGGGGTTTGGTTTAGGGAATGCGGTATGCCTCCCTGAAGAGCTGCGTTTTTAGAGCACGCCTGTTTTGTGAGTCCTGGATTGCCCGGATAGCATTTGCGTTCCAGAGGACAGGTGCTGCTCTGGAGAAGTCTTGGAGGCGGGAATGAGAGGTTCGAATTAAAGGGGTGTGCAGTTTAGTTTCGTTAGCAGAGCGGAGGGCGCGGGCTGGGTGATGGATTGAGATGATGAAAGCAATGTAGGGGGGCGCTGCACTGTGGAGGGCTTTGTGGATGAAGATTTTGAGTTTAAATTGTATTCTGAATTTGACAGGCAGAGGCATCCGAGTAGTGGCTGGACAGGAAGATGAGCCTGGCTGCCGCATTCAGGATGGATTGGAGAGGGTAGAGTCTGGTGCAGGGGAGGCCGATCAGCAGCGAGTTGCAATAATCGAGCCGGGAGTGGATGAGGGCAACAGTGAGCGTTTTTAGCGTTCCACAGTGAGAAAAGAGCGGATTCTTGCGATGTTCTTGAGGTGCAGCTGACATGTTCGGGCGAGAGATTGGATGTAGCGGGTAAAAGAGAGATCAGAGTCAAATATGACCCCAAGGCAGCGGGCATGTTGTCTAGGAGTTATGGTGGCGCCACACACTGAGATGGAGATGTCAGGAGGAGGTAGATTAGCAGATGGCGGAAACAGGAGTAGGTCAGTTTTAGAGAGGTTTAGTTTTAGGTAGAGAGAGGACATGGTGTTAGAGACAGCGGACAGACAGTCGGCAGCGTTCTGAAGGAATCGTGCTGAGATGTATAACTGGGTGTCATCAGCGTAGAGATGGTATTGGAGGACGAATCTGCAGATGGTTTGTCCAATGGGGATTGTGTAGATGGAGAAGAGAAGTGGGCCAAGGACCGAGCCCTGGGGGACCCCAACAGCAAGGGGAAGAGGAGGGGAGGTAGAGCCAGCAAAGGAGACGCTGAATGAGCAGTCAGATAGGTAGAAGGAGAACCAGGAGAGAGCAGTGTCCTTTAGGCCGATGGAGTGAAACATACTGAGGAGGAGTTTGTGGTCGACAGTGTCGAATGCTGTGGAGAGGTCGAGGAGGATCAGTAGGGAGTAGTCGCCCCTCGATTTGGCTGTCAGGAGGTTGTTATAACACCCTTGTAAGGGCAGTTTCTGTCAAGTGTTGGGGTCGGAAGCCAGACTGTAGGGGGCTGAAAAGAGAGTTCTCTGATAGAGAGCTTACAAGGTGGGGGTAAAGTAGGTGTTCCAATAGTTTGGAGATAAAGGGGAGATTAGAGATGGGTTATGGCCTTTACTTCACACTCTGGTGTGGAGGAAAAAACAACTCCCAAAAAGGCAATAAGTGATCAAAGTCACATTTACCCCAAAGTGATATGAACGGAAGCTACAGCTGGTCTCACATAAAGCAGCGCCCCCGAGAGGTCATTTGGCAAACAAAAATAATATGGGTTGTGGAAAGCAGCGATGCAAATATGATTGCGCCAAAGTCCTACAAAACACATACATTTGGTAATGATGTCATCATATTGGCTGCAGGCAGCGCTTTTTTTCCCAGCAAAACGAAAACGGTCATCTGAGCAGAAAGCGAATGGACGCCATTCTAGTCAATGGGGTCCATTTGGCCAGGGGATTCCCCTTTACTGCTCCCTGAACTGCGCTGGAAACCGGAACCCCCGATGCAGATGTGAAGCCGGCCTTATTCTGCATAGTAGCCTGAAAAAAAAAAAAAAAAAGAATGCCAAAATAGCTGTTTTTTGTTTGTCTTGCAAAAATGCAACAAATGATCAAAATGTTGCATTTAACCAAAAAGGGTCCCAATGGAAACTACAAAAATCAGCATTTCACCAAGCTCCGGTGCCGGAAAAATCAAAGTATATTACGGACCCCCAATGCGGCGCTACAAATACGAATATTTAAAAGTGTTTTTATTGTAGAAAAATAATAACACATTAAGAAAAACCTCCCTGCTGTCATCATAGTGACCATATATGACAATTAGGCCGTACCATCTTAAAGAGAAAAGCTTTTTTTTTTTCTATCCCCTCTCAAAAGAATCCTAAAAGTTAAACACTACATTATGTGTTCCCCAAAGTGGCGCCATCCTATGGCCATGTTGACAAAAAAATAAAAATTGTTATGGTTCTTCGAACTTCTTGCTCACAGGCCAGTCACTAAGGGGTTAATGTCTGGTCGTGCTGTTCTCAGCGTCACTGCCTGAGAACTCAAAAGGGGGCAGTGAAGGGGGCGGTGAATCAGCCAACCCAAACAACCAATCAGGTTGCTGGAATTGCTGAATAGGGCAGAAGTCTGGTGGAAAACGTTTACATGCACGCCGTACAGAGATTCTCCAACAAGCCCCGCCCCTCCACCAGCACGCCGCACGGTCAGGTGACGATTACGTCAGACGCACTGGCCCCTCCCTGCGCACCGTGACACGCAGGGACATTGACGCAGCGCGCGGCGCTTCCTGTTTATCAGTTGTGGCGGTGACCACTAGGGGAGGTAACTACGTGCTTTGTGTGGGGGCCGGTGTGGCAAATGGCAGGAGGCGCTCTGTACGTGCGGGTTGTACATGTCTGCACACTGAGTGTCTTGTAGTATGGGGACTGCTGTGCAGCAGGCAGCACTGTGCTGTAGCATCTGGGAGTGTGTACTCTGTGTCTAGGATATGGGCAGCCGCATAGGGGCTCTCACACTAGTGGGCTTTGGCGCACGCAGCAAGTTTGTGATGATGCACTGACGTTCCCACCTCCTTTTTTTTGCGCCATTGTGTGTGAGAGGCACAACCGAAAGCGAACGTGAAAATGCAGCAAATTTGCACCGTTTCCTGCATATCTGGGTGCCGTTCAGTTTACATTTACGGGCTGAATTCTGCTGCGGATCTGCAGCAAAATCTGTATGAAATGGCGAGGATTTGGGTGCGGATTCGCCGTTGATTTATTCCACGCTATAGGTGAACGATACCGTAAGGGCTAATGCCGGCGGACGGATTTATACTGCGTTCCCCGCGGTGGAATAACACAGCTATTAGATTCTATTGAAAAAAAAAAATTGCGCAAAGTTCTATGTTACCGCGTTGGGAGGTCTGCATTAATATAGTATTGATGGAGACTGCAGAAAAACATGATAGAAAGGGCGTTTTTCTGCGACTTTTGTTTATCCCCGCGACGTAAAACTGCGGGTGTATCCCACGCCGTCCGTGAGCCCTAAGGGGGTTGTTAGCGATGCCTCCAAGTGTGCGTTCGCAGGGGGCGGACAACGCTGTGGATTTGCTGGAGCAGAAAATCTGCACTGAAATTTGCATAATTTTCGTGTCAAAATTTGCGCCGTTAATTTGGGTTTTTACATGGATTTTGATGCGGCTCTGCAGCACAATTTGCCCCTCCTGATGGTGCTGCTGTTTCGGAAGCGCAAAATTATGTGGCTTTTGTTGCAGATTTTCCATTTTTAGTAATTCGCACCGTTTCCCTCTACGGGTCAGGTAACGGACGGGTATGTGCGCACGGCAGAAGGCACCGCGGAATGTCTTAGCGTGAATTCCACATCACACGAACAGCTTCTTGCCACCTTAGTTGGCACAGAGCCACATAAGGAATTTGCTCGGTCAATCTGCATGCGGAATTCTGACGCAAAAACTACAAAGGCACGCATCCCTGACCCGTCGTCCGTTTCAGGAGCCGGGAGGTTTGCCGTTCTTTTTCTGGTGTTTTCTGCACAGGCTTCTCTAGGAATAAAGTGTCAGAGGAAAGCAGAGCGCTCCTCCTGTCGCCCATCGGCACCCCCGTTGTATGATTGCAAGGTACTAGCAGCCTGACAAAGTCCTCCATATTTGCCATGTAACAGCCTACCATGTTTCCCCCAAAATTAGACCTACCCTTATAATAAGCCCTACCTTGATTTTTCGGGTTGGTAGAGGGCCTGATATATAAGCTACCCCCTGAAAATAAGCCCTAACTACACCACATGAAAAGTATTTTTTTTTTAAAAAGCAATACTCGCCTAGTAGATGGCGTTGGGGTCCCTCATGCTGGGCTGTGGCGCCACTGCAGGCATCAGTGTAGTCCTGAACGTCGATAGCATCTCTTCTTGGTAGTGGGGCTTCAATACCCTGCCTCCAGCAAGCGATTACTCTGATTGGTTCAGTGAGAGCCGCATCAGCCAATTGGAGCCATTAACCAATCCCAGGCATTCAATGATGTCATTTAATGACAGCGGGGCAATGGCGCTGGAGATCTGCGGCAGAGAACGGGAAAGGACAAAGTAATGCGTACATATATAAAAACTGCACAGGATACAAATGTGTCCCGGACGTGATGTCAGCTGACGGGATCTCCCTTAGGAATAATGCTGTGGACGTAATGACTATCGGTAGAAGGGCTGTGATTGATGCATCTGCCTTCTAATGGGCTGATGCATCTATAGCTACATTGTTTGTTCGGAATATATATATATATATATATATATATATATATAATCCCACTTGGTCTCGGTGTTTGTCATTTATGGCCATACACACTGGTGGTATGTGACTGTCATTGCCACGTGACATTGGCATAGATGACACATAAGCATGGTGAGCTTTGATTGACTGTAAGGCTGGGTTCACACGGGACGGAATTGCCGCAGCTCCTAATCTCGGGATTAGCCAGCCACATGGATGAGATTTAGCAAAAAATGTCTTCCACACGGTACGGCCAATCCATTGTGGCAAAGCCGGGTGGAAATGGATATGTGGTGCGGAATTCAGTTCATGTCAATTCTTTTTTTTTTTTTTCCGCTCCTCACTATGGGGAGAGAAATCCGTGGCGGAATGCCGGCGGTTGAACCGCTCCAAAACCTTCCGTGGGTTTCGAAGTTGCGGCTGTCCCTTGGAAATCTCCCGGTTTTTCGGTGCGCCCAGGCCGCGAGATTTCCGCCCCGTGTAAACCCAGCCTAACCGTTATGTCGTGTGACGTCACATCCTGCTTTACACAAAAGAGAGCAAAGGCCAATGCCGTAGAATCGATACAATAACTCTTTTTGCTTTTGCTATAGAATTTTCAAGCCCTGGAAGCCGGACCCTAAACTGCGAAAATGAATCCCGAGTTTTTGCAGAGGCTTTTGACCGAAGACCCCAATTCAAAAGTCGTTTGTCAACTCAGCAAAAATTTCAGTATAGATTATCTCAATCTCCAGACCAGCATGATGGCGGAAGTATTTAACGATCTCCCTGAAGTTCTGCTGGTGATTCGCTCCCACAACGATGAACGAAGAGTTCTGTACACCTTTTTGGCAGATGGGCCACGTATAGGTTCACCATATGAATTGACAAGAATGGTTCATGTATCCATACCTACTAATGAAACCCCGGAGGGACTTGCACATATGTTCCACATTATGAAAGAACTGAACCCTAGTTGGTCTTCAATTCAAGTATTTTTAGTGGATCCTGAGTTTACAGAAATTGGTGCCATCCAAGAGGCCTTTCCATCGGCTGAAGTGGTCCTCTCCGCTTCTCAAGTCTACACACAAATAAAACGACGTATCCATGAGCTTTCCTTACCGGACAAAGCAGAGAACATCCTCCTCAGCGCTCTGAAGAGTACAATGTGTTCAGCTACGCAAAGAAACTTGAAGAATATGTACAAAATACTGCAACAGTTTGTGGATCCTACTTTGTTTATGCTGATGAAACTCGACCGGCTTCTGTCGGATCGGATCTGGGCGTTGCACCGCTGGAGAAGTTGGAATGAATGCTCTCAATATTTCGACATGGTGGAAAACTTAAGCCGTGAGTTGAATGCGGTCTTCAAACTATCACCTTGTTTAATAAGAAGCATGAATGGATTCGTCTCCTTTATCTTTGGGCAGACTGTAGGAAAAGGCCAGCCAGATCATCGGCCCTGTAGTCCTGAGGAATTGGCATTAATCACCCGCAAAGTAGCGACCCATGAAAGCGTAAAGATGGAAACGCAGATGGAACCTGAAGCTGCAGCTTTGATGTGTGAATCGCTACACAATATCTGTATCCCCGCAGCCTTTGGACTCTGTCAGAATGAACTAGAAGTAACCCAGAAATCTCTAGAACTTGTAGCGCTTGATGAAGACAATGTAAATGTTCAGATTCTTGAGAACCCAAGTGAAGTTAGTGGTGGAAAATGCAAGACGTGTACCTGTGGCTTTTATCAGTGCACGGAGCTTCCGTGCCGCCACATCCTTTCTGTGCTCAGTGCCAACGAAGAGATCCTACAGCCAGATATGCTTCAAGCAGTCTGGCAGAAAAAGAATAATGAGCCTTCGACCGTGTATCCTGTATCATTAGACACCTTGGAAATCTTGAAGGGCGAAGAGAACAAGGTTTCAGAAAAACAAGTCCTTGTTGAGTCCTTAACGAGCCAGATATCATCGTTGCTAGCCGAGTGCAGCGATGAGCTATTTCAGCGCCGCTATAATACTCTAAGAGAACTGGCAGATGCGTGGATCGGGCCCTACGAAGAAGTAAAGCTTTAGAATGGGGGTCTACTCCGTAGTAACACTGGTGTACTTCTGCAAGACATTCTAGATATGTTACATGACTTGTTATGGAAAGTAGATGAACTTCAGAATTACTTTTTTTGTTTTTATTTGTATGGGTAAGGAATATTTAAAGTAAGGATTGATGAACAGTTGGGCATTCAACCCCCCGCAGCAGTTTAGGAGGAGCTCTGTTTGTTCTGCACATTATAGTTTAGGACCAACAGAGCTCGCCCTACTTTAAATGGTTGCTGCTCTGGTTCGATCAGGGCTAGGAACATGCTTTTGGTATCAATCTAAAGCTAAGAGTAACATTAAAATGAGACCAAAGCATGTTTGTAGCCCTTACAGAACGAGCGTTACAGTCCTTTGAAGTGGAGTCAGGACTATAGTTGTCATTTTTGGTGTGTGAGAGGGAAGACGGAGGGGAGGCCAGCAGAAGCTGGGAAGAGCTGTGATTCTTGTGTATATCTCCCTGTCCCAGGGGACGGTGGACTTGAATTTTGGTTCATGGTATTCCCTGATCAATCAGAAAGCATATTTGCTCTCTGATTGTCACATATGGGGTTTTTCCAAGAAGAGGAGTGAAGGGAGGAGAACGTACTCATCTAATGACCTTTTAACCCCACACATTACACGGTTATTGCTAAACGTGGCACCTAAAGGTTTTTACAGAAAATATTTTTGAAAACCTTTTTCCCCTTACACAAGGCTTTAAATATTGGAAATAATGAAAACACAAAAAACATACACATACTTGGTATTGCCACATCTATAACAACCAATGCTATAAAATATTATATTCTTTATGGAGTATGGAAAATTCCATAAGAAAAAAACATTTTTTTTAAATATCAAATAGCCATTTTCTGATCATCTCACTTCTTCTAAACAAGAATAAAAAATGAATGAGAGAAAAAATCGTATATACCTCAAAAAGGTACCAATAAAAACTATAAGTTGTAACCAGGCCTAATACAGCTCTATGGACTGAAAATTAAAACTGCTCTGGTCCTGGAATGTGGTGCTACACAAATTTTAGTATTTTTGTAAAAAAGAAAAAACGTTTATATTGCCAAAAAGTGATAAAACATGATAAAACCTCAATAAATGTGGTGTTGTCACAATCATAATGACTCGTAGAATAAAGGTAACATAATATTTATACCACACGGTGAATGCCATAATAATAAATGGCAAAAAACAATGGTGAAGTAGCTTTTTCCCCATTGGCCCCAGCAAAAAAATACAAATAAATAAAAGTTACTGAACACATTATATAGACCCAAAATTGGTTCCTATAAAACATAAGAGCGCCTCCTGCAAAAATACCAGGTGTCCTACAGCTTCAGTGACCAAACAATAAAAACCTTATGACCGCTAGAACACAAAAGGTGATACATTTTACTGGCTCTTAAAGGTAAAACTGGTCACTAAAAGGGTTAAAAATGCAATGAGACAAATTCAAAATGTACAATAAAAAGATAAATTTTGGGGAGTTTTTTTAAATTTTAAGGTGACTGTTGGGGTTCATTTAGTTATTACATTTTGCTAAAGTGAATGACTGCGCAGTTATCCCTGTATCTGAGCACATTGACCTTGCTGGTGCGTTCATGATGATCTTGGACCTTCTTTTTATTCAGAAGGACTGGATGGATTTTTGCTATAGCAGGAATCAGTTTCCTGGCCCAATCATACCGAGGTACAACCAAAAAATCTACCTTTTGTGAACCCACAACATGCTAAACCACATGAGACGTCTATGATGTCGTATATTGTCTTTGATGGTGTACATAATATACCCCAGTCAGCTATAACATTGAAACTACTTCCCTAATATTCTGTAGGTCCTCCTAGACCCGCCAAAGCAGCTATGACCTGTGATATCTGGCACGAAATGCCAACAGCATATCCTTTAAATGGGTATTCCCTTTCGTGGCTTTTATGAAATACCAGGCCACTGCAACGTGTACGTGTGTAACAAACAACTAATTGGCAGGGGTCTCGGACGGTAGACCTTGCCGATCAGTTAATGATGACCTATCCTGAGAATAGATGTGAGAACAGAGAAGACAATGGAGGAACCCCATAGTGGTGTGCTTGAGGCCAGATCTGGTACGAGACCCAACTAGGGTTGAACTAAAGTTATAGATATTTGTATGGAGGTGCAGCCTACTGGCCGATGCCTGGATTTGACAGGCTATAGACAAGTGTGTGAGGTGCAACACTCCAATATGGATAAATTAAAGTTCTTTTCATTGGATAAAGATCAACGCCAGGAAGAAAATGCATTTGGAGGCCCAAGACCTCTTCCTAGGGAATTGTGCCACAGCAGCAATAAAGCATGTCCAGAGTACAGAAATACGAGGCAGGGCGATATGTATTATTGGATATAGGAAGGGGTGAGTAAGGAAATAAGAAGAGTAAATATAACTGGGGGGGATACAATTAATAAACAGTTACGGAATCAATCATACGAAATCGATAAAATGCTGATGTTTCATCCACACAACAAAGACAATAGATCAGACCTTAAATAAAACATTGAGACCACGACAGATCTGAATTGATAACCCGCTTGGACCATAAATTGATGTACTTATGTTTCAATATATTTTTATTCACTTTCCAGTCTGAATTCTGTAACCTACAAAAAGAGCGTTTACACCTATATGTTCTATAACGTCACAACACTGAAACCTTCATTTCCATCACTATGAAAAGTGAACAAAATAACAGCACAAAGGTTTATCACTTCTGTTATCCTCACAGAAGTTCCACCTCAGCTTGGAAATGTTTTACAGTGTGGCCAAGACAAAAGGAAACCTCAGGTGTAAAGTTTTTAAATACAGCAATTGTCAAAAATATCCCCCTCCTAGAAGTTGTCGGAATGGAATGATACTTTCCATGTATAATTGTAACATTGATATAAGTAAGTGATTACAATAAAAGGATACAAGATGTAATACAGGCGGGCATGAAGGTATACAGGTTCCATATCATATGCTGCAAAATATATAGGACTACATTTGCTGTAACTAAGCCTCTAGATTGTGACTCAAAGGCTGTCGAAGTTGGGGTCCCAAATGTTGTGGAAAAGGTTCCATTGGTGATAAATCTGGTGACTGGGCGACAGAAGTGTGATAATGTCAGGGAGACATTCCTGTGACTCCCTTGTGTGTGCAGCCGAGCATTATCCTGCTGGAAGCCTCTTGGAAGCTGCCATGAGAGGAACACATGTGGCTGCAGGAGGTTCTGAACATATCATTGAGCTGTCATTGTCCCTCGTACCACTACTAGGGGTGACCGACTGTAGCATGCAATGGCTCCCCAGACCACCACACCAGCAGGGGGCAGTGTGCTGCTCCACAGCAAAGGCAGGATTGAGGCGTTCACCCCGAGGTCCCCAGACACGAGCACTGCCAATGCCAAAACTAAACCTGGATTCATCACTGAAGACAACCCGATTCTTCTCTGTAGCACTGCAGTATCGTCATTCACGACACCACTGCAAACAGAGGCGGCGGTGGGTGTCAAAGGCAGTACACATAATGGGCGTCGTACAGCCAAATGCCAGAATATGGTTCTGATAGACACAAGGGCCTGTAACGATGCAGCCTATCTCTGGATGGTGGACAACAAAACAGTTGGGATAGTCATGCTGATCAGATGATCCTTGTTACTAGTGGTCTGTCAAGGGCATCCTGAGCCCTGTGATCTTGTATGTATGCCCCCAAGTATCCACTGGTCTCCACGTCTCCTAACAGTCTGTCAGAATGTCACATGGGGTGGGCAATTTGTCGATACGACCATCCAGCTTCTCACACTCTAAGGGTGAAGTCACACGAACGTATATTGGCTCGATTTTCACGCCGAGCCGATATACGTTGTCCTCGTGTGCAGGGGGGGGGTGGTGGAAGAGCCAGGAGAAGGAACTGAGCTCCCGCCCCCTCTCTGCCTCCTTTCTGCCCCTCTGCATTATTTGCAATGGGGAACGGTGGGACGGGGCGGGGCTAATTCTCGGAACTTAGCCCCGCCCCGCCTCTTCCCATTACAAATAGTGCAGAGGGGCGGAGAGGGGGCCGGGAGCTCAGTTCCTTCTCCTGGCTCTTCCATCCTCCCCCCCCCCCCCCCCCCCCCCGCACACGAGGACAACGTATATCGGCTCGGCGTAAAAACCAAGCCGATATACGTTCGTGTGACTTCACCCTAATAATGTGCCCCTCTCAAACTCTTGTTAACTGGGCGAAATCTCTTCTCTGTGTCATAGAGGCGTCTAGTGGTCAACAAGCTCCACACAAGAGGAAAAAGAGGTCACTGCACACAAGGAGCCTCAAAGTCTGTTTATAGGTTAAGGGTGGAACCAATTTAGGGCCTCAGTGGCGAGACCGTTCATCTAATCATACTGAAACTGTAATTATTTGCATGGTTCTTGTTTAAATTAGCAAATTCTCCAGTAAGGCAGCAGTAGTAGGGTTGAGCTCATTTCCAGTAGGTACCGTGCCTACGGAAAGTATTAATTCCCCTCCCTTTGGTGTTTTTCCTGCTTTGCTATATTACAACCTGGAATTAAAGGAAGTCTGTTATTTTAGCTATCTAAACCCTATATACTACAATATGTTGGGCTTTGTGAATAAAGCAGGACTTTTATTTTGTCCCACACAGGATTCCATAAAGAGATATAGCTCTACAACCACTTCCTATGTGGTGTGTTAATTAGTGGTGGACCATCCAATTGGCAATTAATAATAATAATCTTTATATGGCGCCAACATATTCGCAATTAACCTTTTGCTGCGGTCCAGGCTCTCATCCTCTTCCACTAAAAACACCCCTTGATTGCTGATTAACCTGTCCAGCAATGGCCACCGGAGACGTCTTGCCACACTGAGGGAGCAGGCACATGCGCAGTGACGTCCTCTTATTCTGAAATGACATCAGACGCATTCCCCACTGAGAGAAAGTCACAGTGCCTGCGCCCAATGCCTGAGTGCAGTGCAGAGAGCCATGCATGGAACGCAAGAAATCTCCAGCCGCCATTGCTGGAGACAACAGTCGGGGGGCGTTTTTTTTAGTGGAGGACGGAAGATAGCCCGGACAGTAGTAAGATGAACCGGCCAACAGATAGTCCACCACTAATTAGCATACCCTGTTTCCAGTGCTATATCTCCGATCTTATTGCGGGGCACTGTACGGGCCCCCTGACCGCCGGGTGCCGGCTGTTTCTTACAGCCAGCACCCGGCGACAGCAGTTCCGACGAGCCGCACTGCTCGTCGGAACTGTTAACACTTTAAATACCACTGTCAGAGCAGTAAACAGTTCCGACAAGCGGCGCGTCTAAACTGTTGCCGCCGGGTGTCCGCTGTAAGAACAGCTGGCACCCGTCGTTGTATCGCGCAGGATCCACCCGCGATCCCGCTCCATATAAACATTTGTTCAGACATACGAACAAATGTCTCTGCGAACAGGCTCCTGGAACGGAACCTGTTCGCAAGTAGGGGACCATCTGTGTATAGGGTTGAGAGTACTTAAATAACCTGAAAGGCTAACTTTAAAATGGATTTTAGTTTAAATTTTATGCAATGGACCTGAAAAATAGTCCAAATTGTTACAATGGGATTAAAAAGAAAAACCTTTATAAAAATAAATAATGGAAGAGTTGTGAGGGCATATGTATTCGCCCTTTTCCTATGCAGACCCTAAATATGGTTTGGTCCAACAAATGGACTTCAGAAGTTACATAATTAGTTGAATACAGTACCCCTGTGTGCAATCAAAGTGTTACATGATGTCAGTATAAATGCACCTGTTCTGAGACCCCACTAAACCAGCAACAAGGAGATCTCCAAAGTTATGGAGAAGAATAGATCAGGGTTAAGTTATATAAATATATCTCCAACCTTGATCATCTCCCAGAGCACCATTACATGCATTATACACGATGGAAAGGATAAGGCACAACTGCAAACTTCACAATCAGAGATTCAACAAAGGCACCAGCAATAACTCTGAATGAGCTCCAAAGATCCACGTTGGAGATGTAAGTATTTGCTGCAGGACCACTACAAGCGCGGCTTCACACGAGTGTAATTCACAGTGAGCCCCCTTGCAGGGGACAAGCTCAGGGGATTGCGTACTTGCTGCACTCCGTCAATCGGCTTGCATCTTGGAGGGTATGCATATGTAATACGCACCAAGATAGATATTTATTAATACTTTTTTGGTATAACAAAGTCACACAATTTTGCGCAAGGTCCGTTTGTGCAAACTTTTTTGCAACTTTTTGAGCAGTACGCTGCTCTGCGCGATTTTCCTGTAAAGGGGGTGTGGCATGTCAGGAGGAGGCATGGCTGCCCTGGACTGACACATTTATGTATTATGTACTTCAGAAACTGGCATAAATGGTACCAGAAATCTACTCCAGCTGACGTAAATTTCCGTGTAGGCGCATGCAGGAGCCAAGTTGCGCCTAAGATATGAAGAGCTGTGCTCCTCCTCATATTTTACCATGCAACAGCAGAAAATATATTGAGATCACCTTTAGAAACGCCGGTTTTACATTGGGATGAAATTTTGCAGATGATCCCTAAGCGAATCACATAGACTCACAAATATATTTGATACATAGAGTATATCGTACTCCAGCCTTTTTGCATAATATAGGGGTAAAGACTAGCCCTTTATGTGTTTGCTGTAAAACTCAAGCCGCTTGGTCCTCCTAAACGCATATATCTATATAATACTCAAGTTCGGCACTATGGAGCAATTCCAGCAACCTCATTGGTTCTGATTTACAATTCCAGCAATCTCATCGGTTGTTTGGGTTCCCTGATTCCACCTGATTGGTTGTTAGTGCCGAACTTGAGTGTAATATAGATATATGCCTCCTGAACTGCTCTGAAGCTCTTTCAGCTGGCAGGGATTTAAAATCCCCGCCTGCTGAAAGGGCTGTATCTGATTGGCTGAGTGCTCAGCCAATCACATTTAGCGCTTTCAGCCTTTTATTGAGCGCTGCCTGTGATTGGTCACAGCGTTCAGCCAATCAAAGACAGCGCTTGGCCATTCATTGAATTCAATGGCAGTCCTCTGCACTCTTCTGCAGCTTCTTCTCCTGACGGGAATTTAAAAATCCCAGCCTCCTGAAAGGGCTGTGTCTGATTTGCTAAGTGCTCAGCTATTCATTGAATTCAATGAATACCTGAGCGCTGTGACCAATCACAGGCAGCGCTCAGCTGTCATTCAGTGAATGGCTGAGCGCCGCCTGTGATTGGCTGATCACTCAGCCGATCAGACACAGTGTTTTCAGGAGGCGCGGATTTAAAATCCCCGCCAGCTGAAGGATCTTCAGAGCAGTGCAGGGAGACAAGCGGCAAAACCCGTCAGACGCGGACAGTAAGTGCAACAAAAGGTGTCTCTACAAGGTACTGTTTACAGGCAGCTGTGACTTCCTGTAAACCTGCTGCAGCAGCCAATGACTGTGCTCAGCTATGATAGCTGAGCGCTATTATTGGCTGCTGCAGCTTGTTTGTAGACTGGCTCAGCATGGAAAGTGACGTCACGGGAAGACCGGTGTCGGAGGTAGACAAGCGAGTAACTGCTCATTTATTGTTTTAATGCATGGGACACCCGTTGACAGGCGTTTTCCTTAACTCAGCAACCCTATTAATTATAATTTGTGGCACAGCAAAAAATATTTTGCACTTTCAAAGTGGTTGGTATGTTGAGACAAGATGGAAGCACATCTTATGACAGCGTCAATCATGCAGCACACATGACCTGATACATTTTTTCTGCGGGCTGGTACGATTACAATGATACCAAAATTATTGTTTTGGGGGTTTTTACACAATAAAAACCCTCTTTTGGAAATTATTGTTTTTTCTCTATCCTTGCATCCAAAGTCCCATAACTTTTTTTTATTTTTCCATGGACGAAGCTCTGTGAGGGCTTGATTTCAGTGTGACAAGCTTAGTTTTTATTGGTACCATTTTGGGGTACATACAGTTTTTTTGATCACTTTTAGGGCCGATATACGCTGTCATGCTCTGCAGTGGGAGGAGTCGGGCCGGGAGCAGTGCACTGAGATCCCACCCCCTCTCCGCCCCTGTCACTATTTGCAATGGGAGGGGTGGGATGGGGGTGGAACTTAGCCCCGCCCCTGTCCCGCCCATCCCATTGCAAACAGTTGTGAGGGGCAGAGAGGGGGCGGGAGCTTAGTGCACTGCTCCCCCTGCAAAGCATGTCAGTGTATATCGGTTGGGCGTGAAAACCCGGCTAATATACGCACTCTGAATAGGCCCTTATTGTAATTTTTGGGAGGCAAAATGAATAAAATAGGCATTTTGCCTCTGTGTATTTTTATAGCCGATGTTTCCTGCCGGGACTGATGTCCACGTCGTTTGTATTTGTTTTCCTCTGTGGGGCTCTGCGAGTTGAGTATGCCTGGCCTCCCCCCTTCCTCCAAGCCAGAAGAAGTTACTATGTTTTCTATTGTGTCCTAATAGCATTTAGTGAAAATATTAACTTTGACCTTTCTAAAATAAAAACTGCTAGACCCTAAAGATAGATTCATTATGTTATCTGGATCCTTAACCCCTTCATGACACGGCCTAATTTGGGCTTAAGCATGCATCGATTTTTGGCGGATTTTCATCTCTATTTTTCAAAAACCATAACTTTTTTATATTTCCGTCGACACGGCTGTATAAGACCTTGTTTTTTGCGTGGCGAACTGCAGTTTTTATTTGTGCCATATTTGGGTACATTGACTATATTGTAAACTTCAATTAATTTTTTATGATAACAGGGAGAGAAAACGCATCAATTCTGCCATAGATTTTTTTTGTTTTACAGCGTTAATCATGCAGCATAAATGACACAATACATTTTTTCTGCGGGTCGGTACGGTTACACTGATACCAAAATTCTTTTTTTGTTGTTGTTTTTCTACTTTTCTGCAATAAAACCCCTTTTTTTGGAAATTATTATTTTTTTCTAGATTACCGCATTCAAAATCTATTAACTTTTTATTTTTCCATGGATAGAGCTCTGTGAGGGCTTATTTTTTGGAGGACGAGCTGTAGATTTTATTGCTACCATTTTGGGGTACATACTTTTTTAAATCAATTTTATTGTGTTTTTTTTGGGAGGCTAAATGAAAAAAAATAAGCATTTTGTCTCAGTTTTTTAGGGCTTTTTAACGCTTTTTTGCCATGCAAGATAAAAAGCACGTTCAATTTATTGTATGCGTCGTTACGGATACGGCGATACCAAATATGTGGGATTTTAATTGAAAAAAAAATTATGCTAATATGGGAAAAAGCTCAAAAAAGTTGTTTTTTTTTTTTACCTTTTTCCTTTTTTTTTTACATAATTAGTATCTTTTTTTTGCACTTTTTATGTCCCTTTAGGGGACTTGTACAATCATACCTATGATCGCTATGATAAAGCATTGCAGGACTTCTCTCCTGCAATGTCTTATCGCTTGTATTAGCGATCATAGGCACTGGCAATGCAGGATGCCGGTATCTGGTATCTGGTGTCCCGTTGCCATGGCAACCCGTCGGCACCCTGGTGATTTCATCGCAAAAGTCCGATGATGTCACACCACGATCTACATAGATCGCAGCAGGGAAGGCGTTAACAGCGGGGGTCGCTGCTCTGTTGCACCCCCGCTGTTGCAGAGGGAGGCTGGCTATTAGTGACAGCTGGCTCCTGCTGCCGGATAGCCTGAGATCTCTTCTGATCTCGCGTGATCCACAGGACGTAAATGTACGTCTTATTGCATTAACTTCCCCTCTCCCAGGACGTACACTTACAAGCCCTAACATAAAAGATATTCCAGCAAGTTTAAGACAACACAGAATTGACTTATTCGCTGATGATATATTAACTCTTTCTGATCCATTACCGTCTTTAAGAGCTGCAAAAGATACCTTACTGTATTTTGGACAAGTATCATACTATAAGTTAAATGTAAACAAATCACAAATTCTAGGGATAAACGTTAATGATTTGTTGAGGGAATCCATTAACCCTTTCCAATCCGATTTGTATCCTGGTTTTCCTAGGGGGCTTACTCTTTTTCTGCCGTTATACAACGGCACTATCTGCTGGCTAAAGCCAGTACTGCATGAAGTTGGATAAGCTCCAACAGCAGAGAGGCTGGCAATATATAGTAAGAAAACCTCAACGGGCGTCTTCCAACATCGGAGCTGTACAGCCTTAAATCATAATTAGAGATGAGCGAGCACCAAAATGCTCGGGTGCTCGTTACTCGGGACGAAATTTTCGCGATGCTCGAGGGTTCGTTTCGAGTAACGAACCCCATTGAAGTCAATGGGCGACCCGAGCATTTTTGTATATCGCCGATGCTCGCTAAGGTTTTCATTTGTGAAAATCGGGGCAATTCAAGAAAGTGATGGGAACGACACAGCAACGGATAGGGCAGGCGAGGGGCTACATGTTGGGCTGCATCTCAAGTTCACAGGTCCCACTATTAAGCCACAATAGCGGCAAGAGTGGGCCCCCCCCCCCGCACTGTCAGCATAAAGATCGTTCTCCTCTGCCATAGCTGTAACAGCTGTGGCAGAGAAGAACGATGTTAGCCCATTGAATTCAATGGAGCCGGCAATACAGCAGGTTCCACTGAAAGCAATGGGCTGCCGGCGTGCGCGGGATGAATTGTCGGGAAGGGCTTAAATATATAAGCCCTTCCCTGCAATTCATCCAGAAATGTGTAAAAATAAAAATATATACCGGCGTATAAGGCGACGGGGCGTATAAGACGACCCCCCAACTGTCACCTTATACGCCGGGAATACAGCGGAGCAAAGAATAAAAATCATAACTCACTTCCCCCGGCGTTCTGCGGCGCTGCTGCAGGCTGTCGCTCCCTCCTGGTCCCTGGCAGAGCATTGCTTTCTGGACGCAGGGCTTGAAATCCCCGCCTCCAGAAAACACATGTGCCTTCAGCCAATCACAGCCATTCAATGGCATCATTGCTTTCTGACCTTCAGCTGGATCTAGACTCTTTCTCCAGACTGGACCTCTCATGGGTTGGTCGCCTAGTTCCATACAAGATGACGGTTTTATCGACAAGTTTGTACTATTTTTGTGTCTTGGTCATTCCCCATGCCATCGTAGCCAAACTTCAAAGGCAACTGTCAGAGTTTATATGGAAGCAGGGGAAACCTAGAGTTGCGTCTTCTATCCTATTTCTCCATCGTAAACATGGAGGTTTAGGCCAACTTAGGCCTCATGTCCACGGGGAAAATCAGATCCGCTGCAGATTCTCCATGGAGAATCTGCAGCGGGTCCCTCCTGCCCCGCGGACATGAGCGCCGAAAATAGTAATTTAAAGCATTTACCTTTCCGGCGCGGGCGACGAAGATCAGCTGTTCCTCACGGCCGGATCTTCATTTTCGGCCGGCGGATGAATTCCTGACGCCGGCGGCACGTCGCCGGCACGTCGTCGACGTGCCGCGCGCATGCGCCGGGCACATCCGCCGAGCCGAACCAGGGGAGATGCGGCCGTGAGGAAGAGCAGAGCTTCGCGGTCCGCTGCGGGTGAGTAAATGCTTTAAATTCCTATTTTAGGTCTCCCGCGGATCCGGACGGCTTCCATAGGCTTCAATAGAAGCCCGCGGGAGCCGTCCCCGCGGGAGACCCGCATGAAAATGGAGCATGGTCCGGATTTTTTCATGCTCCATTTTTTTTTAAATCACTTTTATTGACGATCCGCGGGTATTTATGTACCCGCGGGTGGTCAATGCATCCCTATGGGATGCGGATCCGCATGCAGGAAATCCGCTGCGGATCCTAAATCCTATTTTCCCCGTGGACATGAGCCCTTATGGTTGTATTATAACTCCCTTATTTTTAACCAAACCTGGTTTATTTAGGCCCCCTGTACACTGCAGAGCTGAATTCCGCATGCGAAATCTGGCTTTGGCAGCAGCAGCTATACGTAGTTGCTCTGTCGGCTTCTTTTCTGTACTGCGAATTGACCTGGTGGCTCGCCGTGGCACATGCGCAGTACAGATTTTCTTTTCTTGTGCCGTCGCTAGGAGATGAAACGGATGTGGATGCGCCGTTGGTCAGATGACTTCCATTGACTTAAATGGAAGTCATCCGTGTGGAATCTGCATAGAAATGGAGCATGCTGTGATTTTGCCTCCACTTGCGGAAACCACAATTGTTTTCCGCACGTGTGGAGGAAGAATTGATTTCCTATAACATGCTGTGGGCGCTATTTGTTTCGGATCCACGGTGCGGAAGCCCGACGCAGATTTCACAGCAAATATACAGCTGTGGGCAAGAGCCCTAACTCTTCAAACGTTAGTTGGTCTACTATAGAATGGTGTCTTAATGGATCCAAGTCCTTAAGATCACTGTTAATTGCCTCCGCTTTCACTTTTTATATCCCAGTCTAACATTACACTTAAATATTTAACTTATGTCCTCCCCCATGCTGGCCTCGCTTCAAGCTTGGTCCTTTTATTCCCCAAAAGAGGAAAAGTCTCGTCAAAAAATATTAGCCAATAGAGACTGTTAAATATTTTATACTAGACTTACATCTAAGGCATTGGTCTAGAAAAGGTATCATTCATCTCACAGACTTCATAACTAGTGGTGAACTTAAAACCTTTCTGCCTCTAGTGGACGAGTTTGGATTTCTAAATAATGACTTCTTTAAATATTCTCAAATTTGCTCTTTTATTAAATTGTCTACATGAAACTCCAATTCCTCTTAAATTACAGGAAAAGTCGTGTATAGCTCAGCCATCCCTTAATTCCGAAGTACAAATGTTTTATGACATTTTCGCAGGGCACTGGGAGACTTCAAAAAGGCTCACCTTTTAAATTGGGAAAAAAATTACCTCTTGACCAATGGTTACGGTCATTCAAACGGGCAAATCAATCAGTGATTGGCTCCAGCCCTTTCTGATGTAACTCTGCCTTCACAATTGTTTATCTCATGCCCATTTACCTTTATGTTAACATTTTAATCTTTAATTCTACTACTTATCAAAATGTACTTTTTTGTTTTCCTCAGTTTGAATCAACATGTGTTCTCTTGATGTACCAGAATTAGAGATGAGCGAGCGTACTTGCTAAGGCAAACTACTCAAGCGAGTAGTGCCTTATGCGAGTACCTGCCCGCTCGTCTCTAAAGATTCGGGGGGTGGGGAGCGGCGGGGGGAGAGCGGGCAGAAACGGGGGGGGGGGGGGGGAGCTCTCTCCCTCCTTTCCTCCCCGCTCTCCCCCGCCGCTCCCCACCGGCACCCGAATCTTTAGAGACGAGCCGGCAGGTACTCGCATAAGGCACTACTCGCTCAAGTAGTTTGTCTTAGCGAGTACGCTCGCTCATCTCTAACCAGAATGTTTATGCTACTATTAGTATCTGCATTTATCTGTTATTATATACTCTTGTCAATAAACAGTTAATTGGAAAAAAAAAATGCTCGGCCTGTTGTGTAACTTAAGTAGTACAACACCCCCCCTTCCTTCCATTTTAATTCTAGGTCATAATGCAATAAAACAGGAAAAGCACTAGGGGGGGGGGGGGGAATACTTTCACAATGCATTGTATTGAAGGTTCTCAGGTGAGTGGACTGTAGAACGCTTGTTCTGGCTGTAATAGTTAGTACACAATAGTATGCATGATTCTGGATTTAGTAGGACTTGCTCCAAGCTAGCACTGGTTGTAATAGGCAATCCTCAGGTGGTAAACATCACTCAGCACTGGTTACACTTGGTAGTCCACAGATGACTGGTTTGCAGTATGGCTGGTGTGCCTCATCTTGGTGGATTTCACTTGCCTCTTTATCTTGGTTTCAGGAGGATGGCACCTAAGTGTATAGATCGCAGCCCATTCCCGTCCTGCCTGCATTCATTCTAGATTATGTGAAGTCATTGGTTTCATCACTCAAACTTGCAGAAATTCTTTAGTAATTGCGGTAAATCTAGCCAATCGATTGCCATTCTGTGGATCACATGTTTCTGGATAGTTAAGCGGCACAAGGTCTGCAGAGAAGGAACTGAGAGAAAGAGAACATGTCTGCATTAGAATCACTACCAAACACGTCCCCTCATTCATCATACAGATAACACCGTACATTCATCACTTTAGAGAAACAGAAAGGAAAATAGTTGTAACCACATAAAAGCTAATATATTAACCTAATTGATCATAAATCTTGTAGAAAATATCCAGATGGATAGACTACATAAATCTAGAGTTTCATACACTGGTATATGGGGATAGAATGAGATTGGAAATAAAAAATAAAACACTTTCTTTCCAGAAACAGTGCCACTATAATCCACAGGTTGTGCCTGGTAGTGCAGTTCAGCCCCCATTTATTTTGTTCTTTGTAATGTCCTCATTTACTAAAACCATTGTAAAAAGTACAAGTTTAGAAACAGTGGTGGAGATATGTGGATAACATATAAGGATCAAGATACTGTCATAGTATAAGTTCTATATGAGTGATTGCCATTTGTTGGCATTGTCCTGCTTATTGTCCCTGAAAGAAATGTCACATAGTTACTATTTTGTTGGCATATGTTCTTTATGTCGGACAGTTTTCAGTTTGGAGGTGTAGCATAATTTGTCACAAGTATGTGATAGGTGTGAAGCACAACATCATTATCTGTGCTGAAAACGGACTGCCAGCTTACGCCAAGTCATACACTTGATTTTGTATCAATTAAAGGGAACCTGTCACCGAGTTCATGCTGCCCAAACTACAGGCAGAATGAACCCAGGACAGGTATGCCCGTCGCCCACATGTATGTGTTATTCTGAAATGCTGCAGTGTATCAGAATAAACACACTTTAAAGTTTGACTTGGAATGGAGCTTAAAGTCAGAGAGGCGGGTTGTGCCGGCCGTTCCCCGCCCACTTTATGTAGACAGGTCTCTCCCCTTTTGTGTATGGGGGGGGGGGGGAGCTTTCAGTCAACATACTACGGGCAAGGATTTCTGGCATGGCTGGCCTCTTTGATTTGGAGCTCTGTTCTGTGACAATCTTCAAAGTGTGCTTATTCTCACATACTGTAGCATTTCAGTATAATACACCCAAGGGAGTAATGGGCATACCTGTCCGGGGTCGTGCTGTGGTTTGGGCAGCATGAACCCATTAACAGATTCCATTTAATATTTCAGATAGCATACTCCAACATTGTCATACACATTACAACACAATGTTGGTGCACATCAAGTAAATTTTCTACCATTTTCCTGACAAAATTTTGGCAAAATGTGCCCTAAGTATTTTGTTAATTTTTCATTTTTTAGCTGACAACTTTAACAAATCTTTAATAAGGCAATGAGACCTCTGCACAGATCTAGCAGGTGTGACAAAGAACACCAATCACTTCCTTCCTCCTTATAAATAGGTTCTGCAATTTTGTTATTTCCTGTCACTTAGATATATAATTAAAATGACATGGTGGTGTCTGGGCACATGACTACTCCTCAATGGCTCGAATTAAAGACATCCCAGCACTGTATAAAAGGGTCAAATATTAATGAGCTATTCTTAAGATAAGTCATCTCTATCAGATTGGTGAGGGTTTGACTCTCGGCAGCCTGACTAATCAACTGTTTGAAATGGCCACAGTGCTCGGGTGGGAGCACTGTGCTTGGTATACATTGAAGAGGCCACTTCACTTGCCTAAATTCGGTGTCCCCTTTGAATCAGCTCATTAACGAGGGTGACAAGAGTCAGACACCCAGAAATCTGGTGTTGATGACCTATGCTAAGGATTGCCCATCAATATAAAAGTCCCGGAACCCCCCTTTACAAGAGTTATTCCTAACTTATGAAGCAATGGCATATTTCCATGATATGCAATCACCACCGATCTGGAGAATGAGAAGACCGTGGTGCCGATTTAGCTCTGTGTCCCCTTCATATTTTCCCTGCACAGCGGGGCTCCTAGTCACTCAGCTGTGCAGGGGACTGCAGCATCTCCCTATTCACTTGAATGGGTGCAGCACCCTTCATTCTCTATAATGATGGAGGTCACAAAGGTTGGCTCCCACCAGTCATAAATTGATGGCATATCCAAGTGATATGCCATCACTTTATAAGATGATATTAGATACAATTCACAGAGAAAAAAATATCAAATACATACAAAAATCACTGAAAAGTGACCATACTTATTGATACAAGGGCAAGTAGAAGGCAAAAATGCCATATGAGGGAGGTAACACAAGTGCAAAATACTAATGAATAACCAATCGCACACCTACTATACATTGGGGGGTTGGCTGCTTGCACACAGATAAGGCTTGTATAGGGTGACAGTTACACAGATACATGTAGTGCACCATGTACCTGTGACACCCTATACGAGCCTTTTCTGTGTGCAAATATAATACTAGGTAGTCTTCTCCATCTGTGCTAGGTGTGTGATTGGTTGCTCATCAGTATTTTGAACCTGTGTTACCTCCCTCATATAGCATTTTGCGTTTTGCATGCTGCTGGGAACTGGTGTTTCTACCTGCTCTTGTACCTTTCTATTAAAGCTTGGTTTACATTGGTCAAATAACTGGGCCCAGTTCACTAGGCCCCGTTAATGGGGTCTGTACTTGACTAGTTCTTGCATTTTCATGCTAATGGTTTTGCTTTAGATCCCTCCCTTCCCATAGTCAGCTCAAAGTGCCGGGAGGCTGGCTAAGTGTTATGGTTGGGAAAAGACCTGGTTACCTACCCAATAAAGCCTTCACCATGAAACTCTATGGATCAGAATCTAAATTCTGATAATCATCCAGAAGCGCTTGGGCAATATCCTTGTCCAGGAACTTCCTGATGTTCAAGCTGGATTCCGCAAGGGCAGAGGGACCCATGACCACATCGCAAACCCGAGGTGAATCATGGAAAAGGCAATCAGAAGAAGCTCTACCTGTGTTTCATTGATTACACCAAAGTTTTCGACTGCATGCATGATAAGCTTTGGAAAGCACTGAGGGAGGTGGGAGTACCAGGGTACCTGATCACGTTGGTCAGGTTCCTCTACAGAAATCATGAAGCCACAGCTAGAACTAGGTATGGGAATACAGACTAGTTCAAGATCAAAAAGGGACCAAGACAAGGATGCATCCTCTCCTTTTCTTTTCAACCTGTAAGCAGAAATGATCATGAGGTGGCTGGTCTTAAATGATTAGGGATTTGGGTTGAAAATAAGTGTAAGAACCATCACTAATCTGAGATATGCAGATGATTCAACCCTGGTATCAGAGATAGAGAAGCATCTTAAGACGCTGATCATGAAACTAAAAGAAGAAGTGAGAAGATGGGACTTCACTTGAAAATCAAGAAGACAAAGATCACGACCGCTACCAACAAGGAAGTCCAAATAAGGGTCAACAACGGGGAAACAGAAATGGTTAATAGCTGTATATTCCTTGGGTCCCTCATCGATCAGAGTGGCAGCTTCACAGGTGAGACAAAGCATCGATTAGCACTGGGGCATACGGCCATGGTGAGCATGGACCCAATATGTCCCAGGATGCCGCAGTCATCATCAAAGGTTAATAACAGCCATCGTCTTCCTGATTGTAACACATGGCTGTGAGATGTGGACATTGAGGATAACAGACAGAAGAAAAATTGACGCTTTCGAGCTGTGGTGTTGGAAAAAACTTCTACGAATCCCCTAAACAGCTAGGGTCACCAATAAGGCTGTCCTGGATCGTATCAACCTGGAGGTGTCCCTGGAAGGCAAGATCATGAGATACAAGACTGATGTACTTTAGACACGTGATGAGGGCAAATTCGCTGGAAAAATAGATGCTACTTGAAACGGTCAGTGGTAAAAGGAAACAGGGAAGACGCAAGACACCATCAAAAAGGACATGGGAATGGACATCAGGCAATTGAAAGCAACTGTAGAGAATAGAGAAGCATGGAGAGGACCGGCCTACAGAGTATCCAAGAGCCGGACACGACTGAATAGATAGAATTGGAAATTGTTTACATTAGACAAGTAACTGAACCTAATGAACTAGGCCCAGTCACTCCAGAAAATAAATCCTTTTCTCTATCGCTATTCTACCTGCCTCTGCACTGTTCTGTCTGTCAAGGTGAGAGGAGAGGGTAGGGGGTGAACAATTCTGCTGTCTGCTCCACCACGTGACTTTCCGCAGTGCTCACCTGTTCACTCTACTGTCCACTCTACTAGTGTATTTTCACAGGTCGAGTGCTCATGCTTGCCTTGACCATCTACTTGACCAATGTAAACCATGCTTTAGTATGGACGCTTCTTAGTTATCATTGTATGGATTTTATCACTTTTTGGCAGTCAATTGTTTGTAATATGATGTTAGTGTTGGACTGACAAGACATGAGGACCCTTGACGTAGGTTACGAGATTGCGTATTTTTGCCAAAATATCAACCAATACCTCCTATATTTGCAGTTTTGTCCTGAAATGCTGGGAAGCCCAGAGTGTCATTGCTTTGTGTCGTATACTACAGAATATGCGGTACAGCCCGTCTGATCTACTAGTATGGGGCGTCACTAATGGTGTGTAAGCCTGTATGGTGCACTACACGTACTTGTGGTACTGGCACCCTATACAAGCCTTATCTGTATGCAAGTATAATACTAGGCAGCCAACCGGCCAATGTATAGTAGGTGTGTGAGCAGTTCATTAGTATTTTGCATATGTGCTACCTCCCCATATAGCATTTTTGCCTTCTGCATACTGCTGGGAACTGGTGTTTCTACCTGCCCTTGTACCTTTGTATTAGTAAGTATGGCAGTAAGTATTACTTTATTAGATCGGAATACCCCTTTAAACACGATTTTGTTTTTTTATTTGCAGGGCAACCTTTTTTTTAGGTAAAATAAAGAAAAATATCGTACTTTAGGCAAACAGATATATGTTGTTACAGATCCATAATATCCCACCCATAGCCTGCTACGGGCCCATTTGTATCTCTGCGTGGTTATCATTTTATATGGTAGCATAAATACAATGCTTTAGGCCGGATTCACATGAACATATTTGTAGGCGCATTTGCGCATGAAAGTTTTGCGTGTGCAATAAGCAGAAAATAGAACTTATTGATTTCAATGGGTTCGATCACTAGCGCATATTTTTCCTGCGCATTTTGGTCGTGCAAAAAATACGCATCGCGCTCAATTTTCCTGTGCATTTGTGCAGGAAAAGAACCCATTAAACCAAGAGCATCGGTGCGTGTTTTTTACATACGCTAAAAGAATAGCAAACTACGCCAATGCGTGCGTGAACACGCAACTCCTATTCCATAAAGACGTGTTGCGAATACGCATACACTCATGTGAATCCAGCCTTAGTGACACCATATGGTGGTATGTGGCGCTTTATGGGTCCCTAATACGGACTTTAAAGGGTTTTCGAGGCAAATACTATTGCTGACCTATCCTCAGGATAGGTCATCCATAGGTGATAGCTGGGGATCAGCTGATCGCCCAGCCCGCTGTTAGTGCAGCAAGCCCAGATGTTGTCATTGGGGTCAGAGCAGGAAGTCTAATAGGAAGCCACCCCTCCCTATTGAAGTCAATGACAGCGAAGCCACCTATTAGACTTCATGCTCCGATCCCAATGACCATGCAGCGGGCTCGGCAATCTGCTGATGACCTATGCTAAGGATAGGTCATCAATAATATTTGCCTAGAAAACCCCTTTAAGGGGACTCTGTATGCAGTCATAAAAAGCCATAATCTGTAGCCCATTGTAAATCCAAATGCAATTCTTTCAGTATCTTGTTATACAAAATAATAGTAGATACAGAAGTACCCCTATCAATATGCCCCATAAGGGTATGTTCCGCTAATGAGGGGCTTTTGGGACCCTCTTTGATAAAGACAGTACCTACTGTATGAGTGTATTCTATACAGTTTTATAGTATGACAGCCTATTCAGATGACAAATCACGTAATACATTTTAGCCAGTCCCTCCAAAATCTAGGGCAGGTAGGTCATTCCTAAAATTACGTGACTAATGAAGTACAATCATAATGCGTCTCCACCCGCTGTCCCAGATCGTGAGTCTATAGATAGAAAGCTAGTGTAAGGACGATGTGACAAAGTGTAGGAATGCCTGCAGGATAACAGCTCCGTCTTATTTGGAAATCTCACCCTACCCCCAATCTACGGAGGCTCCTGCCCACAGCAGAAAGCCGAATATGATACCTACATCCATATTCTATCTGGATCACGCGGACACTCTTGGTGGAGGCAAAGACATCAATCACGGCATATAATGGTTGAGTTGCTGGAATCCCACGAGCGCTGGCACCCATATCTTCTCCGTTAATGACGATGTGCATATGACAAGTGCCATCTGCCTGGGGATCATATAACACCCCGATTCGGCTTCTGAGAGCAATAGGTGGCAAAATATTGGTTTTGTACAAATCATCCAGGATATGACTGAAGCGCCCCGGCTTACTACGTGCTCTTAGTTTGTCACGAGGAATTTTGAACTTGCCAACTTTTAGATAAGGATCCGATAGGTCTTTGACCAGGTTGGATGTTCTCTCTTCTTCATCTGGCGTCATCCGGTTGTGGTTCCGAGTGATGGCGAATATCCAGCTATCCCCCTGGTTTACAAGGTCTGGTAGTGAATACTCTGGTACTATGTCCAAGCTCCGAGGATCTCGGCCCATAAGCCCAACTCTTAGGTGACCGCACCAGCCAGATTCTTTTTCTTCGATTTCCACCAAAAACAGTTGCCCAGGTGCCAGCGGGTCTCGACTGAAGCAGATGCCATTAGCAAAGCTTTCCACTCTGGTAGCTTGAGTGCCTGAAGGGTCGATTCGAACATTTGTGCCATGGACTTTGTGGAAGCATGTAAATGGCTGGGACTGCACAGCCATGGCTCCGGCGCAGAGCTCAGATGACATGCAGCCTGATGCTATTTTTAAAAAGGCTCTGGTGATGAGTCCTGAGACAGCTGCTCGAGGTGTAGTGGAGGCCATGTAGGGGCGGCCGCGCGGCCCGACACCTATCCTATCTCCTAGAACAGACTCCATCAATAAAACAGCTGAAACCTGCAAACTTGGATAGGAAGCAGGCGGCAACCTAAGTTTAGTTACTCAGCCCTTACTAACACTACAGTCTCAGGGTGTGTTTACATGGGCAATATTCCTGTACGAATTCCGTGCGATTGCGATATGGACGGAACTCGTACAGGAAAAGAACCTAATCTATGAATGGGTTCATATACACAAGTGGTTTTTCACTTTGACCAATAGTCCGAATATGAAAAATGGCTGCGCACCCAATTACTGTGCGAGTATCGCACGAGAATAGGGCATATAGTGGGCGGTGCCCTGCACATGACACAGCACAGGACCGTATGATGCGAATTGCGCGTGAGAATCTCGGGTGCAACCCGTATTGTTCGTGTAAGCACAGCACAAGGCCTTGTTCACACAGGTGTATGCAATTTTGTTTGGTGAAAAAAGGAACGTTTTACTGCCTGTATATATGCATTTTGGGTGCGTATCTGTGTTTTTTACATCTATGTTGCATCCGTATTAACTGCGTTTTTCACGTTTACACACGTAAAAAAAAATCGTAGCATATCATGGGCCATGAAAGTCTATGGGAGTGTAAAAAAACCCGAATGTTACATGCATATTCACTGTGTTTTTTACGCATCTTGTCAAAAAATGACATCAATTGAGCCTTCTTGTGGTTTTCTTTTTTTCTGCATGCGTAAAAAATGCAGTGAATAGGGACGCAAATACAGACACCAAAACGCGCATATGCACCAAAAACGCACATACATACAAACTGTGTTTATCACAGAGCAAAATTATAAACGCCCGTGTGAACGAGGCCTTGCCATAGAAATACTATGCAAAAAATTTTCTGAACATACGAAAAATCCCACTGATTGATCAGTATTGGCCATAATGAGTATAAAGGGGCAGAGTCCGCTCCAGCACAATGCCAGGCACTCTTGTCATGCTGACTGCTCATACGCTCCTGGCATAATGATGAATGCGATGACAGCTGCAGTCCCCACATGAACGTGTTTTAGTCCCGTTATGCGGCCGTGATAACGGAAATTTCACATCAAGTTTTTAGTGCAGCTTTTTGAACCGAAACCAGAAGTGGATCCAGCAGGTAGGAGTATAAGGGGGGTCCTACACGACTGATTGGAATTGTGGATTCTGCGACCGACATCCGCATGGAGGATCCACGGTAAAACGTGGTCATTGAAGGGCATGTATTCTCGATTTTTCCTTCAGACTCAGGGCTCCTTCACGCTGGCGATCGCTATATCGACGCAACATAACCCATGACTTTTTTTTTTACAGCGAATTTTGAGCATCAGAGCTTCTTCTTCTCGAAAAACAGCGCTGCCACCTGTGATTTTCTCACGCAATTTTGCAGTCAATAGGACTTTCTAATGTTAAAAACACATTGCATGAAAACCGCAAGTTTGTGCTTTGTGATGCGATAAAAAAGAGGCTCCATACGGAAACATGGGAGATAAAAAAAAATGCAAAACGCAGAAAGAAAGAACATTTTTTCTCTCTCGCATGAGTGAAACATCACAAATGTGAAGGAAACCATTGAAAATCATTGGTTTCATAATTCTACATTTTCACTCACTCTTGCTTTGCTCAAAAAACGCGCAATTTTCTCATAAGTGTGAAGGCAGCCTCGTGGGTACAAATTGCATATTCTGCGAGTGGAAGAATAATTGCACCATGCTCTATTTTGCTGAGGAATCTGCGCAGATGACCTCCATTAATGTCAATAGAGGCGTCCGACCCGCAGGCTATATGCAATTAACATTGTGTTGCTATGGGAAGCGCAGCTCCGCTATCATAGCGATTCTCCGCTTGTGGGATTCAAATCGCGCAGCGACTCTCCGCGGTGAGCCTATCTGTCAGATAGGCTCACCGCAGAGAACTGACAGCCATACCCCCTCGTCCCCCGCGGTGGAATATCGCTGGCGATATTCCGTCATGGCCGTGGACAGGGGGCCTAAGGCTGGTTTACATCTGTGTCAACATAAAACGAAATAGCACAACAAAAGCACGCAGAAAGATCGAACATGCTGCCATTTGTTTCCCGCATTGCCATGTGATGCTGGAAAAGAGTCGCTCATGTGTATGACGCCATTTAAAAGAATGGGGTTCATATTCATTCCAGATTTGTGCGTCTCGCAACACGCACAAATCTCACCCGTGGCCTTGGACCTTCCTTTATATTTCCAACGTCTTCTGAAGCCCCTTTTGCCTTTAGCTAAAAGAATTGCGTGAAAGACTGTGGTATTTTGGCACTGACTTATAATGGCGCTTTCACGCGGGTGGATATCTGACACGGCATAGTCTATTTTGGGGCGATTCTTGTATAGGCGATTTTCTCCCTGTATGTCCTTTCTTTGGGTGTTCCCATTGTTTTAAATGGAGCCGGGAAAAGCGCCGCACGGCGTGTGAGATGGACGCGATGCAATGTCTCCCTTTGAAAGCAATGGGGAACACTTGCTGATCGTATTTCCCTGAAGCAATGCAAGGTGTTTTGGACACAAGAACGCCTCACATGTGCGGAGAAATCACACTCGCCCGTGTGAAATTAGCGTAAGACTGCGATATGACTCAGACCGATCAGGTTTGGTTATTTCTTCCCAGCAAGACCAACGCTGGATGGTACAGTAATTTTTGCCCCCCTTCACCCGGGCGTATTTGCGCGAGCAATACGCAGAGAATGGTAGCCCGCAATTATGTAGCGCTCAGGCGCTGATATTGAAGGGTTTATCATTTTATTTCTCCCCCACAGCTGCAGTTTCTCCTGCTTATAAAGGGAATGACTGGAGAAATGCTAATAGTGCCGTTCACCAAGACCCTCCATCTGCAGCCCTATACTTCGGCTTGGTATAAGATAGCACTAACAACGGCCATCTTGATTCATCGCAAAGCATCTCGGGAGGCATATTACCAAAGGAGGCCTGAGTTCTCCGGCGCGGCCGATTCAGCCAATCAGCTGGCTGGAATCGGCACCACGTGACACAGCGGCGTGCCCGCGCATTGCCGTGCACAGGATTGTGCTTTGCCCGCGCTTTCACGTGCTCAGTGCCTTGCCCGCGGTTTACATGCACTCGTGTGTGTGCACAGACAGTTAATGATTTGGCAGGTATTTTTTTGTGCTTTTGCCAAAGGTGATTATTTCTTTTGCGCAAGTGGATTTGCCAGCGGAAGTTTTACACAGGACTACTAAAAGCCAAGGTAAGCTGCTGCATCTGCTCATTTAATTGCGCTCTTACTTCCCCTGCGCGCATTGGCGGAGAGGCGGCCAATTCTGCATGCCGCTGCATTGTCCACGAGCGCGATCCCCAGCATGCCGCTGCATTGTCCACGAGCGCGATCCCCAGCATGCCGCTGCATTGTCTCCGCGATCCCCAGCATGCCGCTGCATGCATTGTCGCCGCTGCATTGTCCACGAGCGCGATCCCCAGCATGCCGCTGCATTGTCTCCGCGATCCCCAGCATGCCGCTGCATGCATTGTCGCCGCTGCATTGTCCACGAGCGCGATCCCCAGCATGCCGCTGCATTGTCCACGAGCGCGATCCCCAGCATGCCTCTGCATTGTCTCCGCGATCCCCAGCATGCCGCTGCATGCATTGTCGCCGCTGCATTGTCCACGAGCGCGATCCCCAGCATGCCGCTGCATTGTCCACGAGCGCGATCCCCAGCATGCCGCTGCATTGTCCACGAGCGCGATCCCCAGCATGCCGCTGCATTGTCTCCGCGATCCCCAGCATGCCGCTGCATGCATTGTCGCCGCTGCATTGTCCACGAGCGCGATCCCCAGCATGCCGCTGCATTGTCTCCGCGATCCCCATATGCACGCCGTGCGGCCTGCATATTACCAAAGGAGGCCGCAGTTCTCCGGCGCGGCCGATTCAGCCAATCAGCTGACTGGAATCGGTGACACAGCGGCGTGCCCGCGCATTGCCGTGCACGATGAGCTGTGCCCGCGCGTCACGTGGGCTGTGACGTCACCGAGCCTTGCATTTACCCGCGGATTTTGAACAGTATTGATCTACGGAGGAAGCAAGCTGATGGTTGGAGCCTTTCCCCAATTTACAAGATGGGAGAGTAAGATTTGTGCGCTACGTGTGGTGAGTACCCACCTGAGATTTGTGCGCTGTGCGCTACGTGTGGAGACGCGGTCACCTGAGATCTGTGCGCTACGCTGTGCGCTACGTGTGGAGACGCGGTCACCTGAGATTTGTGCGCTGTGCGCTGCTACGTGTGGAGACAACACCCAAGATTTGTGCGCTACATGTGGTGAGTACGTCACCTGAGATTTGCGTGACGCAACCTGTCTTTTTTTGCAGATTTGTGCGCCTTATTGCAAAATTACGTGTGGAGAGGATCCTGACGTTTGGACGCGTTTCGAGAAGAATTTCGCTTCGCTCGGACACCATCTGACATCACTCAGCGAGGTAAGCAGCTGCTGCATCTGCCAAATTTTTCATTGCTTGCATCTGCTCATATGTACATGCAGGCATGTGTGTGTACATGCAGGCCTGCGTGTGTACGTGCATGTGTGTGTGCGTTCGTGTATGTGTACATGCATGTATGCATGCATACATGCATGTATAGATGTATGTATGCATATATGCATGCATACATGTGTAGCCGCATGCATGCATAGCCGCATGCATGCATGCACAGACGCATGCATGTATAATTATTCTGATCTGGTTGGGGGAGTAGTGGTCATTGTAAGTGGGTTGAGCGGATCTAGGAATCAGTAATAATGGTGGGATGTGACTGTTAACCTGCTGATTTCTCGTCATTTCCTGCAGATCTGACGTCCTTGAGAACGGGAAGGCTGGCGGACAGTGAAGAGACCCTCGACGTTCAACAATCTTGAAACCCTTCTTTTTATGAACTGTTTTTTCCCAGTGACTCCCTTTTTTTTTTAATACGTTTTTTTTTAAAAGAATTATGACGCAGGATCCTGAAAAACTGTGCAATATTTTACTGCAATGCAGTAAACAGAAAAGACCCATAAACACAGCCGCCTTTGGTCTATATCACGGAATGAACCTTGTTGTAACATCCACACTAGCAATAAATTATAAAATCTGAATTGGGTGGAGTCTGTCGTGTTTTGACTATACGTTGCAGTTGGTGGTGTGCCCTGTCCTCCTCCTGATGCAGTTGGCGGTGTGCCCTGTCCTGCTCCTGATGCAGTTGGCGGTGTGCCCTGTCCTCCTCCTGATGCAGTTGGCGGTGTGCCCTGTCCTCCTCCTGATGCAGTTGGCGGTGTGCCCTGTCCTCCTCCTGATGCAGTTGGCGGTGTCTGTTATGTGGCATGTGTATGACTCCTGTTCTGAGGTGTGGCTCCTTGGATCTGCTAGGGCCCAGTTCTTAAAGGGGTTGTCCCGCGAAACAAAGTGGGTCTATACACTTCTGTATGGCCATATTAATGCACTTTGTAATGTACATTGTGCATTAATTATGAGCCATACAGAAGTTTTTCACTTACCTGTTCCGTTGCTAGCGTCCTCGTCTCCATGGTGCCGTCTAATTTTCAGCGTCTAATCGCCCGATTAGACGCGCTTGCGCAGTCCGGTCTTCTTCTTTTCTGAATGGGGCCGTTCGTGCTGGAGAGCGGCTCCTCGTAGCTCTGCCCCGTCACGTGCCGATTCCAGCCAATCAGGAGGCTGTAATCGGCAATGGACCGCACAGAAGACCTGCGGTACACTGAGGGTGAAGATGCCAGCGGCCATCTTCTCAAGGTAAGTAAGCAGTCACCGGAGCGCGGGGATTCGGGTAAGCACTATCCTTTTTTTTTTTTTTTTTTTTAAACCCCTGCATCGGGTTTGTCTCGTGCCGAACGGGGGGGGGCTATTGAAAAAAACAAAACCCGTTTCGGCGCGGGACAACCCCTTTAAGATCGCTGGGCCGCCCTCCTACTGGCCTGATGTCCCCGCTTAGGTCGGGCCACTGTCATCCTCCCTGTAGCACAGGTTTGGGTGCCTCGATTCTGTGTGACTGTCCTGTGTTCCCTGTGTGCGTGTATACTACTAGACTACCACTCCTTCGGTCACGATCGTGTGGGCCCTCTGCTTAATCTGCTCACAGGATTGTAACAGTCTGTTCAGAAAGCCACTGACTACTCCTTTCATTGTGGGCCCAGTTCTGCAAACACATAAGATTAGGGGCACAATGTGTATACTTCTGAACAGGAGACAAACAGGGATATCCATTGCGGAGGTTCAAGCCTCCTTTTCATGAGAAAAAAAAAAAGGAAATGTCTTGAAAAGGACATATTTTCTAAAAATCAAATATTATTTGGTCTCCTAAAGTGCATTAATTCATGACAATAAATGTGGGCTCAAAATACTCCTGACCCTCTCAGCTAATACATTAAGGGGTGCAGTTTTTAAAATGTGGTAATTTGTAAGGGTATCTATCATTATGACTAAGGATGAGCGAGTATACTCGCTAAGGCACTACTCGTTCGAGTAATGTGCCTTAGACGAGTATCTCGCTGCTCGTCCTTCAAGATTCCCCAGGGGAGTGGGGAGGAACGGAGGGGAGATCTCTTTCTCCTGGCCGCTCTCCCCTGCTCTCCGCCGCAACTCACCTGTCAGCCGCATCGGTCCCTGTACATTTTTAAGGACGCGCAGGGAGATACTAGTCTAAGGCACATTACTCAAACGAGTAGTGCCTTAGCGAGTATACTCGCTCATCCTTCATTATGACACCTAGCAGGCTTTGGAAACTTGCATTGGTGTAGGAAAACAAAGTGTTCCTCAAAATTCTAAAAAGTAATGTTACATTAGAACATCTCCCAAATGGGGAAAAAAAAATATCAAAAAATGTTAAACCGTGCATCCAGAATACATTGAACAGATGGAAATATATGTTAGCAAAGATGTGTACAGCATGTTTGCACTTAATTTATATATGACATGTGACAATGTTAAAAAATGAAAAATCTAAATAGTGCAAAGTAGCAATTTTAATAAATATACAGAACTTTAAACAGTCTTTTTTTAATAAATAACAGTAGTAAAACAAGGGGAAGAAAAAAACAATGCCACAGTCACTTGCACATGCTAAACCTTTAAGGACTTCTGATATGTAAAGTGACACATGTAAAGTTCCAAATTTTGGGTCAGTCACACAGCCGCAAACAGCCTGGTTTGGTAAGGGGAGAAATAACTTAGTGTATAAACTGTGAACCGACTAACGAGGGCGCACTGAGCAGCATCAAATGCAACCTGACCGCATATTTGCCTTTTCAGCCGCAGTTCTCCGGCGCGGCATCGGCACCACGTGACTACACATCGTGCACGCGGATTGCCTTCAGCAGCCGTGCACTACACACTACAGTTAAGCAGACGGGCACTACACACTACACTTAAGCAGCAGTTCCCTAAACACTAACCCTAAACACTAACCCTGTGCTGCTTAAGTGTAGTGTGTAGTGTACGTCTGCTTAAAGGGGTTGTCCCGCGCCGAAACGGGTTTTTTTTTTCCCCAACCCCCCCCGGTTCGGCGCGAGACAACCCCGATGCAGGGACTTAAAAAAAAAACAGCACAGCGCTTACCTGAATCCCCGCGCTCCGGTGACTTCTATACTTACCGGTTGAAGATGGCCGCCGGGATCTTCACCCTCCGTGGACCGCAGCTCTTCTGTGCGGTCCATTGCCGATTCCAGCCTCCTGATTGGCTGGAATCGGCACGTGACGGGGCGGAGCTACACGGAGCCCCATTGAGAAGAGAAGAAGACCCGGACTGCGCAAGCGCGTCTAATTTGGCCATTAGACGGCAAAAATTAGACGGCAACCATGGAGACGAGGACGCCAGCAACGGAGCAGGTAAGTGAATAACTTTTTATAACTTCTGTATGGCTCATAATTAATGCACAATGTACATTACAAAGTGCATTATTATGGCCATACAGAAGTGTATAGACCCACTTGCTGCCGCGGGACAACCCCTTTAACTGTAGTGTGTAGTGCAGGGCTGCTGAAGGCAATCCGCGTGCACGATGTGTAGTCACGTGGTGCCGATGCCGCGCCGGAGAACTGCGGTTGAAAAGGGTAATATGCAACCTGACAATCTGCATCGTACTGCTCCATCACATCCTGATGATGTTTCTCCATAGCAGGTGATGGGCCATTTCCAGCTTTGCATTAAGCATCCTCCTGAGCCAACATCCGGGAACTTCTGGCGCTCTGGTGATACAACTCTGTGGTTCTGAACACGGTAAACGGTAACAACAGTGCAGTATTCAGACCAAAACGTAGCAGCTGACCTATAACAAAGAAGAAGAAAAAAATTAACCCGGCAATTGGCTTAATTCCATGGGTTTGCATAGTTATTGCCTAATACATCTCTAAACATCTATCGGCTACATACTATCCCTGCTTTTCTTCACTCCTACTTTAATAGATAAATATTTCTTATTATGACAACTTTTCTTATGACCTAATTGTGCAATTAAAGATATTTAACATATTTTACCGAGGGTGCAAGAGGCCCACCTAAATTTGAAATCAAGATTTAATACCTAAAACAGCACAGATTAGTAATCTGTACTGTGGTATGTTAAAATACTGTCCCTACCATCCGTTCGCAGGTTGGGCCCCCTTGGCGCTGCAGAGGGGAGAGCCAGGGCGGCTTGTAAAAGGTGCCCGAGTCATGAAACCTCTTCCTACAGACACAGCATACACACAGTACACAGACATAACATGCAAACATTCCATTGCCTCACATACCTACGTAGAACATACATAAAACACAGATTATAAGTAACCGACGTACTTCAGGCTTCATCTGTCAATCAGAACGCCAGGAATACCTCTGGAAAGCAGAAGTCCCGGCCCCATTGCTATAGGGGCCTCACAGAGGTCAGTTCTGATTGACAGATGAAACAGGTTCACCGGGTGTTCATAATCTGTGTTTTATGTATGTCATATAATGGAATGTCTGCATGTTATGTCTGCGTGTAGTACTGGGAAGGGGTTTGACGAGTCGGGCACACTATACATGGCGCCCCTGTCCGACCAGTGACACAATGGAGTAGTTAGGAAAATTGGGCTAAAACAGCAACATTTTGATGACTAACGGCTATAAGATGCGGCCTGATTTCTGGGGTTGCATGTTTGTTAAAATACATTGTCTTATACACTCTGAGCGGCTATACTTCAGTATGTATTGTGGCTGCTGCTACAGGCACAATAGATACAAACACGTACTTAAATACATACACTTATCACCATAACCCCCCATCCTCCATACTGCTCCTCACCCAAATCACTAAAACTACCATCCTCCATACATTGCCTTCACTACCACTCCCATTCCCCATACACACACAGACATTATTTTTAAATAGATCTATGTATAAATATATCTATATCTATATATATATATATACACACACACACACACGCGCACACATTCATACTGATACATACAGACACGCGATGTACTGAGCTTCATTGAGTCTCGGGGCAGCAGCACATGACATCAATCACCTCATTGCTGGTGTCTGGTGGACTCTCGCGGGAGGACCCGTGAAAGTTGACCCGACACCAGGAACCAGGTGTATGATGTCACCAGCTGCTGTCCCGCGACGCGGTCGAAGCTCTATATGTGGAATGTTCGTGTATGTGTGGTCTGTGTGTGTAAGGAAGACAGTGTGTGTTTTTCGTCAGCAGTCCGCACTTTAGGGATAACAGCGGAGATGCTATTATCACCGGAGCAGCGGCTCGCAGCTAATAAGACGCGGGGTCGACATTTATCCCCTTTTTTGTGCCCCCAAAAATACAGGGTTATGCTATGATACTTTTCATATCTCTAAAGGACAGCAGTGATACAAACAAGCAATTAACTATTAACATTACACCTACTTCAGTACTTTTGTCCAAGTGCAATATTTTCTGAGACGCAGGTGGCCAGAGAATGGGGGGCTTTGTTGCGGCTTAATCCTTTGGCTCGCCTTGCATACTCATGATCCTTGATCCTTCTTCTTGTTTGTGGACGCCCACTTTGCAAACACCTCCTTGTTTGTATGCACGACCGGCGTCGTGCAATGGCGGTTGGCTGCACACCTATTCTCCCCGCCTTTTTTGTTCGTCAGAAAATGGCCCCTTTGGCAGCGCATGAATGCAAGAAACTCAAAATTGTCGATTCTGTTGGTAATGTAAAATAAGTTTTGTGCAATGCTTCAATAGCGCTGCTAAACTCGGTCTCATTATTTTGTTTTCGGTTGAGTAAATCATGAAAGATGTCATTCAACATTCTGGTGCTTTTTGTAGCCAAATCAACTGTGTCAGTTTCTGCGACAGCAAGGCTGCTGTTTTCATTACTGCAGCTGGATTCTTCAGACACATCATGTTGGGCCTGTGGTTCCAGCTTGCGAGGGCTATCCATACATAGAGATCCAAACCACCCTTCGCGAATATTTTGGTTCCCTGTTGCAACCCAGTACAGGAGTTTTTTGGTGTTTGAATCACATGGAAGACAATGCGAGCTGCAGATGTTTTCCTGCAAAGTAATTGCATGCTGGTGCTTGCACGGTCCACCGTTCCTGCCAGCATAACATTCACACAGACCTAATTGTAAATCTACAGTGAAGCACACATCACTGTCACGTGACTTTACTTTATGCAGTCCATTTTCCATTTTTTCCACGATAAGATCCTTACAATCTTTCTCGTTAATTTTGTATCCCGATTGCAAATATTGATCGTATCTACCGCTAACAATATGTATGATTTTCCTTTCATAGTAGAGGGACAAATCCGAAACTATGAACTGCAAAAGCTGCACAACGCTGAATGCTCTGTTCCTGGGGAGAACTTTATCTTTAAGAACACGGATGGCAGCTTCCGTTATATTATTGGTATTGTTCCCCCGGCAGGGCAGGGCTTTGCGAAAGCATAATGCCCACTGCTCACGACGGCGGCAGAGATTTTCAATATAGACTTGCAGCTCAGGGGAAAGATCAGAGCTTATCAGATTCTGCAATAATTCTTCAAATTCCTCCGGTGAACTGCTGTATAGAAGTGTTCTTATTTTAGTAAAGCTCTCCTGTCTTGCCAGTTTAGAAATGCCATGCTTAGAGTCCAGTAACCAACGCCAAGCAGCTTGCAATATGTGAAAAATGCATAAAAGTCTGCTGGCACTTGGAAAAACCTTTTTTATAGCATTCTGCTCAGCCTTAGAATCGTCCGTTAGGAACACAACTGGCCCAAGTTGTCCTCGGCCACCAAAGGCACTGTCGCTTAAAAGTAATTTATAATCCTGAAGAGCTTGAAAAAGGACTTTCTCAGACTCTGAACTCATTAACAAAACTCCAAGGGGCAGGCCACCCACACTGCTGTCAGTCATTATTAAGAAGATTCTGCAATTGTATCGGTCAGCGTTAGCGGACGAGTCCATAAAGCAAATACTCCCAGAACTCTCTAATGTGTGAACCCTTTCCATGATAGGTGTGCATAGACTAATGCTAAAGTCGTCTGATAAAGTGCTGCAAGTAATCTTCATACCGTCACTTTTTAACGCTTCTACTCTGGAAACAATGGACTCCAAAATCTTTTCCTTAGTAAAATCACCGTATTCTGCTTTAAATAGCTGATTGTAAAAATGTTGAACCCACCGTAATGAGGGACAGTGAGCAGCATCACATGCAACCTGATCGTAATCTTCATCGTACTGCTCCTGCAGGTCGCGTTTATGTAGTTCTAAAGCGTGTGATGGGCCATTTCCAGCTTTGAAAAAGTCAATAAATTTTCCCCGTACTTCCGACCCCACATCTCGGAACTTCAGGCTCTCTGCTGATTGAACCCTGTGATTGTGAGCACCGGTAATTCTTACCACAGTTGGGTATTCAGGCAAAAACGTATCAGCTGACCTGTAAAGAAGAAAAACAAAGGCATAATTAACCCTGCAATTTGGTTCATCCTGAGGGTGTGGCGTTGTTATTGGGTAATTGCTTTCTAAACTACTATAGGCTAAATACTGTACCTGCTTTCCTTTACCACTGCTTTAATAGTTACAGCCATCTGATTTGGACAATTGGTATGTTTTCTGGAATGTTTCTTTACTTTGTGGTAATTTAGTACAGTATTATGTTGGCACCTGTAGATTTTCTAAAAAAAAAAAATTAAAGCAATTATTATATACAAAAATGCAGAAAAAATTTAAATACTCGAAATGTTATGTACGGTATTTTTCGGGCTGTAAGACAAATTTTTAGCATAGCGCAATCGTCTGCAAAGGTGGCAGTCATGTTATACACTGGCTATTGTCTTACCTGGCAGGTGCTGCAGGCGGCTGGATAGTTCCTGAATCCATCAGTGAGGTGTCGCGTTGGCATAACCAGAAAGTGTCCCGCTGCTGCCAGCCAGTGCTGGTGAGTATGGCCTTGTGTGCGGACGGGCGGCTGTGTGAGGAGCAGAGTGTGTGTCTGTGTGTGGCTGCTGGGAGTGATGGTAGCTAAGCATGACTGGATGTGAGCTTAGAATGGCTGTGATGTTGCAGGAGCAACCATCAGCCAATCACCACATGGGGTACTCGTATACGGCAAGTATATCACAAAATGTATTTTAACAGGAAAGGTTGGGGGACATGTAATACGCAACTTTTTTTTTTTTCCTGTAAGAAATTTCGCAGCACCGCTTTAAACAGTGTCATGCACCCATGCCATTTACTTTTCTTATGACCAAATTGTGCATTGAAACTGTATACTTGACAAAGACCCACTTACACAAGGGGCGAAACGTCGTCCTTTCTGGAGAGAGGAATAAAGCTCTCAACTTTTTGCATCAACTGCTGCCTCCACTATTTCTTTCTTGGAATTGAAACTAGAGATCAGCGAGCATACTCGCTAAGGGCAATTGCTCGATCAAGCATTGTCCTTCGCGAGTACCTGCCCGCTTGGGAGCAAAGATTCGTGTGCCGACACGGGTGAGCGGTGACTTGCAGCAGGAGGGAGCAGGGGGAAGAGAGAGATCTCCCCTCCGTTCCTCCCCGTTCTCCTCTGCCGCCGAATCTTTGCTCTCGAGCGGGCATGTACTTGCTAAGAGCAATTGCCCTTAGTGAGTATGCTCGCTCATCTCAAATGTAAACATATTAAACGTATTTTAACGTGTGCAAGAGGGCCACCACCAAAATGTGAATACAAATTTGAATACATAAAACAGCACAGATTTGTAATTGCATGTAAGGCACCGCATATCTTAAAGGGGTTGTCCCGCGGCAGCAAGTGGGGGTATACACTTCTGTATGGCCATATTAATGCACTTTGTAATGTACATCGTGCATTAATTATGAGCCATACAGAAGTTATAAAAAGTTTTTCACTTACCTCCTCCGTTGGGGGGGGGGGGGGGTGTTGAGAAAAAAAACCCCGTTTCGGCGCGGGACAACCCCTTTAACTATATTTTTGATGTGAAATACATTTTATTTCTCGTAACCAGATTGTCTATGCACATAGCCCATACAGCACCTATAAATATAGCCCCTACATATAGCGATTTCCAACAAGTCACTTACCTTTAATAACACTTTACTGCCCGTGCATTGTATTCCTCGTAAGACTCTGTAAGTTACATAGTTTAAATTTTCATATTCTTCCTTCCATTGCACAAATTCCTCTTTTGTTTTGCAACGTAATCTCAAAACAACGGTACTGTTACTTTGGGAGGCCACAATTCCGCTGTTTGGAGGAATAATTCCATCATTTGGTTCATTAGCTTCCATGTCGCCTTAGCTCTCCGCGTGACGGTCTCAAAAGGCGAGAGGAGCGAGATCCCAAGTGAGAGCTGCAGAAGTGGAGAAAGCAACGTTACAATCACGTAATATGCATAAAAGAGAGATTGCAGCACGCATGTAGAGATCCCAAGACGCAGCATGCACGTCGAGATCGCAACGCGCAGCACGCATAAAAAGAGCAACACCGGAGAAAAACGCAAGACAGTGACTGAGAACTTCAGTATGAGCAGGGAAGGAGCAACCGGATGAGCTTCCTAGCCAACCGCTGTCCGCAGGGCAAAGCAACAACACGCTCAAAAATACCACATATGCACACAACCATATGCTAATATGCACTACACACGTGTTACTAGGCACCCTCCATCCATATGCACAAGCTTGTCGTGCTAATAAGCACCAGACACGTTTTGCACACGTTAAAGGGCCCCCCCGCCACACACACACACTGACACCCCATGCTAAAAGACCCGCCACACACAACCAGAAGCAGATAGGTATCCCCCCCCCCACACAGAACCACACCCTAACAGGCACCCCACCCGAGACACACACAACCACACGCTAATATGCAATCCACACGTGCATATTTCGTAATATGGACTCTGCGAGCTAACATGCTTATATGTGCACAGTAATGTACACACGCGCAAAAAAGCCTCAGACACGTGCTAATATGTACCACACGTGCTAATATGCACCCCGCGCACATGCACTAATAAGCAGTGCATGTGCGCAAACACACGCTCGAAAATGCATCGCGCGCACACACAAATATGTGCCGTATTCACACAATGCACAGCACACATACTGCATTAGGACGCCCAGACGTCCATGCACATGCACACCACATGCACAGCCTACACATGCTTCAACATACTGCATACACACAACCACACCACTCATACACAGAGAGCGACACGCTTACATGCTCTGGCTCCACCACACAGCCTACACACAAAAGTATGCAGCACATACACACGACCACAGCGCATGCACGGAAAAAAACAGTAGCACAACGCATGTACGGTAACAGAAATATAAAACATGACCAAATGGTAGCACACCACCACACAGTAGTCTAAGGCCTCCTTCCCACGAGCGTGACGGGCTCCGCCGCGTAATATTCCGCAGTGAAGCCCGTCACGGCGCCCCCCAGAGACCCCATACTTACCAGCGGAAGATAGCGTGAAGACGCTTCCCCGCCCACCGCCGTCGCGTCATGTGACACGCCCACCGCGTCACATGACGCGGCCGGCCGTGTCACGTAACGCGCCGGCCGCGTCATATGACGCGGCGGCGGTAGGCGGGGAAGCGTTTTCACGCTATCTTCCGCTGTGTTACAGCGGGAGATAGCGTGAACGGACGGCTTCCATTGACTGCAATGGAAGCCGTCAGCGCGTACACCCGCGGCAAATAGAACATGCTGCGGGTGAGGGCGGGAGATTTCACGGTGCGTAATTCCGTGGTGGAATTACACATCGTGAGCATTGTGCTATTAGGTTCAATAGAACCTAATAGCCGCTGGCAACGCGGCGGATTTTTGCCGCGAATTTACGCGGCGTAAATCCGTTCATGGGAAGGAGGCCTAACACACATACCAATGCATATATGCACTACCTGTACTGCATACACAGATACCCACTAATATGCGTCACACAACACATGCTAATATGCACCATATTCATACAATGCTGTATATGTATTGCATATACATGAGCAGTTAGTAGTACAGCACCGGCACGCAACAAGGCGTGGTTTCTGCATTGCACAAAAATGCAGTAGCACAGAACATTGACGCAAAAGCTCGTAGCACATGCATTGCATCAGTATGAGCACACGCTATCAAATGGCATAAAAATATCCAAAAATGAGCAGATGCTAGAAAACTGCAGAATCATGACCATACATGTGCACGGGCACAAGAAAACATACAAATATGCAAAAGCGAGCACCTGGCAGAATCAGTAGCATACACATACATGCACACATGTAGGTGAAAAAATGGAAATCTGAGCACATGCTATAATCATGACAATACATGCACATATGAGCAGATGCAAGCGAAAACCGGCAAATATGCAGATGTATGCTGCGAATTGCCCGCCTCGCGTGGTGGATGGCAATAGCGCTCCGGCCGTGGACAATGCAGCGGCATGCTGGGGATCGCAGCGACAATGCAGCGGCGACAATGCATGCAGCGGCATGCTGGGGATCGCGGCGACAATGCAGCGGCATGCTGGGGATCGCGCTCGTGGACAATGCAGCGGCGACAATGCATGCAGCGGCATGCTGGGGATCGCGCTCGTGGACAATGCAGCGGCGGCAATGCATGCAGCGGCATGCTGGGGATCGCGGAGACAATGCAGCGGCATGCTGGGGACCGCGGAGACAATGCAGCGGCATGCTGGGGACCGCGGAGACAATGCAGCGGCATGCTGGGGACCGCGCTCGTGGACAATGCAGCGGCGACAATGCATGCAGCAGCATGCTGGGGATCGCGCTCGTGGACAATGCAGCGGCGGCAATGCATGCAGCGGCATGCTGGGGATCGCGGCGACAATGCAGCGGCATGCTGGGGACCGCGGAGACAATGCAGCGGCATGCTGGGGATCGCGCTCGTGGACAATGCAGCGGCGACAATGCATGCAGCGGCATGCTGGGGATCGCGCTCGTGGATAATGCAGCGGCATGCTGGGGATCGCGCTCGTGGACAATGCAGCGGCGACAATGCATGCAGCGGCATGCTGGGGATCGCGGAGACAATGCAGCGGCATGCTGGGGATCGCGCTCGTGGACAATGCAGCGGCATGCAGAATTGGCCGCCTCTCCGCCAATGCGCGCAGGGGAAGTAAGAGCGCAATTAAATGAGCAGATGCAGCAGCTTACCTTGGCTTTTAGTAGTCCTGTGTAAAACTTCCGCTGGCAAATCCACTTGCGCAAAAGAAATAATCACCTTTGGCAAAAGCACAAAAAATACCTGCCAAATCATTAACTGTCTGTGCACACACGAGTGCATGTAAACCGCGGGCAAGGCACGGAGCACGTGAAAGCGCGGGCAAAGCACAATCCTGTGTGCACACGAGTGCATGGCAAGGCACTGAGCACGTGGTGCCGATTCCAGCCAGCTGATTGGCTGAATCAGCCGCGCCGGAGAACTCAGGCCTCCTTTGGTAATATGCTCTCGGGAGTTGTAGTTCCTGCGCCGAGGCACGTGACCTACAGTCACGGGATTAGATCACATGACAGCAATCGTATAAAGAAGCGAGAACTCGGGGAAGAAGGAGGAAGTGACCGGCGGAGAGGAAGGTAAAGGGCAGCGGCTACACCGGCGGGGAACGGAGGCTGTTTATTGCGTCGCATCTATTGTTCTCTGTCATCAGCCCTGCATGTAGCGTTCTTTAGTGGTGTGACTGCTTCAAGCGGCTCTCCTTCTGTACCGCTTGTCGGTAACGCAGTGGTTGTACGGTCCCTCCGCCCCTCTTGTGTCCGTCACTATGCAGGCTGCCTGCAGAGGGGTTTCTGGGTAACTCCTATCAGTGATCTACTGTCCGGATGGGTTAGTAATAGTTGATCCGTGGGGATCCACTTGCTCTTGGTGCAGATATTGTCATTGGGGTTGGAGGTGGAAGTGTTGTAGGGGGGGGTGGCAGTATCTGGTACTGACAGTGAGTGGGTGATCACGTGGGATCCAGTGATCAAAACCCGATCTGCAGGCTGAGCTCCTCATGCCGCTGTACCCGGAGTGCAGCGCCCAGTGTCACTGATCATGTGATGCAGAATCACATGACTGGCACATCATATGAATGGTGGCGCTCAGTAGATGTTGCTGCAGTATCGGGTGGTGGGAGGAGCTCCGGCTGCAGACTCCGCCCCAGTAGTGCAGCTTCTAATGGGATGGGGTTTGGTGCAGAAAATCCTCAGCACTTCTGCTACATGTGGAGGGCATGAGGCGTGCTGATTATGTCAAAATCCGCAGCCATGCATGAGCTTCCCCTTCAGCTAAGGAGACGCGGTGGTCCTTGGTTTGCCCCATGCAGCCAGCCGCTTTTTTCATGCCTTGTTCTGCAGCGGTGATGCAGTCACTGGCAGCGCCCTGGAAGGTGGCACAGGTGATCGGTCTACAGGCGGTATTATATCCTCACCTGCTAGCAGCAACTGGAGCCAAGCAAAGGTTCCCGTACTCACTGTGGATGATCTGCTGCAACCGCAGGTTGATCACTGCTAGTTGCTGGGCTCCACCTGCCAAGTCAGGTGCAGGTATCTACCTAGTTTCCCTGAAACTAAGACCTACCCTAAAACAAGCCCCACCGTGATTTTTCTGGAAGGCTTTAAATAGAAGCCCTATCTGCATTACATAAATAAAAGGCATACTTACCTAGCAGGCTCCGTCCGGGTCCTCCCGCTGCTCTCCGGAGCTCTGCCGGGTGCCCTGCAGTCCTGGTTCGCCCACAGAAGATCACTTTCTGGTTACGGGATTCATAAATCCCATCTCCAGGAAGCGATGGCTCTGATTGGCTGAGCAGCACTTGAGAACCAATCAATGCAGCGCTTGATGAACCAATGCGATGGCTGTGACTGGTTCATCAAGCAAAGGGAAGCACCCGGCCAGAGCTTGCTAGATAAGTATAATAAGACATCCCTGAAAATAACACCTAGCTCCTCTTTTGGGGCACAATTTAATATAAGACAGAGTCTTAGTTTCCGGTGAACATGGTAGCGGTGACGGCACATGCTGGTGCCTGAATATTGCTCTAGATGAACTTCCTGGCTTGGTAAAGAGAACCTGAATGAGCGCTAAGGCCTGTGTCACATGACCGTATTGGCGTGCACAGTATATGGAACACTTGGGTTCTTTCACATGCCTGTATTTTGTGCATTCATTTCGTCCCCACAAAAAAAAAAGAATTACATATATATATATTTTTTTTTCCACGCATACAAAAAAATAACACCCCTTGCATAAATGCACTCCTGCCTAAAACTGTGCTGTCACATGGTAAAACTGCTTGCAGCTGAAACCCTGCAAGCCAATGGCTGCATGATCTAGCTGGCAATCTTGTGTGTGGCCATTGGCTGCCGTGTCTGGATGGCGTTTCAGCTGGCTCTTTGTGGTGGTCTGGGGGCAAACTGTCATTCCTTTAAATTCCCACCAGCAATGTGAAAAGCTAAGCTGGCCCATGGATGAGCGTATTCTGGGCTGCTGCTCAGAATCCCCACTGATCAGCTGTCTGAAATGGCACAAGCCCTTGGGTGAGCACTGCTGTCGCTTCACTGCATACCAGGCACAGCGCTGTACACTTCATAGTGGCTGTGCTCAGTATTGCAGCTCAGCCCGACTCGCTTGAATATAACGTAACTGCTCTCAGGCCATGTGGCTGCTATCGGGCCATGAATCACGGCCTGATATCACCCTTGCCATCCATCTGAAAACCCTGGATGTGAGACAGTTTTATGTGGAAATAGCCTCACATCCCTGCAGGGCTGAAGGAACCCCCCTCCGCACTCACTAAAAACAAAGGGCGGATCACAAAAAGATAGAACAGGCTGCTTTTTTTTTTTTTTCTTTATCCCAACACGGTTAGCAGTGCAGCAGAGATGGGGAAGTCTGTGTGTAGTAAGTAATTTAACCCCTTCCTCTCCCTGCATCTGAAGTCCATAGCGGCAACAGGGTTTGCTATTACTACTAAGGCCGCCGGTATGGGTGGTGGAGGGGGGTGTCACTATTACTACTAGAGCCGCCAATATGAGGAGGCGGTTATTATAACTACACATGGCAGACTTTCTGCACAATTTACAGTAGCTATAGCAGCGAAGTGGATAAGACTCCGCAAAACTGCACAAAACCCGTTGATTTAAGGATTTAATTCCGCAGCAGGTTAATTTTAAATATAATGTAGATCAATAGCCCATCAGCGCCGCCCCCCCCCCCCCGCAGACGTATCCAGGCCGATGTCCAAAATATAGAAGGTGGTCAGCGGCATACTCAATGGGAAAATCCACACCTCAAAAGACTGACATTAATACCATATGCACGCTATACAAGGGGGTCTGGACCACAACCCACAAAAGGTTTTCAAAATAGCAAAGAGTATAGCAGCGTTGAAAGATGCAAAAATAGTAAAAGTAGGGGGGAAAAAACTTCATTACTCCATAAAAATTGCTGCTGCTTGTGATTTTATGGAGTAATAGGGTTTTTTTCCCCCTACTTTTACTATTTTTGCAGCTTTTGATGCTGCTATACTCTTTGCTATTTTGGTATCTAAGCCGATGTGATACGTCTGCAGAGCTGCTGCATCACACCTGATCCATCTCCATTGAACTAATACTCTCCTGGCCCCGCCCCCTCCACGTTCACTCTACTGCAGGGGAATGTCCCTTACTGTAGAGTGAACTTAGAGGGGGCGGGGCCAGGAGAGACTGCTGTTTAGTTCAATGGAGGTGGGCGGGAGCTGGGTGGGGCCGAGACACTGCTTATGTCAATGTGTCCTGTCATCTTGAGCGTGCACACAGCGGGGAGAAGAGTGCAGGGCATTGTGGGATTGCAGCACAATGACTCCATCTTTGAATACTGCTGTGTTTTACAATGCTTAGTTTTTTTGCTTTTTTTATGATGATGCTTTTCTTTCACTGTCACCCTGTGTGGCTGGGCAACCCCTTGAAGCTAATCTAGGAAGTAGCTGGTACCCAGATAGTATGGTACTACTGTCACGTGTGACCAGAGGGTAGCTCCACACTGCCCCATGCACATAGACTCCTCATATATACTAGCGCTGACTGCAGGGGTCACATGTCCCTGTCGGTCATTGCTGTAGCAGGAGGACTGACTGCCATTGAAACGGGTAGCGGGAGGTCAGGTGAGCTGCTTATGTCTTTCCATCACAGAAGCTTTAACACGGCATTCCCTGGATAACCCCTTTATATCCAATATCTGGATATACAGTGCAGGAACATATTCAGTAGAATTGCCCCTTCCCTAATTGTGACTTTGCTTTCTCATCATAGATGCATCTATTCCTATTGTCCTCGGTGCTCCTGGGAGCTCTACTAGTAGATGCCGCACCTACTGCAGATGAGATCACTTACCTTCCTGGGCTGAAGAAGCAGCCATCTTTCCGACAGTTCTCCGGCTACTTGAATGTACCTGGAGGAAAGCACCTCCACTACTGGTGAGTATCAAGCCCTGTCACATTGGAGGACCACTACTATGGAGGCAGTCACTAACTTGGGGATGTTCTCACAGCCAAAAACCAATGGATTTCAGGGAAGATCTGCGTCAAATCTATTTTATTTATTTATTTTTTTTTATGTTGGTTTGCTGCAGAATCCATTAACTAAGGATTTACATCCATGTGAAAGGTAGACCTCCGTCATCCCTATGCACTTCTGTATCTCCAGGTTTGTTGAGTCTCAGAAGGATCCCAGCTCTAGTCCCCTGGTCCTGTGGCTGAACGGAGGTCCTGGCTGTAGCTCCCTGGATGGACTGTTGACCGAACATGGTCCCTTCCTGGTACGTCATTGCCTGCAGATGTATTGGAACTCTGTAGTATCCCATCACTAATTCATGACCCTTCTCTGTAGATCCAGCCCGATGGAGCGACACTAGAATACAATGACTTCTCCTGGAACAAGGTGACTATGGGATGTCCATGGGATGTTGGTTTTCTTCATGCTCCTCTTGGCACTTTTGGGTGTGATACAACTCTTCTCATTTGCAGATTGCGAATGTCCTGTATCTGGAGGCGCCAGCTGGTGTGGGCTTCTCCTATTCTGATGACAAGGACTATAAGACCAATGATACGGCGGTAAGAACCTGCTGCACCAGTGGGCTTCTCACAGAAACTACTGGTTTCTACTTCTGTAACACAAGCTTCCTTTTTTATATATGGTTGGACTGACTAGATTATCTTCTTGGCCTCTCGTTTGCTGTGATACTGAGTGCTTTTCTTAAGTCGGAACATGAAGTGCAACAGAAAAAAGTTCAGATCTCTGTAGAATCCCCAACAAAGCCTTAGAGCACTTAGCAACTCTGTTCTAGGCAGCATACCGCTAAGAGTGCATTTACGTGGGCGAGTGCCATATCTGTCTGAGAAACTTAGACTGGCATTGCACTTGCAAACATATAAACTTTAATTTAAGCTTATGCAAACGCAAAGTATCTTGTGAGAAACTCATCCCTGCACTTGCAATTTTTCATGTTTGTGGAAAGCACCCATTATTTCTTATGTAAAATCACCGCCTGTCGGATGAGTGATACAATTTTGCACCCATAGGGAAGAGTGGGTGATGTTTAAATAGAGAACAGTCACATATATGTAAATAAAGCCATTTAAAATGGGTTATTTTTCTGTGCATTTTGCACCACACAGAAACTGCCTGTGTAAATGCACCGTAAAGGTCACCTCTTCCCATGTAGACAACTCTGCTCACCTCTAGTCAGTTTACTAGGTCACAGAATGATCTGCCATATTTGGCACATGATCACAGTGGTTAATCCCTGGCCTCTGGTTACTTCAGTAAACCTAGTATGACACACATTACACACTGAGGAATTTCTGAGACACAACCTCTTGGAGGGTCTTCAAGGTTGCACATTGTCCTTCCCTGTGTAAAAGACTCACATGAACAGTCTATGGAAAGCAGGCTGTTATTGTTGCATTCACTCCAAGCCATAAGAGGATAAAAAAAACAAGTGATACACCTGTAGTAAGACTGGGGACATGCTGATCTCAGCAGCTGTCCTACACCTTGTAGTACTACAATCTTGTGCTCTGATCTCCATCAGATCTGCCGTAGTACAATTACGTCCTTTAACATGCGATGACTGTCGTTTAAATAACTGCATGAGTGATATCCCTACTAAGGTTGTTGGCGCTTGTGCGGAGACCGCCGCTGGATTGTGGGCTTCTCGCTCAGTGCTTTACCTTCTATATGCAGCTGGGAGTGTCTACGTGGAATGAGAAGCATGCGATTCAGTGATTGGTTTTGTGCTGACAGTCAGTAATAAAGAATAGTGCATTTACACTAGGTGATCATCGCTGAATTTCATTTGCTTGTATGAATTTTGAGTGATTCTTCCCATGTAAATGGCCCTTTAAACTGTTAGTGGAGCTACCCCCCCCCCCCCCAACCTTATCACTTGTTCTAGAGATGGTATTGTAATCAACTACACCATGCTTATCAGTTATGCCACCAATTTACCCCCACTAGTAAATAATACATGGAGATATGCTGTGTAGTATTGAGTGGGCATGTCTAAGCTACCAATCCTCTGAGAGGGGACCTGCACTTGTGTGCATTCATGAGACCAACTGATCAGTGCTTGGAATGCTCTCAAGTCAGAACCTTTAACATGGGAGAGGCTGCAAACCAAGTATGAGGCTTTCTAATGGCCCATTTCCAAACTATGCCCAACACTCATCCCAGTGATGCTCCCTCCTGTACCGTTACACATGGGCAAGTACGCTCAAAAGTGAACGATCACGGTTTGCACTGAACGGCATGCTAAGTTTTTTTTTTTTTCTGAACAGTTCTTGTTTAGTCACTGAGTGCATTTAAATGGGACGACTACCGTTCACGTTTTCGTGGGAGTGTGGGAATCTCGTCAACGCTGAACAATAATAATCTCCTGCTAAAGGGACGTTAATGCATAGGAGAACTTGATGCAAAATGTATGCAGGGTCATAGTAATGTGTTTCCATAGCCTTAAGGGTGCATTCAGACGACCGTATATCGGCCGGGTTTTCACGTCCAGCCGATATACGTCGTCTCTCTCTGCAGGGGGGGGGGATGGAAGAGCCACGAGCAGTGCTCTGAGCTCCCGCCCCCTCTCTGCCTGCACTATTTTCAATGAGGAGAGGCGGGACGGGGCTCTATTTCTCGACACTTAGCCCCGCCCCTGCCTCGCCTCCTTTCATTGCAAATAGTGCAGAGGGGGTGGAGAGGGGGCAGGAGCTCAGTTCCTGCTCCTGGCTCTTCCATTTCCCCCGCCCCTGCAGACAAGGATACCGTTTATCGGCTGGGCGTGAAAACCGAGCCGATATACGGTCGTCTGAATGCACCCTAAGGCTCAGTTTTCTCCTAATCTTGAGATTCCCAACTGTCATGTTTTTGTAGTCATTTTCCAGAAACTGCTGACTCTTTATGTTCTTCCCCTGATTCATACCTCCCCTCTGCTTCACAGGTTGCCCATAATAACTTTCTGGCATTGAAGGAATTTTACCGGCTCTTCCCAGAATATAGTAAGAATGGCCTTTACATCACAGGAGAGAGCTACGGGGGAGTCTATGTCCCATCACTGGCTGTGGAGGTTTCCCAAGACTCCAGCATAAATCTTAAAGTAAGACTTGTCCCCTCTATTAGGACTTGTACTCTAGTCTGTCTGCAGGGATCTGGTATCTGTAAAGGCTGCATTATAGTATCCTTACTGTAATCTAGACCTAACCTATGCATAGGTGTGGTGCAGGCTTGGCAGAAAGCACATGGGGTTTTCTTCCCATGGAAAACCCCCTTAAATGTCTGCCCTGTGTCATTAACCCCTTAATGTCCTGTGCATTTTGTGTCTGTATGGAGGAGGATCAGGAACTGACTATGTCAATGCTGATTATTTCTCACAGCTGATGCTGTGATCGGCGTAAATGCTGATGGTGGCTGTTAACCCTGTAAATGTCGCTGTTTCTGACAGCAGCATTAAGTTTAATCCCTCCCTTCCTAGATTTAAAAAACAAAGTGATATAGCTATCATTTTGTTATCTGTAAGGCCTCATGTCCACGGGGAAAATTAGGCCCGCCGTGGATTCTTCATGCAGAATCCCACAGGGGGTCCCTCTTTTCCCACGGACATAAGGCCTAAAAAAGAATTACTTACCTGTCCGGACGCTGCGGATCTGCCCTCCGTCGTGGCCGGATCTTCTTTCTTCGGCCCGGCGGATGTGCTCTGCACGCCAGCAGCGTTCCACGCGCATGTGCCATGCACTTTTTAAAATATTTTTTTATTTTTATTTTTTATTCCTGCTCTCCCATGCTCCCGCGCTGGAGTGCAGGAATTCAGCTGCGGGTGTGCCTCGGATCCGGACGGCTTCAATAGAAGCCTGCGGAAGACCCACACTAAAATGGAGCATGCTGTGGGTGTTTTCCCACACACGCAATCCGCGCCTCAGGGAAAAATGACATCCACAGGTATTTAAATACCTGCAGGTTTCCAATACCTCCCTATTGGGTGTGGAACACGCGTGTGGGTGACCCACTGTGGGTCTGTCCCCGTTGACATGAGGCCCAATGGTCCAATCTATCAAAGTAAACTGCATTTAGCCTGCGCCGTGAACATCATGCAGAAGGTAAAATACAACTCAGGAATAGCCTTGGCCACCCTGTCCAAGAAAAAAAAAACTTTAAAAAGCAATGAAAAGGGCATGTATATGTACTCCAAAAGGGCACCGATAAACACAAAACGTACCACAAAAACCCCTTGCATAACTGTTGGAAGGAATGGTTATGGCAGCTGAAAGTTGTTTAAAAAAATTTTTTTTTAGTACAGCGGAAAAAAACTTTCTAACACTTAGAATTAAAGTTGTTCTTTTTAAGGCAGTGAAATCTGGGAAATTCTTGTGATGTCATGCTTCAGGGACTTTTTTGAAGGTGTGTAGGTGGGGAACGCATGCCTTTCGGTTTGCATGTGTTCTCCAGTTCCAGTATACATGAAGACTAGCTGATATGCTCAGCTTCGCCCGAGTTAATTTGGTTACAGGTGTTTACTGTTCGTACTGAAGTCCTGGTCAGTTCAGAGGAACCAATGAATAATACATGTATAAACAGACGAGTGTTAGATTCTCCTCAGGCTACATGTACTGATGTCCCTCTGCAGAATGTGCCACCCCTCACACATCACCTTTACCTGTAAAGATAAAGCCCTTTTCTAAATTCAGATTTACCCCCAGACTTGAGGTTGCAGCCCCTTCTTGGCCTTAAAGGCATGCTCCATCCCTGCAGTCCATGGCCTCTTCCTTATGTAGTTTACAGCCTTTCAGTATATGCACACAGAGGTCAGTTAGATTCTCCTCAGTATGCAGATGCCTTCACTAGGTTTTATGGTTTGAGAAAAGAACGGTCATGTGGCGTGGATTTTCACGCTTAGAACTGAGTATTGCAGATTTACTTTTCCTATTTAGGACTTAAGTATTGTAATACCAAATTTCATGGTTGTACAACATCGGGAAGTTAGAGAATTAGATTAGGTACATAACCTTGGTGGGTCATTTACTTTTGCACTTAGAATTGAATAATCAAGTTGTGAGCCCTTTACTAGTGCAAAAGTAAGTGAAAATGGGTTTTCTCATGTATCTTGTTTCTAGGGAATTGCTGTTGGCAATGGACTGAGTAGCTACGAGACGAATGACAATTCCCTGGTTTTCTTTGCTTACTACCATGGAATCCTCGGCAGTGCGTAAGTGAAGAATCTTTCCTTGTTCCCATGATGCAGCGCTTCCTTAGCAGCAGTCGTGGTTGACTCCACTTGTAATGGACAGCCTTTCACTTCTAACCTTCAGGTTATTTTGTCTCTGGATGGCAAATGGATAGTGACTATATAAAAACATGAGTATTTGTTTGAACATTCCAATGAGACTTATATAAAAAAAAAAATTCACGATAATCATTCGGTCTAAATGCAAGCGGACAACGAATGAGAATTCACTTCTCACTTGTCCCTATTATGCAAGTATAATCCTTCTTGGTTCGTTGACTCTTCCAGTTTAAGCACTGATCAGTTAGGCTGGGTTCACATGGAGCGGATTTGCTGTGAAAATTCCGTCCGGAATTTCGCCACAGAAAATCCGCTTGCAGCTGCTAATCCCGGGATTAGCCGGCCATGTGGATGAGATTTCTCAGAAATCTCATCCACACGGGATGGCAAATTCGCCGTGGCAAAGCCAGCACTGCAGCGCAGATTAGCCGGCCGCAGCATGCTTATTCTTTTTCTTCCTCCACTGCGGCAGCGGAAGAGCGTGCGGCCGGGCCGCTTCAAAACCCACAGCTAAGTGCCGGGGGATTTGAAGCAGCGGAAGTCTTGCGGTTTTTCGCTGCGGCCAAACCGTGTGATTTCCGCCGGGATTCCGCTGTGTGGGAACCCAGGCTTAGTGTCTCACACTTGCTTATGTGAAATGCTGATTAATTCTCATTGTACAAGTCAACTATTAATCTGCCTGCATAACAGGCTGCACGAGAGCGAATGACCTAGCGATGACATCACTGGCTCATTCGCTTGTGCGAACGAGAATCTTCAGTATTAAAGGAGCTTAATTGTTCGCTGAACTCCATTAACTATCAGCTCTAACCTCCTGCTATGCAGTAAGGAGAGACGGGCAGCTGCTAGACTTGTGCCAATCTGCTATAGCATTAAACCACTAAGTGAAGATTGATTATCTTATTACAATGGCATCTGAGGTGGGATATACTGGTTCATGTGGAAGGATCTAAGTGACGTTGCCCAGTGGATAAATTGATGGCTAGAGGACTGGATTGGAGCATCCGCAAAACGGCAGGTCTTGTGGATTGTTCCTAGTATAGTTAGTACATACTAAAAGGGGTTCAAAAAAAGACAACTGGTGGCAAAGTCATTGATGTGCCTCAAGAGCAAAGGCTAGCTTGTTTGGTCTGTAGGATCTGCTAGAAAAGTCACTTGGAGGTCCCACTTTACAGCTTACAGGACTCTGAAGATGACCTATGGTATCTGACACCAAGATGTTAAAGGATCTGCTTCTGAGGTCTTGTAGAGTCAATGCCTCGAAAGGCCAAAGCTAGACTCGTGGCAAAAGGGGTCCTACACACTAGATGGGTGGCTCATTGGAGTATCTCTGGAGGGCAGGCTATACTCATGGCATCACCTGTAGTTCAATTGTCTGGACCATCTATACTTGTGCACGGCTATAACTGAAGGCTGTAGATGTTTTACAACTTCTCTCTGTTCTGTTTCTTGCAGTCTTTGGACAGAACTGCAGAAATTCTGCTGTAAAGAGGGAACTTGCCAGTTCCACAACAGCCCTGACACGGAGTGCTCCCTGCGGGTAAGCGTCTGCTTCCTTCTGGGTATGGAAGGACCGTCGAGGAAGCGCCATTAGTTTAATCTCGTTAAACGTCTTGCTATATACATATAACCAGTGTTGTGCATGTTTGTATGTATGCAGGTACAAGAGGCCATGCATGATGTATACAGCACTGGACTAAACATCTATAACCTGTATGAGAACTGTGCTGGGGGAGCGCCTGGTGAGATCCGGTATGCAGTATTCCTTTTCCTGCAATACACTTAAAATGACCACTTCAAAATTCTGCATAACTGTACATTTTTAGTAGGTTTATATTTATACAAATCAGACTTCCAAGTCTGGACAGTAAAGGGATGGGTCGCTGTCCCTCCCTTAAACACTTGAATGTGTTTTAAAAAATAAAGTAAGGACATGGCCTATTTTGGGCTTCAGGACACAACGATTTCTGGCAGATTTTTTTTATTTTTATTTTTTGCAATAAAAACCCTTTTTTTGGAAATTTTTTTTTTTATAATTTTTTTTTTCCTCTATTGCTGCATTCAAAGTCCTGTAACTTTTTTTTTTCTATATACGGAGCTCTACGAGGGCTTATTTTTTGCGAGACGAGCTGTAGTTTTTATTGGTACCATTTTGGGGAATATACGGCTTTTTTGATCACTTATATTGCATTTTTTGGGAGGCAAAATGCCTCCCGCTGCGGGATAGCGTGAGAGCAGTCATGATCTCGAGCAATCCCGATAACGTAAGGGGTACATCACTTTGTGGGAAGTACCAGCCTGCCATGACATACCCTTACGTCATGGGGCGGGAAGGGGGTTAAAGGGAACCTCTCCTACTCTTACATGCTGCCTGCAAAATGGATTGCATTTTCAGTGGGAGAAGCTAAGACTGATATAGTTTTATGGGGAAAGATTCTGTATAACTACTTCTTAAATGTCTGCTCACACTATAGTTAGGAGTCTGAGGATGGTCTTATTGGTTGATTGCTATCTCTGTATGCACAATCGTACAGGAAAGACTGCTAAAACTGATGGCACCAACCACTAAACATAGAATGAGCAAAGACTTGATATGGATAAAATAAGTCATGCCGAACCTTTTAACTAGACTATGTATCGCTGTGCTCAGTAACGTCCCCAGGTCTCACTTGCTTCCAAATGAGCAGAAGTGGGGGACACTAAAGGGAGCCTGTCGGCTTGAGCTAGTGCGATCTGAGATCTGACTGCTGCAGCTGCTGCTGACCACAGTGATTGACCACAATGGTCACAAGCTCAGACGGCACATCACTGTAGTCATCTGCATGTTAACTCTTGTTAGGACAATGCTTTAACAAAAAAATACACCTGGCATCAGCACTTGTACATTTAACATCTGCATGAATTGCATAACTGTTTATATGAGGAGCGGTTTTCAAAAATGAGCCAAGTCACAAGGAATCGGTTTAGTGAATCGATGCTGCGGTCTGTGGACAGGACTCAGACTCTGGCAGCATTAAGTAAAACTGTAAGGCAACGGGAAGCTACTGCTTCTGCTTACACATCTACAAGGCTATATTTAAGCAAAGGGATTCATACTGTAGCCTAAGGCCGCCTGCACAGGACCTGGTCAAATTCCATATGCATATAGAGGACTTAAAAAAATCACGGTTTTCATGTGATGCGGCTTAAGCCCTACCAGTCGTGGTCCGGGGTCCTCCTGTGGCCCTGCCAGGAGCCCTGCAGTCCTCATTCGCCCACGGAGGGTCACTTCCATGTTGCTGGATTCATTATTCCATAAGTCCTGCCCCTAGGAAGCAATTGCTCTGATTGGTTCATCCAGCACTACTCAGCTAATTGGAGCAATTGCTTCCTGGGGGTGGGATTTATGAATCCAGCTACCAGGAAGTGATCTGTGGATGAATGAGGACTGGAGGACCCAGACCAAGCCTGCTAGGTAAGTATTCTATATTTTTTTTTTATTTTTGTAGTGAGGAGATTGCTGTCACCCATGCGAAAGAGGCCTAAAACTCAATTTGTCACTCTAAACTCATGAGTGTTTGATGCAATGTCACATTTAAACAGATGCAAACACCTAAAAGCTAACTTGACTAGAATTCTTGTATGCCACTTATGACTGACTGCAGGCGCAATCTTGATGACAAATGTTCACTATTTGCTGAGATCTACAAAGGGGACCCATGACTGGATAAAGCCAGCAGGACTTGTTGCAGCCCTCTTCCCCCCCCCCCCCCCCCCCCCCCCCCGCGCCGCCACGGCTCCCCACGAATTTTTTCGCCCGAATACGGAAGTACTCGAAAATCGCGGTAGTTGGGCGAAAAAGGGGCGGGGCCGAGCACGTTCGCTCATCTCTAATAAAGAACAATCCCTGTGTCTTCCTCATTAGCAAGAGTAGACCATGACTGGCTTTGATTTTTCTCCTGGATGCCACTTGCTGCTACCTCCATTCCTCAACACTGAACCAAGCAGTAAAAGTCTTTTTGACAAGTTCTTCACCCCTCATGTTGCACGCAGGGCTCTGAACCTAGTATCCTTTTGAGAGCTAATATTCTAGACTTTAAAGTACGATGCAAAGATCTAAGGCTTTGTATGGCCAAGCATCTAAAGTCGTAACCTGTTAAACTTGTTTGCCGGTAAGAATTTCCTAATCTCTCCTTCTATTTTGCAGGGATAAAGGAGACCACATAGCAGTCTATTACCCAGGATTCATTTCACCAAAAATGCATGTACACTTTGAGAAAGTAAGTGCGTTTTATGTACAGTGTAGACTATTAAACTCCTAAAAGGCCACATAAGATCTAGGTGTTGCCTCTTGGATTTCCTAGAGGTCTTAGTGATGCATCCTCAGCTGAATCAGATATTGGCTATATAGGGTATTAAAGGGGCGCTCTGGTTTCAATAGTTTGCTTGGAAACCCTTACTCTGAATGGTGGGCCTAAAATGTCTAAGTGACCAGACCTCCTGACTGCCATTCTAAGCTTCAGAAAACATGGAAGGAGAGCTGGTGTATGGCAACCAATGACCTCCCTTACCATGTTGGAGCAGTACCTTGTGGTGTATTTTTGTTATGCCCTACCTGACTATTACATCTCAGTGACCTTTTTTTTCTTTGTGGTGCAGAAACTGGTTCTTTTAGCTAATATAGAAAAGCCTGTTAAAATGGACCCACCATGTATGAACAGTACAGCTTCCAGCGACTACCTCAATGACCTCTTTGTGAGGAAGGCCCTGCACATCTCTCCAGAGGTCAACAGGTGGGACGTCTGCAGGTAAGAATTTTCCCTAGCAATTGAAAACAGACATCAGCTTTTCTCAATGGCCTAGTTGGCTCTGAATGACTGGCCTAGCCTCAGGAACTGTCATAAATGACTTATCAGGGGGCTGCGTACTGGTACCTAACTTATCAGCGGATCACTGGGTTGCTGTCAACCTGAGGAGCTGATGTGCTGCCAGAAAAGCACAACTCCTCCATACATGCACTACAGTGGACTGGCATAGTAATGCAGGCACAGTTCCCACTGACATTAATGTGAAGAGCCCTCCTGAGGCTGGTCATTCAAGATCATTCGGAGCTGGACAACCTCAAACTTGCATAGTCTCACTTGTAGAGGAAGTGATATCTTGGTTAACCTAGAAGTAACACGTTACAGATGCTGCAAATGTAACATTTGACATGTTATAACTACAATGTAATACACAACTCAACATTGAGTTGTGTATGTCATGTTAACAATTGCTAAATCTGTATGTTATACTTGATTCACTTACTGGAGGTACTAACAAATAAAACAGGTCTAACACTTTCTACAGCAGGAGGGGGAGTATTTTAACACTTGCATAAGGGGAAACTAACTCTAGATGGGCCAAATGCTAGAATATTGTAGGCTAAAGCCACCAATTTCAGAAGGGTAAGACAGTCATCTAATATGTATGGAGGGCCTACTGATTGTTCCCCTGATGGCAGATATCTGGATTGAGAATGAAATCCAACTGCCTGATCTTTTGTTCTAACAGCAGATTATCCAGAAATGAGCGTGCTGCGACTTGTTTTCCGCAGCAAACTGTCCGCAAATCGAATTCACATGCTTAAATTCAGTTGCAGATGCCAACACTTCCCTAAGGGCACTTTGAATTGCGGGTGTGCAGATTCCGCAAATCAAATCTGCCTATGGATGTTGGGCCTTACTAGTGTGTTCCCTCCTAATTATAAGGTAATCTATTTTGCTGTGTCCACTAGATGGCAGCACATAAATATTGCACTTCTCACAACTTGTAATTGGGTTAAGTGATCAACCAGTGGCATTTAACCTGGTGAGTTCTTTAAGAAAGTTGTATACAAAAACAGAACATCTAGAAAAGTTTCATAAGGAAGCCAAGTTTTGTGCGTATGGTGTAACTCTACGAATGTGCTTCCTACACAACATGCATTTCAAAATTCGCTCTATCAGATGAGAGCTTCCTGGATTTAGGATTTGATTAGGAGGTACGTTGTGTAGTTGTATGGCACCAGAAATCTTGTCTCACAGACTTTAAAACTTAGCGTTCCAATCAATGGGAATCTGCCTTATTGTACGGTAGGTTTCCTAACTTGTGGTGCAAGTCTTGTAATGGTAGTCCAAGCCTGATAAACAGAAGGTGCATATACAAGTGACCACCCAGACTGCTGTAGTGTGCCTCGATGGTCTCTGCCTGTAGTCAGACCTGTGCAACTTTTTAAAATGTCTTGTACGTTTGACACTGCACTCAAAATGATGGTAATCTATATGGTTTCTGCAGTTTTGATGTATACAGGTATTATGGGCGCGTATACGAAACCATGAAGGACCATTACTTGAAGTTGCTCAGCACTCTGGTAAGTGACTGTAGAAAATACATTAGAGTGTGGTGGGTTTTTATTTTTCTACCAGTAATGTGATCTTGTACAGAACTGTAGTTAACTTTTATCAAGTTACTATCTGAATTGGATCGGACTAGATTTCTGACACAAGTCTATGGTTTTTTTTTTTTTGGTTTTTTTTTCCTCCCTTTTAGAAATACCACATTCTGGTGTATAATGGAGATGTAGACTTGGCCTGTAACTTCCTGGGTGATGAGTGGTTTGTGGATTCTCTGCAGCAGAAGGTAAATCCTGTACACTGCCTCATGCATGTTTATCAGCAATCCCAGCATTGCCTTGCGCAGAACAATTGTCCAAATTGCTCAATCGAGTTAATGTGATAGAGTTGTATGAGGGCTCATGCCCACGAGCGATGCAGGATACACCTGTGGATTTGTGACACGGGAGTCACATGACTAAAAACAAAGTGCCTGCGTGTAATCAGAGTGCCGTGGTTTCCACTAATGCTATATTAATGGAGACCTTCCGTGGTGTAAATCTGCGGAAAATAGAACAGGCCGAGACCACTTTTTTTTTTTCCTCCCGCTGCGGAAATCCACAGTAGAATTCTGCATGTGGGCATCGGCAGGCAGAAAGCTATTAGATTCAATGGAACCTAATAGCTGCAGAAGTCACGTGTGGTTTTCCGCAGCAGGAAATGCGTAGCGATTCCGTCCGTGGCATTCGCCCTAAACGTGGCTTCCAATAAGCCATAACTTATTACTTTTGTTTCAGCTCTCCTCAAAACAGTCACCGGTTTATCTTCTGCTGTAAACGGGCGATGTGTCTTCGACGTGACAATAAATTCTGTGCTCGGCTGACCTGCAACACATCATTAACCATTAAAAGGACACGAACTGTCACTTGTACACTGACCATTCACTGCACTGAGCGCTTTCAGCAACATTTGTCCTTTGGAAACCCACCCTAAGGCCAGCTTCACACGAGCGTAAGCAGATTGACATGCATTTTAGTGCTGCATGTCTGCAGATATTTTGCACACACATTGGTGTATTTTTACTTTACTTGCACCCACCAGGCCTGATTGTTTGCGTACGGCAGACTCCCTAATTCAAATGTCTAATTAAACTTTATGGCTTATTCAGACGGGCGTAGATCGATCGGGTTTTTACGCCCGACTGATATATGCTGCCCCTCTCTGCAAGGGGAGGAGGTGGGATCGGCTGGGAGCTGTGCCCCGCCCCCTCGCCACTGTTTGCAATTGGGGGGGGGGGGGGGGGGAGCTCAGTGCGCTAGCTCCTGTCCCACCTCCACCCCTTGCAGAAAGGGGCAGCGTATATCGACCGGGTGTGTGTGTATATGCCCTTAGTTTTAGGTGTGTGCTTTTTGCAGAAGACCCAGTGCTTCGTGCATCTTCTATTGCATACACATTTGTGGACCCCCATTGACTTCTTCGGGGACCTTTTATTGTGCAGAAAATTGTTTTTTGGGGGTTTTTTTGGTTATGACAAATGCATACAGAAACTTCTTGTTGGCTCTACACTGACCTATCTGCAGTCTCTCTCCAGTAAACCTGTATCTAGACATTGCATAGCATGATAAAAGGCAGCTTTTGTTTGCTCCAGAGTCCCAAATTCCCTGCCCAGACATGTAGTTTGGGCACAATGTTCACGATTACAGATCCCCTTTAAATCCAAGGCTGCATGTTGACAGCCTTCGCTGTATGACTAAACACGGGTGTCAATCACTGATAGAGGGCCAATGGGACCTAAATCCTAAGAACAGAATGATCAGGGATTAGGATAAATAACAGTCTTATGGGAAGCCTCCGTATATCTGCTCAGCTCCTCCTGCTCTGCACATGATGCCTGTAGAATTAATTGTATCTTTTGTGATGGATTTCTTTAAGAGCACTTGGTAGAGAAGTGCAGCTACTAGAGGGGGCTTACAGCCTATGACGTGAGAAATTAAGAATGTTTGCTGCACTCTTAAGATCCCTCTAGTGTTAGAAAGTTTTATAATGGTGAGGGCAATGAATGCCCCTGACAGAGTAGATGGGGCGATGTGTATGGGGCACCCATTAATTCTCAAACACAGGATAGTCTAGAGAAATGTGGTTTCTGTATTACTACTTCATATGTTCCAAATATGCTAAAACTTAATATCTTGCTATGTCTATAAAATCTCACACTGCCCCTCAGGAAATACCTTAAAGGGGTTGTCCGGCAACGCAGGGTGAAATTATCTTTTTCTTTTTTTTTAAGAATACTTATTTCCTTTTCATTAAGCATTGTAAAGCACAGCAGACATTATAGCTAATATGCCTGTTTCTTTCTTTTTTTAAAATTTTTTAATCTTGTTGTTTGACATGTTTACTTTGTACTGCAAAGATTTTTCTTGCTTTATGGAAGAGTCATGCATATGGGTTGGAGGCCAGTTGGCTTTACAACTTACAATATATACAAAATCTGGTGCATTTCGCAAATGGGAGATGAAGGGAGAAAAGGAGTGAATACGGGGGGGTGATAAGAGTTTGTAAAGGGGGAGGGGTGATACGATGGAGTGCATAGTGGAGGGTATATGTCTGTTGTAAGAGTGTATATATGTATGTACATCTGCGAATAAATACAACTATGGGAAGGGAACACCATAGTATAAAGCGGGGTTAGCAGGGTGTTCTTTGGTGCGGGCCTCTAGGTGGGTGGCCGAGCGCAGGGGCCAGGCCCCCCCGATCTGACTACAGTGCTGTCAGGCCCTTAATGTCGTCCGTGTAGCGCTGTTATGGCCAAGGTGAGTGGTTGAAACAAGGTTAGCAACGAATCGCACAATTGGCCCCACACTTTTTGGAATTTGTCCAGACATTTACGTGCTTTGTAGACTAGGTTGTTATAGGGTATGGTTGAGTTAGTAACTTTTCTCCATAGTGCCAGGGTCTGGCCCCTCTGGTCCATCTATCTCAGCGCGATAACTTTTCTAGCTAGAAATAGAACTTCTCGCAAGAAGATTCTATCATAGTGCTGCCATTGTTCTGCATCAAGAATACCAAATGAGCAGATTTCTGGGGTAATGGGAACCGGGATATCAAGGACCACAGAGTAAGTTTGTAACCTCACCCCAGTATGTCCAGACTGACGGACAGTCCCAGATCACGTGCCAGAAATCGGCGCATGTGCATCGAATACATTGTGTGGATGGGTGCCAACCCATCTTGTATAGTCTCGCCGGGGTAAGATAGCATTGATGGACTATATATAGTTGGATCATTTTGTTTGCTGACGGCGAGACTAATAAAGGTGATTCTAGGACTTCTTGAAATGTTTCTTCCATCAGTGTTGGAATTGGGGACTTCCATTTAGCTAGGGCGGGGGATCTCTCGGGCGGCTTTTGAAGTTAAGTGGGAATACAGTGTTGAGATGAGTCCCCGGGGGCCTTGTGATTGTAGTATTCCTATTAGTGGGTAATGGGATATGGTGCTATTCGCAGGTGGGAACTGCATCTGGAGCGCATGCTGAATCTGCAGGTATTTGTAAAAAATGGGTTCGGGGTATTTGATATTGGTTCTGCAGTTGCTTAAAGGATAGTAGAACATTAGAGTTGTATAAATCACCTAGACTAGCAATCCCGTACTGTTCCCATGTCTCCAAATCAATCAGTGGCAGTAGTTCCACCCCCACCCCCCCCCCCCCAACCCAGAATTTCTCCACAAAGGCATATCTGCGATTATGTCGGAGAACCCGCTCACCTCTCTAGCCTGATGCCAAACTTGCATAGCCAGTTTGTGGATAGGTAGCATCTTACCCCTCACCGTGGTGGGAAACCCCAGTACCGGCCATAGGCTGGAGATATTTAAGGTGTAGGCCAAATGGGACTCCGAGTTGGGCAATGGGCCGTCACTCAACCAGCATTTTAAGTGGAGCAATTGACCAGCTATGTAATATAGGAATAAGTCTGGACGTGCTGACCCGGCACTGCCTTTGGGTCTCTGGAGTGTAGAGATTTTGATTTTTGGGCGGGAGCTTCCCCATATGAAAGAGGACATAAGAGTTCATAGTCTGGAAAAATCTCATCGGGACTGGCACGGGGATGTGCTGCAGGATGTAAAGACACTTGGGTAGGACTATCATTTTAATTGGGTTAATACGGCCTGCAACTGACAGGGGCAGCGATCTCCAGACTCGAAACTTAGACCTATAAAGGTCTAACAGGGAAAATATGTTCAAATCCAGGGTTTGGCTTGTGTTGGTGATTTCAACTCCCAGGTATTTAAAGTCATTGGAGACTTGTATGCCACAGAGTGTCCGTGAGCCGCAGGGGGTTCTGTACAGAGACTGGCATTAGGGCAGATTTTGACCAATTAATGTGTAGACCTGAGTAAAGTCCAAATTTGTTAATCATGTCCATGGCTCGGGGCAGGGAGATCATCAGGTCAGACATGAAAAGCAGGAGGTCGTCGGCGTATAGCGCTACGCGGTCCTCCCGATCTCCTATTACAATTCTGTGATAAATTGGGCACGTCCAGAGCATAATGGCCAGTGGCTCCATAGCCAGGGCGAAGAGAAATGGAGAGGGCATCCCTGTCTCGTACCCCTAAACAGGGGGAAGTATGGAGAGCAGGTGCCATTCACTGAGATTGCTGCCACGGGTGTTTTATATATTAGATTCATTCAATGGATCTCCCTATCTCCGAACCCAAATCTCTTCAGCACCTGGAGCAGGAAGGGCCATTCAATGAAGTCAAAGGCTTTGGCGGCGTCTAGGGAGGCCAGGGCCCAGTCCATTTTCCTCTCTAACCCGACTTGCATTACTACCTGGACTCGTCTCAGGTTTTCTCGCATAGATTTGCCCGGCATAAAGCCGGTTTGATCTGGATGTATTAGATCTAGAATGATGTTAAGGCGCCGGACCAACATTTTAGTTAGGATCTTATAATCTGAATTGAGGGAGATGGGCCTGTAGGAGCCACAATCTAGCGTGTCTTTCCCTGGTTTCAGGAGGAGTATGATAGTGGCCTCATAGAAGGATGGGGCAGGGAGTTACTATAGGCTGCGTTGTAGGTCGCTAGTAATGTGGGTAGAAGGAGTTCTTGATACTTTGTATATACTCCTATTGGTAGGCCGTCCGGGCCTGGGGCTTTACCGCTGGACATCTCCCTAAGAGCTTCTGTAAGTTCAGCCAATGTAAATGGGGCATCTATTAGTGTCTGTTGAGCCGGGGTTAGTGTGGGGAAATTGAGATGTGATAGGAAGCTCACGAGTTCTTGTGGCGTGGAATCCAGTGGCGTATAGCTCGCTATAGAAACGCTGAAATCACGCTCCTATCGACTTTTCGTGGCTATGCCAAATTTTGGTGTACCAGGTGGGCTAGTAAACTACTGGATTGATTGCCAAGTTCATAAAATCCTTGTTTTACAAAGGATGCTCTGCGGGCTTTTTCTTGTAAGGGACTTGGGTATTGACTTCCTTGTCTTAGCCATTGTTCTGTGTTCATCGGATGGGTCCGCAACGTAGGTTGCCTCTAGGCGCACGTATTGGGACGCCCATCTCGCGTTCTAGCATAGAAGATTCCCTTTTTATATATGAGATGGATGATTTTAAAGCGCCTTGTAAAAAGGCCTTTAGTGTCTTCCACAGCAATACCGGGTCAGCATCCGGCTGATTCAGTTCCAGAAAGGTAGTGAGTTGGTTATGGATCCTGTCATTTGTGCCATACAGGCTTAACCAGAATGGATGTACCTGCCAACTATGCCGATGGGCATGTGCATCTGATGTGGAAATTTCCATATATATGGGGGAATGGTCTGATATGCCCCTGGGGAGATGCTCAATGTGGGTTATTGCAGTGCATAGCCTTACGTTCCCAAGACAGTAGCCTATTCGGGAAAGGGCGTTCCTGACGACTGAGTGACATTAATCCCGAGCCGCTGGTCGTCTAACTCTCTAGATGTCCTGCCCTCCGACCTCCTGTAGGAACAATGCCAGAGGCGAGGGGTTAGCCTGGATTGCGTGGGCCTGGGGGACGCTGAACCTGTCCATCTGGGGGTCTAGCACCAGGTTCAAATCACCCATGCATAGTACAGAGGCGTTGGGGTATTGAGGGGCAAATTGGGCCGCTTGATGAAGGATTGCTATATTGGCCGGTGGGGAGAGGTACATTCCCATAAGTACATAGGGGAGAGAGTCTATCCACGCCTGAATAAAGACATATCTGCCCTCTGGATCCCTGACTGTACGTTCCGTTTCCCATCTTAGTCGTCTGTGAATTAGTATTGATACTCCTCTGACTTAAGATGACTGTGGAGTGTAGGGACCATTGGACCCATGGTTTCCGTAGTTGTCTGACTTTTCTCTGAGATCATATGCATCTCTTGGAGGCATACTATGTGTGGGTTATAATTTCTGATGTATGAAAAGATCATGGACTGTTTCCAGGGGGCACCCATTCCCCGCACGTTCCAAGAGTATCTTTGTTAGACATTTAACTCGGCAATTTTTATGTGTACGTAGGAGGGTATTGTAATGCATACAAATTTGCCATGGCTGGACAACCCCTTAAAGGGGTTGTCCCGCGAAAGCAAGTGGGGGTATACACTTCTGTATGGCCATATTAATGCACTTTGTAATATACATCGTGCATTAAATATGAGCCAAACAGAAGTTATTCACTTACCTGCTCCGTTGCTGGCGTCCCTGTCTCCATGGTGCCGTCTAATCTTCAGCGTCTAATCGCCCGATTAGACGCGCTTGCGCAGTCCTGTCTTCTGTCTTCTGAATGGGGCCGCTCGTGCCAGAGAGCGGCTCCTCGTAGCTCCGCCCCGTCACGTGTGCCGATTCCAGCCAATCAGGAGGCTGGAATCGGCAATGGACCGCACAGAAGACCTGCGGTCCACCGAGGGTGAAGATCCCGGCGGCCATCTTCACAAGGTAAGTAAGAAGTCACACGAGCGCGGGGATTCGGGTAAGTACTACCTGGTTTTTTTTTTTTTTTTTTTAATCCCTGCATCAGGTTTGACTCGCGCCGAACGGGGGGGGCTATTGAGAAAAAAAAAAAAACCCGTTTCGGCGCGGGACAACCCCTTTAAGCATGTGACATGTGCTGGGGAATGGGTGCATCTTCCATTATATCATGGAAATCCCTTGCCTACTGGCTATATTATAGTTCCAATATAGAGTATTTAAATGTTCTACTACAATCACTAATTGTGGTCTAGTATTCTGACCAACCTTCTTTCAATGTCTAGCTGAAGGTACAGCGCCGGCCGTGGCTCTTTACCGATGGAGACCAGCAGCAGATCGGAGGTTTTGTGAAGGAGTTTAACAACCTGACTTTCCTTACAATCAAGGTACTGTAAATCTTTGGAAGAGCTGTTCTGCTAGGCCACATGTGTCAAACACAAGGCCCGCGGGCCGAATCCGGCCCGCTGCCTCGTTTCATGTGGCCCGCGGCGTGCCGACGCTGCTCACCACTAAGCTATTACCAGCTGGAGTGCTGCAGCTCCCCGCTGGCATATTAACATTTTTCACAACACTTCTGCCCTATTCAGCAATTCCAGCAACCTGATTGGTTGCTTGGTGAATCAGCCAACCCAAACAACCAATCAGGCTGCTGGAACTGCTGAATAAGCAGAAGTGATGTGGAAAATGTTAATATGTGAGCGGAGGGGAAGCAGTGCAGACAGCAAGGAGGAGGTAAGTATGTGGTTTAGGGGGGCTAATGGTGGCTGCTGGGGGGGGGGGGGGGATTTAGTGGTTGCTGCCGAGGGGGGTGTTAATGGTATTAGTGGCTGCTGAGAGGGGGGGGGGGTTAATGGTGGCTGCTGAGAGGGGGGGGGGGTTAATGGTGGCTGCTGAGAGGGGGGGGGGGTTAATGGTGGCTGCTGAGAGGGGGGGGGGGGTTAATGGTGGCTGCTGAGAGGGGGGGGGGGGTTAATGGTGGCTGCTGGGGGGGGGGGGGTTAATGGTGGCTGCTGAGAGGGGGGGGGGTTAATGGTGGCTGCTGAGAGGGGGGGGGGTTAATGGTGGCTGCTGAGAGGGGGGGGGGTTAATGGTGGCTGCTGAGAGGGGGGGGGTTAATGGTGGCTGCTGAGAGGGGGGGGGGTTAATGGTGGCTGCTGAGAGGGGGGGGGGTTAATGGTGGCTGCTGAGAGGGGGGGGGGTTAATGGTGGCTGCTGAGAGGGGGGGGGGTTAATGGTGGCTGCTGAGAGGGGGGGGGGTTAATGGTGGCTGCTGAGAGGGGGGGGGGGTTAATGGTGGCTGCTGAGAGGGGGGGGGGTTAATGGTGGCTGCTGGAGGAGGGGGGGGGGTTAATGGTGGCTGCTGGAGGAGGGGGGGGGTTAATGGTGGCTGCTGGAGGAGGGGGGGGGGTTAATGGTGGCTGCTGGAGGAGGGGGGGGGTTAATGGTGGCTGCTGGAGGAGGGGGGGGGTTAATGGTGGCTGCTGGAGGAGGGGGGGGGGGTTAATGGTGGCTGCTGGAGGAGGGGGGGGGGGTTAATGGTGGCTGCTGGAGGAGGGGGGGGGGGGGTTAATGGTGGCTGCTGGAGGAGGGGGGGGGGGGTTAATGGTGGCTGCTGGAGGAGGGGGGGGGGGTTAATGGTGGCTGCTGGAGGAGGGGGGGGGTTAATGGTGGCTGCTGGAGGAGGGGGGGGGGTTAATGGTGGCTGCTGGAGGAGGGGGGGGTTAATGGTGGCTGCTGGAGGAGGGGGGGGGGTTAATGGTGGCTGCTGGAGGAGGGGGGGGGGTTAATGGTGGCTGCTGGGGGGGTCACTATTAGGGCTTGTTCACATGGGTATTTCGGTAGCACAAATACGCTGTGTATTTGCGCAATCAAAAATTGCTAATGCCTGCATATTTAGGCACGGAAAAAAGAACGCAGATGGGCTCACTGAGATGGTGCCCAAATATGCAGTGAATACATGGGTTTCCTGCGCATTCACCACATATTTGCACGGCCCATTCACTTCAATGGCCTATTGGGGTGCGTAGTACGCAACAAAATAGGTCATGCTGTGTGAAAATGTACATCATGTGACTGAACTCACTGAAATCAATGGCTTCTATTCACTGCATATTATGTACGCAAATACGCTTGTGTGAACAAGCCCTTACTATACTGTCTTACAATCGGCCCTTTGAAGGTCACCATAAGCCCGATGTGGCCCTCAGTGAAAATGAGTTTGACACCCCTGTGCTAGGCTGTAGAGATCCCAAGAAACTTGCTTCTGGCACTTGGTGGTATTGCCATCTTGCGCTGTTTCTAACATCCTGTAGCTGTGTCATAAATGCCTCATGGGTGGGGATTCTGTTGACACTTTGAATCACTTAATTTGAAGTGTCAACAATTGCTTTTACCACTGAAATCAATGCCATGACGCCTTTAAAGGGGTTGTCCCACTTTTTTTTTTTTTTTTTAACAGCAGGGAAGGGCCACATCCTTGAGGGGTTAAAGATCTGACTCGAACCATTGAAGTCTATATAGGACTTTTCACACATGCAGAATATTTTGAGTCTGCACCTAAAGACAAAGCTTAACTGCTGCTGCAGACTTCCACTCATAACCCACGTGTATACATGCAGAATGTTCTGTATCTTAAGGTGCATACTAAAATGTTTTGCACACGTGAAAGGTCTCTTGGAGCTTCAGTAACGCCTCATAAGCTAGCTATACCTGTCCAACCCTCCACCGCATGCCATCTCTTTGCAGGACATCAGCTCTATAGTCACTTATCCCCTCTTCTCTTGCAGGGAGCCGGTCATATGGTGCCTACAGACAAGCCAAGTCCTGCCTTTGTCGTGTTCAGCCGCTTTATTAACAACGAGCCTTTCTAAAGCCTGACTACCGCTGCTCATTCTGCACAATATTTATTAGGGGGTTACAGCCTTCAAGACCCAGGGAGTGCCCAGTCGGAAGTCTCTTCTCTTCAACGGATCTAAAACTGCTGGAGCTCCAGTTCCTTGACCAAACTTCTGTTCTCCTCACTATAAGCGTTCTTGTGTCTCTTATAAACGGGTCATTGTCTCAGGGTGATTGTTGGCACTGAAATAAGTTTTCACAACTTCTTCAATCTGATTTTATGTATGAATAAATTGCAAAGATGTCTGACCTAACGTCACTGACTTTAAAGAGTGTTTAGCATGAAAACCCATTGACCTAATCTCAGGATAGGTCATCAATAGTTGATTGGCTGGGGTCTGCTGCTCAAGATCTGAGGCTGGGGCATCAATAGGTTTTGTGTGGCTTTTTTTTTCTTAAAGTTTCCTTTTATAAGAGATGTAAGAACGTTGATTCCGATCATGTGACACCCCTTCCCACATCTTACTGCTGTATGTCACACAGTGATTTTTTTTCACTGTTTTGGGTTTGTTTTTCGGTTTTCTCCCTATGGACTAGGGTATTGCTAACGTCAATAAAACAAATGTCTTAATTTTACTGGGTTGCATTTTTAAACCATAACTGCATTTGAAGCTAACTTAATACGTCCTAGAGACAAGTGTTGGTCAGTGGGGGGTCTTGCTGCAGAGACCCTTAATCACTAGAATGAGGAGGCAACGCTTCTTGGGTACAAGTTCTACCTGAAAACGGGCATGTTCTCCATGTAAATCTGTCCATTGTCATGACTAGTGCAACAAATATGCAGTGTATTCTCCTTTTCTGTGACACTACACAACTACTGCTGCATTGGTGTTGGAGCTTAAAGAGGAATCATTGTCATTACTAATTTGCCTATTTTGGCAAATGCTTGTGTTTCCTAGCTTAAAAAATTGAAAAACACACACTGGAGTATTCTTCTAGCCCACTTACATGGGACAAGCTGTTGGGTAAACTATGCCCACCAGTTCACCCCAGTTATGTTGGCTCCTGTACTGCTACACATGAGCGGGGATCGCTGCTATCGCTCAGTTCTTCTAGCATGGAGATTGAGTGGGCTGGGGAGTGTTTAAACAGTATTTTACATATATTCCCACTATGTCATAGGTTTCCCTCAGACATTTACTTCCAGTTTGTCTATTTTATTAGACTTCTAGCATTAGTCACCATATAGTTTAGACTTATACACTATATAAAAAAGAAGAAAATTATATATAACTCGTATCCCCAACTGTTCTGCCAGTTCTAACTATACTAACCACTCCCAACACTCCATTCTCATTTCTAGTACTTAGTCCCAGGTTCCTCTTAAATCTGCCCCCTCCTTCCTGGTTTAAATACTCCACAGCTGCACCCTCTCCATTGAGATACAGCCCATCCCCATGGTCTAATCTAGTCCAATTCTGGCATCAGGCCTTATCCTAAGGTATTGACCTGAATGTTAAGGCCTTACCTGCACTGATGGGAGGGGGAGCTGTGCTGTTGACAATACAGACTATTTTAGAGTGTAGTCACACAGAGTCCAGAGCAAAAATGGCACCAATTCCTCTATGTGGAAAGTGTGTGTGTGTGTAACAATGTGGTAGTGTGAGGTCACAGGTGCTTCAGCTTCTATTTGCTGATAGAACCCGTTCACACGGGGAGTTGGAGCAATACTCGCACTACAACAGTCTGCTGCCTCTGCCACATCTGCTCCTCTTCACTATTGGCCATTGAATGTCAGGCCACTTTTCACACCACCAAGAAACTTGCATGAGATTTGTGCATTGAGAGACTCCTCTCACATGAATATGAACTCCAAATATGGCCCTAGCACATTAACGTTGATAGGATGGCATGTTAAACTTTTAATGCAACAAGAACTATTAGTCTACTGTTTGTCACAAGTCACTGAGTATGCTGGTACATGCCTGTGACCAGGCCTACTTGCATGAACTACTCTAGCCATGGACCAGCATCCCAGACCTGTATTGTAATTCCTGAACCTGTGTCCTGGTGCAGCGTCCAAGCGGGGTGCGCCAATGTGGGGGAGACAACTGATAAACAAGATGATGGATGTCACAGGTGCCTCTGCAATGGTGGCAGAGGGCCTGGCTCGGTCACACACAGTGGCAAAAGGGTTACTATGTCTAGCAATTATCAATGATGGTTTGTCACGTGACGCCAGTACATCTTCCTTAAGGGACTCAAAGGTTAATGAAGAAATAATTGACACAAGTCCTGGTAGCTTTTATTTGCAAACTGGAGCTACTTGGTTTACTTCAGCTTTTAGTAACATTCAGGAAATGACAGGTACAGTTCTTCCGTACTAGCAGAGGTATTGCATTACATTAGACAATAACATTGCTCCAAGTTCCAGTTTAGTACAATACAATTTAAACTTCAACGCGTGCCCTCTCCTTTCCTTTAAAGATTACTCTACGAATTCCCACAGTCCTAGTTATCTGAGGGTTGATTTGCTTGAAGATTACTATGCAGCTAATAAGTTATTTTTAGATTTGGGCCTTTCTCTTTCTTTGGTTTTACTCAACAGGGGCTTGTGTAACTCGCAGTAGTGTAGACGAGTTCCCAATCTTTCCCCCCCACACTGCGCTTGATTTAGAAACTTGAAAATGCTTGCGTCCTCCGAACAACGTTAATACACTCCGCTGCGGTGCACCTTCTTATGTCCTACTCTGACCGCCCCCTCCTAACTCCTTCACTTCCTGTCTCCTCTCCTGCACTTACCCTCCAAACTCCTCCCAACATCCTGCTTCGCTCTGCTCATTTTTCTGCTCTTGGCTCTCACCCTTCCACTTCTACTAATCAGGGATTGCATGACAAGCAGCCAGCTTTTGCTAAGTAGTTAGCTAAAGCTTGTGAAGGGAGGGGAAAGACAGGGTCTTTCAGATGTATGGCATCCTGTATGTCTCCTAGGAGCACATAGCCAGGTGTTGCAGAACTTGTGACTGTGGCTACCCTGGAGCAACACAAAGTGTATCGGCACCTCCATACATACTACACTCAGGACTATACCTTTTGGCCCTTCTGTCTAATAGGATCACCAGCTTTGGGTTTTATCTTGAAAAATCTAGAGCAAATAATTTAGTCCACCTACTGCTTCTATGCCATCCAACAAACATCTATAATTTATGAGTTGTATGAAATATTCTCTACCCCTAACGTGATGTGTGATGCTCTGTGGCTTTTGTTTAACATCTATAATACGTAGTATTTATAAAAACACTATTGTCCTGTCCACTATCATGCATATTGTTGCTATGAGCCCTCACTCCAATAATCTCCTGTGCAAATCCCATGCCCACATCCAATAGCCTTATGTGTATGCTTGCATGGCATGCTATCCTTTGGCTAGGCCATCAATACTAGATTGGTAGGAGTCCAACTCTTGACACACCTGAATGATTACTGCTGTGTAAAAGTACCCTTACTTTTACTTGACAATCTTCTTTAGGAATTGCATCACATCACCGGGAGGCATCATCATCATCATCTGACTTGTATAACAGCAGCTGGGAAACCCACTTTCAACGGCACCAACATAGAGAACCTTCTCCAGGTTAATAGAATGGTAGAGTTGGAAGGGACCTCTAGAGTCATCGGGTCCAACCCCCTGCTCAGTGCAGCATTCACTAAATCAGCCCAGACAGATATTTGTCCAGCCTCTGTTTGAAGACTTCCATTGAAGGAGAACTCGCCACCTCCTGTGGTAACTTGTTCCACTCCTTGATCACCCTCACTATCAAAGTTTAATTTGTGTCTCCTCCCCTTCACGTTCATCCTGTTGCTTTTAGTCTTTCCTTGTGCAAATGAGAATAGGGCTAATCCCTCTGCACGGTGACAGACCTTCAGATATTTGTACACAGCTATCAAGCCTCCTCTCAGCCTTCTTTTTTTGCAAGCTAAGCATTCCCAGATTCTTTAACGGTTCCTCATAGGATATGATTTGCAGACCGTTCACCATCTTGGTAACTCTTCTCTGAATTTGCTGCAATTTGTCTGTCTCTTTTAAAGTCGGGTGCCCATATCTGAGGGAATAATTAAGAGCTGGAACTCCGTAAGAAAGGCGGTACTGAACGAAAGATGGAGAGAAACACATTTCAAAATAATACATGGAGCAATTTACGGATTCAACAAACCCCAAAATCCTAAGGGCCCAGAAAGACTACAAGCATGTCCGAGGTGTTTATCGCCCAAATCGGACTTTTTACATGGCATCTGGCACTGTCCCAAGATCAATACATTTTGGACAAAAAACCCAAAAATTGATACAAGATATGGGAGGCCAATTCCTTCAGTTAATGCCACAGTCATTCATACTTCACATACTGCCAAACCAGATAAAAATGACCACAATGACCCATACTATACTCCTAATTAGTAAAAGATGTCTCCTCAATAGCTGCCTGGAGGCTAAACCTCCGGGAATAGAAGAGGTCATACAACAATTAAAATACCTTTTAAAAATGGAAAGAATCGAAATAGAACGACAGGTGGAATCCCAAGCCCAAAAATTTTTCAAAAAATGCAGGGAATTCATTGAAAAGTTTATTAACCCCAATGAAGTTAAAGAATGCATGACACAATTCATCAACACAACATGGTACTATGGCCAGAAAGATATGAACAACTTGGGAATATTGAGGGTGTCGTGAGAGAAGCCGACCATATGAGACCTAGTATGCGGACGGGTTTACTGATAGATGATATCAACAACGAGTCTTAATGTTTGTTTGTTTTTTATTTGTTGGTTAATAAAGGTTATAATATATAGGAGAAGGAATACTATGGGAAAACAGGTAAAGTTCTACAGCAACAGATGTGAAAGACGAAATATATATGAATAACATAGAGAAGAATACGCACAAAAAAGGTCAAAAAATGGAAATTTATTGCATAAGAAATACATAGAATGCACTTTTATATGTAATATCTCTCGAAACAATTACCCATGTATGTAATTCATGAAAATGTTAATAAAAAGGAGTTTTCAAAAAAAAAAAAAAAAAAAGGCGGGTGCCCAGAACTGAACACCGTATTCCAGATGAGGTCTGACTCAGGAAGAGTAGAGGGGAATAATTACCTCACATGCACGCTCGGACAAGAATGCAGTTACTTGAGAAGAGCGAGGCTCGCTCGAGTAACTGACTTATCCGAGCGTGCTCGCTCATCTCTATTGATATCATCAACCATTAAAGGGGTTCTGTCATTAGAAAAAGAATCAATACTTACCTATAGGTATAGATTGATAGGTAAGTATTGATTTTCTAATGACAGAACCCTTTTTAGAGTAATCTTGCTGTATGTATTACATTAAAGTAGAAACATCCTTTTTATTAGAAGAGAAGCTTTTATTGTTGCTCGGTGACAGGTGACTTAACAATTCTAAACAGCAATCAGTCACATTTAATCAACACTTAGGGCGCCCATACACATTAAATGAATGTTGGCCAAACATGCCGGCTTCAGTAAAACCAGTTGAACTTCTAATGTGTATGGGGGTGTCCAGACTCTCTGCGGCTGGCAGATATCAGGGTAAAGAAAGGTCAGGCATGTTAGATTTCAACAAGCTCGATCCTTCAGTCTCACTGCAGAAAAACTGCCATCTGAAGCATCTGGCCGCGGCTTACTCTGAAGACACATGCATGTCTATGGGGAAGTCAGGAGGAGTAGCTGTTGGTTGAAGGACAACTCTCTGATGTGCATGGCCAACTTAAGAATGAAAGCAATATATGGGAAAAGCAGGATAAAAGCAATATATATATATATATAAACAGTAACACTGAAGCAGTCTGGGGTCATACAGGGCCGCCATGACTTGGAACTTGAGATCTAGAAGGGTTCATTACTGATGAATCGCTTGAACATTTCAAATGCTTCTAAAGGTTTGTCAGTTGGCACCATGTGACCGGCTCCCTGCGAATCAATGAAAAACAAAAATGTTATATATAATTTTTGATTATTCAGGATGTCATAACTCCAGAAAGACAACAATTGAATGCTGGAAAAACACAGAGGACCCCAAAAAAATTGTTCACCCAATTAAGAAAACTCATTAAAAAAAATTAAGTAATACAGATAAAATGGAACTAATTGCTTGAAGGGGTATTCCAGAGATGATGAGACGTTTTGTAAATTTTTCACCTATCCACTGATTAGGTGAATACTGAAAGAATGATGAAGGGTCCAACTGGTCTCGTTTCCCCATTCCACCTAACTTCCATGTGGCTCCTCCCACCCACAGTGATGTCATTAAATAGAGTGCTGGCCATGAATGCGCAGCCACGGCCCCATTCATTTCAATGGGGCTGATGGAAATAGCCGAGTGCTTTATACTCAGCTATCTCCAGAATTCTATTGAAAATGAATGGAGTGGCGCAGTGTATGTACAACTGTGGCTCCGTTGCTGGGTGAAAACGTTCGGTGGTCTTACCATGTGTTTTATAGTTGAAATATGTTGGTGATCTTTGTGATTTATAACAGATTGTTACCATCCCCCACTCATGATAGAGTTAAGCATATGTTTAGTTAGTCAATTAGATTGTCTAACATTTCTGAATAGCTGCATATTGCTTATCTATTAACAGAAACTTCTACTGGCAACTTCATCTCCAAGTTTTTTGTTAAAAAAAAAAAAAAAAATTCTGGTGTCCGAATTATACCCTGATTCCTGTGTTACCTTCTCCTACTGTGACAGAAGTCACCATGAACCCTTATGTAGATTGTGAGCCCCCTACTGGTCTAAAGTTTTAATGATGATCTGAAACTTACTGCATACATACGGTAACAGAACCAAGATTCCTATGTAGATACGATACCCGAACCAAGTATACTGCATAAATACGATAACAGTATTATGCTTGCTACATAGATACTGAATCGCAACCAAGCCTATTACATAGATGCTGTACTGGAACCAAGCTTACTACATTGATACTGTACTAGAACTAAATTTACTACATTGATATCTTACCATAATCATGCTTACTACATAGATGTGGTACCAGAACAATGTTTACTACATAGATAGCATAACAGAAATAAGCTTACCACATAGATATAGTAACAGAACCATTACTGCATAGATATAGTACTAGAAAATTGCTAATGTTTGCCTCAGGCAGAAAAAGATATCGACTAATTGTGTAAAAGAACTGCATAGACTTGACATACAGTTGTCTCCCCATTTTTATATGTTACCTGTGGATTTTTTGCGGGTGAACAGTTTGGATTTGTTGTGGATTTTGACGCCCCCATTGAAATCCATAGGGAAAATTCAGGATAAATTTGCAAACATTTCACAGCATAAATTGAAAAAAAGTTAGCCAGTAGAGCAAAATGTGATTGTTCCTAGCAAGAGAAACCAAGTAATCTTCTAGATATGATACCTTTTAATGGCTAACAAAAATACATGATGTTATTGTGAGCTATTGAACCTGCTCAGGATTCTTCCTCAGTTATATCAAAATAGATCCGAAGAGGCATGTGTATATATACACACATACATATGACAAGGCACAGACATGGATGTGATTAATTTACACTTAAAAAAATACCAGAACAGGATGAGTAGAGAAATAAATAATTAATTAGTCCACTGATAAGGATGTGAAAGTTTTATGATCCCTGAATTAATGTTAGGGCGTCACCAGGCCAGAGTGTTATCTGTGCTATAGATTTCTCATACTTCCCAGTCACGCATGAATCCTTTTGAGGAATTTAGCCCTGTGTTGAAAGTGTCAAAGGTGGTTATAAACGTGTACTTCCAAATTCTTTTATGGCTTTGTGATTTGAAATTGCCTATTAATATGGTGACTTGCTGTGGATTTTGCAGTGGATTCATTGCAGACTTTGCTGCAAAATCCAGTCAATAGTCTTCTGTGAACAATGGGTGACATTCATAAAACCTTTTATGCCAATTTAAAAAAAACAAAAAAACAAATTTTTGCACAAGTGGGGATTTGTGAAAATGTGCAATTTTTTGCTTTCTGCATTGCTGTCTGCTACTTTTGTAGAACTAGGACTAGCACCTACAATCGCTAGGCCTACCGTATCAATGAAGATTAATAGGTAATATGCATGGACCCCATGGACCACTTGGGCTTTATTGGCCATGACACAGTAAGAAAAGTTAATGACACTTCACAACTAGAACCAACAGTGAGAAAATACAGGAACAAAGACTAAGGGTAAAGAACAACTGCGTGCTGTTTATACCTTCACAGTTAGAAGGGTGAGGCTGCTGAAGTCTTTTGCAAAACCAGCAATCTGTAACTGTGTTCCATCATGGTACATCCAAGGACGGTAGGAGTCCTCTACCTGCAGAAGATCAATAGATACAACAAGGACATTGGTGGGCGGTAAATACATATCACATAGAATTACTGAGTAGCAGGAATAAAACATGATAGAATAGGAGCAAAAAGATAGAGACTAGATGGCGCTACTCCTGATGGAGAAACAGAACACCAGTGCGCCATGGTAAAACACGCACTTTATTTACATTAAACAAAATGATAGAGGAATTATGCATTTTGTGCCCAAAACAGGGCATACATTTTTGATGGCGTCCGTAAAGGGGCTTTAATCTGCATCGGCATCAAAATACGGCCTTACATTAGAAGACTGGTGCAGGTCTATTGTGTCGGGGGGAGGGGGTGCTTGGCATGTAAAAAGCAGACAGTCTGTCTAACCTCATAGGCTTTCTAATGCACTGCTATACTGATGTATAGCAGTGTATTAGAAAAGTAATAGAAGATACTGATAATCAAGTCCCCCAGTGGGACAAAAATAAAAAAGAATAAAAAAAATAAAAACTACAAAACCATACCCTTTCCCCTTTACAGCTCAGATGATAGTTGTTTTTGGGTGCGCAAAAAGAGCGCTTCAAAAAGAACCAATAGGTTTCTATAGAAGCGCTTACATGAGAGAATGTAGTAGCACAAAACAGCACGCACCTAACAAAGATAGAACATCGGCTATCTTTGGTGCGCGCTGTGCAGGAGTTTCCATTTACTCATATGGGAAGCATAGATTCCCCAATGCTTAGAGCAGGACATTTAAAAGGTGCAGCCCAGAAGCACATTTTAAATGTCCCGCTGTAAACTCCTGTTAGTCCCTGCGGGGATTAGGGGACTCCCCGAGGGTTCCGTTAATCCCCACGGGGACTAACATGAATTTACAATGGGACATTTAAAATGTGCTTCTCAGCAGCACCTTTTAAATGCCCTGCTGTAAACTACAGGGTATTTCTCCTGCCCCCTTGCTGGGCAATTTTCCAAAGGATTTCCCTATAACGGGGAGAGAGAGGTGGGTGGGATTACAGGGCTTTCCCTGAGGCATTTCCCAGAGAGCATGATAGGAGGGGACACGGCTAAAGGGATCCTACCCTAGCCCCACCCCCTCTATGGTTTGATATGGGGAATCTCTGGGAGAATCCCTATAACCCCACCTCTCTCTCTAGCCCCTCACACTCTCTTTGTGCTATGGGGATATCCCTCGGGGGGTCCCCATAGCAGGAAGAGAGAGAACGGGACTATGGATTTCACCATAGTAGGGAGAAAGAGCGGAGCTATGGGGGATTAACCCATAGCCACGCTCCATCACTCGCTGCTGTGGGAAAAAACCCAATAGCTCTGCTCTCTCCCTGCTATTGGGAAATCCCAAAGCCCTGCAGGTCTTCATCTCTCACTCACCTCCTGGAGCATCAGTGAGAATTTCATGCGCATGAAGCTTGGGCCTTCTGCGCATGAAAAAATTGCTCGGTCATGTGATTTCGGCAGATTCGAGCAGCGCTTTTTTTTGCACGCCTATTTGTGTGCAAAAAAGATGCTCCTGTGACCGAGGCGTTATCATGTAAAAAAAAATGTTTAAAAAATCACACGTGGTATCACTGCATTTGTAAGAACCCAGAGAAAAAAGTAGAATGTTATTTAACCTGCACAGTGCATGTCATGAAAATGCAATGCAAAAAACATGGCGAAAATAGCTAATTTTACCTATCTAGAAAGTGATCAAAACGTCGCATGTGTCAAGAAGTTGTACCATCAAAAATTACAACCCATTCTGCAAAAAAAAAAAAAAAATCTAATCACGTAACAATGCTGCCAAAAAGAAAAAAAAACTTAGGGATCTTTGACTGCAGCGATAAACAAAAACAAATTTTTTTTAAAAAGTGTGAAAAAGTTGCAAAAAAAAAACCTATATAAATTTTGTATTCACATAATTGGACAGACTTGCAGAATTAATTTAACATATTATGTATACTGCATGGTGAACGTCGTTAAAAATAAAAAACATGCCAGAATTACAGATCTTGCGAATGAATTACAGGTGAGAGCTGCCTGTGATTGGCTGAGCGCCTAGGCCAATCTGAAGCGGCTCTTTCAGCAGGCAGGGACAGCGGAGACAGGATGTGGCTGAGCCCCGGCAGCTGAAGAAAGGAGAGTATGTTTTTTTTTTTACACCAGTTTGGCTTGTTTTTGAGCGAAGGGTTTGTATTTAAAGCCCTTCCCTGAAAAACAATTAAGGGGTGCCGGCAGCAGGATCCTCTAGCGCAGCTGTCAACTGTGACATCTGCACTAGAGAATTCATTATCCCCTGCGGGGATGAAGAAAACGTCAGCGGCATATGACATGTGTTCTTCATCCCCGCAGAGGACACGGCAGCGGCGGACAGTTAAGTGTATGTATGTGTATATATATATATATATATATATATATATATTTTTTATTTTTTTTTTATTTTTTACACTAAAAGGAATGATTTTCAGGGAAGCACTTATATTTAAAGATCTTCCCTGAAAATCACTTCAGGGGTGCCGACAGACCTGCAATCAAGCCACCGCAGCAGCTGCTGCTCAATTGAAGGCAATGCATGGACCTTCAGACACGTGTGTTTTTGCGCGTACAGGGGTGCGCACCTATCTATGCACATGCTCATGTGAAGCCACCCTTATAGTGTTGTAAGTCCTGCGGTATGCAGTAGAAAACACTACATTATTTCCTGCAGACGCAATGACGCTACCTGATTTCTATAACAACTCAGTTTGCCGATCTCAGCGTGGAAATCAGAAGAGCTACGGAGAGGCGGCAGGTCTCCTGCATTACATTACAGGCTCTCAGCAGCGTTCTGGCTGTGGAAGCATAACCGGGGAAAGTGAGAAATTGAGATTTTGCTACCATCAAATATTGGAAACTGGTAATGCACATCTAGCACTTCATCTGCTCTCTTTTTTTCTTTCTTCTGTATGAGGAATGAAACATTTGGACATTTCTGAAGAACATTTTTGATATTTTATATGATCACATAAGTCTGCTTACCTTCAGGTTAAGCGAATTCACAAACCACTCAATGCCCAGAAAGTTGCATGCCATGTCTAAGTCTCCACTATACAGCAGGATGCGATACTTCTGCAGAGAAGGACAGACAACAGATAATAGCAATTATAATTAATATATGTTGCCTAGCCAGAAGGGGTTGCAAGAAAGAAAAAACAGAAAGTAGAAGTTCTGTAAAAAGCAATGAAGAGACATAAAATAATGGGGATTATTTGTTTGCAGTCCCAAATCAAAAAGTGGATTTTTCAGTTTTGTTAGCATTAGTTTCACCATATACCACTAATACTATATAGCATCTTCCCTTGCAGTCTGTGGGGAGTTCGAATTCCCTGTTCTCCTCCTGTGTATAAGCCTGCCACATTGATTTCATGACACGGAGGTGTCCGGTGATACACATTATGCCAGCAACAGGCTATAGAAAGTACTACTAGGCACTGTGGTAGATAGCTGAGAGGTTTGCCATTTTGTCTGCATTTTTATCCACTGTGAAGATGCTATATTGTGTCTCTAATCTAATCCCCTGGGGGAAGGAAACATTGCCCCCCCCCACCTCCACAAGAATTGAAGGAGCAGCGCTTTGTGTCCATAAACTGGTCAAACCGGTTCTAACCAGCAGAGAACTACTTAACTAGGAATGTCATGGTGTAAAGGGCCAGGAAATGGCTGACTGGAGAGAAAACAGGAAGTATTTCCTTCGGACAACAAGTCAAGAATGAATAGAGCATGCTCAAGGGAAGCTCCTCCCGGGTGAATGATATCACAGCTACCTCACAAATACCTCCCTATGAGAATGGCCTATCAGCACACAAAATTATGTAACTGTATCCTAAATTACTTAACTTCCTGATTTGAAAGCTTATATAAACTTTTACCCACCTAAATAAAGACAGACTCTTTTGGGACACATGATGTAGACGTGTGGTCTTTGAAAGGTTCTCCAGGCCTGTACATTATTCTTATCTAATATGGCACCCACAGTATATCGAATAGCAAAAATTGCGCTTACAGCACTGTGACACTGAGATTCTTGGAATTGTATAGCACTATTGGTCTCTGCACTGTATGGCACTGTTGGTCTGAACATTGTATAGTGCCATTGGCTTGGGCAATATATGGCACTATTGATCAGGGCACTGTATGGTGTTATTAGTCTGGGCACTGAATAGCACTATTAATGAGGTTACTCCCTAAAGATAGTGAATGCTGCCAGGCATCACTGCGGCTCCCGCTATATGCTCTGTTCCATCCTGATGACACAGACTGCATGAAGCAGGCTGTAGAAACGCGTTGATGGGAAGTAGATTAGTGAGATAAGATTATCCAGTGAGCAAGTTTAGTGCAGTGATTAGCTGGCCATCCGATACCCTCTGTCGGACTGCTGCAACGGTGCTTAGCTAGTAAGTTTAATATTATGGCAGCCAATGCCATAGTAGCCAGTTAGGTAACTCCTTTAGGGAACCAACTGTCTTGAATTAATACTCCTATTAACCCTTACCAATCCACTGTCTAACGTCTAAAGACATTCTGTTCGAAACATGTACAGCTCCGATATGAGAAGACGTCCGGCAGGGTATTCTTACTGTAGATTACTGGCTGCTCTGTTTTTTCGGGGCCTCTCTGGCATGTCACATACCGCAGTACTGGCTCTAGCCAGCAGATGGTGCCATTGTATAATGGCGCAAAGAAAAAGCCCCCTAGCACATCCCGAATCCAAAATTGGATTGCAAAGGGTTAAATACACTAACAAAGGGCCACTGGTATTTGGTGTAGAACAACATATCACTAAACTAGTGTCTGCTCTGACGGTCTGGGCTGAAATTAACCCCTTCTCAGCTTTCCTACTTGTTAATGGGAGGCTGATTCAAGGAGACTAGGAGGCAATAGAGTGTGCCCCAAATATCACTGGGCATACACTTTACTTCCCACAGACTGATGGGATGGCCGAGCTCAGAACTTAACCCTTTCCTCTCCACTTCATCAGCTGTAAGGTTGAGAGAAATTAGATGAGATTGGGGAGGAGTGAAATGTGCTTTGTACATTAATGATCATACTCACATTGCCCTGCTAGAGGCTATCCCCTTCTCCTAAGTTACAAAAATGTTTTTAAAATATGGAAGGTTTTTAAAAATAGTGCCTATCTGCTCTGTTGAATAGGGTTAACCCTTTCCAATCCACTGTCTGACCTCTGAAGACATTATGATTTAAGTCTGTACAGCTCCGATGTTGGAAGAAAATCCATCGGGGTTCTCTTACTGTATATTCCCAGCATCGCTGCTGTCAGAGCCTATCCAACGTGTCACCTCATGCAGTACTGGCTTTAGTCAGCATATAGCGCCGTTGTATAATGACAGAAAAGGAGTAAGCCCCCTAGGAAAACCAGGATACAATTTGGATTGGAAAGGGTTAACAAACAGTATTAGGACTGATTAAAGAGTGCATTGGATATTGGAGGAGAGTTTTGTGAGATATATTATAAACAGAATGACTGTCTACCAGATCATGGATTAATGTTTTGAGTCTGTCCAATTTTTTGATTTTAAGAATAAATTAATAAAAGTTAGTAAATTTTAATTTCTTTTCCGGTGACTAGTATTTGTAAATTTAAAAGAAATATACTGCTTCGGTGAATTCAATATATGGACAGTGTATTTCACTATGTAAAGTGTAAAGATTATATAATAGGTTTGATTTTGGAGGTGGGGGTATTTGGTTAGCCATGCAGTATAATTCTTGGATTGTAGCAGCTAGTGGCTGTTATCTGCATGACACTTTCTTAATGTTTAAGGGAACCTCTCATATAGAATATGTAGTCCAGCACATTGTACAGCAGGAAAAAGGAAATAGATAGATATATAGGTTTATGGAAAAGGATTCACAATTTATAACTTACACCTTCTGGTTTCTAGAAGTCAAGTGGGCGGTACAATTAGTGATTGACAGCTATCACTGCATGATTATATATACAGAGATAGCAGTAAGTCAATAAGTAAGACTCCCACTGGACTCCTAAGAATATGAAGAGCAGAGATTTACAATAGTAAATTATAAGTTATACTGAATATTTTACCATAAAATTATGTCATATTCGACTCAGTTTTTCAGCTTTATAACATGCCTCCTGCAGATAAGATACCATGCTCAATGTGACAAGTTCCCTTTAAATACCTGGCTTTACACGGCAATTCATGTGTTATAGGGGCTTCATCAATGTAAAATCATATGGTGACTGAACTATAATCTCATAGGCAATACACAAACTAATATGAGCTATAATCTTATAGGATACCAGATGAGCTCACACCTCATTTACTCACCTTCTCTTTTAGGAGCTGAAGGTATTGGTCGTGTGCATTAGTCATCTCTCTCTCAAAGTCCTGGAATACTTCTTCGCTGTGAAATAATAGATGGTAATAATGCATAGGCTGCAGCATAACAAATAATTATTGGGCTTTATTAACCCAGCGCCGAAACGGGTTTTATTTTTTTTCAACCCCCCCCCCCCGTTCGGCGCGAGACAACCCCGATGCAGGGACTTAAAAAAAAAACCGCACAGCGCTTACCTGAATCCCCGCGCTCCGGTGACTTCTTACTTACCGGTTGAAGATGGCCGCCGGGATCTTCTTCCTCGGTGGACCGCAGGGCTTCTGTGCGGTCCATTGCCGATTCCAGCCTCCTGATTGGCTGGAATCGGCACGTGACGGGGCGGAGCTACACGGAGCCGGCATCCTGCACGAGCGGCCCCATTGAGAAAAGAAGAAGACCCGGACTGCGCAAGCGCGGCTAATTTGGCCATTAGACGCCGAAAATTAGTTGGCTCCATGGAAACGAGGACGCTAGCAACGGAGCAGGTAAGTGAAAAACTTCTTATAACTTCTGTATGGCTCATAATTAATGCACAATGTACATTACAAAGTGCATTAATATGGCCATACAGAAGTGTATAGACCCACTTGCTGCCGCGGGACAACCCCTTTAACTCTTGAGGTGGTCCCACTTTGCAATGATCACTTTTAGCAGAAGAAATAAGAAGGTTATGATAAGTCATTGCTCTGTCCAATGAGACTCTTTTCCTTTTACCCTAGGCCTTTTGGTGCACTCAACTTATGAATGTGGGCCATTCTGCCATTCAACTTATGAATGTGGGCCATTCTGCCATTCAACTTATGAATGTGGGCTATGTGAATAAATATGTGCAATTTAATTCTTAACTCACTTAGCAGGCTTAAAATAAGACCCTAGCATGTCTAATTCTGCTTGTAACTTTTGAGCCTTGTACTCTTACCCAAACAGTTTCTACAGAACTACCGTTCCTTGAAGCTTGAATCTGTGGAGATATATGCTTTCCTAACATAAGTTCGTTCCTTCCAGCCTTCAATCATGTGTATCATCCCACCAAGTTTCCATGATACCTATGATATTATATTTCTGTTCCTCTGTTAGAAGCACCAATTCTCCTTGTTTGTTTCCCATGCTCTGTGTATTTATGTAGAAACATTTTAGTTTGTGATCGATGTCTCTTGTTCCTCTACTTTCCTTCTGTATGTTTTATCTTTGTTCTTTCTTTGCATTTCTAATAGCAAGGTTCACAATTGTATTAATTAGCTGTATATTGTTCCCTAGCCTTTCCCTTCCCTTCCCATATTGTTCTAGTTTAAAGCTCTCCTGATGAGTGTAGCAAGGCAGCTGCCAAATATATGCTTTCCTGTCTTTATAAGATGCAATCCGTCTCTAGCAAGAAGTCCATCATAAAGGTAATTCACTCCATGGTCTAGAAATCCAAATCTTTGCTGATGGCACCATCGACATAGCTAGTTGTTCACCTCTAGAATTCTGGTCCACCTCCTTATCCCATGGCCATCCACTGGGAGGATGGATGAGAAGACTACCTGTGCTTCACCGTCTTCCTTCACATTCTTTCCAAGGTCTTTAAAGTCTCTGCAGATGATTGCAGGTTCCTTCTTGCAGTGTCATTTGTCCCTACATGTATTAGTAGGAATGTTTGGTGTTCTGTAGAACTGAAGAGTCTTGACAGCCTATCAGACACATCTTTGATTTGTGCAACTGGAAGACAGCACACCTCTCATGAGGTTATGTCACGTCTGCAGACAACTTCTTCTGTTCCTCCTAATAGGGAATCCCTACAACAAGGACTCTCCTTTTCTTCTTCACAACACTTATTTTTCTCCATCCAAGAGGATTCTGAGTACCTACACTATTCTTTGCAGGCAAAGTTCTTCATTGTTCTCCTGCGTGAGAGCCTGGTACCTGAGCAGTATGGTTGCTGACTCACTCCTGATCTTCCTGTTTCTTTGGGTCGCATGCTTCTATTCCTCTGCTTCTGCAGGTACACTAAAAGAGTTACTTTTGCTCTGTCAAGAAAATCCTCATCTCCCTTAAAGGGGTTCTGTGAGTGAAACATTTTTTTGCTGTGCTCTGCATCCTGCCCTGCTTCCCTGTACATTCCAACCTGTTGAAAGAAAACAGTTAAAAAAACAAAGTAAACTTACCTAATTCCATTGTATTTCTCCCCTCCCTTGTTTACCTGCCGTGTGAGGGGTCATCTCCCATCGGCTCCTGCGCGCTGACTCCGAACTGGCCGCATCTAACCTCTAACATCCTTGGAGAGTAAACAGTAAGTGCGCAAGCACACTGGGAAGTGGGATGCATGCACATTCACCGTCGACTCTCCAAGGATGTCAGAGGTTATATGCGGCCAGGCCAATCAGTGGGCGATACGTCACTTGTGATGCATCAACCACTGACCCGGGCAGCAGTACTTGCCATCTGGCAGTGGTCAAAGCCATGGCAGAAGCTGGAACTTTGCCAGCTTCTGCACTGCGATAGAAACGCTGCCGGAGGGACATCAGGAGAGCAGCAGGTTCCTGGTAAACAGCCTGGTAAGGTACAGGTGAGTATAATTTTTTTTATTTTGCTGACAGAGCCCCTTTAAGGAGTTACAATGTAGCTATTCTCTCCTGAAGACTTTGCACCTTTTTCTCCAATAGAGACACAAGCTTGAATTTCTGTCAGGTGATGTTTAGTTTTTCCTCTGGTAGGTCTGTAACCATATAGCATACGTTACAGCTCACCATATGGCTACTCTCCCCTTTCATGTTGCAAATACAGTTACTCCCCTACTTGCGAACAGGTTCCGTTCCAGGAACCTGTTCGCAAGTCCGTTTGTTCGCAAGTCGAACAAATGGTTGTATGGAGCGGGATCGCGGGTGGATCCCACTCCATACAACGTCGGGTGCCGGCTGTTCTTACAGCGGGCACCCGGCGGCAGCAGTTCCGACGAGCTGTGCCGCTTGTCGGAACAGTTAACACTTTAAATACCGCTCTGCCGCCGGGTGCCCGCTGTAAGAAACAGCCTGCACCCGACGTTCAGGGGGCCCATACAGCGTCCCACGATGAGATCGCGGGACGCTGTGTGGTTGCTAGGCAGCCGGGGACCTCCTGAAAGGTCCCAGGGCTGCCTATGCAGAGTGCCCATCAAGCGCATGGCTTGATTGGCACTCTGCATAGACAGCCCTAGGGCCTTTCAGAAGGCCCTCGGCTGCCTAGCAACCGCGATCTGACCGGACAGGCTTCTATCAGGCTTGATAGAAGCCTGCCCGGTCCCTGCACAGTATGATGTAATGCCATAGCATTGCATCATACTGTGCAGGACAGATAGTTCTTATCTTGCGAAATTCGTAAGTCGAATGTTCGCAAGTCAGGGACTATCTGTAGTCAGAATTCTTGTAATGATATTTAACTTCTAAGATGTTACGAGACCCGACTAAAGCCAACAATTGTCCTACTCACAGCGACTCTTCGCTCTTCCCACACGTAGTGTAACCAGTGTATAAACTATTTATTGAATATTTCGTTTTCAGATATTAGATCCTAAATGCAGTGCCTAAAATTTATTTTTACAAAATGTGATGTGTTCTACTTTTCAGACTGTTTTTGCTTATGATCTCTTAAATGTTAGAAAAATATATGATTATATCAACATTGCATTTTCCTTGATTTAAAAACCTAAAAAGGATATCACTAGAGATGAGCGAGCACCAAAATGCTCGGGTGCTCGTTACTCGAGACGAATTTTTCGCGATGCTCGAGGGTTCGTTTTCGAGTAACGAACCCCATTGAAGTCAATGGGCGACTCGAGCATTTTTGTATATTGCCGATGCTCGCTAAGGTTTTCATTTGTGAAAATCGGGGCAATTCAAGAAAGTGATGGGAACGACACAGAAACGGATAGGGCAGGCGAGGGGCTACATGTTGGGCTGCATATGAAGTTCACAGGTCCCACTATTAAGCCACAATAGCAGCAAGAGTGGGCCCCCCCCCAACAACTTTAACATCTGAAAAGCCCTCATTAGCAATGCATACCTTAGCTAAGCACCACACTACCTCCAACAAAGCACAATCACTGCCTGCATGACACTCCGCTGCCACTTCTCCTGGGTTACATGCTGCCAAATCCCCCCCCCCCACGACCCAGTGTCCACAGCGCACACCAAACTGTCCCTGCCCAGCCTTCAGCTGCCCTCATGCCACGCCACCCTCATGTCTATTTATAAGTGCGTCTGCCACAGGAAAAGCAGGCACACACTGCAGAGGGTTGGCACGGCTAGGCAGCGACCCTCTTTAAAAGGGGCAGGGCGATAGCCCACAATGCTGTACAGAAGCAATGAGAAATCCAATCCTGTGCCACCTCCATCTGGAGCTGCACACGTGGGCATAGCAATGGGGAACCTATGTGCCACACACTATTCATTCTGTCAAGGTGTCTGCATGCCCCAGTCAGACACAGGCAGGTACAACTCCGCAATGGGAATTCCGTGTGCACCCACAGCATGGGTGGCTCCCTGGAACCCACCGGCGGTACATAAAAATATCCCATTGCATTGCCCATCACAGCTGAGGTAGTAATGTCATGTTTAATGCAGGTGGGCTTTGGCCCACACTGCATGCCCCAGTCAGACTGGGGTTCTTTAGAAGAGGAAACAGATGCATTTACAACTCCCTGTGGACCCACAGCATGGGTGGGTGCCAGGAAGCCACCGGCGGTACATAAATATATCCCATTGCATTGCCCAACACAGCTGAGGTAGTAATGTCATGTTTAATGCAGGTGGGCTTCGGCCCACACTGCATGCCCCAGTCAGACTGGGGTTCTTTAGAAGTGGAAACAGATGCATTTACAACTCCCTGTGAACCCACAGCATGGGTGGCTCCCTGGAACCCACCGGCGGTACATAAATATATCCCATTGCATTGCCCAACACAGCTGAGGTACTAATGTCATGTTTAATGCAGGTGGGCTTCGGCCCACACTGCATGCCCCAGTCAGACTGGGGTTCTTTAGAAGTGGAAACAGATGCATTTACAACTCCCTGTGGACCCACAGCATGGGTGGGTGCCAGGAAGCCACCGGCGGTACATAAATATATCCCATTGCATTGCCCAACACAGCTGAGGTAGTAATGTCATGTTAAATGCAGGTGGGCTTCGGCCAGACTGGGGTTCTTTAGAAGTGGAAACAGATGCATTTACAACTCCCTGTGGACCCACAGCATGGGTGGGTGCCAGGAAGCCACCGGCGGTACATAAATATATCCCATTGCATTGCCCAACACAGCTGAGGTAGTAATGTCATGTTTAATGCAGGTGGGCTTCGGCCCACACTGCATGCCCCAGTCAGACTGGGGTTCTTTAGAAGTGGAAACAGATGCATTTACAACTCCCTGTCGACCCACAGCATGGGTGGCTCCCTGGAACCCACCGGCGGTACATAAAAATATCCCATTGCATTGCCCAACACAGCGGATGTAACGTCAGCTGTAATGCAGGTGGGCTAACAATTCATTTGATTACACTGTAGGCGAGGGCCCACAAAAATTGCTGTATCAACAGTACTAATGTACATCCGAAAAATTGGCCATGGCCAACCAAGAGGGCAGGTGAAACCCATTAATCGCTTTGGTTAATGTGACTTAATTGGTAACTACCGTATATACCGGCGTATAAGGCGACGGGGCGTATAAGACGACCCCCCAACTGTCACCTTATACGCCGGTATACAGTGGAGAAAAAAAAAAATTCATTACTCACCTCCCCCGGCGTTCTGTCGCGCTCCGGCAGGATGTCGCTCGCTCCTCGTCCCCGGCGCAGCATTGCTTTCTGAATGCGGGGCTTGAAATCCCCGCTTCCAGAAAGCTAATACACACGCCGGCAGCCATGACATAATTGAATGGCTGTGATTGGCTAAAACACACGTGGCTTCAGCCAATCACACTATTCAATGACATCATTGAATGGCTGTGATTGGCTAAAACACACGTGGCTTCAGCCAATCACACTATTCAATGACATCATTGAATGGGTGTGATTGCTAACACGTGCGCCTTCAGCCAATCACAGCCATTCAATGCTGTCATGGCTGCCGGCGTGTGTACTAGCTTTCTGGAAGCGGGGATTTCAAGCCCCGCATTCAGAAAGCAATGCTGCGCCGGGGACGAGGAGCGAGCGACATCCTGCCGGAGCGCGACAGAACGCCGGGGGAGGTGAGTAATGAAATTTTTTTTTTTTACACTTTTTTTTTTTTGTATTACCGGCGCATAAGACGACCCCCGACTGCAGAGCAGATTTTTCGGGGTTCAAAAGTCGTCTTATACGCCGGTATATACGGTAGGCCAGGAGGCAGCCCAGTTAAAATAAAAATTGGTGGAGGTGAAAGTTTCAACGCTTTAATGAGCATTGAAACGTATAAAAATTGTTTAGAAAAATTATATGACTGAGCCTTGTGGGCCTAAGAAAAATTGCCCGTTCGGCGTGATTATGTGAGGTTTCAGGAGGAGGAGCAGAAGGAGGAGGAGGAATATTATACACAGATTGATGAAGCGAAAAGGTCCCCGTTTTTGATGGGGATACAGAACGATGCTTCCATCCGCGGGTGCAGCCTACGTATTGTTTAGGTATCGCTGCTGTCCGCTGGTGGAGAAGAGAAGTCTGGGGAAATCCAGGCTTTGTTCATCTTGATGAGTGTTAGCCTGTCGGCACTGTCGGTTGACAGGCGGGTACGCTTATCTGTGATGATTCCCCCAGCCGCACTAAACACCCTCTCTGACAAGACGCTAGCCGCAGGACAAGCAAGCACCTGCAGGGCATACAGCGCGAGTTCAGGCCACGTGTCCAGCTTCGACACCCAGTAGTTGTAGGGGGCAGAGGCGTCACGGAGGACGGTCGTGCGATCGGCTATGTACTCCCTCACCATCCTTTTGCAGTGCTCCCGCCAACTCAGCCGTGACTGGGGAGCGGTGACACAGTCTTGCTGGGGAGCCATAAAGCTGTCAAGGGCCTTAAAGAGTGTTGGTCTGCCTGAGCTGTACATGCTGCCTGATCTCCGCGCCTCCCCTGCTACCTGGCCCTCGGAACTGCGCCTTCGGCCACTAGCGCTGTCGTATGGGAATTTTACCATCAGTTTGTCCGCCAGGGTCCTGTGGTATAGCAACACTCTCGAACCCCTTTCCTCTTCGGGAATGAGAGTGGAAAGGTTCTCCTTATACCGTGGGTCGAGCAGTGTGTACACCCAGTAATCCGTAGTGGCCAGAATGCGTGTAACGCGAGGGTCACGAGAAAGGCATCCTAACATGAAGTCAGCCATGTGTGCCAGGGTACCTGTACGCAACACATGGCTGTCCTCACTAGGAAGATCACTTTCAGGATCCTCCTCCTCCTCCTCAGGCCATACACGCTGAAAGGATGACAGGCCAGCAGCATGTGTACCCTCACCAGTGGGCCAAGCTGTGTCTTCCCCCTCCTCCTCCTCCTCCTCACCGCGCTGAGATATAGACAGGAGGGTGCTCTGACTATCCAGCGACATACTGTCTTCTCCCGACTCTGTTTCCGAGTGCAAAGCGTCTGCCTTTATGGTTTGCAGGGAACTTCTCAAGAGGCATAAAAGAGGAATGGTGACGCTAATGATTGCAGCATTGCCGCTCACCACCTGGGTAGACTCCTCAAAGTTTCGAAGGACCTGGCAGATGTCTGCCAACCAGGCCCACTCTTCTGAAAATAATTGAGGAGGCTGACTCCCACTGCACCACCCATGTTGGAGTTGGTATTCCACTATAGCTCTACGCTGCTCATAGAGCCTGGCCAACATGTGGAGCGTAGAGTTCCACCGTGTGGGCACGTCGCACAGCAGTCGGTGCACTGGCAGATTAAACCGATGTTGCAGGGTGCGCAGGGTGGCAGCGTCCGTGTGGGACTTGCGGAAATGTGCGCAGAGTCGGCGCACCTTTCCGAGCAGGTCTGACAAGCGTGGGTAGCTTTTCAGAAAGCGCTGAACCACCAAATTAAAGATGTGGGCCAGGCATGGCACGTGCGTGAGGCTGCCGAGCTGCAGAGCCGCCACCAGGTTACGGCCGTTGTCACACACGACCATGCCCGGTTGGAGGCTCAGCGGCGCAAGCCAATGGTCGGTCTGCTCTGTCAGACCCTGCAGCAGTTCGTGGGCCGTGTGCCTCCTATCTCCTAAGCTGAGTAGTTTCAGCACGGCCTGCTGACGCTTGCCCACCGCTGTGCTGCCACGACGCGCGACACACGACTGCTGGCGTCGTGCTGCTGCTGCTGACACATCTTGATTGCGAGACAGAGGTTGCGTTGGAGGAGGAGGAGGGTGCTTTAGTGGAGGAAGCATATACCGCCGCAGATACCACCACCGAGCTGGGGCCCGCAATTCTGGGGGTGGGAAGGACGTGAGCGGTCCCAGGCTCTGACTCTGTCCCAGCCTCCACTAAATTCACCCAATGTGCTGTCAGGGAGATATAGTGGCCCTGCCCGCCTGTGCTTGTCCACGTGTCCGTTGTTAAGTGGACCTTGGCAGTAACCGCGTTGGTGAGGGCACGTACAATGTTGCGGGAGACGTGGTCGTGCAGGGCTGGGACGGCACATCGGGAAAAATAGTGGCGACTGGGAACTGAGTATCGCGGGGCCGCCGCCGCCATCATACTTTTGAAGGACTCCGTTTCCACAACCCTATACGGCAGCATCTCCAGGCTGATAAATTTGGCTACGTGCACGTTTAACGCTTGAGCGTGCGGGTGTGTGGCGGCGTACTTGCGCTTGCGCTCCAACACTTGCGCTAGCGACGGTAGGACGTTGCGCTGAGAGACATTGGTGGATGGGGCCGAGGACAGCGGAGGTGAGGGTGTGGGTGCAGGCCAGGAGACGGTAGTGCCTGTGTCCTCAGAGCGGGGTTGGATCTCAGTGGCAGGTTGGGGCACAGGGGGAGAGGCAGCGGTGCAAACCGGAGGCGGTGAACGGCCTTCGTCCCACCTTGTGGGGTGCTTGGCCATCATATGTCTGCGCATGCTGGTGGTGGTGAGGCTGGTGGTGGTGGCTCCCCGGCTGATCTTGGCGCGCTAAAGGTTGCACACCACTGTTCGTCGGTCGTCTGCACTCTCAGTGAAAAACTGCCAGACCTTTGAGCACCTCGGCCTCTGCAGGGTGGCATCGCGCGAGGGGGCGCTTTGGGAAACAGTTGGTGGATTATTCGGTCTGGCCCTGCCTCTACCCCTGGACATCGCACTGCCTCTTGCAACCTGCCCTGCTGCTGCCCTTGCCTCCCCCTCTGAAGACCTGTCCTCAGTAGGCGTAGCAAACCAGGTGGGGTCAGTCACCTCATCGTCCTGCTGCTCTTTCTCAGAATCCTCTGTGCGCTCCTCCCTCGGACTTAATGCCCTTACTACTACCTCACTGATAGACAACTGTGTCTCATCGTCATCGGCCTCCTCACCCACTGAAAGGTTCTGAGACAGTTGCCGGAAGTCCCCAGCCTCATCCCCCGGACCCCGGGAACTTTCCAATGGTTGGGCATCAGTGACGATAAATTCCTCTGGTGGGAGAGGAACCACTGCTGCCCAATCTGAGCAGGGGCCCGAGAACAGTTCCTGGGAGTCTGCCCGCTCCTCAGAATGTCTCATTTTCATGGAGTGAGGAGGCTGGGAGGAAGGAGGAGCAGCAGCCAGAGGATTCTGAGTTGCAGCAGTGGACGGCGCAGAACTCTGGGTGGACGATAGGTTGCTGGAAGCACTTTCTGCCATCCACGACAGGACCTGCTCACACTGCTCATTTTCTAATAAAGGTCTACCGCGTGGACCCATTAAATGTGCTATGAATGTGGGGACGCCAGAAACGTGCCTCTCTCCTAATCCCGCAGCAGTCGGCTGCGATACACCTGGATCAGGAGCTCGGCCTGTGCCCACACCCGGACTAGGGCCTCCGCGTCCTCGGCCGCGCCCACGTCCTCTAGGCCTACCCCTACCCCTCAGCATGCTGTATTACCAGGAATGCAGAAACACAACACTGTAATTAAATGTGCCGCTTATTGGCCTGTGGTTGCAGGCTGAGTTCGCTTACGGAATGACCGGAAATAATTTGGCGCAAGCCTGCTGTAACACTTAGCTGCCTGCGTATTTATTTTGAGAAATAGTACCCCCAGCAGACACGGACCCAGAACACTGAGCAGAGTGACAGGCAGGCCAAATAGATTTTTTTAAAATCTTTTTTTCAAAAGGACCACTGCGTATATTCAATCTAATATGTCTTCTGGCCCTGCCTACACAATTCTGTCCCTGGACTGTGTGACGGAACTGCAGTGCTGCACTGTTATTAAGTGCAACAGAGCGGTGATTTCAGAGCCAGGAAATAATTTGGCGCAAGCCTGCTGTAACACTTAGTTGCCTGCGTATTTATTTTGAGAAATAGTACCCCCAGCAGACACGGACCCAGAACACTGAGCACAGTGACAGGCAGGCCAAATAGATTTTTTTTAAATCTTTTTTTCAAAAGGACCACTGCGTATATTCAATCTAATATGTCTTCTGGCCCTGCCTACACAATTCTGTCCCTGGAGTATTACTGCAGGGCGCAATGCTCTGCACTGCCGATATACCAAAAAAAAAAAAATGTGCAACACTGCTAAAAGCAGCCTCCACACTACTGCACACGGTTAGATGTGGCCCTAAGAAGGACCGTTGGGGTTCTTGAAGCCTACATTAACTCCTAACACTCTCCCTGCCTAACCACCACTTCTGTCCCTGTAGTATTACTGCAGGGCGCAATGCTCTGCACAGCCGATATAGCAAAAAAAAAAAAAAGTGCAACACTGCTAACAGCAGCCTCCACACTACTGCACACGGTTAGATGTGGCCCTAAGAAGGACCGTTGGGGTTCTTGAAGCCTACACTAACTCCTAACACTCTCCCTACAGCAGCTCCAGCACGATAGCACTTTCCCTCAGCTAAGTCACAACGCATCTGAGGCGAGCCGCGGGAGGGGCCGATTTTTATACTCGGGTGACACCTGATCTCGCCAGCCACTCACTGCAGGGGGGTGGTATAGGGCTTGAACGTCGCAGGGGGAAGTTGTAATGCCTTCCCTGTTTTTCAATTGGTCAGAAAAGCGCGCTAATGTCTCAGAGAGGAAAGTGAAAGTAACTTGAACATCGTGTGGTACTCGTTATGAGTAACGAGCATCTCGAACACGCTAATACTCGAACGAGTATCAAGCTCGGACGAGTACGTTCGCTCATCTCTAGATATCACATATTTACGTAATTTAGGTAAGATTGGGGTGTGATATAGAGACTGGCAGGTCGTCAGCCATTTTGTGTGTGTGTCAGGCCCAGCCATATCATCATCCATGTTGTGCCACTGTTGTCCCATTCGGGCCTTGAGTAGTGAGAATGCAGTATAAGTTTCCAGTTATCCCCCCTCCACCTATTACTCCATCCTGCCTATGGATATTCGCATTTAGAAGGCTACTGTGTGACATTCCCCTGGACGAGAGCTGTATTCTGTGTAAATAACCCCTTTCTCTCTATTCCCACCTGTATCTGTTGGTGTAGAAATAATCGTGTGTCCATGTATTTGTAATGAAGTCTTAGAAATATCATTCAACTAGAAGATGGCTTCTCGCAGACACCAAAGCCAAAATTCATATTAGGGAAAATCTTTTAATAAGAGTTATTAGTTGTGTGAAGGTCTTAGCCTGATATGAATTATATTTTCAGACTTAGGCGGGCTAACTGAACAAAACACACCTTAACATATTGTGGTGCATGGCCCTGAACACACCTAAATGGCATATCTGCGTACCTGGGCATAATTTACGTATCATGCTTGGTATCACTGAATAGATAAAATCATCACCAGTAATATGCCAGGCACAAATTCCGAATTGGAGGAACACTTGTGGATATGTGGGAAAAAAAATGGAGAATTATGATTTTTCCACAAGGGATGCATGTCCCCCCAATGCCAACCCTCATAAATGACATCAGAGGGGGCGGAGGAAGGTGTGTCCTGAGGGAAGCTTTAAAAACTGGGTCATTAGAAAGTGATTGTCAGACCTTTGGAGATACACCCCAGTGTAAGCACTTTCCCATTGCTTCAGTTACTCAGCACGACCAGCAATTCTCCTGATATCCAACCCGGAATCTTTCTATTATCCCTGTTTTATTTTTAGTACTGTTTGTGTGTATACTTCTGGGTAACAACCTTTCTGTATATCCTTTGTGTGTGTGTGTGTATATATATATATATATATATATATACATATATATATTTGCACTGCTACCCTTCTTTTAGAATAAATCTGCAATTTGTTAGTCAAGCCTTGTCCGTTTTAAAACGAACCATAACTCTGAAAATTAAGTTCTTAATTAGAGAAGAACGAACGTACTAGGATAAGCACTACTCGTCCGAGTAATGTGCTTTATCCGAGTATCTCTCCGCTCGTCCTGAAAGATTCGGGGCGCTCCGCTGCTGACAGGTGAGTCGCAGCGGGGAGCGGGGCAGAGCGGGCGGGAGAGAAGGAGAGAAAGATCTCCCCTCCGTTCCTCCCGGCTCTCCCCTGCAGCTCCCCGCTCCGCAGCGCTTCCCGAATCTTTCAGGACGAGCAGAGAGGTACTCGGATAAAGCACATTACTCGGACGAGTAGTGCTTATCCGAGTACGTTCGCTCATCTCTATTCTTAATTCATAGTCCAGGTTCCAGCTTACCGGTGACATACAAGTTGTTGGTGGCAGCGATAGTGTGTGGTTACTGTAGAGTGTGGGAGCCATTAGACTAAATCAGGTGGTGATGTGAGCTTTCGTTTCGCATGCGTGCATAAGCCTGTGAAAGCTGGGTATAAATTAGCCTGTATTCTAATGACTCCGCGCTTACAGCCCTGCTAGAGTGATCGATCAAGGCTCTGCCGTGACAAGTTGGTAGCGGCAAGTGCACTTGGATTAGTCGATCCGTAGCACAGGGTTTTTCTTTACCCAGTAAATTGAATTCGGATTGCAGAAACACCAAAGTTAGCTGCTATGGGTTAAGCACTGCCTTTTCTGATAAATACATGCCATTTTTCTTCTTATTTCTTAATACACACACAGGCCAAGACTCCACTGATCTTAAGTGGATAACCCCAATCCTGTTGTCTAAAAGATTAAACCACGATTTATAAACTACAGAGTGCATTTTCATTGTATCAATAGGAGCAAAAAGTCTTGAATTTTATGGGATCATCCTGTATCATGTACCGTCTTCACATGGTGATAGCAGGCATTTAATATTTTTGGACTATAAATTCACTAAAACTCATTGAGCAGCGAGGCTCTCATTTCAAGCCATCTGATAGGTTGCCAGCAATAGGAATGAAGCAGGGGGTAAATTTTTCTGTATTGCGTGGTTTAAAAAAGTGAAAATTAAAATAATTACCTGCAGATCTCCCATTGGGGCAGTTCTTGTGGGATATGTAATGCTGACCGCACATCAGGGTTGTTCAGGTAGGTAGTGAGGTCTGTGCCATTCATACAAGGAACACCCATTGATATCGGCTTGTTTAACCGAGACGCATCCTTCAGCCTCTGTTGAATGTAAAAAAAATTTTGAAACTTAGGGCTTATTCAGATGACCGAATGCAGAAATACGCGTGTCTGAGCATAGTATTGTACTTTTTGCGTATACAGGACCACTTCACACATGCATAGCACACTCTTTTCGTGTATTAAAAGCCTAACGAGGTCCAGATATGTTTTCTTTGCATTTTGTGCAGTTTCACATTTTCCCTTGCATATTTGCGCACCTCTTTTTTCCACTCATGTGAATAAACCTATTGAGATTAAGGGGTTCTCTTCTCTATTTATCGCATGTATATTTTACGTGCACAAAAGCATGCGCAAATACAGTCGTGTGAAGAAGCCCCTAAGTGGAGTCATTACTGAGGATACACTCATAAATACAAAGTCATGATCAGATGTGATGGTTCTTCCTCATGTTTACCTAATATCATCTATGTACCTACTGACTATTTGGTGTTTTGCCTTCATATACGTACCTTACTGAATTCAGAATGACTTTGAATAGACAATGTCCCCGGGTGATAGGCTTTAATATGGTCCCCATAGTCTCTGCAGAAAGAAAAGATACGTGGCCCATCATACAGCAGAACATCACTGATCTTATCTACATTATTTGATCCTGATGCCAACAATGGGGCACAACATTAGAAAGTACATTATAAAATTACTCTACCCAAAATGCATTTCTGTTTTACAAGGAATCTTGTATTTTGGAGGCTCAGCTTGGGCTGGGGTCTACTTTTTCTAATGAAGGCTCATCTATATATATAAAGGCGAAAACCCTCACTGACTCACTGCCTCACTCACTCAATCACTGACTTGCCACTAATTCTCTAACTTCCCGGTGTCGTACGAACTTGAAATTTGGCACGACCATTCTTTAGGTCCTAAATAGGAAAAGTAAAGGGGTCACAACTCGAATATTCAATGCTAAGTGCAAAAGTAAGCGCACCCCTATGTAATGTATCTAATCTAATTCTCTAACTTCCCGGTGTCCTAAAAACATGAAATTTGGCATGACCATTCCTTGGGTCCTAAGTAGCAAAAGTAAAAAGGTCACAACTTAAATATTCAATGCTACATGCAAAACTATGTGCATTCCTATGTTATGCAACTTCCCAGTGTCATACAAACTTGAAATTTGGCACGACCATACCTTAGATCCTAAATAGAAAAAGTAAAGGGGTTGTAACTTGATTATTCATAAATAATTGCAAAAGTAAGTGACCCCTCCTATGTAATGTACCTCATCTAATTCTCTAACTTTCCAGTGTCCTACAAACTTGAAATTTGGCATGACCTTTGTTTAGGTCCTAAATAAGAAAAGTAAAGGGGTTGCAAGTTCAATAGTCAATTCTAAGCATGAAAAACTGCGAAAATCCACGATATATGAGGTAGTTATTTTCTAAGAAACCAAAAAGCCTAGGTAAAGGATTTGTATACTGAGGAGAATCTAACTCACTTCTATGTGTATACTGAGGAGAATCTACCTCATCTCTACGTGTATATAGTAAGGAGAATCTACCTCACCTCTGTGTGTATATACTGGGAGAATCTAACTGACCTCTGTGTATATGCTGAGGAGAATATACTGAAAGGCTGTAAGGTACATAAGGAAGCGGTCATGAACTGCAGGGATGGAGCATGCCTTTAAGGCTAAGATGAATAAACAAACAATTAGGACAGCGCTCCACAACAAATCCAGTGATATCTTTAAAAGGAATAGATGAAGGGACTCACCAGGTGTGTAGCGGGGTACCCTCCTGGGAACTCCCGCTAACACCTCCACATCCCGCTGGGCATATAATAGCCACTGAAGGATCCTCTCAGTTTTCTTTCTTATCCTGTAGTTACAGGAGAGCTGCTCAGATAGTGTTGTGCCTACTACATACTAGATGCGATACAGATCCAATAAAAATAAAAAACTATATCCAGCACTCGCCAGAAGACAGATGTTCTGACCCTTTAGCCAAAGTATTGGTTAACTTGTTTATTGCAACGCACTCAGGCAACTTTTTCAAGCAAAAACCTGAGAGTAGGTTCTATCCATATATCTGCCGCTGAGGATGTAACACTCAAACAATAAATGCAGACTGGGATAGAACTGGGAATAGAAGTAGAACTGGAACTCTATTTAAGAACCTCATGTAACTCTCCACAAAATGAAGGTATATCCAAGGTGGATTAGGTCATTCAGTGTGAATATAGCCTACTCTACAGTTTACCCCATATTAGGGGAGCCCAGTGTGTCCATGCCACTGAGCTGTAAGTGTCAGCTATTTCTTGGGGGATAGCTTCTGAAAACTCTGGAATACCATCTTATGGCTGTCCTATGAGTGCAGGATTCTTTTGTAACCGTTTTGTTTTCTTTCCTTATTCTATGTGCCAAGAAGTTGTCCCCCTCGAGAGGTTCCAAATAATCCGTGCAACTCTCCTCTGATACAGTGGATGCCACCAGCATAGGAATCAGCAGACTGTGACCCATCCATAGGACCACAGGTGAGGACCTGGTGAACCCGATTGGGTCCAGGTGTCCACACCAGGTGAGTCCTAACCACCTATATTCTGAGGTGCTTTCCCGTATTTTAGTAATTAAAGTATCATGGGATCTAGTATGATGGGATCTATTGGCTTTTCTCAGGTTTACATTTTTTCATGAACAGTACAATGTAGTAGGCTACGCTATTGTTACATTCTGCCCATCAGGGATAATTGGAAGCTGATGGAATCGGAACGCCAGTGTGACAAACTTCTGATACAACATTCTTATTTGTTTGCCCTTTGTGCCACAGCCTGAGACAATATACTATGGTCTCCAATTAGTAGGTTTATGCAAGAGATTTTATTTTCAGGGTATAGAACATACATAAAATATAATAAAATGATCCATGTACCTGATCTCACCAGGTTCACCCTCCACACATGGCTGATAAAGATTATATATATTCAACTTTGCGCCGTATAACGAACTGAAGGCTTGGCCAGTCTAGAAAAAGAATGATAACCACCATCATCTTGATTGCTAATACGGTGATATTTTGCATGTATGTGTATCTTGTGTGATAATGTCTTGCATTAATAAGCAGTATGAGGTTTCCAATTTATTGTATTTGTACATCACTAGCACTTACGACCCAGTATGATTCCTGCCATTTCCAATGCGCATTGTATAATAGCAATATTCATGGAGTGATTGGTGGCACAAAATGTTCGTAATACTTACTTCATCTTCACATCCCTCTTTGCTGGAATTAACAAAATTACAAACTTTCTTTGTACAGCAAGCGTGCTCTAGACGATGCCATGTCCTATATCAAGAATAACAGGACAGAAAAGAAGAATGGGGATGAGACGTATTAGACATGATGTTCTCATATGAAGACCTATCAGTTATTTCCACCATTTTCACATCCCCATAGAATCTAGTGTATATGGAAGTTGCTATGTACACGAAGGCTGCTGAATTGGAAAAGCTGGATCTTTCCTATTCCTTTTACTGCTGGCTAAACATCTGCTGAGCCCACAGAGACTGATATATGCCCTTTAGAAATGTGTGTATGTCAATATTACAAATCAGCATTTAATGGTTCCATAGTAGAGTGCCCATTGTTAAAATTATAGATCTGCGACTAAAAATCTGTTTGATTATTTTCAACTAATTTCCATGTATTTTGGTGTGCTGAAAATGAAAAAAAATTGAAAAACATCCTAGACTTCAGGATTTACCACAAAATGCAAAATTCTCTTCAAATTTAGCAAATGTTTCTCAATTTTTGGTATTCTTTTTAATCTTAGGGTTTTAAACTAAATTTAAAGTCAAAATTAGTATTAATTAATTCACATCAGTGCATTTAAGATATACAATGCCAAAATACATAACTTTCAAAGAAAAGAACTTCCAGAGTGAGATAATGGAAACCAGCATCAACATGTTGCAAGCTGACCGCGCAGGCTCTGACATCCACGGGCTTGATTCAATTTTTTTTCTTACTTCTCGCCTGTGTTACTATTGTATCAACGCCACCAGAAGTATGGGTGGAGACAAAATATAGGGTGCTTGACAGGGCGGTGACACCCTGGAGCTGACAGCTCGTTGCCCCGCTCAGTGTCTGCCGCCATTGCCAGTGATGCAAGCTCTCTGCAGCTGTGGCCGCTGACAGCTCACTCCCCCGCTCAGTGTCTGCCGCCGCTGCCAGTGATGCAAGCTCTTTGCTGCTGTGGCTGCTGACAGCTCACTCCCCCACTCAGTGTCTGCCGCCGCTGCCAGTGACACAGGCTCTCTGCTGCTGTGGCTGCTGACAGCTTGCTCCCCCGCTCAGTGTCTGCCGCCGCTGCCAGTGACGCCAGCTGTCTGCTGCTGTGGCCGCTGACAAATGGATAGTGAGGGAGTAACTCCCACAATCTCTTTGTGTTAGCTGGTCATTCTTAAATCGTGTTTACCCAAGTTAGCGTTATGGCTCCGCGTAAGTGTATTAATTTGCCTGAGAGTTTCTGTTTCATTTGTGCTGAATATACAGTGTTGAAGCAACAGCTGAATATTACAGACTTTGTGAAAAAAGTATACTGCGCATACTTCGGACTAAAACTTGGAGATAAAGATAAAGTTTGGGCGCCTCATAAAGTGTGCAAACGGTGTGTTGAGGACCTCTGAAATTGGTTCAAGGGTAAGAAAAAAGCTTTCCATTATGGGATTCCTATGGTATGGTGAGAGCAAAAGAACCATGGTGACGACTGTTACTTTTGTTCATGCGATGAGAAAGGGTATAATTCCAAATGTAAGCATTTCATTTCATACCCCAATCTTCACTCAGCAATTTGCCCCATCCCCCATGGCACAGATATACCAGTACCCAAGCCCCCTGCTACCTTGGAAGAGATACCTAGCTTCCGATGAAGGTGGAGTCATACCTGAATCAGATGACGAATCAAGTTCTGACTTTGAAGATGATACAAGACCAAAAATTTTTTTCCCAGGAGGAGATGAATGATTTGGTAAGAGACTTGAATCTTCCGAAAGATGCCGCTGAGTTACTCGGTTCAAGGCTTAAAAGCAGGAATTTATTATTGCCAAGAGTGTCTTTTTCATGGTTCAGACATCATGAAAAGGAGTTTATTCCTTACTTTGCCCAGGAAGACAAGTTGGTTTATTGCATTGATGTCGAAGTTTTGATGGGTCAATTCAAAATCCAATATGATTCAACGCAATGACGTCTTTTCATAGATTCTTAAAAATAAGTCTCAAAGCAGTTTTGCTCCACAACAGCGGTCTTTACGCTTCCATCCCTGCAGGTCATTCTGTTCACTTGAAGGAAACCTACGAGAACTTGGAATTGGTTCTTCGTAAACTTAAATATGAAGGCCACAGTTGGCAAGTGTGTGGGGATTTAAAGGTCTTGTGCATGCTGCTCAGGCAACAAGCTGGATATACCAAATACCCTTGTTTTCTGTGTCTATGGGACAGTCGAGACCGACAAAATCACTGGAGTAAGAAGAGTTGGCAGCTGAGGGTGCTCTCAGTTGGTCAAAAAAATATCCTCCGAGAAACTCTGGTACCTCCACATAAAGTTTTTCTACCACCTCTCCATATAAAATTGGGATTGATGAAGCAATTCATGAAATCACTTCCAAGAGCTGGAGAATGCTTCAAATATTTGGTCACCAAGTTTCCAGGCCTCTCTGATGGATTCTCAAAAAGAAGGGTGGATTGCATTTAAAGAGGTCATAGAGAAATTTTTAGGCAATAAGAAAGATCCTGACTACAAAAAGATCGTCGGACAAAAGCTGAAAGCATTTCAAGCTTTAGGTTACCTGATGATTGTGAAAGTGCATTTTCTCCAATCTCACCTTGACTACTTTCCTGAAAATTTGGCAGCTGTGAGTAAAGAACAAGGTGAACGATTCCACCAGGACGTTAAAGAGATGGAAAGAAGATACCAGGGAAAAGGGAGCATTCCAATGATGGCAGACTACTGTTGGATGTCTCAGAGAGACATTCCAGATGCTACTCACAAGCGTAAATGTACCAAGAGGAGCCTCACAAGGAAGAAGAAAAAATATTGTAGTGTGTTTTAGTGAGCTCATTTCAGTTCAAAAATTATTTTCATGTAAAATTTGTAATTAAAAATTAATTTTATAAGTCTATTTTCTTTTATTTTGAGGTATTGCCTTTTTTAACATAGATAACGGAATTGACAGGAAATGTGATGTCCTATGACAAAACAGAGGTCATTTTTGGATTCAGCATACCAAAAAATATAAAGATTACATGGAATAACCAAAACAGCTCTTAAAAAATGTTTTTTTGCAGACCGTGTAATCACTTAATTTAGGTGATACTCAAGGGTATCATAGTCTTATCAATCAAGTATGCCTAATTATTATATAGACGATGCATCAGAGAAGAGTACACATCTTATGGATTCCATAAACATTTGGCCCCCCCAAACATTGTGGTATGTTCCACACATGCTGTATTACCATGATAGTCTAAGTTAGAAGCATTGCTCCCTGGGAAAAAAATTATGCTTCATATAATACAGACCAATGAGGGCCTTCGTGTGAAGCCGTATAGTTTTTATGCGTGATGAAGTATGCAGGTTCTCCCCATAGTTGTGCAAGTTTAGTAATTATCCAGCTTCTCCAGTATCAATTAATTGGTACAAGAACATGTAGCCAGATCTACAGTAGGATGAAGGGTCACATAGATATAGGAGTACTGGCATGGGAGCAAGTTTTGTACAGGGCAGTAAGAGTGCACTGTACAGTATCTACAGACAGATGAAATGAACATATAGGCAACCTCTATATACACACTTAACAGGTCTTCACTTTACACTCACTTCACATCCAACAGACCATGGTAATATAAAAAATATGCAAGGGAGTTGTAGTCCAATAGATAATCTGTGATCCCATTTCCTATAGCGAGGCCCTGAAATTGAAAGATTAAAAATTTTTTTTAAAACGCTCGTATTATAATCTCTTAGAAACTGTCATCCCTTCCCCGCACCATCAGGATCCCTAATGCCACATTTTTAAAACTGTCTGTGTCGGGAAGGGAATGTAAGGCAGTGGAGCACCTCACTTATAGGAACGAGCTGCCTCTTCAACGCTGTTACAAGTGGCACAACTAAGCCCCGCCCCTTGGTGAATCGACCAGTATGTCACCATTTTTGACAGTAAAGTAGAAGGGTCCCGGTATAAAACAGCAGCAGGCGCCACCTTGACAGAGTTAGAGTGGCATTGCATTTATAAACTTTTAGATGTGTGCACTGTCTCATAATGTTAGGTCAATAAAAGGGAGAAATGGAGAGTCCCTTTATAGTTGACCATATAGTTTACATCACTTATATGTTCTACTAATACTTAAATTTAAATAAATATATATATATATATATATATATATATATATATATATATATAAAATGTCTTCTTACCTTCAACTTTATACTGCTGTCTTTTTCAACCTCCACTGCCAGAGCAGGAACATAAAAGCCCCCATAACTCTCCCCTGTTATGTAAAAATCATTTTCAACGAACTCCGGGTAGAGGCGAAAAAAATCCTTCAGGGCCATGTAGTTGTCCCGAGCAGTCTGGGAAAGAAGTACGGAAGAGAGGTCATGTAGGCACACCCTCCCTGTATTCTTTGTATAGGTAGTGTAGCAGGGTGTATGCGCTTTATGTCCGCTGTAATGAACTTGCAGTCAGGTGTTAGTGAAATATCATAGATTACCATAGTCTCCAGGAAGTAATGAAGTACAGAGCCTTTCCTAGAGAGTGATAGGCAGACAGATACAGAGTCTCATTTGTCTATTGAGTGTGTTTTCTGCCTTACTTAAGCCTCCAGGAGTAGAATAGGGCTGTCATTAACTTATCTCCCTCTGCTGACTCTGTTCCAGTCTATACAGTAAAGTTGACAAGTGAGATCCAGAAAACTGAAAATGGCAGCTTATTGTGTGTTTTTGTTGTATGACTAGTGTGAAAACTAGTTTCTAATTATATTTTCCCATGATTATACAAATGAATAGCAGATAGACACAAGCTCCTACCTGTGCATCACCTGTGGTATAATTTTTGTCATCAGAATAGGAAAATCCAACTCCAGCAGGGGATTCCAGATAGATAACATTCGCAATCTAAAACATTAAATGAGAAAAAAAGGCAAAAGCAAAATGTTTGTAGCAAGGTGATTTGTTTGCTACTACTGCTGCCTTAGTGCTCCATGTTCCTGGTATGAAAGCTAACCTCATCATCTACATGATGTCCCTGCTGATTGTCTGGGTTAGACTCTATCCACATGGTGTGTTTCCGAGGCATACAACTGTATGATCGCATAAAGACGATACATACTACAAGCACAACAGGCTGCGCTTTTCTGTACAGCATATAAAAGGCACACCGAAGTATACCAGCCTAGTCATAGCGTGCCAAAGGGACACATTTATAAGTATACGATCACATTGGTATATGCAATTTGAGTGATTCTGTATATAATACTGCATAAAACCCAAACCACAAACTACAAAGGTAAAAGTAATCTGCTCACCTAGTAACTGCTAAACTATTGGCAATGACAAAGAACCTGTTGCTGCACAGCTTAGATATGAAAGCAGCCTATCATGCAATATCTATATATATATATAAAATAGGATGTATGTATGTATGTGTGTATGTGCCACCATAACTCATGAACGCCTGAAGCAATTTCAAGCAAACTTGGTATATATATATATATCTCATCCCATGGGGACAAATTTGCTGGTGGGAAGGGGGGTGGGAATGACAGTCCCACTACCCCTGGGGGGGAGGTGAGGTATGCTAGAATTGCACTTGAGCAGATGGTTTTTATTCCACAGTCTTTTCTAACACAGATGACTTCCTCATCATCATACACTAATCTATTACACAGACGACCTCCTCCTTATCATACACTAATCTATTACACAGACGACTTCCTCCTCCTCAAATACTAATATATTACACAGACCTCCTGCTCCTCAGATAATAATATCTTAGACAGACAACCTCCTCCTCTGCTCCAACTACCGCACAGCTTCCCACCAGCACTAAGCCACTATGCACCACACAGTAATGAGCCCAGCACCCACCCTTATGAAATCTGACCAAGAGGAAATCTGTGTTGCCCATAGCAACCAATCACATCACAGCTTTCATTTTACCTCAGCAGTATAACAAGTGGAAGCTGAGCTGTGATTGGTTGCTATTGGCAGAAAAAATTACTGGGGAAATCGTGAGTTTTTGATTTTTAATTACGCCAGTATTACACAGACCTCCTGCTCCTCAAATAATAATATCTTACACAGACAACTTCCTCCTCCTCAAATACTAATATTACACAGACGACCTTATATACCAATATATTACGCAGATGACCTCCTCCTCATATACTAATATATTACACAGATGACCTCTTCCTCCTCATATACTAATACATGAAATCAGTACACACATATATATATATTCACACACACATAAAATACACAGGCAATGCCGGGGTAATCAGATAGTACAATATAAAATGAAGATGACATTCCACTACACATGAGAAAGGGCAAAATCTTGATAGCTAAATAGGCTATACAACAGACCATGAGAATTATCACCTTATTCCAGGAATGCTCATTGTACTTCAGGGTCCGGCCATCTGGCTGAATCTATCATAAAGATAAATAGGATGATGATAAGTCTAAATTCTTTGAAATCACTAAAACTACATGTTCTGGAAGAATCTACTAAACTCACCAAGAATGGACCGTGCTCTGTTAAGAATCCATCGAGACTGCTGCAGCCAGGACCTCCATTCAGCCACAAGACCAAAGGACAAGACTTGGGGTCATCCTGACACTCCACAAACCTGCAGAGAGAAAGATAGTGAAGATAGATGGAGAACAGGGCTGGCGGGGTATTGTTCATTGACAACTCACCAGTAATGGAGCTTTTTTCCACCCGATACATCGAGGAATCCAGAAAACTGTCGAAATGAGGGTGGGTTACTCAGACCAGGAAGGTTGAAGACTTCATCTTTCTCAGGAGCAGCTTCTGCTGGAAGTACATCCAGAAACAGAGCACAAAGCAACAGTGGAAACATCTGTAATACCAGAGAAGAAATAGTAGATACAAGAGAAAAAAATGCTGCACCTTCCCGTCGCCTCAAACATCAATCCCAAAGTCAACTTTACACATCTACAAAATGTGCTCCATCTAGTATAATGCCATAAGCTTAAGATATACATAGACACCTTACATATTTGTTGGCAGATGCCGCCAATTGGGGTTTAACCAGCAGACAATCCAATGTCTATAGGTTGTCTTGAGTTGGCCATACATGAGAGAAGAGCCCACTGACAATCTCATGTGTATGAGGGTCCGTCAACTGTCCCTTAAAGTCAGATGTCAGGCAGAGAAAGAAATCAAGCATTTTGGATTCTTTGCTCCCGTTACTTCTCTTCACTGAAATTGTGAAGTTAACAGAAATAGCGATCGTCCAGATGGGCGACTGACCGGCAGCTATCGCATGTGTGTGTCTGGATCTAGACATAAGATTGTTAATAAAATATTTACAGTCCTCACCATCTCCTTGTCTTGGTCTCAGCACAGTATGACTTAAGTGCTAAAAAAGTAAGCCTTTATAAGCAGCCGCACATGACAATACCCGTTATCAGTCATATGCAGAGAAACCACTAAACACTTTCATATCTTTACCGGATTCAAACGAATCAGAAAATTAATAAGCAGAGTAATTAGTCTATGCATAAAAGTTGTCCAGTTTTGTCACATACAGTGTTAATATATCAGGTCATCTGAGCAGTATCCATGTTATCTCATCAGAGACGTTATGATGTGACTGATAAGCAAGACTAAAACTGATATAACCCTTGTACATGATATACAACATGGAAATGTAAAACGTCTGGTTGCAGAAACACAAAAAACATGTCACGCTAAAGGCGCTGACCTAATGGGATGAAAACCTTTAACAAGCAACAGAAAAATTGCTGAAAAGTCTGTGATATGAAGTAATAACTATATTCCAAAGATGGGATCTCCGGGGCTATGGCTATACATACTGAAAAACTGCTTTACTGAAAACACTCATCTACTAGCGCATTGGACCTCCTTTGACCTTCAGAACCACAGCAATTCATCGTGGCATAGATTCCACCAGGTGTTGAAATCGTTCTGTTTTGTTAGGAAGCTTACCCTAAAAAGACACTTTTCTATCAGGAATCTTGAAAATCCCACTACTATCTCTCCTGCCACGGCTACGCCTCACAAGCAGTTGAGGATACGAGGAGTTTTCTACATGAAGAACTCTTCACTACTAACCTCAGACCCTTAAACACGTTTTATCCAACAGAACATAAAGGTCCATATATAGAGACTTTTTGCAAACAATGTTCTAAATGACTTCAAAACTTTGAAGCAAGATAACAATAGCCTCAATAACATCTAATGAGCGACATTAAATGACAATGATCACATTATTATTAAGAGTGTTAATTGGATGGGGGTGGTCGTCATCATGAATAGTGATTCCTATGACCAAGAGGCACTATCTATACTGGGAGAAGAGGAATATTCTAGAACATTGAGTGGTAAACCTGTCTCACATATTAAGAAAGCTCTATTTTCTCTTGTGGAGGGTGCTCTTTTGAGGAACCTCATAACAAAAAGTGAAATGGACTTTATTTGTATTAACACCCCAGAGACTCCATATTTCTACTTTCTGCCAAGAATTCAAAAATTAATAACCAAGCCCCAAGGATGACCCATTATCGCTGGAGTAGGTTCTATAACAAGTAACTTGTCACAATATGTAGACTATCAATTGCAATGTTTTATTTCCTACCTTCCTTCATGCCTGAGGGATACAGGACACCTCCTAAGTTTAATTAAAGAGGTATAGTAGAAGGAAACCTACCTTTGGGCATCCTTAGATGTTAAGTCCTTATGCAATAACATACCTCATGATAGGGGGATCCAGGCTATTAAATATTTTGTTGACCAGGATTCCCTAATTGTGGTCGAACAGTGGGCTTTTATTTTAGATGCCATGTATTTTATCCTAACTAACAATTATTTTATTTGTAATCGCGACTTTTACATCCAGAAGAAGGGTACCGCAAGGGGGACTAAATTCATGCCCAGTTACCCCAACTTATACAGTACATGGGCGCCTTTGAAGAAACCTATGTGAATAATCGTAAAATAGTTTTCTATAAGCATTTTATTGATGACATTTTAGTTGTTTGGGATGGCTCGGAGGTGGACCTCGAGAATTTTATCTTGAGTCTAACAATAAAGTATGGGGCCTGGAATTTTTAGCCAGTGTAGATGTTTTTTTTTAGATTTAAATCTTTCTATTCATGAAGGTCAGGTCCGAACTAAAACACATTTTAAAACAGTAGATGCCAACAGTCACCTAGATTTCAGGAGTTGCTGTGCGAAAAAATGGAAGCTCAAAATTCCCTATAGACAACATTGCAGAACTAGAAGGAACTGCACCATGGATTCAGACTTCACTAAACAATCCAATATTTTTAAAACCCGTTTTAAGGAAAAAGGGTACCCTGAGACATTGGTATCATCAGCAATAACAAAAGCATAATGTGACAAGCCAGACACTCAGCAGAGATCGAATGGCTTTAATGAAAGCAAGACCCCATCTTTTGTGACCAGATTTAACAAACACCATTTCCTTTTAAAAAAGATTTTATCAAAGCACTGGGGCATTTAACAAGGTTACCCTTTCCTGTCAGAATAAATTTTAGATGATCTATGAGTAATTTAAAAAAAAAACTAAACTTTCCGGAACCTCATAGCACCTTTACGACCCCAGAAACGAGAGATGACGAACCCTCAAACCTCATCCGATATTTGGGGTAATTGTATACATGGGGTCTTCAAATGCAGTATTGGTGGTTTTCCCCACCATAGTGTCTTTTGTCACTTTGCAATTCATCATAACAGGGATGCAGCTTTCATGTGCCTCACTTCTTTAGAACAAATACCCTATGGTGAATTTGCAAAATTACATAAGAAAGAAATGTATTGGATTTACATTTAACCCCTTAGTGACGAAGCCTGTTTGCGCCTTAGTGACGGAGCCAAATTTTGGAAATCTGATTTTGGAAAGCCTAACTCCGTAAAGGCTTTACATATCCAAGTGATTCTGACATTGTTTTTTCGCCACATGTTGTACTTCATTTTGGTTGTAAAAAGAGACCGATATAATTTGTGTACATTTATTAAAAGCGCCAAAATTTGGAAAATTTTGAAAAAATTGTCATTTTTTCACATTTTCAACTGTAATATCTCAAGTATGTCCAAACATACTGTACAAATTTTTCATAAGATATATATTTCCATCTGTTTACTTTATTCTGAATGCACATTTGAAAAGCTTTTGTGTTTTTTTTACCATTTAGATGACGTACAAATTTAACATTACTTTTCAGCATTTTGAGGAACACTTTGTTTTCCTGCACCAAGCCAAGTTTGCAAAGGCTTATGAGTGTCAGAATAATAGTTACCCCCCCCCCAAATGACCACATTTTAAAAACTACACCCCTTATGTATCCACTGAGGGGTGATTTTCATTTTTTTGGCAATTCAATCATTTTAAAAACTGCTTTTTTTGTACAGCACACACATGAATGAAGACTTGCACCCCAAAATGGATACCCCTGTTTCTCCCATGTTAAGAGACATACCCATTGTGGCCCTAATCTTTTGTCTGGATGCACTACGGGGCCCAAAATGTAAGGAGTAGTCGGTGGCTTTCAGAACTGAAATTTAGCATGAAGGTGATTTAGGCCCCATTGCCCACTTGTAGAGCCCTTGGCAGTTGTATCAATTTAAAAACTGTTTTTTTTGTACAGCACACATAGGAATGAAGACTTTCACCCCAAAATGGATACCCCAGTTTGTCCCGTGTTCAGAAACATACCCCTTGTGGCCCTAATCTACTTAAAGGACACATAGCTAGGCCTATAATAGAAGGAGCACCGGTTGGATTTCAGGGTACAACGGAATAAATTCCAGGCCCCATTGCCCACTAAAAGAGCCATTGAGCATCTAAAACGATAAAGAACTCCCTCAAATGACCCCATTTTAAAAAGTAGACCCCTTAATGAATTCATCTAGGGGTGTACTGTGTATTTTGACCCCACAGTATTTGAATGAATCTAAGCAAAGCAGAAGGAAAAAAATTACAATTTTCATGTTTTTGGCAATTTTTTCAATTTAAAAACAGTTTTTTTTGTACAATGTACATAGGAATGAAGACCTTCACCCCAAAATAGATACCCCCGCTTGTCCCGTGTTCAAAAACATACACATTGTGGCCCTAATCTACTTATAGGACAAATGGTTAGGCCTATAATGGAGGGAACACCCATTGGATTTCTGGGCACAACTGAATAAATTCCAGGACCCATTGCCCACTTGTACGGAATAAAAATTGACACCTTTAACAAATCCCCCCCCCACACCCCTACCCCTCCACGTCCTTTTCGGCGTTCCCCAAATCTTAGATAAAAGTAATAATGTGAACTGTGTAGTATTTCCAAAGACAGGGGTAATTACGGAGGCTGGTTGGAATGGGCACATGGGGCAATAAAACCGGGTATCCCCCCTCCTCTCATGCTTTTTGGGGGTAATTTCTTGACCTCAGCGGCAGGGATGGAGTGTAAAAAGTGGCGCTCTGTGAGTCTCCGTAAGCTTGCGGAGATTCGGCGGTCTTGCACAGAAGACGCTCAACAAGCTGCTCCTGGAACTGCAGGAAGGCAAGCATTCCTGGGGCTTCTTGTAAATTGCGTATTACAGGTAGCAGTCTGAATAACGCCAGGCTCACGCAGCCGTAGGTGGAATCCGCTTGCAGAGACCCGCAGCGGATCCCAGCTGTGAGCCCGGCTGTGACCCTGCATACGGCCGCGTAATGTACTGCGCATAACTGCCTACTCACACAGGCAGTTATTCGCAGTACTTTCTTTTTTTTGTTTGCATTTCCCGCACCGTCGCTTAGCGATGACGCGGGTACCCGCAGCCCGTATGCAATGTAGTTGCGTATGGGCTGTGGGTATATCCGCGACCACGGAGCACAATGGGCTCTATGTTGCGGATATCCGCGGTAAAATAGAACCTGCTGCGTTCTCTTTTCTGCAAGGGGATTACGAAATTCCGACCCACTGTGAGCGGAATTGTGTAATCCAATGCGATTGATCTGCGTAATACCGCAGATCAGATGCATGCGGAATCCGTAATTCCTCTCCGGTCATGTGAGACTGGCCAAAGGTTGATCGCTACCTTTTTATCACGTGACTGTGGACCGCTCAACGAGGCCACCCGTCATGGCTCCGGGCTCTCGGCGACCGTTGGTCGCTGGGAGCAAGGAGATTTAAAATTTCCTGGGCTCCCCGACTCCTGCGCATGTGTCCGGTGTTTTGCCAGCGGTCGCATGCGCAGAATCCGGGAAAGTTCACGGAAGAAGATCGCGTTGGGGTGCAAATACGGAGGCTTCCGTTAAAAAGTTTCATCTCCTCTCACCGATCGCATCGGTGAGGGGAGATGAACCTTCACCTTTTTTTTACTTTTACGTGATCGCCATTATCCATTGGATAACGGGGAACACGTGACCAGGAACCGCGGATCTCCATGAAATCTCCAGGCTCTCGGCTAAGTTTTGTAGCCAAGAGCAGGGAGATTTTAAATTACGCTGGCAATCCACAGCTTTTGCGCATGCGCCTGCCACTTCGGCGACGGGCGCGTGCGCAGAAGCTGGGGTAAGGTCCGCGGATTCCTGGTCAGGCCTTAGGTACGTAATTTCATCCTCCCTCATGGATATGATCCGTAGGGGGTGATGAGATGTAAGATTTTTAAACTTTTTTTAAACTTTTTTAAACTTTTTTTTTTTTACTTTTTACACTTTTTTTTAAACTTATTTACACTTTTTTTTACTTTACATGATCACTGTCATCCATTGGATGACAGTGATCATGTCCCCAGTGACATCCCTCTGCTCCGGGCTACACATGGCAGCCAGGAGCAGAGGGATTTTAAATTTCCCGGGGCTCGAGCCCCTCTGTGCACGTGCCCGATGATTGATATCGGGCGCGCATGTGCAGACGGGGATCTTGGGTCCCGGGACATCGGGACATCGGAAAGGACTTAGGTATTTTCAGCTCCCCTCATGGATCCGATCCATGAGGGGAGGTGAAACTGACACTTTTTAAAAACTTTTTTGCTGGATAGCGGCGATCGCGGGCGAGGGGACCACTCACCGCGGTCCCCGGTAACACCTCCGGGCTCCCAGCTACCTTCAGGAGCCGGGAGCCAGGAGATTTTAAATTTGCCGTAGGCTCCCGGGCTTCTGCGCATGCGCGTGACGTCATCGTCTGGCGCGCATGCGCAGAAGACTGCCGGCGGGTCCGGGAGGACCAGAATCTTCGGGGGCAGTGTGGAGAAGACGGGTGAGTATTTTCAGCTGCCCTGATGGATCCGATCCATCAGGGCAGCTGAATCTTTACTTTTTTACAGTTAAAACAAGAAAAAAATACTTCAGCGCTCCGTTAAGCTGTATCAATGTGTATCAGGATCTTACTTGTTTGGGGGTGCCCGATCTCCTGGCACCCCTCACATCCAAAGGAGCAGAAATCCAGTGGAGAGAAGCGTATTCTTATAGGTCAAATTTAATATGTTTAAAACAAATTTACAAAATGCGATTTTGTAAATTTGTTTTAAACATATTAAATTTGACCTAGAAGAATACGCTTCTCTCCACTGGATTTCTGGTCCTTTGGATGTGAGGGGTGCCAGGAGATCGGGCACCCCCAAACAAGTAAGATCCTGATACACATTGATACAGCTTAACGGAGCGCTGAAGTATTTTTTTCTTGTTTTGACTGCATATCCTTTTCCTCCTTAAACGCATATGTTTGGAGTCATCTTCTGCTGCTCTCCCTCTGGGATGTCTTAGGACCGTTGACCTGGAAAACAACCAGATTCTGGTATAAGAGGCTCACGTGGACCAACTAACTGACCGGTACCTAAACCTTAGGACCGGTTCAGTTGCGGTGAGTCCCCCTATACATCAACCCTCTCTGTTCTTTCTTTGTAGACCACTGCAGCGCCGCTTCTGATCTATATTACTTTGTTTACTTTTTTACAGTGTTTTATTTACTTTTTTGCGATCGGCGCTATCCATTGGATAGCGCCGATCGCAATGCTGGGGGAGACTGCCCGCATCCTGGGATGACAGCTCCATGCTGTCGCCTACCTGCGGGCACCGACAGCATGGAGCTGTCACGTCCTCAGGCAAGTGGGCATTAATCCAAAGAGGATGCATAAAACTACGTCCTCTAGGATTAAAGCCCACTTGCTGAGGACGTAGTTTCCCGATGGGGCGGTCGTTAAGGGGTTAAATACCTTATCTCCCAATGGTGTGAATGAGGCTTTAGAGAATTTTTAAATATGAAAAAATTTAAATAATAATACATTTCTCTTCAATATACTTTTAAAGAGTATATATATATTTTTTTTTACACACATACACACACACACACACACACACACACATATATATATATATATATATATATATATATATATACATATATATGAAAAAAGATACTTCTATAAAGGTTTATTTGGAGACTATGGATTTATAATGCAGTTTGATTTTATATATATATATATATATATATATATATATATATATATATATATATATATATATATATGTGTGTGTATGCATATATATATATATATATATATGTGTGTGTGTGTGTATGCATATATATACATATATATATATATGTATATATCTCTTTTATTTTTATAAAACTTTCCAAATGTTATTTATTTGAATTCCTGACCAACACCCAAGGTTTTATAGTCTTTCTATACATTTTTACACTTTTCTATAGGTTTTTGGTTGTCTCATATTGAACAATTTTTTATAAATTTTAATTGAAAAATCCTTCTCAGTTACCCTTGTAGTGTCCAAAGAAAAGTCTTTCTAGTTCTGATTCTCTAGTTCCCACAACACATCGCCCCTTTTAAAAATACATTTAGTTTTTATGGAAGTCCTTTATATGGTCAATTGTAGATACAGTCAGGAAGAGTTGAAGTTCATAGTAGATATTGAAACTCAAAGCCATGTGCTCTACATATTATCTATTGAAGTCCAAAAGGTAGACGTCACAGATACTGGAACCCAGAGGACGGGGTGATGGTCAATTTGATAAAAGAGTTCAAGAGCGGTCTGGATGCCTTTCTTGAGTATAATAATATTACAAGTTATAGTCACTGATTACTGGAGATCATTTGTTGATCCAGGGATTTATTTTGACCGCTGAATTTGGAGTTGGGAAGAAATTTTTTCAATAAAGTGAGGAAACAGACTTCTATCTCATGGGAGTCAATATTGCAAGATAATAGGCTGCACTGGATGATTGGATATCTTTTCTAAATCTTACAAACTATGTTACAATGTATACAGTTTTACTTTGACCATACAGCATAGAAATATTACATTGTATTGTAATAGCAGTGCCAAACAATGCCTCACCTTGCTCAACTACTACCAAAGTACGGCAATCAAATAAAATCCAATATCATTGTTACATAGTGTCTAAGTAAAACTGGCCTACAATTGATATTAAGATTTCTGGTGGTCACAAACTTTTGGAGCTAGGCCATAATGGGGTGAACAGTTTCCGACTCCGTTCTTTTCATGATTGGAGCTTACACCCACAACCCTGGAGTTTTGCATAAAATCAAGTGAACAAGTTCTCCGTGGATCTGTTGCAGTGCGAGTCCACATGGGAATGGGAAAGGCTAACCACCTGAGTGACTTCGAATGAGGCCTGGACATCGGTGCTAGACTAACCAGGATCAGAATTTCAAATACTGTCAATCTTGTGGGGTTTTCCCTTGCAACACCGTCAAGAGCATAATGGTGTGAATCACTGGGATGATTTCACCATTTTATCTCATGATAGAAAGAGGAATAAGTTCTTCAATTATAAAAGACATCTCTTACAGAATTGACTGCTAAGGTGTAACCTGACATCTCTGAGCGTGCGATTTTAACTCCCAAAAATGACAAAGCAGCTGCTATTGATGATCTGCACTAACTGCCCTAACACCTTGCACATCAACAACATCATCTCTACTATAGCCTCTGCTATACATCCTCATTGCTAGCCTTAACGCTTTCTTCCTACACCCACCTCTAATGCACTCCATCCACATCAGCCACACTCTCCTCTACTGACCCATGCACAGCTCACACACACTATTCACCTTCCTCAAATGCCTCCATTCCACTAACACCACCAAGAAATACCTTAGCCACCTTCACAAATCCCCCAACCACCTGCTCACCCTCTCCACCCTACTACTTCTAGCAGCTGGGGACATTTCTCCCAATTCTGGCCTACCCCTTACTGCTTCCTACCACAACCTCCAACAAATCACACTAAAACACATCCAAACCCAACCACTAGCCCTTGCGCACCCTCCCCTGTCCTCTTTCAATGCGCCCTCTGTAACTCCCAGTCTGCACAAAACAAACTCCCAACTATCCACGACCCCTACACCACCAAACGTCTCAACCTGCTCGTCCTCACCGAAACGCGAATACAGCAGTCTGACACTGCTTCCCCTGCCGCACTGTCCTACAATTGCCTTCAGTTCTCCCACGGCCCTAGATCGGATGACAGGCGCAACGTAACAACGTAAGAACAACCCAGAAACTGACAATACCAGGGACTACAGAGGGAAAATAAAGTGTCCCTGGTCTAGAAATACTACCAAACCGCAAAGAGGGACAGCTCTTGTGTTGCTACAGACTGGGCGCTGACAGCTTGGCCATTGAATCAGGCTGGCACAAACAGAACTACAAGTTCAAGGAGAGCAGTCTGTGCCAACGTTGTGCCCAGGAGGCCGTGGAGGATGAGGCCCACTTCCTGCTGTGATGCCCCAGATACTCAGCAGTGAGGGACAATCACTTCAGCAGTCTTCAGTTCCATGGAGGAGGAAACTAACCTGCTGGGGATACTATCTGGCAAAAATAGACTATTTTTGCAGCTTTTTTCCAAACTTATTTCCCCATGATTTCTTTTTTTGGCAAAAATCTTGGTATTTGTATAGTGCCAACTTATTCCGCAGCGCTTTCTGGTAATTATTACTTATTACCCCCCACCAAGCTGGGTTGTCATTTTACCGGCCTCGGAAGGATAGAAGGCTGAGTCAACCTTGAGCCGGCTACCTGAATCATGCGGGAATCGAACTTGCAACCTTCAAAAAGGAGCAGTCAGATGTTACCTGTAAGTGAATGAGTTCTGTAATGCAATACATTGTGTGGTGATGATTATTTTGTGGCTTTTGTACACTTTTTATGGAGTTTTTCGATCAGTGATATTTCTTTTCTAAGCGTGCTCTGGGTATGGTGTTTATTTTTATGCATTTATCATTTATCTTCTTTTGTAGGACTGCAAAAATGCATGAAAAAAACACGTTAAAACAGTCTGCATTAAAAATATGCCAGGCCCAAAAATATACAATGAAATTCATTATATTTTTTCACACGGCTATTAAAAAACTACCATATGTGTGAATGAAGTGCATTGTGTTTTCAATTCTCCCTCGGGGTTTTGCTTTTTTATTTTGGTATGAATAGTGATAAAGTTGATACTAAAGTTGACATTGGGAATAGTGGAACCCCAGCGGGAAACCTCAGAACACTTATGTGCCCATAGCCTGGCAGTTTTGTGGAGTGCACAGATGTAATTGTCTAACAAAGAATAAAATACTGGCACCTAGGACACAAATAATACCGCTATACTTTGCTCAATAATAGTGTCACAGTGTGCTTAAATATGTCAATTAGAAACTCATACAGACACCGGTACACAATAAAAGAGAAGACAAAGTAGTATCAACATGTTGTGTACAGGTCCACAAGCTGTAAGAATTTAAAGGGATTCTGTTATCTGTAATTCGGGCAACAGGAATCCGGGACAGGGAAGCCTATTACCCTTTTACACTGCGGCATTTCAGCATATATGCACTTTGGAATTTGACTTGGAGCTGAGCTCCGAGTCATGTACGCAGGCCACACCGGCCTCTCCCCACTCGCTGTATGAAGACTGACAGCTCATCTCCCTGCTTTTGAATAGATGGAGATGTCAGATTTCATACAACGGGTGGGAGAGGCCAGCCCATGCGGCCCGATCTCATGACTCGGAGCTCAGCTCCAAGCCAAACTTCAAACTGCATTTATTCTAAAGTGTTTCAGAATAAAGCACTCACAGGGGGCAATAGTCTTCTCTGCCTTGGGTTCATGCTGCCTGTGATTTGGGCAGCATGAATGTGATGACAGAATCCCTTTAAAGGTTACGGACACCTTTGGGGACAAATTCTTTTCTCACTTAAATGCTTGTATTTTGGGCTGACAATTACTTTTACAATAGTGTTTGCTTAAAATGTTTCCACCGTTTGCCTTCTGCAGCACCTATGTACCACAACATATAGAAACTGCAGACTGAGTTTCAATAAGAGATCTGTCAGTATGGACTGATGGCTTAGAGCACATTCAGATTTGTGCTCAGACCTCCGTCCGATTTCCATTCTTCAGGTTCCTCCTGGGAGCCGAATAATGAAAGCGCAAGGACCACAGGATGCGGCACAGTTTGCATATATATTGCGATAGATACAATCTGCAGAATGCAAACAGTGCAAAACCTTCCATCAAACGTTATTATAAAAATAATTGTCAGCCTAAAATATGTGCATTTAAGTGAAAAAAATTGTCCCCAAAGATGTTCATAGCTTTTAAGGGCAAACACATCTCATGCCTATCTAACTACCATAGTGCTGCTGTGACAAGGACTGGACCAAGCCCACCCCGGATGTCACACCCAGAAAATCAGCAGGCTATGTCCTCGGCAATGATGTAGACGGTGGCGCATCACCAGCCAAGAAAATCAGGCTGCAGTAGGCAAAGTCCTGCGCTCACCAGTGATGACAGCGGAAGGGGTGATCATGATATAAGTCATGTGTGCCGCTGGAATCTTGCTCTTCCTTCACTTCTGCAGTGGCCTTTGCACTCAGGCCTCTTCTGGTTCTCATGTTGAGTCCTTAGTTGCTCACAGTCATCTAGGGTGGCCTCCGCCACTTTTCATTCTTTCTGCACAGCTCAGCTGAGAAAGGCCTCGTTCTCGCACAAGTTGGTGCATGGTCAGTCAGTATGACTCTTTTCAATCAGTTCATGCACAAACTCCACTGTTCCCTACAGGAGTGCGCACCCACGGACTGAATGAAAAGAATCATACTCTGATTAATTGCTCACTTTCTCAGGTAACAGCGTGGGAAGGGGCAAGTATAAACATTACACCCCCAGACTCAGCTGGACCTATCCTATAAGCACTATAACTTATTGTGCATATAGGAGATGACGGGTTCTCTTTACGGTTACACAGCATAAGGCCAGTTTCAGACAGGAGTATTTAATTGTGTTCACAATACGGATCTGTATTATGGATGTGTTACAGATGACATCACAACCGTATGTCATCAGTATTGCAGCACTATTTACCTCTGTATTATTGTTATGTTCTACTGGGCAAATAATAATCTGTATTTGCCCAATAGAAGATAATAGTAAAATGGAGGCAAAAACGTAAAAAAAAAACATTAAAAATACGACCATGTGAATAGATACAAAAATCTATATTAGCTCCAGATTACAATCCGCAAAACACAGACCAATCACGGAGCTAAAATACACTTGTCTGAAAGCAGTCTATGGGTGGCTTCACGTGGCGAGAAAATTGCGCGATTTTCGCCTGATGCGATAGTCAGTAAAAAAGCAGATGATGAAGCCAATGATTTACAATGGTTTCCTTCCCATCTGCGATGTTTTCACTGATGCCATGTTGAGCGGATTAAAAAATTGCAACATGCTCTAACTTTCTGCGATGTGCGATTTTTTTTATCTCCCATGTTTCCCTATAGAGACTTCTTTTTATCACTTCGCAACCCAACAAATGCACGTTGCGATGCAATGCGATTTTAACATTAGGAAGTCCTATTGACTTTTGTGATATGTCACACATCAGTATGTTTCTTGGATATACGACCCGCAGTGACATTGGGAGAACACTATGTAAGACATCCAATGGAAATAAAGACAAAGACACAAAGATTTAAGGGGTAAGACAGAACATTTTATTTCTAGTTATAGGAAATGGCAGATTTTATTATGGGGAATTTTGAGGCTGAGTTGATCCAGAGGAAGGCGAAAACCCTTTGAGAGGAAAGAGCCAATTATCCTTGTATAAAGGGGAAAAATTCCTTCCTGACCCCAAATATGGCAATCAGAACAAGTCCCAGGATCAAAGCCGACATCTTACCTTTCTGATTTTCTTTTTTATGTATTTTCGTTTTCATAAATCTAAATAAATCTAAAACTATTTATTTTTTGTGTGAAATATAAAGTGTGTCAAACTAAACCTATTTATAGACTGTGTTGATCCAGAGGAAGGCGAAAACCCCCTTGAGGAAAGAGCCAATTATCCTGTTTTAAGGGGGAAAAATTCCTTCCAGACCCCAAATATGGCGACCAGAATAAATCTCAGGATCAAACGCCAGCAGCTTACCTCCCTGGTATGTGTGATGTCTGATAAAGTTTTTGTTTTTTAAGTTTATGTTATTTATGTGGCTGTTTCCTTATAAATTAAACCTAATTCTATTTAAGGCTGTGAGTTGATCCAAAGGAAGGCAAAAACCTCCTTGAGGTATGAGCCAATTGTCCCCAAGTTGGAAAAATTCCTTCCTGACCCCAAATATGGCGATCAGAACAAGTCCGAGGATCAAAGCCGAAATTTACACCTATCTGTGTGTATACTTGTGTCTATGTGTTTGTGTCTATACTTATGTCTAGTCTTACTGTATGTGGTGTGTGCTACTTACCCGGCCTGTGCTGAGGTCTTACTAGTAACCAGGAGTTCAGGGATAATAGTCACTCTGGCTATTTTCCCTGAACTAGCCAGTTACTAATCAAGCACAGGCCGCTCCTGGGGGTGTAGATGGTCTTCAGGAGCGGATGGTGTCTGATACCAGCCGGAGGATGTCAAGCTTCAAGGTAGCATGATGGTGATACGCAGCATACAGATGGTGGAGAGAGGATGATGTTGGTAAGCCGAGCTCTTCTACAGCAGCAGTCGCGGGTTCTGGAGGCAGTTGGCACGGGCCGAGCCTACAAGACATAAGAAAGAATTGACAGTTTTACCATTTGTGGATATAAACAAGTGAACTTCTGTAACATGACAACTTGTATCAGATTTGTATCTGATATAAAAAAGAGTGAATATCTGCAACTATGTCTTTACTCTGAGTTATTAGGAGTTTTGTGTTTGTGAATCTCAGGAGGGGATGACTCAGAGAAAATTACAGAACATTTTTTGCCAGATTTACGCATAAAAAGACAAAAAATTTGGTGCAAGAGCTGCTTGCACAAATATGTAGCAGCCGTTTGTCTGCTGTGCCAGCGCACAACACTTTCTCAAAAATGGAGATGGCTTGTCCAGTGGAGGCATGCCCGCCTAGAACCAACACATTATGTATAATTTCCGCTAGAAGCTGGCGTAAATTATTTCAGAAATTTATGCCACATCAGGCCTGGTGCACATTTCTGTGTAGGCGATCAGAGAAATGTTGGTCTTAATATATTTTTCCCGAAGACTTTTGCTATTTTGGAGGAAATGTTCTTTATATGAAACTTTCTTTGGTATGGCAAGTTTTGTTACAATGTACTGATATAATTGTAGGCATCCTGTGTATATAGGTGTGCATAGGTGTACAGATATGTATGAGTGTGTAAGTGTGTCTAGAGGGTACTTACCAGATGGTTGTGGCTTCCTTCACCATCGGATTCTTCTCGTCATTCTAGGAAGAAGTAGAGACAAAGTAATTACAGGAGCAATAATAATGAAGACTGCGGACCTGACATGGTGACATGTGGATTACTATATGACCTCCTGTGCCATCTGACACCAGAGAAACAATAATGATGAACACAGAGGTCCAACTAAAGAACATCAACCCTAGAGGAGGAAGATCTTACCGGGTCCAGCTTAGTGAAGTGAACGAGAATCCGTCCATGGGCTGAAAGGGTGGTCCATCCTCCGGCCACTGCAGATCTCGATTCTCCAGAAGTTTCCGGAACGGCTTGAATGGCGGCTGCACTCTCTTTAGTTCCAGGTCCTCCCAATCTATGGTGGTAAAGAAAGGGTGACCTCTGATGCTCTTATACACACCCAGCCTCTTCTCAGGAGTCTTCCGCAGCAGTCTATGCAGAAGATGCTTCACGTCAGCATCCAGCCAAGATGGAAACTTTGGCTCCTTTCTGGTGATGGCTTTGATGACCTTTCTCCTGATGGGCCCGTGGTAGAAAGGGGAATGTCCTGACGCCATCCAGCATACGACAATCCCCAGGCTCCACCAGTCAACTGCTGTATCGTACTCCTTTCTGAGAAGCACCTCTGGGGCCATAAACTGAAGTGTGCCGGTCACTCCACTTATCTTGTTGGACGAGGTGATGCCGTCTTGGGCCAGCCCCAGGTCGATAAGGCGGATGTGTCCAGATCTGTCCAGCATGATGTTATCCGGCTTTATGTCTCTGCAATGTGAAAAATAAAAGAAAAATGTTAATATTTTCAGTCTGGCAGTGATATAAGAGATGTAGGATGTACTGCAGCAAAACTAGTCCTAATTCAAGACCCTAAAAAAGCTGGGTACATTATCTCCACCATGATGAGGAAAGTTGTGCTTACCGGTGGACGATGCTGCGTCGGTGCAGGAACTGGAGGCCGCATGCAATCTCCGCTGTGTAGAATCTGAGAGAAGAGTGTAGTATCAATGACATGAAATCAGTTCCCTAACATGTCACCATCATAGTGTCTGTCAGCACCAGGAGAGGGGAGGCACTGTTTATGGCAGTCTGTAAGCCCGCCATTCTTCTAAATACCTGTCATGTCACCCTCAGTATCCCCCCCATCTCCTGATTGGTCATTTACTCACCTCACATTGCTGATGTCCAAGCAGCCGCACATCCTGATGATTGCCGCCAGGCTTCCTCCGGACAGATACTCCGTGATGAAGTAGGCCCGGTCGTCAGACTGCTGTGCGGCATACAGGTGACATATGAAGGGGCAGTCTTGGGCCTTCAGGAGTATCCGCCGCTCTCTCATTATGATGTCTGCGTTGCTCCTTCTTTTGTTGATCATCTTGATGGCCATAAAGGTATTTCTATCGGGGAATGATGCCAGGACCACCTGAAGAAAACATATAGGAAATGATCACGGCCAGCAGCCAGGGGGGAATCATATACATTTATTACATGGGGGACTTATCAGTAGGCCGCTTTCACGCAGCCAAGAAAATCACACGATTAACCTCACGATAAGATTGCCATCTGCTTCCCATGGCATCCAGGGGCCTTTTAAAACACCCCAGGGCTGTCATTGCAGATTGCCTATGGCATGGCTTAATAGATTGCCTGTCAGATAGCGGTATAATGAATGCTATGGCATTACATCAAACTGCAGGAGGAATCAAAGCATCGTACGTTCTTGTCTTCGATAGGGACTACAGAAAATGTAAAAATTAGTTTATAAAAGTTTTGTTAATTATTAAAAAAAAATAATAAAGGTAAAAAAAAAAGAAAAAACGTTTACCATATGTATAATAAAAAAAATCTAAGTAATAAAACAAAACAACACATTTGATATCACTGCGTCCGTTAAAGTCTGTCAAAGTAACACATTATTTACCCCGCATTGTAAACGCCGTTAGAAAAAAATTGGAGTGTGTTACTTAGCCGGAGATGGGACCAGCCACACACAACCAGTGGAATGGAGTAGGACAGCAGTGACGGAAAGGTGCAGGAGATGAGCACAAATGTTTCCTCGCATCCCAGGAAAACAGCACAGAGGACACGAGGGTCATTGGGCCAGGGAGGATGTGACCCTCCTGCCTGTGTGCGCCCGGGAGGAGAGGCGGCAGCTAATTACTGGAGCCCGTCCCTCTCCCCCAGCACATAATTGTCCTGTATGACTCCATTCCACCGGCACATGCGCAGTTCGACACCGGCTCATTTTCTAACACGACTATTTGTAAACTATTTGCCTCTGATGTAGACGAGTCCCAGCTCCCAGCAGCATCTCTCATTGTACGCAAGCCAAGCCCCAGCACCTGAGATCGGACAAGTACATCAGCGGCGGAGATGGCACAGAGGTTGATCACTGAGTCCATATGGAGACTCACATGTGGAATAATGCACCTGCGGGACGTGGTCATAGACTTTCTGTGGAAAACCCCATGGCTTGGTAGGAGGAGATGCACTGAAGTTTTCTAAAATTACTATTTTTATTACAGTATCCTTGTCTGTAATATTTCTAATAACTCAAGAAGAAAAAAAGCCCCATTCTTCAATGATACTTTGTACAGCAAGATACACCTGAGGGCTCAGTCACACGGGTGTATCAGCGGCAACACGAGCGTAATTCTGCGCAGAAAAATGGCCGCACCGCAGACATCTGCATTTGTCAAAAAAAGAACATATGGGTGGCAATGGAGCTGGTCATGCGGATTTTCGTCCGCATATGGTGTGGCTGTTTTTCCGCTTGGATCGTCACCCGTGTGACTGAGCCCTGAATTGGAGGCCTTTTCTCAGCACTCTTTGTTTCCTATAATCCAGTGATGTTTATTACAATGTCGGCAACACTGTGATATTTTATGTGTCCACTAGCATGCTATACAGGTGCGAGTATCTGTCTGCAACAAACCCTTCCATTTATTATTATTTATGTATTTATTACATATTTGTAGCTGCTGTGCGGACGGTCATTCGGTAGAAAAGAGAAAATGAATGGAGAAGTTGGATGGTTTGAGAGCCGCTCACAGTCAAACCTTTTTCACCCTAAAGTATTCACATCAAGCTGGGATTAAAATAAATCTTCATGGTAACTTCACCGTACAATACAAGGTAATGTGTGTAAATAAATAAATAACGCCAAAATTGTACTTTTTTTTTATTACTCTGTCTCAAAGATAAAATGTAATAAAAAGTGATCACAAAGTTGTATGTACTCCCAAATTGGTACAAACTTAAAGTACAGGACGTCCCGCAAAAAATGAGCCCACACACCACTATGTCAATGGGAGAATAAAAACATTATGGCTGTCAGAAGATAACAGGAAATAATTAAAAAAAAATATATATCTTTGGGAAAAAAATAAAGGTAGTATGGAAAAAAAAAAAAAAAAAACAATATAAATTTGGTATCGCAGTAATGGTACAGACCCATAGAATAAAGTTATCATGTCATACACCATAGAAACAAGACAGAATTTAGTTTTTTTCCATTTCACTCCACTAAAAAATGATTTCAATACATTATATAGTACAATGGAATAATACGCCTTGCCCCGGAAAGAACAAGCCCTCAGACATCCATGTTGATGGTTAAAGGGGTTGTCCCGCGCCGAAACGGGTTTTTTTTTTTCAACAGCCCCCCGTTCGGCGCGAGACAACCCCGATGCAGGGGTTAAACAAGAAAACCGGACAGCGCTTACCTGAATCCCCGCGCTCCGGTGACTTCTTACTTACCTGCTGAAGATGGCCGCCGGGATCTTCTCCCTCAGTGGACCGCAGGGCTTCTGTGCGGTCCATTGCCGATTCCAGCCTCCTGATTGGCTGGAATCGGCACGTGACGGGGCGGAGCTACAAGGAGCCGCTCTCCGGCACGAACGGCCCCATTGAGAAAAGAAGAAGACCCGGACTGCGCAAGCGCGTCTAATCTGGCAATTAGACGCTGAAAATTAGACGGCTCCATGGAAACGAGGACGCTAGCAACGGAACAGGTAAGTGAATAACTTCTGATAACTTCTGTATGGCTCATAATTAATGCACAATGTACATTACAAAGTGCATTAATATGGCCATACAGAAGTGTATAGACCCACTTTGTTTCGCGGGACAACCCCTTTAAATAAAAGAATTGTGATTTTTTTTAAAGGGGGGCAGAAAAGCCGAAAATAAAATAAAAAGGGCTGCGTCCTTAAGGGGTTAATATTATATAAATAATCATTCAGAAGGCTTTTGGGGGCTTAAGTGTCCCATGGAGAAGTACCCTAAGCCTGTCATGTGGATTAAATGGCTGATAACAGAAAGCAATAGCCTGCATTCAGTTGTACAGTAAATGAAAATAAGAATTCGGGTCACTGTCCCTTTACCAGAAAATAAGCAGTTATAAAACTTACCTTGCTGAAGCTTCCTCTGCCCAAAGTCTGTAGGGCGGTGAAGCGACTGATGTCAAAGCTGCAGTCTGATGGTACGAGGTCCTGGCTGCTGCCCGGTCTTGGCTCCTCATCCTCAGCTTCATCCTCTCCACTTCTCTTCTTCTTTATCTCCATGAGTCCACTAACGGTGTCCTCTTCTCTCTTCCGCTTCTTGCCATTTGCTTTGTGTCCATTGGACGCCATCTTCACAATACTGTAGTCGATCCAAGCGCTGCCGTCGACAGTTGCAAGGAAATGGCAGTTGGCCGAGTTGAGGTCAAAGGTCATTGAAGCTGATGTTGGCATCTGCCTGCCAGTACCCTGCTCTGCCATATACATAGTGATGTGGGCATCATGAGTGATGGTCTAGTGCCCAGAAAAAATGGGAAAATTCCTACCTGGTTCTTCTAGTACCACATTATCAGTAGATGGGACAGAGATGCCACCTTATGTCTGGGTTGGCAGTGGTGCCCATAGTTCATTAAAAACTTCTGGGGTTTTAAAAAACTGATGTGTGGAAATTGAAATGAAACAGGTGGAGAAATAAACCATAAATTGTGCTAATAATAAGGCCTTGTGAGGGTCATTCTCGGCTCCATTCAATAAGTGATCATCCTCCAGATGCATGACGTGTATTTCCATAGGTTACAATGGGCAGTGCCCTCGCCAGTGTGGATCTGGGTGTACAGGGCGGAGATGCTTCTATGGAGGTCACAGAGGGGTTCATCCACGATGATGGACTATTCTGGGGTGGGATATGTTAGAAAGGGGTCATTTAGAAATGTAAGGAGGGTCCTATAAATAAGCTGTCGTAGTGGGAGTCATTGTTGGGGGCTGTAAATTGGCGCAGTAATGTATATACGGCATTATGAGACCTGAGAAGCACTGAGGCTTTATTTATTAGATGGAGCCCATAAATACTTTATCATACAAATGTAAGAGTGTCCAATCTGAAGTCGGGGGGATGAGAGGTTGTGTATAAGATATTGCCAGGCTTAGGGCTGAGACAGACGAACGTGTTTGTAGAGCATTTTGCGGACATGAAAATTACACTCACAGACTGTGACAAAGCGAAGCCATTGATTTCAATGGATTCGTTCTCACGAGTGTGTTTCTCGCGCAATTCCTATGGCGAGAAATATAGGTCCTGCCATACCTTTCTATAATTCTTTTTTTCTGCGCAGTCCGTAGCGCAGGGTTTCCGGCAGCCATATTGACGAAGACTTTTAACTTGTTCATGAACAAATACGCCCTGCAGCGTCAAGCGTATTTGCGCATATGTTCGTCTCTTTAAGCCGTTATAGTTGGGTTTTTCAGAGCTGTGTTAACCATTTGGCAAACTGTGCAGCTGCAGTGGGCTCACTCGTTTCCATGCAGAGGAGTAACTTGTAGTAGAAGACCCCAATGCAAAACCTGTAAAAGGGGCTGCAAAAGTATAATACTTCATTTATAGTACTGGTGTGCTCATATTGAGAGGAGAGACCTTATGGGCCCCCTAAAGCTCTAGGGCCCGGATGCAACTGCACTCGCTGTACTCCTATAGTTGGTTAGGCCCAGAACAGCGGCATTGTTCCTTGAAACCAAGACGCTCCCATTGAACACAAGATGCTACTAGTGTTCTAGGAGCGCACAGATGTGTCTCCACAAATCCAAGACATCTGTAGTCTTCTAGATATACTGTATAATAGAGATATTATATAACTTTGCAGCTCCCTGTGGGCCGTTTGCCCCCCACCTTCCCCTGTAATAGGATGGTGCGGCGGCAGCAGTCAGTGAGATGTCACCTGTACATTGTAAATCAGAAGACAGAACAGTTCTTCCAAGTATGGAGGAAGCAGCTCCATCTCCTAGTAGACTGTAACTATCATTATGTGTCTGTTGATCTGCAGCACAAGTCATGTCTCTGGTACTGATGGTGCAGACCTGCAAAGTGTCTGCATGTTTACATGTCGGTCCTGGGGGTGCAGAACGATGGAACTAATAAATACACTCATTGTCAAAAATTCCCAACTCTGTTTCGCTCCTACAATGGTTCCAACCTAAACTGTTGCTTAGAATTGTACCGCTGCTGTATTCTTTTTTTTTCTTCAATTTTGTCTTGTCACTTAATCTGTTGAAAACCTAAGGAAAATCTAATATTTCAAAAAAAAAAAAAAAAAAAGCTCCCCTATAAGAAGTTGTCAGAATCTAATGAAACTTTCTTTGTGTGATTGTAACGTGATTACAACATCAGGCCTTAGTCAGACGGGCGTTTTTAGCCGCGATTTGCGCATGCGCATGCGTCCGGCGATTTTATAAAACCATTGCTTTGCAATGGTATCGGACCCATGAGCGCTTTTTATGCGCTCGTCCGATAAATTATAGAACAAAAAAATCGCAGATCGCACCTATCTGCGATCTGCGATTCCTGTTCTCTTCTGTATATGCGCTCAATGGGGCCGGCGGCAGCAGCGTCGTCCCCATTGAGAACATATAGAAGACAAATCATTCTTCTCTGCCACAGCTGTAACAGCTGTGGCAGAGAAGAACGATGTTTGCCCATTGAATTCAATGGAGCGGCAATACAGCCGCTCCATTGAAAGCAATGTGCTGCCGGCGTGCGCGGGGTGAATTGTCGGGAAGGGGTTAAATATATAAGCCCTTCCCTGCAATTCATCCTAAAATGTGTTAAAATAAAAAAAAATTGTATACTCACCTTTCCGCTGCAGCTGGAGTCCAGCCGCGGCCGCTGTCAGTTCTCCTGATCTGCTTCTCGGCACTATTCAGCCGGCGGGGCTTTAAAATCCCCGCCTGCTGAATGATCTGCCTCTGATTGGTCACAGCCCTGACCAATCAGAGGCAGGTTTCACTCACACACCCATTCATGAATTCATGAATGGGTGAGTGACTGCTGCCTCTCAGCGCTGAGAAAATCAGGGGCAGGTCTGACTCACATCCATTCATGAATTCATGAATGGGTGTGAGTGAGGCATGCCTCTGATTGGCTCAGCGCTGAGCCAATCAGGGGACAGGTCTGACTCACACCCCCTTCACACCCACTGCAGGACGGCTGCGCGGAGCTCCGGCGGCCGGGAGAAGGTGAGTATACAATTTTTTTTTATTTTAACACATTTTAGGATGGATTGCAGGTAAGGGCTTATATATTTAAGCCCTTACCGACAATTCATCCCGGGCTCGCCCGCAGCGCATTGCTTTAAATGAAGGCGGCTCTATTGCAGTCTCCATTGAATGCAATGCGCTGGACAGCTCCGGCCCGTTTCTAATGAAACGCGGCTAGGAGCAGATTTTCGGGCGATTTGCGGGCGACTTGCGCGCACCGGTCACGCGATTTGCGGATGCGCATCCGTCATGCGATCCGCAAATCGCGCGAAAAAACGCCCGTCTGACTAAGGCCTCAGAGCGAAAGGTTCATTTATTGCAGAAAACTGAACACTTGAAGGGAGGATCTATTACCCTGTTGTACCGCCTCTAGCTTGGATACAAGATGTGACACGGAGCACATGGAGGCTCTAGTACCTTGTTAAACCACCTCTAGCTTGGATACAAGATGTGATACAGGTGGGCATGGAGGCTCCAGTACCATGTTGTACCACCTCTAGCTTGGATACAAGATGTGATACGAGCAGGCATGGAGGCTCCAGTACCCTGTTGTACCGCCTCTAGCTTGGATACAAGATGTGATACGAGCAGGCATGGAGGCTCCAGTACCCTGTTGTACCGCCTCTAGCTTGGATACAAGATGTGGTATGGGCCAGCAAGGAGACTCTAGTACCTTGTTGGGACGCCTTTAGCTTGGATACAAGATGTGATACGGATGGGCATGGGGGCTCTAGTACCCTGCTGTACCATCTCTAGCTTGGATACGAGATGTGATATGGGTGGGCATGGAGGCACTAGTACCCTGTTGTATCGTCTCTAGCTTGGATACAAGATGTGATACGGACGGGCATGGAGGCTCTAGTACCCTGCTGTACCATCTCTAGCTTGGATATGAGATGTGATATGGGTGGGCATGGAGGCACTAGTACCCTGTTGTATCGTCTCTGGCTTGGATACAAGATGTTATACGGGTAGACGTGGAGGCATACAGGTTCTGTATGGTATCCTGCGGCATATCGCTCCACATTTGGTGTAACTGAGCCTCTATGTGCAAACTCAAATGATACCATACATGTTCTATTGGAGATAAATCTGGTGGCCGAACAGGCCTTAGAAAAGTGACAATGTTGTGGGGACATTCCTGTTATGAGGGTTAAAATTCTAAGTGCAGCACCAATCGGGCCCACCCCACTTGCCCCGCTGCCGGCGGTAAGAAGAGACACCACACAGGGATTTGGTATCATTCCTCACACGGGAGAAAAAACTGCGCACTTTATTACAGATTACATGAGATCTTATACCCTCTGTCCCATCCCCACTATGGGGTGATGGGCTCATAATCATATATGGGCAGTCCGGATTTCCGCCTTAGACAGTGAGGCGCCTCTGGCTTATACAGAAAATCACGTATTCAATTAACTCCAGTACAAAGAATTACCCACACAATTCTAAGAAGTCCGGCCTAACATCCATATATGGGAAGTCCGGATTTCTGGCCTAAGACAGTCAAAATTATGTACATTTGAACATCTTGATATCTTGTTTCTGGGCTTCTGGGAAATCGGCCAAGTACATGCGTCCTTGCGTCTGGTTCGGTATCTTCTCTGAATTTCTAGAACATCTTCTTGCAAAGCCTTGCAAAACCTTGGGATATCTGATTTAAGGCGACGTATTAAGTTTTTTTCATTTGGAATTGAATAAAACTTGCATATAGGTATAAAAGCATAAAAAACACATATGGCAATATATATATATACCCTCACAAACCCCCCTAAAAAACTTAATATGGAGATCAAGCATCAGACTTTGCACTCTTCCTTGGTCGTCTCTCCCTTGCGTCAGGGTTTCTCCACTGCCCGTAAGTCCCTACTCCTAAAAGGGAAGGGATCCCTACCTCACCTCAGAAGGAGGCCATGGATTCCCTGGGCTTATTTCCGGGCCTCCATACCCTCTATCTGTACAAGTTAACACCCCACAGGGTGTGCCCTCGCCGGAACCTAAGGTCTTCTGCACTTTCCCTAGGCAAATGGGAAGTCCACTGACAGTCCATCTTATGAGACTGAGGCAGGCGCAGTACTAGTCCATCTCTCCATTCTTCTGGTAACATACGTGGTTGCCATTATCGGAACTGGCTCTTCATCTTTTTCAAACAAGGGAAATTTTGGTCACATAAAAGGGATAATACACATACAGGAAATTACATACCCAACCTCTTTCTGCTAAAATCATATCCAGGGCTACTCTATTTTGGAACGCCATGGATGCAGTGGGCCCTAACTGGTCAGCTAACCCTTGTAAAGCATCTCTGGTGTAGTTTACAAACCTCTGCTGATTGTAAAAGATACAATTCATCCAATCTACATTATTATTAACAGTGTCAATAGCAAATAAGGACTCAAAACCTGCTTTAACCTGATCTCTAGAATTAAATTCATCTCGCACCCCCCTTGGCACTCCTATTGTATCTATGTGTACATGTGGGTCAAAGTTACCACCTGGAGTGTCAATGTCTCTCCTAGCACGATGCGGTGTTGGATTCTCACCCTCAGTGTAGGCTTATTGCACATTTCATTATATTAATTTGTTCTGAAACAGGGGGCTAGTGTACAGTAGTCAAAGGTGTGTGTTAGAGGAATTGTACCACATTATAGCATGTAAAGGATATGCAGGATCATGAGTTTTTTTCAGTGCGAAGTGTGGATCCAAGTGGGCTTTTCTTCGAGCTTGACTGCAGTTGGGGTGGTGAGCAACATCTGGTAAGGACCTTTAAACCGGGTTTGTCTCTCAAACTTTTTCACATAGACCCTGTCACCTGGTTTTAGATTGTGACACTCATCTGTAGGACCTGGGAGAAAAGCAGAGACTACAGAATGCATTACTAACAATTCCTTGGGGAGACCCATGACAAAATTAACAAGAAAATCATTCCCCAAACTCTGCTACTGTGGCATGTATCCTCCTGGAAAAAAGAAAAACTAATAGAAGACACTCAATTCAAAATTTACCCGTTTCCTTCATTGCCTTTTGTATCTACTTTCCCACTACTCCGCGGATGGTAGGGTGTGTGAAAAGCCTGGAATATACCCAAAACAGACATGATGTGTTGCATTATTTCACCTGTGAAGTGTGTACCTTTGTTTGACTCAATCACTTCCGGTGCCCCATATCTGCGGATTACCTCATTCATGAGCTTCTGTGCGATTACCTGCTTATTTACTTTGGTAACAGGGTAGGTCTCCAACCTGAAAAGAAATCAACAACAAGCACGTATTCATGCTTCCCAACAAGTGGGAGCTGAGTGTAGCCAATTTGCAATCCCTGAAATGGGTAGAGTGGCCTAGGCAAGTGTGATGTGGCAAATTTACTTCTGCCCTGTTGCTTTCCGGCAAAGATCATGCAAAATTGGACAAATGATGCAGCAGCTACAGAAAACCAAGGAGCCACCCGTCCTTGTTCAAGCATCGACATCATTACTGCTTCGAGAGGTGTGTCTTTCCGTGCGTCAGCTGGGCCATCATGGGGCACAGGGACTATGGTGGGCAAGTGCTGTTGACTGTTCACCATACGCCGTCCCTTTTTAGTCCATTTGTAGTTTTAGTCAAAGTTCAAAGCTATAATCAAAGTCCAAGTTCATATCAAAGTCCAAGATTTTTATCAAAGTCCAAGATTTTTATCAAAGTCCAAGTTTTTTATCAAAGTCCAAGTTTTTATCAAATTCTTCTTTTCTTCTTTCTTCCACGGCTTGAGGGCCGCTGCTTTTGCTGTGTGGCCTGTGATGGCGTTGCCTCTCGCTTCTCCGGTGTAGGAATTGGTGTGAGCTTTCCACCTTTGTCAGGTAGAAATAGGGCCTCCATGAGACTCTGCACCATTGCATCATTCTTAATTGGCTGTCCTGCTGAGGTAAAAAACTGTCTGGCCTTCCATGTTGGGCCTTAATCATGAGCTATGCCAGATGCATACCGGGAGTCAGTGTAAATGTTTGCCGTCTTACCTTCCTCCACTCTACACGCCTCCGTGAGTGCTTTTAGTTCCGCTTCTTGTGCTGCGACATGCGGAGACATTCTGCTTTTTAGGACATCTTGTTGTGTAACCACCGTATATCCAGTGTGGAGTGGTCAATCACCCTGGTACCATCTATAAAAAAAAACAACTCAAAATATGCATTATTAACAAGGGCTTCAGTAACTTTTTAAACTTAAATTTTCTTGTTGCATCACTGCTAGACAATCAGGCTGATATTCTATTTCAAAAAGATCAGAATCTTGTTGCAAAAAATTTAAAAATTTAAAAATGACTTGCAAAAAATTTAAAAATGGCTGATTTGCAATACCTAAAATGGCTGACTTGCAATACCTAAATCACCTATGCCTTCTCCTCCCCCCCTTTAAACCAGGGTACTCAATTGGAAGAATAGTAGCCGGGTTTAAGTTATTATAACATTGTAAAAAGATTTGATGGATGCAGATAAGGCCTGTAAAATGTTAGCACCTATAACAAAAACATGAGTTACACCGGGGAAGAATAATCTACAAAACATCTACTAATATTGGAAATGTGATATCCCTTTAAGTGAATTCATTATTAGTCTGATCCTGCCTGCAATTTCTTATCAAATCTCAGACAGGAGAAAAAAAACAAAACAGGAAAAAAAAAACTAGCTGCTCAAAATTCTCCCCCCTCCCTTGTGCAGGAGGGATGAAACATTACTACGTACTATTACATCATATAGCTCCACCCCTTCGATATTGGCACATTGCGTCCGTCTTCTCAACTTAATTTCAGCTTAACCGTCCACACGTCCACATCTCAACCAAGCAAAGTCCCATGCATGGGGTAGGACTTTTACCCCCAGTCAATTTCCACATCACACATTCCACCACAGCCCGAACACGGGTCACTAACTCACATCCATCCATGCGCTCAAGTCTGCTCCGTCACCCCCCCATTGAGGTGTCCCAGTACATGCAGATGCACGGACAAAAAAAGTTTGACAAACATACATACATCAGCTGAAAAACACTGAGGTGAGTGCTATTATTTTATAAATTACATGATTCTATTGAGATGAGATTGTGAATGAGCGCTATCTTTGACAAATTATGTGAAAAAGTTTGCTGAGTGACTGAAATATTCTATATTTCTTATCTACTGAAGCTATTATATGCTGTATTAAACACTGAAGTATTTAGTTTCTGTGACCCTGACTTTGGAGTGAATTCTGAAAGCCCCCACTTTTTCAAAACAAATCTCTTATCTCTCCGCGACTATGAAACACAAACTGATTTGTTTTAGCTTAAACTATTGAAAAAACATTTTGAAATCATAATTAACACATATGCTGGGACCTTGCAACATTCATTTTCAACCCCTGTATAAGTAAGAATATACATTAGAAATTACTATATTTCCCTGCCTACTAAGACAGTATAACTAATTAAATTCATTTCAATTCATTGCAAGCAAGCAAAGATATTAACCAAGGATGTTATTACATTTTCTCTCTCGCTGTTATCTTCCTGACCTTGGAGACTGAACACAAGCTCACAGCTATATGTCAACAGACTCTTCTCCCCTTCAGCTAACTATTTGCACTTACAGTATATATATATACACATATATATCCACCTAGTATGGATTATACATTATCTATTATCTATCTTGTATTATACACATTTTCATCTCTCTTTACCAACAAATCACGTGCATTGTAACTTCCTTATCGACTTGCTTGCTCCTTCAGCACTTTTCTCCCCTACCTAACTGCCAATATAACCTTCAATAGACACTCTCCTGACGCCCTCTTGATCACTTACTGTACTTTTCAACATTTCACTTACGGATACTTTCTTAAACAAATAATGTGTATATACGTAACTTACTCTGACTGTCTCTCTCTCTCCTTCTAGCAAACCTTGGTCTTCCAAGGCACCTCTGGGTCCTAAAGACCTCCTCCCAGACACCATTTTGTAATCTACCGTGCGGGTTGGTGTCACACATTCTCATTAGAGTTTTCTTACATTCTACAAATTCATCCACACGGCGGCAGCCCTTGAGGGGCTCTATCTTCTTTAATAAGATCTTACGCATATTACAACAACAATAATAACACGCTCCATAGAGTGCATCCCTCTTAATTCCAAATTGTCAGCCCCTTATATACCGGCAAAACAACCGAGGACATCTTCTTCCATGGAACCAGTCCCATAAAAATGCATCTCTCTGAAATCAAATCGTCAGCCCCATATATAAGGCAAAACAACCGAGAGTCCCTATTTCTATGAGACTTCTCATAGAGTGCGTCTCCTCCTCAGCTAAACCATTAACTAACTAAACTAAACCCGAGGGTCCCTTCTTCTATGAGACAAAATAAAAAGTAAGAGAAAAAAATTCTGCAGATACAACAAACAATCTAACAATCTCCACTATCGCTAAAACGCTACGGACTTCAAAGTACAAATAAACTACAGACTAGTTTCTGGGTGAGCCATTGGTGCGCATATCACGGTCAGTGGTCCATGACGGCAAACCCGGAGCCCACACGAGTTACCGTGTAGAACTCTTAACCCAACCCGTCCGATCACAAACCACAGATAGTCAGTCCTGCTGCAAGACTCTCAGCGTAAAACACAACATAAATATATGTTTGTCTTACCTGGAGTTCTAAGTGAGTTGATCAGGCTCGGTTTGCAGCAGGATGCTTTCTCAGCGGCGTGGATCCGGGTGAATTGCGCTGTAAGCTCCGGTTTTACCGCCCCAGTTGGTTGCGCCATTTATGAGGGTTATAATTCTAAGTACAGCACCAATCGGGCCCACCCCACTTGCCCCGCTGCCGGCGGTAAGAAGAGACACCACACAGGGATTTGGTATCATTCCTCACACGGGAGAAAAAACTGCGCACTTTATTACAGATTACATGAGATCTTATACCCTCTGTCCCATCCCCACTATGGGGTGATGGGCTCATAATCATATATGGGCAGTCCGGATTTCCGCCTTAGACAGTGAGGCGCCTCTGGCTTATACAGAAAATCACGTATTCAATTAACTCCAGTACAAAGAATTACCCACACAATTCTAAGAAGTCCGGCCTAACATCCATATATGGGAAGTCCGGATTTCTGGCCTAAGACAGTCAAAATTATGTACATTTGAACATCTTGATATCTTGTTTCTGGGCTTCTGGGAAATCGGCCAAGTACATGCGTCCTTGCGTCTGGTTCGGTATCTTCTCTGAATTTCTAGAACATCTTCTTGCAAAGCCTTGCAAAACCTTGGGATATCTGATTTAAGGCGACGTATTAAGTTTTTTTCATTTGGAATTGAATAAAACTTGCATATAGGTATAAAAGCATAAAAAACACATATGGCAATATATATATATACCCTCACACTGTGACCCTCTTGTGTGTGCGGCCAAGAATTATCCTTCTGAAAAATACCTCTTGGAAGCCATGAGAGACAACATGTGGCTGCAGGAAGCCCTGAACATATCGCTGAGCTGTCATTGCCCCTCATACCACTACTAGGGGTGACCGACTGTCGTAAGCGATGGCGCCCCAGACCATCACACCAGCAGGGGGGGCAGTGGCCCTGCATGCGCAAAACAGTACAGGACTATGCGCATACACATGTGCAAATCAACCTCGTTCACTGCACAAATACGTTGCGCTGAGGTGAGTGTATTTGCACATCCGCTTGTCCGAAAAAGCCCATACTCTGAGTGCATATATGCAATTTAGTTCCCTCGCTATAACAGTTAATAGGAATATTCCACCTAATTGTTTCCATGTGCCCTGATGTAACAGATACACAGAAGTACAAGGTAGAAGCGTGAGGTGGGAAGATAATATGATTATGAATTGTAACTGCAAATACAAGAAATGGCGCTGTGTGGCGGCTGAGCGTGCATGTGTTTGGGTTGGAAGGGGTAGCTGTTAGCTGTCGGATGAATGATCATTGACTATCCAATGTATACAGCCAACTTAAAGGGGTTGTCCCGCGAAACAAAGTGGGGGTATACACTTCTGTATGGCCATATTAATGCACTTTGTAATGTACATCGTGCATTAATTATGAGCCATACAGAAGTTATGTACTTACCTGTTCCGTTGCTGGCGTCCCCGTCTCCATGGTGCCGTCTAATTTTCAGCGTCTAATCGCCCGATTAGACGCGCTTGCGCAGTCCGGTCTTCTCCGTGTTGAATGGGGCTGCTCGTGCTGGAGAGCTGCTCCTCGTAGCTCCGCCCCGTCATGTGTGCCGATTCCAGCCAATCAGGAGGCTGGAATCGGCAATGGACCGCACAGAAGACCTGCGGTCCACCGAGGGTGAAGATCCCGGCGGCCATCTTCGCAAGGTAAGTAAGAAGTCACCGGAGCGCGGGGATTCGGGTAAGTACTATCCGTTTTTTTTTTTCAACACATGCATCGGGTTTGTCTCGCGCCGAACGGGGGGGCTATTGAAAAAGAAAAAAAACGTTTTGGCGCGGGACAACCCCTTTAACCCCTTCTATACACGTACGGCGCACATCCAGTGTCATTGTATGGAGCCGAGCCCACTACTTAGTGGGTGTCAGTGTTGGCCAAAAGATGGTGACAGCGGTGGATGCACGGCTTGTAGCCGCGTATCATAGCATCCGCCTGATCTCTGTCCTCTCATCCTCCTTGGTTGACTGGATAAACTGACAATATGCACAGTCATACGGTCACCACCCTCTGAACCCGGACATCTGCTGTCTTTTGCATCCTATCTGTAATCTCTTCAATAACTTTCTGGTCATCATCAATCTGGAGAGCTACTTGTAGAGTTAAATTTGCCACATAAACCTCCCTCAGATGCTAACAGATATCTAAGTGATTCTGATATATTGCAGAGCGTATCTGACTATTCTGTTTTACAAGTATCTTTAAAGCTTTTGCAGACTCATTGGTTATAATTTCTACCACTGCCTGCAATCTAATTGTACGATTCCTCATGTATATAGGAGTCCTATATCCCCATTAGCCATCTTCAGCCCAGCAATCAGGGTCATAGTATTGAATAATTCTTTCAGGCGCCCATTCATCATTTGTCCAGCCAGCTATTCTCAAGTCCCTTTTAGCCTTGCGGAGTTGATCTGTAAATACTGGTGCTCCCAAAGATTCTCCCTGTCTCAGAGGCAGGAGAGAGAATGAAGGCCTTATAGTACCCAAAACACATGAATCCTGCCACATTGTGGGCAGTATGGTGTAAGCCTTTCTTCCGCATATCCAATACAGTCCTGTGGGAGCTTCCCTTGGGAGGTCTATTTTAGAATCATTCCAGGCGCTTGCTGTCTTACTGAACTTTTGAAAAGGGGAATGGGTTCGGTTGGTTGTGATTTGGAGCTCCCTACCAATGGGTCTCCTCTGTACCATTGTGTACCATATGACCTATACATGTCAGTTTGCCTACTGAGACATTGTATTTGCTGCCCGTTCTAGAAATACAGTATTTACAAATTATTGAAGTAGCCAAAACCCAAAATCTAATTCTTTCACTTCCAACAGCCATTGATTCGCCATATTTGTTCCTCTGCAAACATAGCACGAAGTGACATTCTCAGTATTTGCTATATTCTCCACCAGTTCCAAAAACATATTTCTAGCAGTGGTGGAGATGCCAACCTCTTTCTGCATTTCTTCATACAAAGAATAAAAACACATTATCGGAGTTACTTTTATGACTAACGGTAATGATCTTAAAAGATGTCACGGTCGTGGGGTCTATTCTCGTTCCCTTGATAAGTAGCCCCATATGTTACCACACTGTACTCATTTGGACGCAGAGGGGAAAAAAACCAATGAGACAGAAGCCAATTTACCCTATTAGGGCGCCTACCTACTTGCGTTGCCGATTTTCACGCGTGAAAAACGCGGCGTTTTCGCACGTTTTTTGCGCGTTTTTCGTGGCGTTTTTTGCAGCCCTCCATTGACAATCATGGGTGCATTAAGAGAAAAATAAGGAGACATATGCAACTGACAGTTCCTATGTGAAAAAAACCCACGAAACGGAAAAAAACCCCAGATGGACAAGAACACATTCTATACTAATTGCTCTTGAGAAAAAACGCAAAACATCACAGGAAAAAAAATCGCAAGTGGGTAGGCACCCTAATAGAGGAAAAAATCCATCCCGACTCCATAGTGGCAGTCAGAATAATCCCTGAATCAACATTTGTAAAGTTCCTACCTGACTCCAGAACCAGATATCTGGATCAACAACCCTTTTGGTTAATTAATGTCTATATCCTATAATGTCGTAGGGCTCTAAAAAGATGTCTAGTTCCCTCTTAAACGCTATTGATTTTGCCATCACCACATCCTCAGGCAGAGAGTTCCACAGTCTCACTGCTCTTACAGTAAAGAATCCCCTTCTGTGTTGGTGATTAAACCTTCTTTCCTCCCTCTTGTTATCATCGCAGTCCTGGGTATAAACAGATCATGTGAGAGATCCTTGTATTGTCCTCTCATGTATTTATACATAGTTATTTGATCGCCTCTTAACCATCATTTTTCTAGGGTGAATAATCCAAATTTTGATAGCCTTTGTGGGTATTCCAGTCCTCGCATTTCATTTATTTATTTATTTAGTTGCCCTTCTTTGAACCCCCTCCAGCACTGTAACATCTTTCCTAAGCACCGGTGTCCAGAGCTCTGCGCAGTATTCCATGTGAGGCCTGACAAGTGCCTTATATAGTGGAAGAATAATGTTCTCGTCCCTCGCCCCTATACCTCTTTTAATGCACCCCAAGACTTTATTTGCTTTTGCAGAAGCTGACTGGCATTGATTGCTCCAATTAAAACTACAATCCCCTAGTACCCCCATGTCCTTTTCCATATCACTTGACATCCCTTTCTCCTGCCCATGTGCATAACCTTACATTTATCAATATTGAACTTCATTTGCCATTTTTCCACCCAAGCTGCCAGTTTATCTTGGTCAATTTGCAGCCATTCATTGTCCTCAATAGTATTAATTATCTTGTATAATTTTGTATCGTCTACAAATATTGATATTTTACTGCGCAGTCCCTCTCTCAGGTCATTGATAAATCTATTGAACAGAATGGGGTCCAATACTGAACCCTGTGGCACCCCGCTAGTAACGGTGGCCCAATCAGAGTACAAACCATTTGTTTCCACTCTCTGCTTTCTATCTCTGAGCCAGTTCTTTACCCAGCTACACATGTTTTCACCCAATCCGAGCTGTCTCATTTTATATATTAACCTATTATATAGCACGGTGTCAAATGCTTTAGAAAAATCCAGATATACAAGATCAATAGACTCTCCCAGGTCGGGCCTAGAACTTACTTTGTTGTAGAAGCTGATCAAATTGGTCTGACATGATTGACCCCTCATGAACACATGCTGATGAGGAGTTATACCGCTGTTTTCCTTGAAGTATTCCAGGATGGTATCTCTCAGAAACCCCTTGAATATTTTTTAAATGATTAAAGTGAGACTTACCGGCCTGTAGTTACCAGGCTCTTTTCTTGACCCATTTTGTATATTGGAATCTAGTGGTACAACCCCAGTCTCAATAGAGTCCCTAAATATAAGAAATAGTGGTCTATCATGTCACTTAATTTCCTTAGAACCCTTTGGGTAGATTCCATCTAGACCCAGCGATTTGTCGATTTTAATCTTTTTTAGCCAGTTCTGCACTTTCTCCTGCGTTAGGCAGGTGATATTTAGTGGGGAAGAAGGGTTTGTTTTTCCCCTTACATCTTGTGTGACATTTTTTTTCTCTCATGAATAAACTTAAGAAAAAATTATTTAATAGATTTGCCTTCCCCCATCATCTTCTATGATTTCTCCTGCATTATTTGTTAGGGCCAGTGCTTTCAGTTCAAATTATTTTACCATTAATATAATTGAAAAATAGTTTAGGGTTATTTTTGCTCTCTTTGGCAAACAGTTTCTCTACCCCCTCCTTGGCAGTTTTTGTCTTTTGCTTACATAATTTGTTTTTTTTCCTATATATTTTTAGTGCTTCTTTGCTGACTTCTTGTTTTAGTATTTAAACGCTTTCTTTTTTTCTCTTATTGCCCCTCTTACAGTCTTGTTGAGCCACATTGGTTTCCCTCTATTCGTAGTTCTTTTGTTTTTGAAGGCATGAAATGCTCACATTAGTTATTTAGGATGTTTTTTTTTTTTTTTACTTTTTAATAATTTTTTTTATTGGGTTTTATAATAAAAAAAAAATATATAAAAAAAAGTTGACATATTTGTTGCATTAGAATACAATTTCTGTACCGTGACATAAATATTTTAGGCATGCAATGCGTTGTTGAATAGTAATAAGACTGATGTTCCTTCTTACATAAGAAAAGAAAATAGTTGCCAGGTCAATGTAGTTCGCCACTTGAGTACTAGATGTCAACTATGAACCAGAAACTAGAAACTTATTGTACCCCTTGAAGGCTTTTATCTTACGGCAAAAGGATCTATTAGGGAAAGGAGGGGGTTTAAGACATGGAGATATTTATAAGGGTGGTATGTGAAGGGATTTGTACGCTAATTAATTGAGGGATTATTTGTCAGCCAAACGTTCCATTTGGATATAAAGGGATCGAATGTTCCATTTTGGACTGCCAGTATTTTTTCATAGGTGCAGTTAAACAAGACTATAGAGGCTATATCTTTTATGGAAGAAACTTCAGAGCTTTTCCAGTTGCGTGCCATTGTAAGACGGGTTGTGTGTAGTATATGGCAGATAATTGTTCTGCATTCCAATGGTAAATTATCCCTAACAGTAGGAGAGCCAAACCAGGTTTGTTCTTAGTTGTGTAGGGGTGGAGTGTTTTTTATTATTTTAAACACCTTTTTCTGTAGGGTGGAGATTAGGGGACAACTCCAGAAAATATGGAGCAGTGACCCTATTTCTCTGCAGTTTCTCCAACATTTAGGGGATGCGATTCTATGTTTTTAAACGTCTCCCATTTGTCACCTGCACTGTTATTTTTGAGGACATTGTACCATTTTATGTTGCTGAGTATAATTCTAAGCTGATCAAATTTTGCTTTACTAAATTCCTGATAAGGCTTCCTATTGAATGACAGCTGGAAATTAATTATATTGTGGTCATTATTTCTCAAGTGTCCCCCAATTGCACTCCCATGATTCTGTCTGGTCTGTTAGTTAATAATAAGTCCAGAATGGCACTCCCTCTAGTTGATTCCTGTACAAGTTGGGTAAGATAGTTCTCTTTAATTGCTCTCAATAACTTATCGCTCTTGTGAGATTCACAGGTTTCATTTTCCCATATTATATCCGGATAATTAAAGTCTCCCATAATTACTTTGTTGCGGTTTGACACCTTATGTATTTGTCCTAATAATACATTTTCAGTTTCTTCTGTTACTTTTGATGGCCTATAGAAAACTCCTACCAGGAGTTTATTAGTTTTCCCTCCCTGTATTTCTACCCATGGAGATTCGACTTGTTCATCTCCTACACCTATATCTTCTCATAGTCCCATCGTTAGGCAGGATTTAACATACAGACATACCCCTCCTCCTTTTAGGTTTCCACGGTCACTTCTGAAGAGGTTGTAACCCTGTAAATTCATCCCCCAGTTGCATTTATCATCAAGCCATGTGTCAGAACCGGCAACTCTCGGGGCCGCCGTGCCCGCACCACCGGTCCGGCCACCCGGGGTACAGGAGCGCGGCGCAGAGGTACCCCGGTTCTTGTGATCTCCCCGGGCCGCTGTAAGACTGGTCGCCGCCGGGTTGCTAGGGAGGCAGCTGGTGCTTCTAGTGTCCTGACTACCAGGCTGGCTTCCCTAGTAACTGTCTGTGCAGCTAGACTGGGGGCGTGTCCCCAGCACCGCCCTGATTAGCCCTGCTGCTGTCAGGCTCCCCGCCCCAATCAGCTTCTGGGGCGGGAGCGCTGACAGCATTTAAATAGGTGTGTTTTCCTCTCAGGCCTCGCCAGTGTTAGTTTGGTTCTCCAGCTGCACCCGCGTTTATCCTGACTGCTCTTGTGACCTCGGCTTTTCTGACACCTGCTTTTGGACTTGACTACGTTTTTGCCTGACCCCTCCGTACTGCGTACCCTCTTGTTGCCTACCCGGATTGTCTGACCATTCTACCGTTGCTTGTCTCAGTGTCTGTTTGTCTCCCGTGTCCCGCTTCCCTAGTGAGGGTAGGGACCGTCGCCCAGTTGTCGCCCTGGGGGTTAGCCCAGGGGGGCAAGTAGGCAGGGACAGGGGTTGCGGGATATCTCAGGGACCCCCATATCCCGGACACTGTCCTGACAGTAACACTGGCCGAACTAAGGTCAGACCCTTGCATCCGCCCGGCAACTTTGAGCCCCTCGATGGAGGCCGTGGCGGCTTTAGCGAACCAGGTCCAGGTCCTTACGACCCTTGCCCAGGACCTAACAGCCCGCTTGCAGCCACGGGAACAAGTGGCAGCTGCAGGTCCCATGCAGCCCTCGTCCGCTCCAGGAACGATGTCAGAACCTCGAGCCACGCTTCCGGATTGCTTCTCCGGAGAGAGAGATCAGTTTTTTGCATTTAGAGAGAGCTGCAAGCTCTACTTTGATCTCCGCCCCCACTCCTCTGGTACTGAATACCAGAAAGTTGGAATCGTAATTACCCGCCTGAGGGGAGAGCCCCAGAATTGGGCTTTCTCGCTACCAGCTGGCTCTCCAGCCCGACTATCCCTTGACGCCTTTTTTTTCGCCCTGGGTCAAATTTATGACGAACCCGACCGGGCGGGCTACGCAGTCTCCAAACTTCTGGCCCTGCGCCAGGGTTGTAAGATGGCGGAGGACTACTGTTCCCAATTCCGTCAACATTGTACGGAATCCCGGTGGAACGATGCCGCCCTAAAAGACTTATTTTTGACCGGTCTGTCTGAGGGTCTCAAGGACCTACTTGTGGCCCACCCAGAGCCTAAAACCCTGGAGCAAGCCATGTCGCTGGCTATTCGAGCCGACCGACGTTTGAGGGCCAGACACGCCGCTCGGACCACCCCACTCCCCACGTCTACTTCTTCGACTGACCCGACCGTTTACCCTCCCACCACCGAGGCCATGGAGCTGGGAGCCGTGAACCCCGAGCAACGACGGGAACACCGCCTGAAGAAGAACCTCTGCTTCTACTGTGGGGAGCCGGGTCACCGCATTGCTACCTGCGCTAAGAAGCCACGGCAGGAAGAACTCCCGCTCCTAGGCAGTTATCGGGGGGACTGTCTAGGAGCCAAGGTACTCCCTGTGTTGTCCAAAATGTTAGTGCCTTGCACCCTAGAATTTCATGCTTTCCACCGTACTGGGCAAGCCTTTGTTGATTCGGGGGCTGCGGCTAATTTCGTTAACTTTAATTTCGTTGCTCAACTGTCCGGGGTTTTGTTACGTTTAGAAACTCCGATTCTGGTTTCAGGAGTGGACTCCACTCCTTTGCAAGCAGGGGTGGTTAATCTGGTAACCCCTGAAGTAAGGTTTACTATAGGAGCCTTACACGTGGAAACCTGCACCTTTCTAGTGATGAGAGATTTGTCTGTGGACGTCGTCCTAGGCCTCCCCTGGCTCCGGGAGCACAACCCGGTAGTAAATTGGGACACGTTGGAACTGGTAAAGTGGGGTCCCCGCTGTGCCAACCACCTTTGTGCGGTGAAGGTGGGAATCTCCACCTGCGAGGGGAGCCCCCTACCAGAATACCTCTCCGAGTTTTCTGACGTGTTCTCCAAACAATTATCTGAAGCTCTGCCCCCTCATAGGGAATGGGACTGTAAAATAGACTTGATTCCTGGGGCCAAACTTCCTAAGGGCCGCATTTATAACGTTACGGTTCCAGAGAGAGAATCCATGAGGGACTACATCCAGGACAGCCTGGCCAAGGGGCACATCCGGCCCTCAGAATCCCCGGTGGGTGCCGGGTTTTTCTTCGTTGAGAAGAAGGATGGGGGTCTCCGGCCCTGTATTGACTATAGAGAGCTAAATAAAATCACAGTCCGAAACCAGTATGCTCTTCCACTCATTCCTGACCTCCTCAACCAGGTCGCTGGTGCCCGATGGTTTTCTAAACTTGATCTCAGGGGAGCATACAACCTCATCCGCATTCGGGAGGGGGATGAGTGGAAAACCGCCTTCAATACGCCCCTCGGGCATTTTGAATACCTAGTTATGCCTTTTGGATTGTGTAACGCCCCCGCCATTTTTCAGGGGTACATGAACTCAGTGTTTCAGGATATCATGGGGGTGTTCGTGGTTGTATATCTAGACGACATTTTGATTTTTTCCTCCGACTTGCCGAGTCACCATACTCACGTTCAGACTGTGCTAGCTCGACTCAGACATAACAAGCTGTTTGCTAAACTCGAGAAATGTGTTTTCGGGGTACAAAAGATATCATTTTTGGGGTATATCATCACGCCATGCGACTTCCAGATGGATCCTGAAAAGGTGAAGGCCATCACGGAGTGGGCTCAGCCAGGGTCGTTGAAAGCCCTTCAACGCTTCCTCGGCTTCGCCAACTACTATCGCAAATTCATTAAAGACTTCTCCGTGGTGGCTAAACCTCTAACGGACCTCACCAGAAAGGGGGCAGATGTGAGGACCTGGTCTTCTGAGGCTCTGAGGGCCTTCAATACCCTAAAGGCGGCGTTCTCGTCTGCACCTGTCCTAGTACAACCGGATCTGTCCAGTCCTTTTGTGGTGGAGGTAGATGCCTCTGAGTTTGGTGTGGGAGCGGTACTGTCCCAAGGTCCCTCCACTCTCACCAACCTTAGACCGTGTGCCTATTTTTCTAGGAAGTTTTCGTCCACCGAACGGAACTATGATATAGGCAACCGGGAATTGCTGGCGATTAAGTGGGCTTTCGAAGAGTGGAGGCATTTTTTGGAAGGAGCCCATCACCAGATTACGGTACTCACTGACCATAAAAACCTCACTTATCTAGATTCCGCTAAGAGGTTAAATGCTCGGCAAGCCCGCTGGGCCTTGTTTTTCTCTCGGTTCAATTTTGTTGTTACCTATAGACCCGGTTCTAAGAATGTCAAGGCTGATGCCCTGTCTAGGAGTTTTGGTTCTCCGGAACCTTCCGAGCCGGAGCCTGAGAGCATTCTCTCCCCCGGGGTGGTCCTCGCTGCTGTCTCCTCCGACCTTTCACCTCTCATTCACGCCGCTCAACAATCTGCTCCTGAAGCCCTTCCGGAAGGCAAATTATTTGTCCCGTTGTCACTGAGATTGAAAGTGTTAGAGGAGACACATGCTTCAGTCCTAGCTGGACACCCCGGTATCAGGGGTACTCTGGAGTTAGCGGCCAGACTCTATTGGTGGCCGCACATGGCCAAGGATGTACGGGTATTTGTGTCCGCGTGCCCGGTTTGCGCAAGGGGGAAGAACCTCAGGAGACGTCCTGAGGGGCCTCTTCTGCCCTTGCCCATTCCGTCCAGGCCATGGTCCCATTTGTCCATGGATTTTATTACTGATCTGCCATCCTCGCTGGGGAATACGGTCATTTGGGTAATAGTTGACCGTTTCTCCAAAATGTCTCATTTTGTTCCACTTGGCAAGTTGCCTAACGCCAAACTTTTGTCTGAGATGTTCATCAAGGAGATTGTTCGGTTACATGGTATCCCCGAGGATATTGTGTCTGATAGAGGGGTTCAGTTCGTCGCTCGCTTCTGGCGAGCCTTCTGTAAAAATCTAAACGTTAATTTGTCCTTTTCCTCCGCTTTCCATCCCGAGAGTAACGGACAAACGGAACGGATGAACCAAGAACTTATCCAGTATCTGCGACTGTTTGTCTCTGATAACCAGCATCAGTGGGCCAACTACTTACCTCTCGCCGAATTTGCTATTAACAACCATGGTAACTCGTCGACCCAACTGTCACCTTTTTTTTGTAACTATGGGTTCCATCCCCGGTTCTCGCTTTCTACTCCTTTGGTCTCGAACAATCCGGCCGCCGACATATCCGCCGAAGAACTGTGCACAGTTTGGGCCCAGGTTCGTAAGAACCTTCAGGGTTCCCAAGAGAAACTGCGTAAATACGCCAATAAAAGACGTACTATCTCTGCACCTTTTGTGGTCGGGGAGCAGGTTTTATTATCATCTAAGAATCTGAGACTTAAGGTTCCCTCCCTGAAACTCGCTCCTCGGTTCATTGGCCCATTTACGGTTTCTCAGGTTATCAACCCGGTGTCATATAAGTTGGCACTTCCTGACCCCTGGAAGGTCCACAAGGTTTTTCACAAGAACTTGCTTAAGAAGTATGTGACTCCAGTTCTCCCCACCCAGAACCCGCCTCCTCCCTCTCTGGTACAGGGGGAACTGGAGTATGAAGTAGAAAGGCTTGTGGATGCCCGACGGGTTAGAGGTGGGCTGCAGTACCTGGTCCACTGGAGAGGATTTGGCCCTGAGGATAGGACGTGGGTCCCTGCCAGGGACGTTCATGCGCCACGCCTAGTCCAGGCATTCCACAGGGCTTTCCCGCTTAAGCCCGCACCTGGCCATGGGGGTCCGGTGTACCCCCGTAGAAGGGGGGGTACTGTCAGAACCGGCAACTCTCGGGGCCGCCGTGCCCGCACCACCGGTCCGGCCACCCGGGGTACAGGAGCGCGGCGCAGAGGTACCCCGGTTCTTGTGATCTCCCCGGGCCGCTGTAAGACTGGTCGCCGCCGGGTTGCTAGGGAGGCAGCTGGTGCTTCTAGTGTCCTGACTACCAGGCTGGCTTCCCTAGTAACTGTCTGTGCAGCTAGACTGGGGGCGTGTCCCCAGCACCGCCCTGATTAGCCCTGCTGCTGTCAGGCTCCCCGCCCCAATCAGCTTCTGGGGCGGGAGCGCTGACAGCATTTAAATAGGTGTGTTTTCCTCTCAGGCCTCGCCAGTGTTAGTTTGGTTCTCCAGCTGCACCCGCGTTTATCCTGACTGCTCTTGTGACCTCGGCTTTTCTGACACCTGCTTTTGGACTTGACTACGTTTTTGCCTGACCCCTCCGTACTGCGTACCCTCTTGTTGCCTACCCGGATTGTCTGACCATTCTACCGTTGCTTGTCTCAGTGTCTGTTTGTCTCCCGTGTCCCGCTTCCCTAGTGAGGGTAGGGACCGTCGCCCAGTTGTCGCCCTGGGGGTTAGCCCAGGGGGGCAAGTAGGCAGGGACAGGGGTTGCGGGATATCTCAGGGACCCCCATATCCCGGACACTGTCCTGACACCATGTTCCTGTTATTCCTACTTTATTGGAGTTTTCTTCAGACATTCTCGCTTCAAGCTCACCCACTTTGCTGACCAGACTTCTTGCATTCTTTGCCATACACTTTAGACAGTTGTTGTTAATGTTTGTATTTATGCTACTATTAGCTGCTCTGTCAGTTCTAACTGTACTAACCCCTTTCCCCACTCGACCCCCATTTCCCTTCCTTAATCCCAGAACTCTGTCTACACTGTCTTACCCCCTATTTCTCTTGTTGCGCTCCCCCAGTCCCTAGTTTAAACACTCTACCAACCTTCTAGCCGTTTTCTCCCCCAGCACAGCTGCACCCTCCCCATTGAAATGAAGCCCATCCCTATGGTAGACCCTGTAGCCCACAGCAAAGTCATCCCAATTCTCCAGGAACCCTAACCCCTCTTGCTTACACCAACTCTGAAGCCCCTTTTTACCTCCCTAATCTCCCGCTGCCTTTCTGTTGTGGCTCGTGTTACAGGTAGTATTTCCGAGAAAACTACCTTGGAGGACCTTGCCCTGAGCTTTCCCATGACTGCTGGCTCCTCACCAGCCCCTCCCAATAATCTGTCAACCGGATCCGCGATATGTCGAACTGGAGCGCCAGAAAGGCAACACACAGTTTGAAGGTCCCAGTCTTTGTGGCATATTGTCTGATACCCTTATAATTGAGTGCCCCATCACTAGCACCTATCTAGCCCCCCCTGCACTTCCCATCTCCTCCTTACTGGAGCAGTCATCTTCCTGGTGTTCAGAGGGCATCTCATGCTGCAGCCGTGCTAACCCTATAATGGCATCCCCCTCATCTGCCAACTTTGCATACTTGTGGCACAAGATGCACACTGGATGACACTGCCAAAGGTGGAGCACATTCTGGTGGGGATCTACAAATTAAATTAAAAAGAAATGAAAATAACTAGATCACACTCCTCACATGCCTCCATCCATTCGTGTTCACGCACATGCTCACTGCTTGTTCACACTCGTTCACTCAGGATATACTTATCTGCAAAGATATATATCTGCATGGCTCAGCAGCAATCTTCTTCCAATGTTCTTTTTCACTGTTCCTCTTCACCGCTCCTCATCACAGCTCACTGCTCCTCTTCTCCCTTGTCGGGCTGCCGGCGGCATCTGCTCACTCATTAGCATTAGCTTATATACTGTTTTAATGGAGTTACCTGTATTGTAGACTTACATAAGCCTCAATACGACTGTTTCCCAGAAAATCAACCCTCAGAAGGCCATATATACACACTTTAATTTCAATATTCCCCAGAAACATGAAGAATTTTCTGGGAAAATGTAGTAATATTTATTACTTTACAATCCGGTGAAATGATTTCCATGTAATGCTGCCTGGTCCAACTTTGCTTTGCATGATAAAGCAGTCAGAATGCTACAAGTTGCTTGTATCCACAGTATACAGGTAGATGGTATAGGTAGTAGGTATAGATATAAGACAGCAGTGTATGGGCATTTCAAAGCACTACAGGCCATTAACCAGGACATTACTTTCCAAACACACATGTGTAGCTGAAGATATTTATGTCCCCTAGTGGTCAGCACCATAAATGGCAAACAGGAAGCTCTGCATGCAACAAGAAAAGATAACCCCTTCCTGTCTGCTGTTCAGAATATGTCCGTCCCTCCATTTACAACTGCATGAAGCTTCCTGTCCACATGGACCAATATTCCTGCAGAACAATTTCAGCACCTGGTGGAATCTATGCCACGATGAATTGCTGTGGTTCTGAAGATCAAAGGAGGTCCAATGCGCTAGTAGAGGAGTGTTTCCAGTAAAGCAGTTTTTCAGTATATATAACCATAGCCCCGGAGGTCCCATTTTTGGAATATAGTTATTACTTCATATCACAGCCGTTGAGCAATTTTTACTGTTGCTTGTTAAAGGTTTTCATCCCATTAGGTCAGCGCCTTTAGCGTGACATGTTTTTTGTGTTTCTGCAACCAGACGTTTTACATTTCCATGTTGTATATCATGTACAAGGGTTATATCAGTTTAGGTCTTGCTTATCAGTCACATCATAACGTCTCTGATGAGATAACATGGTTAACATTGTATGTAGCAAAACTGGAGACCATTTATGCATAATTGTTCTCCTTATTAAAGGGCTTCTGTCATTAAAAAAAAAAAATTCTATAGTCACCTATTCTTCCCCAGGCAGTCTACTTACCAGATCTTCTCCTCGCTGATCTTTTCCTGCAGTACTGAGGGGTCACCTCACCTCCAGCTGGTTGATTCTTCTACTTCCTGTGATATTATGTACATTTACAGGCAGTCTTCTTCCTGCCTGGCAATGTACACTTCGTCACTAGTTCACAGTCTAGCAGGGAGTGCCAAGCTATTGCAGAGACTGCGCATGCCCGCTGTCTCTGCAATAGATTAGCATTCCCCCCTAGCCAGTGAACACTGCAGGCAGAAGAATGCGAGGGATGCATGTTTCCTAACAAGGAGAAGAGGATCCGGACGGCTTGCAGTGAGTTGACTCAGGAGACTGAAGAAGATTATCAAAGAGAAGATGCCGTAAGGTGTCTGCCTGTGGAGGAATAGGTGAGTACAGAATTTTTTTTTTTTTAGGACAAAACCCCTCTAATTTTCTGATTAGTTTGACTCCAGTAAAGATATGAAAGTGTTTAGTGGTTTCTCTGCATGTGACTGATAACGGGTATTGTCATGTGCGGCTACTTATAAAGGCTTACTATTTTAGCACTTAAGTCATACTGTGCTGAGACCAACACAAGGAGATGGTGAGGACTGTAAATATTTTATTCACAATCTTATGTCTAGATCCAGACACACACATGCGATAGCTGCCGGTCAGTCGGGCATCTGGATGCCCACTATTTCGGCTGACTTCACAATTTCAATGAAGAAAAGAAAGCAAAGAATCCAAAATGCTCGATTTCTTTCTCTGCCTGACATCTGACTTTAAGGGACAGTTGACGGACCCTCATACACATGAGATTGTCAGTGGGCTCTTCTCTCATGTATGGCCAACTCAAGACAACCTATAGACATTGGATTGTCTGCTGGTTAAACCCCAATTGGTGGCATCTGCCAACAAATATGTAAGGTGTCTATGTATATCTTAAGCTTAAGGCATTATACTAGATGGAGCACATTTTGTAGATGTGTAAAGTTGACTTTGGGATTGATGTTTGAGGCAACGGGAGGGTGCGGCATGTTTTTCTCTTGTATCTACTATTTCTTCTCTGGTATTACAGATGTTTCCACTGTTGCTTTTTGCTCTGTTTCTGGATGTACTTCCAGCAGAAGCTGCTCCTGAGAAAGATAAAGTCTTCAACCTTCCTGGTCTGAGTAACCCACCCTCATTTCGACAGTTTTCTGGATTCCTTGATGTATCTGGTGGAAAAAAGCTCCATTACTGGTGAGTTGTGAGTGAACAATACCCCGCCAGCCCTGTTCTCCATCTATCTTCACCATCTTTCTCTCTGCAGGTTTGTGGAATGTCAGGATGACCCCAAGTCTTGTCCTTTGGTCTTGTGGCTGAATGGAGGTCCTGGCTGCAGCAGTCTCGCTGGATTCTTAACAGAGCACGGTCCATTCCTGGTTAGTTTAGTAGATGCTTCCAGAGTATGTAGTATTGGTGATTTTTCTTTCTGAGAATTTAGACTTATCATCCTCCTATTTATCTTTATGATAGATTCAGCCAGATGGCCGGACCCTGAAGTACAATGAGCATTCCTGGAATAAGGTGATGATTCTCATGGTCTGTTGTATAGCCTATTTTGCGATCAAGATTTTTCCCTTTCTCATGTGTAGTGGAATGTCATCTTCATTTTCTATTGTAAATTGCATGATGGGCTGCTTTCCTATCTAAGCTGTGCAGCAACAGGTTCTTTGTCATTGCCGATAGTTTAGCAGTTACTAGGTGAGCAGATTTCTTTTACCTTTGTAATTTATGGTTTGGGTTTTATACAGTATTGTATACAGAATCACTCAAATTGCATATACTAATGGGCCCATGGACTCATATAATGTGTCCCTTTGGCACCCTTTCGCTAGGCTGATATACTTTGGTGTGTCTTTTATAAACTGTACAGAAAATTACAGCCTCTTGTGCTTGTAGTATGTATGGCCTATAGGCGATCATACAGTTGTATGCCTCAGAAACACACCATGTGGATAGAGTCCAACCCAGAGAATCAAGGGGATATGTATACATCCAGGAACATGGAGCGCTAAGGCAGCAATGCTAGGAAACGAATCACCTTGCTACAAACATTTTGCTTTTGCCTTTTTTTTCCCATTTAATGTTTTAGATTGCGAATGTTATCTATCTGGAATCCCCTGCTGGAGTTGGATTTTCCTATTCTGATGACAAAAATTATACCACAGGTGATGCACAGGTAGGAGCTTGTGTCTGTCTACTCTTTATTTATATAATCATGGGAAAATATCACCAGAAGCTGACATACTATTTAATTCAGGGTTTTATTACATATTTTTAAACATTTATTTTTACATTTTGGTGGTGGTTTTCTTTTAGCTTCCAGTTTTCACACTCGTCACACAATAAACACACAATAAGCTGCCATTTTCTGTTTTCTGCATCTCACTTGTCAACTTTGCTGTATAGACTGGGACTGAGTCAGCAGAGGGGAGTAAGTTAATGACAGCCTTATTTTACTCCTGGAGGCCTAGGTAAGGCAGAATGCACAATCAATGCACAAATACAACTCTGCATCTACCTGCCTATCTCTCTCTTGGGGAGGCTTACATGCCTTCCTGGAGACTGTGATAATCTTTGATATTTCATTAACAACATGACTCCAAGTTCATTACAGCGGACATAAAGCGCATACACCCTGCTACACTGCCTATACAAAGAATATAGGATGGGTGCGCCTACATGACTTCTCTTCCTTTTTTCTTTTCCAGACTGCTCGGGACAACTACATGGCCCTAAAGGATTTTTTTCGCCTCTACCCAGAGTATGTTAAAAATGATTTTTACATAACAGGGGAGAGTTATGGGGGCTTTTATGTTCCTTCTCTGGCAGTGGAGGTTGAAAAAGACAGCAGTATAAACTTGAAGGTAAGAAGACATTTTATATTTACTTAAGTGATGTAAACTATATGGTCAACTATAAAGGGACTCTCCATTTCTCCATTTTATTGACCTAACATTATGAGACAGTGCACACATCTAAAGATTTATAAATGCAATGCCACTCTAACTCTGTCAAGAAGGCGCCTGCTGCTGTTTTATACCGGGACCCTTCTACTTTACTGTCAAAAATGGTGACATGCTGGTCGAGTCACCAAGGGGCGGGGCTTAGTTGTGCCACTCCTATAAGTGAGGTGTTGCACTTCCTTACATTCCCTTCCCAACACAGACAGTTTTAAAAATGTGGCATTACGGATCCTGATGCCGCAGGGAAGGGATGATGGTTTCTAACAGATAATACAAGCGTTTAATTTATTTTTTTATCGTTCAATTTCAGGGCCTCACTATAGGAAACGGGGTTACAGATGTTATGTTGGACTTCAACTCCCTTCCATATTTTACATATTACCACGGGCTATGGGATACAAAGTGAGTGTAAAGTGAACACCTGTTAAGTGTGTATGTAGAGGTTGCCTATATGTTCTGTCATTTCATCTGTCTGTATCTACTGTACACAACTAGAAACGTGAAGCATAGTTTTTTTTCTCCCCAGAAGCAATCCTCAGACTATGATGGTAATACAACATGTGTGAAACATACCACTTTTTTGGGGGGAATATATTTGTAGAATCCATGAGAAACAACTTCTGAATGTCCCTGTACTCAACTGGCGCACACAGAGGTGTAATTATGGTGGTCTATAGTGTGAAAGCATTAAATTATATTTTATGCAGTAGTGTCATGTGTGTAATATGTGTGCCGTGTGCATAGTAAGATGTACATGTATTAAAGAAACGTATTATAGTTTTACTAACAGGGCCCCAGACGCTGAACATGCAGCTTTGTCATAATTACCTTTGTAATGTTTTACTAAGAGAGAAGTATCACACATGCTGTAGATTTTGAATTGTTAAGTTGACTTTGTGGGGGTTGTCAAACTATATAACCTTGTGATGGAGAACCTTTTAGAGACCGAGTGCTCAAAAAGTACAGGGTCGCCTTCAAAATAGACACGGAGGAACGCTCTGTGTTTTTTTTCCTAGCTAGAGCACTAAAGTACCATTGGTGTTGGATTTTGACTGGAAATCAGTTGCGTACCCGCAGCTGATGTCATATTATGTGGCGCTCCCCCTCACTTCTTCCGTAGGCTTCCCACTTTCAGCGTTCCCTAGCTTCTGGTTCTCAGTGGCCTGTAGTGGCCTCACCTGACCAGCAGCGGCACACATGACCAGGCTGCTTTGAACTGGAAGCCAAGCAGCGCTGACTGCGAGAAGCCTTCTGAGGAAGTGAGGGCAACACTGCATAGTATGAAATCAGCTGCAGATATGCAATTTATTTCTAGTCAAAATCTGCACCAGTGGTATGGATTTTAACTGTTTTTTCGATGCATAAATTTACGCTGCAGATATTCCAAAGCATTTCCACCACATGTAAACATACCCTAAGTTAGCATGAGGTATGCTGCCATGTGCAGAGTGGCCTCACTAGTAATAATGTCCCCTATATTTGCTCTAGTAGTGACCATCACAGTGGCCTCACTAGCAATAGACCAATAGTGTCCCTCACAGTGGTCTCAGTAGTAATAGTGAAATCCACAACAGCCTTAGTAGTAATAGTGACACCTATATTAGCCCCAGTAGTAATAGTAACCCCCGCAGTGGTCTCACTAGTAATAGTGACCCCCACAGTAGCCTCACTAGTAATAGTGTCCCCCACAGTGGTCTCAGTAGGAATAGTGCCCCTCACAGTGGCTTCAGTAGTAATAGTGACCCCCATATTGTCCCCACTAGTAATAGTGACCCACACAGTGGTCTTACTAGTAAAAGTAACCCCCACGGTGGCCTCACTAGTAATAGTAACTCCCACAGTGCCTTCAGTAGTAAGTGACCCCACAGTGACCTCAGTAGTAATAGTGCCCCCCACAGTGGCCTCAGTAGTAATAGTGAACCCTTCAGTGGCCCCAGTAATAATATTAACCTCACAGTAACCCCAGTAATATTAACCCACAGTAACATTAACCCGACAGTAGCCCCAGTAATAACATTAATCTCACAGTAGCACCAGTAGTAGTATTTACCCCACAGTAGCCTCAGTAGCAATATTAACCACACAGTAGCACCAGTAGTAATGGCCCCAAAACCCATACACTTACCTCTACCGTGTAATCAGCGCCGCTCCTCCTCTTTTCGGCACTACTGTCAGAATTGGATGTGCCAGGAATGCTTTCTCTCTTCTCCTGTCCTTCTGCTGAACTAAAGTAGAGCGGTCGGGGGAGGAGGAACCCGGGTGCACACACTGATGCCAGAGTGTGCACTGGGATTAGCGCCACTGCGTGACTATCGGACAGTAATCACTATCATAGTGAGCAGCATGCCATAGGTTCACCACCATGGATATACCCTCTTGCATTGCAACAATAAAACAGAAAAGCTGTGAAACATCATTTGATTGTTTCTCATGTGTACTCTTCTCTGATGCGTGATCTATATATAATTAGGCATACCTGATTGATAAGACTCTGATACCCCTTGATTATCACATAAATTAAGTGAATACTTCAACAATAGGCACAGTACTATGCAACCTTTCTACGTAGATTTGTAATATGAACATATACACATTTCTAAAGGGCATATATCAGTCTCTGTGGGCTGAGCAGATGTTTAGCCAGCAGTAAAAGAAATAGGAAAGATCCAGCTTTTCCAATTCAGCAGCCTTGGTGTACATAGCAACTTCCATATACACTAGATTCTATGGGGATGTGAAAATGGTGGAAACAACTGATAGGTCTTCATATGAGAACATCATGTCTAATACTTCTCATCCCCATTCTTCTTTTCTGTCCTGTTATTCTTGATATAGGACATGGCATCGTCTAGAGCACGCTTGCTGTACAAAGAAAGTTTGTAATTTTGTTAATTCCAGCAAAGAGGGATGTGCAGATGAAGTAAGTATTACGATCATTTTGTGCCACCAATCACTCCATGAATATTGCTATTATACAATGCACATTGGAAATGGCAGGAATCATACTGGGTCGTAAGTGCTAGTGATGTACAAATACAATAAATTGGAAACCTCATACTGCTTATTAATGCAAGACATTATCACACAAGATACACATACATGTAAAATGTCACCTGACCTTATGTCCCATTCTTTTTTTAGCTTGGAAAAGCCTTTACATACACTAAAAAGCTGAATCCATATAATATTTTTCAGCCATGTTTGGAGGGAAAACCTGGTGAGATCAGGTACATTGACGATTTTACTATATTTTATGTATGTTCTATACCCTGTAAATAAAATCTCTTGCATAAACCTACTAATTGGAGACCATTGTATATTATCTCAGGCTGTGGCACAAAGGGCAAACAAATCAGAATGTTGTATCAGAAGTTGATCACGCCGGCGTTCCGATTCCATCAGCTTTCAATTATCCCCGATGGGCAGAATATAACAATAGCGTAGCCTACTATATTGTACTGTTCATGAAAAAAATGTAAACCCGAGGAAACCCAACAGATCCCATCATACTAGATCCCATGATACTTTAATTGGATTCCTTAGAATGTGTTACAATATGTTTCTGCTATATCCCTCATAGACCCTTTAAGATCAGAAGTAATGACAACATCTACAAATAGGGAGAGCTTCAGGGAAAATCCAAAACTCGCAGGGATATTTTGGAAAGGAAGAAACAAATTGCATACAGTAAAAAATGGTCCCCGTGCTCAGGAAGGTCCTCACATGGATAAAAGTTGAAACAGAAAAAAACTCTTATTGTCGCCTGATTCATTTTCATCTTGATTACTATCACTTACTACCAATTTGTCTTTCACTAAACTCACCTCTGTATAGTCTATCATGTATGCAGCAGCCAGGCTCATCTTTTTTGTTAAACTACTACACTGATGCCTCCACCCTGCCCTGGTCACTACACTGATGAATATACCCCATGTCAGTCACTACACTGATGCCTCCACCCTGCCCTGGTCACTACACTAATGAATATACCCCATGTCAGTCACTACACTGATGCCTCCACCCTGCCCTGGTCACTACACTGATAAATATACCCCATGTCAGTCACTACACTGATGCCTCCACCCTGTGCCGATCTTTAGACTGATGCCTCTACCCTGTACCAGTCACTACACTGATGCCTCCATCCTGTGCTGAAAACTACACTGATGCCTCCACCCTGTGCTGAAAACTACACTGATGCCTCCACCCTGTGCCGGTCACTGGACTGATGCCTCCACCCTGTGCTGGTCACAACACAGATGCCTCCACCCTGTGCCGGTCACAACACAGATGCCTGCACCCTGTGCCGGTCACTACACTGATGCCTCCACACTTTGCCAGTCACTGCACTGGTTGCCCATCCACTGTACAAACTCATCCCTTTAATACACCAAGTTGTCCACAGTGCTGCACCGCCCTATACTGGCTCCCTCATCTCTGTCTACTACCCTACTGGTGCTTTCTATTCTGCTTATGACCTCAGACTAATATCTTTAATAATCCGAACCTGCCACTCCTGTCTCCAAGACCTTTCTCAAGCTGCACCAGTTCTCTGGAATGTGCTACTCCAGTCAGTCAAGTTTATTATTAATATCCACAGATCTAAGTGTGACCTAATACATATTTCTTTAGGGAGGCCTACTGTATTTTCTAATCTAATTCTTCTGTTTAACCTTCTTCTACATTATTCCTCAGACCCTAACAGGTCCTTCAGTACCTCCGACACATCATACATTCAAAGGCACTTTGCATCTCTACACACACACAGATACCGGCTGGTGACCAGCCTAAGCGGTCTTGTATATTAAACTATTTAGTAAAAGATGGCTAGGCCATTGTACAGAACAGGCACTGTTACTTTTTGTGTCACCCTGCTTCCTCATAGGTTGTAAGTTCGCTATGCTATTGCCATAAAAGGATTATTATTTTTACCTTTCAATTTGAAAATCACAACTATGACATTAAACAGCTGAGGTTGTTGGACAGAACAATACCTAACAAACCTCTCCAATAAAAGCCAACCAAGGCCAGAGCCATATAAGTCACTAGCTGATATACCCGGCTTCGCCCGAGTTAATTTGGTACTGGTGTTTATCTGGTTTTCAGACCGAAAATCTTATGAAGTCGTGGTTACTTTAGAGATACCAGAAAAACATATGTTCACCATTTTGCATTGTTCTCTGCGTTACCCAGGAAACATCACGGGAGGTAACCATGCGACGTTTCCTTTATATAAAATGACATTGGGAAGTGAGAGAATTAGATTCCATACATAAAATTTGGACGCTAATTCTTTTGCACTTAGAATTGAATAATTGAGTTGGGACCTATTAACTTTTCCTATTTATGACATAATCAATGCCCGTGCCAAATTTCAAGTTTCTATGACATCGGGAAGTGAGAGAATTAGATTTCGTACGTAAAATTTGGACGCTAGTTCTTTTGCGCTAGAATTGAATAATCGAGTTGGGACCCATTAACTTTTCCTATTTATGACATATTCAATGCTTATGGCAAATCTCATGTTTCTATGACATTGGGAAGTGAGAGATTTAGAATATGTACGTAAAATTTTGACGCTAATTCTTTTGTGCTAGAATTAAATAATCGAGTTGGGACCTATTAACCTTTCCTATTTATGACATAATCAATGCTTGTGCCAAATTTCACGTTTCTATGACACCGGAAAGTGAGAAAATTATATTCCATACGTAAAATTTGGATGCTAATTCTTTTGCGCATAGAATTGAATAATCAAGTTGGGACCCGTTAGCTTTTCCTATTTATGACATAATCAATGCTCATGCCAAATTTCACATTTCTATGGCACCGGAAAGTGAAAAAATTACATTCCGTACGTAAAATTTGGACGCTAATTCTTTTGCGCATAGAATTGAATAATCGAGTTGGGACCCATTAGCTTTTCCTATTTATGACATAATCAATGCTCGTGCCAAATTTCACGTTTCTATGACACCGGAAAGTGAGAAAAATACATTCCATATGTAAAATTTGGAAGCTAATTTTTTTTGCGCATAGAATTAATTTAATCGAGTTGGGACCCATTAGCTTTTCCGATTTATGACATAATCAATGCTCCTGCCAAATTTCACGTTTCTATGACACCGGAAAGTGAGAAAAATACATTCCGTACGTAAAATTTGGATGCTAATTCTTTTGTGCATAGAATTGAATAATCGAGTTGGGACCCATTAGCTTTTCCTATTTATGACATTATCAATGCTTCTGCTAAATTTCGAGTTTCTATGACACCGGGAAGTGAGAGAATTAGATTCCGTACATAACATTTGGACGCTAATTCTTTTGCGCATAGGATTGAATAATCAAGTTTAGACCTATTAACTTTTCCCATTTATGACATAATCAATGCCCGTGCCAAATTTCAAGTTTCTATGACATCGGGAAGTGAGAGATTTAGATTATGTACGTTAAATTTCGACGCTAATTCTTTTGCGCTAGAATTGAATGATCGAGTTGGGACCCAATTACTTTTCCTATTTTGGAGATAATCTATGCTTGTGCCAAAATTCATGTTTCGGGAAGTTGGAGAACTTTTGGCGAGTCAGTCAGTCAGTCAGTTAGTGAGTCAGTGAGTGAGTCAGTGAGGGCTTTCGTCTTTATATATATAGATGAGCCTTAATTAGAAAAAATATACCCCCGCCCACGCTGAGCCTCCAAAATAAAAGATTCTTTATAAAAGGGAAATCATGCATTTTGGGTAGGGTAAATTAATGACATACTTCCTAATGATGTGCTCCAGTGTTGGGATCAAATAGATAAGATCAGTGATGTTCTGCTACATGATGGGCCACGTATCTTTTCTTTCTGCAGAGACTATGGGGACCATATTAAAGCCTATCACCCGGGGACATTGTCTATTCAAAGTCATTCTGCATTCAGTAAGGTAAGTATATGAAGGCAAAAGACCAAATAGTCAGTAGGTACATAGATGATAGTAGGTAAACATGAGGAAGAACCATCACATCTGATCATGACTTTGTATTTTTGAGTATATCTTCAGTAATGACTCCACTTACATTTCAAAATATTCTTTTACATTCAACAGAGGCTGAAGGATGCGTCTCGGTTAAACAAGCCGATATCAATGAGTCCTCCTTGTGTGGATGGAACAGACCTCACTACCTACCTGAACAACCCCGATGTGCGGTCAGCATTACATATCCCACACGAACTGCCCCAATGGGAGATCTGCAGGTAATTCTCTTACATGCCCACTCTTTTTATCTACACACTATAGAAAAATTCACCACCTGCTTAATTCCTATTGCTGGCATCTATTAGATGGCAATTTAATAAGACCTTCAGTGCTATTGTCTTTTAGTAAATTTATAGTCTAAATATATTAACCCCTTGAGTGGCACGCCTGGAAATTTTCAGGGACAGGCTCCACTGCCCATAGTGATATAGCCCTGAAGATTTCCGGGCTATGTTTCACTATGGGACCTGCAGAGCACAATGCCACAAGCTGTGGCAGTGTGCTCTGCCTGCACAGTCCCCTTTTCTTTTTTTCCTCCCCCCGTTTGAAAAATCCTAACTCCTTTATTGATTCATCGACGTTGCTGCATGAGGGCTTGTTTTTGGTGGAACGAGTTGTATTTTTTAATGGTGCTATTTAAAGTACCAGATAATGTACTGAAAAACGTTTACAAAATTCAAAGTGGAGTAAAATGAAATAAAAATGACATTCCACTATTTTTCAGTGCGTTTTGTTTCTACGGCGCATAAACTGCAACCAAAATGACATGATAACTTTATTCAATGGGTCCGTGCGATTACTATGATACCAAACTTGTATCGTTTTTTCTTTTTGCTGTAGTACTTGTATTTTTTTTTCTCTCATCAATCTTCTAATATGCTTTCATTAAATATTTTGCTCTTTTACCATTCTGGTTGAAAATTAGCGACAAACAACAAGCAAACAAATAGTGCATGAAAGCTTTGCAGCTAGACTTAACAGTCAGGGTGGCTTCACACAAGCCTGTGTGTGTGCGTACATAGGTACGTACATAGGTGCGCACCCCTATAAGCGCAAAAACACGCGTGTGTGAAGGTCCGTGCATTGCCTTCAATGAAGTCGCGGATGCTGCCGGCAGCTCCATTGAAGGCAATGGTCTGCCGGCACCCCTGAAGTGATTTTCAGAAAAGAGCTTTAAGAACCAGGGCTGTGAGATGGCTTTTAGGCCCAGTATAGTTTAGGTTCTGGATAATCCTTCAGCACAAACATCTGGTTCACCAAAAAAACGGTTATATAGTGGCTCGACGCATTTCTGTCGTCGACACGACTCATCAGGAGCCTGAATTAATGAACCAAAAGGTAAGTAATATAGTGGTAAAGATAATGATGTCCAAACCAACCTAAGAGTGAATCTCGAAGGTGAGGACAGTGCCCAGTAGAATATTCTGATGCCTAGTGAAAAAACACAGGCTTCACGATCCCAGAAATGGTCTAGGAAAAATTAAGAGAGATACCCTGTACTGCTAAGAGCAGCGGTTCTCAGATGGGGTGAGTATCTGTTTGCGGATTGCAAGTATCACCGAACGGGTATGGATACACCCAGCAATGTCTGCTGGTGATAAAAAGCTAGATACCTAACGACCCCTCTCCTATAATAAATGTCCAATTCTTAATGCAGAAAACACTGCAAGGAAGTCAATATGGGAGCACCAATTTTGCAAACAAATGCTGACTAATGCTAGTGAGCATGAGAAAATGTGTAGGTAAGAGAACCCAAAATAATAAAGACAAAGCCTAGCAGCATCTCCAGCCTTGAAGGTAGGCTGTAGGCATATGAAGCAGGGTGGAAGAATTAGCTTTGTCAATCACTCTCGGATATTATTACTCCTCCTCCTAAAACAGCATGTCATCATGCTGAACTGCCAATTTTTCTGCGGCCCAAAAGGCTCTGCTTTTAAATTTTTTTTAACAATTTTTCCAAGTTTCAAAAGTATTGATACTTTACCAGAAACCAATTTTTTTCACAGGGCTGCCTCCAGGCTCTGTTACAAATTAAGTAACAGCAAGCTGTATCTTTAAAAAATGTTTCTGGGTTCACATGCCCTCGCGGTTGAGCAATTTTTCAGGGGTACTCTTGTACTCTTCGTACACTGATTTTTCTGGCCCTCGCCTATACTGTTGTCTAACTAAGTTTTCTGGCCTTCGCCTACACTCATGGTACACCAATGTTTCAGGGGTTCACCTATACTCTTGCTACAGAAATGTTACAGGGGTCTGCCTATACTTCTGCTACAGAAATATTACAGAGGTCTGCCTATACTTTTGCTACAGGAATGTTACAGGGGTCTGCCTATACGTCTGCTACAGAAATGTTACTGGGGTCTGCCTATACTTCTGCTACAGAAATGTTACTGAGGTCTGCCTATACTTCTGCTACAGAAATGTTACTGGGGTCTGCCTATACTTTTACTACAGAAATGTTACTGGGGTCTGCCTATACTTCTGCTACAGAAATGTTACTGGGGTCTGCCTATACTTCTGCTACAGAAATGTTACTGGGGTCCGCCTATACTTTTACTACAGAAATGTTACTGGGGTCTGCCTATACTTCTGCTACAGAAATGTTACTGGGGTCTGCCTATACTTTTACTACAGAAATGTTACTGGGGTCCGTCTATACTTTTACTACAGAATTGTTACTGGGGTCCGCCTATACCTTTGCTACAGAAATGTTACTGGGGTCTGCCTATACTTCTGCTACAGAAATGTTACAGGGGTCTGCCTATACTTTTACTACAGAAATGTTACTGGGGTCTGCCTATACTTCTGCTACAGAAATGTTACTGGGGTCTGTTTATACCTTTGCTACAGGAATGTTACAGGGGTCTGTTTATAATATGGGTACACTAAGTCTTCCCATCGTGGTGTTTTACCTATCTGGCATAAATACACTGACTGACTAGGGCAGAAATGTGGGCCGAGGCAAAGGTCCTTGGCGGGGTGAAACTCTCCCATGGTTGGGCACTCTGATTTCTTCCTGTGTAATACCATCTTTGTGCACTGACAGCATAGGCGAGCCCAAGGAACTCAAAGACTTCCCCTTGCAGTGTTGAGCTATCTGTGTGGGGACACATGGATTTCCCATTGCTATGTAACTCAGGGCACCTTGGGTCACACAAGGTGGAGGCTGGGACCGAGCCTGACCCTGGGCCCGCTCACGTGCTTCCCACACAGACTATAGCAGGTCCTGGTCATGGTTTCTGGGCCTTGTAATGCCACCTCCTCCTCCTGCTTGGGGTCAGGGTATCAGCACTGGGCAACATGTATTTTCTCTCATGTTACCACAGTTATCTGAGACACTGGTTTGGGCCAAACAAGAGGAGCGTTACTGCATTAATGAGACGTTCACTGCTGTACTAGCATCGGAGTCCGCTCTATGCCCACGATTGCTGAGGGTGTGTGCAGAGGCCTATGTCCTCGGCGGAGTGAAAGTCTGCCATGTTTGGGCACTGTAATTTCTTCATGTTTATTACTGTCTTTGGGTTTCTTTGGCTCGCCTATGCTGTGGGGGCACAAAGACTTCCCATAGCGGTGTTTTACCTGTCTGGCACAACTACACTGACTGACTTGGGTAGGGTGTGCAGAGTGCAGATGTCTTTCCTCTTTCGGTGTCGATTAAGGTATCCGACACCTATACAGAATGAATAGTGTGTGAGCACATGGATTTTTCCATTGCTATGTAACTCGCGGCACCTTGGGTCACACAAGGTGTTTGCTGGGACCGAGCCTGACCCTGGGCCCGCTCACATACTTCCCACACAGACTATAGCGGGTCCTGGTCATGGTTTCTTGGCCTTGTAATGCCACCTCCTCCTCCTGCTTGGGGTCAGGGGATTAGCACTGGGCAACATGTATTTTCTCCTGTGTTACCACAGTTATCTGAGACACTGGTTTGGGCCAAACAAGAGGAGCGTTTCTGCATTAATGAGACGTTCACTGCTGTACTAGCATCAGAGTCCGCTTTATGCCCGCGATTGCTGAGGGTGTTGGCAGAGGCCTACGTCCTGGGGGAAATGCAACTGCACCAGGTTGGGCCTCTGGAACTTCTTCCTGGTTAATCCAGTCTTTGAAGTGGTGAAAGCAACCGTAACTGATTTAATGAGACCTTCACAGCTGTACTAGCATCGGAGTCTGCTTTGTGCCCGCGATTGCTGAGGGTTTGGGCAGAGGCCTATGTCCTGGAGGAAATGCAACTGCGCCAGGTTGGGCCTGTGGAACTTCTTCCTGGTTAATCCAGTCTTTGGAGCGGTGAAAGCAACCGCAACTAATTAAATGAGACATTCACAGCTGTACTAGCATCGAAGTCCGCTTTATGCCCACAATTGCTGAGGGTGTGGGCAGAGGCCGAGGTCCTCGGCGGAGTGAAAGTCTGCCATGTTTGGGCACTGTAATTGCTTCATGTTTAATACTTTCCCTGGGTTCCTTTGGCTCATCTATGCTGTGAGTGCACAAAGACTTCCCATAGCGGTGTTTTACCTGTCTGACACAAATACACTGACTGACTAGGGTAGAAATGTGGGCCGAGGTCCTTGGCGGGGTGAAACTCTGCCATGTTTGAGCACTCTGATTTCCTCGTGTGTAATACCATGCTTGAGTTCCTTGGGCTCGCCTATGCTGTGAGTGCACAAAGACTTCCCATTGTGGTGTTTTACCTGTCTGGCACAAATACACTGACTGACTAGGGTAGAAATGTGGGCCGAGGTCCTTGGCGGGGTGAAACTCTGCCATGTTTGGGCGCTCTGATTTCTTCTTGTGTAATACCATCTTTGTGCACTGACAGTATAGGCAAGCCCAAGGAACTCAAAGACTTTCCACTGCGGTGTTGAGCTGTCTAACACCTACACAGAATGGACAGCAATGCCAGCATGTACCCCAGGAGAAGAGGCAGCGGTGTCACCCGCAGGCAGTGATTGTCCTTGGTTGCAGGTAGTGTGGTGCTTAGCTAAGGTGTGCCTTGCTAATGAGGGTTTGTCCGAAGTAAAAATTGTTAGGGGGTGATGCCAGACTCTTGCCCCCATTTTGGCTTAATAGTGGGACCTGGGAGCCAGAGATGCAGCCCAGCATGCTGCCCCTGCCGTTCCCTATCCGGTTCTGTGATGTTTCCATGACTTTCTGAGGTTTCACAAGTCATGATCTATGTGGAGCATAGGTCCCATACAAAAATGCTTGAGTCGCTCATTGACTTCAATGGGGTTCGTTACTCGAAACGAGCTCTCGAGCATTGCGGAAAGTTTGACTCGAGCAACGAGCACCGGAGCATTTTGGTGCTCGCTCATCTCTATTCATTATCTATACAGGCTCCTGATGAGTCGTGTCGACAACAGAAATGTGTCGAGCCACTATATAACCGTTTTTTTGGTGAACCAGATGTTTGTGCTGAAGGATTATCCAGAACCTAAACTATACTGGACCTAAAAGCCAACTCACAGCCCTTGTTCTGGCCTAACTTTCATGCAACAACTGGGATAGTAGATTCCCTATTATCTCCCCTTTTTGGGGGGTCACATCCCTTTAATCACCTTTAACCTGTTGGTCCTCATTCTTGTGGACGGGCCTATTTGTTTGTTTATGATTATGGGCGGACAGGCAGTGCCTTAGTGGTCAGGAAATCAATATTTTGTGTTCCCCTTCACATCTGCTAAGGACAACTATCCTTCTATTTTTTTACTTATTTCAGTAATTGGCAATATGTCTGTTACACATTAAGACATAACCAATTATTGTTCTAGAATCACGTACAGTGCCTGTCTGTGCGTATCAATTTTTTTGTGTTGTCTGTGTATTAATGCCGCTCCCCCCTAGTTCTTAATTACTTTAATAAGGGTTATATTTTAAGGCGCTTGCCAGTGATAGCGGTTTAAGTCCCTCTACTCCCCTGCAACTGTGATTTTTAAGTCACTTAGAAGGGTCAATGTGACCCCAACTAGGTATTTACTCTGTACAGTTCAGCCACAAACATACAAGTGACAACATGTGGCAAACTGCGATTAAGCGGAAGCACGTGGAGTCACATTGCTTGGTTCAAAAGTTACATAGCACAATTAGACATGCTAGGGTCTTATTTTGAGCCCGTTAAGTTAGTTAACGATTAAATTGCACATATTTTTGTACGTAACTCACATTCATAAGTGTAACTATTGGGGTAGCAGGCAAAGCAGCTGCATAGTGTCTAAGGCCGCCTGCAGACGGCCGGGTCGGATCCGGCTGCGAGAATTCTCGCAGCGGGACTCGACCTGAGCGCCTGCAGAGAGCACCGCGGACTCACCCACTCCCGTAGCTCCGGCCTAGGTAGGAAGGGAACGACACATTGGACAGAGCAATGACTATGATAAGCATAAACTTCATTTTTCTTGAACACACCCACTGTTAAGAGAGGTCATTGCACAGTGGGACCGCCTCACGAGTTAATAAAGCCTAATGACTTGTTATGCCACAGCCTATGCAATATCACCATCTACTATTTCACAGCGCCGACGTGTCCATGAACTTTGAGAGAGAGATGACTAATGCACATGACCAATACCTTCAGCTCCTGAAAGAGAAGGTGAGTAAATTTGGTGCAAGCTCATCCGGTATCCTATAAGAGTATAGCTCATATTAGTTTGTGTATTGCCTATGAGATTACAATCCAGATCTCATTCCCTACAGAAAATGTATGTTAAAGAGAAAGAGTAAATAATAACTTCAGTCACCATATGATTTTACATTGATGAAGCCCCTATAACACATGAATATCGGTGTAAAGCAAGGTATTTAAAAGGAACTTGTCCCATTGAGCATGGTATCTTATCTGCGGGAGGCATGTTATAAGGCTGAAAAACTAAGACGAATATTATAGAATTTTATGGGAAAATATTCAGTATAACTTATAATTTACTATTGTAAATCTCTGCTCTTCATATTCTTAGGAGTCCAGTGGGAGTCTTACTTATTGACTTACTGCTATCTCTGTATACATAATCATGCAGTGATAGCTGTCAATCACTGATAGTACCGCCCACTTGACTCCTAAAAACGAGAAGGGGCAGAGGTGTAAATGATAAATTCTACTGAATCTTTTTCCATAAAACTATATATCAATCTACTTAGTTTTTCTTGCTGTATAACGTGCTGGACTACATATTCTATATGAGAGGTTCCCTTAAACATTAAGAAAGTATCATGTAGATAACAGCCACTAGCTGCTACAATACAAGAATTGCATATATTACATGGCTAACCAAACACACCCACCTCCAAAATCAAACCTATTATATAATCTTTATACTGAACATAGTGAAATACATTGTCCATATAAAACCATCAAACAATGTGATAAGTATGCAGCTAGCAAGTGTCACATCTGGATCGACTAGTTTGCACAACGGGAAACGGCAAGTTTCAAATTCAAAGATGGAGTAAAAACCAATGACTGATTGTACAGGTCTTATAGGACAAACTAGTATAGCAGAACCGAGCATATCTAGGTATGGAGGATTTCATGGGCTAAACTGACAGAACTGGACTGGTCTCTCAAGCAAAGAACCTATCCAGAAAGCACAACCCCGCTATGGGAGAGAGACTGGAAACCAGTCCAAGACTACTAATAACAAGTACACTGAACACTGAATCTAATAAACCGCATATCCTAAAAGACAGTGCTGACTACAACCCTAATACAAAGTACTAAAGCACTAAGTTACTAGGAATTTCTCTCGAGAAATTCCTAGTAACTTAGTTGTTGTGTAGCTGATCCTGTGCAGTAAATGTCCTGTTGGGGGTCTCTATGTTGGAGAAAGGATAAAAAATGAAAGTGAGAATGAGGTCTCATTGCCACACAATTAAAGAAAGAAATACAGAATTACCTGTGGTGGAGCATTTTTCTAGTCACGGACACAATATAGAACATATGAAAAGTATCTGTATTAAAAGGCAACTTCAAATCCCAACATCATAGAAGAATTTTATAACATTTCATAGCAGTTTATAACCATCTTTGACACTCTTAAGACCAGAATCAACATTGGAAGCAGATTCATGCATCACCGCAGATTATATGTAATCTATAGCAGAGTCCTTTCTGAATGAAGGTTGGCACTCATCAATGAACTGGCTAAATATAACATCACAGTAGCCAGCATCATTGAAGCTTGTCTACTGCATCATGACCAGCAAAAGGTTAATGGCGCCACCATTTTACACTCTGGTGGCTCAGACCACACCCAGGGAGTGGCACTGATCCTTCGCCCTCCCATAAATCAGTCCACGGTAATGTGGCATCCGATCTCTCCGCATCTGCAGTATGCCAGGTTCGTTCATTGTGACGGTCACATGTCCATTATTGTGGCATATGCACCAACTGAAGTACGCACAATTGCAGACAAAGATGCCTTTTACGACCAGCTTGCCACCACTGTGCAGTCCATCCCTCCGCATGATGTACTCATAGTGCTTGGCGACTTGAACGCAAACCCGTACTCCTGGCTATGAAGACATCGTTGGACCCTTTGGTGAAGGCCCAACCAATGACAATTCCCATCGGATGCTGTCATACTGTACCTCAACGAGCCTCGCAGTGGCGGGGTCCTGGTTCCAGAGACGTGGCATGCATAGGTTTACCTGGATATCCAACGATGAATGTACAAAAAAGGAACTGGATCACATACTCATTCATCATCGCAATTGTGTCAAATCATGTAGAGTCTACCGCGGGGCAGAAGCTCCAGCAAACACAGCCCACCATTTGCTTATTGCCGAAATAGCAGTTCCACTCCGTCCGCTCCATAAGACAAGTTCACAACCTTCACTGAACGTTCACGCCGTGAGGGAAGATGCAGCACTCGAATGTCAGTATAAGATCGCAATCGAAACTGGTTTCACGCTCTGGATAATCTCCCAGATGAACCAGAGGCAGCTTGGAATGCCACAAGAGATGCTATCCATGAAGCTGCAAGGATCTTTCTCAGATACCGGAATTCCCGTAGGCAGCCCTGGCTAACAGATGACACTATGCAGGTCCTTGAAGCAAAGGCGAAAGTCCGTCTTAAGAACAATCAAGCGGAATGTACGAGGCTAAAGGGCGTGTGCCAGGCAAAGCCCAAAAAAGACATGGAGCGGTACTATAATGGTGAAACTGAGGAGGGTCTGAAGTCAAACGATCTAAGAGCAGCATGCAAAGCAGTCGCCAAAATCCGAGGGGTCTCAGGGACCAGCCGGCATATGCCAATCCACAAATCCGATGGCAGCCCTTGTACCAACCATAACGAGACACTCCAACGCTGGCGTTAATATTTCTCATCTACCCTAAACCATCCACCGGCTAATCCGTGCCACTATCTCAACGACCTCGCATCTGTTGCTGTGGATGACCATTTTGTGCCTACAGATGCACTATCATGAAAAGAGGTCTGTTCTGCTATTCAGAAACTTAGACACAGACGCGCCGCCGGCTCAGATGGCATTCCACTCGAACTGCTGAGATGCGCAATTAAGCTGATAAGCACTGCCCTACATCAACTATTTCTGCACGTCTGGTCCTGTGGGAAAGTCCCCTTCGAATGGTAGGAGGGCATCTACTTGCCCTGTGCAAGTGGAAGGGCCCAAAAACTGCATGCACTAGCTACAGGCTGATAATGCTCCTTTCGGTTCCCGGCAAGGTCCTACTCTCAAGGGTTCAACCACTCCAGACCTTTAAGCAGAGACTCCAGTAGTCAGGCTTCACGGCATCTTCCAGTTGTGGGACATCGTCAGAGGCCTTAACTAAGTAATTTCACCTCCTCTTATGAATCGGATACATGACGGTAGGTGAAATTGTAATTTTTTTTTTACATGATCGCTGTTGTCCATTGGATAGCAGTGATCAAGTGACCAGGGACTGCGTACTGTGAAATCTCCAGGCTCTCGGCTACGTTTTGTAGCCAGGAGCAGGGAGATTTTAAATTACCCGGGCAATCCACGGCCTTTGTGCATGCGTCCGCCACTTCAGCGACAGGTGCATGTGCAGAAGCCGGGAAACGTTTTGCAGATGAATCCCTAATTTCATCTTCCCTCATGGATATGATTCGTGAGGGGAGATGAAACTTTCTTTTTCTTTTTTCTTAATTTAAGTGATCCTTGTTATCCATTGGATAGCAGCGATCATGTGACTGGGAACCGCATACAGTGGCTCCTGGTGATATCTCTCTGCCACCGGCTACACATGCTAGCTGGGAGCAGAGGGATTTTAAATCTCCCAGGGCGCGAGCTCTTCTGTGCACATGCCCAACGTTTTCATCGGGCGCGCATGCGCAGAAGATTACGGAGGGTCCTGGAAGGACCAGATCGCCGCAGGACATTGCGGATGACAGGGTTGAGTAGTTTCAGCTGCCCTCATGGATGCGATCTGTGACGGAAGCTAAAACTTTAACTTTTTTCACTTTCTATTTACTTTCATGTGATCAGCGCTATCCGTTGGATAGCAGCGATCGCATGACCAGGGGTCGGATATCTCAGTCCCCCATGACAGCTCCAGGTTGTTGGCTACCTCCGGCAGTCGGCAGCATGGAACTGTCACGTCCTCAGCCCATGTGGCTTTAATCCTCGTGGAAGCATGCTTTTACGTCCCTGAGGATTAAAGCCCACTTAGCTAGGACGAGGCAATGGGGCCGTCACTAAGGGGTTAACTGTACTTTTAAAATATTTCCCTTTATTTGCTGTACTTGAACCGTATTCATGTAAAAAATAGCTGAAAAATTGAGGTATTCTAAAACTTTTTACCTTTAGTGTATATAAAAGAAAACCTGCTGTCATATAGTGCCCAGATTAATTGTGTCAAATGGAGTTAATGCCAATTGTGCCCTACAGTAACCTAATTAATAGTGCTATTCAGTGCCCAGACTAATAACACCATACAGTGCACTGATCTATAGTGCCATACATTGCCCAAGCCAATGGCACTGTACAATGTTCAGACCAACAGTGCCATACAGTGCAGAGACCAATAGTGCTATACAATTCACAGAATAACAGTGTCACAGTGCCCAGTAGTACTTTCTATAGCCTGTTGCTGGCATAATGTGTATCACCGGACACCTCCGTGTCATGAAATCAATGTGGCAGGCTTATACACAGGAGGAGAACAGGGAATTCAAACTCCCCACAGACTGCAAAGGAAGATGCTATATAGTATTAGTGGTATATGGTGAAACTAATGCTAACAAAACTTTTTAAAAAATCCACTTTGTGGTTTGGGACTGCAAACAAATAATCCCCATTATTTTATGTCTCTTCATTGCTTTTTACAGAATTTCCACTTTCTGGTTCTACTTTCTTGCATACCCCTTCTTACTAGGCAACATATACTAATTATAATTGCTATTATCTGTTGTCTGTCCTTCTCTGCAGAAGTATCGCATCCTGGTGTATAGTGGAGACTTGGACATGGCATGCAACTTTTTGGCCATTGAGTGGTTTGTGAATTCGCTTAATCTGAAGGTAAGCAGACTTATGTGATCATATAAAATATTAAAAATGTTCTTCAGAAATGTCCAAATGTTTCATTCCTCATACAGAAGAAAGAAAAAAAGAGAGCAGAGGAAGCGCTAGATGTGCATTACCAGTTTCCAATATTTGATGGTAGCAAAATCTTAATTTCTCACTTTCCCCGGTTATGCTTCCACAGCCAGAACGCTGCCGAGAGCCTGTAATGTAATGCAGGAGACCTGCCGCCTCTCCGTAGCTCTTCCGATTTCCACGCTGAGATCGGTAAACTGAGTTGTTATAAAAATCAGGTAGCGTCATTGCTTTTGCAGAAAATACCTTCCCATCTTGAGACAGGAATTTTAAATCAAACATGTGACCAGGGAGTCATCGGTGCCCCAAAGAGGAGTAAGAATCTTCAAAAACTTTTATCCGCCAGTGAATATCACCCAAGCCATAATCAGAAAACTTGGCTTGCGCTGGGAGGGTTTTCTGGCCGCGTTAGCAGCCGTTGTAATGTATGTAAATTCAGTTAAAAGACAAATATCTGTTATGCATCTAATAAGTTAGCCAGTTCTAAAATAAAAAACATTTAAGAATTGTGAAACGCAACCCGTAGTTTATAACATAATTTGTACAGAGTGCAGTTTCGTCTATGTGGGCTCTACAGTCGGGAAATTGATAACAAGGTTCACGGCACATATTAGGTATTGAAAGGCGGAATAAAAATACATCGGGAGCAGCCAGATATCTCATAGAGGCACATACAGGCTCTACTACCAATCTGAAGTATAGAGGCATTGAAAAGGTTAAAGGAGATGTCTCGAGGAAGCAGTTAATTTTTTTTTTTGCCCAGTCCCCCCCATTAAACACACATTACTAAGCCCCCCTGTAAATGACATTTCTAGCTGGTTCGTACTTACCGTTCCAGCGTTTCAGCAAGTTATAAAAGTTTCCTCAAGATGGCCGCCGGCTCTTTCCCAGTCGCTCGCTGCAGCCCGACGTGCGCGCTCCCGAGACGCCGCCAGCTGTGTCTCCATGGCAACCGGACGCATCGCAGCCGCCGACCAGACGCCCCGCAGCCGCCGACCAGACAGCAGGTAACCGGCGCTAGCCCCCGGCTCCCCAGCGCTAGTTCCCCCGGCGCAGCGACAGCCCCCCCGGCCTAGCGACAGCCCCCCCCATCGCAGCGACAGCCCCCCCGGCCTAGCGCTAGCTCCCCCGGCGCAGCGACAGCCCCCCCGGCCTAGCGCTAGCTCCCCCGGCGCAGCGACAGCCCCCCCGGCCTAGCGACAGCCCCCCCCATCGCAGCGACAGCCCCCCCGGCCTAGCGCTAGCTCCCCCGGCCTAGCGACAGCCCCCCCCGGCCTAGCGACAGCCCCCCCCGGCCTAGCGACAGCTCCCCCGGCCTAGCGACAGCCCCCCCGGCCTAGCGCTAGCTCCCCCGGCCTAGCGACAGCCCCCCCCGGCCTAGCGACAGCCCCCCCCCGGCCTAGCGACAGCCCCCCCCCGGCCTAGCGACAGCTCCCCCGGCCTAGCGACAGCCCCCCCGGCCTAGCGACAGCCCCCCCCATCGCAGCGACAGCCCCCCCGGCCTAGCGCTAGCTCCCCCGGCCTAGCGACAGCCCCCCCCGGCCTAGCGACAGCCCCCCCCCGGCCTAGCGACAGCTCCCCCGGCCTAGCGACAGCCCCCCCGGCCTAGCGACAGCCCCCCCGGCCTAGCGACAGCCCCCCCCATCGCAGCGACAGCCCCCCCGGCCTAGCGCTAGCTCCCCCGGCGCAGCGACAGCCCCCCCGGCCTAGCGACAGCCCCCCCCATCGCAGCGACAGCCCCCCCGGCCTAGCGCTAGCTCCCCCGGCCTAGCGACAGCCCCCCCCCGGCCTAGCGACAGCCCCCCCCCGGCCTAGCGACAGCTCCCCCGGCCTAGCGACAGCCCCCCCGGCCTAGCGCTAGCTCCCCCGGCCTAGCGACAGCCCCCCCCGGCCTAGCGACAGCCCCCCCCGGCCTAGCGACAGCCCCCCCCCGGCCTAGCGACAGCTCCCCCGGCCTAGCGACAGCCCCCCCGGCCTAGCGACAGCCCCCCCCATCGCAGCGACAGCCCCCCCGGCCTAGCGCTAGCTCCCCCGGCCTAGCGACAGCCCCCCCCGGCCTAGCGACAGCCCCCCCCCCGGCCTAGCGACAGCTCCCCCGGCCTAGCGACAGCCCCCCCGGCCTAGCGACAGCCCCCCCGGCCTAGCGACAGCCCCCCCCATCGCAGCGACAGCCCCCCCGGCCTAGCGCTAGCTCCCCCGGCCTAGCGACAGCCCCCCCCGGCCTAGCGACAGCCCCCCCCGGCCTAGCGACAGCCCCCCCCCGGCCTAGCGACAGCTCCCCCGGCCTAGCGACAGCCCCCCCGGCCTAGCGACAGCCCCCCCCATCGCAGCGACAGCCCCCCCGGCCTAGCGCTAGCTCCCCCGGCCTAGCGACAGCCCCCCCCGGCCTAGCGACAGCCCCCCCCCGGCCTAGCGACAGCCCCCCCCCGGCCTAGCGACAGCCCCCCCGGCCTAGCGACAGCCCCCCCGGCCTAGCGACAGCCCCCCCGGCCTAGCGACAGCCCCCCCCATCGCAGCGGCAGCCCCCCCGGCCTAGCGACAGCCCCCCCGGCCTAGCGACAGCCCCCCCGGCGCAGCCCGGCGCAGCGGCAGCCCCCCCCCGGCGCAGCCCGGCGCAGCGGCAGCCCCCCCCGACCCATCACTTACCTGGGACGCTTCTCGGGGCTGCTGGGCTGGGCTGGTCTTCTCCGCTGGGCAGCTCCAGTTTCTGCACCTTCCTCTAACAGAGGATGGTGCAGAATGGCCGCTTCAGCGCGCTCCCGAGCAGTGACAGCTCGTCTGCGCATGCGCAGAAGAGCTGTAGCGGGGAGCACACTGAAGCGGCTCGTGCTGAATGGAGAAGACCGGACTGCGCAAGCGCGTCTAAAAAAGCAAGCTGCCAGCGAATTTAGACGGAACCATGGAGACGAGGACGCTAGCAACGGAGCAGGTAAGTGGAATAACTTCTGTATGGCTCATATTTAATGCACAATGTACATTACAAAGTGCATTAATATGGCCATACGGAAGTGTATAACCCCACTTGGTTTCGCGAGACCACCCCTTTAAAAAAAACTCCTAGAGGAGGAGATTGGAGGAAGTGTGTATTAAATAGAGAAGCCTATTGGATTTGGAATTGGGAATCTGACACCCATTGGGGATGAATTACAAAAGTTATTTATCATATACTTATTATTATGGCATTCTGTGTGTTTGTAACACTCTAGTTTCCATTGTCTTGATATATTGTGCATTTTTACAACGGTCCGTCATTTTTGTGGGTGTCTTCCAAATGTGTGTATCCAATTGATGAGCTGGCTTTTAAATTAATCAGTAGGTCATTATTCTCCCGATGCAGGGAACAAGAGGTGTTCTGCTTTGAAACACGTATGCCTGGGCATTATGCTTGTGCTGAACTATTTTATGTAACTTTTTAATACATGTTTAAATAAAGAATAATCCCTTATAAGGAGCAGTTTTTTTCCTGAATTGTTTGCATCAGATTCTTAAATCTGGTGAAACTCCCGATTCGGGCACGAAACGCGTAATTCCTGTCAGTTTGTTTAATGTAAATAAAGTCAGTGATTTACCATAGCGCACTGTTTCTCCATCAGGAGTAGCGCCATCTAATCTCTATCTTTTTGCTCCTATTCTATCATGTTTTATATCTGCTACTCAGTAATTCTGTGTGATATGTATTCACTGTCCACCAATGTCCTTGTATCTATTGATCTTCTGCAGGTAGAGGACTCCTACCATCCTTGGATGTACCATGATGGAACACAGTTACAGATTGCTGGTTTTGCAAAAGATTTCGTCAACCTCACCCTTCTAACTGTGAAGGTATAAACAGCACGCAGTTGTTCTTTACTCTTAGTCTTTGTTTCTGTATTTTCTCACTGTATGTTCTAGTTGTGAAGTGTCATCAACTTTTCTTATCCTGTTATGGCCAATAAAGGCCAAGTGGTCCATGGAGTCCATGCATATTACCTACTGACCTTGATTGATATGGTAGGTCCAGATATTGTAGATACTATTCATAGTTCATATTGGAAGTTTATTTACTATATCTGCTAATAGATGGTTCTAAACATCTAGGATATCATTGATTTGCCCCCTTTTTGTGATCCATTTTTGATGCAAGGTTCGTGAAAAATTAAGCTGAATGTTCCCACTGTTGGGACCCAAAGTGATCTATAAGTGATATATCAGTAATATATGCAAAAGCCTGGGCAGCAAGTGTTCACTGCTCATGTACTACCACTACAGGGGAAATTACACAGTTCCCATTGAAATAAATGACTAGTAATGCAAATTATAGATGTTTTTCACAAACCGCCTCTACACAATTATACAGTGACCAGAACTGTCTCATAGGGAAGCTATTCAGTTAGCAGTTACACATTATGATTTGTTATCTACTTAGCTCAGTTGTCTCAGTGCAGGATTATATCTTGAATATACGGTAGAATCTACATCTATGAGATCTGACCTTGATTGTCATAGATAATAATTCAGTGACTAATTCTTAAGACCCGACTGCCGTCAGCCAGAGAAGCGCTGCTTTAAAGGTGGATTAGTGTGCTAACAAAATTCCAAATACGATTCATAGAGGGATTTTGATAAATGCATAGATTTTCTCATTCCACTTGCAAGGAGGAAATTGGATACATTTACTGGAGATGAGCACATTTTTTAAACATTTGGCTTAGCTGATTCGACATATTTCGGGAAAAAGTTTTGTTTAGTCGAAAGTGAAAGTTCACCAAAACCCTGAAATACTTTTTATTGATGGTCTTGTGGCTCAGCAGTTAGCACTGTTGTCTTGTGGTCTTAGGTTGAAATGGCAGTAGCGGCTCCTCTCTTCTACTCTCCATTCAAGAAACTGTGTGCCCCTTCTCTACTAAGGATAAACGGTCCTCCAAAAAACTGTGCCTGTGTGTGTAAGCGTGTGTATATGTATGTACATAAGTATATATATATATATATATATATATATATATATATATATGGGTCCTTCTTCAGCCCCCCAGACCTAGAAGAGGTTAAGCAGCTAAGCAGCGAGGGTAAATTAAGATGGTAGTCATGGCAGCTCTGTTGCTCCTCCTGGAAAGGTGGTAAATGTGGTCTGGGACTACTGCTGTTGCAAATATATTGGCAATTCTGATTGCGTGCTGCTCACGCAGTCAGACAGGGAGAGATGTTATTTTGTTATTTCGTCTACGGGTAGGGACCCGTTCTGAGCAAAACAATAAAATATAAAAAATTTGGAGAACTAAACAAAAATGGGTGTAGTAGTCCTTATTTTTAGTGCTGTGCGGTACCCCAGTGCTGATATTATGGATGGTGGGAAGCACTCCAGGAAACAGACTTGGAGGATGAAATAAATGTAACACTTTATTTAAATAGAGACACTTCCTTTCTTGGTAGCAATGATATCATTTGCATTACGTTTGCATGAAGTAGATTATAACGGCATTATTAGAACAGAAACTCCACATGCATCATTCATTATAAATTCAATTAGCTACAAAAGGGTTAATTTGTTCTGGCTTCCTTCTTTACTTTGACTCCAGCTTCTGTTTTGTTCTCTCTGACCTTTTCTCTTCTCTTTCTCTTTTTCTTTTCTCTGCTAACACCCCAAAGTAACTTGTACTTGGTTACTCATACTTTGATATTTCCAGCTTCCCAGCTCCCTGCCTTTCTCTGAGCACTTGGAAAGGGTGGTTTACTTGTTCCTTCCCGGTCTCTATCTCAGGCTCCCCTGGACTAAACTGTAGCATGGACTTGGAAGGCTAATTTACAATGTTCTCCTAGTAGTTTCTCCCCGATCTCTATCTCAGGCTCCCCTGGACTAGACTGGCTAACTCCACCCACTCTCTACCTTTTATACCTTCTACCTCAACCAATCCTGAGCTAGAAGAAAGCTGACTATCCAATGCCTTAGCTAGCTAGGGGTGATTTATAGACGTGAGAGCAGGATAGGATACATTATGTAAAGTCATGCAGTATTAGGTGGTAGGAACACTTTCAATTAATCCATTGTTGACCATTCAAAGGCACACACAATTTAGGAAAAGTATGAACAATAATATCCTAACATGTCACGCTTAGTATAAATCTTAGGAGCTGACAGTCAACACAGAAAGACCTGGAGTACCCAATTCTGGGGTACTACACTTCCATACAGGATGCATTGACTGACATTTCAAATGCCGGTCTTACTAATAGTTTCGCCGATGCATGATGTGCCTAAACATTATGAGGGGCATAACTGTTCATGTATTAGGTGCATCTTGGCACCTCTGTGCACCTAAGCAGAAATGTATGCCAGATCTGATCTGGTGTTCATTTCTGGTATAAGTTATACCAGTTTCTGGTGTAAATGATACATAAATGGGTCGATCCAGGCCTATTTATAAGCAATGCCCGCTTTTTAAAAAAGTGATGGACAGCTGTGCAGATAGCGAAAAGTCACAAATTTTTGTACAAATTTCCAATTGCGCAAAAATTCATGATTTTTTTTAATGCCAGAAACTAGCATAAAAGGTGTTATGAATCTCACCCATTGTTCGCAGAAGACTATCGGCTCCAAATTATGCTGCAAGTTTGCAGCAAAGTCTGCAATGCATCCACTGCAAAAATCTGCATCAGGTTAGTTTATGCTGTGGATTTTTGTGGATTTTTGTGGATTTTCTCCATTGACTTCAATGGGGGAGTCAAACTCCACAACAAATCCAAACTGTTCATTGGCAAAAAGTCTGCAGGTAATGACATAAAAATGGGGATACAACTGTATGCCAACTCTATGCAGTTTTTTTTACATGGTTAGCGAATTTTATTTTTAGGCAAACATAAGCCACTTTCTGGCACTATATCTATACAGTAACTGTTCTGTTACCATATCTATGTGGCAAGCTTATTTCTATTATGGAATCTGTGTAGTAAACTTTGTTCTGGTACCACATCTATGTAGTAAGCTTGGTTCTAGTACAGTATCAATGTAGTAACCTTGTTTCTGTTACAGCATCTATGCAGTAGGCTTGGTTATGATACAGTATATGTAATAAGCTTGATACAATTATCGTATCTATGCAGTACACTTAGTTCTAGTATCGTATCTATAGAGTAAGCTTGATTCTACTACCATATCTATATAGTAAGTTTGGTTCTGGTATTGTATCTACATAAGAATCTTGGTTCTGTTATTGTATGTATGCAGTAAGTTTTAGATCATCAGTAACACTTTAGACCGGTGGGGCTCACAATTTACATACAGGGTTCATTGTCACCTGTGGAGCGGTAGGGACAGGCAACACAGGAATTGGGGTATGATGCGAGCACCAAGCTTACAAAAATAATATATTTTTTTATTTTTACAAATAAACTTGGAAATGAAGTTGCCAGTAGAAGTTTCTGTTAATAGATAAGCAATATGCAGTTATTCAGAAACGTTAGACAATCTAACCGATTCTAACTAAGAGTATTCTTTACTCATCATGAGTGGGGGGTGGTAACAGTTTGTTATAAATTGCAAAGATCACCAACACATTTCAACTGTAAAACACATGGTAGTACCACCAAACGTTTTAACCCTGCAATGGCAGCAAGTGTTGTCCAATAACTTGTCCACAGTTGGCAGATGAATATGTGTTCCTCTGTTATTGGCTCAAGCTTGCGTATTTTAACTGAGTGCCTGAGTTTCAGTGTCTACTCGTGTGCACATGTTGGGCTTTTTCCTGAGGGCCCTCCTCACTTACATATCTCCAGCGTGTTTAGTACTGTAATGCAGTTGACACGTCTTTGGACATCTGTTGGGGGTACCCTGATTCGCAGAGCTGCAGGAAGATGGGAATCCTTTGTAGCAGTCTCTCTAGCTGTAGTCCCTGCAGCTTTGTTCTCTCAGTAACTTTGGTTCTGGCACATTATGGAGCTGCACTTCTCAAACATTGGCTGCCTCCTTTCTAGTGCCACTGTCCCTCACTAACAGGCACAGATTCTCCAGGACATGTCCTCCATGGCTCCCCAAGCCGATCCCTCACTCTTTTGGCAGCTCTTCCAGCCATGCAATCTCTCTTAAGGCTCACTGATATAGAATCTTCATGGAGGTCTCCATCCCAGCTTCTACCTTAAGCAGCAGAAAAACTACTGAGAGAAGTAATATTGGTGATGTGGTCATTGAACAGAGTTACATTTTAGATTGGGTGGCGGCACCAAACTGCATATTTGCCTGAGTATAGGAATTCCCAGTTACATCTTTGTAATTTACTTTAATACTTCTTTAGAACTTTGTGCAATATTTTACAAAGTGTCTGGAAGTCTTTCCGCTCATTAAGAAATCCATAAAAAATTCAACCAGTACAGGCAAAAAGAAACCAATTGAATAATTTGAAGAAGAGAAGGCAATATGTGTTTTGGTTGTAGGAAACCATGAGTCCAGTGACTATTATGAGACAGACTGGCCACCAACGGTGCCCATATTGAAGTGTACTGACTTTCAATTGGAAATAAAACTTGGAGGACAATTTTGAAGTTGCTCTTACAGATTAAAGGAGTATTCTGGAGGCAGGATGTTTTTCCATTGGATGGGTGAAAACTGATAGCTCGTGGGGGGTTAAACACTGGGACCCCCACTGATCCCGAGAATGAAGGGGGGCCACATTTTACCATTACTTTTCTCTGCGAGCTTGCAGTGAGGAGCAGATGGAATGGAGCTGCAGTCATGTATGCACAGTGTCACTCCATTCATTGTCAATGGGACTGTTGGAGATAGCTGAGCATAAAGCGCTCTACTATTTTCGCAAGCCACGTTGAAATGAATGTGGTGGTTGCTGGGCATTCATGGCCAACCCTACATTCAATGACATCCCTATGGGTGGGTGAAAACGTAAAAACGCCCCATCTCTGGAATACCCTTTAGGCAATTTGTTCTTTTTTTATCTGCACTGCCTAATTTTTTGAGTTTTATTATTGGGGTGAACAATTTCTGGGCTCACTGTATTTTCCTAGCACTCAATTGTTGTCTTTCTGGAGTTATGACATCCTGAATAATCAAAAATAATAATTTTTAACATTTTTGTTTTTCATTGATTCGCAGGGAGCCGGTCACATGGTGCCAACTGACAAACCTTTAGAAGCATTTGAAATGTTCAAGCGATTCATTAATCATGAACCCTTCTAGATCTCAAGTTCCAAGTCATGGCGGCCCTGTATGACTCCAGACTGCTTCAGTGTTACTGTTCACATATATTGCTTTTATCCTACTTTTCCCATATATTGCTTTCATCCTTAAGCTGGCTATATACTTCAGCCGCAGAGAGTCGGGATACCCCCATACACATTAGAAGTTTACCAGTTTTACTGAAGCCGGCAGGTTTGGCCAACATTCATTTAATGTGTATGGACACCTTAAGTGTTGATTAAATGTTACTGATTGCTGTTTAGAATTAAGTCACCTGTCACCGAGCAACAATAAAAGCTTCTCTTCTAATAAAAAGGTGTTTCTACTTTAATGTAATACATACAGCAAGATTACTCTTAATGGTTGATGATAATTATACCATGCATAGTGCCAGAGATGTAACTTAAATCTCCTGAGCGCCAATGCAGTAAATCTCTCAGAAGGTTCCCCGTCTGCCATGTGTAATAGCCAAAGTTTGGAAATTCTGTTCTGTTTTTTTTTACTTTGCCATTGATAGAACATGCTGACAAAATGACAATTGATCATCAGTATCTGAGCAGGAAAGTGAAAACCAGTAACAGCCTAATCGGTATACATTGGCCGCCCATGATGAAGTGTGTAGGTGTGGGTGGAAGGGGTTCAGATGGCTAAGCTTTCAAAGCTTGTGACTACCGGGAATCTTAATATTAATTGTATGGCAGGATTATGTAGATTGGCTGGGATATGGGGCAGCAGCTCCCAGGATACAGCTCTGGATGACAGAGGAGTTGCGATCATTACTATCCTGGCTATGGTTAAAGAGGCCGGGTAGGGTGTTTTTTCATCTCACCTGATTTAAGCGGAAGGTCCCTATTCCGTGCGCCATCACCAGCCTTTTTCGAGAGCCGTGCAGAAATGCGTCACCACGAATGGGGTTCATATTAATTTTGCAACGCACAAATCTCGGTTTTCTCAGCTGTGTGAAAGCTGCCTAAGAAACAGAAATTTTCTTCTGCTGGGTGGGGAGTGACCAGTACAGCTTCTGTTGCTGGGTGTATGTCTGCAGAATCTTTCTGGGGTGGTAAGCCAGCCAATGTTGTTGGGAAAGGTTGAGGTCCACTCCTGTTTTTTTTTTTTCAAAAGGTTATTCAGTTTTTAGCCACTTTTGTGATGGCAGAGCCATACAACAAATGAAGTCAAAAATGAACGCAATGCTCATTTGTTTCTGCACTCAGAATTTGTAACATAGGGTCAAATGGTCAACCAAAGTTTTTATTTGAAAGTTTTGAAAAGGTTGCATCACGATGTATAGAGAAAATATCCCGAGTTGTGACAAACAGGTGACTGGTTCTTCCATCATGACAACGCACCGGCCCGCACAGTGCTGAGTGTCAAGCAATTTGTGATGAGAAACAGCATGACTCCCTTGCCTGACCCTCCGTATTCACCTGATCTCACTCATGCAACTTTTTTTTTGTCTTTGGGTTAAAAGAGACCTCAAAGGAAAACCTTTTCCTGATGTTTAGGAGGTGAGACAAAAAAAAAAACAAGTACTAAAAGGCATCAATAAAAAATAAGCTTAAAAAATGCTTTGTGCCGTGGAAAACATGTTGAGACAAATGTATTGCTTCACATGGAGAGCACTGAAGGAGACTGAAATTTCAGAATGCACAATTACACTGGCCTACAAAACAAAACTTTTTTTTCTTTCAAAAGAATATTTAATGATGATTCTAGTAGTATTTTAGACTTTTTACATCAGGTAGGGTTTTTTTTTCACAAACATTTCAAGTTTTATAAAATTATTACTTTTATAAATCAACATTATCTATCTATCTCTCTATCTCACATCTATCTATCTATCTATCTCATTATCTATCTATCTCATTATCTATCTATCTCCTATCTATCTATCTCATTATCTATCTATCTATCTATCTCACATCTCTCTATCTCACATCTCTCTATCTATCTATCTAACTATCTATCTCATTATCTATCTATCTATGTAATATCTATCTATGTAATATCTATCTATCTATCTATGTAATATCTGTCTATCTATCTATCTATCTCATATCTATCTATGTAATATCTGTCTATCTCATATCTATCTATCTATCGCATATCTATCTATCTATCTATCTATCTATCTATCTATCTATCTATCTATCTCATATCTATCTATCTATCTATCTCATATCTATCTATGTAATATCTGTCTATCTATCTATCTCATATCTATCTATCTATCTATCTATCGCATATCTATCTATCTCATATCTATCTATCTATCTATCTATCTCATATCTGTCTATCTATCTCATATCTATCTATCTATCTAAAAAAGTAGGATGTATGTGTGTATGTACCACCATAAATCGTGAACACCTGGAACACTTTCAATCAAACTTCGTATATATATAACTCATTCCATGGGGACAAATTTTGGGGGGATAAGACAGCCCCACTACCCCTGGGTGTAAGGGGGTGGAAGCCGGAATTGCACTTGAGCGGATGGATTTTATTTCACAGTCTTAAATTACACAGAGAACCTCCTCCTCCTCCTCAAATACTAATATCTTACACAGAACTCCTGCTCCTCAGATAATATCTTACATAGACAACCTCCTCCTCTGCTCCAGCTTTCACACAGCTTCCCACCAGCACTAAGACGCTATGTACCACACAAAAATGAGCCCTGGAACCCACTCTTATGAAAGCTGTCTAAAAGGAAATCTGTGTTGCCCATAGCAACCAATCACAGCGCAGCTTTCATTTTACCTCAGCAGTATAACAAGTGAAAGCTGAGCTGTGATTGGTTGCTATTGGAAATAAAAATTACAAGGGAAGTCGGTGAGTTTTGGATTACTAATTACGCCAGTATTACACAGACCTCCTGCTCCTCAGATAATAATATCTTACACAGACAACTTCTTCCTTCTCAAATACTAATATTACACAGACGACCTTATATACCAATATATTAAACAGTAAGATATTACACAGACGACCTCCTCCTCATATACCAATATATCACACAGACAACCTCCTCCTCATGCAGTAAGATATTACACAGACGACCTCCACCTCATATACCAATATATTACACAGACAACCTCCTCCTCATGCAGTAAGATATTACACTGATGACCTTCTCCTCATGCAGTAAGATATTACACAGACGACCTCCTCCTCATATACTAATATATTACACAGACAACCTCCTCCTATACCAATATATTATACAGATGACCTCCACCTCGTATACCAATATATTACACAGACGACCACCTCCTCATGCAGAAAGATATTACACTGATGATCTTCTCCTCATGCAGTAAGATATTACACAGACGACCTCCTCCTCATATACTAATATATTACACAAACGACCTCCTCATCATGCAGTAAGATAATACACAGACAACCTCTTTCTTATATACTGATATACTACACAGATGACCTCCTCCTCATGCAGTAAGATATTACACAGACGACCTCCTCCTCATATACTAATATATTACAGAGATGACATTCTCCTCGTGCAGTAAGATATTACACAGACGACCTCCTCCTCATACACTAATATATTACACAGATGACCTTCTCCTCATGCAGTAAGATATTACACAGACGACTTCCTCCTCATACACTAATATATTACACAGATGACCTCTTCCTCCTCATATACTAATATATTAAATCAGTACACACATATATACACACACACATATTTAAATTCTTTTCGTGTTTAAAAATAAAATACAAGGGCAACGCCTGGTAATCAGCTAGTCTTATTTATAAAATGCAAAATCTGTTTGTTTGTGTCGTATACAAATCCACATTTCTGGGCCGATTTGAGTGAACTTTTGCATGAGCATTCTTCAGCACCAGGTGATGAATATTGGCCTAATTAAAATCGAAAACTCACTGACTTCCCCTGTAATTTTTGTTGCCAATAGTAACCAATCACAGCTCAGCTTTCATTTATTATACTGTTAAGGTAAAACAAAAGCTGCACTGTGATTGGTTGCTGGAGCTCAGCTTTCATTTCTTACACAGCTGAGGTAAAATGAAAGCTGCGCTGCAATTGGTTGCTACGGGCAACATAGTTTTTCCTTTAGACAGCTAATGAAAGCAACTAATTATATTAATAAACATTCCAGCTAAAAGAAATATTACTGAAGATGATTGTGCGTAACGTTGAAGTGCCAATTACGCAGCGCCTCATAATCAAACTTTTGACGAAAGAGTGATTTGGGACCACTAGAAAATGACGTAGTAACATGAGTTATTATGTAGAAGAAGGAAATAACTTTGAAAGCCCAAGTTTCCATAACCAATCCCTGCGCTTATAGCGCCATGCAACACACGAGTATATCACCCAGTATGAAATACAGTTTACCTAGAAAGTTTGTGATGAGGATTGACAGAATATTTTGCTTCTGGGACATCTCTCCTCATGGTCCAGCCATAGTCAGCCGGCATACTGGGACTCCACTTCCCTTGGCACCTCTGTTCCGTAGTAGAAATCTGAGGATGGAACCACTTGCCATGCTGGTCACTGACAACCCCTGGGCCTTCAAGGAAGAAAGGTGGGAGTCAAAGAAATGAAGTTTTAAGGACATATTGCATCTTATAGCTTGGTATGATTTCACAAGATCACTCACTAGATCACAATAGTTTTAGAATTTATGATTTCCAAAAAAGCAAAAATTAGTTTATTATATAATACTGGTCAGTAGGATTTTTATTCTAAAGAATATTTAATGTAAATATATATACAGTGATTCCCACTTAAGAGTTCTCACCGAAGAAGTCGATTTGTCTTGGTGTAGAATTTTTGTTTATTAGATCAATATAATTTTTTCCCACCTAAAATGTTTTCACTTAAGACGTTTTCCCACTTGAGAAGGGGCATTTTGTAGGTTCCGGGTAGAAAATGTTCCCATACAAAACATTTTATACCAATTTTTTTTACCACTGCAATCCATAATCATGGCGACACATGTATTTCTTATGGTGCTGATATGTTTTATATTTACAGTACTTTTATATTACTATTATATTTACTAGGTGCGACATAGGTCTCCACTAGTGAGGGAATTTTTCCAGGTTTTCTCCAATCAGAGCCCTTTGACCGATCCGGGAGCTTCTTTCACCTTCTAGGTCAGGTGAACCAATGGGAGCAGAAGGTCCAATTGGCGAGTACCTAGCATTCTCCCAGGTCATCAAGCTTTTGCCCTGAAGTGCTGTGATTACACTAATTTAATGATGTTCTGGCCACATCTCCAAATTAACTCTCACTAGCATCACCACCTCTTCTCAAGGGAAAGCAGTTAGGACTGTGGATCTTAACTTGCATTTTTTTTGGCATTTCCCGCTTAAGGAGTTTATTTTATGTATTACTATTAAAAACATCTTAAGAGGGACTCTGCCCTACTGCTAAATACTGAAGAGGCTGCGGCGGTCACACAAGCGTCACATCCCTTTCAATCAGCTGATTAGTGCGGGTCCTAGACCCCCACTGATCAGATATTGATGGCATATGCTAAAGATAGACCTTCAATTTTTACAACCCAGATAATCCACGTAAGCTGACTGGCCTCTCATGCACTAATGGTTTAACCCTTTCCAATCCACTGTCTGACGTCTGAAGACATTATGATTTAAGGCTGTACAGCTCCAATGTTGGAAGACGTCCATCGTGGTTCTCTTACTGTATATTGCCAGCCTCTCTGCTGTCGGAGTCTATTCAACGTGTCCCCTCATGCAGTACTGGCTTTAGCCATCAGATAGCGCCGTTGTATAACGGCAGAAAAAGAGTAAGCCCCCTAGGAAAACCAGGATACAAATTGGATTGGAAAGGGTTAAAGGGGTTGTCCCGAGGCAGCAAGTGGGTCTATACACTTCTGTATGGCCATATTAATGCACTTTGTAATGTACATTGTGCATTAATTATGAGCCATACAGAAGTTATAAAAAGTTTTATACTTACCTGCTCCGTTGCTGGCGTCCTCGTCTCCATGGTGCCGACTAATTTTCGCCCTCCGATGGCCAAATTAGCCGCGCTTGCGCAGTCCGGGTCTTCTCCTCTTCTCTATGGGGCTCCGTGTAGCTCCGTGTAGCTCCGCCCCGTCACGTGCCAATTCCAGCCAATCAGGAGGCTGGAATCGGCAATGGACCGCACAGAAGCCCTGCGGTCCATGGAGACAGAGGATCCCGGCGGCCATCTTCAGCAGGTGAGTATGAAGACGCCGGACCGCCGGGATTCAGGTAAGCGCTGTGGGGGTTGTTTTTTTAACCCCTGCATCGGGGTTGTCTCGCGCCGAACGGGGGGGGGTTTAAAAAAAAAAAAAACCCGTTTCGGCGCGGGACAACCCCTTTAACTATCAGAATGGAAAGGAATATAAACCTCAAGTGGACCCAACAGCTAAAAAGGCCCACCTCCACTGTTAGAGAAGGCTCAAAGGTGAGTGGTAGCTAGAGGGTCACTTTTTATAACTGCCAATAGAAACATTCTGAGCTTCTCTTACATTTTGTCTGTATTAGGTTATATGCGGCCATAACAGCTGAGATCTCATTTTTGGATATAATTATTACTTCATTTACAATTGTGATCAAAATGATTCGACACCTATTGCAAATTAGGTTATTTGCCAAATTTATAAACGTTCAGCTGTTTGTAAAAAACAAACTAACAATTTATATGGCTAAAATAGCAAGTGGTTTCTCCAAATTCACCACAAAATGCCACTTTTATTGACTTTTGCATTCTCAGGATTATTCAACTCCCCTGAATAGAATCCCTTATAGGAGCACACATTTTTGCAAATCAAGTGTTGTCTCAAGCACACTTGATGTAACTAATCAAGGGCTTCATTACTTGCATCAGGTGTGCTTAAGAAAAAACATATCAAATACCGGGAGTGACTATGGCTTTGTTGACTATGACGCTAGATTCCATGTTAGAAATATGGCTTAAAAATGGGTTAAAAGAATGGTCCAAAAAGTTAAGACAACAAGAGAATTTGGTTGCTTATCAGTATATTGCATCTGTGCAGTGATGCTCCGTATAGCAATTTTCCTATCTGCATGCTGTGGGATGTGCTGTCCATAATTATCATTTTATTTAGTATCAGTACACCAGTAAGTATAACCATCTTCTGTTATTTTTGACTTGATATGTCCTTTTTGTGTGATGAATTTGTAATGGGGGGGAGGGTGAATAATTTTGATTGTAGCTGCACATTTTTCAGCAATTTTTACTGTTATTTGCTAAAAGTTTAGAACACCATTAAGTTACTACTAGAGATGAGCGAACGTACTCGTCCGAGCTTGATACTCGTTCGAGTATTAGCGTGTTCGAGATACTCGTTACTAGAGGCGAGCACCACGCGATGTTCAAGTTACTTTCACTTTCATCTCTGAGACGTTAGCGCGCTTTTCTGGCCAATAGAAAGACAGGGAAGGCATTACAACTTCCTCCTGTGATGTTCCAGCCCTATACCACCCCCCTGCAGTGAGTGGCTGGCGAGTATATAAATCGGCCCCTCCCGTGGCTCGCCACAGATGCATTCTGACATAGTTCAGGGAAAGTGCTGTCTTGCTGGAGTTGCTATAAGGAGAGTGTTGGGAGTTATTTTAGGCTTCAAGAACCCCAACGGTCCTTCTTAGGGCCACATCTGACAGTGTGCAGTACTGTTGAGGCTGCTTTTTGCAGTGTTGCACATTTATTTTTTGTTTTTGCATATCGGCCGTGCAGAGCATTGCGTCCTTAGTCTGCAGTAATTTTACATAGTATAGGGCCAGTAGTGCTGAGGCAAGGACAGTGAAAAAGGTGAAAGACATATACTGTCTATATAGGCAGTGGGCTTTTCCAAAAAAATTTGGGAAAAAACATTCTATTTGGGCTGCCTGTGACCGTCCTGAGTGTACTGCGTCTCTGCTGGGGGTAGTAGTCCTAATTAATACACAGCCAGCTAAGTGTTACAGCAGGCTTGCGCAAAATTCTTTCCTGGCTCTGCGTTGCCCGTTACATCACCGCTGTCATCCTGTCCAGAGAGAAACAGTCTGCAGCAATTTTACATAGTATAGGGCCAGTAGTGCTGAGGCAGGGACAGTGAAAAAGGTGAAAGATGTATACTGTCTATATAGGCAGTGGGCTTTTCCAAAAAAATTTGGGAAAAAACTTTCTATTTGGGCTGCCTGTGACCGTCCTCAGTGTACTGTGTCTGTGCTGGGGGTAGTAGTCCTAATTAATACGCAGCCAGCTAAGTGTTACAGCAGGCTTGCGCAAAATTCTTTCCTAGCTCTGCTGTGCGTTCCGTAAGCGAAGTCAGCCTCCAACCACAGGCCAATTAGCGGCACATTTAATTACAGCGTTCTGTTTCTGCACTACTGGTAATACACCATGCTGAGGGGTAGGGGTAGGCCTAGAGGACGTGGACGCGGGCGAGTACGCGGAGGCCCAAGTCAGGGTGTGGGCACAGGCCGAGCTCCTGATCCAGGTGTATCGCAGCCGACTGCTGCGGGATTAGGAGAGAGGCACGTTTCTGGCGTCCCCACATTCATCTCACAATTAATGGGTCCACGCGGTAGACTTTTATTAGAAAATGAGCAGTGTGAGCAGGTCCTGTCGTGGATGGCAGAAAGTGCATCCAGCAATCTATCGACCACCCAGAGTTCTGCGCCGTCCACTGCTGCAACTCTGAATCCTCTGGCTGCTGCTCCTCCTTCCTCCCAGCCTCCTCACTCCATTACAATGACACATTCTGAGGAGCAGGCAGACTCCCAGGAACTGTTCTCGGGCCCCTGCCCAGAATGGGCAGCAATGGTTCCGAATCCTCTCCCACTGGAGGAGTTTGTCGTGACCGATGCCCAACCTTTGGAAAGTTCCCGGGGTCCGGGGGATGAGGCTGGGGACTTCCGGCAACTGTCTCAAGAGCTTTCAGTGGGTGAGGAGGACGATGACGATGAGACACAGTTGTCTATCACTCAGGTAGTAGTAATTGGAGTAAGTCCGAGGGAGGAGCGCACAGAGGATTCGGAGAAAGAGCAGCAGGACGATGAGGTGATTGACCCCACCTGGTTTGCTACGCCTACTGAGGACAGGTCTTCAGAGGGGGAGGCAAGTGCAGCAGCAGGGCAGGTTGGAAGAGGCAGTGCGGTGGCCAGGGGTAGAGGCAGGGCCAGACCGAATAATCCACCAACTGCAGAGGCCGAGGTCTGGCAGTTTTTCACTGAGAGTGCAGACGACCGATGAACAGTGGTGTGCAACCTTTATCGCGCCAAGATCAGCCGGGGAGCCACCACCACCAGCCTCACCACCACCAGCATGCGCAGACATATGATGGCCAAGCACCCCACAAGGTGGGACGAAGGCCGTTCACCGCCTCCAGTTTGCACCGCTGCCTCTCCCCCTGTGCCCCAACCTGCCACTGAGATCCAACCCCCCTCTCAGGACACAGGCACTACCGTCTCCCGGCCTGCACCCACACCCTCACCTCCGCTGTCCTCGGCCCCATCCACCAATGTCTGTCAGCGCACCGTCCAGCCGTCGCTAGCGCAAGTGTTGGAGCGCAAGCGCAAGTACGCCGCCAGGCACCCGCACGCTCAAGCGTTAAACGTGCACATAGCCAAATTTATCAGCCTGGAGATGCTACCGTATAGGGTTGTGGAAACGGAGGCTTTCAAAGGTATGATGGCGGCGGCGGCCCCGCGCTACTCAGTTCCCAGTCGCCACTACTTTTCCCGATGTGCCGTCCCAGCCCTGCACGACCACGTCTCCCGCAACATTGTACGCGCCCTCACCAACGCGGTTACTGCCAAGGTCCACTTAAGAACGGGCACGTGGACAAGCACAGGCGCGCAGGGCCACTATATCTCCCTGACGGCACATTGAGTGAATTTAGTGGAGGCTGGGACAGAGTCAGAGCCTGGGACCGCTCACGTCCTACCCACCCCCAGAATTGCGGGCCCCAGCTCGGTGGTGGTATCTGCGGCGGTGTATGCTTCCTCCACTAAATCACCCTCCTCCTCCTCCTCCTCCTTCTCCTGCTACGCAACCTCTGTCTCGCAATCAAGATGTGTCAGCAGCAGCACGTCGCCAGTAGTCGGTGTCGTGCGGCACGGCAGCACAGCGGTGGGTAAGCGTCAGCAGGCTGTGCTGAAACTACTCAGCTTAGGAGAGAAGAGGCACACGGCCCACGAACTGCTGCAGGGTCTGACAGAGCAGACCGACCGCTGGCTTGCGCCGCTGAGCCTCCAACCGGGCATGGTCGTGTGTGACAACGGCCGTAACCTGGTGGCGGCTTTGCAGCTCGGCAGCCTCACGCACGTGCCATGCCTGGCCCACGTCTTTAATTTGGTGGTTCAGCGCTTTCTGAAAAGCTACCCACGCTTGTCAGACCTGCTCGGAAAGGTGCGCCGGCTCTGCGCACATTTCCGCAAGTCCCACACGGACGCTGCCACCCTGCAACATCGGTTTAATCTGCCAGTGCACCGACTGCTGTGCGACGTGCCCACACGGTGGAACTCTACGCTCCACATGTTGGCCAGGCTCTATGAGCAGCGTAGAGCTATAGTGGAATACCGACTCCAAATACAGAATACAAACTGATGGTAAAATTCCCATCCGACAGCGCTAGTGGCCGAAGGCGCAGTTCCGAGGGCCAGGTAGCAGGGGAGGCGTGGAGATCAGGCAGCATGTACAGCACAGGCAGGGGAACACTCTCTAGGGCCTTTGACAGCTTTCTGGCTCCCCAGCAAGACTGTGTCACCGCTCCCCAGTCAAGGCTGAGTCGGCGGGAGCACTGTAAAAGGATGGTGAGGGAGTACGTGGCCGATCGCACGACCATCCTCCGTGACGCCTTTGCCCCCTACAACTACTGGGTGTCGAGGCTGGACACGTGGCCTGAACCCGCGCTGTATGCCCTGGAGGTGCTTGCTTGTCCTGCGGCTAGCGTCTTGTCAGAGAGGGTGTTTAGTGCGGCTGGGGGAATCATCACGGATAAGCGTACCCGCCTGTCAACCGCCTGGCTTACACTCATAAAGATGAACAAAGCCTGGATTTCCCCAGACTTCTCTTCTCCACCAGCGGACAGCAGCGATACCTAAACAATACGCAGGCTGCACCCGCGGATGGAAGCATCGTTCTCTATCACCATCAAAAACGGGGACCTTTTAGCTTCATCAATCTGTGTATGCTATTCATCCTCCTCCTCCTGCTCCTCCTCCTGAAACCTCACGTAATCACGCCGAACGGGCAATTTTTCTTAGGCCCACAAGGCTCAGTCATATAATTTTTGTAAACAATTTTTATACGTTTCAATGCTCATTAAAGCGTTGTAACTTGCACCTGGACCAATTTTTATTTTACCTGGGCTGCCTCCAGGCCTAGTTACAAATTAAGCCACATTAACCAAAGCGATTAATGGGTTTCACTTGCCCTCTTGGTTGGGCATGGGCAATTTTTCTGAGGTACATTAGTACTGTTGGTACACCAATTTTTTTGGGCCCTCGCCTACAGTGTAATCCAATTAATTTTTTGCCCACCTGCATTAAAGCTGACGTTACATCAGCTGTGCTGGGCACTGCAACGGGATATATTTATGTACCGCCGGTGGCTTCCTGGGACCCACCCATGCTGTCGGTCCACATGGACTTCCCATTAGGGAGATGTACGTGCCTGTGTATACTTATAAAAAACTCGAGCCTGACTGGGGCATGCAGTTTGGGCCGAAGCCCACCTGTGTTTAATCAGACGTTAGCTCTGCTGTCCAGGGCACTGCAATGGGATATATTTTTGTATCGCCAGTGGGTTCCAGGGAGCCACCCATGCTGTCGGTCCACACGGACCTCACATTAGGGAGTTGTACCTGCCTGTGTCAATGTATTAAAAACCCCAGTCTGACTGGGGCATGCAGTGTGGGCCGAAGCCCACCTGTATTTTATCTGACGTTACCTCAGCTGTGCAGGGCAATGCAATGGGATATATTTATGTACCGCCGGTGGCTTCCTGGCACCCACCCATGCTGTCGGTCCACACGGAGTAGTAACTGCATGTGTCCACTTCTAAAGAACCCCAGTCTGACTGGGGCATGCAGTGTGGGCCGAAGCCCACCTGCATTAAACATGACATTACCTCAGCTGTGATGGGCAATGCAATGGGATATATTTATGTACCTCCGGTGGGTTCCAGGGAGCCACCCATGCTGTGGGTGCACACGGAATTCCCATTGCGGAGTTGTACCTGCCTGTGACTATTTATGAAAAAGGGCGGTCTGACTGGGGCATGCAGACACCTTGACAGAATGAATAGTGTGTGGCACATAGGTTCCCCATTGCTATGCCCATGTGTGCAGCTCCTGATGGAGGTGGCACAGGATTGGATTTCTCACTGCTTCTGTACAGCATTGTGGGTTATCGCCCCGCCCCTTTTAAAGAGGGTCGCTGCCTAGCCGTGCCAACCCTCTGCAGTGTGTGCCTGCGGTTCCTCCTCATGGCAGACGCACTTATAAATAGACATGAGGGTGGTGTGGCATGAGGGCAGCTGAAGGCTGCGCAGGGACACTTTGGTGTGCGCTGTGGACATTGGGTCGTGCGGGGGGGGGGGGGAGCAGCATTTAACCCAGGAGAAGTGGCAGCAGAGTGTCATGCAGGCAGTGATTGTGCTTTGTTGGAGGTAGTGTGGTGCTTAGCTAAGGTATGCATTGCTAATGAGGGCTTTTCAGAAGTAAAAATTGTTGGGGGGGGGGGGTGCCGCTCTTGCCGCTTTTGTGTCTTAATAGTGGGACCAGGGAACTTGAGATGCAGCCCAACATGTAGCCCCTCGCCTGCCCTATCCGTTTCTGTGTCGTTCCCATGACTTTCTTGAATTGCCCAGATTTTCACAAAAGGAAACCTTAGTGAGCATCGGCGATATACAAAAATGCTCGGGTCGCCCATTGACTTCAATGGGGTTCGGTATTCGAAACGAACCCTCGAGCATCGCGAAATTTTCGTCCCGAGTAACGAGCACCCGAGCATTTTGGTGCTCGCTCATCTCTAGTTACTACCTTTAGCATAAAATATTTTTCTTCAGTCTAACTTTCTACATTTCCACGTTGTAAATCATATGTAAAGGTTATATCAGTTGCTTATCAGTCACATCATAACGTCTCTGATGAGATAACATGGATTCCGGTCAGATGATCTGATATATTAACACTGTATGTGACAAAGCTGGAGAACTTTTATGCATAGACTAATTACTTTGCTGTTTGCTTTCATAAAGATTGCAGCCAACTGTCTGATGATTTGATAGGTTTTCTGTGATTCCGATAATAGATATGAAAGTGTTTAGTGGTTTCTCTGCATATGACTGATAACGGGTATTGTCATGTGCGGCTGCTTATAAAGCTTTACATTTTAAGTACTTAAGTCATACTGGGCTGAGACCAACACAAGGAGATGGTGAGGATCATAGATATTTTGCTAACAATTTTATGTCTAAGGGCTTCGACAGACGAGCATGTTTTTGCTCATTTGAGCGTGGAGAATGAAACCCATTGATTTCAATTGGTTCACTCTCATTTCTTCTTTTTGCACCCGTGGGGGCAAAAAAGTAGAACCTGCTCTATTTTATGCACATGTGTGCACCAAAGAACCCTATAGAGGTCTATAGTAGGTGTGCAAACATGCCCCTCTGCATGCATGAGTATGTGCTAAACGCTGCACATATCCACAATCACTGGCACCTTGCTAGGCTAACTAACCATTTAAATTAAGGGCCGGGTGATTGCGCACCCATGTGAACAAGTGGTGTCTGCGCAAATAAACACAGTATTTATGTAGGCACATGCGCAAAATGCACTTGTTCACTGCGCAAAAAAACTGTGCAGAAGCGACCTTGTAGTAGGGGCTGGATCGGGGGACCACAGGTGCCATTAGTGTAGGTCAAACATGACTGTGGTGGTGAGGGAACGAGGGAGCACTAACGGTTATTGGGGGGGGGGGGGGTGATGGTAGGGAGAGGTAGGATGAGATAAAGTGCTTTAAGTAGGGAAGGGGGAGTTAGTGATAGGGGGTGTTCAGAGGTTATAAGATGGTTGGGCTGAGGTGAAGAGAGGGCCCTTTTAGGGAGAAGCAGGTGAAGTTTGTCCTGCCCACTCTCCCTTATGTTATGTGGTTGGCAGCTGTGGTGTTTAATGGACTGGTGGTGGAAGCAATAGGAGTGGGGTTGGCCTGAATGTCTGTCATGGCAACTATGGCAGGTGGGGGAGTCCCTGCAGTTGGTTTTATATTGGTTCAGACATGGAGTCTGGTGGGTATGGCTTCACCTTTAGTACTCCCTACTTCATGTTATTTTTGGTTGGTGTCTGGTGCTGGGGACACAGCCTATGGAGGAATCCCTCCAGGCCGATATATTTTATGCAATATTAGCCAACTAAGGTGGCTAATGGTGCCCTCGAACCAGTCTGTATGGTTGGGGGCAAGGTTGGTTAACGATTTATATTTAAGCACCAAATTTTGTGGCTTCAAGGATACCCCCCTCGTATTGTTTTAAATGAGGATTTAATTACGGTTATTTGTTAGTATGTTTTCATAAATGACTGTGTGGCCAATTAATCCAAACTCTGTGTCCTCGTTTAATTGAATTAAGAGGGGTAGAGTTGGTTACAGAGGATAGTGACTTTGACCTACTCTGGTCATGTGAAACATGTTTGTCTGTTGAATCCCTAAAGCCGGACACACACATGCGATAGCTGCCATTTAACTGCGTATTTGACTGCCTGCTCTTTCTGTTGACTCTACAATTTCAATAGGGAGAGGGGAACAAAGGATCCCACATGCCTGATTCCTCTTTCTGCTTTATATCTGCCATTAAGACACAGTCTGCATACCTATACACATGAGATTATCAATGGGCTTTTTTCTGTATGAATAACCCAGTATGGCCCATAGACATTAAGACATTAAATTGCCTTCTGGTTCAACCAAAATTAAGGAATCTGACAACAAATATGTAACATGACTAATGGAATTTTGGCTTATGGGACTATACTAGATGGAGCACATTTTGCAGATGTATAAACCTGAGTTCTGGATCGATATTTAAGGCTACGAGAAAATGCAGCATTCTCTGGCTTACCATATGTTACAGATGCTTCCACTGTTGCTTTGTGCTCTGTTTCTGGATGTGCGTCCAGGAGAGGCTGTTCCTGAGAAAGATCGAATCTTAAACCTTCCTGGTCTGAGTAACCCACCCTCATTTCGACAATTTTCTGGATATCTCGATGCTTCTGGTGGAAAAAAGTTCCATTACTGGTGAGTTGTGAGTGAACAATACCCCGCCAGCCCTGTTCTCCATCTATCTTCACCATCTTTCTCTCTGCAGGTTTGTGGAGTGTCAGGATGACCCCAAGTCTTGTCCTTTGGTCTTGTGGCTGAATGGAGGTCCTGGCTGTAGCAGTCTCGCTGGATTCTTAACTGAGCATGGTCCATTCCTGGTGAGTTTAGTAGATCCTTCCAGAATATGTAGTATTGGTGATTTCTGAGAATTTAGACTTATCATCCTCCTATTTATCTTTATAATAGATTCAGCCAGATGGCCAGACCCTGAAGGACCATGAGTATTCCTGGAATAAGGTGATAATTCTCATGGTCTTTTGTATAGCCCATTTAGCTATCAAGATTTGGTCCGTTCTCATGGACGGTAGTATTTTAGAATCATTTTATGTTGTAAATTCCCTGATGGGCTGCTAATATAGCTGTATAACAATTGGTTCATTGCCACTGTTTATAGGTTAGCAGTTGCCAAGTGAGTAGTATTCATTTATCCTTGGTAATTTGTAGTTTGGGCTTTATGAAGTATTGTATTTTATAGAAAAATACTCATATATACTAGTCTGAACATAGACTCCCATAAAGAACCCGGGTCTGCCCCAACTCAAAGAAAAAAGTAGACTCCCATAAAGTGTCCTTTTGGTATCTACTAGGCTAGTATACCTTGGTGCATCTTTGGTTTTGCTGCCTGTTGCGTTTCTCTATATTTGGTCTATAGGTGACAATGCAACTGTATACATCAATGTTATCTATCAGACATGTGAGAAACACACTATGTGGATAGAGTTTACCCCAGGCAATCAAGTGGGGATCTGCATGCATCATGTAGATGTTGACCTTGTTTGCTTTCACATCAGTACTATAGTGTGCCAAGCTAGCAGTGCTAAGCATTAAACCACAGTGTTACAAATACTTTGTTTCTTTCCTTATTTCTTCCCTTTTATGCCTTAGATTGCAAATGTTATCTATCTGGAATCTCCTGCTGGAGTTGGATTTTCCTACTCTGATGACAAAAAATATAGAATAGGAGATGCACAGGTAGGAGCTTGGCATTTGTGTCATTATGGGAAAGGTGGCATCAGAAAATGCGGCATTATTTAAATATGCTTTCTTTTCATTTGTGAAGTGACTAATTGACTATCCCTATGAAAACTAATTTTAAAATGTTCCAGTTTTAACACTAGCTACTCAATAAACACTTTAAAGGTTGCCATCGTCTGTATCTCACTAGTCAGCTTTGCCATATAGACTGGGACAGGGTCAGCAGAGGGGGGTAAGTTAATGACAGCTCTACTATACTGCTGTGGGCCCAAATAAGGCATAATACCTACTCAATGCTTGAATAACGTTCTGTATCTATCTCGCTATCACTCTCTCTCTCTCTGGTGAAGGAGCTGTATTACATCACTTTCTGAAGACTGTAATAATCTGTGAGATTTCACTACCAATTGGCTCCCGTTTCGTTGCAACGGACATAAAGCACATACACCCTGCTACACTGTTTATACAGATAGTTCAGAAAGGAAATATGTATGTATGCAACCTCTCTTCCATTCTTCTTTCCCAGGTTGCTCAGGACAACTATATGGCCTTGAAGGATTTTTTTCGCCTCTACCCGGAGTTCGTTGGAAATGATTTTTACATAACAGGGGAGAGTTATGCGGGCTTTTATGTTCCTGCTCTGGCACTTGAGGTTACAAAGGACAGCAGTATAAACTTGAAGGTAAAAAAGACATCTTATATGTAATACTAATATTTAAGTAAATATGAGAGAAGGACATTTCATGGTCAACCATAAAGGGACTAACAAGACAGACAATGATGGAGCCATGTAAAGGTTAACAAAATAAAATAGAGGAAGGAACCCCAGTGAGAATATCCTAGCCTGACGCCATTTCTTATAATAAAAAAAGAAAGAAAAAAAACCTTAAAGGGAACACAATTGTGGTGCCTTACTTCAATGTAAGGGCCAAAACCACAAAAAACAAAAAAAGAAGGTGTAAAAAGGCACTCAGAAATTATACTTTAAATTTCACTTTGTGGAATACCTAATTAGAATATCCTGATTCAAGATATACTGTTATTTGGACAGGGACTAGAATGGAGTTAGAAAAGTTCATAGATATGTTAAACATAAATGATGACAATACTCATCTAACTAATTTGGCCAGTAAATGTAAGAAATTACATTTTTGAATTTGGTAATTTATATGTCAGGAGGTTGAATTCCTGATACAGACATCCCCACCTGAGCACTATAAGTCATGATAAATATAGTAATCATAATAATCCATAAATATTGAAGTGCAACATGCCTGAATACATAATATATATCAAATATATTCTCGAAAATTCATGCAATTATCTCCAAATGCAAGAAGCAACAGAAGTTCATTCATTCAAATATCACTTGTGTCAGTAGCGAACACATATTCATAAGAGGCACCTAATTTATAGTCGTTCAAATACAGGCATGAAGACTAAATCCACATTCTTAACAAGTGTATCCTGTGCTGATTATTACCACCTTTAACCCTTTAAGGACCAGTGTATTTTGGTCCAAAAGGACCTAATACGTTTTAGGGATTCTACTCATGTGGTGGTTTTATTACCCACATTTTTTTTTCTTCAGCTACCAAAATTATTTTTGCTGTGTTTTATGTTTCCATGACAAATGGGGCTATTTTTTTAAAATATATTTTTCAGAATTTTTTTCTAGTTCTTTTAGTTTTATTAAAATTTTTAAAGTTTTTTTTTTAATGTATAATTCTTTATTTTTACAAATTGTATATTTTTATGCTAACATAAAGTACAGGAATGGATTCTTCATTTTGTTTTGGACATTTTGATATATAATTTATGTAGTCTGGGATTACAGAGCGCATATGGCGATGGTTTAGGTTGGCGTCAGCAGTAGGTAATTTTCTTTTTTACATACATGTCTTTATTTTATTCTGCAATTTTTTTTAAACTTATTTTTGTAGCTATATTTTGTAACATCTATGTCCACCCTGATGGGATATAAGATCTCTGGGGGTCACTCATATTGTCTTTTTTTCCATAGAAGCCCCAGTTACAGGGGAAAACACTCCCTGTAGTGTCAATAGTCACTGGCAGAGCTGATCTGGGTTTGCAAGGACCATGCAGCTCTGCTGTGGCAGGGTGCCCCCAGCAGTCACATGATCGCCAGGTCGACTAGCGGAAGTGACACTTCCACTTTCCCTCTTCACTGCATAGAACTCATTGAATAACATCTCATTGATTAACAGCTGAGGACCTGACTTGCTCCTGCTGCACTGCAGGAGTTTCAATCTCGCACCATATTTTTATTATTGGGCAGAATTAAAGCCCAAGACCAAGCGCTGTAAATTTACTGTGCTTGGTCCTTAATGGGTTAATTATGGAAAAATACTCAGCATAATTATCTTCTTTTTACACCCATGGTTAAATAATCTAGATTATGACATATCAATAAGCAATAGAAATTTCTATATGTCACCCTCCATTGGGTTTCCAAATATCATCACTGATTGATAACTGCAATGCTGGCTGCCAGATTTCCCACTCGGGTACTGCACCAGATAAGACAGATGCTGCAGGCACCTTGTTACTTGAGGGGATTCAAAGAAGGGCAACTAAATTAATAAATGGAATGGGAGGACTGGAATACCCAGAGAGGCTATCCAAATTAGGATTATTCGCCCTAGAAAAAAGACTAGTTAAGGGGCGATCAAATAACTATGTATAAATACATGAGGGGACAATACAAGGATCTCTCCCATGATCTGCTTATACCCAGGACTGTGACGGTAACAAGAGAGCATCCTCTACGCCTAGAAGAAAGCAGGTTCCATCACCAACACAGAAGGGGGTTCTTTACTGTAAGAGCAGTGAGACTGTGGAACTCTGTGCCTGAGGAAGTGGTGATCGCAAAATCAATAGAGGAGTTTAAGAGAGGACTAGACGTCTTTTGAGAGAGCTATGATATTACAGGATATAGACATTAAATAACCAGTGGGTTGTTGATTCGGATCTTAGTCAGGTAGGAACCTTCAAATGTTGATCTAGGGATCATTCTGACTATCATTATGGAGTCGGGAAGGAATTTTTTCTCCCAAAATGGGGTAAATTGGCTTCTGCCTTATTGTTTTTTTTTGCCTTCCTCTGGATCAACAAGGGTTATGAGAACAGGCTGAAGTGGATGGACATTTGTCTTTTTTCAAACAAGCATACTATGTTACTATGACACATAAATTACCATTTATGTTCAGTATACCTACAAACTCCTTTCTAGTCCCTGTCCAAATAATAAGGATATTTTGTATCAGGATATCCTAACATTAATATTATTATTATTATTAATTTAATAGGTATTCAATAAAGTGAGATTTTAAGCATAATTTCTGAGTGCCTTTTTTTTTAACTCTGTTTCTTCATTTTATTGACCAAGCAATATTAAATAGTGTACACTTCAACAGATTTGTAAGTGCAATGCCACTCTAACTCTATCAAGATGGTGCCAACTGATGTTTTCATACCTGGTCTTGCCTCCTTTACTGTCACCACTGCTGATGGGCTAGTTGAGTCACCAAGGAGGCAGGGCTTAATAGCGCCACCCGAAACAGCATTGCTCCTTCTCATAGGGAGCTGTTTCACTCCCTTACATTCTCCGCCTGTGACACAGTTTTCTAAAGTAAGGCATTACAGATCCTGATGGAGCGGGGAATTGATAACAGTCTCTAACAAATAATATGAGTGCTATAATTTTTATCTTTGAATTTCAGGGCCTCGCTATTGGAAATGGGGTCACAGATTATACAATAAATCACTACTCCCTAATATATTTCGCATATTACCATGGTCTGTTTGATACAAAGTGAGTGAAAAGTAAGCAACATTAAAGTGTGTATGGGGGACACCTATACATTCTGTCAATTCATCTATATACACTGCACTCTTACTATCCTATACATATGACCCTACATCCTACTGTAGATCCAAGTACATGTTCTTGTACCAATTAATTGATATTGGAGAAGCTGGATGATAACCCTAGACAACTATGAGGAGAACCTCTATGCTTCATCATACATAAGATCTGTACAGCTTCAGACAAAGTCCCCATGGGTCCGTATTATGGGTCTCCTCAGAGCAATGCTTCTAACTTAGACTATGATGGTAATACAGCATGTGTGGAACATACTACAATTTTATGAGCAGATGCTTATGGAATCAATGAGAAACAACGCTTGTATGTCTTCATATATGACAGAAGCCTTGGTGTACATAGCAGCTTCCATACACATTAGATTCTTTGACAATGTCGTGAAAATGGTGGAAACAACTGATATGTGTTCATATGAGGACATAATGTCTAATACTTCTCAGTCAATAATCTTCTTCTCTGTCTTGTTATCTTTTATATAGGTTCTGGTCACATCTAGAGGATGCTTGCTGTGAAACAGCAGTATGCAATTTTTTAGATTCCCCCGGCCTATTTTGTAATTTGGCAGTAAGTATTACAGTCATTTTATGCCACCAAGTATTCTATGAATATTGATATCATACAGTTCACACTGTAAATGTCAGGAATCATACTGGGTTGTAAGTGATGGCTCTTAAGTTCCTACAGGGCGCAAGTATGACGCCCTTCACAGACATCACCAACACTTCAGATCAAGAGCTAATTATTATCCTCATTGGACCAACATAGACATATGTACATTATATCACCACAATACAGGGAACACAAAATAGGACAAATAATGATAACAGAAATACGAGAATGAAAAGGCTATCGCTAACCAACTTTGGTGTAGCAGACCCTGCCTAGAAGTAGGGCACTTACCCTGATAGGGGTGGCCACATGTCAGGAATCTAAGGCTTCAAGTCTGTTCCTATATGGAGGATAGTGTAGATGTTTAATTCAGATGGAAAGAGCTATGTGTATACACAGCATTTGGTAGAAGTGAAGAAACCCTACACAGAATAAAATAACCACAGATACTTATCTGGCACAAGAGTCCGCCGCCTCACTAAATGCCTCAGGCAGGTCAATAACCAGTGCCCATGTAAAGGCGGGGCCAAAAAAACCCCACTTCCATTATGGCTGATTGGTCGACCAGGGGAAACGTCATTCTGTCGGATAATCAGTTCATACACCACAGGAGATGTTGTAGCAGGCTTGTAAGGAAGAGTACAATATATACCAACCCCACTGAGGGGTTTGCATTGGATGACACCTCAGGGACCTTCTACAGTGGCGGAAAGAAGGCACTCATCGGTGTCTAGCCCCAAATGACATAGTGCATGCACTTAAGGTATAGTCAGGTTGGCTGTGGCTGACGTCTTGTTGTCACCCGGCTCCACTTCCTGATTGCGGCTAACATGCAGCAACAATGGCTTTGTAGAAATAAAATAATTTGGGAATGTAATTTTGTTTATTAGTGCAAGACAGTATAACACAAGATAGGCTTATACACATACTGTACAAGTCTAATTATCCTAATGAGAATATGAAGACACCTTCTGATGATACTGACCTATGGGGGAGCCTCATACTGGCTTCAAATGCTATCACAACACAGTATATTATAAATAAACATTCCATTAAGCCACCCTCGGCTGTTGGGTCTCTGTGGACCATGCCATTGTCATATCCAGCTATTTCCAGTATGCATATCCTTATTTCACCTGGGACATCTCTGGGAAGAGTTGGACCAGGATGAGTTGCAGCTGCAGCAACGACGCAATGACACCTGACAGGTCACAATGTTAGTAATCATGATGATGGTGGTTATCTTTCTCTTTCTAGATTCGTTTAGCCCACTTTAAAACTCGCAACAGTAAGCTGAATATATATAATCTTTATCAGCCATGTGTGGAGGGCGAACCTGGTGAGATCAGGTACATCGATCATTTTACTATGTTTTATGTATGTTCTATACCCTGAAAATAACAGTTCTGGCATAAACCTGCTATTTAGAGACCTGCTATGTAGTTAAAAGCGCCAGCCACTACACAAGGGTTGGAGCATTATCTTTCACTCTGACCCCTGTGTATTGCAGCGCTGCCGGCGGGTGCTTAATCAGCTGATCAACCAGGATCCTGAGCGGTGAATCCCAGTCCTGAGAATAGGTCAACAATAGTACTTTGCATAGAAAACCCCTTTAATGGGCAAGCCAGTCAAAATGATCTATGTATATGTCAGATACATGATACATGAGAAAAACACATGGCCGGAGACTATGGTCTTGAACCAATACTGATTTCCAGAACAGAAGAGTTCTGTAAAGACCACAAACATCTTTAGTACTGCTCAGAGATTACTGTTACTGGGAAAATGATTACATTATGAACAAAGTCTCATTGACATGAATAGCAGTTTGCTTAGAATGTTGCATCAGAGGTTCTTCACACTGATGTTCAGGTTTGTCAGCTTCCCATTAAATAGAATGCTATTATTAGGAAAGTATAATATCAATGTTTATGGTGGAGCAATTACTAATATAATATAGTGAAAGGGATTGGAGTTGTAAGCACACGGCTGCTGGTTTAGGACCTGTGATGATGTCACCGGCATTGCTTACATGCGCATGTCACACACACACACAGCTCTGCTGCATGTATGTCATATGCACCACACAGCTCTGCTACGTGCATGTCACACACACCACACATAGCTCTTCTACATGTGCGTCACACACCAAACCCACAGCTCTGCTACTTGCCTGTCACACACACACCATACACCTCTCTGCTACATGTGCGTCACACACACCACACACAGCTCTGCTAGATATGCGTCACACACACAGCTCTGCTACATGTGCATCCCACACAGCACACACCTGCATGTGATCCGTCATGTGATCAGGAGCGGAGCATGTAATTGTTGGCATCAGGGTCAAATAGATAAGATCAGTGATGTTCTGCTGCATGATGGGCCACGTATCTTTTCTTTCTGCAGAGACTATGGGGACCATATTAAAGCCTATCACCCGGGGACATTGTCTATTCAAAGTCATTCTGAATTCAGTAAGGTAAGTATATGAAGGCAAAACACCAAATAGTCAGCAGGTACATAGATGATAGTAGGTAAACATGAGGAAGAACCATCACATCTGATCATGACTTTGTATTTATGAATGTGACCTAAATATGTGTCTTCAATAATGACTCCGCCTAAAGTTTCAAAATGTTCTTTTACATTCAACAGAGGCTGAAGGATGCGTCTCGGTTCAACAAGCCGATATCAATGGGTGTTCCTTGTGTGAATGACACAGACCTCTCTACCTACCTGAACAACCCCGATGTGCGGTCAGCATTACATATCCCACAATCACTGCCCCAATGGGAGATCTGCAAGTAATTATTTTACATGCCCAATCTTTTTATCTACTCAATATAGAAAAATTCACAACCTGCTTAATTCCTGTTGCTGGCAACCTATCAGATGGCTTGAAATGAGAGCCTCGTTGCTGTCATGTGTTTTAGTAAATTTATAGTCCCAATATTGCCATTGCATTGTCCCTGTTTAATATTTTTTAGACAGGGAGGTCAATGGAGTCGCCAATGCCAAGCCAAGATCAATGGAATCATCTTGGCCAGTGTCTGTGGTATCTTGAGTAAGAAAGAAACAAAACATGGCTTGCATTTATTAGAAAAAAGTGGTTATTAAATTACACATATTTCTGTACATGACTCACATTCATTGGCGTAACCTCCAGGGTAGCAAGCAGAGCAGCTGCCTAGTGTCTGAGAGAGGTGAAGGAGGGGAGGACAGATTTGGTAAATACTGCACCAAAAGGAAGAGAAAGACTTCTATTTCTTGAGAACACTTGAAAATTGGCTTCTACCTCATAGGTAGTTTTTGGCTTCTTCTGGATCAACGTTGCTAAATAATAGGTTGAACAGGGATGGGCGTGTGTCTTTTTCAGTCTTACAAACTATTTTGTGGTCATTCACCTCTGAGAGTGGAGACCCCTCACAAATTGATGGGGTCCTGTGATTATTTATTTCCTTACCTATGCTACATCACCTTCTGTTATTTCACAGTGAATACGTGTTCAGTAACTTTAAAAGAGAGCTGGTAAATGTACACGACCAATATCTTCAGCTCCTGAAAGAGAAGGTAAGAAAACTGTAAGCTGGCCTGGTAATAAGAATGTCTTACATCTAGAACAGACAGTAGTGTGTAGAGAAAAGTCCGGTGCGACCTTCCAAAAGAAGATGTTTATCTAATAAGCGGAGGATAAATTCACCTTTAATGTTGAATCAACGTAAAACCAGTATATAACAGATTTTGAGGCGGAGAGCCTCATCTTCAGTTAAGCTGGGGTGAGGGCTTGCAATTAAAAGGAAGATGGTGGTCATTGGGGGAAAGGATTACAGAAGGAAAGCACATGGAAAAAAAAATATAAAAACAAACCGTTAAAAAAATAAAACTATGCATGATACATAAGCACTAGAGATGAGCGAACGTGTTCTTCCGAGCTCGATATTCGTGCGAATATTAGGGTGTTCGGTATGTTCGTTATCCGTAACGAACACCATGCGGTGTCCGGGTTACTTAAACTTTCTTCCCTGAGACGTTAGCGCTTTTTTTTGGCCAATATAAAGACAGGGAAGGCATTACAACTTCCCCCTGCAACGTTTAAGCCCTATACCACCCCCCTGCTGTGAGTGGCTGGGGAGATAAGGTGTCCGCCTGATATGAAAGTCTGCCCCTCCCGCGGTTCGCTCTGGATGCATTCTATATGCGCTCAATGGGGCCGGCGGCAGCAGCGCTGACCCCATTGAGAACATATAGAAGACAAATCCTTCTTCTCTGGCACAGCTGTAACAGCTGTAGCAGAGAAGAACGATGTTTGCCCATTGAATTCAATGGAGCGGCAATACAGCATGTTCCACTGAATGCAATGGGCTGCCGGCGATCGCAGGATGAATGGTCGGAAAGGGGTTAAATATATAACCCCTTTCCTGCAATTCATCCAGAAATGTGTTACACTAAAAATATATACCGGCGTATAAGGCGACCGGGCGTATAAGACGACCCCCCAACTGTCACCTTATACGCCGGCAATACAGTGGAGCAAAGAATAAAAATCATTACTTACGTTTTTAGATGATCTGCGGCGCTCCTGCAGGCTGTCACTCCTTCCTGGTCCACGGCAGAGTATTGCTTTCTCCACGAAAGACTTTAAATCCCTGCCTCCAGAAGCACACGTGCCTTCAGCCAATCACAGCCAATGACAATGGCATCTTTCTTGCTTCGGCTCGGCGGATGTGCCCGGCGCATTCGCGCGGCACGTCGGCGACGTGCCGGCGACGTGCCGCAGCCGTGACGAGTTCATCCGCCGGCCGAAAAAGAAGATCCGGCTGTGAGGAAGAGAAGACTTTCCCGAACCGCTCCGGATGGGTAAATTCTTTTAAATTCCTATTTTCAGCACTCATGTCTGCGGGGCAGGAGGGACCCGCTGCAGATTCTCCATGTAGAATCCGTAGCGGGCCTGATTTTCCCCGTGGACATGAGGCCTTAACATGTGCCCTCGCCCACTGGCACCCAATAAATTGAACCTGTCATGTTGAACATGGCACCCTATCTGTGGGCAGCATACTATAAGGCGGGAGGAGCTGAGCAGATTAATATATAGATTTATGTGAAAAGATTCAGTAGAACTTACAATTTATTGATTTAAATCTCTGCTCATTCTGGAATTTGGAGTCCAGTGGGCGGTCCTACATGGTGATTGTCAGCTATCTCTGTAACTATACATATACAGAGCTTGTTGTTAATCACTGATAGGACCGCCCCACGGACTCCCTAGACCCAGAAAGAGCAGAGATTTCAATCAATAACATGCAAGTTCAACTGAATCTTTTCCCACAAAGCTATATATTCATCTGCTTTTTCACACTTTTCAAAAAAGCTAAATTTTATCCTGTGTTATAAATAAAATAATCGGTATATACTGCTTAATAAGGTATTCCAGCCAGAAACATTTATCACCTATTTACTGGATAAATATTTAACCCTTTGCCTCCCCAGGACATAAACTTACATCCTAGCTAGGAAGCAGGTCCCTCTCAAGGACATAATCCTAGAAGCTAAACTCATACCATCCACAGTGAGAGCCAGTTGTGACTGACAGTTGGCCTCCCGTTGCAGCAGCAGGAAACAGTGAGAACATTAATCCCCATTGTAACCTCTTACATGCTGCGATCAATGTTGATCGCAAAATGTAAAGGGTTCACCTATGGAGCGCATGCTCTCTGTGATGTTATCAGTCCTCTGGTATGTAATTGTGAAGTGCCATTGGGTTGCCATGGCCTATGATCGCTATTATTAGCAATAATACATTGCAGTAGAGAAGTACTACAATGTATTATTATTTTGGCATCATAGGTTCAAGTCATCTTCAAGGACATAAAGACATAAAGGACATGTCAAAAAAAAATAAAAACAGTAAAAAAATACTAATTGAAAATCTTTTTTGTGCACTTTCCCTTTTGTTTAAAAATAATAAATCCGTGTTTGGTATTGTCGCATCTATAATGAACTGCACAATACACTGAACATACTTTTTATTCTGCATGACAAGCGCTGTAACAAAAAAAGCTAAAAAATGTAGCCCAAATGCATTTTTTAAATTTATTTTGCCTCTCAACACAATAAATGTGATAAAAAAACATATGTTTTCCAAAATGGTAGCACTGAAAACTACAGCTCGTTGCACCAAAAACAAGCCCTCACAGAGCCCCATTAATGGAAAAATAAAAAAGTTATGGAATTTAAAACATGGTGATGCAAAAGAAAAAATTATTTTCCTAAAAAAGGTTCTTATTGTGCAAAAGTGGAAAAACCTAAAAATATATATATAATTTTGGTGTTGTAATCATATTAACCGACAGAAAAAATTTACTGTGTCATTTATGCTGTATGTCATGTCGTGCTTCTGGGACCTGCAGTTCTATGGGTTTCCAGGAGCACACTTCCACAAATGTGGGATGAGTGAGGCAGCAGAAATGCAGTCCTAAGATTTTGCTCATGACCTAAAGGTTACGAGTTTAATCCCCACATGGATTAGGTAGCCGGCTCAAAGTTGACTCAGTCTTTCAACCTTCCAAGGTCAGTAAAATGAGTACCCAGATTGGAGGGGGGAAATAAATAAATGACCTGAAAGTTCTGTGGAATAAGTTTGCGCTATACAAATAACAAGATTTATTTATTTTTATTTTATTGCTCCAGCCAATCACCACCGGTCTGCTGCAGATATACACCAGCCCCTCTTGCTAGATAGAGCTGGTCATTTATCTTTCTCCTCATTACCTCTCAGAACCCTAGTGTATGGAGTCATGCATGTTTTGCTTGGTGTTGCTGCATGCATGAGGTTCTGGGTGGGATTCCCTTGTCTGTTGGTGTACACCGTGTCCTGTTATGCTTTTATGCCTTTTACCATCTATGGTGAGTCAGCCCCCTAAGTTCCAGCTTGGGGCCATCCCTATAGGCAGGACTCCTTTGGGTTTAAGTTGTCTTGTTAGAGTAGGGACTCACAAGACAATGAGGATCCTTGTTGTGGGCTCATGAGCTTAAAGGGGTTGTCTCGCGAAATCAAGTGGGGTTATACACTTCTGTATGGCCATAGTAATGCACTTTGTAATATACATCGTGCATTAAATATGAGCCATACAGAAGTTATTCACTTACCTGCTCCGTTGCTAGCGTCCTCGTCTCCATGGTTCCGTCTAAATTCGCTGGCAGCTTGCTTTTTTAGACGCGCTTGCGCAGTCCGGTCTTCTGCTCTCAGCACGAGCCGCTTCAGCCTGCTAGCCGCTACAGCTCTTCTGCGCATGCACAGACGAGCTGTCACTTCTCGGGAGCGCGCTGGAGCGGCCATTCTGTACCATCCTCTCTTAGAGGAAGGTGCAGAAACTTGAGCCGCCCAGCTGTCCCGAGAAGCCGCCAGCTGTCCCGAGAAGCCGCCCAGCTGTCCCGAGAGGCCGTCCTGCTGTCCTGCCGTCCTGCCGTCCCGCCGTCCTGCCGCCCAGGTAAGTGATGGGCCGGGGGGGGCTGCCGCTGGGCCGGGGGGGGGGCTGCCGCTGGGCCGAGGGTCTGCCGCTGGGCCGGGGGGGTCTGCCGCTGGGCCGGGGGTCTGCCGCTGGGCCGGGGGGGTCTGCCGCTGGGCCGGGGGGTCTGCCGCTGGGCCGGGGGGGCTGCCACTGGGCCGGGGGGACTGCCGCTGGGCCGGGGGGGCCTTCGTCTGTTGTCAGGGGTCTAGCGCCGGTTACCTGCTGCCTGGCGGTGGGTGACTGTGTGCCGTGGTTGGCCGCGTTCAATCCTGGGGTCCGGTCGGCGGCTGCGGGGCGTCTGGTTGTCAGGGAGACACAGCTGGTAGCGTCTCGGGAGCGCGCACGTCGGGCTACAGCAAGCAACGGGAAAAAAGCCGGCGGCCATCTTGGGAAAATTTTTATAAGTTGCTGAAACGCTGGAACTGTATGTACAAACCAGCTAGAAAAGTCATTTACAGGGGGGCTTAGTAATGTATGCTTAATAAGGGGGACTGGGCAAAAAAAAAAATTCACTGCTTCCTCGAGACAACCCCTTTAAGTATCTTGGCCAAAATACAAACCAATACTTTGTACATACTTTAGGTATTTAGCTATTCCATCTGCTTATATGTGTTGGTATTCTTGGTAAGTATGTTGGTGTTTGTCAGTCATAGTTTGATGTCTGCTCGCAAGTCCCATTTACTGTTCAGTCTGTTTTAGTGTACGTTTGTGTGCACTCCCCTTCTATTTGCGTTCGTCCTGGGTGTGATATGCATTACGCTCAGGTCAGATGTGACACTGTATGATTAATGTTGTAATAAAAAAAATTGCAGAATTTAGGTGTTTTTTTTCCTCCCTGCCCTACAAAAAAAAATTAATAAAAGTTATACAGAATGTTATATGTACCAAAAATTGGTACCCATAAAAACTACAGCTTGCCATGCAAAAATCATTCCCCGTATTGCTGTTGTCTGAAAAATAAAAAAACTTATAGCTTTTAAAAAGTGGAGAAATGCCAAAAAAAATCTTTGCGTCCTTAGGTCCGAAATAGGCCACGTCTCTAAGGGGTTAATGCTAGATAAGTGTTGTTCGACCACTGGGATCCCCACCAATTGCCAGAATAGGGGACCCACGCCCAATTGTGCCATACAAATCCCTACAATAGTGCTATACAATGCTCAGACTAAAGATTCCACATAGTGTCCAAACCAATAGTGCCATACATTCTCAGATCAATATTGCCAAAAAGTGCCTCTTCTGGCCAGGTGCTTTAATGGTGTGTATGACTGCACAGCTTGGTTCTCGTATGATAATATTGGACTGGCAAGATATAGACTGTGTGGCCTATGGTCCGAATAAGACAAAAATATGAGTTTGCAACACTTGTTATTAGACTGTATGTACTAAATGTGATAGAATTTATAATTGCCATTATCTGTTATTTATCCTTCTCTGCAGAAGTATCGCATCCTGGTGTTTAGTGGGGATGCAGACATGGCCTGCAACTTTCTGGGCATTGAGTGGTTTGTGAATGGACTCGACTTGGAGGTAAGCAGACTGAAGTGATCATGTAAGATACTGTATTAAACATTTTCTGCATCTTTCATACAAGTTTTATATCTGCTACTCAGTAATTCTTTGTGATTTGTATTCACTTCTGTAGGTAGAGGAACCATACCATGCTTGGATGTACCATGATGGAACAGAGTTACAGATTGGTGGTTTTGCAAAACAATATGCCAACCTCACCCTTATAACTGTGAAGGTATAAACTCGTCTAACGTCAGTCCGTATTTAAGTTTCTTCTTGTCTTTTTCCTGTTTTTATATTTTCTCACTGTATGTTCTTTACTTATCCTAAAGTGTCATCAACTTTTCTTACTGTTTTATGGCCAATAAAGCCCAATTGGACCATTGGCTCAATGCATATTATCCACCAATCCCAGGTGTAGCTATCGTAGATAACATTCATAGTTAAAATTGGAATCTTGTCCACTCCATCTGCTAAACGATGGCTGTAAGCATCTTAATATAATTTTTCCCCTTCACACAATCCATTTCGTTAGTGGGTTCCTCAGAAAATAAGATGAATGTCCTGCTGATGGGACTCCCAGTGGTCAGCTGTAATCTATGCAAAAGCCTGGCAGTGAGTGTTCAGTTGGGCTGTAGTACCACTACTTGGGAAACTGCACAGTTCCCATTGAAACCAATGCCTACCAATGCAAAGTATAGATGTTTTTCACAAATCCCATCTACACAATCACAGAGGGACAAGAACTGTCTTCCAGGGAAGCCATCTTCTTCTTACGTTCTCTTCTATTTCTGGTCACCTTGACTTAACTCTTATTATTTTAGTCTCTTGATTGTCAAATTTATTTGTCTGTCTGGAGCTCCAAAATTGTGAATAATAAAAATAAAAAACATTTTTTTAAAACATTTTTGCTTTCTATTGATCCACAGGGAGCTGGTCACATGGTGCCAACAGACAAACCTTTGGAATCTTTTCAGATGTTTGGACGATTCATCAATAATGAGCCCTTTTAGACCTTAAGTTCCAAGTCATGGCAGCATTGTGGGACTCTAGATTGCTTTAGTATTAGTGTTCACATATACTGCTTTCACTCTAAAGCTGGTCATACACATCAGATAGCTGTCAGCTCAATGCTTGTTAAGACGATATCCATTCCTCTTCAACCCCCAAAACACATGCATGCTTGGCTCAGCCAAGTGTGCATATGCTTTCAATGTTCTCATTGGGTAGAGGGGGGTAAGCTGTAGCTGGACACCTCTGGCAGTGGCTTATCTCCAGTAACAAGAAAAGGATTGGACACACTGGATTGCAAAATAAATGCCTTATCTTTTTGCTCTTTACCCTGACATCTACTAAAAATCGAGACACCCCCAAACACACAAGATGGTCATCCGGTTCCACTGAAATCAAAAGCCTTGCCTGACAATCATCTAAATTGCATGGCCACTTTAAGTGTTGATTCAATGTTGATTGCTGTTAAGAATTGTTACATCTTCTGCCGCTTATCAATAATAAATGGTCCTCTTGAAATAAAAAAGATGTCTCTGCTTCAATGAAATACGTAAGAACACTTCTAAAGTTTAACAGTTATATCATGCATGATGTCCAAGACACAACTTGAAGCTCCTGGTCTTCAATGAAAATCAGTAACAGGGTTCCTCATCTACCATGTGTAATTTTTAGTGCAGAACCCAAATTTGGGAAGTTTTTTATTTATTTTTTCAGTTTTTAATGGTTCATCATTTGTCATTGATAAAACTTGCAGACAAAATTACAATTGATCATCAGAATAGGAGAAGGGAATTCAAAGTGACAACCAAGGGCAGCCTAAGGGGTCGGCGACCTGTGCTGTCACACAGGGGGGCGGTAGATGCTTAATTGTATAGCAGGAATATTTAGACGTGCTATATCAATGAAATTAGATTTCTTTCCATATGCAGATTTGATTGCTGTAGCTTGGTATCAGTTGAGCAATATAGGGGGTTGCGTGGCACTGCTGGTACAGTACACTATGTTATTTATAATCTGTAATGTGTGCAGTGTGCACATACCCTAAAGGGGTTTTCTACTTCCTAAAAATAAATGATCTATCAACAGCATGGGTCCTCAATAGTTGATTGGCTTTCAATGTAATGTCAGCTTTTCATGAATTGGACCTTTACAGATTCAGCAATACAAATATTTTACATTTTTTTTATTTTTAGATGTGACTACTTGAAAAAGGCTTTTTTTTACTATTAATTACTTTTAAATTGACTAAAATTAAAAAAACTTTATTAATCTTATTTTTACTTTTTTTAGTCATCATCAACTGTTGATTTTTCTGATTACATATACAATATACTGCAGTACTTCAGTATTGCAGTATATCAGACATTTGTAGCACCTATGGCAGGGCTTGTGGTAATCGAACGGCAGCCCATGATCTCATTATGAGCAGGTCAATTGAGAGATAGAAGGAGCCTCCTCCCTGTGTCAAGCCCTTTAAATGTCACTGACAGTACTGGCAGCAACATCTAAAGGGTAAACAATCGGGATCAACATTACCCCTTATCTTGGCCATTGCGACCAGTTGTCAAACACAGCCATCACCCGCTTCGTATAGAGTGGGCTTAGCTCCCGAGTCTGCTCCATACAATAACACACGACTTAACACAGTACATGTATGTTGCTCCTTGAAAAGGGGTTAACCCTTTCCAACCAATTTTGGATTCAGGGTTTCCTAAAAGGCTTTCTCTTTTTGCTGTTATACAACGGTGCCATCTGCTGGCTAAAGCCAGTGTGTGTGCACCAGAGAGGCTCCAACAGCGGAGTGGTTGGCAATAGACGTAAGAATACCCTGTTGGAAATCTTCTGACATTGGAGCTGTACAATCTTCAAAAAGAATGTAGGAAACCATCAAGCAGTAGATTAGAAAAGGTTAAATAGCATCACTGGGCAGAAAAAAAACAATAAAGGAGCCGCAACACTGATTTATTCACTCTCAAGATCGGTGGGGGTCTGACCGCTAACCTCTCCTAGCAGTTTGCCAACACTTTATAAGATGGGGACTTCTCTTTAAGACTGTAGCTCTGCAGGTGTACAGCTGTATTTCTATGTATGCCAGTATTTGCCAACTTTCCTTCTACCCACTATCTGTCCAAGTCCACTTCTAAGTTCTCATCCTGTAATTTTTGCTGTAGAAAGTGAACAGAAGGTTGCAGTCCGGCTACACCCAGCAACAAGAAGTGAACGGTCAGCACGCATTGTGGTCACGTCGGGCTGCCAAGCATGCCATAAAGATTTCTTCAAAGTGTTCCTCATCTAACATGGCAGCCATTTCTTTTTTGCGGTGGGCGGTACATATACATAGCTGATTATTTAATTGGACATGAGGTTTCGAATGTATTCCTTTCAAAGTGCAGTGTCTTCATGTGTAGGACTACCACAATGCTGCCATTTCTTGGTATAATTATAGAGCAGTTCATACGTGAAACACAAACTATATAATCAGCAATAAAACCCACTGAACACAAAGCAGGTCCGGGATAAAGAAAGATGTCTTTTCTGCAATATTCAGTGCAAGGAAAATCAGCTTTTAGTAGGTTTTGCATCAAATTGCTGCTCTGTGATGACTGGGATTAGCAATTGTCATTTATCATTAACATATCAAATGCATCAAAGGTGGAAAGAATAGGATGTCAGTCCTGACTCTGCTCTGGGAGGGTCTCTTCAGAGCTTGTTCTTTTTTATCAGCCCTTCTGCCTTACAGTATCGTATTAGCCCATGCCCCTGACAATCCTCCCCATATGACATTATCAGGTGACATCTCAAAACAGTGATATTGGCCCATGAAATTATGACTTTCTATGGAACCTTAGAGGGGACTCACCATGCCCCTGACATGAACCACCCCTGCTCAGGCAAAGTAGGTTCCTAAGTTCATTCTGTTCTTAATAATTAAGGATTTAAGGTACCTTAAGGTCCAATGTCCATGGGTGGATTTTAATTATAAAATCCGCATGGGAAATGCTCATCTCTAGCCGCTCATGGGATTGCATTAGCATCCGCAAGGCAATTTAAAGCATCCGGATGTGATTTTTTTTCCCGGGGTGTGGATCACATGCACAGTAAGAAATTGCAGCATGCTCCATTTTTCTGCGGATCCTGCGGGACAGCTTCCAGTTAAGTCAAAGGAAGACGTCCAATCCGTGGCACAGCCACAGCTAACAGGTACCTGTCGACTAACAGGGTACCAAACTTTTTTCCCCCCATGAACCCTGTAATTTTACTGCATGCATTGGTGCCTTCCTAGGCATCCAGCAACCCATTACCTGACAGCAACCCCTTCCTCGGTGATGCTGGCCATACTGATGTAAAACCAACAAAGTCTCACCGACTATTCAGTACAGGGGACTCGCTACACTTCTGGCATAGACCAATCATGCCCCTGGTTGCAGTAAATGTAACCCACATACCACTTTACCCATGACATCACTACCTGCTCATCTGGGCCATAAATAGAGAAAAATAAGGCAATGTCGCTGACGTCACCATCCTTGTAATGGTGACCATATTTGTGACATTGATTTGCAGGAATGCTGCCATCCGATAGGTGGCGCTGCAGAGGTATTTTTCCATCTCCCCTATTTGCGATGTCTCTGTGATATCACCACATTAACCAGTCCCTTACAGGAGACCCACCAGCCTCTGATACAGATACACCTCTTCACGTTATTAATGGTGACATCAAGTTAATATTGAGAGGGTTAATCTTTAAAATCTAAATAGTAATTATTAGGCAATTACAGTATAGCCCTGCTACATGGTACATGCCTTATGATCCCCACACATCACACACAGCAGCTTGATTACCACTCTAGACATACACCGCTTGGCTCCTCCCACAGCAGTGAATATGATGTGTATTGCATAGCTGCAGCACTGAACGGGTTACTGTCTGGGTTATGTCTGGAAAAGTATCTCTTTGTATGTCATGTGACCTTGTTTTATGTATGTGGTTGCAAGGTGTATGAGTGTGATCTTTCCTATCTGTCTGTTCTGAGAGGAGCTGCTCTGCACACAGACACCTTTAGTTTGCATGTACAGAACATGGAAGAGGCTGAAAAGATAGCAGAAGAGTGTTGTGGACCCCTTCTTCCCTGCCTGGGAGATTTAAGAGAGTAAGAAGCCACGAGAAGTGCAAGTTCCCACTGTGCAACGCTGTGTGCATTTCTCTACTCTTTGAGTGTGGTAGAGAGTCGTCAAGGTGTTCGTGAGAAGGTGTTCTGGAACAGAGATCCACAGATAACAGCCTGTGCAGGTCACTCTGTCCTCCTGTGTTTCCTCCCTGTCAGACCACGTGTTCTTCTGCATTAAGTGTATTGCCGGTGGATGTCAATTGTACTGGATTGTTTTGGATTTGTTCAAGTTGTGTCCAAGTAAATGGCTTTACCAACCGTTCCCAGTTCTGCCTTTAACCTGCAACTCTGCGTATGTGGACTCTTTATTCCATCATCGTGAATTCACCGTGGAGCAAGGAATGATGGGATCACACGTGACAAATGGACGAAGGTAAACCACCAGTAGGTTATCCTATTTAATAGCCTGCTCTTGGCCCTTTGGACGTGTCCCTGGTTACCCTCTGGGTGGGAAACTGTAGAGCCACCGTGAGTAAGGCCTACATCTATACCCCGCTGTCTCCTAGGCTGGTCCCCTCGAAGGCTGCACAGGTATAGTGAGCCTATTACCGAATGACATAATGTGATGATGTACATTATATTTTAAAACGTTCGTCTGTGCCCAGAATACCCCTTTAGGCCTCATGTCCACGGGCAAAATATGATTTAAGATCCGCAGCGGATCTCCCGCATGCGGATCCGCATCCCATAGGGATGCATTGACCACCCGCGGGTAGATAAATACCCGCGGATGGTCAATAAAAGGGATTTTTTAAAAAATGGAGCATGAAAAAATCTGGACCATGCTCCATTTTCGTGCGGGTCTCCCGCGGGGACGGCTCCCGCGGGCTTCTATTGAAGCCTATGGAAGCCGTCCGGATCCGCGGGAGACCTAAAATAGGAATTTAAAAGAATTTACCCATCCGGAGCGGACCGGGAAGGTCTTCTCTTCCTCACGGCCGGATCTTTCTTGCTTCGGCTCGGCGGATGTGCCCGGCGCATGCGCGCGGCACGTCGGCGACGTGCCGCCGGCGTGACAAATTCATCCGCCGGCCGAAAAAGAAGATCCGGCCGTGAGGAAGAGCAGACCTTCCCCGCCCGCTACGGATAGGTAAATTCTTTTAAATTCTTATTTTCAGCACTCATGTCCGCGGGGCAGGAGGGACCCGCTGCAGATTCTACATGTAGAATCCGTAGCGGGCCTGATTTTCCCCGTGGACATGAGGCCTTAAAGTGTAATGCCTTTTCTAAAAACTTTTAACATGTCATAGGAACATAGTGAGCCATCAATTAGCCGAAGTGGAAAGTGGCTTCCAAGAACAGCTCTGGAGGACCTGGTATGTCCATGAATTAATTCTATTTCTGCCATTTTCTTTCCTCAGCTTACAACTAATTGCTGGGGGTAACAATGATTGGCAGTGATGGGACATCCTGCAATCAGCCATTTTGGGAGGACCCTGATGGCTTCTTTAACAGCTGCTTTAAACCTTGATTGGCTGCAGTGTCATGCGTTGTTGATGTGACATCATGGCTCCAGCTAGGTAATTAAAGCCCGACAGAGAGAACCAGAGCAGTAGCACTGGATCTAATAGGCAAGTATTGCTTATTTTATGGTTTTATTTAATTTGCCACCATTACCTGGTTTTTGGCTACAAGTGGACAACCTCTAACTATTTATGTAGATTGCAAGCAGTATAATGATAGGAGAATATGTCCTTTACAAGATTGATAGACTTATTTGTTTTACCCTCACTCTAAGGCTGCATTCCCACGAACGTATATCGGCTCGGTTTTCACGCCGAGCCGATATACATCGTCCTCATCTGCGTGGGGGGGGGGGGGGGAGGATGGAAGAGCCAGGAGCAGGAACTGAGCTCCCGCCCCCTCTCTGCCTCCTCTCCACCCCTCTGCACTATTTGCAATGGGAAGAGGCGGAACGGGGGGGCGGGGCTAATTCTCGGAATTTAGCCCCGTCCCGCCTCCTTTCATTGCAAATAGTGCAGAGGGGCGGAGAGGAGGCAGAGAGGGGGCGGGAGCTCAGTTCCTGCTCCTGGCTCTTCCATCCTCCCCCCCCCTGCAGATGAGGACGACGTATATCGGCTCGGCGTGAAAACCGAGCCGATATACGTTTGTGGGAATGCAGCCTTATGTTCTGAAGCATCCTGCAGATTGTGCATTGTAGCATTTCACCATTGTGCAATTATGATTTCAGATATTTATTCAAACCCCTCCTGCAACATCTACTGCCTAAATAACAAAAATCAACAAAGAACTAATTTTGAATACTTTTTATTTTTCATACAGTGCACATGGTGCTACAGACAAGTCTGCAAAGTTTTCAATATGTTCAGTCATCAGTTGTGAGCCCTTGTAGACTTTCTTCCAAAGTCAACCCTATACAATTCTGTCTAAATCAGACTGATCTACTGTAAATTCTGTATGTTACCTGTTAGTTAAAGACTGTTACAAGATTATTCACACGCGTTAAACAGATTTTTTTTCTTTACTCGGTGAAGGTTAAATTTCTCAAGAGATTGACTTCTTTTAGTTGAGTTGTTAAATAGTATTTAGTTTGGTAGCATTAAAGGGTTCTCTGTATCTCTTTCTACTTGATCAAGATATATAAGGTTTCTAATGCCCTCATACCGGTCATGATTGGTGCCTTTTTAAAGTCTAACCACATCCAATGGGACGTCCTCTAAACGGTCTTACTGGTTTGGAGGAGTTTTGTGATGTCTTTATATTACAGACACCTTAGATATGTGAGAAGCTCCCATAGAACTATCTCTTAGATGAATCTCTAGTAGCCATCGAGGAAGGTTTCAATATTGTGGCTTTCAAATAGCCTCATTGGTTCCTTGGTTTGTTTCTGCCTGGGCAGTTGGTTCAGGACGGTTTTTCTCAATGACTTCCCGGAGACTCATGGAGAAGTGTAAATCGCCACCAATGAGAATAAAACCCTGGAAAGGGGAAAACAAAGACAATTTAATCAATTATGACTAGCATGAAATTCCATCTTTGCAGTAATATTAAAGCTGTGGGAGTACTACAACTTACAGCATGGTGAGTAGTTGTCTCTCGAGTAAAATCCAAACCCTCTGGAAGAGGGATGCTAACGCCTCGCTTTGTTCTCTCTGCGGAAGACATTATAAACAAGTAGTAAGACCTTGTAATCTTCATTGCCAGATTATGAGTAAGAGGGAAATGATTGCCTTACCATTAAGGATGGGCATCACTGACAACTGCAGAAGGGTCTTTAAGGGGGTTTGTAAGGGTATGAGCTGTAATAGAAAAAGGCATGATTGTAATGTATGATAGTAATATGAGCTAAAAAACCAATTATATGCATATTTCAGTATTTCACTTACTGCCAGGGACTCCAGCGCTGACTTGTTGGAGTATATTCTGAACCTGTAGGTAATTAAAAAGGCCATATATCCATAAATATGAAAGCCTCATTGATATTCAATAATAATAAATAAACCTTAAATATTATTACTTATTTGCCTTGCTTCCATACAAATCCATATACATCTCTAGTTCCCATAGGCTACTACATTTCTCTAAAGCATTTACAGTTGCAAGAAAAAAGTAAGTGAACCATAGGAAGACTAGCAACAGTTCTGAATATTCCATGTTTGTCCATGATTTGTCTAACCGTAGAAAATATACACCCAAGTCCTAAGCAATGCTTTTGCAGCCTTTTCCAGCCTCATGTGTCTTGATAACACATCATCTAAAGTCCTGTGATTGTTGTTTGTTACAAGGCAGGGTTCATACTAACTAATCTTTATTGAGGCAAATAGATTTGTGTAGAACCAGGTTTTGTGTGTCTTTATTTAATGGGCAAAGCATCCGTGAAACCCACACTTCCACTCTTATCTTCTTTACTGAAACATCTTTGGCCAGTTAGTGTAGTCCGTTATGCTATTCTGCCCCCCAAAGGTGATGGGAAAAAAACAGAAACCCTATTAAATGGAGACCAAGAATTTTACTTTCAACATTTATTTCTCTAATGACAGTCAATGGGTCTTGTCTCAGTAAGGTTTGCAGTGATTCAGATGGGACCCAAAATGGAAAGGCATACTGCAGGGTTAAATGTTATGTGAATGCAGCCTGATTTCAAAAGAGTTCACTGATTTATTTTGGCAACTGTATTTCCTCTATGCATTCTTAGTTATTATTGCTATTTTACACACATTATACTAATATACACAAATAAGAAAGAAGGAATAAAACCTCCACAGTGCCACCTATTGGAAGGCAGCATTCCTTCAAGCAAAGTCAGACTTTTTATACAAGCCGTGTAACAATGACGGGTAATTAAAAGCAAAGCCAGACTCCATGTACAGACAGCTGTTTCAGGGTATTTGTCCTGTATCAGTGTAATTTAGGAGTCTGGCTTTGCTAGTGAGAGGCCCTGGATGAGGGTCAGAAACGCGGTCTTTTCTCCTTAGGGAGACCGCCTAGACCGTGAGTGAGTAGGCTCAAATGGCCATGCACGCTCCTCTGGGTAATATGCAAATAAGGGAGATGGAATAAAACCTCCACAGTGCCACCTATAGGAAGGCAGCATTCCTACTAATATACACACATACAGAAGTATACTATATATAATGAACCATGGCTTTTGACCAAGGATGAAACTAATGATAGTTTAAGTTAAATTACCTCTTGAGGTCAAGATGAATCAGTAAAGTAGTCTTCTTCAGAGTCACCCTAGCACTGAGGCGTGATTCCTATGGAAACATAAGTATTTGGAAGTTAGCTTCATGTATAACTATTATTCAAATTTATGGAAAGAGATTGTCAAGAGTTAAAAAAAAACATGGATGTAGCTACATGCCAAGCTGAAAGGTGGACACGATCCTAACAAAGTGGATAAAAAATATTTTGCGGATTGTGACACAAATTTGGTTTTGGAGTTATTTGCTCCTGGTATATTGGGATGTAGTTTTATCTATATCCCATGTAGATAGAGAACATACGTAACTGCACAGATAAAATACTTCTGTACTGCCATATATACTTACATATCTATGTACTTTTATGAGGGTATGTCTATCTGTATCAGCATACAGTAGGTGAGTAGAATCATACAGCAAAGACTTTGGGTGCATATGCCAGCATAGAACATGTTCTGTATAGTCCAGCTTAGTGGACCCAGTGATAGTTATTCACAGCAGTTAGATGTTATTTTCTAGCGAGTCTGATTATAAACTATCCCATTCACAGAACACCATACAGAAGTTTTATCTTATTTTCAACCTGAAGCATGTCCTCTACTTAAAGTAGGTGCATTCCACATTGACTACAGCAATAGATCCTTATTAGAGATGAGCGAACGTACTCGTCCGAGCTTGATGCTCGGGCGAATATTAGGGTGTTCGGGATGTTCGTTATTCGTAACGAACACCACACGATGTTCGGATGTTCGGGTTACTTTAACTTTCTTCCCTGAGAAATCATTTCTATATGCGCTCAATGGGGCCGGCGGCAGCAGCGCCAACCCCATTGAGAACATATAGAAGACAAATCCTTCTTCTCTGCCACAGCTGTAACAGCTGTGACAGAGAAGAACGATGTTTGCCCATTGAATTCAATGGAACCGGCAATACAGCCGACTCCACTGAATGCAATGGGCTGCCGGCGATCGCGGGATGAATTGTCGGAAAGGGGTTAAATATATAAGCCCTTTCCTGCAATTCATCCAGAAATGTGTAAAAATAAAAAATATATATATACTCACCTGGTGCCGACAGACGGAGTTCAGCGCGGCAGGCTGCAGTTCTCCTGAACTGCTCTGAACAGCTGTGAGTAGTATTCAGCAGCCGGGGATTTAAAATCCCCGCCTGCTGAATAAGATGCCTCTGAATGGTCACAGCCTGACCAATCAGAGGCCAGCCCTCACTCACACCCATTCATGAATTCATGAATGGGTGAGTGAGGGCTGCCTCTGATTGGCTATGGGGCAGCTCTCAGCTGTCCCTGTGCTGAGCCAATCAGAGGCAGCCCTCACTCACCCATTCATGAATTCATGAATGGGTGTGAGTGAGGGCTGGCCTCTGATTGGTCAGGCTGTGACCATTCAGAGGCATCTTATTCAGCAGGCGGGGATTTTAAATCCCCGGCTGCTGAATACTACTCACAGCTGTTCAGAGCAGTTCAGGAGAACTGCAGCCTGCCGCGCTGAACTCCGTCTGTCGGCACCAGGTGAGTATATATATATTTTTTATTTTTACACATTTCTGGATGAATTGCAGGAAAGGGCTTATATATTTAACCCCTTTCCGACAATTCATCCCGCGATCGCCGGCAGCCCATTGCATTCAGTGGAGTCGGCTGTATTGACGGCTCCATTGAATTCAATGGGCTAACATCGTTCTTCTCTGCCACAGCTGTTACAGCTGTGGCAGAGGAGAACTTGCTGTGTCGTTCCCATCATTTTCTTGAATTGCCAAGATTTTCACACATGAAAACCTTAGCGAGCATCGGCGAAATACAAAAATGTTCCGGTCGCCCATTGACTTCAATGGGGTTCGTTATTCGAAACGAACACCCGAACATCGCGGGAAGTTCGTTTTGAATAACGCGAACCCGAACATTTTGGTGTTCGCTCATCTTTAATCCTTATCTGTTTGCCATTCTCAGACTATACAGTTGGCCAGGCACATGAAATACTTGTCAAATAAATGCTTATTTACAGGTTAATAGCTATATCGTTTGACTTCTCCACAAATATACAAGGTAGAAGGTGAAAAACTGTTGCCAGACACTTGCCAGGTGCCTATATCCTGGTAAATGAAAGAATTAGGCATATTGAACTTTATTAGGTGATCCTTGTTTGCCCTGACATCTCCCCCTGGGAAACAGTTGTGAGGCTCCCATACACATTATATGGGACAACAACCAGTAGTCGCTAGTCGCTTTGTTTCAGTTCACTGAAATGAAGCAACTATAATGCGATTTTTTGCTCAGTGTAAACAGGCAGTTGTTCATCTTTGAATGACTGCCTGTTCACAGTGAATGAAGGTGGGCAGCCAGAAGAGATCTCCGATGCGCTCCACCTTCATTCACTGAGCAACTATCGCTCATGGGTGGAAGCACAGGAACAATAAGTCTTGGGACAACCATTGGGAGCTCGTGTGCCTGACAAAGCCACACTTAGTTGGGATTCATCTACCGGTACATAATCCTTACACCCCTCACACTGAAAAAGCTGTAACAAAAAATGTATTATCACACGACCGGTGCCCTTCGGAGTTCCTTTTGTTTGTTCGGCATGTTCGGCAGAGTTGGAAGTCGGAAATAAGTCAATGCCAGACACTTCTGTATGTGGCTTATTTTCTTGTTGAAATCCATCCTTCTTCTCCAACATCTGACATTATTATAGCATCAGGAGGCCCCCAAACATTATAGATGGTTGTCCGATGCAGCCAAAATTAACGAGTTTGGCCGACATTAATTTAATGTATATGACCAACTTTCTGTGAGCGTACCATTGTCATGCTGCTTAGCTGCACAGGGGGCAAGTCCTCTGGAATCAGGTAGATGTTCAGAATGGCATTCACTGAAACACTGGTTCCTGTGGGCTTAATGGTGAACCGTGGAGGGGTAGAGACACGCAGCTCTAGTTTCATAGGGGCGTCTGCCACGGCTGGATCCTGCATGAATAATGAAATAGCATTGTGACAATATTCTACAAGTTTTAGAACTTTAGTGATCACACAAAGCAACCAAAACAAATTTGCAGCTTGCATTTGTTATAATACATATTATATTCGTTAAAGCTAACACATAACTGATTTGCTAATTTCATTCAACTATTAAAGGGGATTATTAGCTTATTTTTTTAATACCATATACCCCTCCTTATAAAAATGGATAAAGTTTGCTGAGGGTAATTTTTCAGGTCTTTATTTAAGTAGCTCTCAGGTGTCTTTTAAAGGGGTTGTCTAGTTGTTTACGGTTGGTTGCCTATTCTAAGGACAGGTCATCGGTAGCGGCCCATTGCCCGGGACCCCCACCAATCAGCTGTTCCCTGTCTAGTGTGCTCAGCTGATTTCTGCAGGAAGCAGACAGCTCTGTTCTCACTGCAGTACCCTGGCTTGGTAGTGCAAGCCAAACTCCCATTAATTTCAAAGGTAACTTGGCCTGCAATACCAAGCCGGGGCACTAAAGCGAGAATGGAGCAGTCTGCTTCTTTCATAAATAAGCTGAGTGCAACGGCCCAGAGAACTGCCGATTGGTGGTGGTCCCAAGTGGCAGACCCATACGAGTACTTATAGGGGCTGAGCAACACCATTGGTGTTCCAGCATCTAGGAGGGCACATAGACCTACTTCATTAAGGGCAACAACAAGGGTCCATTACCAGGACAAGTCTTTTTTTAGTTTAATTAACTAGATTTGATTAATTTACAATATAGAACATACTGATTGTACATAAAATATTCGATAACATGTAAGATGCACAGATTGCATCACAAGAAGTGAGCAAGCTGACAGCACAGCACACCATATTCAAGTGTTTGCACAGAACTGTACTCTATATGTAATATGTATCCATATGAAATAGCTACAGAATGTATCATGTAGTTCTTTCTGTTCAGAATAAACAATGTATAATAATATTAAAGGTCTTTACTAGAGATGAGCGAGCATACTCGCTAAGGGCAATTACTCAATCGAGCATTGTCCTTAGCGAGTACCTCCCCGCTCAGAAGAAAAGGTTCGGCTGCCGGCGGCGGGCAGAGAGAAACGGAGGGGAGATCTCTCCCCCCACCCCCCACCCCCCGCTCCCCCCTGCTCACTGCAACTCACCTCTCACCCGCGCCGGCAGCCAAACCTTTTCTTCCGAGCGGGCAGGTACTCGCTAAGGACAATGCTCGATGCTCGCTCATCTCTAGTCTTTACATCTAATTTCTATAGTAATGGTGGCACTAAAGGTACATATATTTTGATAATATTATATTCCTTTCAATGCAACTTAATGTTAAAAACTCCTTACCAGAAGCATCAGACTTCCAAAATATGATGTCCGCAGCAAGACTTCCAAGTCTTTAGGCATCTGAATAACAGAGACACATTAAGTAACAGAACAAAATAGATTACAGTAAACTATGTTACGGCAGGTGGGGCTGTTTTATTACTCTCTATAGCCATATATGATCTATAGACTATCACACAGTATAACAGGCTGCTATTCTCCCAATAAGGTCACTCACCATTGATAGCAATAAGTTAGAGTCTTGCTCTTTATGGATCGTATTATTAATTAGTATTTTACTATTACTATTTACAGGTGTGTTGGCCCTTTAAGGGCATGCATCATTGCCAAAAGTAGCATCTATTAGGATAGAGATATGGAACTTACCTGTTCATTTGCAATTTCCAAACGGAGTACATCTGACTGATAATACGCATACATTGCTGAATCAAAAAAATACTCCGAAAGGGCGATGTAGACCATGCGTTCATTCTGCTTTATGTGGAGCGCTGGAGATGTGTTGGGGAATGTGTCATTCTCAGCATTTAATGAGTAGAACATGCCCTAGGAATAATGGGAGACAGGTTTAGTGCAGCTAATATCACGTCTGCAATAGAAAGGAGGCCTTTAGTGTTTGTCTACTTTCATCAGTTTCCATGCCATTGGCCAATATTGTTTTACTGATCAAGATGGCGGCATGGTTGGCTAAATCTCCTTTTACACCTAACGAGAACCTCACAATTCTTGTTTGCCCGAGCGAACGAGCTGGTGAAGTCATCAACAGCTCATTGGCACTCCGGCAGCCTGTTTAGACAGGCAAATCATTGTCGGGGATCATGCACTTCTTGTTCACTTATCGTTCAGTGTTTCACATTTCTATCTGAAGCACTGAACGATCAGTGTTTAAACGCAACGAGAAGCCAACGAGCCAACAATGGTTTTTATGCCGGCTGAAACCAAACAACGAATGAGAAGCACACAATTCTCGTTCGTCCTTGGCTTGCATTTAACCCTTTGCAATCCAATTTTGGATTCAGTATTTTCTAGGGGGCTTTCTCTTTTTGCCATATATATAATGGCGCCATCTGCTGGCTAGAGCCAGTGCTGCGGTATGGGATATGCTGGAGAGGCCCCCAACAACAGAGCGGACAGTAATCTACAGTAAGAATACCCTGCCGGACATCTTCCGACATCGGAGCTGTACAGCCTTCAATCAGAATGTCTTTAGACGTCAGACAGTGGATTGGAAAGGGTTAAACTGAACAATCATCAGTTTTACTCATTTGAACTATTTTCTGAACGATAATGGTTCTGTCTGAACTCAGAATAACAAAACTTTCTGAGATGGTGAGTATGCCATGCTGAATCTACCCATGGGAATTGTTTTATACCAGAACGTAATAATGAGCTCAGCTTAGTTGCTAAACTGTGATTGACTGTCATAAAGGATAGTAGGCGTTCTTCACTGGCAGCAAACCACCATTTATGTTCCACACATAGTTGGAAGCACCCTAAACAACCTTACGGATCATTTTTTATGTCTTATGTCGGACAGTCCAATGAGTTCAATATAAAAGATAACTATAATTAAAGTGGCTGGGCGGGATGCTTGGCTTCATTTATTATGAATCCGCTGGGATGGGGTATCCGGTATTTAGGGAGCTAGCGCTAATCACAACCTCTAGTATATTTAACCTTAGGGTACTTTTACACAAATCGTTCGCCCATACAAACTTGCAAATGATGACACAATTTGCTCGTTCACATGGGCGGTCAGTTTAAAGATAAATCGTTAATTTATTTCTGAACAGGATCGTTTGGTCTGCTATACCAGAGAATGAGAATGACTGAATGATCGGTGTTTAAACCAAATAATTAGCTAACGAGCCAAAGATGATTTTCAGGCTTGCCTAAAATTAATGATAAACTAACAAATTATTGTTCATCATTTAACCATTGGTTACATTGAATGAGTATTGATCAAACTCAAACGATTCAGCATTTTTTTTTTTACGATAATAGTTCCGTGTAAAAGCACCTTCATTCATGATGAACTTACTATGAGTTGAGGGCCTTAAGTGTCCTCTCTAATCTTATCATGGTCATATTTCACTGTGACAGTAATATACTGTTGGGGGCAGACCGATAGCGGCCATTTGCCCCTTACCAATTATAGTATAAGATATTTGGGTTGCCCTTCACAGATATAGATAAAATTAAAATTAATAACTTTTATTCACGACTAGTTAAAATTAGGGCCACATAAATCATATAACAAACACAAACAAATGTGGACTGACAACATGGATCGTACTATGTGACTCAGTGACCGGATGGAATGAGGGTCTCAATTCCCCTCGAGTATCCAGTCGGGTTAACCCCTATTGACAAAATTAGGGGACTGGGTCACTGGTTTGTAGCGGTACGTCACACTAGGAATGATGGTCAGAAGGTATCAGGTTTCCATTCTAGGATATAATTCATAGCTGGAGACCCATCGACCATTTCTATCGCTACTTTCAATAAGGATCATATGGTTAATCAGAGGTGTGTGTTACACCATACTAGATAGACAGTCACTCAGAGTTTGTGTATTTCAACGTTGAAGGGGAATTGTTCCCCACAGTGGGTGGTCACTCAGATATTAGTGTAAGTGTTCCAACGTTAGTGGCCGAGTAGTCACTCAGTAATCATTCAAACATTCTGAAGTCTTTTCATATTTGGGAGTGAGATAATTACTCCGCAGGTAGGTGACTACTCGAGTGTCTTTCAACGTTCCAGCTCTTTTTAAGGTATTCACTCAGAGTTGTGTATTCGTTTCACACAGTGAGTGACTGCTCAACTATTAGTGTACGTATTTCGTCCCCAGACAGGGATGGAGAAATGCGTTGATCCAATATCCTATCCCTAAAAGAATTGAAAGAGTCAATATCTTATTCTGAAAAAGAGCTAATATCCTATTCCTAAAGGAATTGAACGACGAAGAGCCACTGAAGTGATCACTTACCTTTGGAGTGATTATCCCGCTCCTTAAAACCTATGAATGTTTGAGCGATCACTGAGTGACTATTCGAAATACGTACACTAATACTTGAGCAGTCACTCACTGTGTGAAACGAATACACAACTCTGAGTGAATACCTTAAAAAGAGCTGGAACGTTGAAAGACACTCGAGTAGTCACCTACCTGCGGAGTAATTATCTCACTCCCAAATATGAAAAGACTTCAGAATGTTTGAATGATTACTGAGTGACTACTCGGCCACTAACGTTGGAACACTTACACTAATATCTGAGTGACCACCCACTGTGGGGAACAATTCCCCTTCAACGTTGAAATACACAAACTCTGAGTGACTGTCTATCTAGTATGGTGTAACACACACCTCTGATTAACCATATGATCCTTATTGAAAGTAGCGATAGAAATGGTCGATGGGTCTCCAGCTATGAATTATATCCTAGAATGGAAACCTGATACCTTCTGACCATCCTTCCTAGTGTGACGTACCGCTACAAACCAGTGACCCAGTCCCCTAATTTTGTCAATAGGGGTTAACCCGACTGGATACTCGAGGGGAATTGAGACCCTCATTCCATCCAGTCACTGAGTCACATAGTACGATCCATGTTGTCAGTCCACATTTGTTTGTGTTTGTTATATGATTTATGTGGCCCTAATTTTAACTAGTCGTGAATAAAAGTTATTAATTTTAATTTTATCTATATCTGTGAAGGGCATTTCTATGACTATATAGATTTGGAATACCACTGTGATTTCTTTTAAGATATTTGGGTTGAGTTAAGTTGCACTATAATGAATACTCTATAAGTAGATAATAGGTAACTAAGAATGACAAGCCAACTCATTTCTATTGTTTTCCCACAGGCAGTCAAGAAAGATGTGTCACAAGCTGGGGGCCTTCTGCCCAACTGAAACGCACCCTGTGATTGCATTGTGGGGTGGAAGGGGGGGGGGGGGGTGAAGGGGGGCCATTTAGGACCCTCAAATGCCAATGAAGCTATCAGAATTCACAGCAGCATTTATATGTTAAACCATTGTGATCAGCGTTCAGGCTGATTGTGGCTCCTGCCGGCGAGTGTCAGCCTCCCAAGCATGCTCCATTCACAGACACCTATCGTGCATCGGTCATGTATGGCAGGGGTCCCCAACTCCAGTCCTCAGGGACCACCAACAGGTCATGTTTTCGGGATATCCTACAGTAAGAACACCTGTGGCAATGTCTGAGGCGCCGACAATAATTACCTCACCTGTGCAACACTGAGGAAATCCTGAAAACATGACCTGCTGGCGGTCCCTGAGGACTGGAGTTGGGGAACACTGATGTATGGCATACATAGAGAAAGGCTTAAGAAGTGCTATAATTGACCAAGAAGCTCTGGGCCCCATGAGCTCTAATAACCAAACAATCATTCCACTCACGGTGCTGCTGCAAAATTATTTTGGTTAAATGGATAGTAAAGGTAGCCCACACTATAAAGGCTAACATATGATAAAGAATTGTTTTAAATAGCCGCCCTTACGTAATTCATGTGAGCTCTTATACCTACCTTAAAATCCATATCTAAACTGTCTTCTGACACATCAGGATCACTCAGGAGAGAATAGTCAATGCCTATGTAATCATCCACTGGATTCTTTACTGCAGAAATACAAAAAATATTAACACCACTTTTAGAAGTCATTGTCCAAACTGCCCAGTTTAGATCTGCACCATCATCGGGTTTGTGGCAGTAAATATGGCTAAATAATATTTGTAGAGGAGCAAACATAGTAGAATGTCCAATAGAAGAAACGTGGTGACCATTTTCAATAATAACAGTATGTTTGGAAATTAGAAGTTATGCAATTGCCTATTAATCTTTATAGTGGCTCCAAATCAGAGTATCGCATTTAACTGGGATCTACCGTAGATGGAAAACTTCAAAGCACACTAGTATTATGTGGCAGCATGATTATAATGTTAAAGTACCGTAATTGAAATATTTGAACTCTGTCTGTCCTTGCCTGCGCAATCATCTTTTCTTCTCTTATAGCACACTACCATCCAAAACCTGAAAATCGAGCTTTGATGAACTACTAACCCCCTCTAGTCATTTTCATATAGGGAACTTGGCTTGAGGTGCCCATACACCTTCAATAGCTGTTGACTAAAGACTACAGTATTTCTCCTGACTCCCCCATGCACATGAATGATTAGTTTGGCCAAGCATTCATATGTTTTCTGCAGACGGAGGGGAGTAAGATGCTGCCAGGCAGCTTAGATGGCAGCTTATCTACAGGAGAACAATGGGATCAGGCATTGAAACTGAACTGGATATCGTTCTTCCTCCAAACATCATCTGTCTGGGGAGAATTGGGAGGTACCCCTATAGACATATGAGAGTCCCCACTGAAATTGTTGGGTTTGGATGACTTTAACCTTGAGATCTTTAACCTTAATATTGAGAATCCCTATAGAATACAGAACTTGTGCACTCATTAAGCTTCAGTCATTGGTACACATGGCTTCCTACTTACCAGGCACAGTGTTAAGCAGGGAATTTAGCAGTACAATACCAGCGTGCCTTAGTGCTGGACAGATCTGTAAGAGAATATCAAGTATGATTATGGAGACATGTCAGCATTTGAAAATACAGAACATATAAAAAAATTACACACACACGCACTTATATCTTCATATATATATATAAATGAATTTCTGTTGTCGGTTCTTTATGCACGGCCAATTAACTGCACTAATCTGCACCAAGTTGGCCACATAGATAAACCAGGTGCTTTGGAAGGTTTCAGCTCTCTGGGACCTACCGTTTGCAACATATGTATAAAACAAATCAGACTATGGACAAACAACTGGACCAATCGGCACCAGATTTGCTGCATGGGTAAACCAGGTGCTTTGGAAGGTCTTAGACTGGGTTTCAGCTCTCTGGGATCTACCGTTTGCAACATATTGAAAAAAGAAATAAAAATGCGGCCAAACGACCCGACTAATCTGCACCACATTTGCCACATAGGTAAATCAGACGCTTTGGAAGGTCTTAGACTGGGTTTCAGCTCCCAAGGACCTACCGTTCTCAACATATTTACAAAAAATAGGAATACAAAATCAAATATGAGCTGAAATCTGGTCTAAAACCTTCTGAAGCACCTGATATACATACATGGCCAAGTTGGCGCTATAACGATGTTGGCTTCATATCAGTAGCAAACAAAGTTTTTAACCACACATACAAACAACAAGCAGTTACATGAAATAGAACGATGTGAAGCGGAGTCATTCTGGGACCCTTCCACTGATCAATACTTTTGCCATGTCTCTATAACATGTCAAACGTTATCTGAAAGTGCAGCTACTCTTTAAACATATACTATGTAGCTATACATTAATTAGCCTACTAGCTTGCTGTGCCTTAACCCTTTGCAATCCAATTTTGGATTCAGGGTTTCCTAGGGGTCTTTCTCTTTCTGCCATTATACAATGGCATCATCTGCTGGCTAGAGCCAGTACTGCAGTGTGTGACATGCTGGAGAGGCCCCCGACAAGAGAGCGGCCAGTAATATACAGTAAGAATACCCTGCGGGACGTCTTCTGAAATCAGAGCTGTACTGCCTTCAATCAGAATGTCTTTAGACGTCAGACAGTGGATTGGAAAGGGTTAATGCATCCTCAAAAGCTGTTTGCTGAACGCCATTCCCAGTTACCCCATGTACATGAATGTTCAGTTCAGTCGAGCGTTCATGTATTTTCAATGGACAGACGAAGGTAAGTTGCTACCAGATATCTCTGGTGGGAGTTTAGCTAAAGAGGAAAACAAAAAAAAATTGGGTGTTGAAATTCTTTGCAGTATCCTTCTTTTCTCTGACATTAACTGGCTGGAGAGAGTCAGGAGGCCCCCATACACATGTAGTAATCATCGGGTCCCACTAAAGTTGGCGGTTCCAAAGGATTTTTCCCTTATGTGTACGGGGCCTTAAGAATGATACCACAGAACATCTTCACACTATCTCAAGGCGTTCTGGCTAGCCCTCCTCTGATTTGGGTCAGTATTTGGAAAGTTTGGTGGTTATTACAATGTAACGTAAAAGGAATACAATAAGGTTCAGTTATTTGCTACACTATAGTAAGAAAGACTTTTCTTGTACCTACCTGTTGGTTTAGTAGAAATCTCATTCCTGTTGTTATGAAAGAAGCAAGAAAGTCATACACCATCCTGAAATGGAAGGGACCAGAATAGGTGAGGTCAAGAGAAATATTACGTGAGAAAGTACTGGACTGGGTTAAAGTTGTACGTAAATACTGGTGATACTGCATCATTTACTAACTCAGTTCGCAGTGTTTATTGCTAGGTTTACTCTTGTCCCTGAAAACAGTATTCAGAAGGAACCCCAAATGGAACTATTGACTTTAATTAGTCAAATGGAGACCAAAGGTGCAAACTTTGTTCTTTGTTTGATCAAGTGTCTGTTTGTTCACATTCCATTTGCTGAACAGAATGCTGTAGTCCACTAGCTCATCTGTCAACCAAAAACGAAACGGAAACAATGTTAAACGGAGACCAAAGTGTTTACCACTTGACACGAAACCCTGAGATAGAAAGGGAAAAGGCCTGTCTGAAAGAGCCTTACCCATCAAGGATTCTCATTTTGTGCATATTTGAGGTCAGCGTGACTAATTTGTCCATAATACGGAAAGACTGGCTATATTGGATATTTATTTTATCCCTCCGCCAAAAAGTCCTATGGCTGGTAGCAGAACACCCATAGAGACCATATTGTGTTGTCTCTATGGGTGTTCTGCTTGCGAATGCTCTAAAAATACAGCTCTTAGCAATATTAATGCATGTGGTAAAGCAGAGAATTAGAAGAGTGCATGCTGTATTGTGACTCTAGTTGCTCTGCACTTGTACTATTTAGCAAATATCTTTGGGAACAGGACGTACAGATTGACTAAAATGACTTGTATCACCAAGACATCCCCATTTTTTAATTGAAGCCAGCCTGGCGATCACTTGATCATTGCAGGTCTAACTTCACCAACCTCCAGCAATCTCTATTGCTCATGGAAGCTGCATTTGGACACATGGACCAGTCAGGAGCATCAGCGCTCTCACTTCTGACCAGAGAAAGGGACCTCCATCTAAGTTGTGTACATGGAGCTTGTGTATAAACTAATTCTGAATGGCGTGTGCTGAACCTACAATCTTCCTGAACAGAGGTTGAGAAATAAGAGACAGGTTTAAGAGTAAGTTCAAGTAAGACTATATTTACATGGGTGATGCATGTAAATAATGCATTTACAGTAAACCCTTGAGTAGCATTGCTCTTAAGTAAAGCTGTTTTCAACTTAAGTCGATGTATCAGGGCAGCAGTGGTCCCTCAAATAAAGTTGCATTCCTCAGATAAGGGCACTGACCACTCCATGACCCCAGGCGCCGCTCAGTCAGCCGATGCGCAGCTGATGCCTGTCACTTCCTGCTTCTCCTGCATCAGCGCGCGCCTACTCCTCCCCCTCTCCTCTCCACAGTACACAGTGTCGGCTGAACGTTGCTGTGTCTGCCTGCCTCCTGATACAGTACAGCAACTGAATCCCCAAAGTTCCGGCTGAACGCCGGAATCCCTCCTGAATCCCCACTTTACTGCAAAATGTACGTACTGTACAGATGAGTACAGTACAGTAAAGAAACGTTTGCAAATAAATACTGCAGTCCTATGTCAAAGCACAGATAACACAGTGATACATACTGCTAATGATGTCCCTGCAGTCCTATGCCCCCCTGCACATGGGCGGAAATTCTGCAGCGGGATTTCCTGCAGAATTTCCACCCGTTGAAGCTGCCATAGAATTGCATTAAAAAACGCAATCCTAGGCAGACAGCCGCGATTTGTCCGCGTGAAATGACACGCGGAAAACAAATAGCGGCATGCTCTATTTCTGTGCGATCCGACCCGAGCACCTGCAGGGACGAGCACGTACTCACCCGTGCCCGGCGGCCCCGGCTCTTTCATGTCCTGGCTTCCGGGCAGCCGGCGCATGCGCAGACCGAAGCCGGCAGCCGGGTGAGTGACGTTTCTGTGCAGGGCTCACAATAGGACATGCCGCGGTTTGTTTGCCGCGCGATATTTCGCGCGGCCAAACCGCGGCCGTCTGCATAGGATTGCGTTTGTTAACGCAAACCTATGCAGGCTTTGAGCGGTGGAAATGCCGCAGGATTTCCCCCCATGTCCAGGCGGCCTTATTCTCTATTAAATGGGGGTTGGTGTGTTTTTGGGAACGTTTAGAACCAATTACTTGGATTTACATTAATTCTTATGGAAATAATGTCCTCAACTAACATTGATTTCTACTAAAGTCCATTGCTTCCAGACAGATTAATGACGTTAGTTGAGGTTCTACTGTACATGATGCATTTTTGAAAAAGGTGCAATTTGCATCAGACTTACATCCATGTTCACATGCGTTAAAAAAAAAAAATTCATGCGGTTCTCAGTAAAATGCTTGAAAAACGCATTACATTCACATGCAAATCGCATGGCATGCAAGTGATGCCATTTTTTTCATGTTCCCACAGAAAATAGTGGCCAATTCTTGCAGTAGAAGTATAGAAAAATAGGGTAGGCTGAGATTTTTTTGATCTCGTACTATCACTGATGTGTATTCACCCACTGAAATCAATGGGTTCTTTTCCCACGCAAGTTCTATCTCGCAATCGGACAGAACTTGCGGATGAAAAAAAAATAATCACACGTGTAAGTACACCTTTCGAATGATGTATTCAAGCTAAGCTGATATTTTCCATGGCAGTAAGAAGGCTCACGAGCTTACTTGAGTGTTCCACTGAATCCAGCCTGCATTCTGCTGATGGACGCATTACATGTCATATTGGAAATCTTCAAACGTCCTCCTGAATCCCTGGCAAGATCCAGCTCAGTTTTAATGTGCACTCCCTCTGCCGAGGCGTTGATCATCCCCATGTCATAGCTGAAGAGTACATAACATTATTCGGTTATATATGTACATTCACATGTAGTGCAATTAGTGTGGATTTTCTGCAATCCGCACCAAAATCCACAGCAAATTCTGCAGCAAAAACTGAGTCAAAGTCTGCATAATTGGTGCAGATTTTGCAGTTGAATTTGCCACGGATCCACAACAGACTTTCCCACTTGAATCGATGTTGCGGTTCCGATGTGGATCTTGGTGTCGATTTTCCGCTTAGGGAAATCCGTACCATTTCAGTTACATGTGAACGTACCCTTTAGGGATACTTAGACTTTACTATAACACATGGGAGGTCGGTTCCCATATAACATAAGATTACCAAAAGTATGCCGATGATACTTACAAGAACCAGTATAGGAGTTTTCTCTGGAAATTGAGGCTAATAGATGCATTATTAATATCCAACACCAGCTGTTTGCCTGGCTGGAACCACAATTCAGACTGTGACAGCTCTAAGTGTGTGACACGTACACTGCAAGAGAAAAGGGATCAAGAAAGCAGTCACTTAGTAGATAGTGCCTATAGACATAGCAAGACTCAAAATCTATAGGATTAACTATTGTGTTCAGCTATAGCTGCTTATTACTGAGGAATAGAGATGAGCGAGTGTGCTCGTTTAAGGCTGCTACTCGATCGAGTAGCAGTCTTATCGAGTAACTGTGTACTCACCCGAGTAGCATGGGGGGGGCAGGGGGGAGCGGGGGGAGAGTGAGAGAGATCTCCCCCCCCCCCCCCCCGCGCTACCCCCTGCATTTTCCAGTCAATGTCTCCATTTGTCATATATGAATGGATCTGTCACAAGATAATACTGCAGGTGGTGGAATTGCAATTCTGATTCCGAATAGGATGCAGTTGAAGGAGTTACAAAAAACGCACAATATTTATTTACATACAAAAGAATGAAAAGTAATACTAATATAATAACAAATAAGCAATTAAACCGTTTTTGTAGGATCACCTTTCACTAGCTACAGCTAATTAAATCCTAGGATCAATAGGGCTCTTTGCACAATATGAAGTAATGCAAACACAGCGCTGTCAATAACACAGTTTAAGGAGCAATCCAGTAGAGACGAAAGACAACCTATGTACGGTAATGTGAAATTTGTATCTAAGGAAATTACACTCCAGCTTTCACAGTTTGGTAATTCTGGAATGCAATTTAGATAAACACTAATTACAATGTCTCTGAGGTTTAAGGCTTAACTCTGATTAATGACTATTGAATTACTAGCGCTGTGCACGCCTCTCAGCTTTACAGAGACTAGCCTCACTTATGACTTGTTGCTGGAGAACTCCTTGATGTCCTCCTTGGTTTGGATCCTTGATAGTGCAATCCCACTCTCTCCCTCTAGACTCTGGGGCAGCAGACAAGTTTCAGTTCTTCAGTTCAGTGCTCGCTGCTACCCAGTTTCTCTTTCAGTCAGGACTCATAGCTCTCTGGTAGCAGCAGCTACTCTGTAGATCGTTGCACCTTTAGCTGATGGTCCTTCCACAGCATCTACTATAGCTCAGCTCCCAGCAGCGTCTCTGCTCACTTGCAATCTCTCCGGTGGTGCAACAGGAAATTGTCCTTTTATAGTGTGTATATCATCTCATTAGAATGGTACCATGGAACATGCTCAGTTGAGTTTGGAGCAGCTATCTTGGTACTCCAGTGTGAAGCCCAGTACACGCTTTAAGCGAGCCCCTTACAATAACATAGATAACTGATGAACTGGGACCCCTAACAATGCCCAGAATAAAGGGGCTACTCTCTAATGTGCCTAAAACTTGACAGCTCAGGTTGGATATCTTGGGCTCAATGGTTTAAATTATGCAAGGATACAATGTGACTCAAGTACTCACTTGTTTATGCTGTAGGTGAATCTCCCCTCACGTCCGTTCACATCTGGAATTGTGATGTTCTCAAGCTCCTGCTCCACAAACTTCAGTCCTTCATATTTCACTAATTGAAAAGAATATCTACTTTACCCACATGAAGCACAAAGTAAAACCCATAAGTATTCCATAAGTACATAACATCTGTTTGCTCATGGTGCTAATAGTTGGTTTCCATACTCACCATACACATGCAAACATTGGTTGATGATTTTTACTCACCAAACTGCAGACCTTTGGAAGTGATCCGTATTCTGCAGCCAGGGTTCTGTGCAGATGACTTTGACAACACAACTGGTAGGACAAGAAAAAGAAGGTAGACCGCCGCTGCCATTGTTCCTTACAACCTGAAACAACCAAAAAGGAAACAACATTTTAACTATAAAGTACACACGTTGTAGGACATTGGAAGACACTTCCAAAGTAACAACTTGTAAATGCCAAAAAACTGTTGTAGAAACTGGTAGACCTCCAGGTGAGTCCCAAGTGTTTCAGATGATCAGCCATCTTTCATTTTATTTTGGAGAAAATGCAGAATGCTGGGAAAAGTCGCAACCTTTTATAGAAAGTAACACTGCAACAAGGATAAACCTGACTTCCCTTTTATTTGCTTAGAACCAGCAGATATGACGTGTTCCAGGGATGCAGACCCTTCCAGACAAGTGCTGGATGATACACAAATTTTTGCTTTTTTTAAGGCTGTGGGTACAAATATGTCTGCCTAAACAGCAAGGAGTTGTTTACCTTCCAGCATTTCTGAAGAAGAGGCTGCGCCCCAGAAACACGTCATATTTGCTTCTTCTAATGAAATAAAAGAGAAGTCAGATTTATCCTTGTCTCAATCCTATTTTCATAACCCTTTGTGTCTTTTCCTTATTTTAGTATTCTCTGTCGCATTCTGTATTTAGCCCACTCCAATTTCAAGGTGTTTTCCTATGTTGGCAGTACCTTTGCCTTTGCTTTTTTTATTGATAAATAACTGACAACATTTCTATCATGAAATGGGACCTTCATCTGGCCTGATAGCTACATTTACTCAAGAGAAAGCATGAGCTATTATCCCAGGTTTTCGGAGATTGTCACAAGAAAATAACAACCTCCTCTGTCTACAGAGATCATATAATTGTACACAACAAGGATGCTCATACCAGAGAAACAGGCTATATGGCTACAATGGAGTTCTTGGAAAAAAGAGGCCCAGCTCAGTCCAATCTCCTTGGGTGGCAAGAACCTGCGCAGGACTCCCACTTTGAGAGGAGCTGCATTGTTATTAAGCTAGGGATGAGGAATTAACCTAAGCTTCATTTAGGGGCAAACAAACACTAGATGCTTCTGTCCTGGGGTTGCCAAACCTGTCATCATAATAGGGCTTCCTCTCTTCTATGTACACAACCAGTACACAAGATAATTTCCATCAGCCAATCTTATAACTCAGTAAAGATTTTGTCACTCAAAAGTGAAAATCTAAATTTTGGTTACCATGGCTTCTTTTTGGTCATTATGCCCAATAGTTGAGTTGCTGGAGTCAGAGATAACAAATATTACTGGTAAATTTAAGCCTTTCAGTTATTTTTTTCCTGTTCTTCTAATTTTTCCAAAATATGTCATGGAAGATTCCAAAGTGGCTGTCAACATTTTTTTCCAAATTCTTGGAAGGAAAGAACTGCCTGGTTATGCATTACTGTGCTTAGTTCCTGTGTTGGTTGGCCGATTTGCCAACCTGGAGTTTAGATAGACATTCCAACAGAAAAACAGAATTTTTAAAGTTTGAGGGGAGAAAAGAAAAATGCTTGTTCATTGGTAGATTGAAATGCTCCTAAAGAATGCTTGACCGGATGTGCCACCCCAGTATAGAGCTACAGTGGGTATAAAACATCCTGTTATAATGCCAGGTTTTTGTCAAATTACATAATCTGACAAAGATAAATCATGTCAGATTCATTTCCACCTTCACTGTGACCAGCTATCTGTACAATTCCATTGAAAAACAAGCTGAAATCTGTTAGGGTGGAAGAAAAAGCTAATATGCACGCCCTAGAATGCTTTGTTGATGCACCCTTTGACTTTAGGGGTAGGTATCCATCAGTATGGCACATCTTGACTTGGTAATCTTTGAATACTCTTCCTTGCAAAAGCCCTCCAAATCTGTCAGATTGTGAGGGCATCTCGGGTGTTGCGCCCTCTTCAGGTCAACTCATAGATTTTCAATGGGATTCTGGTCTGGGCTCTGGCTGGGCCATTCCCAAACATTGATCTTCTTCTGTCAAAGGCAGAAGAACACGAGAGATGGTTGTCACATGCACTACACTATCAGTACTTGCTGTAGGCCTCTTGGCAGCCTGCAGGACCAATTTTCTTCTGGTCTTGTCATCAATTTCTGAGGAACGTCCTGTTCTTGGTAATGTCACTATTGCCCAAATCTAATCCACTACTTGATGACCATCTTCACTGTGTTCCATGGTATACGTAATACCTTGGAAATTTTTGGTCCCCTTCTCCTGACTGATTCCTCTCAAAAATCAGATCCCTTTGAAATTGTAAGCTTTTTTACACATGACAAAAACATGGCGTTTTAATGGTTGAGTAGACTTTTTATATCCACTGTACGTCATGGGGCTTTCTGTTCTGAGCTTGATCATCCAGTACTGTTAATTGAGCAGATGTGGTCCGAGTCCACTCAGTAAACAACTGTCATGAACAGATGTTGGGACCTTGGTATCTGGCCCTATGAAAAACAAAACCTGAGAGTTGCACAATACGCATTACAACACATCTTAATGTCTTTGAAAAGTGACCGCCGAGGAGTATGTGAAAAGTTAACTGTCATGAAAACCCATTCCAGATCTCAGTTACAGCTTGACATTTGGACACCACATCAAATTTTTTTAACACTATAGCATTAGCTGCCTTTATCCCTGTCATTATACTTATAAAGTGTGTGTGGGCAACCAAATCCACAGAAGCTACTTACAGGGCAAGATTTTACCCACTCTTTATAGTTGCACAACATACACCCTACGTAATGCCAGCTTTTACTCATGGACCCTATTTAGAGCCATGTAATTTTTATAGGTAGTATATAAAGAAAGACATACTGGGTGTGGAGAGACAAACATGGTAATTATACTAAAAAGAACTAAAAATCAGTTTTCAAAAGAGATTATTTGGTTTAGAAAACCAATTTTTAAAAACACTATTAAGGACTTTCTAAATTAATAAAGAGAATTACCCCATTCAGGATACTCTGCTATTAGCCAGAACAGAGGATGGCTACAAAAAATTATCAAGATTTCAATGAATACTGTGTAATGCTGCATTTCCCCTATGGAGGTGCTGCAAGGGAATTGAACACTTGTTGCCAAGGCCCCCCCCCCTGCAGATTACAACTGATCACTGGGTGTTCCAGTACTGATCAGCTTATTGTTGGGGATCCTACCAACAAATAGGGATTGTTCAAGTCGATAACTCTTTTAATACTAAATCTTGTTACTTTACTGCCAGAACTGTAGAACATATTACTGCAGTAATTTCAGTTGCAAATTGTTCTGTGCTGTTCAAGGGTGGTTTTTGTCTTCTGGATGAACTTGGCATTGTTAGTACCTAGCTAGTGAATGTTTGAACTTAAAGGGAACCTGTCACTGCCATCTCACCCCTAAAACTAACTTCACTTGCCAGCAGGGGATGAAACATCAATCACTTCTACTGCCCTCTCTTTTCCTATTGGGTTCACTTACCTTACAATTAGGTTTCAAAGTTATAGTTTGCCATACGCAAATAAGCAGAGAAGAGTCACCTGGCCAAGAAGAGTCACCTTGATTTATGAGCTATCAAGCTAAGCACACCCCTTTCTCTGGACAGGCAGAATTTACTGTTATAATGGAGGATGTGTCTATCAAGAGAAAGGGGTATCTTATCATTAGCCAGGCAGTTCATTAATCAGCATGACTCTTCCTGGCCGGATGACTCTTCTCTCCTCATTTGCTATAACTTTGGAACCTAATTGCAGACGTACATGGCTCATTAGGAAAAGAGAGGGCATTAGAAATTATTGAGTTTTAAACCCCAGACAGCCAGTAAAGTTAGTTTTAGGGTTGAGATGTTGCTGACAGGTTCCCTTTAATTGATGTCTTGTATGTCTGTTTTCAACCCACGATATTATCAACTACAACTAGCACAAGAAAGTTGCACTGTGTGCACCACTGCTGAGTATGATAATGCTATAGAATTAATACATTTCTCATAGTCTGCTCTAGATTTAGACATCTCAGAATAATGGAGATTAAAAACTATTTCTAGGATTTACACATACTTGCTGAGCTTGACATTAAAGAGGAAAGCAACCAAAGACCAATGCCTTTATTGATGCCTTGCACCTTAACCCTCTATGTTGAAGTCTTCATTCAATCTCTCCTACCATCCCTAGTGACAAATGCATGTGTTGTCTTTCACTTATTCTATTAACCAGGTCTTTCCACCCTCCTACATCTATCAAGATGTAAAGCAAAAATAGTGTGGTACCATGTTAGCCAGGAAAAGCTAAGTAACCTCGAAAGCTCGCAAATACCATTTTTCTGCTTAACCAACAAAGGTATCACCTCTATAATACTTTTTTCTTTTTTACACAACAGTATTTACCATTAGACACCCTCCTACCTCAATACTCACATCATTCTGATGTCTAAAACCTGTCCTTCAACAGATATTGTATTCTCTAGAAATAAACTTCCATGCCCACATACAAAATAAAGAGCCTAGGATCATTAGGAAACATATCGTCATATTGTGTGTACTATTGAGAAAACCTCATAATCTGCAGATATTTCAAGTCCGGATGGACAGCGGGCTGGACGATCAGCTGAAGAACCGGGGTCCCGAGTGGTGGATCCCTGTCCATCAACTACTGATGACCTATCCAGAGGTTAGAACATCTGTGAAAATATGGACAGACAACCTCTATAAACGTATTGTCCAGGATTAAAAAAAGATGAACAGGTATGGCATTGTTTATGGAAAGAAGCAGCCATGATTTTCCAATCCTGAACAAGACAATCCTATTAAGGTACCCATATACTTTCAATAACTGTGGCTGAACACCCATTTGCCCAACAGCTATTTTTAATAACACCTCCATACACATGCATGTTCTGCCCAGTAAAATGTGCATGTGTTCTTGATGGAAAAAGGGCAGTAAGACACCCTCAGACACCTTTGATGATGGCTTGTCTCCTGTGAAATTAAAGTATTGGACATGTTGGATTCTTCTTTCTGTCAATGTCTGTCTTCATGAAATGTCATTACACCTCGTTACACATAAGTTAGTTGGCCAATATTATTGAAATCGTCTGGTTCACCCAACACATGCATATGGATACCTTTAGTCTTTTAGTGATCTACATTCAGTTTATCATAGTCCCATTGACTTTCCCATTCCATCATCCACAATAAGTGTTCATTCACAGTTACCTCTAAATGGAGGTTAGCCGCCTTTGTAGCTCGGCCCAATAACAGTTACTATCCCAGCTATCCTAGTAGCAGCCATTCATCTGGAATTATACATGAAGTTCCTAAAACAAGGCATGAACTGCTGTTTAACTCTGCTTAGATACTCATGAGGTCCTTAAGAATTCTGATGTCCCACCTGCCTTAGGGACATGTTTCCTCTATGCTCATGACAGTTTTCTTAAGTTCTTGCAAGCTCATAAGCACTGTGAATGAATGTGTCTTGTTTTATTTAACCATATTAGCTCTTTTATGTTTCTTTGATGCAATAATGAATGTTTTATAGGCTTTGCTGAAAAATTGATTTGTTTATCTTTCTGACTCTGTCGCACAATATTGTTAAGTTTGATAAAAATGTTTTACTAGTGTTATGTCTTCACGGTCCATCAGCGACAAAGAGCCTTGAAGAGAAGCAAAGTTATAATGCATGACGTACACTTGAAGGCCAAGATAGACCATGAAATAGGCTTATTGTCAACACATGGGTATGAATATTTCCTCTTTTCAAACCCTCCTGTCTGCAAACGAAGGACGGAGAGGCTCTTGTAACTGTATCCAAAAATCTGCTTACTCATGTGAGTACATGCATATACCCAACCATAGTTATATGGGGACAAATCTAGCTGTCGCTTTTGGGTTCTGTTGTCTAATTGCCCCACTACCACAAGAGAAGAGACCAGTACTATAAATGGCACATAATTGGTGGTGTCTCTATTTAAATGGGGCCCAGCAGCTTCAAGTTTATGTCTCTGGGTATATCTGCGAATACTTTTGGGACTAATGCAATTTTTAAGACACAACAAGTCCAATCTATTACAGCTTAGCGGTTACAGCTTCCGACATATATGCCAAATGTATTCACGGGGCTTCAAATACCTGATGAAGGCCAAAAGAGTTTACTTTTGGCCTCCTTTGGGATGAAGCATGTCAATGTACTTTTCTTCTTGCGGTATAGAAGAATGTCTTAGACTATGCTATTGAATCTGAAGGCATACAATAAAAACTGTATATTGTGCATTATACATTTTTCCTTTATAATGGGAGTGCATTAGGAACATTATTTACTGTATGCCTATATAATGCGATGCGTTACAGCCTTCCATTGAAGGTATGCGCTGGGAGATCCTCCTGATGTATACTTGCTACAGAAGGCTCTCCAAGTGATGTGAGCAGAGCCTTACTGTGGGTTTCACCATTGATCTCTCTGGATAAATCATGGCTTTGTATACTATACCGTGGTTACAGTTACTTGAAGAATTTCCTAGAATTGTTCATTTAACTAAAAACACAACTGCATCAAAACTGCACATATTTACATGTGTTTTTCTGCAGTAGTGCTGAACTTACCCATGAAATATGTATCTAACACAATTTATGTCTAGATCTACCAATATGAGCGCATAATTTTTTTAAACAAATGATTAATTCTTATAATGCGTACATCTGCATAGGGGCAAGCAATAGGGCCAACTGCTACCTTAAAGGGAGTCCGTCAGCTTGAATATGTTGTCCAAACTGAAGTCATAATGTTATAGAGCAGGAAGAGCCGAGCAGATTGATATATAGTTTTAATGGGAAAGATTCAGTATAACTTGTATTTTATTCATTCACATCTTTGCACGTTCTGAGCTGAACAGTCCAATGGGTGGAGCTATTAGTGACTGACAGCTAGCTGTGTATGTACAGTCATACACAGATAGCTGTCAATCACTGTTAGGACCGTTCATTGACTGTGCAGCTCAAAATGAGCAAAAGTGACTAAAAATGCCATGCATAGCACCATATGGTAGTGCAGCGCTTTCCCATTCCTTTCAATATAAAAGATTGGTATTCCCATGCTTGTAAGGTGTCACTGGGCTAGAATTGCTCTATGAAGAAGTCATGCAGGCTGGTCCCCCTCCTGGCTTGAATGATGTCCTGCAAGCTGGGTACGTCATTGCAAATTATCTTCTGAGGCATTCGGTGCGGATGAAGCTGAGACACCAACACGTATTGCGTATGCCATGGATGTGTCTTGTGATGAGTGACAACATACCTAGCCTGCGAGATGACAATCACGCCAAGAGGGGACTGGCCAGTATGACTTCTCCAGAGAGCAGTGCCATCTCAGTGGCTCCTTACAACCATGGGGAAACCACGTTCAATGTTTCTTTACTGCATCATGTCAATCCGGTCAATAAGTAGAAGAACATCATTAAGAACCTATTACAGTCCTGGATAACATGTTTGTGGCAATTTGGGGGCCTAATTTCTAATGATAGATTCTCTCTATATTTAGAAGATGCATAACTTTAATCAGTAGAAGGCTGTGATGGTGTCATTATATAATTTGAAATAAGTCTTTCACATCACAGAATTTTAGCCTTCTTCCCGTTGTAGAACTGTTCTAATTCAGACACGCTGGCAGTTTGTTGTGCTCTTTGTTCAATTCTAGTCCTGCCAAAGCATCTTTATTGGATCCAAGTCTGGACATGGATTTAGGGCCCTTCTACACGGAGTGATTGTTCAAAAAATTGTTCAAATTAGTGAAAATGAACAATACTCATTCAGTGTAAACGCAGCCAACGATTGAAGGACGAATGGTAAATCATGGCATAAAAATCCTCGTTGGCTCGTTCATTAATCGTTCAGTCATTCTCATTCACTTATGCAGTGAGTGTGAATGACTGAACGAGCCATTGATGTATCTGCCTGTATAAACAGGCTGCCCAAACAAACTCTAACATCATTTGCTCATTCAAACGAGAATACGGCAGGTCTAAACTAACCCTTAGTCAATCTGTATCATGTTCTGTATCATTGACTGGTTGGAACAAGAATTACGTTTCAGTCCCTGGATAGATAGACATTACCTATAAGAACTTCTGCTGCAGAACATAACTCATAATTTTGGGAATAACAGCTCAAAAGCTCCAAGTGACAGTAAAATTGCAACGTTACCTCAATGTGGCATGTTCATTGGTCACTAGACCTAGGAGCAGCTCAGTCCCATTCAGGTTAATGGGACTGAGCTCCTATACCAGGCACAACCACCATGAAATGTATGCTGCTGTGCAATGAATTGGCTACAGAACTTGGTGGGGATCCCGATAGGTAGGCCCCACAATCTGATACTGACGACCTCTCTGAGGATAGATCTAGGAGCAGCTCAGTCCCATTCAGGTTAATGGGACTGAGCTCCTATACCAGGCACATCCACCATGAAATGTATGCTGCTGTGCAATGAAGTGGCTACAGAACTTGGTGGGGATCCCGATAGGTAGGCCCCACAATCTGATACTGACGACCTCTCCTGAGGATAGATCATCAATATCTTAATCCCAGAAAACCTTCTGAAGTGCTCTACTGGACTTCTTGTTAATTTTACTTTAACTTCTGAAATCATTTTCAAATGCAAAGTACTGCTCAGATAGCAATGACTTTTAAAGGTAACATTAGGTTATGGGAAGAAATGACTTTTCCGTAAAAAATTCTCATAAACCTGGTTTTATGAGCAGAACAATAAGCAAAACGGAAATGTCATAAATCAACCAGCCCTAAAAAACAGCAGAGTAAAGAATATTTTGGGGCTATAAATATTTTTGCATGACGTATGCTTTTTTTATCCAACAGGAAAAACCCTGCAAAATATGTTTTGTTGTTCACAAGTATTGATATCAACCCTGCAGGGAACTGAATGTTTTTTGTTGCTGAAGTCAAAACACTAAAAGACTCGGAGTCAGAACTTGGCTGAAGGCCTGTGCCTTGGGATAAAGGACACTCTCTCTGATGAGCTGCCAATGAGGTTGGAGGCCAGTGCGATGAAGTCCTTTATGGACCTCATATACATTTTATAGGATGTATAAAGTAAATCCAATATATAAAAATAACATATCCTTAGGTCAACTGTCTCATAGGAGTATAACTGGTATGATATGATGACAGAACACAAAGATTACACGGTTTAAAGGGAATGTAACACCTATCATTTTGTTACTAATTAAAACCAGATACTAATACACAAAAGTGAAACCTTTCCAAAAGACCTCTAAAAGACCAGCTCCTTATCCAGACATCTACATGGATTTTCTGCTCCCTCATATAGTATATTATTCATACAAGCCATCTTCTTTAGAAGACCACCACTTAGATCACTTTTCGATCCAATTTTGGTTGGTTGTTTCAAACAGGTTTCACAATTTGCTGATTGTAGATTTTTTATTCTGTTTTCTGTATATGATTATGGAGGCAACTATGTTGAATAAGCTGCTGTTGAAGGCAATCTGTCAGGAGATTATAGACCAAAACTATTGATGACCTACTCTCAGGATCACTTGATCGCCAGGCCGGCTGTCAGTGCAGTGGGCTGGACGTGCGTCCTAAGAGATGGGAGCAAAAGTGCCCTATCTGGCTTCACTCCCATTGATATCAATGGGAACTAAAGCTGGTTATTGCACTTCTGGCACTAACACGTCCAACACCAGTGATGGTCATGGAAATGTAAGAGCTGCTTCAGCTCCCATTAGTTTCAATGGGAGTGAAACCAGCTAGGGCACTTCCTTTTCATACTCAACCAGTTGCTCATTCTTGCGCTGACAATTTTTTTTTAGTCTGTGCATGCACAGTATCACTGTCCTCTACGATGGCATATGCCCGCTACCACAGTCCTCTACGATGGCGCACACACGCTACCACAGTCCTTTACAATGGCGCACTACCACAGTCCTCTACGATGGCACACTGCCACTGTCCACTACGATGGCGCACGCACACTACCACTATCCTCTATGATAGCACACACATACTACCACAGTCCTCTACGATGGCGCACGCACACTACCACTGTCCTCTATGATGGCGCATGCATACTACCACTGTCCTCCCGTTGGTGCACACACACTGACTGAAGAAAAGAGTCAAACTGTCTGACTGAGTGCCAACTTCACTGATGAAAGAGCGGGAATGGGGAAACAAGTGAGCATAAAAGCACCCCCCACACCCCTCATTCCCTATCATATAAGCATCATAACCTAGTTTATGAAGCATATAGGCTCCCTTTAATAATATGATAACATTTTTATTAACATGGCAAATATTGTGGACCCCTGGTATATACAGTGTTAGAAGTTTGTATAAATAAGTCATAGACTCTGAATATGCTGCTACCTATAATTAAAATTTGAAGACAAATTTGAATTAATTAGGAATTTATTATAAAAATCACAGCAACAAAAAATTGGCATGAAAGGGGAACAGAGCAGCAGATGTCCCACGACTGACCTAAATCCCACCTCATAGACTACAATTGCTTCCACATCCCCCCTAAACCTCTGCCAATCTGTCAGGACTTTGTTCAACACCAACCCAGTCATGGGCATGAATAAATAAGGCCTTATGGTCGACTCCTTACAATATACAACTATATACAATTTACAACATCTAATTCCATTTGCAGTGTCATAAAGCAGGTTCTGTTGTGAAGACCATATAAGCGGGGTTCTCGTGTCAGAAATTTAATGAAGTAAAGCGAGGATAACATTTATGTGGAGTCCACAACATGCCCTTACCTGTACAAGCTAATGTTGCACATCTGAATCATTTTTAAGATATGTGTTACGTCTCAGCTGGACACCAAAACCCCTCATCTGGATCAGACATAATAGTTGTGCAACAGTACGAATATACACAGAAGAAATAACTCGGGGTACAAAATTATATATAAAGTAAATCAAGAAAGGGAATGTCAGTCTATCATGCTAAAATGTGAAAACCTTGCCTGAAAGCGGGCTGATCACCCTGACGAGGGCAACCCCACATCCAGAATCTGGGGGCTGCCTAAACTGTCCATAGATGGAAAAGGGATAAATGTTAACAGATGAAAATAACAACAGTCACAACAGTACAGGTATTAGAACAAATAGTAAATAAGACCACCAGGGATTTATCTAACAGCAAACTAAGACCACAACTCCACTAAACACTTGAATAACCGATGCCCTCTGAAAGTAGGGGCGGGAATTTCTATACTACTGATTGGCGCAGAGATTGTTTTTCCAGCTGGGCAACCAGTTGAACCCCACACTGGCAGAAATTGGTTTTCAAACATCAGCATCAAGCACTGAATGATGGCACATGCACCAGTGCTGCGATCACATTGGCCAAGCTGGCATCATGGCCCATGTGATTGTGTCGTAGCCTTCACACTGCAAGACTATGAAGAGTGGAGGGCAATAAGAAGATCAAAAGAATTCCAAATGATAACCCCTGTATTCATTCGTCTCATGTCACTTCAAGAGTTGGATTTATAACCCATTCCCACCAAAAAGCATTAGTGGATTGTACGAACACTTGCCTGATAAACATCTAGAATATTTCAGAGAAACCTGTGATGACCTTGATCTACAGTCGTCTTCTGGAATTAGAAGTCTGGGTCAAATACTCTCTTACCTCAAGGCATGAAAATATATGTCTGCTGAAAACATAAAATTCATTTAAACCTCGACATTTACGTATTTGAATTTTGCTCAATGGCTATGAAGCCACCATCTCTTCGAGGCAGCGATTACATTACGGTAGTACTGATTATCAATACTGCCCATTTCTTTATTCTACTAATCAACAAACAATACGTAGTAAAGAATACATGTTTTAGGAATGCTGAACTGGGATTCCTAGAAAGAACAATTCTTGTCTCATAATTGCAGGCTATGTCCAATCTTGCATCTGACTCCTGTGAACCTAAAAATGCACTTCTGCCTAACTGTAAGAACAATTAGAGAGTCAATAAAAGAATGAAACATCTGCATCTAGCACTTTCCTAACTTGCACCGCAAAACTCAATACGCAGGGTTTAGCAATTAAATAAGCAAAAAAAGTGCCTACAACTACGATACAATGACTGCATGGAAAAGGGGTACAGTTTTTACACATAGCTTGTAACCCGAAAAAAATACGCAAGTCCATCTAGTATAGTCTATTCGACTGCAGTACTGATCCAAAAAAGAGCAAGATGAGGCAAAAGCCAATTTTCCTCAACTTAGGGTTAAAAATCCTTTCCCACTCCCAATTTGGCAACCAGAGTAAATCCAAGGATCAATAACCCATATGTGCTTTCCATTTAGGTGGAGGCATAAATAGATTCCCTGTGTATGCACATGCATAGCCAATGAACAAGATGTAAGTAAACTATCAATCTCATACCCAAAACCCTACTGTCTAGAGAGTACATTAGAAAATGAAAACGTGTCCATCGCTCGGCTAGTAGAGCCTTTACTTATGTGCTTCTTGAGAATGCCTCTAACCATGCTAAATAAAAGAGCATTATCATTAATTAATACCTTACAGGTATATATAGGAAATCCAGTGAGTAGTCAAAGACAGAACATTTCATAGGGTCATGTAGAATTGTTACCCTATAACCAAGTGCTTTCTTGTATAGCAAATTAAGCAATGATGTGATATTGGGGAGGTAATAAAAGAAAGATACAAGTAGTTTAGCCACTTCTATCTTATGAAAAATGTTATAACATTATTACAAATGCATAGGGTGGCGTAATAGAGGCGATCGGCTCTGTCTAAAGAAAGAAGCGACCTCGAAATGTTGGGTAAAAGAGGGCTTTGTTGGGGTTGTAAGGGCAATAATGCTAAATTAACAGAGCATGTAACACAGACATCCTAACAAAAAAGAAGTCTATTTACTTGCATATATCTGACTCATAGACATTGAATAGATACATCAAAGAAATCTATACACAGTAGACATCCCATGTATATACGATAACCTCGCATGCAGTTGCAAACCCAAATAGAAGTGAATTGAGATTTTTCAACCTGCTCTTTCGAAGAAGCCAACAGATCACTGGGTTTCCTATTAGTAGAACATTTTCAGGTCAATATTAGTATTTATAGATGTTAACATTTAGATTTTACATCAAGCGCTTGGAAAGTGGATGACAGTAAGAAGCATTCATTTCTGCAATGACAAGTGATGGCTGGATAGAGAAGTGTTGGTAGATTAAAGAAAGAACATCCATCTAGTCATTGCAGATCAACCACAGCTTCATGAAGACCCCAATCCAGTAGCCGGTAGACACTCACCTAGCCCCTTGGAATATCTGTCTGTGCTGCTCCTGCAGGGTACTAGCCCAGAATGCTGCTTGCAGAGACTTATATAGAGCACACTCATACACATTCATACACACACCACGCACAACCCCTCCTCCTTCCCACAGACCACACAGCTGGACGTAGAACAGACCCCGAGGCAGCAGCTCATCTTGTAATACAGACTTGACCAGGAAAATATACAACTTGATGACGTTAAACCTCACAAAAACCACATCAGTCGCACAAACTGCTTACAAAAGACATGTAGCAACACACAATAGTAACAAACACAAGAGGCAGTGGGGAACTGGAATAATACACACAGGGTGTCCATGGAAATACCTATCCAGGAGCAAAAGAGATCTTCTTGGCATTGCAGGAGGGAATGTGTGCAGAGCTGCTTGTTCCAGCGCTAAAATAGCCGAAGGAAATGAATTTAAGACTAATTAGCATAACAATGCCTTCATTCATTGGTGGCGTTTTAAAAAAAAAATGTCACAACTGAATTAATGCAATCAGTAAAATACAAGGGAAAGATCTCTTTTGCCCCTGTGGACACACGCCTTTTTCCTTGGCTACCATGTTCCTAAGGGCAAATGCCCACGGATGGATTCCTGACGCGTTTCATGTGGCAGATATCCGAGGCATTATCCCGCAGCTAAAAAGGTAAAAAGCGCCTGTGTGAGAGAGGACTAATACTTCTTTACTTCTGTGGGGTCATTGCTGGGTACTGAATATTGGCTGTGGGGTCCAACACTGTTTACAGCAAATCTCTGGAGGCCATAGCAGTGTGACACCTTATGATCAGTTTATCATTGATAGACTCTTTTTACCGCACCATCCTCGGGTATTATTGTATCTTGACGCCATCGGAAGCTAGGGGTTTGACAGGAGGAACGCCTCTGTCACACCTCTAGCTCCCGATTGGCTGAATAGCGAGAGGTCCTGGAAGCTACTAGGAAGCCCATGATTTCCCCTCCTGGCAGATTTCACTAAGCCCTCATCGAACGCTTGCCTTGCCCCTGTTCCCCTGGCTAGTGTGCTGCTGTGAGTGGTGAGCTAGTACTCTCCTACCCCACCCCACCTGGCAGTGCTCACCCGCGGGCTGGCGGCTCTTCTCCCTGTTGCTCCGCTCCGTCAATGATGGCGTCCACTGTCCCTCTTCCTGAGCCGCCACCGATGCAGCTCCCGCAGTTTGCCGCTGCCTCTGCTCGTGTTGTTTCAGCCCTCCTGCTGCCGTGTCTCTACGCTACTTAGGGGATTGTATAGGGCGCCGCTGTCAGGTTCGCCACTCTCCTAGGGCTCCTGTGGCTGCGGCGCTGCCGCTCCCACGGTGAGGGCTACCTGCTGACCACCCCGCTCTGCACTTTAGCACACAGGGGGGTGCCACCGGCGGTAAAGCTCCTTGCACCTGCAGCTGCAGCGGGGGCCACTCTCTGCTATATAAATCCATGGAGCTGTAGGCTAGCGTTAGTGGACTACCAGGACCTGCAGCCCAGCCACCTCTCCAGCCTATCAAGTACAGGGGCATCACCCCCCTATCAATCTTGACTCCACCAACACTTGCTGGTGGCGTCAAGATACAATAATACTCCATCTTCGAGCAGGGCCCAGCAATGATGACCAAGAGCTACACACAAAACTGACCCTCTTACACATACACTGTATATTTTGGCTCAGTATGTGCGGTGGGTGCATACAGCAGTACATGGTCTGTAATATGTGTAGTGGCCCTCAGAATGCATGTTTCGTGTTTGTCTTGTGCACTGTCATGTTTGTAGAATGCATCCGTTATGTGTATTGGATGGCTGCAGGCATCAATGGGTTAATGTCTGGAAAATGTATCATTTTATCTTGTGTGTGGTATAAAAGAAGCATCACATGTCTATGTGAGAGAGAATTGCCAGGAGGGAGAGCTAGACAGATCTGAGAATTAGTAAGACAGAAGACAGATCTGAGAGTCAGGGAGACATGGAGGAGGCCAAGAGGTGTTCTGTTATTCCCGCTTGGGCCTGTCCTTCCCAGGAAACTCCCCGCTATAACTAGCTATCGAGAGTGCATGCGTCTGGGGAGATAGAGACACCGCTAGCAAGCGAGAGTGACTGGCAGTAGAGAGAGAGAGAGAACCAGCAGATATCTAAGACTGCGACTGAGTAGTTCACCAGGAGGCCTCCCTGTTCCAGCACCATTTCTCAGGAGCGTTGTTTCATGTTAAGACTGTTGCATTGTTCATTTGCCATGAAGAGACGTTAACTAAACGGGTAAAACTGAACGTCTCCGGTTCTTCCTCAGTTAAGTATACTATGTGTGTCGACAATTTTATTCCTAGAATGGATGTTGGAGTGATCCACCCCAGAGGACGGAAAGTTGGCGTCACGAGTGACAAAAACTGGACTACAGGTATCCAGGGTTACCATCCCCGTGAACTTCCCCACCAGTAACGAGGTCAGGTTCTGAGTAGGGATGAGCGAGTATACTCGCTAAGGCACTACTCGCTCGAGTAATGTGCCTTAGCAGAGTATTTCCCTGCTCGTCCCTAAAGATTCGAGGGCCGCCGCAGCTGACAGGTGAGTTGCGGCGAGGAGCAGGGGAGAGCGGGTGGGAGAGAGGGAGAGAGAGATCTCCCCTCCATTCCTGCCCGCTCTCCCCCGCAGCTCCCCGCCCCGCGCCGGCCCCCGAATCTTCAGGGACGAGCAGGGAGATACTTGGCTAAGGCACATTACTCGAGTGAGTAGTGCCTTAGCGAGTATACTCGCTCATCCCTAGTTCTGAGTGATTTTTTTATTCTTCAGCAATAGCTCTGTGATAGGGCATCCTATGAATCATGCCACAATTTTCCAGTGTACTACTTGAAATATGAGGCATATTAACGTACATTAAGGCCCAATGCACTTTAACAGGTGACCCTATTACTGCACCATACGAAATGGAGTTGTAATATGGCTATGTGCATGAGGCGCACAATGAAGTTCCTCATTTTATTAACAATGGCTATATAATTAGTAAATCTAGTATCTTTGTAATATATCTATTGCTTTACAACGGCATTGTTGTCACTCTTGCTACATGAAAACAGTCAACAAGCTGATGTTCATCGATATATCATTATGTGTCTCTATTAAGTACTTCGACTACATATTGGTGTTGTGCTGTATGGCTATGGGTTTGATTGGTTTCAAGGCCAAGGCTCCACTGCAATATATTGCTAAAAAAACTAAAAAGATTATCGGTAGTGCAATAATGCGCATAATCTTCAGCATTTCCAAAAAGGTGCATGAGATGGCATGTGTATATGTTATGTTCATCACATGATACATTATGGGTATTCTATAGAGTCTTAAAGGGAGTCTTGTCAGCTGTTTTACATCAGCGGAACTAGTGATATTGACATGTAGGGTCACGGGACAAGGGAAAATCAATTTAAATCTCTAGGAACACCGCCCCAGGAAGTCCTTTAGAGGTAAGCCCTCTAACTCAAGGGCTCCGCTTTCTGTCCAATGAGCCGCTTCACAGCTCTGATTGGCAGCTGTAGTGGTCTCCTGGCTGGACGCAGCAGTTCATTGGACAGCAGAGCTCTAAGCTAGAGGACCGGCCTCCAGAGGACTTTCCAGGTGGAGGGTTAAAAGTTAATTTTCACAATCTTGCAGGTGACGCAACTAGCCAGAAAGGTAAGTACAGTTTATTTCTGTCCCCTGACCGTACATAGTGCGGTCAGCAGTTTTGATGATGCAAAACCTCTGACAGACTCCCTTTAAAACTCTGCAGTATATCCCCAGTGTATCATGTACGTTGTCCGATTTACTGATTTTACAATTTTCTGTCTAGGTCTACACCAGGGTTGCCGATGGCCCATAATTCCTGTACAGTTAGTAAAAATAATCTTCAGTGTCCGTGAAAAAAATAGAGATGTCTGCGTTATTTGTTGAGGCTAGTGGTCCTTGAGCACTTTTATTTATCACCATTTTACAACTCCCGTTAAGCGCAGGTGTGTTCCTATCACTAGATTCAGCTATAGACATTTACTACTTATGATCTTTATCATTCATTATGATTTTCCCATTCTTTCGTAAAAAATATGTTGGCTGAAATTTTTGGATAAGTTGTCCAGTAAAAAGAAAAATTCTATTTGGCAACCCTGGGCAGCACACTGATTTGTGCTATTCAATGGCATGTGGCATCATTCATAGGGAACCTGTCACTTGCCTAAAGCACCATGAACCAACTTATGACAGGGAGCAGGCTGCGGTATTTTTCATACTTACCTGCTTCCCGATTCCCGCGGTGCCGCATGTAAAGTCTGTGCGCCAGCTGAAAATCTGACTGTTTTCCGAGTCCCATAGACTTGAATAAGAGAGCGCTCGCATGGGACTCTGAAAAGAGTCAGATTTTTGGCCGTAGCATGGACTTTACAGGCGGCACTGCGGGAACCAGGAAGTAGGAGAGTATGAAAAATACCTCCCCTGGCTCCCCGTCACCTCGTCTAACAGCACCATAAGGCTAACTTCAGACAGGCAAGTGTGATATGGGGCTGTGAAACTCGGCCCGATATTGTGCGATTTTCCTGCGGACGCGAGGAGTTTGTGTAAAAAAAATCTTGCATTGCTTCATTGAAGTAGCATTTGGCAAAGTGTAGAGGATCGGCACATTTCCCATGGGAAACCCTGCATCACACTCGCTTGCACCTCGCACGCGGTGTGATGCTTTTCCCACTCCATTGAAAACAAGAGTTGATGTGCTCCAAGGGAACGCCCCAAAGATAGAACCTGCCATTATTCAAAAGAATGGGGTTCATATTCATGCAAGAGTTGTACGTCTCACAGCGCACTAATCTTGTGCGATTTGCTTGGCGGCCTAGGTTAGTTTATAGTGCTTTAGGCAGGTGACAGGATCCCTTTAATTATACATTGCAGCCTCTTATGACCCCAGGTTATTGCACTGCATTGAATCAATGACTCAATTTTGCAAAAAGTGCAACAGTAAGGCTTCCAGTCGGGCTATTAGTAACAAAGCCCACGCTCATCTGTCCTAACCTATACTTTACTACCCACATTCTACTGAACAGCTGTTCATATGTAATAGGTTTTGTTCTTGAAAGTAGATTTACATTGTTTTTCAATTTTTCTATCTTGCCTGTAATTTAATTTACACAACTTTTAGAGAGATTATCTCCTCAGTGAGAAACCTTTTCAGAATGCAGTCTCTGCTTATCTCCCCGCACTGCCAGCAAATAGCTGATTTTGGCAGGAAAAAAAAATCATGGCAGCCATTGCCATGAATGACGGATCATGTAATACAAGGTGCGCTCAAGCCCACCAGAATGCGAGCTGCTGTCCTAGAGTGGCTCTCCATTCTGGCTCATAGAAGGTAGCCCAGATGAGAGGACCACCTCTATGACATCCATATGCCCTAATATGGACGAGGTTGGTCTTCATCAGATAACACTTTTTTAAATGTTGCGTTTAGACAGCATGGCTTATTTTCAGATTGCTAAAATAGCCATGTGTTCTAATCTAATTCATAGGACCCGTGGAACAGTTCCTGGGCGTCAGAGAACGTGCATCAACATCTCACCGGATGACAGATCAGGCGGGGGGGAGAGGAGCTGGACAACTCATTTAAAAAGATAAGATTATTCACAGCTACATTTAGGCTGTCTTCACAATGGTGAAAAAAATTGCGCAATTTTTGGGTGATGCGAGAAAACGCAGAATTCTGAAACCCACACTTTATCAATGACTTCATTTACTATCTGCGAAGTCTTCTATCATGCGATATTGTAATCTTTCTGCATTTTGCAACTTTTTCTCACCCATGTTTCCCCATGGAGCCTCTGATTTATCACATCACAACACTTGCCATGTTCGTTCATTGCTATTTTAACATTAGCAACACCTGTTGTCGTCTATAACATGAGAAAAATGCGGGCTGCTGCGATGTGTAGTAATTTTCAAGGAAAAAGCATCGTTGATAGAGATCAGCGAGTGTTCTCGCTAAGGCTAACTACTCGAGCGAGTAGTGCCTTAGTCGAGTATCTGCCTGCTCGTCTCTAAAGATTCGGGGGCCGGCGGCGGGCGGGGAGCGGCGGAGGAGAGCGGGGAGGAACGGAGGGGAAATCTCTCTCTCCCTCTCTCCCCCCTCTCTGCGCAAAACCTTGAAATACTATTTAAAAAAAAACAGATCTGGACCTCATTAGGCTAAATAGCCTTTTAAATCATGGCAGGGGTGTCTCACGCCCATTTGAACTGTCTCTCCAAATGCACAAAGTACAGTAATATGCGCAAATACATGCAAAAGCGCATTGTTTACAGCACAAATGCGTTGCTTTTGCTCATACGCTTGAGTGAAGGGACCATTAGGTCCAATATCCACTGGCGGATTTGATTTGCGGAATCCGCGCAAGGCACCCACATGGATGATCTGCAAATCAGGGCCCCCATAGGGATGCATGTGTAACATCCTACAGCAACCGAGACACGACGCTGAGGAGCTGGCGGTGGTAGAGATGGCACTTGACACGGTGGCCTGAGCCAAGGCATCGCTGGGCCTCTTCCAGGCAACGCTAGGGCAGCGGTTACCTGGATAGATGTGTAGTGGACTGAAGAAGTTGTCACTTGTGACGCCACTGTTCCTTTACATCCGGCGTACACACACGGTTATAGTGAATACCTCAATCACTGGGAACGGGCAGTGACTGGAACTTTACTTCTTTAAAGCAACTTTCACACACCAGTGCAGGAACAACAATTTCAGCAAGGTCAGGGAGGAGAACACAGGATGACACCGGGCCTACAGGCTGAGTTATCTGTAAGGCCCCGCCCCTGGACAGACGCACACCGGCAATGGGAAGAACACTCTGCTGACACTCACTTGTACATGGAACACTGCATGGCCGGCTCCTTACTTCCACTCAAGGTAGGGTTCCTGGGATGGGAATGTTAGGATACCTCTCCTCAACCTCCATTCTTCACCCCATGAGAGTTGAAGTTACCCCAATGTGTCTGGCACTCTCTCTCAAGGAACCTAGAAGAAGATGCACCCAGAAGAAATAGACCCAGACTCACTCCTTGCAATCACATTTATATGAGCACATCACGTGACAGGACAATTAGTCACAATTTCCAGACATATCCCAGCCACTCTCAGGCAATACACATAACTAAAGATAAGACAATTTGCACAGTGCATCCATACTAAAGACATGAAATGTGTGACAATTATGAAGAGGCCAAATATATAGACTTCGGGCCACTACACATGGGCATCCTCAAATTGATTTAAAACATGCGGATTTGATTTGTGGACCATCTGGTCCCCAAATAAAATCGCAGCATGCTCCATTTTCTGAGGCTTGATTTCGCGATGGGTCCCATTGAAGCCAATGTAAGCTGTCCGATCCGTGGCACACCTGTGGCTGGCACTGCAGACATGCCGCGGATCCCGCAGGAAACCAAGAAATTTGGGGCGTACCCCAAAGCATCCACCATGCAGAGGAAAGAAGATCTGTCCGGGACCCACGCAGGATTCGGAGAGGTAAGTAAATGTCCCATGGTCGCAGTCACAGGCTGATTCTGTGCAGGATACCGCACTCCGAATCTGTGCATGCCATGGACATGAGGCCTTATTGTATTTTCATACAGCAGTTGTGGCACATGACGTTACTATGTACATTGCTTTAAAATGTTTTTGAGTCCTTTAGTAACCACTTTTCTGCATAATTTGCTACTATAGCACTTTCTATTGTTAGTCCGAGGAATGACCTAATTGCTTCTTTTTGCTCACTCTTCTGGTCATATGAACTTCCACATTATGTTGCCAAGTTTTTACTGCCTGGCTTCTCAGTCTTTTTGGATTACTAGGTGCTGGATTATCAGCTGCAGTAGCAGTGTGTAAACAGCCTTCGTATGCTGCAGAGGAGGGAAGTTCCCCCTTCACATCAGAGCATTGCGGTTATGGACATGTGCAGACTACCATCAGGTTTGACCAGGAGAGACCAGATGCTGTGAGGCCAATTCATAAATCCCACCTACACAATACGATGGCTGTGATTGGCTGAGCAGCGGTCGAAGAACCAATCAATGCAGCTCTCGATTAACCAAACACAGCCATTGCAGTAGTTCATCGAGCGCTGCATTGATTGATTCTCTAACGCTGCTCAGCCAATCAGAGCCATCGCTTCATGAAGGTGGGATTTATGAATCCTGTAACCAGGAAGTGATCTTCCGTGGGTGAACAAGGACTGCAGGACACACGTTCGGAGCTCCGGACAGCAGCAGAAGGACCTGGACCAAGCCTGCTAGGTACGTGTTCCTTTTTTATTTTTGTAATTCAGCCAGGGCTTATTTTCAGGGTAGGGTTTATATCTCAAGCCTCTCCAAAAATAAGGGTAGGGCTTATTTTCAGGGTAACAGGGTATGCGCTACAGTATGAAATACAGTGCTCCGATATCAGAGGCTTTTCTGCATATACATGCTACAGTATATAGGACAGTGCTCCAATGTTGGAGGCTGTTCTGTATATATATGCTACAGGATAGAGCTCTGATATCAGAGGCTGTTCTGCATATATATGCTACAGTATACAAGACAATGCTCCAATATCAGAGGCTGTTCTGCATATATATGCTACAATATATAGGACAGGGCTCCAATGTTGGAGGATGTTCTGCATATATATGCTACATTATACAGGATAGAGCTCCAATGTCGGAGGCTGTTCTGCATATATATGCTACAGTATACAGGATAGATATATACTAGATATATACTAGTACCAGTGTTTCTGGTGGCGCCACTTACTAATCTAATGTAGTAAAGGGTATAGGAAGTGCACAAATAAAATGTTTCTGCAGAATTTGCTACTATATCACTTTCTATTGTTAGTCCGAGGAATGACCTAATTGCTTCTCTTTGCTCACTCTTCTGGTCATATGAACTTCCACATTATGTTGCCAAGTTTTTACTGCAAGCAAGTGCTGGCCTCTCAGTCTTTCTGGATTACTAGGTGCTGGATTATCAGCTACAGAAGCAGTGTGTAAACAGGCTTTGTATGTTGCAGAGGAGGGAAGTTCCCCCTTCACATCGGAGCATTGCAGCTATGGACATGTACAGAATACGATCAGGTTTGACCAGGAGAGACCAGATGCTGTGAGGCCACGCAGCTTAGAGCGAGCACCGGCTGTGGCCCAAAAACATTCAGGTCACTGATGCCCTTCCTTTAATCCGCAGACTAATAAAAGACAGTGATATGGCAGCAGATTTTGTATAAACATTTTATTTTGTGTTTAAAATGAGTGGTTACTAATAAACGTTAAAAACTTTAAAGCTATGAATACAGAGATCATGGAAAATAAGTCATACACCAGTGCTTTCCAAAGCATACCTCCCAACATTTGGATCCCCATGTGAGGGACACGTTTTAACCCTGCCCAATCCACCCAAGAACACCCACAAAATGATCTGTGACACCTAATGTTATGCAAATGCTGACAACCCCAACACACTTTACAACCCAAATCACAGGACAACCCCCAAATACAGGATAGCTGGAATGTATGCAACAGGGTAACCCGAACCCCAGCTAGGAGTCCCCAGAGCACAGTAGCAGCAAGACCTATGACGTTTACAGTAGGGCAAGCAATCTGATTTCAGCCTTTTCAAAGATGGTCGGCAAAGTAGTCAATAAATCTCAGGATATACTACAGGGCAAGAATTATAGGATGCCTTACCGGCCCATGTACCAAGCTTATCTGAAGTAGGCAAGGCCACCATTGGAAGTATCTTAGCTTCATGTTTGCACATTATAACCTATTAAATGGAGCTCATTCTTTTTATACAAACAGACCAAAAAACCAACAGACCCTATTATAGTGAATGGAGTCTGTTGGGAACGGTTTGTGTCCATAATAATATTAATAGTCTTTATTTAGAATTCCGCAGCATGTTATAGATCATATGACAGATCACCACGATGCAATGTGAACAAAGCCTATGAGACTATTTTTTTGGACTAACTGGATCATAAAGGGTGATTCAAAAAGAATAGTGCAAAAGTAAAGCTGATTTCTTCACACGTGAATCCATGGACCCAATGTGCCAACCATAAAGTTAAGGTGACCGCATGCAGGGTGCAGTGAAAAGAATATCCTTATCCTTCCACAAACAGCAACAGCATTTCGACAAACTGGTCTTTATTAGAAGTGAGCGAGCATACTCGTTAAGGGACAATACTCAAGCGAGTATCGTCCTTTTCGAGTACCTGCCTGCTCGTCAGAAAAGATTCGGGTGCTGGTGGGAGAGAGCGGTGGGTTACGGGGGGGGGAGATCTCTCTCTCCACCCCCCCCACTCCTGCAACCCCTGCTCCTGCAACCCCTGCTCACTCCTGCAACCCACCGCTCACCCTCGCCGGCACCCGAATCTTTTCTGACGAGCAGGCAGGTACTCGAAAAGGACGATACTCGCTCGAGTATTGTCCCTTAACGAGTATGCTCGCTCATCTCTAGTCTTTATCAAGCATACAATATTTATGTATCACATATATAGTGTATAGTACAAAACAACCACTTAGATCAACCTTCACAGATGTATGAGAATTAAACTTACATCATGGAGAAAGCCAGCATACCAACCCAAGCACATACCCATCCTGGTGCCAACTGATTAGACCCAGCGTATCCCACTAAGGTCAACACATGCACAAACAATCATGAATGGACATGAACTTTCGCCAATGTGAACACACCAAACATCACTGGCGCACATGTGTGGACTCACATTAATGTGCACACTGACCAATAGAAAAAAGCATCTAAGTGCTGCTATGGTGACTCCCAAGTAACTGATCAATACCTGATCATATGATCACAATAATTAATGTGCAGTTTACCCATCTAAATTGCCTAACTAGATAAATGGGCATCATGCTATACAGGTTGGTTGAGGTGAAAGTTTCAACGCTTTAATGAGCATTGAAACGTATAAAATTTGTTTACAAAAATTATATGACTGAGCCTTGTGGGCCTAAGAAAAATTGCCCGTTCGGCGTGATTACGTCAGGTTTCAGGAGGAGGAGCAGGAGGAGGAGGATGAATATTATACACAGATTGATGAAGCTAAAAGGTCCACGTTTTTGATGGTGATAGAGAACGATGCTTCCATCCGCGGGTGCAGCCTACGTATTGCTTACGTATCGCTGCTGTCCGCTGGTGGAGAAGAGAAGTCTGGGGAAATCCAGGCTTTGTTCATCTTGATGAGTGTAAGCCTGTCGGCACTGTCGGTTGACAGGTGGGTACGCTTATCCGTGATGATTCCCCCAGCCGCATTAAACACACTCTCTGACAAGACGCTAGCCGCAGGACAAGCAAGCACCTCCAGGGCATACAGCGCGAGTTCAGGCCACGTGTCCAGCTTCGACATCCAGTAGTTGTAGGGGGCAGAGGCGTCACCGAGGACGGTCGTGCAATCAGCTACGTACTCCCTCACCATCCTTTTATAGTGCTCCTGCCAACTCAGCCTTGACTGGGGACCGATGACACAGTCTTGCTGGGGAGCCAGAAAGCTGGCAAAGGCCTTGGATAATGGTCCCCTGCCTGCGCTGTACATGGTGCCTGATCTCTGCGCCTCCCCTGCTACCTGGCCCTCGGAACTGCGCCTTCGGCCACTAGCGCTGTCGGATGGGAAGTTTACCATCAGTTTGTCCACCAGCACCCTGTGGTATAGCATCATTCTCGAACCCCTTTCCTCTTCGGGAATGAGAGTGGAAAGGTTCTCCTTATACCGTGGGTCGAGCAGTGTGTACACCCAGTAATCCGTAGTGGCCAGAATGCGTGTAACGCGAGGGTCACGAGAAAGGCATCCTAACATGAAGTCAGCCATGTGTGCCAGGGTACCTGTACGCAACACATGGCTGTCCTCACTAGGAAGATCACTTTCAGGATCCTCCTCCTCCTCCTCCTCCTCCTCCTCCTCCTCCTCCTCTGGCCATACACGCTGAAAGGATGACAGGCAAGCAGCATGTGTACCCTCAGCAGTGGGCCAAGCTGTCTCTTCCCCCTCCTCCTCATGCTCCCCCCCTCCTCCTCCTCCTCCTCCTCCTCCTCTGGCCATACACGCTGAAAGGATGACAGGCAAGCAGCATGTGTACCCTCAGCAGTGGGCCAAGCTGTCTCTTCCCCCTCCTCCTCATGCTCCTCCCCCTCCTCCTCAACGCACTGAGATATAGACATGAGGGTGCTCTGACTATCCAGCGACATACTGTCTTCCCCCGCCTCCGTTTCCAAGTGCAAAGCGTCTGCCTTTATGCTTTGCAGGGAACTTCGCAAGAGGCATAGCAGAGGAATGGTGAAGCTAATGATTACCGCATCCCCGCTCAGCATCTGGGTAGACTCCTCAAAGTTTCCAAGGACCTGGCAGATGTCTGCCAACCAGGCCCACTCTTCTGTAAATAATTGAGGAGGCTGACTCCCACTACGCCGCCCATGTTGGAGTTGGTATTCCGCAATAGCTCTACGCTGCTCATAGAGCCTGGCCAACATGTGGAGCGTAGAGTTCCACTGTGTGGGCACGTCGCACAGCAATTGGTGCACTGGCAGATGAAACCGATGTTGCAGGGTCCGCAGGGTGGCAGCGTCCGTCTTGGAGTTGCGGAAATGTGCGCTGACCCGGCGCACCTTTCCGAGCAGGTATGACAAGTGTGGGTAGCTTTTCAGAAAGCGCTGAACCACCAAATTAAAGACATGGGCCAGGCATGGCACGTGCGTGAGGCTGCCGAGCTGCAGAGCCACCACCAGCTTACGGCCGTTGTCACACACGACCATGCCCGGTTGGAGGCTCAGCGGCGAAAGCCAGCGGTCGGTCTGCTCTGTCAGACCCTGCAGCAGTTCGTGGGCCGTGTGCCTTTTCTCTCCTAAGCTGAGTAGTTTCAGCACGGCCTGCTGACGCTTGCCTACCGCTGTGCTGCCACGCCGCGCGACACCGACTGCTGGCGACGTGCTGCTGACACATCTTGATTGCGAGACAGAGGTTGCGTAGGAGGAGGAGGAGGAGGGTGGTTTAGTGGAGGAAGCATACACCGCCGCAGATACCACCACCGAGCTGGGGCCCGCAATTCTGGGGGTGGGTAGGACGTGAGCGGTCCCTGGCTCTGACTCTGTCCCAGCCTCCACTAAATTCACCCAATGTGCCGTCAGGGAGATATAGTGGCCCTGCCCGCCTGTGCTTGTCCACGTGTCTGTTGTTAAGTGGACCTTGGCAGTAACCACGTTGGTGAGGGCGCGTACAATGTTGCGGGAGACGTGGTCGTGCAGGGCTGGGACGGCACATCGGGAAAAGTAGTGGCAACTGGGAATCGAGTAGCGCGGGGCCGCCGCCGCCATCATGCTTTTGAAAGCCTCCGTTTCCACAAGCCTATACGGCAGCATCTCCAGGCTGATCAATTTGGCAATGTGCACGTTTAACGCTTGAGCGTGCGGGTGCGTGGCGGCGTACTTGCGCTTGCACTCAAACTGTGGCGCTAGCGACGTCTGGACGCTGCGCTGAGAGACATTGCTGGATGGGGCCGAGGACAGCGGAGGTGAGGGTGTGGGTGCAGGCCAGGAGACAGTAGTGCCTGTGTCCTCAGAGGGGGATTGGATCTCAGTGGCAGGTTGGGGCACAGGGGGAGAGGCAGTGGTGCAAACCGGAGGCGGTGAACGGCCTTCGTCCCACCTTGTGAGGTGCTTGGCTATCATATGTCTGCGCATGCTGGTGGTGGTGGCTCCCCAGCTGATCTTGGCGCGACAAAGGTTGCACACCACTGTTCGTCGGTCGTCAGGCGTCTCTGTGAAAAACTGCCACACCGTAGAGCACCTTGACCTCTTCAGGGTGGCATGGCGCGAGGGGGCTCTTTGGGAAACAGTTGGTGGATTATTCGGTCTGGCCCTGCCTCTACCCCTTGCCACCGCACTGGCTTGGCCTGTGCCCACAACCTGACTTGGGCCTCCGCGTCCTCGCCCGTGTCCACATCCTATAGGCCTACCCCTACCCCTCAGCATGGTGTATTACCAGTAGTGCAGAAACAGAACGCTGTAATTAAATGTGCCGCTTATTGGCCTGTGGTTGGAGGCTGACTTCGCTTACGGAACGCCAGGAAATAATTTTGCGCAAGCCTGCTGTAACACTTAGCTGGCTGCGTATGAATTAGGAGGACTACTACACCCAGCACAGACCCAGTACACTGAGGACAGTCACAGGCAGCCCAAATAGATTTTTTTCCCCAAATGTTTTTGCAAAGGCCCACTGCCTATATTCAATCAATATATCTCTTCTCTCTCTGTGTCACCGCTACTGGCCCTGGAGTATGTCAAATAACTGCAGAGTGTTGCACTGTGGACTGGAATACAGCGGTGATTTAACAGCCAACACAGAGCCAGGAAATAATTTTGCGCAAGCCTGCTGTAACACTTTGCTGGCTGCGTATGAATTAGGAGGACTACTACACCCAGCACAGACCCAGTACACTGAGGACGGTCACAGGCAGCCCAAATAGATTTTTTTTCCCCAAATGTTTTTGCAAAGGCCCACTGCCTATATTCAATCAATATGTCTTATGTCCCTGCCTCACAATATATGTGTTCTGTCCCTGCCTCACAATATATGTCTTCTGTCCCTGCCTCACCACTTCTGGCCCTGGACTATGTCTAATTACTGCAGGGCGCAATGCTCTGCACGGCCGATATACAAAAAAAAAAAAAAAGTGCAACACTGCAAAAAGCAGCCTCCACAGTACTGCACACGGTTAGATGTGGCCCTAAGAAGGACCGTTGGGGTTCTTGAAGCCTAAAATACTCCTAACGCTCTCCCTATAGCAGCTCCGGCACCAACAGCACTTTCCCTAAACTATGTCAGAACGCATCTGTGGCGAGCCGCGGGAGGGGCCGATTTTTATACTCGGGTGACACCTGATCTCGCCAGCCACTCACTGCAGGGGGGTGGTATAGGGCTTGAACGTTGCAGGGGGAAGTTGTAATGCCTTCCCTGTCTTTCTATTGGCCAGAAAAGCGCGCTAACGTCTCAGAAATGAAAGTGAAAGTAACTCGAACATCGCGTGGTACTCGTCACGAGTAACGAGCATCTCGAACACGCTAATACTCGAACGAGTATCAAGCTCGGACGAGTACGTTCGCTCATCTCTAGTCATTATCAGTTAGAGGTTTAGACAAAATTTTAACTAGATTTTCCTCTTGTCCAAGGGGGTGCGTCGGGCTCCCAATCAAGTCACTCTGAATGGAGCTTCTTTTGAGTGGTTGTCTATGACTGTGGCCCCCTCAACGTTTACGATTACCTTCTTGTCTTTCTGGTAACAGTTACTCTGCCCCAAAAAGAGCCATCATTGGATTTCCTAGTGAATTCATAGTAAATTTATATCCCTGCTGTTCCAAAGCCAAAATGTTGGTGCACCTTCCTGTTTGATTGATATTCAGTTAGACCAAAAAAATAGTCTCTTAGGCTTTGTTCACATTGCATCGGGGCATTCCATTTTCATAGGAACAGAAAAACGGAGTGCCAGCCAGGATGCATCCGTCACATGATGTGTAACATGCTGAGGAATGATGTTGACACTAAGTATATAGAGACTATGAATATTACGGACATGATCAGTTCCCAACAGACTCCATTCACTATAATAGGGTCTGTTGGTTTGTTGGTCTGTTTGTATAAAAAGAATGAGCTCCATTTAATATGTTATAATGTGCCAACATGGGTCCAAGATACTGCAAGTGGTGGCCTTGCCTACTTCAAATAAGCTTGGTACATGGGCCGGTAAGGCATCCTATAATTCTTGCCCTGTAGTATATCCTGAGATTTGTTGACTACTTTGCTGATCATCTTTGAAAAGGTTGAAATCAGATTGCTTTCCCTACTGTAAAAGTCATAGTTCTTGCTGCTGCTGTGCTCTGGGGACCCCTAGCTGGGGTTCGGGTTACCCTGTTTCATACTTTTCAGCTCTCAGGTATTTGGTGGTTGTCCTGTGATTTGGGTTGTAAAGATTGTGGGGCTTATTAACATTTGCATAACATTAGGTGTCACAGATCATTTTGTGGGTGTCCTTGGGTGGATTGGGCAGGGTTTAGAAGTGTCCTGTACATGGGGATGCAAATGTTGGGAGGTATGCTTTGGAAAGCACTGGTGTAGTGTGCATTTTCAATTAACCATGTACATAACCTTAAAGGTTTTAACGTTTATTAGTAACTACTTTAAAAAATAAAATGTTTATACAAAATTTGCTGCTATATCACTTTCTAGTATTACTCTGCAGATAAAAGGAAGGGCATCAGTGACCTGAATGTTTTTGGGCCACAGCAGGTGCTCGCTCTAAGCTGCGTGGCCTCACAGCATCTGGTCTCTCCTGGTCAAACCTGATCGTATTCTGTACATGTCCATAGCTGCAATGTTCCGATGTGAAGGGGGAACTTCCCTCCTCTGCAACATACAAAGCCTGTTTACACACTGCTTCTGTAGCTGATAATCCAGCACCTAGTAATCCAGAAAGACTGAGAGGCCAGCACTTGCTTGCAGTAAAAACTTGGCAACATAATGTGGAAGTTCATATGACCAGAAGAGTGAGCAAAGAGAAGCAATTAGGTCATTCCTCGGACTAACAATAGAAAGTGATATAGTAGCAAATTCTGCAGAAACATTTTATTTGTGCACTTCCTATACCCTTTACTACATTAGATTAGTAAGTGGCGCCACCAGAAACACTGGTACTAGTATATATCTAGTATATATCTATCCTGTATACTGTAGCATATATATGCAGAACAGCCTCCGACATTGGAGCTCTATCCTGTATAATGTAGCATATATATGCAGAACATCCTCCAACATTGGAGCCCTGTCCTATATATTGTAGCATATATATGCAGAACAGCCTCTGATATTGGAGCATTGTCTTGTATACTGTAGCATATATATGCAGAACAGCCTCTGATATCAGAGCTCTATCCTGTAGCATATATATACAGAACAGCCTCCAACATTGGAGCACTGTCCTATATACTGTAGCATGTATATGCAGAAAAGCCTCTGATATCGGAGCACTGTATTTCATACTGTAGCGCATACCCTGTTACCCTGAAAATAAGCCCTACCCTTATTTTTGGAGAGGCTTGAGATATAAACCCTACCCCGAAAATAAGCCCTGGCTGAATTACAAAAATAAAAAAGGAACACGTACCTAGCAGGCTTGGTCCAGGTCCTTCTGCTGCTGTCCGGAGCTCCGAACGTGTGTCCTGCAGTCCTTGTTCACCCACGGAAGATTACTTCCTGGTTACAGGATTCATAAATCCCACCTTCATGAAGCGATGGCTCTGATTGGCTGAGCAGCGTTAGAGAATCAATCAATGCAGCGCTCGATGAACTACTGCAATGGCTGTGTTTGGTTAATCGAGAGCTGCATTGATTGGTTCTTCGACCGCTGCTCAGCCAATCACAGCCATCGTATTGTGTAGGTGGGATTTATGAATTGGCCAATCAATGCCATGGCTTAGCGTATTGGAGCTTTGGAGAGCAGACGGAGGGACCTGGACTGAGCCTGCTAGGTAAGTATAACGAGACATCCCCCAAAATAAGACATAGTGCCTCTTTTGGGGCAAAAATTTATATAAGACAAGGCCTTATTTTCAGGGAAATACAGTATATGCAGAACAGCCTCCCATATCAGAGCTCTATCATGTATACTGTAGCATAGATATGCAGAACAGCCTCTGATATTGGAGCACTGTCCTGTATACTGTAGCCTAGATATGCAGAACAGCCTCTGAAATCAGAGCTCTATGATGTAGCCTGCAGCATATATATGCAGAACAGCCTCTGATATCGGAGCTCTATCCTGTATACTGTAGCATATAGCTGCAGAACAGCCTCTGACATCAGAGCACTGTCCTGTATACTGTACATATATATGCAGAACAGCCCCTGACATCGGAGCACCATCTTATATACTGTAGCATATATATGAAAAACAGCCTGACATCGGAGCATTGTCCTGTATACTGTAGCATAGATACACAGCACAACCTCTGACATCGGAGCACTGTCCTGTATACTGTAATATATATGCAGAACAGCCTCTGACATCGGAGCACTGCCCTGTATGCTTTAGCATATATATATGCAGAACAACCTCTGATATCGGAGCACTGTCCTGTATACTGTAGCATAGATACACAGAATAACCTCTGACATCGGAGCTCTATCTTGTATACTGTAGCATATATATGCAGAACAGCCTCTGATATCGGAGCTCTATCCTGTATACTGTAGCCTAGATATGCAGAACAGCCTCTGAAATCAGAGCACTGTCCTGTATACTGTACATAAATATGCATAACAGCCTCTGACATCGGAGCACTGTCCTATATACTGAAGCATGTATATGCAAAACAGCCTGACATCGGAGAGCTGTCCTGTATACTGTAGCATAGATACGCAGAACCACCTCTGACATCGGAGCTCTATCCTGTATACTGTAACATATATGCAGAACAGCCTCTGACATCGGAGCACTGCCCTGTATGCTTTAGCATATATATATGCAGAACAACCTCTGATATCGAAGCACTGTCTTGTATACTGTAGCATATGTATGCAGAACAACCTCCGACATCGGAGCGCTGTCCTGTATACTATAGCATATGTATTCAACACAGCTTGTGACATCGGAGCACTGTCCTGTATACTGTAGCATAGATACGCAGAACAGCCTCTGATATCGGAGCAGTGTCCTGTATATTGTTAGAAACATTTATTGCTCTTGTCCGACATCAGAGCTATGCAGAGAAATCTTAATGTTGGATGAGTGCCGACATTGGATTGGAATGGGTTAATTTTTAAAAAATTGCTATCATCAGGACAGGTCATTTTTGTGTGTTTTGATTGAGTAATTCCAAGGAATCCCCAATGTGCTTTCCCACCAAAAACAAACAAGAGCTGGGGAGTGTGGCAGGGAAATTGAATTGGAAAGGGTTAATGCATAAGGCCTGGGATGGTGTAAAATTGCAATATTTCGACAAACAGTTCTTTATCAAGCATACAAACATATTAATGTATCACATATATGCAGTGATACAGAACAACCTTCACAGGTGTATGGAGAGGGGTTATGCATGTGCTGAGCTGCGTGACACTCGCTGGGTCTAATCAGGTGGTGCCATGATGGGTATGCTTTTAGGCTGAGGCTGGTATGAGGGCGTTCTCCATAATCTTCATACATCTCTGAAGGTTGTTTCTGATTGGTTAATTGGTTTTTACTATATATATTACATGCTTGATAAAGACCTGTTGGTTGAAGAATAAAGCCCTTGTTCTTACAGCACCCTGGATGCGGTCACTTTCACTTTCTTGTTGCCATTTGTGACCCTAAACAACCTAACAACGCATCTCCGCTGCAGTGGAATCAATAACGGAGGATATGCGAGGATGCATCTGGGCAGAAGCGGACTACCGGACTTGACATCTGCCGTATCACCACCGACATGGACCATCTGTAAGGTGCATTAAGGGTTCTATAGTTTCATGGCAGTCCGGCTGTTAGATCATGGTTCAAGTTCAATCCCCGCATGGTTCAGGTAGCCGGCTCAAGGTCGACTCAGCCTTCCATCCTTCCGAGGTCAGTAAAATGAGTACCCAGCTTGGTGGGGGGTAATAAATAAAAATTACCTGAAAGCGCTGCAGAATAAGTTGGCACTATACAAATAACAAGATTTATTTTATGTATGAAGAGGTCAGCTTTCCTTTAGCACCATCTTTCTGAATCACCCCGTATATTTGGAAAAGGGAGCCATTCAGCCAAAATGAATATATATGAAGAATATCCCAATGATGCGTATGGAATGCACAGTCCTCCCCCCATGTGACCATGGGACCTCATGATTGGTGCAGATGCATCATGTAATGTCCCTGTTTTGCACACGCCCCTAATATAAAAGTCTGCCTAGTGACAGAAGCTTCTCTAATAAGTAGCGGATTAAACCCGGACACAAGTGCCGTACGCTCTTGGTAAGCTCAGCATGCAGGGGATTGCAGGCCAATGATCCAGTTGTTGACATGAGGACTCGCAGGCAGATATGGCATCAAGTGAAAAGGAAACCGACACATTCAGCCCGAAAGCATTCTACACACAAGTCGCACAAGCACTCTTTCGCTTTCCTCTAAGAAACAGTCCAGTTAGTGTTGCTATGGTTTATCTGCCAGCCAATCCGCATGACGGAGGAGGCTCTTATTTGTTTTCCAAAATCATCCAATAGAAATAAGACTCCTGCAGCCAATGAGCAAGTAGAGCAATCAATGATGTCATGTGAGGAGGCAGGAGAAGGCGGCCATGTTGAGTGTGGCAGTGAAGAAGCACAATAAGATTGCAGTGAGGTTTTAAAGATTAGATGTAACTGGAAAGAGAGGGTCGGCGAAGCTGCTGTCCTCGCAGGTGGCAGGCTGTGGCTTTTGTGCATGCATTTAATATACATATATGCACTCATATCCATACACATATATATATATATATATACATATACACACACACACACACACACACACACAGTTGCATTGCTTCTTGGCTTGTACATGTTACATTTTTGTTTCCCCCTCTATGTAAAACGTTTGAGCTTGCTCTGCACTTTGCCTTTAGCGACAAGTTGCAATCACTTCATGCTTTGTCCATCTTTCGGTTACGTATGGAAAGGATTGCTGGAATTCTTCAGGTATTAAGAGGATTTTGCTAATTCCTTTAGCATTCTCAAGAGGTTTGTAGACACAAAATAAAATCATAACTGGCCTGAAGTATATTTTTTCAGAGGAGACTAGAGTTGTGTGCAGTAATATTTTTTCCAGTATATATATATATATATTTAACATTACAGTCTATGGGAGGAATCGCAGTGCTGCGTGCTCTGATATCAATGAGCTACTTTAGTAAAGTGTCGGCAAAAAAAAAAAAGAGAAGCGGTCAGCAGGCAAAAGCCTCAATAAAAAGAACTTTTAAATTTTATTAAATAGGATTATATTAAAATGTCACACTACAGAAGAGATGAGCTTCCAAACAAAAAGAAATAATGCATCAAAAATGGCATCTAGCATATTAATAGAGACATGTGCATGCAAGAGATATCCAATGCTGTCCCAAGCATGCTACCAGTGATGACTATAATACAAGCATATTGAATACTACATACTCAAATGTAGAGAATAATAGCAACATGAACATGACAATAGCGGCAATCTTATAATCTGTGCCACGATGCGCGTTTTGCTAAAGCTTCTTCAGGTATACTTCGATTTATCTCTCTGATATAGACATAAAGTGTAGACTACAGCAAGAACAGAAATGCAAAACACTGTTGATAAATAGTGATAAATAGTAATGTATAAAGTAAACATTAAAAAAAAACAAGTGTGCAGCGTCCGTAGAGCAGGCCCACAGCCGAGGAGACAGCGGGGGTAGAGATAGTCACTTGTCACGGTGACTATCGTCCCCTCTCCAGTTACAGGTAGCAAGGGACCCGTCTACGTTGCCACAGGGGGAAGTCACGGGAAAGGAAATGGTAACCGGAAAAGTTACCTGTGAGTCCAAGGTTGTCACGGGAGACGCCACCGTTCCTTTCTTCTGATTCAACTCCTCTGTAGAATAGGGTGCACATAGAACAAATACTTTTCTGGACACACCGGGAACGGTCGATGATGTCAGCTTTACTGAACGTAGTAAATCCAATAACAGTCTAACAGTAGATTTAATATAGTAGCGGTGGAGGTTCATGGGGCATTCACACCAAGTCCACAGTCCCAGTTATCTGTGTCTTGTCTCTCTCCCGGCATTAATTCTCTTAACACCAGCTGACTGTGACTTACTCTCTGAACACTCGCATATGACCGTCTCTTCTTCCCCTCAATACCCAACATCTAATAATCTCTTGGCCCCTTTCATTTTGATGACACACAGACCAATGGTGTCTGTGTGCAGGCAGACTCCCTCTCCACAGACAACTCTCAGCTGAACTCGAATAAAAACTCTCATGACATACACTTGGAAATCATATATATAAAAGCACGATCACGTGACTAACCAATGATACACACAAACTGCTACAATTTCCAGACATACCCAGACAGTTAACCCTTGTAGTTCTGCAGACATGCAAGACACAACGCTGCGGCATGCTACAAGCAAAACAAGGACATTACAAAAGGCACAGAACAGACAGGGATCATTCAAGCACATTCTGGAAACTTTCTATAACTTCAGACCACTACAAGTGTTAAAACAATCTGAAATGTAAACTCTGATGTTTCTGCTGCTGCCGCCATCTTAAGAGCTCTTCCAGAAGAAGACGATTGGTTACCTAACCCCAGAATAGGTCACCAATAGCAGATCACTGAGGGTATGTAGCTCATTGGACCAAATTTGTAGTGCAACTCTATCCCATTGAAGTGAATGCGGCTGCAGTACACTTCCGTGCATAGCGGGTGCGTTGGAAAGTTGCTATAGAGAGAAACACTGAAGAAGCTGCAGCAAAACTTAGCTAGGGCTGTGGCAGTGATGCAGCTACAAGTGGTGCAGTTGTCAGACCTCCGAAACACCATCAAGCAGTGTACAACTTCATAACTCATTCAGTCATAGCAACATTGCAAGCATCATCTTTTCCTCATTTCAGAAAGCTGGAGACAGGAGGAGGAATGCAACTAAAAAAAAACTAAAATGTATGCACTGCTGGATGAAGTTTCAGAGTCCTGTAGCTGTAGGAGCCAACAATTACATTTTGGGGTACTATAATTGCTTTGAATGGGCTACAGAGGGGGCAAAATTACCTTATTGGGGCTAAGAGAGGAAGCAAAATTACATTGTAGGTGGAGAGTGGAGGGGGTGTGAGGAGGCACATTTACTTTGTGGAGAGACCCAAAAGGGGCAAAATTATTTTGTGGGGGCACAGTTACTTTGTGGGGCTCAAAAAGGGAGTACTATTACTATGGGAAGCACCAAGATGAGTATCGGGGGTTAGTGGCAAGAAGGGAAGAGTTTGCAGAGATAAATTGTCGATGTAAGAAATTTTAATGGTGGTCTTGGCCCAGATAGAGAGAAAAAATAAAAGTTAAAGAATAACTATATTTATAGAAAATGTTACCTGTGATCATTGGAGATAACTGCACTATATCCACCATCATATATAACTGATAACTTTTATAATACGTATGGTTTGTCTCTAATGAAGTCAGTAAATAATAGCTATCTTCTAGATATGTTGTCTCTGATGAATTTTTTTGTGCCAGGGCAGAAAATATGTCTTGGGGCCTGTGCCCCTGATATAGCAATACATGGTACTAGTGCATTATGTCTCCACCGAAAGTATGGGCGGAGACATGGGCTGGCTGGGTTAACCTATAGGAAGTGCCCACAGCTGGTGATTGGCTGCCTTGCCGGTGGCTGAGGACAGCGGCTGACACCCCGCAGAGGAGAGCCGGCGGTGAACTCGACCCATCCATCCATGTGAGAGTGGGGCCGACTGCAGCAGCATCAAGTGCATCCATTCATCCATCCATGCGGCAGAGGTGAATCGGCCAGTGACTATTGGCACTACAGCTGGTGATTGGCTACCTTGCCGATGGCTGAAGACAGCGGCTGACATCCAGCGGAGGATGGGAGCGGAGGTGAGCCGGCGGTGAACTCGATCCATCCACCCATGTGAGAGCGGGGCTGGCTGCAGCGGCATCGAGTGCATCCATCCATGCGGCGGCGAATTGGCGGTGAACTCGAACCATCCATGTGACAACAGGGCCTGGCTTCAGCACCCCATTTTAGAGCAGAGCCTGATAATCTCTGCCAGTGACTACTGGCACTACAGGATGTTTAAGAAAATACAACTATAAATCAAAAGAAAAAAAAAATTCTCTTATCCTTTTACCTACAATAAAAAAATTAAAAAAATAAAAAGTCAGCGAAAAAAGGATATCAAAAATAGCTCTATATGTCACGTAAAAAAACAAAAAAAACAAACACACAGCAAAAATTATTGTGGTAGCTGGAGGAAAAATAGGGCAATAAACCCACCACATGGGTAAAATCTAAAACAAAAACTGTCTGGTCCTTTAGGACTGAAACACCTTGGTCCCTAAGGAGTTAAGAGACCCTCAAAGGAGCAGAGAGTAGATCTTGGCTGGCAGCTATGTAAAGTAGTTGTGGGAGAAAGACATAAAATCAGAACAGAGAAGAAAATTAGAAAATACGGTATTGTCTTAAAACACCGCTAATGGGATTGGTGTTCTCCGGAATCAAACAACCTGACTATAGATATGTATCATAGCAGAGCTGTCCACTGAACAGGGGTGCATGTGTGCAGAGGACATATGTCCTAGCAGGCATCACGTGGTTTGTCTTTGTTCCAAGTTGCTGATATAACAGACATAGCTCATTGCTTACAATCTGTGGTTGGTCTGGGTCACTGGCAGCTATGTTCATTAGGGGTAAGCTACATTATTACATTAGTAGCTGCACGGTTCTATTGCTTATCGATTGTGATGATAAGATTTCTTCTGACCACCCATGTCTAGACTAGCAGATGCCAAGCTTAGACGTCATACATTACGAGATAGGTTTTTTTTTCATGTGAGATTTAATCAAAGATTTCTTCCATTAAATCCTAGTTCTTGAGACATTTTTGTTCATACCTAAATCTTCTAATCAAAAGCCTGAACGGCATAACAAGATGGGGTAATGACTGGCTTTTGGCTGCTATACTTGCCGGCACAAAGTCCCATTGTACAGAGAACATGAAAGCTCTGTGTGTGCAGACGCCACCTGAATGCAAAGCGCACAGATCGGCTAATCTGAGACTAATCACTCAATCTGCGAGTTAATAACAGAGGAAGACCCCAAATTACCTTCACCAGCATTCAACTACGCAACCCGTAATGTTACATCCGTTCATTTTAAGTCTATGCCTAGAGTGCATGCACGTTCATTATCTCAATGTGATGTCGGATATTGGGACAAAAATCAGATCTTAACCCTTTCCAATCCTATTTGTATCCTGGTTTTCCTAGGGGGCTTACTCTTTTTCTGCCGTTATACAACGGCGCTATCTGCTGGCTAAAGCAAGTACTGCATGAGGTGACACATTGGATAGGCTCCGACAGCAGAGAGGCTGGCAATATACAGTAAGAGAACCCCGACGGATGTCTTCCAACATCGGAGCTGTACAGCCTTAAATCATAATGTCTTCAGAGGTCAGACAGTGGATTGGAAAGGGTTAAAATTGAAATCTTAACCCAACAGTAAAGATGTTTTATAATTTTATTAATTTCCATTTGTTTCTGTTGTAAAATAGGATGTAAAAATACAAGGTAGACTATCAAGGTGAAAATAAACTACATTTAGGGCCAATTACAATGCAGTGGGAAACAATGGGATAACGCTACTAACATGGCCCTCACAATGTGTAGGAAGTGGGGTTTTTGTGTATGGTATGTGGTATAACTGCAGTTATGACTCTACATTGGTAAAACTCATGGCACCGGCGATGATCAGCTGTTTACAGTCTTCCCCATTCACAGCGGAGCTTGGCTGGAGTCTACGAGCATCAGCAACTGGCACATGTGAAGGCAATAATGGTGTACTGCAAGCTTCTAGGGATTGTCCTACGAGTTATCTCCTATCCCCAGATCCAACCACTGGGACCCCCACTGATCATGAGAACAAAGGCCCACCAGTCAATAAATTAAATGCAGCAGTGCACTACTGCTCTATTCATTTCGATGAGACTGGCCTGTGATTGGTGGCAGTCCCAGTGGTCGGACCACCACCATTTAGATAGTTATCAGACAGGGGATAACTTCTTTCCTGGGACAACTTCTTTGAATATTACGAAAGTGCTGAATGGCTGATGGTAGAGAATTCTAGAAGAGTAAAGAGGCACCTAACAATACCTAGAAATGAGAATATAAAAATACAAGATTACTTAGCGGTAATCAGTTTTCCATGAGCCAATGACGGCACCAGTGAGAGACCGCCTCCCATCCGGATGGTAACCTCCCAGATCTCTTTAAAGGCCGGAACACCCTTCACCTCCTCAGTTCTGTACCATGATTCATGGACCAATTGAGGCTTATTTCTTTTTATTTACATTTATACTTGAAAATTAATACATAACGTTAAACTCAAATAGAGCAGTACAATGGGGGAATTAGTGGTGCTGTTATGGGCTGATGGAAAACAGATTACCGGTAAGTAAATCTTGTTGTCTCCCTAAGGGTGCATTCACACGAACGTATATCGGCTCGGTTATCACGCCGAGCCGATATACGTCGTCCTCATCTGCAGGGGGGGGGGAAGGATGGAAGAGCCAGGAGCAGGAACTGAGCTCCCGCCCCCTCTCCACGATTTGCAATGAAAGGGGGTGGGGCTAAGTTCCACGAGTTAGCCCCGCCTCCATCCCACCTCTCCCCATTGCAAATAGTGCAGAGGGGCGGAGGGGAGGCAGAGAGGGGGCAGGAGCTCAGAGCACTGCTCCTGGCTCTTCCAGCCTCCCCCCCTGCAGAGAGAGACGACGTATATCGGCTCGGCGTGAAAACCGAGCCGATATACGTTCATGTGAATCCAGCCTTACGCCCATGACAACACCAGTGAGAGATTAGGCTAAATTAATAACTAGGGAGGGTTGATAGCCAGAAATAATATTGTACTGATGGCTAATAACTCATTGGATTGGAGAATCCACCAATAAAGAAACTCCAACTGACTTGTAGCCTTAAAGTATTGGCACTCCCTTTTGATGACGAAAACTGCCAGCCAAATAGATGTTCCAAATTCTAGAATATGTAACAGCTTTTTAGACCCCAGGATCCAACTTGCCCCATAGTATCGGTTTCTCTATTACAGCCACCTAGGCGATGGAAGACGCTTTGATATTGTTCTTAGGAAATGTAATTCCCAGAAAGAAGCACATTTACATAATATTGCACCAATATATTGTACTTAGAATGAATCCAAAAACTCTAGCTTGGAGTTCTTGATTTTACCCTTTAGGCCACTCTCACACATCCGTTTTTTACCATGGTGTTTGAAATCATGGTATAGCGCTCCCATTGATTTCAATGGCTCCTCGCAGAGATGCGTTCGAATATAGTGCTTTCTAGCACTGCGATTTTGGAGCGCTAACTGCTATTTTGTTGCGTTTAGCTGGCAGTAATCTGCGCCCATAAGCGGCAGTAAAGTTGCGACATTTTGCCGGTGGCATGTGTGAGAGTGGCCTTAATGCTATAGGACAGTGATGGCGAACCTTTAAGAGACAAAGTTCCAACACGTCAGGGAGCAGGGCTTATCACGATGTATGATTTTACCTCCGTTGTTATAAAAAGGACGGGACTGTTTCCCTGGTAATAGGGACATCCCACGGCGGCCCCCACTAGTAATAGTGGCATCCCACGGTAGTAATGGTGCCCCCCTATGACCCACATACGGTACTTACTCTTTCCTCATTGCGGAAGCACCGCTGCGGCTTTGCTCGGAGCTGCTAGCAGCGCAGATCCCAGGTGCACACTGTGATGTCAGTGTGCTGCCGGATGCCTCCTCTCCTGCTCTCACAGAATCTAAGAGGAGATGGCAGGGGGGGGGGGGAATTGTTCCTAAATATAAAAGCATCCTATAACTACTCCACATAAGGATGCCACTTCAGGAAGAAAGATTCTCATATAAAGTTCCCCATCAGAGGTAAATTATAACCGCCATCTATTTGTCATCTTGTTATCAGAAGAGCCTTACCTCAGAGGTTCGTGGAGTTTCTCCAATGGGAGACCTCGCATTGCATGCACCTGGCACGTGATGCGCTGCTGCCGCCGACCCCAGTGTAAAGCAATGGGCGCTGCAATGTGAGAGCATGCAGCATGATAGAACATGCCACGATTTGTTTCTCGCATTGCATCGCAGTGCCATGCAGGAAAGTGCATGACCAAATGGGGTTTTTATATTTATGCGTCTTGCAACACACAAGTCTCATGCGGTTTTGACACCCATGTGAAGGCGGCCTAACGAAAAGGCAGAATTCAATGCTTTATGCATGGTGATTCTACTCACTGGAGTGGCTAAAGACCCTCTCAGAAAGCGCTCATCTCTTTTCCCAGCTCCAATCCGTGGTTACTAGACATCGCCCAGAGTAGTACACACCTGATGGAAGCCCCACAAACCTCCAGGCCAGGTGCAACAACCCAGGGAGTACCCCACCACTGAGGGGTTCTCCCATAGGTGTAGGAGGAGTATCCCTGCAGAGACAGGGGAGCATCCACTGCAGGAGACAGGATGATGCCAGGCTTACCCAAAGGCTCCTGGTGGAGACTTACACCGGACAGGTATCCTCTCCTGCCATACAGTTTGGGAGCCAGGCCTGCAGCCGGCCACCTTAAGAGATATGGAAGAATCCTTGAAAGAGCAGTGGTAGCACAGCAGCAGCTACCTCCTCCAACCTGTCCTATGGGCAGGAACTGAAGGGTGTGACGGCCTATCTGAGAGGTGGTCTCTCACGGGTGCTGTCATGGGCGTAAGGGAAAAGGTGATAAGGTAGTAGTTGTTCATAGGAGCCAGAATAGAAAGTGTTTTTGCAGCTATGGTGGACAGAGGGGAGTGACATTGGAGGAAAGCAAAAAGAATGGGTAAAGTGGTGGCATTAACAAGGGCTGCCAGCTGGATTGTTGGTAGGTATAAATACATGTGTACCCCTTTAAGAATGATTGCAGAACGTAACAGGTGAACAGATGGTTTTCTTTGCCCTCACAACATGTGGCCACATGCAGCCCACAACACCATTGTGTGTGACCCCCAATCATTTGGATGCTGTTACCTATGTATGGTTGCTCATGTGTAGTTTCCATGTCAGGGTGAAGTGGAGTGCTGATTGGGGAGCAAGGAAGGTGGGAGTCCTAGAAGTGGGACTTACTTTGGTTTATTAATGGCATTTATTTAGGATTTACCATAAATGTTGTGCACACCTGCTTTAGGCCCCCTGTCCATGGCAGTGATTTCGCCAGTGGTAAACCGCCGGTGAATCACGCCGGCCGACGCTTCCCATAGCATTGCTATGGAAGGCGCTGGCACCTGTCCACGAGCGGACAATCATTGAGATTCTCCGCTCGCTGAGGGCAATTCGCAGCATGGTGCGAATTGCCCCGATTCTCCACGGTCAGCCTATCTATTAGATAGGGATGACCGGCGGAGATTCGGCGGTGGCTCCTGCTCCCGGGGCGGAGGTTCGCAGCGGGATACCACATCGCCCGTGGACAGCCGGCCTTACAATGGCAAAAAAGCTTAATGTTTACAAACACATTTGGTGGTACAGGACACTTGAAGGTTGCAAGACTTTACTCCTTTATTCACTTTTGAGCAGTCATATGCACAAGGCCTATGAGGGTCGGATTGTACTTGGAGTAGCTGCTGGCTTTCTCCAGTCCTCCAGCTCCTTTATGGGTCTTTAGGAGTCTACTCCCTGCCTCACCTGGGGTCACACCAGCTACTTGATATAGATCTGCTGTGCAGCTCAGGCCTACTACTCTCACAGGCCAACTGTAAGTTCCTTGGGCCACTTATGTAGTTTCACTCCACATTCTCCATCTGGCATCAAACACTTTTCACAGCTCACCAGCCTATCCTTCGGTAGTTGCACTTGGGCCTACTTGCTTAACGCATCTTACCCATGGGCACAATCTCTAAGCAAACAGGGTCTCCAGAGGAGTAAAACTTGCTGACCTGCCCTGAGGCTACAGTCCTCTCTGCTTCCGACAAAGTTCATACATAGTTTTCACACGGTGCAGCCCAATACCCTTTGGGCTGTTGGCCTCCCATGTTGCAGCTTTATTAGGTATGTGACACAGGGACTGGGTTGGAACCTGCTGCAATCATTACACCACTAGTGTCTCGCTGCAGCACCCTTCGCACGCTCCTGAGGTCCTCCATATTGCAGGCCATTTCTTTGGAGTTTGCACTTAGCCTGAAGTTCTTTTGCCTCATGAACAACAGGCGACCTCTGTTCACACGTGGCTTCAGCTACACACTGATTCACCTTCTGCTGTCTGCTTCCTTAACTCCTTAAGGACCAGGGTGTTTTGGTCTTAAAGGGGTTGTCCCGCGGCAGCAAGTGGGGTTATACACTTCTGTATGGCCATATTAACCCCTTAGTGACCAAGCCTGTTTGCGCCTTAATGACCAGGCCAAATTTTGCAAATCTGACATGTGTCACTTTAACATGGAAAAACACCAGAAAGGTTTTGCATATCCAAGCGATTCTGACATTGTTTTTTCGCCACATGTTGTGCTTCATTTAGGCGGAAAAAATAGACCGATAGAAATTGTGTTTATTTATTAAAAGCGCCAAAATTGGGAAAATTTTGAAAAAATCGTCATTTTTTCACATTTCCAACTGCAATATCTTAAATATGTGCAAACATAATATAGAAATTTTTGCTAAGATTTATATTTCCACCCGTTTACTTTATTTTGGGCGCACATTGGAAAAACTTTCGTTTTTTTTTAACTATTTAGGAGACGTACAAATTTAACATTACTTTTTAGCATTTTGAGGAACACTTTATTTTCCTATACCAAGCCGAGATTGGAAAGGCTCATGAGTGTCAGAATAATAGATACCCCCCCAAATGACCTCATTTTAAAAACTACACCCCTTAATGTATTCACTGAGGGGTGTCATGAGTATTTTGACCCCACAGTTTTTTTTCAGGAATTAATTCAATTTAGAGGAGAAAAAGTAAAATTTCATATTTTTGCAAATCTGTCATTTTAAAGACATATTTTTTTCCTATAGTTTACATGAAAATCAGGATTTACACCCCAAAATGGATACCCCTATTTCTGCCGTGTTCAGAAATATACCCATTGTGGCCCTATTGTTATATCTGAGTCCACAACGGGGCCCAAAATGAAAGGAGTAGTCAGTGTCTTTCAAAACAGAAATTTTGCTTGAAGTCCTTTTAGGCCCCATAGCACACATGTAGAGTTCTTGAGCGCCCAAAACCATAGAAAACCCCCACAAATGACCCCATTTTGAAAACTAGACCCCTTAAGGAATTTATCTAGGGGTGTACTGCATATTTTGACCCCACAGTTTTTGAATGAATTCAAACCAAGCAAAAGGAAAAAATTGTGATTTTCGTTTTTTCGGCAATTCTGTCATTTTAAAAACAGCTTTTTTTGTACAGCACACATATGAAGGAAGACTTGCACCCAAAAATGGATACCCGTGTTTGTCCCGTGTTCAGAGACATACCCATTGTGGCCCTAATCTTATGTCTGGATACACAACGGAGCCCAAAATGAAAGGAGCGACCGGTGGCTTTCGGAACACAAATTTTGCTTGAAGTCCTTTTAGGCCCCATTGCCCACTTGTAGAGTTCTTGAGCGCCCAAAACCATAGAGAACCCCCACAAATGACCCCATTTTGAAAACTAGACTCCTTAACGAATTTATCTAGGGGTGTACTGCGCATTTTGACCCCACAGTTTTTGAATAAATTCAAGCAAAGCAAAAGGAAAAAATTTGGATTTTTGTTTTTTTGGCAATTCTGTCATTTTAAAAACAGCTTTTTTTGTACAGCACACATATGAAGGAAGACTTACACCCCAAAATGGATACCCCTGTTTGTGCTGTTTTCAGAAATATACCCATTGTGGCCCTAATCTTATGTCCGCATGCACAACGGGGCCCAAAATAAAAGGAGTAATCGGTGGCTTTCAGAACATAGATTTTGCTTGAAGTCCTTTTAGGCCCCATTGCCCACTTGTAGAGCTCTTGAGCGCCCAAAACCATATAGAACCCCCACAAATGACCCCATTTTGAAAACTAGACCCCTTAACGAATTTATCTAGGGATGTACTGCATATTTTGACCCCACAGTTTTTGAATAAATTTAAGCAAAGCAAAAGGAAAAAAATAGGATTTTCATTTTTTGGGCTATTGTGTCAATTTAAAAACAGTTTTTTTTGTACAGCACACATATAAATGAAGGCTTTCACCCCAAAATGGATACCCCTGTTTGTCCCGTGTTCAGAAACATACCCATTGTGGCCCTAATAGACTTACAGGACCCATGGCTAGGCCTACAATGAAAGGAATACCCGTTGGATTTCAGGATACCACTGAATAAATTCCAGGCCCCATTGCCCCCTTGTAGAGCCATTGAGCGGCCAAAACTATAAAGAACCCCCTCAAATGACCCCATTTTGAAAACTAGACCCCTTAACGAATTCATCTAGGGCTGTACTGCGTATTTTGACCCCACAGTATTTGAATGAATCTAAGCAAAGCAGAAGGAAAAAGTTACGATTTTCAATTTTTTTGGCAATTTTTTCAATTTAAAAACAGTTTTTTTGTACAGTGCACATAGGAATGAAGACGTTCACCCCAAAATGGATACCCCCGTTTGTCCCGAGTTCAGAAACATACCCATTGTGGCCCTAATCTACTTACAGGACGCATGGCAAGGCCTATAAAGGACGGAACACCTGTTGGATTTTAGGGCACAACTGAATAAATTCCAGGCCCCATTGCTTATTTGTACAGAATAAAGATTGACTCCCTAAAAATTCCCCCCCTCCCCCTCCGCGCCCTTTTTGGCGTTCGCAAATCTTCCCATTGCTTATTTGTACAGAATAAAGATTGACTCCCTAAAAATTCCCCCCCTCCCCCTCCGCGCCCTTTTTGGCGTTCGCAAATCTTAGATAAAAGTAAAAATGTGAAATGTGTAGTATTTCCGAAGACAGGGGTAATTACGGAGGCTGGTTGAATGGGCCCATGGGGCAATAAAACCGGGTATCCCCCCCCCCTCCTCTCATGCTTTTTGGGGGTATTTCATGACCTCAGTGGCGGGTATGGGGTGTAAAAAGTGGCGTTCCGTGAGTCTCCGTAAGCTTGATGAGGTGCGGCGGTCTCACACAGAAGGCGCTCAACAAGGTGCTCCTGGAACTGCAGGAAAGCGAGCGTTCCCGGGGCTTCTTGTAAAATACGTATCACAGGTAGCGGTCTGAATAACGCCGGGCTCACGCGGGTGCAGGCGGAATCCGCTTGCGGAGGCCCACAGCGGATCCCATCTGTGAGCCCGGCTGTGACCCTGCGTACGGCTGCGTAATGTACTGCGCATAACTGCGTACTCACACAGGCGGTCATGCACAGTACACCTTTGTTTGTATTTCCCGCACCATCGCTTAGCGATGACGCGGGTACCCGCAGCCCGTATACAATGTAGTTGCGTATGGACTGCGGGTATATCCGCGACCATGGAGCACAATGGGCTCTATGTTGCCGATATCCGCAGTAAAATAGAACCTGCTGCGTTCTCTTTTCTGCGAGTGGATTACACAATTCCAACCCGCTAATGTGAGCGGAATTGTGTAATCCAATGCGATTGATCTGCGTAATACCGTGGATCAGACGCATGTGGAATCCGTCATTCCTATCCGGTCATGTGAGACCGGCCTAAGGTAGATCGCTACCTTTTTATCACGTGACCGGGGACCGCTCAACGAGGCCACCCGTCACCGCTCCAGGCTCCCTGTGACCGTTGGTCGCTGGGAGCAAGGAGATTTTAAGTTTCCTGGGCTCCCTGACTCCTGCGCATGTGTCTGGCTTTTTGCCGGCAATCGCATGTGCAGAATCCTGGAAGGTCCACGGAGGAAGATCGCGTCGGGATTCAAATACGGAGGCCTCCGGTAAAAAGATTCATCTCCTCTCACCGATCGCATCAGTGAGGGGAGATGAAACTTCAAATTTTTTTTTAAACTTTTACGTGATCGCCATTATTGGATAACGGCGAACACGTGACCAGGAACCGCTCACCGCGGACCCCCATTAAATCTCCATGCTCTTGGCTACGTTTTGTAGCCAGGAGCAGGGAGAATTTAAATTATCCTGGCAATCCACAGCTTTTGCGCATGCGCCCGCCATTTTGGCGACGGGCGCGTGTGCAGAAGCTGTGGTAAGGTCCGCGGATAAATCTGGGGGCCTTAGGTACGTACTTTCATCCTCCCTCACGGATATGATCCATGAGGGGAGATGAAACGTACGCTTTTTAAACTTTTAAAAACTTTTTTAACTTTTTTTTTTTTTAACTTTTTTACACTTTTTTCTCACTTTACATGATCACTTTCATCCATTGGATGACAGTGATCATGTCCCCGGTATAATCTCTCTGCTCCTAGCTACACATGGCAGCCAGAAGCAGAGGGATTTTAAATTTCCCGGGGCTCGAGCCCGTCTGTTCACGCGCCCGATGTCAATCATCGGGCGCGCATGCGCAGACGGGGATTCGGGTCCCGGGACATCGGGACACCGCTGAGGACTGGGGGTGAGTATTTTCACCTCCCCTCATGGATCCGATCCATGAGGGGAGGTGAAACTGACTTTTTTAAAACTTTTTTTTTACTTTTTCGCGATCGCCGCTAACCATTGGATAACGGCGATCGCGGTACCGGGGACCGCTCACCGCAGTCCCCGCTGACATCTCCTGCCTCCCGGCTACCTACAGGAGCCGGGAGCCAGGAGATTTTAAATCTCCCGCGCCGCCGGGCCTTCTGCGCATGCGGCTGACGTAATGCCGCCTGGCGCGCATGCGCAGAAGACCGGCTTCGGGCCCCGGAGCGGCAGGAGAGCGGGGAGCAGCGTGCCGGACCTGGGTGAGTAATTTCAGCTGCTCCGATGGATCCGATCCATCAGAGCAGCTGAATCTTTAACTTTTATATACTTTTATTTACTTTTTTTGCGATCGGCGCTATCCATTGCATAGCGCCGATCGCAATGCCGGGGGGGGCTCCGAACAGCCCGGGATGACAGCTCCATGCTGTCAGCTACCTGCGGACACCGACAGCATGGAGCTGTCACGTCCACAGCCCGAGGGGCACTATTCTCTGCAGGAAGCATGTTTTTACGTCCTCAGAGAATAGAGCCCACTTCAGGAGGACGTAAAAACACTATGGGCTGGTCGTTAAGGGGTTAATGCACTTTGTAATGTACATCGTGCATTAAATATGAGCCATACAGAAGTTATTCACTTACCTGTTCCGTTGCTAGCGTCCTCGTCTCCATGGTTCCGTCTAAATTCGCTGGCAGCTTGCTTTTTTAGACGCGCTTGCGCAGTCCGGTCTTCTCCTTACAGCACGAGCCGCTTCAGTGTGCTCCCCGCTACAGCTCTTCTGCGCATGCGCAGACAAGCTGTCACTGCTCGGGAGCGCGCTGGAGCGGCCATTCTGTACCATCCTCTGTTAGAGGAAGGTGCAGAGCCGCCCAGCTGTCCCGAGAAGCCGCCCAGCTGTCCCGCCGTCCTGCCGCCCAGGTAAGTGATGGGCCGGGGGGGGGGGCTGTCGCTGCGATGGGGGGGGCTGTCGCTGCGATGGGGGGGCTGCCGCTGTGCCGGGGGGGGCTGCCGCTGTGATGGGGGGGGCTGTCGCTGTGCCTGGGGGGGGGGGGCTGCGCCGGTTACCTGCTGCCTGGCGGTGGGTGACTGGTCGGCCGTGTTCACTCCAGGGGTCCGGTCGGCGGCTGCGGGGCGTCTGGTTGTCAGGGAGACACAGCTGGTAGCGTCTCGGGAGCGCGCACGTCGGGCTACAGCAAGCGACGGGAAAAGAGCTGACGGCCATCTTGGGGAAACTTTTTATAAGTTGCTGAAACGCTGGAACTGTAAGCAGAAACCAGCTAGAAAAGTCATTTTCAGGGGGGCTTAGTAATGTATGCTTAATTAGGGGGACTGGGCAAAAAAAAAAATCCACTCCTGCCTCGAGACAACCCCTTTAACCCTTTGCAATCAAATTTTGGATTCAGGGTTTCCTAGAGGGTTTTCTCTTTCTGCCATTATACAATGGCGCAGTCTGCTGGCTAGAGCCAGTACTGCTGTATGAAACATGCTGGAGAGGCCCCAGACAACAGAGCGGTCAGTAATATACAGTAAGAATACCCTGCCAGACGTTTTCCGCCATTGGAAGCTGTACAGCCTTCAATTAGAATGTCTTCAGACGTCAGACAGTGGATTGGAAAGGGTTTAAGGACCAGGGTGTTTTTAGGGATTTTACCCATGTGGTGGTTTTACTGCGCAATTTTTTTTTTCTTCAGCTAGCAAAATAATTTTTGCTGAGTTTTCTTTTTTCTGTGACATATAGGGCGATTTTTTTTTTTTTTTAAATATCTTTTTTTTCCTGTCTTTCAATTTTATTAGGGGTAGAAAGAAAAAAAAGTTGTTTTTTAAATTTATGGTTTATTTTTAAAAATTTATATATTTACTCTAAAATAAAATCTGGGAATGGGTTCCGCATTTTGTTTTGATAATTTGTATAGTCTCGGATTACAGGGTGCATATAGCGACCATTTTAGTTAGCGTTGGGTCATTTTATCTATATATTTTTATTCTATTCTGTAATTTTTTTCCCACTTATTTTTGTAACCATTTTTTTTTACCATCTATGTTCTCCATGACATCATATAAGACCTCTGGGGGTCATTCACATGGCCTTTTTTTTCTATTTTATTACACACTTTTTCACTGCATCTGTGGAGCATCCATAGGCGGCCCAGTTACAGGGGAAGATATTCATTAACAGAGCTGATCAGGGTCTGCTAGGACCCTGCAGCTCTGCTGTAACAGGGGGCACCCAGCGGTCACATGATCGCCGGCTTGCATAGTGGAGGGAACACTTTCACTCTTAAGTACATAGCGCTTAATGAGCGCTATGTAGGTGGGAAAGGAGAAGGCAGAAGCGGTTAAAAAAAGAGGCTTTAATCTCTTGCTGTACATCTGTTATCAGCCGGAATTAAAGCCCAGGACCAAGCGCAGTAACTATACTGCGCTTGGTCCTTAAGAGGTTAACCCACATCATTTATCCACAGGATAGATGATTAATGACTGGTACAGGGGTCCCAGCAGTTGGACCCCCAGCGATCATAAGAACGGGGCACTGAGTCTGCTAACTGAATGGAGCAGAGGAGCACAGTGCTTCGCCATCTCTGTCAGTTTTGCACGCACGTGCGCCGCAGCTCTATTCCCGCGTTAGACTCGGGGTACGCTATTCTCATGATGGCAGGGGGTTCCCAGTGATCAATCGTTTATCACTTATCTTGTGGATGGCTGATGATTTTCATGGGACAACTCACCTCCTCCTGGTCTCTGCTACCAAAGAGCCATCTAGTGGTAATGGCTAATACTGCAGTATAAACTCATACACTGTATTACATGCAGACAGCAAGAAGACAAAAAACTGACACTCACATAGGCAAGCAGTCTTAACAGTAAGGGGCGGTAAAGCTTACATGTGAAAGGTATGTGGGCACCTCTGTAATGATTTATTTTGGAGGTTTCAGCCACATCCATTGCAATCAGATTAATAAAATCGAGCACAGTGTTGCAATCTGCTAGTACAGTAGTATGGGTTGTACAGAAAACCTTTGTGCTTTAGGGCCCATTCAGACAACTGATTTTCCCATCTGAGTACTGTCCATGTATATAACGGACAGCAGTCTGACCCATTATAGACAATTAGGCTATACACCTGTTTTCACACAGACAAATCGATTTACGGACTAGAATTGGGCATGCAATGTCCACTGCCTGTTGCATCGCTACTTCGTTACAACCCGCCTTTGGAAGTAACATCGGCACAAGAAATGAAAGTCGGGAGTTAAGTCTTCTCTGCAGTGGTGACTCACGCTTTATTATATGGCAATCTGATGACTCAACCCAGGTTTGGCGGATGCCCAGAGAATGCTACTTACTAGCGTGTATAGTCTCTATTGTAATTCTGGTGGAGAAGGGATGATGGGAGGGGGCTGTTTCAGGGTTTTGTACCAGGCTACTTTTCTTTAAAGAGTAGCTGCACTTTTCACAAACTTTTGACATGTCAGAGAGACACATCAAAAGTTTTGATCAAAGAGGGTCCTGCTGCCGAGACACTTGCTGATCACTAGATCGAGGGGGCTGCAGCTCTCATTCGAGCGCTGTACCACTTTGGCTGTCTTACCAGCAGCTGAAGACAGCAGCAAAGAGGTTTATAGAGGCTTACCTCTATGTGGCAGTCTTCAGCTGTTGAGGGGGGAGAGGGGGGGGAGCCAAAAAGCAGCGAAGATGGCCAAAGGGGCACAACGCTCAAATGAGAGCTGCAGCCCCCTGATCTAGTGATCAGCTGGGGGTCTCAGCAGCAGGACCCTTATTGAGCAAAACTTTTCACGTTTTTTCGAAAGTTTGTGAAAAGTAGTATTACTCTAAGTGAAGCGTAATGTTAATGGGATTTTCCTGAATTAAGCTATGGATGACCCGTCCTCGGGATAGGTCATCAATAGCAGATGGGCAGGGATGCTATAGCTTGCTGAACAGCTGTTATGACACCCCTACCCATCTGCTATTGAACAGCTGTCCGCTGAAGTCTCTGTCTACGGGAAACACACACTGTGCAGCGGCCATGAATGGTGCGGTATATTCTGTCCTATTCACATCAACGGGACGCCGTCCCAAGCTGCTCCATACGTGGCAGGTGCTGGATGTTACACATCTGTGGGGAACTGGAGGTAACTCTGATCCTGGCTGTTTAACCCCTTAGTTGTCAGTCAATACTGACTTTGAAATCTGAGTAAACAGAGGGAGGGGCTGGCGTCTCCCTTTGTAGCCCAGTTGGCCCATCGACAGTGCAATCTCAGGATGTCCAAAGGTTGTCATGGCAGATGAGACTTACCTTGTAAAGGCTTCCAGGTCTGCAATTCTAGTACTTCTAATAGGGTGATGGATAGGTAACAATACACTGCAATAACTAAGTATTGCAAATGGCCATACTTACTGATACAATACTAAGCAATCAACCGCAATGTATCAGTCGGTGTATAAGTGAATGATAAGGGCTGAACGAGTGCTGCTTAAACCGAACGACAAGGCTAACTTAACACAAGCGAGCGTGATGTTGGGCTGTGAAATTCAGCGTTTTTCCGGTATAAACCCACCTCCCATCACTTCTGTGAGGTTGCTAAACACCACACTGGAGGTTTAGCAATTATTTTCCATTGTTTTCACTAAAAATGTAATATTCATGTAGGGACTTTCAAAATGTGAGAACCCTTGGCGTGGGTTACGAGATTGCGAATTTTGGCAAGTTCAGCACTACTAAGCTCCCGCCCCCCCCCCCTTCTTGCCGAAACAGCGCCCGTGTGAAAGAGGCCATATACTTGCACACAGATGAGACTTGTATAGGGTACCAATCCCACAGATACGTGTAGTGCGATAAATTCCCTCTCCGCCCCATGCCAGCAAGGGGAGGGAGCGTGCCAGGGCGGGAGCTTAGCAGAGCTAGCCGTGCTAAACTCCCTTTCTCCCCAGCCTATGGGAGCTGCCGGCAATATAGAGGGCGTTAGCAACGTGAGCCGCTGCTTAATTTCTCCCCCCCCTTACCTGACGGCTCTCACAGAAGTCTATGGGAACGGCTGTCATTTTCCCGCAAAAAATAGGACAGGTCCTATTTTTTCTGGTCGCGCCTAAAAGCGGCCAGCTGGAACGCGCACCACCTTATGTGCTATCTTTTCTGGTTGGCTGATTTTACGCACTGGAAAATCGCCCACCTAAACGGATGCTTCGGAATCCAATGCCTTCAGATGGTTGACTTTCATCTGCCGTTTTGTCGCGGCAAAATAGCCGCGATAAAACGCACGTGTAAAGAGGTCTAAGGGTGCATTCAGATCACCGTATATCGGCTGGGTTTTCACGCCCAGCCGATATACGGCGTGTCTCTCTGCAGTGGGAGGAGGCTGGAAGAGTCGGGAGCAGTGCTATGAGCTCCCGCCCCCTCTCCACCCCCCTGCACTATTTTCAATAAGAGGCGGGGCGAGGGCAGAGCTAATTGCTCAGAACTTAGCCTGCCCCCGTCCCGCCTCCTCTCATTGCAAATAGTGCAGTGGGGCGGAGAGGTGGTGGTGGAGAAGAGGCAGAGAGGGGGCGGGAGCTCAGAGCACTACTCCCGGCTCTTCCAGCCTCCTCCCCCTGCCGAGAGAGACGCCGTATATCGGCTGGCGTGAATACCCGGCCGATATACGGTCGTGTGAATGCACCCTACGGCTGTATTTACACACGGGATTTTTCTGCATGATTTCTGTGCATTGCGAGATGCACTGAAATCTTATAGGAAAAAAAAACATTATTTTGAATGGGTTAATTTACTTGAATGAGTTTTTTTTTTTCCTCGGATCAAGAGTCAGAGATAGAAAAATCGCAGCATGTCCTATTTTTGGGTGATATCGCCCATTAATTCCTATGGTAAGGCAAAAAAAAAAAAATTGCATTGCACTCGCATGCCAGGATTGTGATGCAATTTTTACCATTCAAAGTATTGAAACAACTTCTGTTTTTTTGGAAATTGGTCACGAATATACACCCTAATACTAAGCAGGCCCCCCCCACCCCACAAACAGCGATTTTCTTGCCCGTGTGGAGCCAGCCTGATCACAGGTGGTGATGTCTCTAGTTGGAGGTGTCCGCATTCGGTTTTCTTCTCTCTGAGCCCTGAGTCACCATTGAGAATTTTTCCCACCTCGCCTCTGCTCCCTCGCCCAACCCTGCTGCAACCCCTTGTCAACTTTTCAGTGCCTCCCATAGTAATAATATACTCGCCGTGGCCCACTTAGTAATAGTAACCTCTTCAGTGGCCCTGCTTACTAATAGGATCCTCTATGTGACCCCAAATAGTAATGGGTCCTCCATTGTTCCCCAGTTAGTAATAGCCTTCTCAGTGCAACTAATTAGTACTAGGGCCATCTCTGTGCCCCAAAACAGTACAGGGAGAGTGGCCATGATAGAAAGCTTGGCTCCACTGCTAAGCCCCCTGCTGCAGGGAGAGGAAGGGGTTAAATTCCTTACTATACACAACCTTCCCTCTAACAGCAGGACCTCAGCACTCCTCTCCCCGGCACTCACTGTACTTGGGGACAGAAGGCTGTAATGGCACTAAGGTCTTCAACCCCTCTGGGTAGGGCAGCTGTGATCAGTGGCACGCTATATATATTATATATATTCCGCCGTGGGGGAGCCCTGGCAAGTCTCAGAGATGAGCCCATCTAATAGGCTGACCATGGAGAATCGCATCATGCCATGATTTAAATCCCGCGAGCCGAGAAAAGCTATGATTCTCCGCTTGTGGACACAGACGCTGCGCTTTCCATAGTAAGGCTATGGAAAGCTTTTTGGAGCGTGATCCACAGGCGATTTATCGCAAGCGGTTCATCGCCCGTGGACAGGCAGCCTTAAGGGGGTCATTAGAAAACAAATTATATACTCACCTATTCTGCCAGGCCAGTGTTCTTACTGCATCTTCTGGCTCCTGCAGTCCTCCGGGTCATCTCATCACAAGCCGGCCGATTCTTCTTCTTCTTCCTGTGACGTTACGTACGTTGCCAGCATTCTGCTTCCTGCAGGTCAGTATTGGCCTAGCATTCACAGCCTAGCAAGGAGTGCCGAGCTACTGCAGAGACTGTGCACGCACATGCTGTCTAGTGACAATAGCATATGAACACTCGCAGACATGCGCAGTCTCTGCCATAGATCGGCATTCCTTGCTAAGCAGTGAACGTTACGTGACGTAACCTACACTGACCTGCAGGAAGGAAAATGCGGGTGATGTAACCGGGGGGACTGGAGGAGCCAGGAGAAGAAGACTGACGGGGGAGGAATAGGTAAGTATAGAAATTTTTTTCTAACGACCAAATCCCTTTAAGGGCCACCATTAATTCTGACAACTGTACTTAAAATGTACCAATCAGAGTTCAGGGGTCCTGAAACCCCACCATCCCCTCCATCCAGGAGAGCATGGATTATCATTCGGTTACCTACTTGATAGACTGCTCTATACTGAGATCTAATAGGCAATCAAACAATTGCAAGTTCAAGTTCCCTCTGAGGACTAAAAAAAAAAAAAATGCTTATTAAAAAAAAAAAAAATCTTTTGCCAGGTGTATAGTTAAAAAAAACAACATATCTGGAATTGCTGTGCCCATGTCTGATCTATAAGGCTGGGTTCACACAGGGCGGATTTGCCGCGGACATTCCGTTCGGAATTTTGCCGCAGCAAATCTGCCTGAGGCCGTTAACCCTTTCCAATCCACTGTCTGACATCTAAAGACATTCTGATTAAAGCCTGTACAGCTCTGATGTCGGAAGACGTCCGGCAGGGTATTCTTACTGTAGAGTACTGGGCACTCTATGGTCGGGGGCCTCTCCGGCATGTCACATACTGCAGTACTGGCTCTAGCCAGCAGATGGCGGCATTGTAAAATGTCAGAAAGAGAAAGCCTTCTAGGAAACCCTGAATCCAAAATTGGATTGCAAAGGGTTAATCCTGGGGTTAGCAAGCCATCTAGATAAGATTTGTCAAAGATCTTGTCCACACGGGTTGGCAAATCCATCACGGCAAAGCCAGCGCTGCGGATTCCCCAGCCGCAGCATGTCCATTTTTTTTTCCCGTTGCGGCCGCGCTCTCCTCGATGGGAGTGCCGGCCACAACAGAAAAGCGTGCGGCTAAGCCGCTCCAAAACCCGCTAAGTGCCGCGGATTTTGAATCAGTGCTTTCTCGGCAGAAATCTCGCGGTTTTTCGTTGCGGCAAAACCGTGAGATTGCAGCCGGGAATACATCCCGTGTGACCCCCAGCCTTAGCGTGTTATTCAGTCTGCATGTTGAAGCCCAACATCAGCATTATGCTTTTTTGCTCACCCAGTCTCCAAGAAAAAAATTTAATTAAAAGCAATCAAAAAAGGTGTAGGTACCCCAAACTGTTACCAATGGAAACTACAGGACCACACTCACCCACCCCCCGGAGCACTCATCGATCCATGGGTGTGAAGTTACGAGCGCCGTCGCTCATCGGTGCGCCCCACTGCAGCGCCGTAAAGCGAACAGTGAAGCTCATCGCTGCGGCGCACAGCACAGCTTTGTGAAGTTCACAAGGCCGCCGATCAACGCTCCCTCTTATAGCTGCGCTGAACAGTGCAGACCGACGTCTGTTCCTCAACGCCCTTGTCCACCACCGCTCATAAGTCCGGAGCGCCTCATCAGACCCTCTTCCACGGCACACTGCGGTGGCTACAGGACCTGTAAGGCCAGAATGCAGGACACCCAATCAGTAACAGGGGGCTTTAACCCCCTGTCAATGTCCTTGTATCTTGGCTGCCCCTGTACTTCTGGTGGAGTCAAGATACACTAGTACCCATAATCATAATGACCTATAGAATGAAGTTGTCATTTTTGCTGAAGCGTGTATGCCGTAGAAACAAGGACCCCCAAAAAGATGGCAGAATTAGGTTTTCTCCCCTATGTCACTCTACAGAGAATTTAAATTAAAAAAAAACCGTTAAAAAGTTCTGCATTATATAGGTTACATTAGACAGTACCGGTGAAAATTACACCTCGTCTCGCAAAATACAAGCCTTCAGAAAGCTAAATAAATACATCTTTTAAAATGTATTTTTGAAAGCCGGCGTCCCTAAGGGGTTAATCAGCGTGAGTCCACCCGCCTGTGCTCATTCACCCCGCTTCACAACCGTACGCATCCCTCTGCCACCACCAACATGGCAGCACGAGCCGGCCGTGGAGCTCTGTGGGCAGAGCATGCGCACTGGGCAGGGCCGCGGCTGGAATACAAGATGGCGGCCCCGGCGGGGAGGGAGAGGCGGAGGCGGGATAGCAGTGAACGGACAGGAGTCAGTGACGGAGATTGCCTCGGCCCCAGGTGAGGCTCCCGGGGCGTCCCACGCTCTGACACCCGAACCGTCTGGCGCCGTAAAACCCCGAGCAGCCGCTGAGCTCAGCCTGCGCTCCCAGCGCGCGCTAACCGCCGCGCAAAATAACTGCAAGCCCCGAGCCGCCATCGCTGCTTCCCAGCGCCATCTTGTCACCGCCCGGGGAGCGCGCCGCTGAGGCGCGGGCACGAGGGCAGAGAAAAGCGCTTGTACCCTGGGCGCCAAAACCAGAGCCAAAGCGGCAAATAATACTAGAAGCCTAATAAACCTGAATAAACCAAGGGCAGTGCGGCCGTGCCGCCGTGTGTGTGCGCTCTTATTTGTCCTCAGCACTAGTGAGCGGGAGAGACCGGCGGACATGCGCGCCCTGTACCGGCACTGCTGCCACAATGGCCACCGCAGGGGAGCTGTGCGCGGCATGGACGGAGTACGCAGCACTATATACCGCCGTGTGAGGGGGGAGGGGTGTGTATATAGCGGGGCTGACTGGGGACGGCAGCTCTTACCTGTAGGCAGGGAACACTGGGGGTCAGCCATTAGGTAGGTGATGTATGACTGAAGGCTGACAGCCGGGACCCCCAGGGAGTGGTGGCCACAGGTCAATGTGTGACCATCGCGCTAGTCACCTGTGTGGTAATGATGGAGACCCTCATGGCCGGCGGACCCCCAGGGAATGGTGGCCACAGGTCAATGTGTGACCATCGCGCTAGTCACCTGTGTGGTAATGATGGAGACCCTCATGGCCGGCGGACCCCCAGGGAATGGTGGCCACAGGTCAATGTGTGACCATCGCACTAGTCACCTGTGTGGTAATGATGGAGCCGTAGTCACAGCAGTCACTGGGCTCCTCATCCCTGGGGGGCTGACAGCTGGGACCCCCAGAGAACGGTGACAATAGCTCTAGTCACCTGTGTGGTAGTGATGGAGACCCTTGTTCTGGGGGGATGTAGCCGTAGTCACAGCAGTCACTGGGCTCCTCATCCCTGGGGGCTGATTGCCGGACCCCCAGGGAGTGGTGCCCACACATTCACCTCTGGCCATCGCGCTACTAACCTTTGCAGTATTGACGGAGCCCCTCGCTCTGCTGGGATGTAGCCGTAGTCACACCAGGCTCCTTGTCTCCGGGGGACTGACAGCCGGGACCCCCAGGGAGTGGTGCCCACAGGTCAATGTGTGACCATCACTCTAGTCACCTGTGCAGTAGTGATGTAGCCGTAGTCACACCAGTCACCGGGCTCCTCATCCCTGGGGGGCTGACAGCCGGGACCCCTAGGGAACGGTGACAATTGCTCTAGTCACCTGTGTGGTAGTGATGGAGACCCTTGTTCTGGGGGGATGTAGCCGTAGTCACACCAGTCACCAGGCTCCTCATCCCTGGGGGGCTGATGGCCGGGACCCCCAGGGAACAGTGACCATCGCTCTAGTCACCTGTGCGGTAGTGATGGAGACCCTCTGCGGGGATGGAGCTGTAGTCACACCAGTCACCGAGCTCCTTATCCCTGGGGGGCTGACGGTGACCATCACTGTAGTCACCTGTGCGGTAGTGATGGAGACCTTCTGCGGAGATGTAGCCGTAGTCACACCAGTCACCGGGCTCCTCATCCCTGGAGGGTTGACAGCCGGGACCCACAGTGAGTGTTGCCCACATGTGAATGTGTGACCATCGCTCTAGTCACCTGTGCGGTAGAGATGGAGACCCTTTGCAAGGATGTAGCCATAGTCACACCAGTCACCGGGCTCCTCATCCCCAGGGGGCTGACAGCTGGGACCCCCAGGGAACAGTGACCATCGCTCTAGTCACCTGTGCGGTAGTGATGGAGACCCTCTGCGGGGATGGAGCTGTAGTCACACCAGTCACCGAGCTCCTTATCCCTGGGGGGCTGACGGTGACCATCACTGTAGTCACCTGTGCGGTAGTGATGGAGACCTTCTGCGGAGATGTAGCCGTAGTCACACCAGTCACCGGGCTCCTCATCCCTGGAGGGTTGACAGCCGGGACCCACAGTGAGTGTTGCCCACATGTGAATGTGTGACCATCGCTCTAGTCACCTGTGCGGTAGTGATGGAGATCCTCTGGGGGGATGTAGCCATAGTCACACCAGTCACCGGGCTCCTCATCCCTGGGGGGCTGACGGCTGGGATCCCCAGGGAATGGCGGCACAAGTGAATGGTGTGTGTGACCGTCGCTCTAGTCACCTGTGCGGTAGTGATGGAGACCTTCTGCAGGGATATAGCCATAAGCACACGAGTCACTGGGTTCCTCATCTCTGGGGGGCTGACGGCCAGGACCCCCAAGGAGTGGTGACCACAGGTGAATGTGTGACCATCGCTCTAGTCACCTGTGCGGTAGTGATGGAGACCCTCGTTCTGTGGGGATGTAGCCGTAGTCACACCAGTCACCGGGCTCCTCATCCCTGGAGGGTTGACAGCCGGGACCCACAGTGAGTGTTGCCCACATGTGAATGTGTGACCATCGCTCTAGTCACCTGCGCGGTAGTGATGGAGACCCTCTGCGGGGATGTAGCCATAGTCACACCAGTCACCGGGCTCCTCATCCCTGGGGGGGCTGACGGCTGGGATCCCCAGGGAATGGTGGCACAAGTGAATGGTGTGTGTGACCGTCGCTCTAGTCACCTGTGCGGTAGTGATGGAGACCTTCTGCAGGGATATAGCCATAAGCACACGAGTCACTGGGTTCCTCGTCTCTGGGGGGCTGACGGCCAGGACCACCAAGGAGTGGTGACCACAGGTGAATGTGTGACCATCACTCTTGTCACCTGTATGGTAGTGATGGAGACCCTCGTTCTGTGGGGATGTAGCCGTAGTCACACAAGTCACCGGGCTCCTCATCCCTGGGGGGCTGACGGCTGGTACCCCCAGGGAGTAGTGACCATCGCTCTAGTCACCTGTGCGGTAATGATGGAGCCCCTCGCTCTGCAGGGATGGATCGATAGTCACACCAATCACCAGCTTCCTCATCCCTGGGGGGTTGACAGCCGCGACCCCCAGGGAGTGGTGGCCACAGGTGAGTGATGTGTGTGACCGTCGCTCTAGTCACCTGTGCGGTAGTGATGGAGACCCCCTGCAGGGATATAGCCATAGTCACATTAGTCACTGGGTTCCTCATCTCGGGGGGGGGTGCCCACAGGTGAATGGTAGTGTCACCTGTGCAGTAGTAATGGAGATCCTCTGCGGGGATGTAGCCATAGTCACACCAGTCACTGGGCTCCTCATCTTTGGGGGTTGACAGCCGGGACCCCCAGGGAATGGTGCCCACAGGTGAATGTGTGACCATCGCGCTAGTCAGCTGTGTGGTAGTAATGGAGCCCATTGCTCTGCCGGGATGGAGCCGTAGTCACACCCATCACCGGGCTCCTTGTCCCCGGGGGGGGCTGATGGCCGGGACCCCCAGGGAGTGGTGCCACAGGTGAATGTGTGACCATTGCTCTAGTCACCTGTGTAGTAGTGATGGAGACCCTCGCTCTGCGGGGATGGAGCCATAATCACACCCGTCACCGGGCTCCTCATCCCTGGGGGGCTGAGTACCAGGACCCCTAGGGAGTGGTGGTCACACATTCACCTGTGCGGTAGTGACGGAGTCCCTTGCTCTGTGGGGATGTAGTCACACCAGTCACCAGGCTCCTCATCCCTGGGGGTCCCCGGCAACCATACATTTATCACCTGGCCAATGTTTTTGGTGTGAAAACCCCTAACCACCATTTTCAACTTCACATAACAGTCTGTGTTGACTTCACCGTGTTGTGGCCACGTTACACCCGACTGAACGGTCCCCAACCTTTATAATTGGCCATGTAATGTACCCCAGAAAGGGCAGCGACGGCCCTGGAAGGACTCCGGTGCACCAGCGTACTTTCCGTACATATTTAGTCCATATTTCATACGGACCCGTTAAATTAAATTGGTGTATTCAGCCGTATGCTGGCATCCTGTATGATAGTCCGTATTCACAGGCCGCGGAAGGCAGTAGGAGAGTAAACCCTGCGGAGAGGGCGGATGCTACACATATACTCACTGTAAACCCTGCGGAGAGGGCGGATGCTACATATATACTCACTGGTTTTCAGGCAAGTTGCCAGTGTGGAAAAAAGGTGCCATCCATTATCATTGGGCCCGCCTTGTAGCGTGAAGAACGGAGTGAATGCACCATAAATGCATTTTCCATGGACCAGTTGCATGCCCCCCTGTGAACGAGCCCTCAGGCTGGGGTCGCGTAGACCTTTTTTGCAAAACTGTTATTTCCTCTGCATTTTTGCCTGTGTTTTATGTGGCCAGGACCGCTGTGCCCAGTTGTGGGCCATAGAAACATTGTGGTTTTTATTGGCTCTTTTTTTCCCCCTAATTTTTCATACTTTTTTGGGTCTGTGGCATTTTTTTCAAAAACGCAGCACGTTCTTCCAGGCATTTTCCCATAGGCTCCTCTACAGGAGGTATGTCGATTTTCACAGCCTTAGGCTGGTCTCACATCTGTGCCCGAACCTCTGGTCGGAGGTCCACCGCAGATCAGGCTCAAAATACCGGAAGAGAAAATGCTGCATGCAGCGCTTTCTTCAACCCAAAATTTTGGCAGCCAGGCAGAAACCGAGGGGATCCCATTCTAGTCAGTGGAGTCTGTTGGGCTCTCTTCCGAGATGGAGCGTTCGGCAGGGGATTCCTCTTTTCTGCATCCTGGAAGTGAAATCAGGAACGTCTGCATGGTTCTGGGAGTTCTATAAAAGTTGTCGTCTTCCTGAGTTTGTAATTAAAGCCCTTGTGCCGCCTCCAGGCAGCTGTAATATAACTAGAGATGAGCGAGCGTACTCGCTAAGGGCAAATACTTGAGCGAGCATTGCTTTTTGCAAGTACCTGCCCGCTCGTCTCAAAAGATTTGGGTGCCGGTGGGGGTGAGCGGTGAGTTGCGGGGGGAAGAGAGAGAGAGATCTCCCCCACTCTCGTTCCTTCCCGCCGGCACCCGAATCTTTTGAAACGAGCGGGCAGGTACTCGCATAAGGCAATACTCGCTCGAGTACGCTCGCTCATCTCTAAATATAACGTTGTGCAGGAGCTGCAGATTTCTTTTGCCAAGTGGAGCCCCCATCTGTCTGGAGCACATAGGAGCAGACAATATTTGAGAGCCATGTTTTGGGCCTGTTTCCTGGTGGTTGGGAATTACGGTATGAAGGAACCTTAAATAGCCTTGAAAATGTGCTAATTAGTTAGACATTACAAGGTATCACACGGAGTGTAGCATGAAGGTCTGAGTGATGCATAAATCTATAGTACAAGTGAAGATAAGAAACTGATATATCTTATCAGAGAAAAATGCTTCCTTCACTGCTTACCGGGCTCCTTCCTCCTCCTAAAGCGCTCACTTCAAGTGCTTTCACACCAAATGATTATATTGCTCGGTTTCCTGTAATTCCAATCTGAACAATTGTAAACAGGCAGTCGTTCACTTATGAAAGACTTCCTGATACCTGTAAATGCAGGCGGGCGGGCCAGAATGATCCCTCCCCAGTCCGCTGGATCTCCAGTCAGCGATGCTTGTGGACTATCGCTGGGACAACCCATCGGGCATCTGTTGCCCCGAAAGATAGTCCTCTGTAAAGCACCCTTACTCTGAAATACTGCTGAAATCGTTTTAGTATACAAGATGGACTAACAGCTCACTGAGGGATCAGATTACATGCTGCCCATAGTCTTTATAGTGGTAGGAGGAGCCGAGTAAGAATGAAGCAGAGAAGCACACACACACATACATACCTCTGCAACTAATTCTGGGCTCACATGGCCCTAAGTAGCTGCGAGCGAGCACACAGCAACTACAGAATGATGTGTACTTGCTGTGTGCCACCAGTCCCCATACACCATCTTGGCTTGTATGCGCAGCGTAATATGAGCCAAGATTTTGCCTTAGCTCTAGTAATGCATGCGAAAGAACACAAGTGTGAGTGGCCCAATAGAAATCAATGGGCTATTGGCATTGAGTGTTGCGCCTGCGATGCACAATGACAATATGCCCGTGTGAGACTGGCCTAACAGTGTTGTACGAAAAAAAGGTTTGGTACCATGTTAGCCAGTAGAGTAAAGTGTGATTGTTCTCAGTGAGATAAACCATGTAATCTTGTAGATATGATACCTTTTAATGCCTAACAAAAATACATGATGTTACAGCAAGCTTTCAGGTCTTTGGTTAAGAGGATTTTCCAGGTGGTCCTGAGTTTTCAATCACACTGTGTATATACATTGGCGGTATTTCCCTACATATACCTGAAAATGCAGTGGGAATAAAGCTTAACAGGTCCTTGTATTCCCTCATAAAGATCTTGCACTACCTGAAGAAAAAGAAAAAGCTAGCCTGATTAAGGATCGGTAGAAGACCCGAAAGCTTGCTATAACATCATGTATTTTTGTTAGCCATTAAAAGGTATCATATCTACAAGATTACTTGGTTTCTCTCACTGAGAACAATCACAAAGTGTTTCACGGCTACTGGAACTACATTTACAGTGTTTCTCTAAAAATAAGACCCTGTTTTAGCTTTTTTGCCCCAAAAGAGGACTTTTCGGGTCTTATTTTCGGGGGGAGGACTTATACTAACCTAGCAGGCTTGGTCCACATCCCTCTGGCTGCTCAGCCAATCAATGCATCGTTAGATGAACCAATGCAATGGCTGTGTTTGGTTTATCCAGCGCTGCGTTGATTGGCTATGCAGTGATCGAAGAACCAATCACAGCCATTGCTTCCTGGAGGTGGGATTTATGAATCCTGTAACCAGGAAGTGATGTTGTATGCGTGGTCGAGAACTGCGGGAACCACGCTGAACCTCTAGAAAGCAGTGGGAGGGACCTGGACCGAGCCTGCTAGGTAATGTATTCTTTCTTCCCTGAAAATTAGGTTAGCGTTTATTTTCAGGGTAGGTCTTATTTTGGGGGTAACAGAACACTGCTCAGTACTGCTGTGTAATGTCCTCCATGCTGCTGTTGCTGCTTCTCTGTATATGAGGCATGGTGATAGGGGAGAGGTATCTCCTCTATATGCAGTGTACGGGGGACATCCTAGCAGGTTATTTCCAGATTAGAGATGGAACCTGTAGAGGGGGAAACTGGGGAAAAGAGCCATATACCCGTGGTATAATGGCCAGGAATCCTGCCGCTCCTTATGTACACAGCAGCTTATTCCGGACAGTCACATTAAAGTTTCTATAAGCTGTAATGACTTTTCCTTACAAGTGATTGCATCATATGACAGTGCTGAGTAATTATCAGCTGGCTAGAAGAAGATATCCCGCCTCAGGCGCCAGTAAATGTACTTGTTAAAATGCAATCAACACAGGTACAAGTCATACAAGTAAACCACTTAATGTTTAATGGGAGACACAATTATAGATTGTAAGCTCATATGGGCAGGGCTCACCCTGAGCTGAATATTTACACACCGTCCTCATAAATGGTGTGCTATACCGAGCACTACAGAAATAATACTGCATCGGGTCCACATGCCATTACTGTCACCTGGAGCTTTATTCTAAAGGAGTTCTGTGAGTTGTGAAAAAAAAACAGCCAAGGGGAAAATAAGCTGATAAAAGAGTGTTGTATGTTGCTCAATGTGTGTTTCCTGGCCGGTCCAGTATTGGCACTGTGGTGCCCCCTGCAGGTCTCTACTTGGCTGCAGTGATGACCTGTATACCGCTGAGGCCAGTGGTTGGCTGCATATGGACATACAGCATACCATCACCTCTGCAGCCAAGTAGAAGAGATCCGATGGGGAATAAATGGGTGGGTCATTGGGTCTTTTTATTATTTTATCACATTTTCCCCCTTTCCCAATTGTTTTCACATCTCAGAAAACCCACCGCTTGGAAATGTTGGACAGTGGCTGCAGAATGTAATGCGAGGTGCTGAGTTTTAGGCCAGGCGCACACGAGCGTATGGTCAAACGCTGTTTGAAAAATCGTGTTTGTGATCACGTATGACGGTGTATCTCACGCACGCTGTACTGCATCGGCTTCCTGTTTTGTTTTTTTTTAACTTTCCTTCTATTGTCTCTTAGCAACGTTACATAAAAATGTACAGAGATTTTCGTATGCACCCATAGAGAACAATAGGGCTCAATAGCACATAATACGGGGTAGAATAGAACATGCTGCTTTCTTCTTTACCGACGTACTATGCACAATTATTATACATAAGTGTGAGTGAATCAATGAACATCAATGTGCATTCATTGACTATATTCACCGCGTATTATATGCGCGTAATACATAATTAAATCACGCTCGCGTGAGGCCGGTCTTATGATGACAGATATAGCCTGCTCTGGGGGTGCTCTTTTCTTCCTATAAAGAAACTATAACTCTTGGAGGTGCAACAATGTATGCAACCGTCCAACTGCCACAATGAGACATGACAGAAGTGTAAAAAATGGCACAAAGTATGAAAAGCTCTAATACTTTTTTTTTAAACTTTTTATACCACTAAGGCCCATTGTCCACGGGGAAAATAGATTTATTAAATCTGCACGGGTCTCCCGCACGTGGGATCTGCATCCATAGGGAATGAATTATTTGGCACTCGCAGGTGGTTAAATACCTGCGGATGTCATTCTTCTCCGGTGTGCGGTATGCTGCGGGAAAACAACCGCAGCATGCTCCATTTTGTGCGGTTTTCCTGCATGGATGGCTCTCGCGGCTTCCATGGAAGCTGTCCGGATCCACGGCACAGACGCAGCTGTCACTGCGTCGTGCTACGGACCTCGGGAAAACAGGAGTTAAAAAGAAAAGACGCCACGGCGCATGCGCGGGACACGCCACTGGCGCCCCGGCGCATCCGCCGTGCAGAAGAAAGAAGATCGGGCCGCGACAGAGGAGAGGCTCCACAGCGTCCGGACAGGTGAGTATAATGTATTTTCCGGCCTCATGTCTGCGGGCCGGGTGGAATCCGCTGCAGGATTCTGCACGGGGAAACAGTGCGGGCCCGTGGACATGAGGGCTTACGCTGCGTGGAGAGAAATAGAGCATGCTGCAATCTATTTCTCGTGCATATGTGCATGGATCGATGGAAGACCATTGACTTTCACTGACTCCATTCACCGCGTATCACTGAGATAAAATGTAAATGAAAGAGTAGATTAATTTTGGGACATGTTACAGGACACACAAGGGTTAATTAAAGGATACAGTTTGTGAATATCATTGATTTTACGCCAGTAAGGCCATCAAGTGAATAGGGGTGTTCTTATTTTTCTAGTACATATAAGTAACACCCCTGTAGGGCCGAGCCCAGGCATGTAGGACTCCTGTATAGCATATGCATATTAATGTGCCTGTGCAGAAATAACGTCCGTTGACCTACACACACTACAGAAGGATTTATTAGCCTCCTTTAGAATCTATTGTAGAATACGTTTTCTGCTAACACTGCCATGTCGTCTACTACACCATAATCCTGTCTTTTCTCATTGTCAGTTTGATCACACAAAAATGGCCCGGGATAACCATGGAAGTACTCAGGAGGATGCCGCCTTGATCAGCCTGTCCCCAAGTACATCAAGCTCACCTCGGCCTCAGCGCGTCTTCTCCGACTTGCCAGGTAATCCAGGGTCTTCAAGGGGATTTTGCTTTGTGATAATATGTGATGCTCATATCTGCCATATTCCTCCAGATGAGCTTTTGCAGGCTGGATGGGAGAAGTGTTGGAGTAAGAGGGAGAGTCGGCCTTATTATTTCAACCGGTTCACCAATCAGTCCCTATGGGAGATGCCTGTGCTTGGCCAGCATGATGTCATCGTAAGTACAAGTAATCCTGTCATCGCACACAATCTCTCAGCTATAATTCTTCAGTGATGTCTGCTTCATTTTAAGGTGATGCTTTGGATTTTGCTATCAGAAATCTCTAGAAGTTCTGTCGTATCTTTTCTCTTATCATTTTGCCCCCTTGAAATAAAAAAAAAATTTAAAATTAAATATATAGCATTTACACGCTTGGCGCACTTTCCACACCTTTTTATAGAGGGGTTTCCTTTATCTTCAATTTATATATTTACTAATGTATGTAAAAGTATTGGAACTAAGAAGTCCTACAAATAGAACTACAAAGTGAGCAAAAAAAGGAAATACATTTCAAAATTATTTTAGATTTCGCCCTCTTTACAGTAGCTACTCTTTGCCTTGATAACAGCTTTACACCCTCTTTGCATTCTCTCAACCAGTTTTATGAAGCGGCCACCAGGATGCTTTTGAAGGAGTTCCTGTATATGCATAATGCTTGTCAGATGCTTTTTCTGAACGCTCCAGTCCATCTGTATGTTGTGTTTAGGTCAGGGGAGTAGGGAGGCAAGGTCATGTGACACAGTACTTCTTACCTGTCCTTTATTGTCAGGTAGCTTCTCAACACCCTGAAGATGTGTTTTTGGTCATCAACCTGTTGAAAGACATATAATGGCCCAATTGCACAGCAGATGAAATGGCTTTCACCGACAGTCCAGAGAATGTCCTATTCTGTTAGTTTTGCTTCACTGGGGATCCAAATACAAATTAACCAGGAGCATTTTTTTTCTTTCTGAGCCACAAGCAGAGTTGACAATTCACACCATTGTCAACTTTGCTAGTATTTTCTATACATTATTATGGAGGCAGCAATCTTTCCTGAGCGTCCGTCAGCATCACTCAGACATGCTTTGTGGCAGCAACATGGAATATAGGAACTTGTAGGCTGGAGATGAGTCATTGAATTCTATGGAAGAGTGTTGTAGATATGCCCTGTGCAGAAGTTATTTGCAGGGAGGGGGGATGTGGAATGTGACCATCACCTATTGTGAATGGCGGCTCCTCTGATATCTATATATAGGTGTCGCCTTTCCTTGTCATCCTGCCTGTGATGATAAGGAGATGACTGCTGAGAAGTATTCTCTACAAAACAGGATGTAAAAAAGTGTTGGTGGTTAGTGTGAATATAGGTAGGCACACGGAAAATAATAAAAAAAATACCAAACATTCTTCTGTAGCAGATTTTGTTCTCTTACTGGGCAGAGACAAGGTACATGCATTGTTACGCCAGTGTTGGTGCATAGGGTGAGCATGCTGTCAGTATAGTGCACAGGGTGAGCATGCTGTCAGTAGGTGCTGCTTGACTGCGCTGATGATCCATTTGAACCACCAATTGGGAATAATTATCAAAAACTATGCACAGGGATAATAATTTGCTATATTTATCTGAAAAAGATGGTAAAACTGTGGATCGTCATTGCAGTGTACACTGCTGTTTCAGTCACATGGAGTGGAGGAGGAGCAGGAAAAATAAACAGAGCAGAAATTGTTGCTCTGCTAGACACACACCCTCTCCTCAATCCCCAAACAATCATCTGTAACCTGTGGAATATGACCTTTTTTTTCTCTTAGCTGGACACTCTCTTCTGGGTGTGTTCACAAGAGTGTGTACGTACATAGGTGCGCACAAAACCACGCGTCCACGTACGTGCAGAAACACGCGTGAATGGAGGTCCATAAATTCAATCACTGCCTGTGATTGGCTGAGCGCTGTGACCAATAACAGACAGTGCTCAGCTGTCATTCAATGAATGCCTGAGCGCTGCCTGTGATTGGCTGAGCGCTCAGCCAATCAGATACAGCTCTTTCAACAGGCAGGGATTTTAAATCCCCGCCTGCTGAAATAACTACACTACACTGCCGGGGACCAAGCAGAGAAGTCGCGCCTGAGCCTCGGCGGCGGCAGACAGGTGAGTATATCTTTTCTTTATTTTTTACACAAACCAGGGATGATTTTCAGGGAAGGACTTATATTTAAAGCCCTTCCTCGAAAATCACTACAGGGATTGCCAGCAGCCAATTGTTTTTAATAAGGCTGCCGCCAACTGCAGCCGCGGTCCCATTGAATGCAGTGGGGAAACATTGCGATCCTCTGCCACAGCTGTGGCAGGGGAGTCTTTACTCCCCGCGGGGGAGTCCCCTTGTCAATGAGCACTGTGAAAGTGCTGTCACAGTGTTCAATGACAAGGGGACTCCCCGCAGGGAATATTGACGCGCATGCGTGCATGCATGTTCTATGTTTTGCAGGTATGTGCGTTTGCATGCCTGTAAAACACGGACATGTGAACACATAGGGAAGCAATGGTTTTAAATAGATGCGTGGTTTTGTGCGCACACGCTTGTGTGAATCCACCCTTAGGGCTTATTCAGACGACCGTATATCGGCTGTGTATTCACGTGGGCCGATATACGTTGTCCCTCTGTGCAGGGAGAGGAGGCTGGAAGAGCCAGGAGCAGTGCACTGAGCTCCCGCCCCCTCTCTGCTCCTCAGCACTATTTGCAATAGGAGGGGCGGGGGCGGAGCTAAGTCATGGAACTTGGCTCCGCGCACGCCCTGCCTCCCCTCATTGCAAATAGTGCAGAGGGGTGAAGAGGAGGCAGAGAGGGGTCGGGAGCTCAGTGCACTGCTCCCGACTCTTTCAACCTCCTCCCCCTGCAGAGAGAGACGCCGCATATTGGCCGACGTGAATACCCGGCCGTTATACGGTCGTCTAAATAAGCCCTTAGGGTGGATTCACACACAACTTTTTGTAGCATTTTCTCTAGCACTTTGTTTACGTCTTTGGCCACTTTTTTTGCAGCCACGTATTCGTAAAAATATATTTCACTAAATACTTTTAAGTATCGGCTTCTCTAAAGGAGTTGAAGAGCAATAGAAAAAATGTCTTAAATAATACAAAACACCACCACCGAAAACACTTGTAAAAAACACTTTGGACAATGCTAGAGACAATGCGGATTTTCACAGTTTTTTCAAACACTGAAAAAATAAGGTGCGTGAAGGCGCTCTTAAAGGATTTTTCCAGGATTGGGCAATTCCAACTGGAATGACGGGGGGAATTAACAGGTGAGTACTTGGTCTTTTATCATTCCCCACCCCCCATGTTGGGCAAATTTTGTCCCATCCGGGAACACCCATTTAAGTTGATTTATTTTCTCAGCCTTGTGCTGCTAGCCCCAGTTTAGCTCTAGCTTTTTTTTGCTGCACCTCTACAGCAAAATAATTCTCTAATATTTTCCCATAATTTGATGTGGATTATGGTTTGGAAATCTGCTCTAAATTCACTATGTCTGAAAACGGCCTGAAACTGTGGGGGCTTTTTTAAACACGTGTTTATGCTGTAGCGAGTTCAAGTTGTAGCATGCATGAATTCAACACAATAGATTCTCAATTTGTAGTTACAAATTATAAAGCTTTTATGGCTGGGAGTGTCTTGAGGGCGAGCCTATATGTGTGTTTTACTCTTCTAACATACTTGATGCATAGCACAGAGACCATTTACCCTGTAAGGGATAGAATATGCTGGGTATGTTATGATGTAGCAGCCAGTTCAAGCCCCAAAAGATTTTCTGAAGCTTCTTTTAGATATTTTTTTTGTGGGTGGGGGTGTTGATTATCTCTCTGCATACCTCATGACTGCCCTGTTCCTTTACTTCAAAGGTAAGACACATTTGTTGATGGTATTTCAGTCAATGTGCTTTTGAAAATATTCCTAATAAGCTAAAAAGTTCTTGCTCCTTAGGGGCCATTTAGACAGAACGATCATCACTCAAAATTGGTTATAACGATCAAAAGTGAGCGATGGTTTTACTTTTAAAGTTGGACATTTTAACCTAACGAAAATCATTGAAAAATGGACATAGCAGCCGGGCATCTCAGAAGTTAGATTATCGTTGTGTAGCCTTTGCATTAAACGATAATTGAACAATAGTTTATTTGTAAGGCGTGTGCATTTAGGCTGCCTGTCCACGGACAATTTTTCACTGCGTTACCCACGGCAATAATCCGGCTGCGGGAAACGCAATGAACGCTTTCCATAAACTACTATGGAAAGCGCAGCCCTGCTGTCCACGAGCAGAGAATCCTAGCGATTCTGAGCTTGCAGGATTTAAATGGCAGCATGCTGCGATTAGCCACGATTCTCCGCGGTGAGCGTATCTGTCAGATAGGCTCAGCGCTGAGAGCTGTCAGCTCTCTCCTGCTCCCTGGCGGCGGCGATCTGCCGCGGGATATCGCTACACCCGTCGACAGGAGACCTTAGTGAAGGGAAAAAAGCGCTTCTTTTTATCGGCTCGTGAAAATCGTGGGGGCGCTTATCAGGTCTTAAAAAAAAAACTATCTGTTTAGCAGCGACAGAAAGAAACTAGAGGTCTTTAATTTGAAAGTTTAAAAAAAGACGCCTGTTATAGGCGATCTATGTTAAAGAATTGCGATAGATTTATATGAAAAAAAACTAGGTAGTACAAAGGATGTTTTTTTTGTCATTGGAATGTAAATCTCTTGGTGACCTATAACAAAATCTGAGCGACCTTGGCATGTGCGTTTAAAAAGGCAAATGAATTTTTCAATGGTCTTGGTTGCTGCTTGCAGCGTACGTCACAACGGCATGGCCAACAGTTGAGCACTAGGTGGGTGTAGTAAAATCGTAGCTTTGTCCTCCCGACAGCCAATCGCTCTGCCGTTAGCCGTCTGAATGTACGCCCCGCCAAACGCTTAAACACTCCCCTGAAATCGCTGAACGCATGTCATTTAAACCAAACGAAAAGCGAACTGCTAAACGATGGACTTTAAGTGGACTGAAAGACAACGCTAAACAAATAGGTAACGAAAAATACATGATGGTCGTGTGTTTACACCCAACGATGGGCCTTTAGACTAGCTATGACTGATATCTGTAATTTAGAAAGGCTCCAATTCCGATCAGCGTTTTTCTTCTTGCAATGCAGGTGTTTAATTAGCATTTTATATAGCAATTTTATTTGGCCAGTAGATGGTTTAACATAGATAAAAGCCATTGTACACGGAACGATTACAGTTTAAAAAATGGTTCAAACGAGCGAAAATGAACAATAATAGTTCTGCGTAAAGACATCCAACGAAAAACCTTCACCTTTCAGGCATCGTTCATCTTATGCAGGCGAAAAATCATTATCGACTCGTTCTTTTTAGATACCGATCCTTCAGACATTCTCATTCTCTTATACAGTAAATGTGGATGATTTCTCATTTGAAAGAGCTAATGCTATATCTGCCTGTATAAACGGGCTGCCCGAGCGAATGAACGTACTTTGACATCGTTCATTCAAACGAGAAGTCGGCAGGTCTAAATGGACCCTAACGGTAGGTTTACATGTAGCAGAAATGCTGCAGATTTTCTGTGGCAAAATTTGCATCGCTTCCGCATCAAAAACTGTCAAAATCTACACAATCTACGTATTTTGGTGCGAAACCGCAGGGGATTTTATCCTTTCAATAGAAGGGGTGAAATCTGCTGTGGATCCACACCAAAATCCACGTCTGAATACGCATCATTGTTGCAGATTTTGACACAGTTTTTGCTGTGGATTTTCCGCAGCATATCCATTATGTGTAAGCATGTTGTAGCTGCAAGTAATTTTAGCCTGTGTTTTGCTACTATTCTATATGCTGTCCAATGCTGCAAGTAGAAAACTTCCTTCAAGTTGAGTGATATGCAACTGGGGTATGGGCTACGAAAAAAGTAGACCCATAACAGTGAAATGTATGTAATTACCGTAACTTTATACTGGACATTAGTAAAGAAATTTCAGCAAAAACAATGTTGTCTTTTCTGATAGTCGGATCCTCTTGGCCTTAATGCAGCACCGGTCCCTGCAGAAGGAGGAATGCCCACAACACCCAAGGATACAAAACCAGCAAAGAGAAGATTGTCTGAGGAGTTGGCAGTTACTGATGTCACAAAAAAGCTGAAAGTTAGTATTTTACTGTTTGCGGTCTGTTCTGAGAGGCTTCCCTTTGGGTTCATTGACCTTATCTGTTTTTCTTTTCTAGATGGAGGCGACTCCTGTGACCACACCAGCTGTGCCATGCTCGCCAGTTGTCCCAGGGGTACCAGGGGTGTCTGTGGAAGAAAAGCAATTCGCAACCCTGATAAAACCTACAGAGTGAGTTAGACTTGTACGAAATAATGTATACTAAGATCGAGAGTTTTTAATGTTGAAATCAATGGAGAGTTTGGCCACAATGGGGCAGATTTATGCTTTAAAATACAACAATTTTACGGCAATATTGTGGTCTATTACATGAGCAGTCATGTTCCTTTATGGTCAAGTCCCCTAAATCAGGGTTTCTCAACTGCAGTCATCAAGCTCCCCCAACAGGTGAGGTTTTTTAGGATTTCCTTAGTATTGTATAGCTGATATCATTGTCAGTGCCTCAGTAATTGCCACAGCTGTTCTTTCAATAGGATATCTTCAAATCAAGACCTGTTAGAGCAGTGTTTCTCAACTCCAGTCCTCAGGGACCACCAACAGGTCATGTTTTCAGGATCTCCTATAGTAAGAACACCTGTGGCAATGTCTGAGGCACTGACAATAATTACATCACCTGTGCAATACTGAGGAAATCCTGAAAACCTGACCTGTTGGGGGGTCCTGAGGACTGGAGTTGAGAAACACTGCGTTGGAGGATACTTGAGGACTGGTGTTGGGGAACACTGCCCTAAAAAATAGTGAAACAAAATGTCTAAAAAATATGCAAAAAAAATTCCAATAAAAATGTTTTAACATAAAAAAAAAATAAAGGAAAAAAAGTGCGCATAACTGGTATCACCACATCTATTACACCGTGCAACAAATAAAAAAAAAATGTTTGTAATTGATATGTTTCTGTAAGATTAAAACTTGCTGATTACACTGGTAAAACTGAATAATAGCAGCGCGTCTCACTTTCAAGTTATATGAGGGCTTGTTTTTTGCGGAATGAGATGTATTTTTCACTGGCGCTATTTAATGTACCATATAATGTACTGAAAAAAAAAGACTTTAAGGGGAGTAAAATTAAAAAACTGAAACAAAATTCCGCTATCTTTCAGTGTGTCTTGTTTCTACGGCGCACAAACTGCAACAAAAATGACAAGATAACTTTATTCTGTGGGTCAGTACGATTACTGCGATACCAAACTTATGTAGTTTTTGTTTTGTTGTACAACTTTTATTTTTTTTCAAATACATTACATTTTTTAAAAATTATTTTCTGCTGCCATCTTCTACACACAATAACTTTTTTATTTTTCCTTCCACATAGTTGTGCGAGGGCTCATTTCTTGTGGGACATGCTGTAGTTTGCGTTAGTAACATTTTGGAATGCCTTTGACTTCTTGATCACTTTTTAGTGCATTTTTCTTGGAGACAGAGTGACCAAAAAAGCTAATTTCTGGCGTTCTTAATTTTTTGTTTGGATGATGTTCACCGGGCGGGGTAAATAATGCATTACTTTGATAGATCGGACTTTTACGGGCGCAGCAATACCAAACATGTATTTTTGTTTTATGATTTTGATTCTTTTATTTAGTCTAACCAATTACCTGTAAAAACACAGTTCACTAATTACAACTTACTGGTGGATGATCTGCAGTGTTTACGCCACGTAGAAACATACCCTATATGTTACATAAACCTACCCTTATAGTGTTCAGTCACTGCGCGGTGTGTAACAGCAATTGCGGAATAGTTGCACAATCACTTTTGTTATTCTTTTATCAAGCAACGTTAATTGTGAGCCGACTGGATTAATTGTAGAGGCATATTTCCAAAAAATACAATACAACGGCAATTGGATTACATTATTCTCCATAACTGGAAAACCTTATGTGGCTGAAAAAAACGGATATCCTATTTGAATTCCGCACAGTAAAGTTACTATGAGCCGCCTATCTGCTTATCTGTTACAAAAATTGTGTTGCCCAGTGTAATGACCCGAACTGTAAAATTATCATATTATTTAACCCACATTTTGAGTGCTGTAAAAAATAAAAAAGAATAACATATTTGCTGTTTTTGTTCATACAGCCTCCCAAAAAAATAATAATGAATAAAAAGCGATCAAAAAGATATATTTACCCCAAAATGGTACCAATGAAAATATCAACTCAACATGCAAAAAATAAGCCCTCACACAGCTGCATCAATGGGGAAAAAATGTCAGGGGTCTTAGAAGGTTTGAAAATCAAACTAAGCAGCGTCCTTAAGAGGTTAAAGGGCTTCTCTAACAACTTCTCTTTGTAATGAAGTAAAGATCCATTAATACCAAATGCTAAATTGTTTGAATAAGCGAACGCTGTCGTTGTTCACTCGGGCAGTCCATTCATACAGACAGATGCATCGTTGGCTCATTCAAATGACAAAGTGTTCAGTCATTCACATTCACTGTATAAGTCACTGAGGACGACTCTGTGATCAGTATTTACACCATTATGTCTGCATAAAAATTAATTCTGAGCAAAAAGCAAACCATTTATCGTTCATCAATCGAACGTTGGCCGTCTTTACACTGAATACTTATTGTTCATTTTCGCTCCTTTGAACGATTTTTTGAATGATAATCGTTCTGTGTAAAATGGTGTTTAACTCAACACAACGTATTTGTGCTATGAACGAGGCTTTTTTGCGAACCTATTAGCGAGTTTTACTACACTTTTTGTGCTTGTGGGGCATGTTTTTTTTGCGCACAGGACACAACCACTCCCCAATTTAGCCTAATGAATTCCAGGTGTGTGTGTTTTTTTTTTCCCAGCAGAATTGTGTAGTGTATTGCGCATCTCCTCGCATATTGCATGCACATTTGCGCTCCCTCTATAGAAGTCTGTAAAGGCCTTTGGTGCGCCTAAAAGTAGATCTTGCTGGGTTCTTTCTCACGTGCGCAAAATACAAAAGTATGTACGAACCCATTAACTTCAATGGGTTCTATTCTCTGTGCATGCAAAAACGCATGCAAATACACCCGTGTTAGGGTGACTACCCACTACAGTTTTTTTTTTCACTGCGAAATTCGCAACTTTTTTTTTTCTGCAGGGGTATATGGGACTTGTAATGTTAAAATCGCGATCGCGCAAAATCGTGATTTCGAGATTTTAACATTACAAGTCCCATAGACCCCTGCAGAAAAAAAACTGCAAATTTCGCAGTGAAAATAAAACTGTAGTGGGTAGTCACCCTTAAGCTGCCCTAAAACCTGGCTATAAGCCAGCATCACCAGTTGTGGCTAGTCAGGAACTCATCCAGATAAATGGGCAACCATGTGGTATATGGCCGGGATGAGTCTAGGAGCCACTCAGGCTAATAGAAGGGGGCTCTTAAGTAGGGCCCTATCTCTTATAATATGCATATGCCTTAATAGGTATTGTTAGGACAATCTTTTTATAGGAGACCTATAAAATTGAATGACCAGAAATAAGAAGATACGATTGTACCCACTGTTTACCAGTGTGTACAATTTTCTGCATTTTCATGAAACAAAAAACTCTTAGGGTGCCTGTCCACGGGCGGGTTTGAATTGCGTTCTCTGCGGTGATAATCTGGCCGTAAGAAACGCTGTGAAAGCTCTTCATAGCATTGCTGTGATTCTCCACTCGCGGCCGGCAAATCGCAGAATGCCGCGATTCTCCATGGTCAGCCTATCTGTCAGATAGGCTGACAGCGGAGATCCGTTTGCCGGCTTCTGCTCCCGCGGCGGCAGCTCCCGCGGCGGCCATCTGCCGCAGGATACCGCAATGCCTGTGGACAGGCAGCCTTAGGCTGGATTCACATGGGGCGAAATTGCCATGGAAATTCTGCTGCATTTACAATAGCGGCAAAGTAGACAGGATTTTCAAATAACCTGCGCCTAACCCATTGGGAACGGACTTGCAGCGCAGAATTCAGATCGCGACATGTCAATTATGTCTGATCGCTTTCATTTTTGCATGCTAAATGGTTGAGGTGTCATGGTTAGCAATCTGTATCCTATTACTGATAGAAGAGAGGAGGGAGGCTCCTGCTGGAACCCATTGACTTGTGTAAAATCAGTAAGCAGAAATAATTTTCTTTTTATCATTTTTATTCCATTAGTGTTTATTGGGATTTGGACATTCAGAGTAATGTAGTGGTCAAGCCGTCTCCACCTTCACACCTTCTACCACCTCCATCTCAGTCGCTACCACCACATCCTGAAGTGGAGCTTCTCCGTTCACAACTTGTCCTTAAACTACGGCAACATTATCGGGAGCTTTGTCAGCAGAGAGAGGGTATGTAAACTAGTGAAACTCCATCCTTTTATATGTGTGTTTACAGACACTTGCTTTGGACAATTTTAAAGAGGAACTATTAGAGATGAGCGAGCATACTCGCTAAGGCACATTGCTCGAGCGAGTAGTGCCTTAGCCGAGTATCTCCACGCTCATCTCTAAAGATTCGGGGGCCGGCGCGGGTGATAGGTGAGTTGCGGCGGTGAGCGGGGGGGGGGGGAGGGAGAGAGAGATCTCCCCTCCGTTCCTCCCCACTCTCGCCCGCCGCTCCCCGCCGGCCCCCGAATCTTTAGAGACGAGCGGGAGGATACTCGGCTAAGGCACTACTTGCTCGAGTAGTTAGCCTTAGCGAGTATACCCGCTCATCTCTAGTAACTATACTTTTAAAAAAGACATGTCAAAAGTTTTGATCAGTGGGTGTCCCACTGCTGAAGGCGGCCTTCATAGAGGTCTATAGAAGAGCTGTAGACTTCTATTCGGGCCGTTTTTAGCTGCCAGGAGGAGGTGAAACACATCGAAGGAGCTATGAACTTTTATGCAGGCCGTCGTCAGCTGCCAGGAGGATCTGCAAAGCAGCGAAGACAGCCGTGTGGGGACAGCTCTCAAGTGAGTGCTGCAACCTCCCTTTCTACTTTGTTTCTCTGAAAATAAGACATACCCTTAAAATAAGACATAGCACGATTATCCAGAATTTTTGAGGATGCAAAATGATTTTTCAGGCTTTTTGAGGATGCTTGAAATATAAGCCCTGCTAACAGTTAATTTAAAAAGTCAATTTAAATAGTGTCCAGGCAGCTATACATGTAAAAAAGTTAAACCTTTTTGAACAAAAATCAATATAAGACACTGTCTTATTTTCGGGAAAACACCGTAATGATCAGCGGGAATCTCAGCAGTGGGACCTCCTAAGATCGAAATGTTTGACGTGAAAAGTCCAGTTACTCTTTAACAATTAGGGGCACTTTTTTTCTCAAAAAGCTGCCTCAGGAAGTGACATCAACAGAAGAACTGTGCGTTGGGGAGTTTCATGAAATAGATTTTCATATACAGCAGTTGCACACAAGCCTAAGATCGCCATGCTTAATGCTAACCATCAACTTAAGTGGTGTAAAGCACATTGCAAGTGTTCTCTAGGACAATGGAAATGTGATGTCTTAGGTGATAAATTAAGTTTCTTTATCTGACAGTCTGATGGATGAATCTGGGTTTGGCAAATGCATGAAGAACAAAGCCTATAGGAATACATTGTGTCTACCGTGGAATCTGAGGGTTTGGGCTAGACCTTTAAGGCCCTTTTACACGGGACGAGTATCAGGCAAGAAACTCGTCCCTGTGTATACCACCGTGCTGTTATACAGGAGCAGGTATCGCTGGATCGCTCACAGCACGGCCGGCATGGAGTTTTCTCCCCCCACCCCTCTCCATTCACTGTAAGCAGTGGTCATTCAGTGTAAACAGCAGCCGTTCAGTACTGAAGGATGTGTCCGGTTTTTAAGCATGCTTAAAATTGAACGATTCTCATCCAGCCGTTCAGTTTCTGCATGCATTTACACGGGACAACTATTGTTCAAAACCCTGTTTAAAGGGCCTTTATTTCCATTGAAGTGAAATGCAAATACTACAGCAACCTAAAGAGCCATTTTATATAATTGTATGCTGCACACTTGTGGCAGCGTTTGAGGAAGACCCTTTTTTGTTGCAGTTTGACTGCCTCTGTGCCCAAAGCAACGCCCATATAGAGCTCGTTGATGAGTTTGGTGGAACTTGATTGACGGCATAGAGCCTTGACCTTAAAAATAACCTCTGCTTTTCAACATGCTATCCAAACTTCAGGCAGCATGTTATAGAGCAGGAGGAGCTGAGCAGATTCATGTATAGTGGTATGCCATTTGTTTCTATAAATGGCTGCTCATTCTGAGTTTAGAAGTCCAGTAGGCGGTCCTATCAGTGACTGACAGCTATCTGAATCAGACTGTACATACTGAAATAGCTTTAAGCCAATGACTAGGACCGCCCACTGGACCTTTACTCAGAATGAGCAGAGATATAAATGAATAAATCTTTTCCAACAAGACTGTGCATCAATCTACTATGTAACATTCCTTCTGTTCTATAACCTGCTGCATGCAGAGTGAACTGCATTTTCAATTCTCTGGTGTGAATTGGAATTGCAACACCAATTGTAAGCAAGAGTTTCTCGTCAAACATCAGTGCCTGATCTGATAAATGCCCTTTTGGCTGAATGTGTACAAAGTCTTGTAGACAAACTTCAACATCTGGTGGAGGGTTTTCCCAGAGGAATCACGGCTATTATAGTTGCAAAATGGGGCCCAACTCCATATTAATACCCATGATTGTGAAATCGAATGGTCAACTAGTTCATATAGGTGTGATGGCCAAGTGTTCATTTACTTTTGGCCATATAATTGCATCAATATAGCATATACATAGGGATATGTCAGTAAGCAGCCACATTTCACTTGATTTCCGTGGTATCCATAAACTAGAATGAAACGTCAACATGTAAAGTGTATCAAGAGTATGGCCTCCTGCAGACGGCCGGGTCGGATCCCGCTGCGAGAATTCTTGCTGCGGGATGCGAGCCGTGCCCTTGCAGTGACCTGGCGCTTACCTCCTCCCGGCATCTCGCTTTGCGCTGGCTGTCGTACAGCCGCGCATGCGCAGACCAGAGCCGCCACGGTGCCAGTGACATTTCTATGCAAGCCTCTGTGAGGCTTGTATAGAAATAGAAGATGCCGCGATTTGTTTACCACGCAAGTTTTCGCACGGTCAAATCGTGGCTGTCTGCATAGGCTTGCATTATCTAATGCAATCCTATGGCAGCGGGCACAGGCGGAAATTCGGTGGGAATTTCCGCCCGTGTGCATTTGGCTTATATGTGCCAAAGATTAAAAGCAAGGGGAATGGGACATTATAGTGTAGAGGTGTTTTTTTGTTTTTTTTTTTCTCTGTAGTATGTACGTCAGCATGTATTACAGTCAGATTAATATTGGAATCCTTATTTGCAGAGCTAAAATGCAGCATTTTTAAACAGATTTTGCAAGTACACCATAAGTAGAGTATATGAACAATGTTTTTCTAGTTTACAAGTGAATTTTAATATTTTTATGATTTAAAATGTGAAATATGATAAAGTCAAGCATAATCAGAGGACTTACAGGTATAGCATATCTCAGAGACTTGGTATTACACGACATGTATCAATCATGAAATATGAAAAGAAAAAAGGCAGCAAGCGAGTAACACTGGAAAATAGGAATGAATACCAAAAGGGGCCAAAAATATTAAAACCATTTAAAACACACAAAAAGACAGATGACGCTTCATATTCTGGTGGCGCCTCATTAGCTTCTCTTTGAACAGAATCCTGCAGTCTGAGCAAGTATTTCTCGTCTGTATCGTTGTATATTTACTATATTCATTATCTTGGATTATTTGTGCAGTCCCCATTGATGTAGTATTCTTTGTGTGGTCTTTCCCGGGTACAGTAGTCACCTGTCTTTTTGTGTGTATTAAATAGGTTTAATATGTTTGGTCACTTTTGGTATTCATTTCAATAAAATTTTGCTGATCTTGCTTGCTACCTTTTTTTCTTTTCAGTTGCGTCCTTTTCTCTGCGAGTCATACACCTTGTGCACCTCATTACCAGGTTTCCTTATGGTGTAGCACCCAGTATTTTTTGGTGGTTCATTCATGAAATATTACATATTATGTAAACCTCTGCAATTACCATATGCAAAGATTCTGCGGTCAGCTGCTAGTCCCAGTCAGTGACATGATGTACATACCGTATATACCGGCGTATAAGGCGACGGGGCGTATAAGACGACCCCCCAACTGTCACCTTATACGCCGGTATTCAGTGGAGAAAAAAAAAAAAAATTTTATTACTCACCTCCCACGGCGTTCTGTCGCGCTCCGGCAGGATGTCGCTCGCTCCGGCAGGCTGTCGCTCGCTCCTCGTCCCCGGCGCAGCATAGCTTTCTGAATGTGGGGCTTGAAATCCCCGCTTCCAGAAAGCTAATACACACGCCGGCAGCCATGACATCATTGAATGGCTGTGATTGGCTAAAGCACACGTGGCTTCAGCCAATCACACTATTCAATGACATCATTGAATGGGTGTGATTGCTAACACGTGCGCCTTCAGCCAATCACAGCCATTCAATGATGTCATTGAATAGTGTGATTGGCTGAAGCCACGTGTGCTTTAGCCAATCACAGCCATTCAATGCTGTCATGGCTGCCGGCGTGTGTATTAGCTTTCTGGAAGCGGGGATTTCAAGCCCCGCATTCAGAAAGCTATGCTGCGGCGGGGACGAGGAGCGAGCGACAGCCTGCCGGAGCGAGCGGCATCCTGCCGGAGCGCGACAGGACGCCGTGGGAGGTGAGTAATAAAATTTTTTTTTTTTACACTTTTTTTTTTTTTTTTACCGGCGCATAAGACGACCCCCGACTGCAGAGCAGATTTTTCGGGGTTCAAAAGTCGTCTTATACGCCGGTATATACGGTAATCACAGGTTTCCCTTGTATAGAAAATGTATGTATGTTTAAATAACTAACGTTTAGGCGGAAAGGTCACATATAGACATCGATTCCCCTTGTAGATCTGCTTTTTCCTTTTACATCACTTGCTTTCTATTTCTTTTATCCCCTTAACGATCCTCTATACATCTTTTGACAGCGGCCCTTAAGGGGCTTTATTCTGCAGCACCGTATTTTGTCGCCACTGCATTACTACAAGGCCGGCGCAGGTCTCCAGGGAGAGCGGGTGCTTGGCTGATGGATGACAGCTTACCACTTGCTCTGACAGCGGGGAGCAAAGAAACTTCGGATCTCTGCTGCTAAACTCTTTACATGCTGCGGTCATTGCAACCATGGCATGAAGGAGGGTGACCGAGGGAGGGGGCTCCCTCTCTCATCCATCGGACCCCTCCAAAGTGACTGCAGGTTGCAAAGGCACTCGAAGGCTTGGATATAGCCTCCAGGCCTGTCAGTCACAGTGTGGCCTAAAAGGCTCAGCCCCTGGCTGAGTTTCACAGGCTTTCTGATGCATAGTAGTGTATTAGAAGAGTTATAAAAGATGCTTATAATCGATACCCATAGTGAAACAAAAATAAAAAGTATTAAAGAAATAGGAAGAAAAGAAAAGAAAATCACATGTGGTATCACTGTGTTCCTAATGACCCAGAAAAAAAAGTTAGTATATTTAAACAGCACATTGTATGTCATGAAAAAAAAATACAAAACCGTATGGCGAAAATAGTTAGTTTTTGCCTATCTCGCCTTACAGAAAACGGAATAGAAAGTGAACAAAACATCACATGGCTAAACACATGCTACCATTAGAAAGTACAACTCATCTCGCAAACGAAAAACCCCATTCACAACACCGTTGACAAAGAAACAAAAATGTTATAGGGTTTTTGAATGCATTGATGAAAAAAACTACCATATATACTCGAGTATTAGCCGACCCGAGTATAAGCCGAGTCAATATGTTTTACCACAAAAAAATGGTAAAACTTATTGACTCGAGTATAAGCCGAGCTATACTCGAGTATATACGGGGTTAAAAAAAACCCTCCATTCTCACCTCCCAGCCGGGATCTATGTCTGTGCGGCAAGCTGCTTGAATTCTCCCCGCTGTCCTCTCTGCTCGGCTCTATCATCTGTCAGTACTGTATAAGTAAGCACTGTGATTGGATCGAGTGCCAGCCAATCACAACGGGCTCTCGATCATTCACAGCCAATCAGTGAATGTCATGTGAATGATCGAGCTGTGGCTGCGATTGGCTTGCGCTCGATCCAATCACAGCGTTGACAGCGGGGGATGACAGAGCCGAGCAGAGAGTACAGCGGGGGAAGAAGGCAGGGAGAATTCAAGCAGCTTACCGCATCGCGGCCGGAAACACAGGAATTCAAGCAGCTTGCCGCAGCGCCGCCGGGGACACACACGCTGGCTGGGAGGTGAGTATGGTGGAATTTTTTTTTTTTTTACCCCTCCCTGACTCGAGGGGGGCTTTTTCAGCACAAAAAAATGTGCTGAAAAACTAGGCTTATACTCGAGTATATATGGTATATTAATTTGGTAAGCAGTCCCTGATAAGGGAGTGAAAGTTTTAAGGTCCCTGAATTAGTGTTGGAGGGGTGAGGTGTTCACCAGGCCAGCACCGATGTTTGTATTTCTGTGCCAATAAGAGGATGGAATAACATTTCTGTGCTAGGATTCACTAACTTGGGGACTATAAGGCCTCCTTCCCACGAACGGATTTCCGCCGCGTAATTCGGTGGGCATGTCACATGACGCGGCGGAGGTGGACGGGGAAGCATCATGCAGGAGCGAGGAAGCCGGATCCGCAGGAAGTATGGGGTCTCCTGGGGGGGCGCCGTGATGGGAATTTCGCGGCGGAGCCCGTAACAGCCGTGTGCAGCCGGCCTAAAACTTTCACTCCTCTACCATTAACAATATGTTTTTTTTTAAGTGCAAATTATTCATATCCATGTCTGTACCTTGTCATAAGTATGTGTGTATAAATATGCATGTCTCTTCGGATCCATTTCATTATGCCTTGGTGAAGGACTGAGAGTAAGTCTGAAAGCTCGCATTAACAGCATGTATTTTTGTTAGCCATTAAAAGCTATCATATCTACAAGATTATCTGGTTTCTCTCACTGAGAACAATCACATTTTTATCTACTGGCTAACACGGTGCCAAACTTTTTTTCATTATAAATAATATTTAACAACATGTTACTTTTTTCCTCTAGAAAAAAATGGGGGAAAAAAGCAATCAAAAAGTTATATATTCCCAAAAATTGGATAAATGAAAACTAGAGATTATCCCACAAAAAAACAAGACTATTGGGCTCTGTCGATGGAGAAATTACAATGCTAAGTTTTTGGGTTTTTTTTTGGGGGGGGGGTTGGGGAGTACAAAAATAGCAAAACTTAAAAAAAGATATATGAACTTTGGTGTCCCTAGAATCGTGCTGACCCCGGGGAGAATGTTGGCACATTTGTTTTATTTAGCAAACTGAATGCCGTAAAAATGAAATCCAAAAAACAAATGCAAAATGTCTTATTCACCCGTCCCCCCCCCTAAAGAAAAATGTAATAAAAGCCATACAATACACTATATGTACCCAAAAAGGATGCCATTAAAAATACAACTTGTCCGCAAAAAAACAAGCCCTAATATACATATGTCTACGGAAAAATTAAGTAGTTATGGCTTCCGATATGCGACGATGAAAAGAAGCTGAAAAATTAGTTGGTCGTTAGAGCGCAAACGGGCTTCATCACTAAGGGGTTAATTTACATATGCATTCAGCCATGTGAACCTGTAAGAAATAAGAGTAACAAAAGTGGCAGTTTTTATGAGGTCTTTTTTTTTTTTTTTTTTTTTTTATTTAATCGTCATGGATTTTTTTCCATACAAAAAGCATAAAATGACATTTCATAATTTTCAAGCTGTTCTAAGTAGATTATTATTCCCCAGTCCATACAGGGAAGAGGAAAAATCCCATTTCTTTGATTCTCCTAATGGTTCCAGATTTTTTTCTATTTTTCCCCTTGATTAACAGATAATGACACATTTCTTTTCAAATTCAATCATTCTTATTAGTGCATTTAGTCAATTTTTCATAAACTGAATAAATTTCGATTACGGCTGCATATCCCAACAATTAGAAGATCTGCGAGGAGTAAGCATTTTAGTATGGAGGGTTTAGTCTCCCTGGGATCTGAGATCGGCGTTGAGCCTTCAGCATTGCGTGTTGAGGAAGATCCGGACAATGTGATGATTTACCCTGCATCACTGAACACAAAGCCCCAATATAATTGTATTGTAAGGCAGCCTGATATACTGTGCATACAATTAGCATCAGACTGTAAACAATGAGGACAGGCTGAACTAATTTTATTTGCTGCTCCATGGAGAAAAGCCGGCGTGTAATATAATTTATGAATTATGTTAAATGTAATCAGACTGTGATTAGCACTATGTGAAACTAACCTAATATTACTAAGAATCAAATACCATTATGGATCATTTCTTTCTCCTATCTCCACAGCCCATTTGTGAGACTTGCAAAAGCAATCTTATCAGTGCAAGCTTTGAAGAAGTCGCTATATACCTGTGACAAAGCATTCTCCTCTCTGTAACATTAAGTGGGAAATTAGTAACGTCAAATGAAACTAATCTAAGAATTTAACCCTTAATGACACGGCCTATTTTGGCTTTGAGGAACAAACGATTTTTGGTATTTTTTTCATCTCCATTTTTCAAAAGTGATAACTCTTTTATTTTTCCGTCGACGCATCCGTATGAGGGCTTGTTTTTTGCGTGGCGAACTGTAGTTTTTATTGGTGCCATTTTTGGGTACATAGCCTGTATTGTAAAACTTTTATTACTTTTTTTTATGCTCGCAAGAAGAGAAATCGCATCAATTCTGCCATATTTTTTTATTTTTTTTTACAACGGTAATCATGCTGCGTAAATTACACACTACATTTTTTTTCTGCGGGTCGGTACGGTTACAACAATACCAAAATTCTTATATGTTCTTAGGTTTTTCCACTTTTCTGCAATAAAAGCCCTCTTTTTTTGGAATTTTTTTTTTTTTTTCTAAATTGCTGCATTCAAAGTCCTGCAACGTTTTTATTTTTCTATGGACGAAGCTCTCTGAGGGCTTATTTTTTGCGAGATGAGCCGTAGTTTTTATTGGTGCCATTTTGTGGTACATACTTTTTTTTAAATCACTTTTATTACGTTTTTTATGAGGCAAAATGCTAAAAATTAGTATTTTGCCTCAGGTTTTTAAGGTTTTTTTTTTACGCCTTTTGCCGTGCAGAATAAATAGCGAGTTTGTTTTATTGTATGGGTCTTTACGGACACAAAGATACCAAATATGTGGGATTTTTTAATACTAATATGAGAAAAAGCATTAAAAAACGTTTTTTTAACATGTTTTTTTTTTATTTTTATTTTTTTGTACATTATTTTTATTTTTATTTATTTACACCATTTTTGTCCCTCTGGGTGACTTAAACTGTAGCACCGATGATCGCTACCATAAGGCATTGCAGGACTTCTCTCCTGCAATGCCTTATCGCTTATACAGCGATCACAGGCTCTGGCAATACAGGACGCTGTTATCTGGCATCCTGTTGCCATAGCAACCAGCCGGGATCTCTGCGATAACCTCGCGAGCACCCTCTCTCTGTGAACCCTTTCCCTGCCACGATCTACTTAGATCGCGGCAAGGAAGGGGTTCACAGCGCGCGGGGGGGCGCATCTCAGATGCACCCTCGCTGTTGCAATGGTAGCCCGGCTATCAGTGACAGCCGACTCCCACTGCCGGATAGCACGAGATCTGTCATGATCTCGCGCTATCCCTATGACGTAAGGGTACGTTATTTTGTGGGAAGTACCCCACTCCTATGACGTACCCTTACGGGGTTAAAATGTTATTTATGTGGCCATAATTTTTTTTTTAAGTGGTATTTTGCAAGGCTACTATTTTTGGGTATTATTCATTGATTAATCTTTATTCTTTATTTTTTCGGTAGGGAGGACATGGCAATTCTGCTATTGTTTCCCTTTTCTTTGGTGGTTTACTTTCTATACCAGTCATTGGAAGGTATACATAACATTTTAGTTTTATTCTAATGGTTGTTACATTTGTAACCAATACCAGTTATATAATAGTTTTTTTTTATTTTTTTTTAATATTAAAGCAGTTGTCTGCAACTTTTCTTATTGAAGACCTATTTCCATGATAGGTCATCAATTAATTCAATGGGAGCCGCAGCTGCAGTACCAAACCGGGCCACTGCAGTACAAACAGCTCTGTCTGCTTCCAGCGCTGTCTGGAGTGAATCAGCTCATTGGTAGAGGTCCCGAGCATTGTGTCCCGTCCCCCCCCCTGCCGGTCAAGTATTGATGACCCATCCTGAGGATAGGTTATCAATAGGATCAGTCCCAGACAACCCCTTTTAACCACTTTTGCACAATAAGGCTGGGTTCACACAGGGCGGATTTGCCGCGGAATTTCACTGCGGCAAATCCGCCTGCAGCCGCTAATCTCGGGATTAGCCAGCCATGTGGACGATATTTCTCAGAAATCTCGTCCACACGGGACGGCCAATATGCTGCGGTAAGTCAGGCTGGAACCGCAGCTTCACAAGATGCAGCATGTCTATTTATCTTTTCTTTCCGCTGCGGCCGCGCTCTCCTCTATGGGAGCGCCGGCCGCAGCGAAAGAGCGAGCGGCCGGGCCACTTCAAAGCCGCCGTGGGTTTTTCTGCGGCGGTTCTCCCGGCGGAAATCTCCCGGTTTTTGCCGCGGCCAAACCGCAGGATTTCCGGCGGGAATACGCCCCGTGTGACCCCAGCCTAAAAGCAGGCAAATACACATAACAGACTTAAGGGACATTTCTCTGGATGTCTTGACATCTCATTGGCACCCTACAATCTCAACACCATGTCACTAGAGATGAGCGAACGTGCTCGGCCCCGCCCCTTTTTCGCCCGAATACCGCGATTTTCGAGTACTTCCGTACTCGGGCGAAAAAATTCGGGGGGCGCCGTGGCGGCGCGGGGGGTTGCAGGAGTGGGGGGGAGAGGGAGAGAGAGGGCTCCCCCCTATTCGAGGGCTCCCCCCTGTTCCCCGCTGCTACCCCCCGCACCGCCGCGCCTCTCCCCGGCCCCCCCCGAATCTTTACGCGCGAGTACTGAAGTACTCGAAAATGGCGGTACTCGGGTGCGTAAGTACTCATTACGAGTACGTTCGCTCATCTCTACATGTCACCAATGGAATAGCAAAGGGAGACCCACTTCTTCTGTTAAACTCATTAGGCTAGGAATGGATTAGCGCCAATCCCATCCATTCCAGCAGGGTGTGAGCTGAATGTTACAGCTAACATCCACTGTGGAAGCCAAGGGGCGCACCTTCTGAGACGTGACATAACTGTACATTTCTTTGCACATTTATTTAGTAAAGTTGCTCAATTTTTGCATTTAGGAAATAAGTGGACGCAAAAACTCAGTGCCAAGATGTCCAGATTGCTTACAGGGCTTTTACCAAAAACTACTTTTATCACCTACCCACAGGAGAGGCAACAAAAGTCTGATCATGGGGGTCTCGCTGCTATGAATCCCACTGATCCTGTAAACGGGAAAGTGAAAAAAAGAGGGGGAGATAAAAGTTGTTTTCGGTACAACCCCTTTAAGATAACTTAGTTACTTTGTTTCTAGGTTACTTTATTTTCTTTATAGATTGAAGACTAAAAAGGTAATTCATATGAAATGTGTATTACAAAGCAGACTTTTCTATTGGCCGTGGCTTTACTGGTCACTCTACATCAGGCAGCTGTCCTCATATTGCAGAATGTGTGTCCCCAAATTGATCATGAGGCCCAGTAATAATCCTATCAAACTTGATTGGATTACCATCTGTTATTGGAGTATGTGGACAGAAGACGACTGCGCCGAATACTGGAATCAGTAAAGTATGTAACGTCTTGGAAATGTTAAACCAGTGCTCTGCAACTTGTGGACACTACAACCCCCAGCATGCTCTGACCGCCAGCAGAGCCACAGCTTGGAGGCTACTTGTATAATACTATTTATTTCATTTCTGCTAAAGTCTAGAAGATGCTAGCAGCTTTCTTCTTTTAATACTGGAGGGAAATCAAACACAAATGAAGAGAGTGACAGCACTGCAGTGCAATTCAAAACTGGTTTATTGAGAATCATTCTCAAGGGTTACAACAAAATCTAACACAATGTAATATAATAGCTGTCTGCTCAGATCCTAGGAAATGCAACGCTAGCTATTATAAATGTAATAGATATAGATATAAATCACTGTATAAGTGTGACTGCCCTTAAGGATAGGCTGTCTAGTGTGTGCATACCACTATATCTGACCACTATATATGGTCTTTAAACTGGTGGATGTAGACAAAGGGAGCATTTAGACGGGACGAATGTCGGGCAAACGATGCCGACACTCATCCCCGTATACACTCGTTCCTGTGCTGTTGCACGGGAGCTAGTATCGCTGACTTACTCACAGAGCGACCAGCAGGTGGGTGGGGGGGGGCTGAAGGAGATTTCTCTCCTCGCGCTCCCCCGCCCCTCTCTATTGACTTAACATAGCAGCCATTCAATACCGAACGGCTGCTATTTACACTGAATGATGATCGTTCAGCTCATCGCCCATCATTTATGCTGCATGAGCAATGTTTTCCGTGATGTGGGAAATAAATTGCAGCATGTCCTATCTTTCTGCTTGCTCTCACATCACATCTCCCATTGCTTTCAATGGGGCCAGCGGCAGCATTGCACCACGTGCTAGGTTTCCCCATTGACAACATCGGATGTTGGCGGGCGCGATATTGGGCCGCGATTCACGGCCCAATATCATGCTCGCCCATGTGAAGCCTAACTGCTATGATGGCTTCTATACATTGCACTTGGGGAAAACAGCAAATAATGCCCCCTTATCTCTCTGTAGCACATAGAGAGATAACTGCATCATAGAGGACATTGTACAGCAGTGCTGTGCAGTGTAGATGTGAATACACCACTGGGGTGAGGCAGTAAAACTATATGCAGCAGCATCTCTATTTCTCGGCTTCACTTCTCTATTTTCCTCCATAGACTTCTATAGGCAGCAGCTGTAACTTAATCTCTTAGTAAAGTTAGTGTATTTTTTTATACTCTCCTGCAATCCAGCGGTGTTCACCTCTAAAGTCCCAGCAGTGCATGAAAATTTGACTTTTCTCACAGAGCCATGTGTGTGCTCTCCCAGACTTGTATAGGGATGGCACTGTGAAAAGAATCAAATGTGCAGTGCTGCACGCTGACTTCAGAGGGGATCACCGCTGGATTACAGGAGTGGGCGAATATAAAAAATACCTCACCCGGCTCCCTGTCAAGTGCCCTAACAGCACCATAACTTAGTTTATGGTGCTGTGGGAATATTACCGGTTCCCTTTAAATCGCACATAAGATCCATGCAGTTGGGTGACAAGTTCACGGATATACTCAGGGACTTTAAATACATCTGATCAATCTTCTTTTCGGATTTATTTTTGCAGTCTGTGACAACTGCTTTACATCTGTGTTGTTTTGCCTCTTTAAAGAGCATCTGTCACCATATTTAGGCCGTCCTATTTGAGGGCAGCAAAGTTAGTGATAGACATGTGACTTCATCATTGTGCCCTGCTGTAAATATGCTGTAGTTCTGTTAAACTCACATAGTTGCAGTGGGACGCGAGTGCTGTGACCTGCAGGTCCGCATCAACTGCCCCCCCCCCCCCACCCACCCACCACTGATTGACAGCTTGTTCCTTAATACAGTGTATAGGGAGAAACCTGCCGGTGCTGACAGCTCTCTGCAGCTATAAACTGTAATTTTAACTCCTTAATGACCTATGTGAGTAGTTCCCATGAATTTCCATACAATTATGATGGTGTGGGCTCAACTGTAACAAACAGTTGACATTCTCCTGCAACAATCGGGATAAAAGCTAGCCTCAGTCCTGGTCATTTAACCCCTTATATGCTGCGGTTTATAGCGACCACAGCCTCTAACAGTTAGATGGGAAGACTTACTCTGTCTTTCTATCGAATAACCTTCACCCACTACTACCCCATGACATGGTCTCTGAGGTAACAGTCGTCTTTCAGCATTGTGTTTACAGGCATAATGCACTGCAATACAGAATTATTGCAGTGTATTTTTGTAAGTGGTCAAGTGATCAAACTATCTAGTCCCCTATTGGGACAGGAAAAAAATAAAAAGTAAAACATTTAAAAGTATAACAATTTAAAACTTTTTCACCTCATTACATATACTTCACTGTGTCAGAAATAAAAAGTACTGATAATTAGTGTCATTACTTTTGGAGCAACCTGAGCTGTAAAATTGTCATACGATTTAAATTGCTCGCTGAATGCTGTAGAAAAAAAAGCAAATAATACAAGAATTACTATTTTCTTGTTCACCCTGCCTCAAAAAAACTAGAGTAAAAAGGGTCAAAAAGTCATATTTAACCCAAAATGGTACCAATGAAAACATCAACTCATCCCTAAAAAAACAAGCCGTCACTTAGGGCTTTTGACGATTAAATAAAAGTTATAGCCTCAGAATATGGCAACGAAAAAACACATTTTTTGAAGGGTATTTAGTCTGAAAAGGGAGTATTATAAAAAAAAAAGTATTCATTTGATATTGTTCCGTGACTCACACCCAAACAATCGCTGTGTAAGATGGTAACTAAACTGGAGCATATTTACTGATCATACACACTGCTGAAATCAGTATTACTACTTCCTGTTCTCAGACACAGGAGCGTAAACACGCTGACCGATTTCCTTTAACTAAAGCTCTCTTTAAACAGCTGGAAGTTTGCATTACGGAATAAAAGATTCTCATCCTTTTACTTTTGTGCTCCTGAAACAATCAACACCAAAATTGTCCAAAGGGTAAGAAACATCCCGGTTGAGGTTCCTTATTAAAATCTAACTTTTATTCAACTAAAGGAAAACGCTATGGCCGCTCTCACGCAGGCGTTTTTTTTACAGCGTTTTAAAAATGCTATACTGAGCCTCCATTGAACGCCGTCTGCTGTATTTTAGTGCTTTTGCAGCACTTCTTAATGCATCACATCCCCCATTGCTATTATGGCGCACGTTAAAAACACAGTGATTGGATCACGAGCGCCACTGGCTCAGCCACTTAGAGCCGCCACTCGATCATTCACAGCCATTCAGTGAATGGCTGTGATTGGTTCGTTAAGTGCCGGCTCTGATTGGCTCTCCAGTCAGAGCACTCACTTGCTGGAGGCAGGGTATTCAAAGCCCCATTGCCATGAAGAGAATGCTGTCAGCTTGGAGGACATGGCAGCCTGCCGGAGACAAGCATGAGGCACTGGGATGCCGTCAGATAGGTACCTATAAGCCCCTCCTGAAAATAAGACCCTGTGCCTCTTTTGGGTCAAAAATTAATCTAAAACAGTGTCTTATTTTTGGGGAAACACAATGGTAATACAATTCATAGAAGTGACTAAATAGCATTTCCAAAAGCTGATTTCAAATGAATGCTGAATAAGAAAATCCTTCATTTAGGCCCAAAATACTCTTACTCCTAAGGCAGATGATCCATGACGCCTCCTCGCAAAGCAATTTTTTGTCCAGATCTCCCTTACGCAGACCCAGTTCTATCTGCCAAATGCCCTAGAATATACGTTGAGTACCATTGCTTCCATGATATCCAATAACTTACCTTGCAATAGGGGTGTATAGAGCTCAGGTGTTTGGAAATGCACCTCCTTGGCTCCTGAACTATCTATATATGTATATCTTAGGGGAGGGGCGTCTTACTACTTTTATATGCTGCCCTTAAACATTTATCCGGATAGCCGCTCCTGCGAAGTGTCATGCACAGGTGATCACATTCCCCTTGGAAGGATGTTTTGTCTGAGCAGTTTCTTCTTGCTCTTAAATATTGCCCCTCTTGACTGAGGGGGGTGCCTACTATTCCAGTGCAGCAGGTTGTTTGTTGCTGGGGGCTTTCTATACAGGTTTGTTCGAATGTATCAATTCTCATCGAGTGAGATGACCCAAATCTAAAAAGTGAAGATGCTTTTCATGCACATCACAGGTAAATCGAATAAGAATGTTATTGTTATTCAAAGTGGATACGAATTCCTCAAAGTGCCCATCTCCATCCCATATGATAAGCACGTCAGAACACTATGACTTGTATAAAGTTCCATCTCATCAGAATAGAACACTGTGGATTCTCACCACCCTAGGAATAAATTTGTGTAGCTTGGTGCCCATTGCTGTACACAGGTTTTGTAAAAAAAAACGTACTGTCAAAAATAAAATAATTGTGTGTGTGTGAGAATAAATAATAGGTTTTCACAAAGCTATCCTTAGGGAACAAATGGGTCCCACTAGCAGCTGTTAGGCCTTGTTCATGCTGAATTTTACTGTAGAGAAATGTTATATATATAGAATTTTTAATTTTTTTGCATGCACAAAAAAACGGTAATGCGAACGAACCCGTGGAAATCAATGGATTCTATTCTCTGTGTATTGCACGCGCAAATACGCCCATTTGAAACTGGGCTATAAGTTAGGGTGTTCTCCGTCCTTAGGGCAATTTTGGTGCTACTTCTTAAAAAGCCCAGTGTGCGCCCTGAGGCACTTTTTGTACAACTCCTTGAACAAATACCACACTGCTGCTTTATATGGCGTTCACTACAAAAGAGAACGGCTGGTTAATAAAAACTAATTTAAAAGAATGTGCGGTTGTGGAAGTACTTTTGTGTACTCGTCTTGTATTTTTCAGTATTAGGCTTCATCAGGGGTTACATTCAGAAATCCCGGACACATGCACTGCTGTTTAGTGTGTGAAAAAGGTCAGACTACGAGTGGCAGCCGGATGAAAACCCATTCTAGTCAATGGGATCAGTCTGGCACTGTTTGGAATCCTTTGCTGTTATTTAGCCCATAGGATGGAGCCGAACAGCAGAAGAAGGATGTGCTAATGTGCATGAGCCCTTAGTAACAAATAAATCATTTGTTGTTTTACTTTTAAAGCAATCAGAACATGAATATTACTGTCTTATCATAGTAAAAGCATTTCACTTATTTTTTTTTTTCCTTTTGAAGGCATTGATCCACCTCGGGAGTCATTTAACCGTTGGCTGTTGGAGAGGAAGGTCCTAGATCGTGGACCAGACCCACTCCTTCCAAGTGACTGCGATCCAGCAGTGTCTCCATCCATGTTCAGAGAGATCATGAATGATGTTCCAATAAGGTGATAATCCGCCTCATGTTTATGTACAGGCAGGTGTCATTGAGTGGCCACTTTTCATTGTGATAAGCTTCGTAATGAAAGCAGATGATTTGTTTTTGTATTTCGCTCTACTTGTTTTTTTTTTTTTTTACAAATCTGAGGATTAGTTTTTTCATATTTCATAAATCCAACTTGTTACTTATTCCAGATTATCACGTATCAAACATCGAGAGGAGGCAAAGCGATTGCTGTTTAAATATGCAGAGGCTGCCAAGCGACTTATCGAATCCAGGTGAGGCCGTTGATATTAAGTTGAGTGTCAGTAGCACTTAAAATGCTTCCCTAAACTGTAGTAAACCAGCGCCGTGGCGTACAGCAGATTTCCTTTATAGTATCATATTCCCTGTAGAAAATCGACTAGGGCCTCATGTCCACGGGCGGGGCGGACTCCACATGCGGGAGACCGCAGCGGAATCAGACCCTGCACAATGGCCGAGGACAGTGCTTACCTGTTCGGGTCTTTGCTGCAGATGTGTGCGGGACCAAAGAGCTGCAAAAAGAATCTGCATGCTTTAATTCAGCTGCGACACCCATGTCTTCCTATGGACAGTTTGAACTGTTGATCATTCCTGCAGGTGCTCCGCAATTCAGATTTGCCCGTGGACATTGGGCCTAAGTTTCAGTGCACAGTATATGAATGGAGGCACTGCTGTCTCTAGCAAATTACTAGTAAACCATCTGATGGGTGGTTCACCTTATGTATTTCTTGTTTCTATAAAATACGCCCACCATGTTCTTGATTGATGTCTGCAGCTCAGTCAGCCGGAGAAGTCGTGCATTTCAGATGATCTGCCCTCACTTGGGGATTTGGTGCCTACAGCAGTTGTTGGCCAAGTGATTTTTCTCTTTCCCCCCAAAAAAGTTGCAATTTTAGCAATTGTATTTCCCTCTGAAATTCCTGTTTGATTAGTGAAGCGATTTTCTCTCTCCCTCCAAAATTGTCATATGAGCAGTTGTTGGTCGAGTGATTGTGTCTCTTCCACTAAAAACTGTAATTACAGCTGTTGTTGGTCAAGCGATTAACTTTCTCCATGAGAAATTGCCATTACAGCAGGTGTATGTCCCATTTACAGACTATTGTAAATGAGTACGTGGCCACTAATATATATATATATATATATATATATATATTTTGGTTTGTCTCATTAGGAAACATTTACTTAATACTTAACGTAACGCCATATTTCTCTGAATGATCTCACTCTGGATTAATCACAGCTAATGCCTACAGTTACTGTGCGATTGTGTAATTGCAGCAATGAACTGCACTGTGAGTATATCCTTAGAGGGAAAAAAAAGTACCGCTCTCCATATATGATGCAGAACCATAAAGTACAACTTTTCATCTGATTTCGAACAAGCGCTGCGCCTATTTTGCACTTAAAATATTGATTATGCTGGTATGAGGTATCATTTAAAAGCTAAGATTCTTGGGTTTAATTAAACTAAAATGTAAGCACTAGATCTAATACTCCAGCCAAGGCAAGCGTTTCACGGTATGATGGATTATGTAGGTCCTTTGCTGTGAATGGGTTAATGTGAATGGCACATGCTGTAGTATAAACTGTAGGTTCTTAGTACACCTGACACACTACTGTATTTTTTTATAGACTTCAGTCTGTATCATGTAATGATTATAGCCACATATTCCTAAGACTCTCTTGTTTCGCTGTAGGAGAGCCTCTCCAGATATTAGGAAGGTAGTAAAATGGAACGTGGAGGACACATTTAGCTGGCTGAGAAGAGACCACCTGGCGACCAAGGAGGATTATATGGTAAGTGCGGTCTGATGGTGAATCATAACCTTGTTGCAATACAATTTAGGAAATGAGAGGATTGGTAAAGACCACTGAGCTCCGTATCTGAGAATATGGATGCAAGCACTATTTTTTTTATGTCCCATAACACCCACTCCATTCCCACAATTACACCACCCTTAGGGCTCCTGCACATTGGCTACAGCGATATCGGGCTGTGATTGTTCTCCCATTGTTTTCAATGCTGCCGGCCCCACTGAAAACAGTGGGTGATATCTAGAGATGAGAGAGCACACTCATTTAAAGCTGATGCTCGAGCGAGCATCTGTCTTTTTGAGTAACTGATTACTCGTCCTAGCACCATGCCGCGGGATGGGGGGGGGGGGGGTTGGGGGAGGGAGAGAGATCTCTCTCCCCCCCCCCTGCATTGTGCTCGGACGAGTGATCAGTTATTCGAAAAGACCGATGCTCGCTCGAGCATCAGCCTTAAACGAGCGTGCTCGCTCATCTCTAGTGATATTGTAAAAAGAAAGGAGATGCTTTAATTTTTCTTTTCACGCAGCATCGCAGGAGTGAAAACCTTGCAAATGAGAATGAAACCATTGAAATTCATTGGTTTCATAATCGGCTTTATAACCTTCTCTAATTTTGTGCTTCCTTAGCACCAGTATAGTCTTCCTGCAGGTAGGATTGTAAACCTTCTCTTTGTTTCAGGATCGTTTGGAGCACCTTAGAAGACAGTGTGGTCCCCATATGGCAGCGGTGGCACGTGATTCAGTAGAAGGCATATGTAGCAAGATTTACCATTTCTCTCAAGATTATGTCAAAAGAATTCGCGAAAAGCACTTGGCACTACTACGTGATGCTAATATACCAGGTGAAAAGCTGGGCACATTACAGATAGAACTGCATGTAGCTATTGTTATGTGAACTGTGGAGGTCCAACTGCCAGGCCCCCCAACGACTAGTAGCGTGAAAGGGTTACGGCCCCTTTGAAGACTTCTATGCATACTGTTGTTCCCAACCAGGCGCTGCTCAAATAAATGGAGGTAATTTGCAATTCTGGCAAAGCACGAGGTTGAAAGTGAGACTGTACAGAGACAGAAATCAACTGAGACTTTTGTTCTTTATCTTACCATCCGCAAATATGGTTGGAAAACCCCTTTAAGAAGTTTACAGAATTATAAATATTTGCCTGCTTTTTAAAGGAGATTGTAATGGTCTTGTGCAAAGATTTAAACTTCATCCCCTATCCTCAGGGAATAACTTTTGGATCGATGGGGTCCAACCGCTGGTACCCCCACCAATCCTAAGCATAGGGCTCCCATAACCTTGTGTGTGAATGGAGCAGAGGCTGACAGCGCACTTTGTCTCTCCATTCAACAGGACTGCTAGAGATGGCCATGCACTCGAACTGGACTATCTTTGGCAGTCCCATTGAAATGATGGGGCAGCAGTGTGCATGCTCTACTGATGCTCTTTTCATTTAGGGGCTTTTGGGACCGTTGTTCTCATGATTGGTGGGGGGTCCAAGCGATTGGATCCCTACCAATTAGAAACTTATAGCCTATCCTGCAGATAGGGTATAACTTTAAATGTTGGCGCTACCTTTTAGACTTAAAAAAGCTTCTTTAGGGTACGTTCACACGTAGCATATTTTGGTGCATATTTTCCGCAGCAGAAAATCCAAATCCAAATTGACATAATTGGTGTAGATTTTGATGCAGATCCACAGTTAAAGGGGGAAATCGACTGCAGATCTGCGTCAAAATCCACAGTACAACATATGCTGCAGATTTCGGTGTGAATCCGCACCAATTCTGCCACATGTGAACACATCCTTAGCATATATTAAGGCCACAACCACACGTAGCACAAATGCTGCACATTTTCCATCGGTCTTTGCAGATAGATGGTCCACAATGAAGAAAAATATTGGAGTAAAAATTGACGTGTGGACTTTACATCTGCAGCATGGCCATTCCGTCTATTCTGATTTCTCTCAGGTGTAGTGTTGTCAGTGAGACCATAAGGCACATTTATAAAAGTGTTTACACCTGGTTTCTACTGTCACACATTGTCGCAACACACCTTGCACACCATAATGTTTTACACTTTGGTATTTTATACTGGTCCCACCCCTTTTTTTCATTTTAAGTGAGTTTAGCATCAGGTGATGTTGGCACTCGCAGCCCGCAAGATTCACTGTAAATTATAGCTCAAATCTATGCCAGCTCACAGTTGGCTTGGAATTTAGGTTTGGTGCATAGACAGCCAAAATATGTGGTCAATGCACACGCAAAACAAATCCATCGCCTAGCAGGAGTTGTCAGAATCAAATGAAACTTTCTCTGTGTGATTGTAAGGTTGATATAAGTGGTTACAGAATCGGAGCAAAAGGAGCATTTCTTGCAGAAAACTGACCTCTTGAATGGAGGCTCTAGTACCCTGTTGTACCTCCTCTAGCTTGGATACAAGATGTGATACGGGTGGGCATGGAGGCTCTAGTACCCTGTTGTAACGCCTCTAGCTTGGATACAAGATGTGATACGGGTGGGCATGGCGGCTCTAGTACCCTGTTGTACCTCCTCTAGCTTGGATACAAGATGTGATACGGGTGGGCATGGAAGCTCTAGTACCCTGCTGTACTGCCTCTAACTTGGATACAAGATGTGATACGGATGGGCATGGAGGCTCTAGTACCCTGTTGTACTGCCTCTAGCTTCGATACAAGATATAATATGGGTGGGCATGGAGGTTCTAGTACCCTGTTGTACCGCCTCTAGCTTGTATACAAGATGTGATACAGGTGGGCATGGAGGCTCTAATGCCCTGTTGTACTGCCTCTAGCTTGGATACAAGATGTGATACAGGTGGGCATGGAGGCTCTACTACCCTGTTGTACCACCTCTAGCTTGGATACAGAATATGATACGGGTGGGCATGGAGGCTCCAGTAGCCTGTTGTACCGTCTCTAGCTTGGATACAATATGTGACATGGGCGGGCATGGAGGCTCTAGTACCCTGTTGTACCACCTCTAGCTTGGATACAGAATATGATACGGGTGGGCATGGAGGCTCCAGTACCCTGTTGTACCACCTCTAGCTTGGATACAGAATATGATACGGGTGGGCACGGAGGCTCCAGTAGCCTGTTGTACCGCCTCTAGCTTGGATACAATATGTGATACAGGCAGGTATGGAGGCTCTAGTACCCTGTTGTACCACCTCTAGCTTGGATACAGAATATGATACGGGTGGGCATGGAGGCTCCAGTACCCTGTTGTACCACCTCTAGCTTGAATACAGAATATGATACGGGTGGGCACGGAGGCCTGTTGTACCGCCTCTAGCTTGGATACAAGATGTGATACAGGCAGGTATGGAGGCTCTAGTACCCTGTTGTACCACCTCTAGCTTGGATACAGAATATGATACGGGTGGGCATGGAGGCTCCAGTACCCTGTTGTACCGCCTCTAGCCTGGATACAAGATGTGATGCGGGTGGGCATGGAGGCTCTAGTACCCTGTTGTACCGCCTCTAGCCTGGATACAAGATGTGATGCGGGTGGGCATGGGGGCTTTAGTACCCTGTTGTACCGCTGCTAGCTTGGATACAAGATTGATACAAGCGGGCATGAAGGCATACAGTGTCTGTATGGTATCCTGCAGCGTATCGGTTCACATTTGCTGTAATAGAACCTCTAGATCAGTGTTTCCCAAACTCCGGTCCTCAAGGCACCCCAACAGGTCATGTTTTGGGGATTTCCTCAGTATTGCACAGGTAATGTAATTATTGTCGGTGCCTCAGACATTGTCACAGGTTTTTTTCTTAAAACCTGACCTGTGGGGGTCCATGAGGACTAAAGTTTGGGAAACACTGCTCTAGATTGTGTAAACTCGTAGGCTGTTGAAGTTGGCGTCCCAGATGGCCCCATACATATTTTATTGGTGATAAATCTGGCAATCGGGCAGCAATGGAATTGTAACAATGTCGTGGAGACGTTTCTATGACCCCCTTGTGTGTGCGGCAGATTATCATCCTGCTGCCTCTTGGAAGCTGCCATGAGAGAAACACATATGGCTACAGGATGTCCTGAACATATCACTGAGCTGTTATTGTCCCTGGTATCACTACTAGGGGTGACCGACTGTCGTATGTGATGTCCCCCCAGACCATCACACCAGCAGTGGGGGCAGTGTGCCCCGCCATAGCAATGGCAGGATTGAGGCGCTCACCTCTAGGTCTTTATGGCTGTTGTCAGTGCCCAAACTAAACCTGGATTTGTTGCTGAAGGCCACCCATTTTAACTCCATAGCAGTCCAGTTTCGTCATTCATGAAGCCACTACAGACGGTAGTGATGGTTAGTAGGTGTCAGACAGCACATGTAATGGGCACCATAAGGCCAAATGCCTGGAAATGATTCCGATAGACACGGGCCTGTAGGAATGGTGCCACCTGTCTCTAGATGGCAGACCACTAAACAGTTGGAGCTGCCCATGCTTGTGAGATGATCAGGCGATCTTCTCTACTGGTGGTCTTTCAAAGGTGTCATGAGCACGGTCACCTTGTGTGCCCTCACACATCCACCGGTCCAACACCTCCTAACAGTCTGGTCAGAATTCCCAGGTGACGAACAATTCGTCAATACAACCATATAGAGTCTCCCCTTCCAATAATGCGCCTCCCTCCACATCTGTTAACTGGGTGAGATCTCTTCTATTGAGTCGTAGAGGCGTCTAGTGGCCAACAAGCGGGAGAAGAGGTCAGTACACACAAGGAGCCTCTGAGCCTTTTATAGGCCAAGGGGGGACCAATTTTAGGACCTCAGGTGGCAACACCGTTCATCTAATCACCCCACAATTCAGGCATATCTGGCTGAGATGTAACTACATGCTGAGTTTAGCAGCTAAACTACAACTCCTTCTAGGTGCTATTATATACACTGAATGGCCACTTTATTAGAGACGCCCATCTAGTAGCTCATTGGGCCACCTTTAGACTTCAAAACGGCAGCAATTCGCCTTTGCATCAATTCCACCAGGTGTTGAAATCGTTCTGCAAGAACATTGGTCCACGCAGACAAGGAGCTTCTTGTAGTTGCCACAAATTGGATGGTATTGACATGTTCTGAATAGCCGACAGGAAGGGTTCTTTGATTTATGCTGCTTGTGCCAAATTCTGTGTCCCCTAATAGCCTGGTGCAACACAAATCTGGATTTGTCTGACCAGACGATGTTTCTCCACGACTCGGTGATCCCATTTTTGCAATCTTTTGCCCACCAGTCTTACCTTTCTTTTTCTCTTAGATAGCAAAGGCACTTGAACCAATCATCTGCTATTATAGCCCATCCGTGTTAAGGAACGACAAGTTGTACATTCAGATGCGTTACTTTGAGTACCAGCGTTGTATTGTGCTGCGATTTACATGACTGTGTAGTGCCCATTTATCAGAACGATTCTTGACATCCTCCTCTAACCCCTTTCATCGCCAATTTGTTTCTGTTCACAGAATTCTCTTTCGCTTGATGTTATACCTTGATCACACCATTCTCAGTATATTCTCTGTACTGTTGTATGAGAAAACCCCACAAGGGCGTCAGTTTATGAAATACGTGTCTCAGCTAGTCTAGCACAGATGAACAAGTCTCATTCGAAGTTGCTCAGCTGGCTTGATTTTCCCATTCTAATGTGGATTCACACAGAAAACTTGTCACTTAATTTTATGCTGCATTCTGGGGTCACGAGTCTAACTTCTATATAGGAAAACTCCAATCATGAAAGGTAAAGTATCTGTAAGGCTAGGGTCACACGGTACGGATTTCCAGCGGAATTCTCGCGGACTGACCGCACTAAAATTCCGCAAGAATTCTGCCGGAGAAGTACAGCTTCAAAACCTGCTGCATTTTGCCACGGGTTTTGGAGAGGTTTTGCCAACGGCATTCCACTGCGGCTTTTACTCCCCATAGAGAGGAGCAAGGCTGCTGCGGAAATGAAAAAAGAATTGACATGCTGCTTTTGTTTTCTACGCCGCATGTCCGTTCCCGTGTGGCTTGGCCACAATGGATTGGCCGCAGCGTGTGGGCGAGATTTTTGCAAAATCCCGTCCACTTTGATGGCTAATCCCAGGATTAGGAGCCGTGGGCGGAATTGCCGTGCGGACATTCCACAGCAATTCTGTCCCGTGTGAACCCAGCCCAATAAAGTGTCCCCTCATTGCATGATCTACATGGAGAGAAAAGCCATATCAGGCACTATAGAATCCCCCCTTTCTTAAAGGGGTTGTCCCCCTTTTTTTGCTCCCTGAATGAGATTCATACAGTGCATAGTGGCCCAGGTTGGTACTGCAAGTTGAGCTCTATTGAAGTGAATAGGATTCAGCCTGGCAGTACCAACACGGTCCAATGCATAATGCACGAAACAATCTGCCTTCTTGCAGCAAAAAGGCTAGAAGTGGGACAACTTCTTTAAAGGGTATTCCAGTGACATTGTGATCCCTTATCCGCAGGATAGGGGATACCCAGCTGATGGGTGACTGTCCGACTGCTGGGACCCTCAGTAATCACCAGAACCGGAATCCCATATTCCTCAAGAGAATGGCAAAAGAATGGGCCGGCAGTGAGCATGCTCTGCCACCACTCCCTTCATTTCATTGAGAGCGCCGGAGATTGCTGAGTGCTTGAACTTTCTTGGGAGACATTGGATCCACGTTCAGCTAGTTATCCCTTATCTACATGAATACTCATTTTAAGCCATTGCCTGTTTCATTAAGGGGTTAATAGTCCTTGCATTGGAGACCCCTGTGATTGTAGACCATTGCCTAGAGATGTGTGAGAATCCTCACCACATATATACAGTATATAGAGGAACAGACGGATTGATGTCGGCCAGATCAGACACGTGAATAAGAGTAGGAAGCACAGAGAGGTCACGCATAACATATAGTGACAAATTGCAGATAAGATGCTATCAAATCCAATAATCCTGTTACATAACACCGGCTGCATCTGCCACATAAACTCAGGATAAGACAGAGTTACTCAGCAGACTCAGGAACTGCAATTTTAGCCCTTTAATAATCGTTGGAGTGTAAAATACTCCCACCGGTGACTTATGCACCTGTTCCCACCACATAAATCTCCATTACCTTGCATTAGGTGCTGTCAGTAAAGTGCTCTGCCAAGTGCGCCTCTGCATCTGACATCCATATATTCCACTTAGGTTTCCCCGCTCTACACTAGAGGAATGTCTGGCCTACATACAACTGTCAGCATGGACAGATTAAGGCGTACAATGTAAAAAATGATCATTATACTGTAAAGCAAACCTTCCTCTTACAGAGACCTTTGTAATGGTGATTAAGTGTGTTAGCGCCGGCTTGGAGACCACTATGCTGGTTACTGATCACAGTTCATCCCATCAGTTTGTGCATCCATTGTTTTATGTAGCATGCAGGTCAGCCCTAAGTCTTATTGTCTTAGCTGACTATAGATATACAGATATTAAAATGAGTACACAGTATAGATTTCTCAGTATTAGGCCTCGTTCACACGGGCGACACGGCATAGTTGCGAGAAAATCGCAGCGATATCACATCGCTGGTCCGTGCGATATCGCTGTTATTTCTCGCGGTGATACTGCGACTTTGTAGCACCACATGCGAGGATTTTCAGGATAGGCTTGAAATATAAGAACTTCCCCGAAAATACGCCATAGCTGAAGAAGAAAAAAAAAACAAAACACACATACATCACCTGTCCCGCGCTGTCAGCTCGACCGCTTCTTCTCCCCTGGTCCCCGGCACAGATCATCTTCTCTTTTGGACGGGGATTCAAAAATCCCCGCCTCCTGAAAGCGCTGTCTGTGATTGGCTGACGCTTTGCCAATCACAGCCATTCATCGAGCGCTTGCTGTGATTGGCTAAGCATCAGCCAATCACAGCGAGTGCTTCCAGGAGGCGGGGATTTTTGAATCCCGTCCAGAAGATAAGAAGATCACTGCTGGGGAGAAGATGCGGCCGGGCTGATAGCCCGGCACAGGTGATCTATGTGTTTTTTTTTTTGTTTTTTTTTCTGCAGCCAGGGCTTAAATTTTAGCTTTGACAGTAGGATTTCCTACTGTCAAAGTTGCACCGCACGAAAATCGCGTTTTCGTGCGATGCGATGCAACAGGGAGGAAGGCTCCATAGGGAAACATGGACTACAAAACCTCACAAGTTGCATGCCTATAGCGGGGCCCGCAAGGTTTTCGTGTCTGATTGTCGCATACTACACAATATCACATGTGTGAAGTAACCCATAGGAAAGCATGCGCTTCTCATACATGTGATTTGTAGCATTGTAGCAACGCTACAAAATTGCGCGACTTTGTCGCCCCTGTGTGAACGAGGCCTTAACACTAGGAATATTCGTTATGGTTTGTATATGTCTATGGTTATACACACGTATGCACTAATCAAAAGGTATATCAGATATTTTATCAAATATTCTTGATTAGCACTAAAATTGTAGAGTTTAATGGTAATTGACTGAGATTTCCTCTGTGGGACAATGCAAATGTTACTGCTCATATTTATGTGTTCATTAAGATTCATAAGCTTCCACGCCATTGTAATGATAATTATTACCCAGTGTAAATGCACAAAACAAATAACAGTAATTAGCATTCCTTGTGGAAATGTTCATTGTCTTGACTTTTTGGTTAGAAGAGTTTTTTTTCTTTTTGCAGGCAGTCAGCATTTATCAATTAAAGTCTTATTTCCTCATTTTTTGCGGTTCCAGTGTACCTTATGAAAAATGAAAGCCCTTTGCAAATGGTTCTTATTAAGGGGCTGTGCAGTAAAATATCAATATTTGCAGATGACACAGAATTATACAATATAATCAATGCAAGGGAGGACAAAGTACGGCTACAAACGGACCTACCCTGTTTCCCCGTAAATAAGACACGTCTTATATTAATTTTTGCTCCCAAATATGCGCTACGTCTTATTTTCAGGGGGGGTCTTATTTCGCCGCGGCAAATCCGTCTGTGGCTGCTAGTCCCTCAATTGGCCAGCTTTGTGGACGAAATTTCTCTGAAATCTCGTGCACATGGGACAGCAAATCTGTCACGGCAAAGCTAGGAGAAGCTGGTGGTGTGGTGCGGATTCACCGGCCACAGAAACGGAGAAGTGTGCAGCCAGGTCGCTTTAAGACAAGCGGCTGAGTGCCGTGGGTTTTGAAGCAGCGCTTTCCCGGCGGAAATCTCGCTGTTTATCGCTGTGGCCAAACTGCGAGATTTCCGCTGGAAATACGCTCTGCGAGAACCCAGCCTTAAGAATTACACACAGGTTGCCTGACTCACACACAGAGCCATAAAAAAATAAGGGCTGTAAAGTAACGTACCTGTCTGCAGACAGAAGTTCCTGTACCACCTGTAAGCAGGGATGGTATTGCAGCTTCCGGCCACCAGGGGGAGCTCATCACAGCAGACATGTACAGCAGGAACAGAACGTACAGTATGGACTTTTCCAGCCAGCAAGGGGAGCTCGCAACAGCACAGCAGGGACAGGATAACAGCAGACTGTCTGCAGATCTACCTATACATCTGGAGGTAGGAGACAACGGGGATGGCAGCAGGGGACAGGCCTCTTGACTTGCCTGCACACTTTACTATGCCTTACTATCAGGGGGTGCCTTATATTTGGGACTTCTGCAAATTTAAGGGGGTGCCTTATTTTCAAGGGGTGCCTTATTTTCGGGGAACACTGTAGATAAGCTGGGGGCTTGGGCCGAAAAATGGCAAATAAAGTTCAATGTTGATAAATGTAAAGTTATGCACACGGGCAGGAGAAGCGGATGTCACCAATATACACTAAATGGGGTACTGTAGGGAAAAGTGAGATGGAAAAAGACCTGGGGGTACTAGTGGATTGTAGACTAAACTGGAGTAACCAATGCCAGTCAGCTGCTGCAAAAGCAAATAATGTCTTGGGGTGCATTAAAAGAGGTATAAGGGCGAAGGATGAGAACATTATCCTCCCACTATATAAGGCATTTGTCAGGCCTCACATGGAAAACTGTGTACAGTTCTGGACACCGGTGCTCAGGAAATACATTGCAGTGCTTGAGGGGGTTCAAAGAAGGGCAACTAAACTAATACATGGAATGAAGGGACTGGAATACCCAGAGAGGCATCAAAATTGGGATTATTCACTCTGGAAAAAAGGTTAAGAGGCGACCAAATAACCATGTATAAGTACATGAGGGGATGATACAAGGATCTCTCCCATGATCTGTTTATACCCAGGGCTGTGACGGTAACAAGAGGGTATCCGCTACGTCTAGAGGAAAGCAGGTTTCATCGCCAACACAGAAAAGGGTTCTTTACTGTAAGAGCAGTGAGACTGTGGAACTCTCTGCCTGAGGACGTGGTGATGGCAAAATCCATAGAGGAGTTTAAGAGGGGACTAGATGTCTTTCTAGAGCGGAAGGATATTACAGGATATAAATCTTAGGTTAATTGTTAATCCGGGTATATAGGAAGGTAGGAACTATTAGGGGTTGATCCAGGGAACAGTCTGATTGCCATTAGGGAGTCGGGAAGGAATTTTTTCCCCAAAAGGGCTAATTGGCTTCTGCTCTTGAGGTTTTTTGCCTTCCTCTGGATCCACAACATAGGAGGATAAACAGGCTGGACTAGATGGACATTGTTTTCATTCGGCCTTACAAACTATGTTACTATGTTATTACAAATGTCCTATAGCTTTGTGGCTACAGTTTCCATGCAGATCAATGTGTCTACATGGTAGTAAACAGTAATTCCTCATAGTCTGATCATACATCGTACTTCCTTCAGTCTGTCCATACTGTTTACAAACTGCATGAATGTTAGCAATCTTATGCATTTTACAGTTCAGATTGGTTGGAGCAGTAAAGCTGGTTGTGTTAGTGTACATAGGCTTTAAAAGGGTTAACTCTGGTCTATAGTCACCTGTTAGGGTACATGCCTGTCTTAGAGGGAGGGTATCCTCACCTGGGAACCCCCTCTGTGAGCTAGCGAATCAGTAAGACTGGATTTACACAGGCGAGCACAATATTGAGCCTAGACACTCAGACCGATATGGTGCTTGTAAACCTGCAGTTTTTCTTGCAATTGCAATGCTTTTTGTAAGAAAAGCACATTGCATCTCTGCACATGAAAATCACATGTTTCAGTTGGAAAAATCAAAATGCATTGCACTTGCATGAATTTGTATCTGCATGCAAATGCAATGTGATTTTTTTATTTTTTTTTTCTGTGCTCCCATAGAAAATAATGGGTGATACTGCCCAAAAAAATAAGACTTGCTGTCATTTTCCTGTCTCGTGGCATCGCTGCAAGAGAGAAATCACTATGTAAATACACCTTTTGTAAATAATGGGTTATTACAACGCGTTGCGTTCTGTGCGTCTCGCATTCACACACACTGACACATTTTTCTCACCCTTCTAAACGCAGCCTAAGAGCAGCTCCCATTCTGGCAGACTCGAGCCTTCCTAACATTAGCTGCACGTTCACCTGAATGCCACGGTCAGCATCACCCGCTGCCGGTGCTTTCACATGCATTGGAATTGGTTAGGCTTTTCGGCAACAAAAAATCCTCACCAAAGTCAATGTCAAATTCTACGCCATTGCTGCGGCGAGATCCACAGCATTCCTGCGAAAGGAACAGTCAGAATCCCCACTGTCGGTACGGATTTTGTCTTAAATTCAGCGGTGTATCTGCAGCGCTCCTCGTCACCTCACAATTCTCTCAAAGCCTTTCTCTTAGTACCCAACGGTGTCTAGCAAGCGCCAAGCTGCTGGTCAGATGATGCGGAAATCACCTGACCATCAGTCCAGCGCTTGTTCGAGGTACCAGGTGAAAGGCTGAGCTGATTGACAGCTCCCCTCACCTCCCAATTCTTTGCACTATCTGGTGAAATTGGCTGTGGAAACGCACCTGGTTTTGAGTCTTACTCCACACAGATGGTGCAGATCTCTACTGTTTTGGATGTGGAATCTGCAATAGAAGTTCTGCAGACTTTGTGCCCCGTGTGAACATGCCCTCAGTGGTTTTATGGTGTTTGTGGACTTTGCTGTGGTACCTTTCAGCCGTTGCGAATTTGAGTGGCTCTAAAACAATAACACTCACATTTTGCAGAATCGGCTCCAGTCGCTCCTCCTCCGGATAAAAGAGTGTTCTGCCACCCAGTACGATTGACAACGCCGGCATTGCCTGTCCAGGCGGGAGTAGATGTTCAGCAAGATGGCAGCTTGGTGTGTGTGCGTTACAAAGGGGAGTCTGTAGCGATCAACCAGAGTTTTTTCAGCAAATTGGTGAGCGCACGCTCTTGGCACCATCCCGGGCTTTGATGAGTATTTTCTTAAGATAACTGTCAAAACTAAAAACTTGTTATTTTTGCAGTTTCAGCTTTACCGTCTCAGTTGCACGGATGATCCAGGATCGGAAAAGTTCTTGCCTCGTGTGTGGTGTCTCTTACGGAGATACCAGGTAGGTAGAGTTTGATTTGGGTAGAGGTTAAAGGAGATTTCTGGGACAGAAATACTGATGCCCTTTCTATCCTCGGGATACTTATGTATTCTTACACCTTGATGAAACTGTGGGGCTGTTTCTTTGGTACAGACCATTGCTCTTCAAAAAACAATCTGCAGTACGGGGTTTGGCCAACATACAACTCTGTACCGCTGCTAGTGACCTTAACCCCCTCAAGACTGACTGTTTTTTGACATTTAGAACCAACCAAGCAATCACAGGATAAGGGATGATTTGATGATCGTGGGGGTCTCACAGCAGATACCCCCACCAATCCCGAGAACGGTGGTCCCATTTACCCCGTCCACCTCGTTGTGGGCTTACTGCAGATAGGAGGAGACTGAGTGGAGCGCATTTTCAATGCTGCTGAAAGAGATGGTCAAGTGGCAAGCGCACGGGTATTTCCATCAGTTCCTTAGAAATTGGAGCACTGACTACACATGCTTAGCCATTGCTTCATTCATTCTGACATCACTGCAGGGTAAGTGTGATCCGCAGTGACAGGCAGAGGTAGACATGATTGATGGAAGTCTCAGTAGTGACACCTCCACCAAACAGCAAGTTATATCATATCCTGAGGACAGAGTACAACTTTCTATTCTGTTACAATTTTATTCTACAGGTCTGGCGATGCCAAATTTATGTCAGTTTAAGTTTTAGTAGTTTTGCTAATAAAAGCCATGCGTTATAGTAATTAAAAAAATTTTTTCACCACATTCTAAGATCTATCTATCTAATATAATTTTTAACCTTTTACAACCTGCGCGACGACCTCCCATGTAGTGACCGGCGCTTGTAACTGCAGGCATAGTATAGTTCCCATTGATTTCAGTGAGAGCCGTGCCTGCACTTACAAGCGTCGGACACTATACGGAGGTCGGCTATGGATGACCTATATAGCATTTCCACATCAATAGCATTTCAATGGAAAACCCCTTTAAACAGTCTCCTCCCTCCCCCCTCATACATTCTGAATCTGCCTGTATGAAGGCCAGGTAATAGAGCACTGATCTCATTGATCAGTGCTGGATACAGTTTAGATTGCCTCAGTGTTAAGGTCCTTTTACACGGCTCAAACTATTGCACCATGTGGTAGACACACTAAAGGGAGATCTGTGGGCTAAACACACAGCAGCAGGGGTAAGGTATGTTAATATTGGCTGACAGAACGGTGGAAGATAAATGGGGTTAAGGTTCTGCCTTGTTTTCTACAGGTGATGTTTGGAACAGCACAATATGAAGGCTCAGGACTGCAGGGGGCGCTCCCAGTCCATGTATTTCAAGCTTTGCACAGGATCTTTGGTGTTACTTCTGAGTGCTTTGCGTCTCCCTTGAACTGTTATTTCAAGCAATACTGCTCTGCATTTCCAGACACAGATGGATATTTTGGCTCCAGGGGGTGAGTGTTCAAATCTACATCTCCACTGCAGGATGTATCAATTTTAGTTACTCCATCAATTATTCATTATACTCTGGGTATAATGAAAGGATTTGCTGAGACAAATCCCACCTACAGACACAGTTTTGTCTCATCTGATCGGTGTAGGGGTGGGGGTTTTCAGCTCAACAAGTGAATAACTTTACAGACATCCTCACCGACAATTAGCTTTATGCCTCGTGACCCACATTTTACGTGACTGACAACTTCTTCTACTGCAGAGAAGCCAATTTGCATTTTGTCACTACAGAGGACCATAGGGATTTCTAAGAAATGAGAAAACTTTTACCAGTAGAAGTAACTTGCATATCGTGTGCTGTAAATAGAGGATGTCTTGACTCTTTGATTGCATTATTTTCTTTTTTTGTCTCTTAGGCCATGTCTCAGTTTTTTCCCAGTCAGTGGTTCATTTGAGGCCAACCCTCCATTCAGCGAAGAACTGATGGATGCCATGGTCACACATTTCGAGGTACAAGAAAAACAATATCTTTGCCTGTTGTTCTATTTCATGGATATTCTATAGGTGATCAATCTCTATCTGTACAGAAACTTCTGGAGAGTTCCGATCAGCCCCTCTCCTTTATTGTGTTCATCCCTGAGTGGAGGGACCCACCGACGCCTGCCCTCACGCGGATGGAGGAAAGTCGCTTCAAACGTCACCAGTTGGTTCTCCCGGCCTATCAGCATGAATATCGGAGCGGCTCTCAGCATGTGTGTAAGAGGTAGGAATTGTAGACATGCATTAAAGCCATTAAAGCTTTGTGAGTAGTCACCTGTTATAAAGTTGGACACATTTTCATAAAAGGCTTAAAATGCTTCCAAACTATCCATGAGCCTATCGGCCCATGCTGGAAGTTCTAGCCTTTGGAGGTCATATGTGCATATTGTAACACATCTGTAATAAGGAGGTTTTACAGATGACATTTCATCTTGTGTCATCAGTATTTTATCGTTGTTTGATCTGTATTTATGGTCGTTGGTTTTATTTTTTACTGGGCAAATAAAGATCTGTATTTGCCCGGGGGCGTGGCCAGCGACCGACATGAGCAGTCGCACGTGAGGAGGGCTCCTGAGGAGAAAATCTAAAATCCTGCAAAAATCCTGGCCAGATCCAAATCCTGAGATCCCAGACATCGCCTAGGAACTCCTAACTCCTGAGGGGACGCTGGGACCGCGCCCGGAAGCAAATAAGAGCCCCCTGAACCCATAACGGAGCCGCGGGCCGAGGGGGAGGGGGAGCGGCGCCAGTGCCCCGCTGTTTTCCCGCGCTCGGCCCGACGTGGATCTCCCCGGCTCCCCTGCCTGAGGGGCCAATTGGGGACCTAAGAGCCGCCCTTGCCCACTGAGAGCTGCCCGACGAGCCTCCCCCGGGACCCGGTCACCACCCGAGCCGACCCTCCTCCCTGACTACCGCCGGCCGGACGCGACCCGGGTGGAGGAAGACCCCCGCCGGCGGGACCCCGGCCTCTGAGACGGGACGACCTGCCCTCCCGGCGAGGGAGGAATCAGCTGTGCTGGGACTGGGGGACGAGCCGTGACTCGCAAGCCGCTCCGGCCGCCCCGCCGTCCCGAGACCTCCGCTGCCGCCCGCCCGCGCTGACGCGCGGTCCGCACGAGACCCATCCCTCCGGTCGGGAGGACTCAATCCACGATCCTGAAAGGAGTACCTGCTGCGGGGGCCCCGACCGGAGCTGCGGCTTGATCCGACGTCCGGCCCCGAGCGGCTGAAGATCCTCTGCAGTTGGCGGGGAGCTGGCCCCTCCCGAGCGGAGGGGGCTGCCTGGCTCACAGCCTCCGACCCTCTCTCTCCCGTGCAGAGGCTGCACGGACGCCGCGGCCGCACAGACCGTCCTGCTATACCTCACCACGGCCCTCCGGTGACGCAGGGCACCACAAAGAGCCCCAGCTCCAGTCCTGACAGCTGCCTCACCTGCGGACCGGCGAGCTGGGAACCTCCTTGGCTGGTTGACTTCTATCAACAGCTACCAGACAGACAGCTGCCGACCCGACCATATTACCGGTCAGTTATCCGCGACCCATTTCGCGACACCCGGCGACCCCGGGAGTTCCGTGCCGCGGTGCTCTCCTCCCCGGACCCGGCCCTGCGGAGCCGGCAGCCAAACTGTAAGTAAACAGCAGAGGGACAATGCACTCATCAAGGGACATTGACCCCTCCGGGACTATACACCGGGCAAATTGCCCACAACAATAGGCCCCTACTACCCCCCTGAGGGGAAAAACCATCTGTAGCCGCCTATACTACCACATAACAATATCTGGGGGAGTGCGTGAGGAGCGGACCGCTTGGGCCCACAGCCCCATCTACTCGACCCACTCCCCGCGGCGAATAGTGTCGTGACATAGAACCGGCACCAACTCCTATCTCTTTATTGCAATCGAACATAAACTCAACCAAACTCTATATAATTGCGACCCGGACCGCGGGACCTACGCCCTCTAACAATCACTGCAACCACATAATTACAAGGACTGAATAACTAACCAAATCTAAATCCCACAAAGTCGCATCAATCGGTTGGCTCTACCATTGGTTGCCTGCCACAAGTAACGTCATTGATACCCTCTATATTATACTACACTGAACGGGAAAAGACAGAAATCTTCACTTGTTAACAGCCAGTATAAGCACAAAACCACAAGAACTGTATAACCATCAACATCTAAGCGTTGCAAAGTCACGTCGAGCTATTGGAGTTGCCCTCCGACCCTCATCACATCAATAACCCTTGATACTTCATATATCGCAGCACGCCAAGCGGAAAAAGTCCCTTATCCTTTAATAACCACCGCAACTGTACAACCATAGCGACTCTAACCGACAACATCCAAATTCTGTAAGAGGCGTATTAATCCACCGAAACTTAAAACCTTAAAACGAAAAAGAAGAAAAGCTATCCACTCCCATAAACCACCACACCAATTTACGCCCTCCACCATGAGCACGCGGGCCAGGGGTGGCTCGGCAGCGGAGAAGCTAAAAGAGTTTGCCCACTCTAAGACCCCAGACCATACGCCGCGGCCAATACGACCTACCCAGATGAGGGAGCCTGAAGACGAGAGCGGGCAGTCTCCGGAACCGACCATGCGACAGCTCCTTGAAGCAATTAATACCTGCAAGTCCTCTCTCACCAATAAAATAGAAGAGATAAAGTCCGATGTCTCGTTACTGAGACAGGACTTGCAGAACATGAGAGGTAGAATGCGAGAAATGGAAGATCGCATCTCCAAAGCAGAAGACTCCTTACGCCCGCTCTCTGTAGCAGTTAAAAAAGCCACACGGGTAGCAGAATATTGCCAGTCCAAGACGGACGACCTAGAAAACAGGTCGCGCCGTAATAACCTACGGATAATTGGTCTGCCCGAGAAGTCAGAAGGCTCCCACCCAGAAACATTTGCCGAAACCTGGCTGAAGTCCCTGCTAAGCGACGAAACCTTCTCTACGCACTTTGCAGTGGAAAGAGCTCACCGGGTCCCAACAAAACCACCGCAGCCGGGAGCCCCCCCGCGCCCCTTCCTAGTGAGGATTCTCAACTGCAGAGACCGCGATGCGGCGCTCCGTCAGGCTAGATTAAAGGGCCCATTAAAGCACAACAATGCAACAATCTCCATATTTCCAGACTTTTCCGCCGAGCTACAAAAGCAAAGGGCCACATTCATAGAAGCCAAAAGAAAGTTTAAAGAAAGAAACATCCCGTATTCAATGGCATACCCAGCACGCTTGCGCATTGTGGCCCAAGGAAAAGTGGTTTTTCTTCAATCCCCCACCGAGGCCTCGGAGTGGCTGGATATGCACCCGCAAACACCGAAGGACGATTGATCCCGCAACATCTACGGCAGGACTTTATATCCAGTCATAGTTTGGGCGACTGATACCCCTTTGACCTATAGACGGTGAAGCGTGGGGCGATAACACCTTAGAATCGCCAATAGATCTGGCAAATACCCACGATCCTCTGTAGGCCACCGGGATATTCCCCCCCATATTAGAGGAACATCTGCTACTTCTGAATAGATTGTAGCTAAACTGTTTATTTCTGTTTGATGTTTTTGACATTTATGCCGAAATTAAGCAAAATGCCAAAGGTTAAAGGTTTAAACTGTTGTAATCTGCTCTTTAACAATATTCTTAGCAGGTCTGCACCGACACAACTCCCCTCCCTACACCTACCGATCTCCCCCTTCTCTCCCTACCCCTACCGATCTCCCCCTTCTCTCCCTACCCCAGGGACACAGAGGCAACACCTCAAGTACATACTCACATAATCAGAAATGGCTTTAAAATGCCTTAGTTGGAACGTCCGGGGTCTCGGCACCGCCCTCAAGCGAAAAGCGGTTTTTACCTATATTTGGCAAACTAACCCACACATAATAAGTTTGCAAGAGACCCACCTAACTAAAGAAAAGGCCGACGCCCTTGCAAAACCGTGGGTGCAATGGGCTGCCCACTCCTTTCACACCTCCTTCTCTAGAGGAGTCTCTGTGCTCATCCATAGGTCATTGCGTTGGAACCCTATCAATACTCGCAGGGACCCAGAAGGCAGGTTCATATTCATATTTGGCGAAATCGACTCCAAACCCTATATTATCCTATCCATCTACAACCCACCACATAATAACCTCCACCTTCTACAATCCGCTATAACATACGCACATCAATACCCCTCGGCGGGGGTGATTTGCCTAGGTGACTTTAACATGGTAATGGACTCAGCTGTAGACAGATTCCACATATCCCCTAATACGACCTCCACCCAAAACTCTTCCCTCAAACAATTAATCGAAAGTGTCGGCTGGATCGATCTCTGGCGATTTAAACACCCTGACGTGCGAGAGTTCACCTGTCACTCCCCGGGACATAGCGCGCTGGCAAGGATTGACTACATATTTAGCTCAGCGGATCTGGCATTATACCTCTCTAACATCACGCATTGCCCACGTGGCATATCCGATCACAGCCCCATACTGCTAACGCTGAAATTCCCTCAGCAAATTATAGTACCCACTTGGAGGCTCCATCCCTTTTGGTTGAAGTTAATCGGACCAGACGACCAAATGCCTTTTCACATATCCCTGTTCCTAGAGGCTCACAGCGAGAATACCCACCCCGCCCTGAAATGGGATACCCTGAAGGCTTACGTAAGGGGATTCCTTAAGTCCACCATCTCATACATTAAAAAATCGACAGCCCAGGCTGACAGAGAGCTTGAAACCCAGACAATAGAGGCCGAAAAGATGTACACATCCAACCCCATAGATGCCAATAAAACAGCCTGGCTCAGCCTACTTCGACTTCATAAACATCAAATATATGCTAAAGCTAAACGCAAATTATTCTTTACCAAGCAACATTATTTTGAACTGGGAAATCAATCCAGTCACCTACTGGCCACCCTCATTAGGCAGGGAAACAAAACAAATACGGTCCTTGGGATCAGAAGCCAAAGCGGGGTAGAGCTGACTGACGGCCCATCCATTACAAACTGTTTCAAAGATTTCTATAGTAATCTATATAACTCTTCCTCTCAGAGCACAGTGGCGGATAACCTGAGCTACTTGGAGGATTTAAACTTCCCAACTTTATCCGCAGACCAGGTCGAACTTCTGGAAGCCCCTATCACGCTGGAGGAGATCCAGCAGGTAATTAAGGATATGGCCCCTAATAAATCACCCGGTTCAGATGGTCTCCCAATAGAGACGTACCGGAAATACAGCGAACAATTAACCCCGCTACTATTAGAGACATTAAATCAAGCCCAAATAGACAACACCCTCCCATCCTCATTCTACAAAGCCTCCATAGTAGTGATACAGAAACCTGGAAAAGACCCGACAGACTGTAGCTCCTACCGCCCAATCTCACTGGTAAATGCCGATTACAAAATCCTAACCAAAATCCTAGCAACTAGATTAAATCAAGTGATTCTATCCATTGTCCATCTGGACCAGACGGGTTTCATGCCTGGGAAATCCACGACAATAAATATCCGTAGAGTCCAGACGGCTATGCAACTGGGAAAGCAATATAATATGCCCTGGGCTTTAGTCTCATTGGACATGGCAAAGGCCTTTGACTCACTGGAGTGGGCTTTTCTTGAGGCCTGTCTGGCCCGCTTTGAATTTGGACCCAAATTTCAACAATGGATCAAAATCATATATAAATCCCCGAGCGCGAACGTAGTGGTAAATGGCATCCCATCACCCGAATTCCAACTGGCAAGAGGCACCCGGCAGGGATGCCCTTTGTCCCCGGCCCTATTTGCCATAGCCATTGAGGCGTTGGCGATACGTCTGAGAGATACCCCTAATGTAAAAGGTATTAGATGGATGGACATTGAGAGTAAGGTGGGACTATACGCGGACGATACAATTCTTTTCCTATCAGACCCAACGAACTCATTCTCCCAGGCCATGACCCACATAGACAGGTTTTCCAGTTTTTCAGGTCTATATGTCAACTGGTCTAAATCGACAATCCTATACACAAACTCCAACCCCGGAAACGACCCCTACGTAACTAAATACGGGCTAAGACCAGTCCAGACATTCAAATACCTGGGAATACTAATGCCGTACGACCACAACAACGCTATAGCAGAAAATATAGACCCGTTGCTGGACGATATGAGACACAAACTAAAGGGATAGACCAAACTACCACTCTCTGTGGCGGGGCGCATAAACCTTATTAAAATGGCCATACAGCCTAAATGTTTATATATACTACAGCACATGCCAGTAACAGTCCCCAAACGCCTCTTTCGGACACTAAACTCCCTGATCATCTCCTTTGTATGGAACTCCACTCGTTCCAAACTAAGCTTGTCGACACTACAAAGACCCAAAGAGCAAGCCGGAATGGCCCTCCCGGACCTCCGACTCTACTACTTGGCAGGACAGCTGAGGAACATACGGACCTGGGTCTTGAACCGGGAGCTGCCCATAGCAGACAAACAACTGGTGAAGCAAGTAAAAGGCAATAATCTTTTAAATTACCTAGAATTCCCACAATATACTAACCCCTCCGACGTGGTCCCACTTCACAGACTAGCTCTTGGGGTGTGGAGGGAGGTGAAAGCGCTACAACGATACCGAGACATAATACCCGAGCTCTGTCTCTGGAATAACCCTGGTTTCGCCGCCCTACAATCAATCCCAGATCCACAATATTGGATGGCCCAAGGGGTACACACACTAAACGACATATACACAGACGAAATACTCCCTACATTCACAGAACTACGTGACAAGCTGCAGTCCCCACATCTCCAACTATTCAGATACTTCCAGCTGAGACACGCCCTAAATACCCAATTCCCACCCGCTTCAACACATATATCTAAATTCCCTACAATCGGCATCCTCAAGTCTCAGGGACCTAGGGGGCTAATCTCGGCCCTATACACACATCTCCTCTCGGCCAAAATAGCCCCTAACCCACCTGTAGCATATGATAAATGGAAGCAAGTTATTCCATCTCTCACACCCGAGGAATGGCAGGACATCTCCGAATCCCACCTGGTAGTTTCCCCTGCTGTAAATAATAAATTAATCCAACTATACATAACGTACCAAGCCTATCTCACCCCTAGCCGCTTATACAGAATGGGCGCCGCATCCTCAAATGCTTGCCACAGGTGCCGTCAACCAGAGGCGAACTTCTGGCACTTGATATGGGAATGTCCCCCAATTAATGAATACTGGTCGGAAATTACCAACCTCATAAACACACTATTGCCTCCCCCACTGACTATTGAATTAGACCCCAAGGTGGCGCTGTTTAGCCTGTTAGAGGAGGAGGTATGGCCACACCATACCCGCACCTTTCTTGAAAAGGTCCTGTTCATGGCCCGGAAGACAATAGCTATGAAGTGGATGGCGGTGGAGGCTCCCTCCATCCTACACTGGACCCAAATGGTAAACACCGTAATCTCCTACGAGAAAATCATCTACCAAAACAGAGGATGCCCCGCCAAATTCGGGAAAGTATGGGGGATATGGATTGACTCCCACTCTACCCTACAAATGGAATAGCCCCGAATCCCGACTTACACCCCCCCCCCCTCAGATAAGTGTCAGCAGACCTGCACCACAGTTCCTCTATTAAGACCGAAACAAACCAGAGCAGAACCGTTTTGAAAAAGTTATAAAGTTTATTGTTGTCAAGTTATTCAAGGAATACAGCAATAAGTTATATGGATTTAAATACAATGGAAATATATGTATGAACGACGATACAACTAACAAAATTCTTTGTATTCTGTATTCTACAATGCTTCAGTTTTCTTAAAATAAAACGAATAAAAAAAAAAAGATCTGTATTTGCCCAGTAGAAAATAATACCAGTCAATGCAAATACGGAGGCAAAATCAGACTAAGGCCTCATGTCCACGGGGAAAATCAGGCCCGCTATGGATTCTCCATGGAGAATCCGCAGCGGGTCCCTCCTGCCCCGCGGACATGAGCGCTGAAAATAGAATATACTCACCTGCAGCGGTCCGTGCGTGTCTTCCCTTCTTCCCGTCCGGATCTTCTTTCTTCCGCCGCGCCGAAGCAAGAAGATCCGGCCGGGAAGAAGGGAAGACACGCACGGACCGCTGCAGGTGAGTATATTCTAATTTTAGGTCTCCCGCGGATCCGGACTGCTTCCATAGGCTTTAATAGAAGCCTGCGGGAGACCCGCACGAAATGGAGCATGGTCCGGATTTTTTCACGCGGATCCGCGTCTGCAGGAAAAAATGACATCCGCAGGTATTTAACTACCTGCAGGTGTCTAATGCATCCCTATGAGGTGCGGATCCACGTGCAGGAAAAACACTGCAGATTTTAAATTTTAATTTACAAGTGGACATGAGGCCCAAGGCCTCATGTCCACTTGAAAAATACAATCCGCGCAGAATCTGCAGCAGATTCCGCGCGGATTTGTTTTAAATGGTATTTTTTTTGCATGCAGATATCCGCACACATTGCTATCAATGTGATAGCAATGTTGCCGATTCGTGCGGAATCCGCGGCAAATGGAGCATGCCAGGTTTTTCTCCCGCGCGTGAAAAACGCAATTCTTTTAAAATTCCATCCGCGGGTGCAAAAATCTATTTAATGGACTGCGGATGGCCAATGATTCCCTATGGGCAAAATCCGCTGCGGAATCCGCAATTCCATTTAGCTAGTGGACATGAGGCCTAAAGCAGTGTGTGCTGTGTTTTGAAAATACCATTATGTAAATAGATATAGATTTACTTTAGCTCCTTATTAGAGTCTGCAAAACACGGACTAAATGTGGAATACAAATATGTTTGTCTGAAAGAGGCCTTATTGTGTATTTGCTTCATAGTAACTTATCTGTTACGTTTCTGTGTATTCCTGTCCTCATGTTACATATACATATATATATATATGCGTAACATGAGGAAATACGTATTTGATCCCTTGCTGATTTAGTAACTTTGCCCACTGTCAAAGACATGAACAGTCGGTAATTTTTTGGGTAGGTTCATTTTAACAGTGAGAGATAGAATATTAACCTACCCTAATAATTATAGACTGCTCATGTCTTTGACAGTGGGCAAACGTACAAAATCAGCAAGGGATCAAATACTTATTTCCTTCACTGTATATACAGTGTGTGTGTATGTGTATATATATATATATATATATAATCTTTTCTAGCCTACAATATTTACTGATCTGTGCTAAATTGTACATTTCTCATTTCTCTCCACAGAGATGACCTGTATTACAAGGCCGTACACAATACCGCCATACTGTTTCTGCAGAATGAAGCAGGCTTCCAGAAGTGGACCCCAACCCCGGAGCGTGTTCAGGAGCTGAGTACATCATATAAACACTCGGGAAGGTTCACCAATTCCTCTTCTGGGAGCTCTGAGAAAGAATCCACAAAGGAGGAGGGCACCAGCAAGGACAGTGTAAATAATTAGAAGCATAGATGGAACATAGACATTCCCATTTCTGTGGGCAACACACCCTAATCATTAGGGCGGGACGTAAATCTCCATTTACTAGGACACAATTATGGTCTCTTGTCTGTGTACTGTACAGCTGATTTCTGAGACCACCTACCACTTTGTAGGACACAGGAGCAGTATCCCAGGCTGGCTGATGCTGGGGCGAGGATGATACTATGCCTGTGTCTTCTCTATCTGTAAGAGACGGCCATTAGTCCTCTGCCATGTGGGATGGCCACATTGTTCTGTGTGGAGGTGTTGGAGAGAGGAAATAGCGCTGATGTGTGAAGTTGTGTGTGTGGTGCTCTGCTCATGTGTATGAAGTTGTGGATATAAACTCTTTGCCTCCTATGTAAGGGGATGTATGTAGCTCTCCCATGTATATAGCTCTCCACAGCTGCCTCTCCGCAGTATCCTCGGTGTTGTTAGGAATTTGCATGTTTTATCCTCCCTTGGCATTTTGTGTGTACGTGCAGATTTTCTTTTCTGGTATTGTGATTGTGCACGTCGGTTATGTGCTAATTATTCTTTGTAATTAATTTAATGTTTAACCATTTTATTACTTTTATCAAACAAGTAAAAGGTCTATTTTTGATTTCCGTCTCCGAGTGTTAATGCACCTAAATCAATAACACTGATCCAAGCTGTGTGTGCATGTGGAGGAGCAGCACCGAAGCCTATTATCTCCCAGAACACCGGTCACAAAACAATGCACCGAAGAACATTTACTCTTCTAATCATCTTCAATGATCATTTTGCTGTAATAAGTATTACATTAAGCTTAAATGTCAGCATATGGGCTGGCTGTGGCATTCCTTTGCATTTGTTCCAACCACCTGCTGTTCCCTTTGATTTGTCTGCTTTATGTCTGCAGAGCTTTCATATTTTCTACTATGTTTACACGTTTGTGTTTTGTTCTAGTTCAAAGAGATTTCTAATAATGAAAAGTAATGAAGCATTCTCCTAATAGATTTGGGGATTTCAAAATTTGCACTCCTCTCTAATAGTAACAAAAAGTCAACTGCATAGACAGTCGCACGCCCTGTGATCAATACTTTTGTAGTAATACCACTTCCTTAGATGGGGTAACTCACCAAAATCAATAAATAATTTAAGCAACCCTCTGGGCCTGGAGAAACAAAGATGGCTGCATCGGCTTCTCTAAATGCCTGATGCATACTGTGTATTAGTATGTATCATATGTGTACGACACTGCGCCTGCTTTGATTATCTAGTACTGTCCATGTAAGCAGCACTGGCCAGTCAGATCAGCATGCACTGTCATAGACTACCAATGCATAGTGTGCATCAGATAGTCAGAGAAGCCAATGCAGCCTTTGTTTCTCCAAACCCGGAGGGTCGCTTTAATCGCTGTGGGTCTGGATGCGGGGACCTCAGGATCATGAAATGGTGTACCCCAAGTCCGTTAGGTGAGGGGAGCAGTGGTGCACATGCATGACCAACGCTCCCTTCACTTCTGTGAATGTATCGCTCTACTCAACCGGTGAACTCGGGCGTATACCATTCTCATGATCCCTGGGGGTCCCAACAGTCAGACCCCTAACGATCAATTATTTATTGCCTATGCTTTGCATAGGTCATAAGTGATTTTGGTGGGATAACCGTTTAAAAGCAATCTATCAGCAGGTTTATACGTCCCGAACCACGGCCAGCATGAACCTGGGACAGGTATGTACACTGCGCCTATATAGGTCTTATTCTGATACGCTTTGAAGATGCTCCGAGTTACAGGGGCAATCCTACGCCATCCTATACAGCAGAGTGACAGCTCTCTCCTTGTTTGTGTATAGGGAGAGAGCTGTCAGGCAGGGTGAGGCTGGCACAGGGCTGTCACCATGATTTGCAACCCATTTGGACAGCATCTTCAAAGTGTGTTTATTCTGAAGCGCCATTGTGTTTCCAGATAAGACATACACGGGCGCAGTGTGCATATATTGGTTTACTACTTTAACATCCATGGGTGCGACATTTCCTATGCTTTAAATGGAAAAGAGGTGCTATGATAACCACTTTTTGATCCATGCATTAAATGAAGGAGTAGATCTGTACATTAGTACCATCATCTCTGGAGAACATTTCTCATTGGCTTATACACAGTGTATACCTGTCCACATCTCTGCTTTATTCCTCTGTCCTCCCATCCTATGTCCTTCACCTAGAGTATTCACAACGCCATGTATGAGCACAGTAGTGGTCCTTATTTATATCTTGCTTCAGTCGTATAATGGTATTTGGCGCCATTATAGTTGATGTTTTTTGCTTTTTTTATTACATGAATAAAAGGAATATAATACATACTGTTTACATCATCAGGATATTAGAAGTCGCCATACGTGTTCCATAGCTTGTGATGTAGTAACTCCTGGATGTATTATGCTTTCGGCCAGGTTCACACTAGTGTACTTCGTTTCAGCGCCATCTGATGCGTTTTATGTATCAGTAATTAATTCTTTGTTGAAAGCACAGGAAAGCTAACATGTACTTAGTGAGAATCTGGCTGATATTATATACCCCCCTGCTGTTGTCAGGGCTTTAGAACCTGAAATATTAATCACTGTTCGGAAACCTGATATTTTTAAGGTCACATACTGATGTATAATGAATAAAAATGATATTGTAACTAGTCAGATTTTTTTCCAGAAGTGCGTCGCTCACCTAAGAGGTTTACAGTCAGTGTATAGCTCCAGCCCTTCTCACCGTATGGTATGTGATATACAAGTCTATTGTATAAATAATTTATTATTGTCATATTTCTCTGGAATTCTATGGACGCAGTTTTATTTTACCTGACGAGAACAAACAATATGGCAGCTACCACCTATTTAAATAAATAAATGAATTAAAGCACCTGCCTGGAGCACTTTATCCCTGCATTCTTCACTTTCTTTCTACCACCTAGATTTCAAAGTATACTTGATAGTTCTTGTACTCCATACTGATTTTCATTCAAGTCCATTTTGTCTCCTATGATGGTTTCTAACTTAACACAGCCTTTTTTTCCACTTTTGGTTTTTCATTCCCCATTTTCAAAAAAGCATATCTTTTATTCATCCATTGATGTAGCTGTCTGAGAGCTTACTATTCAATGTACCATACAGTGTACTTTAACATTTTAAGATCTTTCTAAGTGGAGTGAAATGGGAAAAGAGTGCATTTCTGCCATCTGGGAGGGGGAAAGGGGTTGTCTTGTTTTATGGTTTATGGTGTACACACCGCAGCGAAAATGGCATAACTTTACCCTATGGGTCAGTGCAATTATGCCAATACCAAATTTATAGTTTGTTTGTTTTTTGCTGATGACATATCTTAGGAAAAAAATTCAATTATTCCCTGAAGCCATAACTTTTTTTAAAATTTTTCCATTGATATAGCTGTGTGAGGGTTTGTTTTTTATGGGACATCCTGTAGTCTTATTGGTACCATTTTGGAGTTCCTATGACTTTTTGATCACTTTTGTTTTCTTGGAGACGAGGTGACTAAAAAAAATGAATTTTATTGTTTACCTACAAGTAAACCTTTAAACTCCTCTTTACATTTTATTTAGTCCCCACAGGTAACTTGAACATGCAATTCTTTGATCACTTATACAGTATAATGCAATACCACAGTATTGCATTAGACTGTCAAAATACGGTATATCTGTCAAAATGTTCCACAGGCGTCTCTTGATAGGCAATTGGTCATGACAACCCTGGGGTCCTTCAGAAGGCACCAGGCTACCATAGCATTTAAATGGCACCTACTGATTTCATTGCGTGGGGCCATTTGGGACCCCTAAACACTAATCAGGGCATTTAAAGAGTTAATAGCGGTGACCAGTATAAATTCTTTTTACGGTTGTTGCAGCCGGGTGTCAGCTGTCAAAGACACTTGGCACTTGCCGTGTATGGAGTTGGTTCAGCTCCTAGTCCTGCTCCATACAAACCCCACATGCCGGGTCATAGCTGTACACCCTGGGGTGTGAAGGGATTAAAGACTATGGAATGCTTTTGTTTAGATTTTGTTTTTGTCCAACTGGTTTTTAGTAAATTTCAGCTGTTTCCTCAGAATGCTTACAGTATCTTCTAACTTACTGTAGGCCAGGAGGACCAAGATTTTTCTTAAATTCATCAGGCGGATGGATCAGGAAATGGGGGGAGACCTGTTCCCACAGAGCTCTGGTCTAAATCCTATGTGCTTTCACATAAAATGAATAGATCAATAAAATTACAGGAGCTCAACTTCAAAATAATTTCACAGTGTTATAGAACTCCAGTCAGACTGCACAAAATACACCTCCAGCACTCTTCAGATACTGAGGGGTATATGTCAGACACTGGGTTCTATGTTGCGCATATGGTGGGACTGTCCCCTCATTGCTCCACTCTGGCAGAGTGTCTCACGATTATACCGAGTCATATGTGCATCTTCACTGCAGGTCACACCGGAGTTGGCGCTCCTATCTATGCCCCCGGGTCCAATCTTTCAGTTTAAAAAAAGGTCTGCTCTGGCACTTTATTATGGCAGTGTGACAGATTATCCCCAGATATTGGAGACAGAGTGTTGCAATCCCTAGAATAGCGTGGCTGGGGGGCCATGGACTTCTTGAAATATATGCAGGAGTTCAGATGTAGTGATCTTGAAACAGAGTACTCAAAATTCTATGTCACTTGGGCCGTCTGGGTGGAGTTCTGAGACGCACTCACTCACGTCTTGGCTGAGGAGTGGATCTGTTATATGAGTATAAATGACTGACTAAATACAGAAATCTGAAAAATATTCAAAAATGTTTGTGACCTCAGGGTACTTCCCCCTGCCACCCCACCCCCCCTAAATTCTTTTTTTGACCCTTTCTTTCTGACTCTCTTCCCTTCTCACTTTCTTTTGATTTTCTTCTCCAACTTTATACATATACTTTCATATAACTTTGGACTGAAAAAGATGCTGAAGGGGCACAGGTGCTGTTGGGGGGTTCCTATGGCCTGAGGACTTGGGGGACTCGTTGGGCAGGACATGGAATAGTGTTGAAAATTTTATTCTTTTTATATACTTGGACAAGAAAGCGAATCATTCGTTGTGATGGAAGAAGTTATTAAACCTAGTAGTGTCAAATATATATACGAAATATGTCTCTTGGTTATGGTAAACCGTTCAGCTCAATAAGCAATGTTTTATAGTTAAACTTTTATTATAATTTTTTTTTATGATTGTTCAATTAAATCCGTCAGGCAGGATGACTTTTTTTTCAGGACTGATTGTAAGGACAGGAGGGAGAGCTTGAGGAGACTAAAAAGATGCAGTTTATAACGGAGGCATGGACATAGCTATAGGGGGTACAGAGGTAGTCATTGTTACCAAGCCCTGGAATTTAAGGAGGCCAAAAGGCCCATTTATCACATGAGAAACATCCGTATTATAAATGGCACGTGGCGGTATGGAGCCCTGTTACAGATTTTGCATTAGGGACCAAGAGCTTTTAGTTACATCTCTGCACAGAGAGAAGACAATAGCAGTTCATATTGTAACAGTGAAGGAGAAAATGAATGTTTACTTTATTGCCAGGGGAGAAGTTCAGCCTGCAGACACTGCATTGTCAACTGTTTGTGACCACAAGGGAAGACTGACAGTGCAATATCTTGATCCTACAGTATATAGAGCAGATTGACAGTGTGCGGAGCTTCCTCTGTAGGTTTGAGACATCGCATTGTCAGCCTTACCTCCCAGTCACAAAAAGCTAACAATATTATGTCTGTAGGCTAAACTTCTTCCCCGGCAATAAAGTAATCATTCATCTCTTCCTTCAAGGCTGCAGCATGAACTATCTTCTCCTTGTTCTTCTGTAGTAAACTACATTTTTCACATCTCCAGACCCTCTATCATTACTATTTAAGTCAATAATATGTTAACCTATCCCAATATAGCATGTTATTCCCATAGTATTGCAGTGCAGGCTTGGGAGCTCTGCCTGCATCTTCAGTTGCAAGTATCAGCTGTATTATACAGCTTGCAAATGAGTTGAATGCTCCCTGAGGTAGGTTGGGTGATTAGAGTAGGAGTCCTATTCCAGTACAAGTAAGAAGAACCACTACACTCCAATATGCAGTTGGTGATGTGAACATTTTTTTTTACACAGGCAATCCAAAATATGTGACGCTTAAGAGTACCTATGCTTTTGGAGGGGTGGTAGGATTTGACTTAGAAATATGATTGCAAGACACTTTATATTGTATTCAGAATTTTACATTTGGTTTACAATGCTTGTGCTCCCCCCTGCACATGGCTTCTGACAGCTGCTGCAAATGCTACAGAGCAGAAGTAGTTAACTCCGACCCTGTGAAGTTGCTGGTTCTGGTAATTGCAGGCGCACCCCTTACTGATTTTAATGACAGTTGCACCTGCAATTACCAGCGCTGTTCACTACACAGGAGGTCGGAGCTAACTGCTTCCCTCCGTACCCGTGTGTAGTGATACTGATGGCGTCCTTAGCGGCGGACCCCAGCCAATCAACTTTTGATTACTTATCCTAAGCATAGGTCATCAATAGTACTTGCCAAGAAACCCCTATAATCTGTACACTGCTTCTTAGCAAGGGGTCTACGGACTGCAGAGTCTCTGTAATGGGGAACTGTCTTATTGGCTCTCTTACACTCCAGACAGAGACCATCTCAGCAAAGCCTGTCTCCGGGGCATAGAATAGCTGATAAGATCGCTCCCCTGTGCAGAGACTGTGCAGGCCGTACACCACTCACTAAGAAGTGGTGTACGCATAGAAATGGCAGTCTGCAGCAGCTGACAGAAGTTGTGTGCAGGGAAGTTTAGAAGAATTGTAAAAAAAAAAAAAGGAAGCAAAATCCTCTTATTAAATATATTACAAAGGGTCTTATAATCATTTTCCAAGTCAAATACCCTCTCCCCCAAAAAACTATGGTTACTCTTTAAGTCCACCCATATATATGGACCTTTGGCAAACCCAATTGCATCTGGTATGTAGTGTATTATCCAAGTGAAATAGCTGTATGGCACTAAGGCAGAAGACATCACTTACATGTAAGGCGCCTTAATGTGGTTTAAACTTCATAAGTGCCTACCGGCCATTCAAATGAATGGAATATATAGGTGTGCCTAGTCCGTCAGAGCTTTCTGCCTTGACTCATAGAGTTGGGGTCTTGAGCAGTGGACTTACATAGGACATATAGACAGGTGATGTCTTATTGAGGCCAACTCTTAATCCATTTTATGTGTGTAGCTTTAGGGATCTTACCCGTGGCCAGATTATAGTTCCCATCTTGGCTTTTCATGGCTCAGTTGGGAAAATCCGGCACTTTGCTACGACCACCAGTTGGAAAGAGCCAAGCCTACCAGTGTTTCCATAGTTCTCATTCACCTCAATGAGAGCTACGGAAACAATGCTGCGCTAAGCACTCGGCTCTTTCTGTAGGCTCCGGCTGGGTGGCCAGTAGCCATAGCAGTGCCCTCTGAGCTATGAAAAGCCGAGATGGGAATACCCCTTAAAGCTATATTTTTTAAATCCAATTATGGACTTTCCTAATTCCCTCGGATAGGACGCACAGAGCCGTAATACATCTGCATGCACAAGCCCTTGCTTGTGCTTCTGTAAAGGCATAGTGACAGCTGACACACGTCAGACAGTGGTTAAGTGTAGAATAAGGCACGCAGGATACTGTAAATGTTGAATAGATAGTGGCATAAAAGAAATCACAGGGTTCAGCCGACACCTTGCTACTCTACAGTCAATTAATTATACAAGCCACTGGCATACATTCTTCATGACCTACCTTTTTAGGAAACCAATCTCCACTAACCATTTTTGCTCTCTATATTTAGAAGTGATATAAAGTATGGTTCATGGGATGTCAGCCGCTCCTATGAACACGCTGCATTGCTCTCTAGCAATAAAAGCATTAATGCTAAACCCATAATTCTGCAGGATTCACATGGGTGGTTGATACTGCACCATCTGGTTTGTGTTCACTTACAATATGTGGCGACCAGCAAGTATAGTCGTGGGCAGGACCTTTTAATCCAGCCGCAATCAAAATACACATTATTTTTACTCTAAATCAGCTGGCTTTTTTTTTTTAGATGGTCGAAACCTGACACTGATGGTGCTTAATCCGGGACTTTGGAGCTAAATAATCCATATGGTAAGCATTAATCAGAATTCCTTCTTGTCTTTTACCACTGTGATAGCTTTGTGTCATACATATAATGCCTTAAGTTTACATGATCTTCATACTGTTCTAAAGAGAGAGAAAGAGAGTTAAGGCTGATTTAGACACAACGAGAATCGCTCAAAACTATCTTTTGAGCGATTTTCGTTCTGTCTAAATGCACTGACTGACATCGTGCAGTTTTTGTGCACGAGTCGTTGGTCGCTCACTTAAAGTTTTCTTGAATTGAGCGATCAGCGGAGCAGGCTGTTATCACAGCCGTCTGCGCTGATAAGATTCTCTCTGCCTGTGTCCTGCCGTGAATTCACAGCGGGGCACGGGCAATAAGCATGGAGAGCACTACAGCTGTTTTGCTTATGCAAAACAGCTGTATTGTTCGGCGAGAGATAGCGGCGGTGTCCCGCTCCACCTGCATAGCTCTTTAGTAGCTACTTAGCTGCTATAGAGTAGGCAAAGATGATCGCTCAAAACTGTCACTCAAACTGTCGTTTGAGCGACTTTTGAGCGATCATCTCTCAGTGTAAATGGGGTATTACCCGAGGCCAAACTTCGTTGTAAACCTAGAAAATCTACATGCATATCCTGTTGCCTCCATGTTGTTCATATGTAATTGCACAAGCTGCATATTAACATATATGTGAGCATGCCACCAGAATACCGCCACACAATAATACCGTACAGTGCTCACAAAAGTTCCAATCAGTGCTCAAGTAATATTGCCATATGCAACGCTAATCATATGTACTGTCCACATAATACTCCACAAAGTAGTGCAATTGACTTGCCAGGTAATACTACCATACACCACGGCATAGTGCTAGGTGGTTGTAGGGTATATTTTAATCAGGGATGGTAAAAAGCTTATTAGTCACTTTCCAGGGGGTCCAGGTGGAAAAGGTGTTGAAGTGGTTTTCCAGACAAATACTTTTGATGATTTGGGGCTCCTGCAGATGAGCATGACGTATAAATGCTTGCGAGAGCATGACTGCTGCTCACTACACTTTTTCGCTGCTGGGCCTGTTCACAACAGCGCGGGATACACTCGTGCCGTTTTTGAACTGTCTGCGCAACCTAATTAGTCGCCAGTGTTATCAATTAATAATGTGAAATCGTGCAGTTCTGTACGTGATTTTGTTCAGGAGACTCCAATGGTGCCTTGGGTGCGCAAATGTGCACAGAAATAGGGCATGTCATGTATATCTTGAAGAGAGCGAAAATATAGGTCAAAAACCCACAATGGGAGGAAACCCATTGGAATCAATGGGTTCTATTGTCTGGGGTTTGTGAGAGCGAAAACACGCACAAAATCGCCTGTGTGAAGGAGCTCTCATCCCCAGGATAGGTGACTAATAGTTGATTAGCTGGGGTCCACCGCTCGGGACCCTGGCCGATCAGCTGACTGGGTGCCTGCTGTCAGTGCCACATCACATAGGAGTACAGAACAGAAGCAAATCACTCTGACTCCCTATGTAATGGCGGGCGTTGGTAATTGCAGTGGCAGCTGTCATTGATTTTAATTACTCTGCAATTACCTGTCCCAGCCACTACACAAGGGTTGGAACTAATTGCTTCCGATCCGTATCTGTGTGTTTTTGGTGCCGACAGTGGGCAGCTGATCGACCGGGAACCTGCACAGGTCACTCCTGCCGATTCATCTATTGAGGAACCGTCTTGAGGAAAGGTCATTAATGGCATTTGCCAGGAAAACCCCTTTAAAGAGATATTCTCATCTCAATCTCTCATGGCTGAAATCTGAAAACCCACATCTATGTGCCATCTGCCTTTACCGGGGATTATGGAAACGGCCAAATGGGGCTGTCTTACACTGTTTCTGTTCACACTTCTGGAGACTTAGAATGGTAAGGGGATTTATGGTTCTAACTGCTCTAAGGCAATAGGTGTGTTAATAGTGAAATCCCTGGTGGTCCTTTACTTCTGCCCCCAAGTATCTGAAACAGGACATGTTTTTTTGGATTTCCTTAGTATTACAAAAGTTATGTAGTAGTCAGTGCCTCAGAGAGAACACCTGTGTCAATTCATATGAGCAATCATGACCTGTTCAGAGACCTTGAGTAAACAAGGAGCAGGGAAGGGTCTAACAGTAAAAGGGAAGGAGTTAATAGTAAAATTCCTGGTGGCCTAGAGTTGTGAACAGAATGATTAATTTCCTGGTGGCTATAGGATTTAAATGCATTGATATCCAGGTGGTTAGTTCCAGCTCCTTGTGCACTAACGCTATCCAATCAGCCATACAGAGAAGTGTAGGCAGGAGCTATAGAGGACTGTGCAGCTGACGGAATAGATGCTTAGTGTACGGTAATTGGAAGAGTTGACAGTGGTGCAGCATATCATCCGTCCTTGGTGAGGAACCCTAGGAAGGAGGGTCTCTGGAAATTGCCCAGTGTGTCCCACTTTATTGCCTTCTTTTTCCCTTTTTAAAAGAAGCTACCAGAAAAGGAGATATGAGAATTTTAGCAGGTTCAACTGAGACAATCCACCCGAGGTTTGGTTTCACGCCGCACCTAGCTTTTAGCAAAGTTTGACCACAACCACCGAAACAGGGTTCTACCGGTTTGGTTCACTCAACACTATTGTTGACTAGTGGTCATGCTTGGTAGGAATCGGGTACATGTGCAGCGTTTATTATATCATGTGTAATGATAATGGATATCAGTAGATGATGTGTCTTAATATAGGCTTACTCACCTTGTAATCTTGGTTTGTTTCTGGGCTTCAGTAGACAAAAACAATGTTTTATGATCTTGCAAATTGGCTATTTTGTTAGACAGCCACAATAAAGATCCCATTGGCAATGACAATCTTCCCTTCATGCCTTATCCACACTTACAGCTCTTACAGTCTCACGATTTCCACCTAACACGTCATACTTCATCTTCTGTGGTAGGAATAAGGAAAGAGGATGAAGAGAAGGAAGTTAGAATCTTGGGGATAACTGGAGGCACATCTGAATTCTCAGGTTCTGAATTAGTTTTTAACCTAATTTCAACCAAATGTCCTCAATCTCATGCATTGGTTTTCCCAAAAATCGGCCATGCTGGAAGGTTTGAGCTGGAGGCATTTACTACAATGGTGTACACTTCATTTAAGGTCCTACCATAGCTTCTTGGCTTTGGCTGATCTCCAGCCAATCCCAAGGACATACTTCTAGATGCCAACCCTCTAGGCGGCAGCCTGTTCTTATTCCTGTCTATTCATAAAAACCTTCAGTGATTTCAGACTTTAATACTTTTGCTCAATATCACTTGCTGCAATTTCACATATTTACCAGTTTGTTATAAGATCCTGGAAACATTATTACAAACACCTTTTTACTATCAACTACAGTCTCCAATAAAAAGATTGCAAGTGCTTTAAAAAAAAAAACAACTTTATTTTTCCATAAACAGCGCCACTCTTGTATAGTGGTTGCACCTGGTATTGCAAGTCATCTGAATTCAAGTGCATAGAGCTGACGTGCAATACCAGTAACGGCTCACGGACAAAAGTTGTGCAGGTTCTGGGGAAAACTAGTGTGTTTTTTGTTTGTTTTTTCTTAGTCTCCTCCAACCCCCTGAGGTTATTGTTATTGCATCTACTGTATGTATGTAGTGTTAGCTCAATCATGCATACAGCATATTAGCAGTTGTACTGTGTGCTTAGTAAATAGAAAGGTAGAAGTAGAAATTAGGACAGTTGTCAGGCTGCAGCCAGTACCGCGTTCTCCTGATATAATTGCTCATTAGCTGCATCTCGTTTTATGCTGTTTATATGCAGAAACTCTTTCTTGTCTTTTAATTCACATTTTCTCTTTTATCCTCTAAGTAGTTTTTACTGTACCAGTGTCATATACATTGCTTCAGATTAGCATAATTTTTCTTCTCGCAGACACAAACGATGTGACCCATTTTTCCACAACTTGCGTCATGTCTCATGTTTAAAATTTTGTAGGTCGCCCCCTGCCCCCTTCTTAGCACTTGAAGCGTGATTCGTTATACTGCACACTTTTCCCTTCTACCAGAAGGTGGCGCTGCTGTTGATCTACTTTAGATTTTCTCAGCTCAGTTATTCCAGAGTCCTATATGGCTCCCTGTTCTTCTATTCTATGGACTGCTACTTTCTTCCTGCTAAGACTGTGACATATTAGCTTTGACTTCGTTCATTTATTGCCATTCAATATTCCCTCTCTTTCATTTACTCTCCATTGTGACTAATAGTTGCTGCAAAAAACACCATATCCTAAAGTGGCTTGAAGTAATCCGTTCCCTTTTCTCACATGAAGGTCTAGACTATGTCCCACAGTGCCGACGGCTTTATGGGAATCTGCACATCTCAGGGACCTTTCACACTGCGGGAATAAATTGCTGCTGCGGAATTCCACACCAAAATCTGCAGGGCTACTTGCGGATTTTAATGCAGAATTGCAGCTGATTTAAGCCATTTTCTTCCTTCCGCATTAAAATTAGCATGAAATTGTGCAGATTTTGGCGTGGAATGCGTAAAATTCCACCCGTGTGAAAGGTCCCTGATGATCTGGTGCTGTTCTGTAACTAATCTGTGTGACACCTAGATGCAATGATAAATAATCCCCCCCAAAATACTCATCCGCACCTGGTGGAGTTTTCCGGAAGTAATTTAGAGAGGTTGCAAATGGGGTGAGTGAGATATGGGGCCGCTAATCCCACCCGCATATCGCGCTCACCATCCATGTGAAGTCCCCAGGGATGCGAGGCGTTTTCATAGCAAAACAGACTCGCGTCACTTTGGGATAAAGGGAACTTCCGCCACGGCTATCAGCCTTAGGCCGGCTGTCGACGGGCGTTGCAATATAAAGCCGCAGGGAAGCATTATGTCACCGTCATGGATAGGCTCATCGCGGCAAATCGTGGCATGCTGCAATTTTTATTCGTAAGCAGAAAATCACCGCGTTCATTGTGTTACCTATGTGCGGATTATCGCCGCGGGAAACGCAGTCAAATATCGTCCGCGGACAGGTGGCCTTAGGGTCTGTTCACACGTGGCTAATTTATTGCAGGTTTTCAGCCACAGGAAAAATCCACAGCAGATCTGCAGCAAAATCTGCATCATTCGGTGTGGATTTTGGCGCAGGCCTGCCACCGATTTTACCCCTTCCAATGAAAGAATGAAATGTGCTGCGGATTTGCAAAAGAATCATACTACATCGTGCAGATATGGATGTGGATTTGCTTTGGAATTTTTTCAGCTGCAGAAAATCCTCCGAAAATCCACCCCATGTGAACATACAGTCTGTGGGAGAGACTGAAGCAGAGTAGTTTCTGTTACCCGGACACTTTGCAGCAGCCAGCAGGATTGAGTCGGGGGCCATCATTTTAGAGATAGGTGCAAGTCCTAGAAGTGGGACCTGCAACGGGCAGACATTTACGGAATATCCTGTGGCTATGCCATAAATGTCTGAGATGGGAATGCCATATTAGCAAAAAGCTGTCCAATAGTCGGGTATGTCAGTTTTTCCGTGTCTTAATAAATGCTTCTGCATGTCCAATTGAAGCCAGTGATAATTGAAATGTCAAATAAAAGATTTAAGGTGTCGGGTGCAGCAAACAGAAAGACAGCTTGCAGAACATAACCACAGACACCACACAGCAATGAAATGCACAATAATAAGTCACGATGGAGGGACTAAATATAGAAAGCTTACGGCCTTCTGGAAGACAGAGCTGTCGGAGAGCAGGCGCGGCATAGGCTGCTGGAACTCTGATAATGACAGCCTTTGAATATAAGGCAGATCCCAGGAGTAATATAGAATATAACTAATCCTTCTTAAATGTTTCACACTGCCAGTTACATTATTTAGTTTCAAGCTTGGAAAAAAGACATGTCCTTCTAGAGCAGAAGCATTTCTCCGCAGCTTAAGATGTAACTACACAGTTGCCGGATAGAGTTAAGGTGGCCATACACATTGGAGAGAAGTACGTTAATGGATGAACAACCACTGAACAATCGCCTGGTGAACGATTCGTTTTCAGACGCAGCCATATAGATTTTAGCTCATGTTGGCTCTCAAAAGTCATTCAAACTGGCCATGTTCAGGGACACCGGGTGACGGCTGAGCGATCCTTCTGGGAACAGATCGTTCGTGGTCAAAAGAATGAAAACATTCAAATGCAGCTGACTTCTTTCCAGGCGATGATAGTCTCATCAATCTGCTAGAATGATCGTTCATTGTTACATTTCATTCAGTTTCATCAACTTTAGTCTAACATGTATGCAGACCTTTAGTACATAGCTATATAAATACTTTAGGAGGGGAACATTCTTATAAATATCTGTTTATATATTCAACTTCCTCCTAATCAATAAGAATCCTCATCGTTCTCTTGTTTTTAGATCTATCGTCCTTGTACTTTGTGTATCTATTATGCTCAATTTTGTCTCTTTGCATCCCGATCATTCTCTATTCATCTATCTATGTATCTGTATCCATATCTATCCATCCTATATACACTGAATGATCACTGCATGAGGAACACCTACTCAATAACAGGTTGGTTCCCCTTTTGGGGCAATCATGGCGTTTTAGGCAGAGATTCCACAAGGTGTGCAAATATCCTCCATGCTCGACTTGACCCATGCCTGCTGCAGCAGCTCCATCAGTTGGTGTATGTTCTGTGGACAAGTAGGAGCAGATCTCACAGCCCTTTCCAACATATCCCAAACATGCTCGGTCCGGTGAGTTTGGGGACCAAGCAGTGTGGAGAATTAATTATCAAACAGTTCCTTCAACAACTCCCTAGTGATCCAAGCTTAATGACATGGATCGTTGTCTTGAAGAAAGATGGCACTGTGGTCTGGGAAGCCTTCCTGAAGATATGGATGCAGATGGTCATTTAACAGGTCCTTGTCACTTTCACCATTCAAGGATTGTGGTATGATGACCAACGGTCTTAGGCATTGCAGTATAATGCTCCCCTGACCATGACCCTACCACTACTGGTCTTTAATCCCAGTGATATATCCATGGGATACAGCTTCACCCGACCATGTGTGGTGTTCAGTAGGAAATAGGACTCATCATTCCAGATGACCTTCCATCATGTGTCTAAGGTTCATTGATATTTATCTTGGGTCCATGCGAGGCATTGTTGGCAGTGACACAGAGTTTCAGGGGTACCCTTTGTGGTCTTTGACTATTGAACCCCGGTTGATGCAAGGTCATGCATGATCATTGTGGAAATTTGTATAACCTCCCCGCTGTTGTACTACTGGGTCAATTAGTCCACTGTGGCATGTCATTGTTGAAAAGGCAGACATGCCACCCAATGCTCACCTCTAGGATCACCCACATGTGTCCTGCCGTTGTGTGATCTTCTGTCGGATGTCTGTCCATGGTTCAACCAGTCTTGGCACACTCTTGAAACCGTGGTTTGGGAACAGCCAACAAGTGCGACCGTTTCAGAAATACCGGCACCACACCTCTGCCAACGGTCAAAGTCACTCAAGGCACCACATTCACCCATGACTGCCAAATGTTGCCTTCGGCTGTGCAGAAGAGGGGTCAGCACATTATATTAGAGCAGATCGTGACCCGGCCATCACATGGCACTACGTTACTGGTTACTAGATGTAGTGACAATTCAGTGCATATATGCATCTCTCTATCTTTCCATCCAAATACCTATCATTCTTTTTATTGGTCCATCCATCCATCATCCTCATCATTATCTTGCTAAATAAAGTTGTATTCTTGTTTGAAGTCTTTAAATCTTCCAGTCAGCAGATCCTGTATAAGATGCTGGATGACAGCCATTACTTACCCCACACCTTTAATGATATAAAATCTACATTATGCGAATAGCAACGTCTTCGCACTGCCTATATCCTACCGCCCTGTCTGTGGTAATATTTATGATCCGGGATGATCAGTCTGCACATCGGCCCAGCTTGCTGGACGAGCGCTGATACAGACAGTAATGTATCTTTTTAATAAAACATGATTATATCTAGTGATGAACCTGACTGCAATTTATGAGGCTTGATTCACAGTCATTTATATCAGATCACGGGCTACCAATGTAATACATGCAGACGTACATTTTACTAACGGGGTTATTTTATAATAAGCTCTCCATAGTACAGATTGGACAAAATGTTTTTGTTGGTACAATTAAGGATATTGCTGCTAGAAAGATAGTAACCGCTAAAGTACAAAGTGCTGTGTTACTGTTACAAAAGAGGCAATGTCAAAGCCTTCAAATTACAGGTTAGGTCCTCGAATTTGAGATCAATTGAATTTATCGAACCACGCAGAGAGAATTTCGTCCTTAACCAGTTTAATAGGAACATACTGTGCAATATTATGGATTACTGCTCCCTATTACCAGTACTGTAGTAACGACACTTAACATTTGTGCCTTTAAAGGGAATGTGTGATGTCCCCACAGCACCGTAAACTAAGTTAGAGGATATGACCGGTAAAAGTGAACCCCTTTACCCCCACAAATATAGTATCACTGCAATCATCATGAGCCCGATAATCATCTCCATACATATTTTGGGGTCAAATAACACTGTTACACTATGGTCACATAATACCACTATAGTGTTAAAAAAAAAATAGATAGACCAACAGTACCCCATACAGTGACTATATAGCACTACATACCAACTCTACACAAGTGCTCTGCAGGCCATATAAATGATTACAGTAACTTTATATCCAGTGATCACAGTTGACGTCCTATCCTACTGGAGTCTTTCATTTTCTCTTTTCTTTTCCATCCAGCCCAGATGCCATGATCTCTGCTCCCATTCATAAATTGTCTGTAGGATATAACACAGAGGCATCTATGACTCTTCAATTTTCCAGCCACCCGACTTTGTTTTCCAAACCTTTATATAATCTCCCCATCTATAATGCCACACTTAGTAATAATGCCTCTTACGGCCTTCATTAACAGCTTTTTTTAAGACTGTAGTATTGAGGTCATCAATCGTTAGCGCTCTGGCTTCTACTCAGACCTGTGATGTCACGTTTGTTGATCACATTGCCTGAGAGCAACTCAGTACCATTCATGTATATGGAACTGAGCCAGCATACCAGGCACAGACACTATACAATGTACGGCACTGTGCCTGGTAGGTACTGAAATGACAGTTTCACTCACTTGGAACACCACTATCACTTAAATCAGTTAGCTGATAGGGGGGGATCCCGAATAACGGACCCCTGATCAACTATTGATGACCTATACTGAGGATAGGTCAGCAATAGTATAGTCCCAGAAAAGCCCACAATACCACATTTATATTTTTTTTATAACTTTTGCACACTAAAAGACCTTTTTATAAAATAAAACAATTGTATTAGCATCACTTCTTTCCAGGATCCATAACATATTTATTGTTTCGCCAAATGAGCTTTGGGAGGCCTTGATTTTTGCAAGACAAGCTACCATTTTGGGGTACATGCAACTTTTTGAATCACTTTTTATTGTGTTTATCGAGAGGTGGCTGAATAAAAAAAATATACATTTTTGCATTTTCTTGTTTTTTCTCAACGCCATTTACCATGTGGGACAAAAGACATAATACTTTTCTAGTACGTGCCATTACGGAAGTCTTGATATGTTGAAAAAAGTCTTATGAAAAAAGCGGGGGGGGGGGGGGGGGTGGTTCTTTTTTTTTCTTATAAACTGTATTTAACTTTATTGAACTTTTTTTAAACACTTTTTTGTCCCTCCAAGGGACTTGAAGATGCAATTATTGAATTTGGAGTAAGAAGCATAAATCGATGAACACGTCCTGTCAAGTGTCAGCAGTACAGGCTGTTGGAGGTGGAGTAATAGTGTGGGGAATGTTTTCTTTAGACACCCTGGCTCTTCTGATAGGCGTGGATGGATGCCACAATGAAATGCTGTAGTTCTGAAGGTCAAAGAAAGTCCAACGCACTGTCTTTAACAAAGTGGTCATTCGGTGTATATATACAATGATCAAATTTGACGACGACACAAACGTAGGAGGGATAGCTTACACTAGAGAAGAGAGAGAGGATTCAAAAAGATCTGGAAAAGATTGAACAGTGGTATTTAATGCAATGTCCTACATCTGGGCAAGAAAAATTTTAAAAAGCACATACAGAATGGGAGGAATTGGGCTAAGCAGCAGGACATGTGAAAAAGACTTGGGTATACTAATAGATTATAGACTGAACATGAGACAACGATGTGATCCAGTAGCAAAAAAAGGCAAATACAATTCTGGGATGTATTAAGAGAAGCATAGAGTCTAGATCACGTGACGCAATTATCCCTCTCCTCTTCCTTACTCAGACCTCATCTGGAATACTGTGTCCAGTTCTGGGCCCCCCACTTTAAAAAAGACATAGACAAACTGGAGCAAGTTCAGAGAAGAGTTACCAAGATGGTGAGCTGTCTGCAAATCATGTCCTATGAAGAACGGTTAAAGGATCTGGGAATGTTTAGCTTGCAAAAAAGAAGGCTGAGAGGAGTCTTAATAGTGGTCTACAAATATCTGAAGGGCTGTCACCGTGCAGAGGGATCAGCCCTATTCTCATCTGTACAAGGAAAGACTAGAAGCAATGGATGAAACTGAAAGGGAGGATACACAGATTAGATATTTAAAAAAACTTTCCGACAGTGAGGGCGATCAATGAGTGGAACAGGTTGCCATGGGAGGTTGTGAATTTTCCTTCAATGGAAGTGTTCAAACAAAGGCTGGACAGACATCTGTCTGGGATAATTTAGTGATCCGGCACTGAGCAGGGGGTTGGACCTGATGACCCTGGAGGTTCCTTCTAACTATACCATCCTATGAATCTATGATACATGCTCATACATGTCACGAGACATGTTTCTGCTTATCTGCATGTGCTTCTGACCCAGCCTGTTTTGGACCCTGCTGTGCTATGCCTTGTTATCCTCCTGGTTCTGACCCTGCTTTTTGCTTGATTTTGTCCCCTGTATATCCTTGGGTTTAGGGTTTTCCTATGACTACTTAACTACCGATCCTTGACTTGTTCTTTGGCATCTTCCTTGTTCCTAGTTCATGCTCTTCCTGCCTGCTCGGTGTTTGGAGATCTTTCTATTATCATAACCAGAGTACTCCTTGCAGCTAAAACCAACCCCCTCCAGACTGACTTCTCATAACATTGGGGTCTATTTAGGCAGATGAGCTGGTCCTAAATCCTTACAACACACACCTATCAGTTTTAGCATTAAAACCACCTGTATAATATTATGTAGATCCCCTAGAGCCACCAAAACAGGTCTGACCTGTTGAGGCATGGTCTCCACAAGACCTCTGAAGGTATCCTGTGGTATTCCCTGCCATATGCAGTGTCACTGCCATGGCCCACTGTGGGTGGCACGGAAGGAGGGGAGGGCCGTTACCGGCAGCCAATTACAGGCTGCAGACTCCGCGAGTGCAAGCTCTTCCCTTCCACTAAGAGACTGCAGTTGTGATTGGTCTGGGCAGCCATGCACTGACAGCATCAGGGAGCGGAGGAAGAGAGAGGAGGAGGAGGGCATACCGTGGTAAGTACTGTATGTACTCCAATATGTAAAGCTGGTATAAGTTATACCAGCTGTACATACATAATTATATACAGGTTATAACAGCATGTTCCATATCACTATATACAGGGATACAGGGGGATGTACATCTCCTGTATACACTGACATGGACCATGCTGGTATAAGGCTAACTTCACACTGGTGAGTGTGACATCGGGTTGTGAAGAATGGCCCGATATCACGCTCACTAACATTTCCCCATAAATGAGAGGCTTTTTGATGGAAAAAAAAGCGCCTCGCATCACATCGGGGAGGTAACGATCCTCTGCTGCGGCTGTCAGGATTGCCGGGTTTCTCATATTGCTTCAAATGGGGAAACCTCGCACCGCATGAACCTAGCAGCGGTGGGATGTTGCCGGTGGCCTCATTGAGAACAATGTGCAATGCGAGGGCATGCCCAAAGATAGAATGTGCCACAAGTGTATGACCACAAAGAATGGGGTACATATTTATGCGTCTCACAACCCACAAATGTCACGTAATTTTCTCAGCTGTGTGAAAACAGCGTAACCTGGATATCTCATGCATATATTTATATGTTCAGCTGGTATAACTTATACATCCTGTGTATAGTGATGAGTACCGTGCTGGTATAACCTGGGTATCTGCTGCATATAAGTATGTATGTACAGCAGGTGAGTTACACGTTCTGTATATAGTGATATCAACCTTACTTGTATAACCTGGGTATCTGCTGAATATATTTACTGCTGGTATAAGTTATACGTCCTGTATATAGTGATATCAACCATGCTGGTATATCCTGGGCCAGTTAATACCAGCATAGTTGCTATCACTATATACAGAATGTATAGCTTATATCAGCTGTACATACATACATACATATATACAGGAAATACCCAGGTTATACCAGCATGGTTGATATCACTATATTCAAGATGTATAGTTTATATAAAAGTACTGCATGCAGCACTTTTACTTCCAGTATTTTGAGCCAAATCTGCAATAGAATCTCCGGATGGTGGTACCTACGCAGGTGTAAAACTGGCCTTACACCAGCATGGTCAAAATCTCTGTACACAGGAGATGTGTATAATGATATAGCCATGCGAATATAACCTGGGTATTTCCTGTATGATTGCACACTTTACACAAATAAAAAAATTAATCAAAAACCTGCATACAATTAAAAAAAAAACAAGTAAGGCATGCATTGTTTAAATCCACATGCATTTTGTGATGTGAATGCTGCGGCTGATTGCTACGGCAGAAGATTACAGACTTTCTCCCATTGTTTCCAATGGGAGACCTCACATCGCATGGCATGCACCTAGCACAGGGTGCGCTGCTGCCGCCGGCCCTATTGAAAACAATGTGAGAGCACGCACAAGATAGAAGATGCAGCAATTTGTTTCCTACATCGCATTGCTGTGCCATGCAGGAAAACTTTACTTGCGTATAACCTCATTCCAAAGAATGGGGTTCATATTTGTGTGAGATTTGTGCATCTCACATTGCACAAATCTCGTGCGTGTGAAAGCAGCCTAAGGGGCTCCGAACAGATTTTCACATACTCTAGGAAATGAGTCATGTTTAGAAAGCTTAAAGGGGTTGTCCCGCGCCGAAACGGGTTTTTTTTTTTTTTTTAACCCCCCCCCCCCCCCCGTTCGGCGCGAGACAACCCCGATGCAGGGGTTAAAAAAACAACCCGCACAGCGCTTACCTGAATCCCGGCGGTCCGGCGTCTTCATACTTACCTGCTGAAGATGGCCGCCGGGATCCTCTGTCTCCATGGACCGCAGGGCTTCTGTGCGGTCCATTGCCGATTCCAGCCTCCTGATTGGCTGGAATCGGCACGTGACGGGGCGGAGCTACACGGAGCCCCATTCAGAAAAGAAGAAGACCCGGACTGCGCAAGCGCGGCTAATTTGGCCATCGGAGGGCGAAAATTAGTCGGCTCCATGGGAACGAGGACGCTAGCAACGGAGCAGGTAAGTATAAAACTTTTTATAACTTCTGTATGGCTCATAATTAATGCACAATGTACATTACAAAGTGCATTATTATGGCCATACAGAAGTGTATAGACCCACTTGCTGCCGCGGGACAACCCCTTTAAGGGTACAGATGAGGTTGGGGGAGAGCAGCTGAACTTTTGCACCCGTGCCCCTGAGCCTTTAGTTACGCCCCTGGTATGAGGCATACCATGGTAAGTGATTTCAATCTTTTAACCCCTGCAGCAGTATTAGATGAGATCTGTTCCTTCTGCAGGGAAAGGACATTACAGTTTAGGATGAACAGAGCTTGTTCTATTTTAAAAATGATTTTTGTATGAACTTAAAGCTAACATTCTTGGTTTTGAAATGACACCAAAAGCAGAACAAGAGTTACAGCCGTTTGAAGTGGAGTCGGGAATACTGAATTTACAGCTATCATTCTTTAGTATGTGTGTAAAGGAGAGGGGGGAGCAGTGGCATAACTTGAAGCTTCTGGACCCCAATGCAAAACCTCTAACAAGGCCCCCAACTATAATGCTTTATTCATAGTACTAGGCTTACTATATGGAGAAGAGAGACCTTATGGGCCCCCTAAGGCACCTGGCCCCGGTTGCAACTGCATCCTCTGCGTCCCCTTTAGTTATGCCCCTGGGGGAAGACCAGCAGCAGCAGAGATTTGTGATTCTCCTTTTATCTCCCTGTCCCAAGGAATGGGTGACATGAATTTTTGTTCATTATTACTGCCCCCTTCAATCAGAAACCATATTTGCTCTCTGGTTGTCAGATATAGGCTTTTTCCCAAAAAAAGAAGTGAATTGATGAAGACTTGCTCATCTAATCACTCATCTACACTGTTTAAATCGCACAGATGCTTCAGTCATTGCTGACCGTAGCATCTAACATGTTTACAGAGAAAAAAAATGTAAAACCTTTTTTTCCCCCCCTTACACAAAGTTTTACATACTGAAAAAATGAAAAGCAAAAAAAAAAAAAACCCTACACCAAGTCGGTATCACCACATTTATAACAGCTTGTACTATAAAATATTACATTTATCAAGCATGGGAAATTCCATTAAAAAAAATCCAAAATTGCCATTTTCTGATCATCTCGCTTCCCTGAAACAGGAATAAAAAATAATTTAAAGGGGTTGTCCCGCGCCGAAACGGGGTTTTTTTTTTTTTTTCAAACCCCCCCCCCCCCCCCCCCCCCCCCCCGTTCGGCGCGAGACAACCCCGATGCAGAGGTTAAAAAAGAACACCGGAGAGTGCTTACCTGAATCCCCGCGCTCCAGTGACTTCTTACTTACCTGCTGAAGATGGCCGCCGGGATCCTCTCCCTCGGTGGACCGCAGGGCTTCTGTGCGGTCCATTGCCGATTCCAGCCTCCTGATTGGCTGGAATCGGCACGTGACGGGGCGGAGCTACACGGAGCCCGGCATCCTGCACAAGCGGCCCCATTGAGAAAAGAAGACCTGGACTGCGCAAGCGCGGCTAATTTGGCCATTAGACGCCGAAAATTAGTCGGCTCCATGGAAACGAGGACGCTAGCAACGGAGCAGGTAAGTGAAAAACTTCTTATAACTTCTGTATGGCTCATAATTAATGCACAATGTACATTACAAAGTGCATTAATATGGCCATACAGAAGTGTATAGACCCACTTGCTGCCGCGGGACAACCCCTTTAACTAATCGTGTATAACTCAAAATAGTATCACTAAAAACTACAAGTTGTCCCACAAAACAACAGGCCTGATATAGCTCTGTAGACTCAAAAATAAAACTGCCCTGGTCCTGGGATGTGGCGCCACACAAAAAGTATTTTTTTTTGATGAAAAAAGTAGAAAAGTTATGGCTGCTGGAACAAAAAATGAGAAACAGTTTAACGCCTCCTTCACACAGACGGATTTCCGCCGCGTAATTCGCGGCGAAAATCCGCTGCGTTGCCCGCAGCTATTAGGTTCTGTTAAACCTAATAGCTCAGGGCACACGGTGCGGAATTAATGGCTCTTAAAGCTAAAATTACTTATGTTACTAAGGGGTTAAAAATGCATTTTGATTTCTGCGTCAAATACATTTCCATGAGACATAAATTCGAAACCCACAATAAAAAAATGACGTTTGCAGGAGGGTTTTTCAATTTACCGTGACTGTAAGGACTACTTCACAGGGGCGTATTTGCGTGCATAAAAATATTGTACACAATAGGCGAGAATAGAACACATTGATTTCAATAGATTCATTGGATTCCAATGCATCAGATCACACAGGCGTATTCCCACGGCGTAAAAGCGCCTGGCCGGCAAATATAGCGCCAGGCAGCAAACATAGTCCTGGAATGATTTTTGTGCTGGGAATACATCGGCTGCTGCATAGGCTCCTAAACTCTCTCCTCTCCCCTCCAGATGTTTGCAATGGGAGGGGGTGGGGCAGAGCTAATCTCTGCCTCGCTACTTCGCTCCCATTGCTGGCTGCAGACAAGGGGCGGGTGCTTAGCTCTGCCCAGTCCCACCCACTCTAATTGCAAACAGCCGGAGGGAAGGAGAGAGCAGGTGAGCTGGCGAGTGGGATGGAAGGGAAGGCAATGGCATTGCAGCCTTGGCGTACATGTGTCGGTCCTGTGCCATTTGAACGGGCGCACAAACATTAGATTTGTGCGTCTGTTCACACGGTTTTATGGCTCTGGTGGGCGCACATTAAGGTGCCTATACTCGTGGAAAAAGGGCACTAAGCGTGAAAAACTTGAAAATACGCAATACATGAGACAGTGCTTTTCTCAGAAACCATAAAGCCTAGGGAAATGATTTGAAAACTGAGAAGAATCTACCTCACCTCTATATGTATATACTGAGGAGAATCTACCTCACCTCTATGTATATATACTGTGGAGACTCTACCTCACCTCTGTGTATATACTGAGGAGAAATTACCTCACCTCTATGTGTATATACTGATTAGAATCTACCTCACCTCTGTGTTTATATACTGTGGAGACTCTACCTCACCTCTATGTGTATATACTGAGGAGAATCTACCTCACCGCTGTGTGTATATACTGAGGAGAATCTACCTCACCTCTGTGTTTATATACTGTGGAGACTCTACCTCACCTCTGTGTATATACTGAGGAGAATCTACCTCACCTCTATGTATATATACTGTGGAGACTCTACCTCACCTCTGTGTATATACTGAGGAGAAATTATCTCACCTCTATGTGTATATACTGATTAGAATCTACCTCACCTCTGTGTTTATATACTGTGGAGACTCTACCTCACCTCTATGTGTATATACTGAGGAGAATCTACCTCACCTCTGTGTGTATATACTGAGGAGAATCTACCTCACCTCTGTGTTTATATACTGTGGAGAATCTACCTCACCTCTATGTGTATATACTGAGGAGAATCTACCTCACCTCTGTGTGTATATACTGAGGAGAATCTACCTCACCTCTGTGTTTATATACTGTGGTGACTCTACCTCACCTCTGTGTATATACTGAGGAGAAATTACCTCACCTCTATGTGTATATACTGAGGAGAATCTACCTCACCTCTATGTGTATATACTGAGGAGAATCTACCTCACCCCTATGTGTATATACTGAGGAGAATATACTGAAAGACTGTATAGTACATAAGGAAGCGGTCATGGACTGCAGGGATGGAGCATGCCTTTAAGGCTAAGAAGGGGCTGCAACCTCCAGCCTGGGGTAAATTTGAACAAAACAGGTGTAACCTTTAAGGGTAAAAAGTCAGTAGAGTGGGAGGGGTGGCACATTCTGCAGAGGGACATCAGTACATGCGGTCTGAAGAGAATCGAACGCTCTTCTATGTGTATACATATTTTATTCCTAAGTTCCTATGAAGTAACCATGACTCCATAAAATTTTCCGTGCGAACAACAGGTAAACACCTGTATCAAAATAACTTGGGCGAGGCCGGGTATATCAGCTAGTCTATTTATATTGAATAAGTTGTATTCACAAATACCTGTTTGTATAAATGCATAGGTAATTTTGAGGAAGAGAACCTTGTTAGTCTAAGGTCCCCAGTCCATGGGCGAGACCGAATACCCGCACCCAGATTATCGCCGCGAGTAACGCAATGCAAAATTACCCGTGGACAAGCAGCCTAAGACTGAGTGGAGGCAATGACTAGAGAAAACTCACTAATTCCAATTAATGAAGGTGCCAGGTCTCCATGTGCCATACGGGTTAGCGCCAGGGCCTGTTGGGAAGGGTCACTATATATAACTCCCCCAAACAGGGTTGCGATGCCAATACCTCTTTAAGTGAACGTGATGTAAAAAGACATCCAGCAGCATGAATCAAATGTATATGGGGATCTCAATAATCTGCTATAATGCTCTCACTTCCGCGTGTTCCAGCAGCACTTATTATTAGTGGCAGGCAGCATGAGCGGGCCAAGCGCTGCCGACATCAAACATCAATTTTCCAAAAAGGATTGTCCTGAAGTTATAATCTATATCCTTCCTTTTGTTGCCTTCCATTATTCCTTCTTTTAAGCTTATCGCTACTAAATTTGTCGCCTCATTTATTCTGATTTGAAGGTAACCCAGCCATGATATTATGAGACGCTGACACTATGCCTTTAAAGGGAATTTGTCACACCAAGCAGTCTTTCCTTAATAGAAAAGTCTGCCTGCTGGTAACTGTAGCTTATGACCTAGCACCAGCTCTGATGCCAAGATGTGTTTGACTCCTTAAAAGTGAGTAAAGAGTCAGTATTACTGTTTAATCTGCATCTTTATTAGACACTTAAAAGGGTTGTCCACTTCTACACTACTGATGACCTATTCTCAGGATTTTTTTTATCAATAGTTGATTGGCTGAAGCCCTCTGCTCAGGATCCTGACTGATTAGCTGTTCTCTCAGTGATAGTGCCATACACACTGTAGTGGCCCGGGTTGGTAATGCAGGTAATGAATTCAAAAGGAACAGTGTCTGCATTTCCAACCCGGGCCGCTGCAATGTGCACGGAGCTATCAGCCGCTGGGAGAACAGCTGATCGGCCATGGTCCTGAGCAGTAGACCCCAGCCGATCAACTATCCCAATGATAGGTCATCAATAGCGTAGAGATGAACAATCGTTCAATAGTTTGATTTCAGAAGTGGCCACATAAGTGTGCAACTCTCTACTCAAGTCTATGGCGGCTGAGGTGGCCACCAATTAGTTTTAGACTGAAGCTTGCAATTATCAAGGAGACTGCCTCCAAACATGCTACGTTTTTCAGTTCTTTCTTGTGAGCCGTATTAGCTAGTAACATTAAAATTGCAAATACAGTCTTTTCCTAGTTTCGGAGCTGTCATCCGGGCTTCCCATTATTACAATTCCTCATTTCTTTTCTATGTCACACTTCATTTCCTTATTTTTTGCATTGGTTAATGACAGGCTTTGGTGGCAACAAACAACAAAAAGAATCTGTAATGAGTTAAAAAGGCGCATTTTTGAAGCATAAAACTGGGACACAATGTGACGTGAAGTGTTTTCCTTGTGCTCCTCATTATTTGTTGCTAAGTACAGTAAAATCTCACTATGCCGGATGCATCTTAAAATTGAACTCGAGGAAAGTATACTTCCTTGGGAGAATTTTAATGATACAAATGGCATTGCAGTACATGGGAGCAGTTCCATTGTTAGAATCCAACTATAGCTGTGGCAAAATTTGGGTGTGTTTTAAAGGGGAAGCATCGTAAGAAAATTACCTGACATTTCATGCAAAATTAAAATCCTAAAATAGTGCAAATTTCACACTGGCTATTGGAGCACACGCACAATAAGTTGACATTTCTTGTTTCTGCGCCTGGCTTTTCAGCTTTGCTATACAGGCTGAGACAGAGTAGGCAGAGACCGTTTATTTTTAGAGAGTTGGAGATAGCTGATAACAGCTCTTTATATAGTGTGCACTTACATACTTTTGTATGAGCTTGAGGAAGGTCTGTTGACCGAAACGTTGCTTGTTTGTTATGGGGTAAATAAACGCATTTGTATTTTTCCATACCTTGGATTGCTGCCAGTCATTCTAATTACGTGAACAGCTCTATGGTAAGACTGAGGGGTCTAGGTAAGGTAGGATAGAATTACTATACACAAAGATAAGTCTGTTAGGGGTGGGTAAAGCTTTCCAATCCTTACCAATATGACTGTTTATGTTTAATATATTGTAATTGTCTATATGAAATTCAATGTATTAGAGCTAATGCTGTTATATTAGCTGTTGTTATAAGATATCACAGTTTACATAAAGAGCTGCTAGCAGGAAGTGAGGCAGAGTGTGGCTGAAACCACATAGCAGGCAAAGGTGCTCTGTACTGAGGAAAGAAAGGAATGAGGTTGGCATTGTGGAACAATTCCCAAAGAAGGCCTGACAAAGAGGAAGCCTCTAATGAGTATGTAAAGAATTCTGCAACTAGAGGAAAGGCCCAAAAGGGTCCAACCGGAGATTTGTTTGCATCAGCCAAGGACAGCGGAGGGACACCCACACTGTCCATCATGGCTAGTTCAGCTTTGACTAAGAACTCTTTTCCTTCCTGACTGCATATGAGGGCTCCCAACTGCATCACTAAGTCCCGTCTCCTTATCTTCCTCTCCTGAGATAATGGCTTACCATCATTCCGGAGCAGTGATGACCACCAGGCAACAACTTGGGCCCAGCCTCCCTTGGCTTGCCTAGGGTTTATAACATGTAACTTGGACAACATGTTTTCTTGCTTAATGTTTAATACATAAAACAGTGCACTGCAATCTTCATTTAGCTTTTAAAAATATGCTTATCACTTTAAATGGTGCAAATGAAACTAAAACTCACTTTTACACGAATGGCAGTGGAAGGGGCAGGTGACACAGGGAGGCAGGCAACACATACTTCTCAAATATTTGTCCTAGATGAACTTTGGCTCATCAAGCTTGGATATGCACGTGTTGTCAGACCCCCTAAGTGCAGCAGAGAAATGCTTAACAATTGCTATCATAGTTTCTGTTCCTAAATAGCAAGCAGGCAGGTAACAGGCTCCTACTTTCCTCGTGGCCTTTTGTTCCGAGCCTCAGCAGACACTCAGCAACACCGTAAGCCCCATTTACACAACGATTATCGATCAAAATTCGTTGAAATGATGTCTTTTGAGTGATAATTGTTGCGTGTAAATGCTACCATTGTTTGTTTTTCAGCTGACCGATGATTTTTAGTACAGCATAAAAACCATTGTTAGGTCGGCCAGCTGATAGCAGGGACCGCATGCTGTGATTCTCCAAGGAAGCGCTGATAACACTGTTTTCAGCTGCTGCCCTGCGAGAGAACAATGGAGCTGTATGCTGATAACAGACCACCCGGTGTGAATTCAAAGATCTTGTTATGGAGGTGGAGACAAACTGTATGTGTATGTCATTGTGGAAACAAGCTTGTTAGTGTTGTGATGTTGTTGCTCTGGAACAGGTTAGCAAGTATACCCCCTCCTGTTCCCAATAAGAGCTGTAGACAGTGGTTTTGGTGCAAAGGGAAGAAGATGTGCGTATGTGTAAGATACGTGGGGAACCTGCTATTGGCCTATGTAAATGTTACGTTTGTCCATCAAGAAAGTGACTGCGAGCTGGAGGTCTGGAAGGCACTTGTCCATCATGGTAGTGTAGGTGGGCTGGAGGACTAGGAAAGGGTGATGAGAGCCTATGGAAATGCTGTGCAGTGAATGACCTAACAACCCATAGGCGAGAGGTATTGTTGCATTATATTAGCCAAGCTTGGAGAATGCTACCAGGGATCAGACAATGAGCTGTCAGATGGAACAGTTTCTGCCTCAGAGTAGTGGTCTGAAATCATCTTGGGACAGAAAAGGACAGCTTGCAGTGTTTTGTTTAAGCTGTTCCCGAGGCGGTATGACCTGAGTCCTGTCAACTTTGAAAGGAGGAGTCAGTACTGGGGAGTTTACTAGGGCCTTAAAACACATCAGTCTGGAGGGAAGCCACAATGATGTGGGTTGTGGGGCACTTCAACCATGGGTGGGGCTTTACTTAGGACTAAGAGGGGTTGTGTGGGACTACAGCCTAGGAGGGGCAGGTCACCAGGGTATAGCAGTGATGTGATATGGCTTTGATGGTTCAGTCTTCTGGTGTAATTGACTGGAGTCTGGACTACACTACAAGACCACCGAGATCTATCCGGGCCAACTGCAGACCATGATGCTAACATTATGGTGCCACAGCTTTGCAAATGGCAGGGCTAGATAATTATCCATGCACTAAAATACTCCCTAATGATTTATTACAATAGTTATGTTACCTTCAGCGTATGTGTTATTCACCTTGCCTGCACGAAAGTAATATAATTATAGCTAAAAGGCAGGATGAAGGGGAAGGATATAGACAAACGACCAGACACCATTCACACTAAACATAAACCGAACATGCAAGCAACAAAGTAAAAACAGGGACATCAGACCCTACACCACACCAGGCAGCCAAATATTTACCTATATACTAACACACCAATGCAGATGGAAATATAAATAAGTACGAGGTATTAGTTAGCATTTTAGCCAAAGTGCGTAAGCTCACAAGCCCACATCAATGGTCCTCATAATCTTGTGAGTCCCTACACTAACAAGATAACTAAACCACAGGAAAGGGAACCCTGCTATAAGTGAGGTGATTGTCCCAATAAGCACAACTCCACACTGGAACCTAGGAACACCTATCTCACCGTAAATAGAAATAGACAGGAACACCAGAAAAGCACATGATACACACTAGGTATCTGCATACCGACGGGACAGAAACTGAACAAGACATTGTTCACAGCAGGTGTCTGCACACCTACAGACATATACTGAACAAGACATTGTTCACAGCAGGTGTCTGCACACCTACAGACATATACTGAACAAGACATTGTTTACACCAAGTGTCTACAGATATACACTGAACAAGACATTGTTCACACCAGGTGTCTGCACACCAACAAACACAGGAGAATCCCACTCAGAACCTCATGCATGCTTACATACACAGAAACAGAACATGCTTTAAGCATCCACACCTACCCACGTAAGGGGCAGAGTGTGAGCCATCACCCAATCCGACGCAGAAGGGACAAGGCATCAGACATCCCCCATCTGACAGCTCAAAGGATATTTGATGTCTGGAACCACACCTGATAGAAGAGTAAGAGAGCAGGGGCCTGCAGAACATGTGAACAGGGAAATCAGGTGTCCAGACTATCTTCAGGGAGAGTGTGGGAGAACAACTCAAACTAGCCTTAACACAAACCACATAAAAAGTTTCAAAACTGCATACATGACTCCAAACATCAGAGTTCTGAGAGGAGATGATGAGGCAGGTGTAGTGACCAACACTCTTAGGGGCTGGTATTTATGTGCAGTAGACCGGTGATGATTGACTGGCTGGAGAAATCCACACAATCAGACAGCCAAATCAACCACACCTGCAGCATTGTGCTCCTGGAAACCCATTGTACTACAGGTCCCAGGAGCACAACGTGACAGGTTACCTCTAATTGTTTCTTTACCTTCACACAAGAGGACAGCAATTTCTATATATTTCTCACTAATCGTAAAAGAAAGTCTTGAAATAAGAGACAGGCATAACATCTACTGCATATTCTTGCTGTAATTCTGCTTTCAATATATTATTCTGACGGTGATAGATACGCCGGAGAGCCTTGTGCCCTGTGGAAGGGGATCACAAACCAAGTACAGTGATTGAACCCGCTTACAAAAATAGCAGCTGAAATCTTACAGAATAGAGACTCACAGATGAACCCTCAGCTTTATGTAGCAATGTGATATGCCAACACCAAGAAACTACATTCAATTCTTACTTCTAAGTTATTAATAAATGCATTAAAATAGCTTATCTAGGACAGAACCCTGAGGTCCTCTGCTTACAACTTTTAGCCAGATGGAGGATTCTCCATTAACAAGGATGCAGCCAAGTTTCCTGTTAATGTACAAATAGCCTCCTGCAAGCTTATTTTACATTATTTACTTCTTAGATACCACGAGATTTAAATATTGTATGTCTGTGCTACTACTGATGTCCTCCGCAGGTAAATTTAGGGCCTCTTCGGTTAGGCTGGGATTAGACTGATGTATACCATTTGTGTAGTCTTCTCTACATTGAATCCTTTATTTTCCTTGCATAGGCTGTAACAAGTGTTCATAAATGTATACCCTGGAGCAATTGAGCCTGTGGGGTAATGTTTCTCCTTATGTAGAGCACCACAAGGGTGTAGGGAGTTTATATAGGCTATGCAAATAAGTAATGCAATAATCCTACACAACACCACATATTGGTAAGTAGCTACCCCATGGGTAAATATCCAGCCTTTTATCAGGCATTTTAGCATGACTGAGGATGTAAGCCAAGCTAGATATCCACATACATACAACTATTTTGGAGTTCTTGCCCCTCATCTGTGTGCAGTAGGATTGTGGTTGCATAGGTGTGAGGCCATCAATAGGAGTCCTTGGGGTAATATTTTACCTTGTGCAAAGCACCACAATGGTGTAAGGAGTCATAAGGGCTAACTGGCATGGATTTCTTTTCACAGGGAAATTGTATGGTCTGCATAAAACTCTCTCCTTTGGTGTTCACCAAAAAAAATTCTTAACCTTCCCGGACTCACATTGATGACCTTTAACCAAGCCAATTAGAATCCTACTATACACAGATGGGGCGCAAGAGTTCCAAAACAGCTGTCGGTACATGGATATTCTGGTTTGGCTTACATACCTAGTCATGATACAAGACCTGTTAAAATGTTGGATATTTACTCATACCAACAGGTGGTGCTATGGAGCACTTTTGCATACTCATTTGCTGGAGAAGACGCAAACTAAGTTATGAAAATTCCATGGGACATCATGACTTTCAGTGAACAAACCCCACAAATTGTGCCTCTAAATCCTGTCTGGAGGCAAATCTTTAGACTATACACCATGAAGACTGAATTCTTGCAGTCTAATCAGAAGGGAACCTCATACTGAAATATCTTTCATTGTATGAGATGACTTAGGACTGTGTAGATCTAGAATAGGGTAACAAGATGCAGCACTGTAGATCTTGGGCCAGAGGAAAAGAACTCAATGAAGAAATGTTCATCACTCATGTGCCAATATCCGTGTTTAAAATTTAAGCTTGTGGAAAGAAGTTATGCTGTAGGTTTAATCTACTGAGTTAAGAGTTATTATGTTATTATATTATATTACTGATACTACATGTTCTTTACCACTTAAATTAGGTGTTTTATCTGGACAACCCCTTTGAGTCACAGATGACAACTCTGATTGGAATCATTCACTTTTCCTTTTCTTCTCTATCTAGCCCGGACCACTATGACGACATCTCCCTGCCTTGTCTCATCTCTGCAGAGTTTGCCCCTCTTGTGCTCCAACATGCATAATAGCACCTTAGTAGTGGTGCATCTTAGGGCTTCAGCTCATTAATGGTGCACCTTAATGCCTTAGTCAGTGCCCCTTCCACTCAGTAATTGTAACCTCTTACTATTCTTCACACAGGAATATTTCTTTAATAATATAAAACCAAACTAATAATATTCACTGTTCCAATGATGAATGGAGGCGCTTAGCCTTTTAGGGCCCACAGCCTATAAGATGCCACGAGAGGATGCCTGTTCAAGCCAAGGTGAGACAATGGCCTCATCACTCCACGAATCCTGTTCTGGCCTAAAGTGGTCTGTAGCCTATGAGGGTAAATAGCATAACAGGGGGCTGTTTACCTCATTGAAGCATCCCCAGATTGCAGATGAAATTGAATGTAGCGGATGCCTGGAGTTCCAGGGCACTGGGCCTAAATCCTGGGCTTGCACCCCGGATGCACTAATGCTAACAACAGAAGTGGCATCCGAAGGAAGTTCCATTCCATTCTCAATTTTTCTTGCAGAGTATTCACAGCATGACTATATTCTTCAGAATGCCTATTTAAAACTATTATGTTAACTAAAACGCTGGTTAGACGACTAAACAATGTCATTCTAGATTTAATGGATTCAGACCAAACCGGGTTCATGCCAGGAAAATCCACAAGAGAAAGTCTGCGACGGGTCCAGGTGGTAACACAGGTCGGGTCAGTAGGAGAGATGGATTGGGCCTTGGCCTCCTTGGACGCCACTAAAGCCTTTGATTCTATCGAGTGGCCATTCCTAATCAAGGTGCTGGAGAGATTTGGGTTTGGTGACAGATTTATTCGATGGGTTTCCCTACTATACAGAATGCCCTTGGTAGCTGTCTCAGTGACAGCACCTGCTCTACATATTTACCTTTACGCACAGGCACGAGACAGGGATGCCCCCTCTTCCCACTCCTCTTCGCTCTGGCCATGGAGCCGTTGGTGATTATGCTTTGGGCGAGCCTGACATATCATGGGATCGTGGTGGGGGACAGGGAGGACTGTGTGGCGCTATATGCCGATGATCTTATGCTTTTTATGTCAAACCCAGTGGTCTCCCTGCCTCTTGCAATGGATATCATTAACAGGTTTCGGTCATACTCGGGCCTACACATCAACTGGCCAAAGCTGCCTTAATGCCAGTGTCCTTGCAGAGCCCCCTAAGGCTCATGGATTCTTTCTGCGGCCTCCAAATTACAAATGACTTTAAGTACTTGGATATTCAGATTACCAACTCCCTGGGCCGAACTCTGGATTTGAATGTATACGCTCTGGTGGATTTGTTTAAGTCCAAATTCAGAGTCTGGGGATCCCTACTTTTATCAGTGGCAGGCCGCATCAACTTAATTAAGATGATCGTTCGACCCAAATGCCTCTATATCCGACAACATACTTCAGCACTCGTCCCGGGAAGATTTTACCGGACCATGAACTCTCTTATGTCTTTTTTTATATGGGGGAGCTCCCGCCCGAAAATAGGAATTCTGCAGTCACAGGGGCCCCATGGATTTATATCAACAATATATTCTCATTTAATAACCTCGAAGGTCACTCGAGCAATACCCCCTGCCCTATCCAAATGGAGGTCCCTGATTCCAGAGTTGACAGAAGACGCATTCCAAGATTTACTAGAATCTCCTTTATTTGTCTCCCCTTCAGTAAATAAAAGAATGATTCAGCCATATATGGTGCATCAGTGTTACCTCACCCCGGCAAGACTGCAAAGAATGGGCAGAAACCCTTCTTCACATTGTATCCGATGCTCATGTACCTATGCCGATTTTTGGCATATGATCTGGGACTGTCCGTCAATCCGGTTATACTGGGGTGAGGTGACAAGCTTGCTTTCTGAGGTTCTTAATATCCCAGTTCCCGCCACCCCTGAAGTTTGTCTCTTTGGTATCCTAGATGAAGAACATTGGCAACACCATGACAGAGGTTTTCTCCGAGAGGTCCTGTTACTGGCTAGGAAGGTTATTGCGCTGCGGTGGGTGGACCTGAGGGGCCCGTCCCAGGCGATGTGGAGAAAACTCACTAACACAACCATACCTTTCAATAACCTGGTCTACAAGGCACGCAAGTACCCAGATAAATTCCATAAAGTATAGGGTCAATGGTGCGATTCTTCGCTCACTCTTTTTCCTCCACGATTGCTCTCCTCGACTATATCAACACTGCGAGGGGGATTCCGGTAATTTGCAGATGCTGGGTTGGGGACCTGAACCTCGTTCTTTGCTGACTGTTCGAAGTGCTCTGCATGTGGGTACTCCAATGACTTAGCTTTTAACATGACCTGTTCTTTCTATATGCTTTTTGCTTTCCCCCCTTTTTCTGGATTACACTGTAATTGCAATATACTGTGATGTCATGAGGTTTTGGTTTCCCCAGTACTCATGTATGACTCTGTAATGCAGTTTAAAAAAACCCTGTTATGTTACCACTATATGGTGATATTATTGGTGTCAGTGGTCTTTGTTGTAGTTTTATATAGGCTTACTGTGGGCATATTATTTGTTGTATGGTGGTTATGTGGTAAGCATATGACAGTATTATGCTGTTGTATATACATTATGATGGGGCACATTATTTGGTGACAGGGCTGACATATCTATAGGCACAAGCCTCACAGTGCTGATTTTCATTCTAAAGTAGTATCCAGGCAAAGTGCACTGATGAGGCAGGTACCTAAGCTTATCGTATGTTCTAAAATGTCTTTTATAGTTACACTATCTTCAATATATTTTTGGGTTGGGGTAAAACATATGCCTTGGGGCCCCCAATTTTTTTTAGATCCTAGGAATATAGTGCAGTTTCCAATGCTAAAGGATATATTGTACAATACATCTCAAGCTGATAGATCTCTTCTGCAATATAAAGCTTTCTCTACAAATATAAAAATCTCAAAGTTAAATATATTCATTTATCAATTCCCTCTCATTATAAGTCAATTCCTCTAGGCAAGCCATCCTTTAGAGAATCTACAATAATATGAAGGCTAAGAATTCTGCACAGTCATCTTCTATAGCCAATTACCTCCAGTTCATGCTCCTGGTTATGCTGCCTGGAGCAGTTTGCAGATCCTGAAGAACATCTCACTGGACATTTCTGTCACTATGGGACCGGTGTCACAAGAGATTCCAGGGAAAGCTGATGATTCTGTCACTGCGTCTGTAGAGAGGAAATCATCTAAGCTCTAGTGACTTATTAGAGCACATGTGGATCAGCAGAGGTTGGCCCAAACCCTTGTACTGCCTGAGGTGACACTTCTCCTTAAAATTATAATGACCACATGTTTGACCCATGCAGTCTCCTCTCAGCACCACATTGACTTTCTTACCTCAAAATTACTAACAAGAAGTTTTTCAGTTATTTCCACTTACACTTTTCTGCTACATTTTGGTATAGTTCCTCCTAATTGGTAGCGGGTCTGCAGAATGACAATGTACATAAAATGAAACATGGTAATTTCTTCATTTTCTATCTATGTCATGTGATCCTACACCTGAAGATAGATAGATAGATAGATAGATAGAACATAGTAACATAGTATGTTAGGCTGAACGAAGGCAATGTCCACCTAGTTCAACCTGTTTCAACCCCCCCCCCCTGTTGATCCAGAGGAAGGCAAAAAAAGAACGAAACAACGAGGCAGATGCCAATTTAGCTCATTTGGAGGAAACAATTCATTTACGACTTCATAATGGCAGTTAAAAGAATCCCTGGATCAACGGTTGAGTTCCTACCTGACTCCAAGATCCGGATCAACAACCCCACTGGTCACCTAGTGTCTATATCCTGTAATATCATAGCACTCTAGAAAGACATCTTGTCCCCTCTTAAACTCCTCTATGGATTTTGCCATCACCACATCCTCAGGCAGAGAGTTCTACAGTCTCACCGCTCTTATAGTAAAGAACCCCCTTCTGTGTTGATGATGAAACCTTCTTTCTTCTAGACGTAGCGGATGCCCTCTTGTTACCGTCGCAGTCCTTGGTATAAACAGATCATGGGAGAGATCCTTGTATTGTCCTCTCATGTATTTATACATAGTTATTTGATCGCCCCTTAGCTGTCTTTTTTCCAGGGTGAATAATCCCAGTTTTGATGCCTCTCTGGGTATTCCAGTCCTCTCATTCCTTTCATTAGTTTAGTTGTCCTTCTTTGACCCCCCTCAAGCACTGCAACATCTTTCCTGAGCACTGGTGACTAGAACTGTACGCAGTATTCCATGTGAGGTCTGACAAGTGCCTTATATAGTAGAAGAATAATGTTCTCGTCTCTCACCCCTATGCCTCTTTTAATGCGCCCAAAAACGTTATTTGCTTTTGCAGCAGCTGACTGGCATTGGTTACTCCAGTTTAGTCTACAGTCCACTAGTACCCCCAGGTCTTTTTCCATCTCACTTTTCCCTAGCAGTACCCCATTTAGTGTATATTGGTGACATCCGTTTCTCCTGCCCATGTGCATAACCTTACATTTATCAGTATTAAACTTTGACATTTTTCAACCCAACCCCCCAGTTTATCTCGGTCCATTTGTAGCCGTACATTGATAACAAGGCACTGAATGCCCCTAGAAATACAGCTGGAGGCCAGACCGTGCTCTACTAAGTACTAATGCTCCATTTTCCCAGGCCGATTATCGGGCAAAATTAGTTCAAACGAAAGAAAATGCGTGATAATGGTTGCATCTAAATGCAAAGCCATCGTGGACTATTTGTTTACTTTTCGTTTTTCACTCAGTTTCCACCAGTATAAAAATCATTGCTGGTTTGCCTATTTCTTGATGTGTCTAAACACCCCCTGCTCAGTGTTTACCATAGAATGTGAAGAACTGAGTGAGAAGTGAGCGCTTCTCAGCGATGATCTGCTTGTCTAAAGGCCCATTTGCACTCAAAAATGACTCAAACAGTTTGAGTGACAGTTTTGAGCGATCATCTTTGCATAACTCTAAGTAGCTAATTAACTACTAAAGAGTTAATGCAGGCAGAGCGGGATACCTCTGCGATAGCTCCGAGAACAATGCAGCTGTTTAGTATATACACTGAGAACTGCCAGCGGGATTCCAGCTGAAAAAATACTATAAGCGCCGCCTGCTGAGAAAATCAGTGAGCGATGCTGATAATAGTCATTGGTGATTTCTACCTTGCTACAAATCACTGATGAACGAATAGACACAATGGTTATCGCTCAAAAGCCATCTTTTGAGGGAATTTTCAGGGATAATCGCTGTGTCTAAATGGGCCTTAAACGTTCTGCACGAGCGCGAACAACTAGCGGTGAGATCACATGTTCACGCAGATCGTTTAACCAACAGTCGTCCCATGTAAATAGGGCATAAGGCCTCGGTCACACGGGCGTTTTTTCATGCGATTTGCGTATATATAGACCCAATGCTTCGCAATGAGATCGGTCACATGTCCGTTTTTTATGCGGATGTGCGAAAAATTATAGGACACTATTCGCAGAATGCGCCTATCTGCGTTTTGCATTTAATTCTGCGCACAAAAAGCATGTACTGCAACTAGCTGCGATTGTTCGCTGGCGAGCACGTCGCACTGCACTCCCGTCATCTGCGCGAGTGCATAGTCTTCTAGGAAGCTCCGGCTGATCCAAAATTCATGCGCATTTTGATGCGCACTGCGATTTTACTCAGGTCAGACGGCCGTTTTGCTGCAACGATAAATGCGGCTAGGTGCAGATTTTTCGGCGAATCGTCTGCCCCGGTCACGCGATTTGCGGATCCGCCTCCGTTATGCGATCCGCAAATCACTCGAAAAATCGCCCATGTGACTGAGGCCTCAGGTTGTATTTACACTGGCAAGTGTGATAAATCAGCACTATATCGCACTCATAAACCTGAGATTTTCAGGATTGTACAATGCGCTTACCCTTTAAAAATGTGCGATTTGTATCGCTGAACAAATGTTTTTCACTCATGACAAAAATTGCATGTGCCTTCAATAGTTAAAATGAAAAAAAAACCGCATCGAACTCGCATGAAAACTGCATTTGCATGTGAGTGGGATGCAGTATTTTTGTCTCCCCTAGAGAATAAAGGGTGATCTTTGCAGACAAATCACCCAAAATAGGACAAACTGAGATTTTTGACTCTCGCTGTACGAGCGAAACATTCCTCATGAGAAGGAATCCAATGAAGATAATAGGTTCCTTAACCCCTTCCCGCTCCAGGATGTACATTTACGTCCAGGAGCAATGGGGTATGTATGCAGAGAGGTGGCGGGGGGGTGGGGGGGAGCTCTCTGCATACAGCGCGGGTGTCAGCTGTTTACTACAGCTGACACCCGCGGGCAATAGCGGCGATCGCGGCTATTAACCCTTTAAATGCCGCTATCAATTCTGACAGCGGCATTTAAAGCCCCCGAACGCTGTTCAGGGGTCCCGTACGCCCCCCCCCCCCCCACGGTGATATCAGGGGAGCCGTGCAGGTGTCATGGCTGCCGGGGGCCTTCTGAAAGGCCCCAGGGCTGCCTCAAGAGACTGCCTATCAAGCCATCCCCGTGGGATGTCTTGATAGGCTGCCTGTCAGAATACAGTATGACTGCAGGTGCAATCAAAGTATTGCATATTGTAGTCCCCCAGGAGGACTTAAAAGTAAGGTAAAAAAGAGAGCAATAAAGTTTTTTTAATTGTTAAAAAAAGAAAAAAAAGTGATAAAAGTTTAAATCACTCGCCTTTTGCCATATCTATAATTAAAAAGTCTAAATAATAAAATAAAAATACATATCTGGTATCGCCGTGTCCGTAGAAGTCCGCTCTATCAAAGTAGTGCATTATTTACCCCGCATGGTGAACATCGTCCGAAAAAAAAATTTAAAAACCCAAGAAATGCACTTTTTCAGTCACCCTGTCTCCCAGAAAAAACGCAAGAAAAAGCGATTAAAAAGTCATATGTATTCTGAATTGGTACTATTGGAAACTACAGGACATCTTGCAAAACATGAGCGCTCGCTAAACTACGTTGACAAAAAAATAAAAAAGTTATTGCTCGCACAATATGACTGCAGAAAATAATTGAAAAAACTGAAATGTCTTTGAAAAAAAAAAAAGAGTATAGTAAAAAAAAAACTATACAAGTTTGGTATCGTAGTAATCGTACCGACCCATAGAATAAAGTTATCATGTCTTTTTTGTTGCAGTTTGTGTGCCGTAGAAACAAGACGCACTGAAAGATGGCGGAATGTCGTTTTTTTTTTCACTTTACTCCACTTAGAATTTAAAAAAAAAAGTTGTTCAGTACATTATATGGTACAATAAATAGCACCATTAAAAAATACAACTCGTCCCGCAAAAAACAACAAGCCCTCATACAGCGACGTTGATGGATAAATAAAGGAGTTATGATTTTTTTTAAGGGGGGGGAGGAAAAAACGAAAATGGAAAAAAAAGGGCCGAGTCATGAAGGGCTTAACACACAGGCTCTGCGCACCAACACAGAACCCCTGGATTATTATCACTCATGTGATATAATATAACGCTCGTCACGAAGTGATTAAAGAGTTCTGAGACTGCAGCAGTTATTAAAAGTGGCATTTTGTGTTGAATTTGGAGGAACCACTTTTGTATCAGTTGTGTAAATTTATTTAAATAGTTTTCATTTGATTGATTTTTGCAAACAGCTGAAAGTTTGTAAATGTGACAAAACTAATTTGCAGTGGGGGGTTGAATCATTTTGATTGTAACTATAGTTCTGCCCTATCCTGTGAATAGCGGATAACTTTATATTACTGGAATACCACTTTAAGCACTTGCAGAACTCCAGTGTTGTGACATCACCCTCTCTGCCACCTGAACACTCTCTGCCTCTGGAGAGAGACATCACTTAGTCATGTTCTGAATAGCTGGAGACACATCTGAGACCAGAAGAAAGGATACATTATTTCTTCATCCAACAATACAGTAAGTAGATGGGAACAGGAGAATAGAGTCTGCATGGAGGGGGAGGAGGTGGACTGTGCTGTAGTGTTACATGAAATACAGTATCAAGGCTCTGTCACACGAGCGTATTTTTCATCAGTATTTTGGGAGCCAAAACCAGAAGTGGAGAGAAAGTATAATGGAAAGATTTGCAAGTCTTTCATATTTTGGACCGAGTCCTGATTTTGGCTCACAAAATACTGATGAAAAATATGCCCATGTGTATAAGGCCTTATATATAGATTTTGTAATATATTTAGATTGAACTCAAAACTACCAATTACCGGATATTTTTACTCTTTATGGAAAATAGGTGTCATAATAACAACCCTATGCAGATAGTAAATGTATATATCAAATGTATGTATCAAGTATACATAGTTGTGTGTACCTTTTAGGTAGTCAATGTAGTCCACATATACAAATGTAAGAAAATGCACTCTCATTTCATGGAGGTATTTCCTTATAAATCTGAGTTGTTTATGTTGCCATAGTAACACCAAGGGGCGACCACCAATAGGATTGCTGGTCATCAATTTGAAAGTTGTCAGTTGTGTGCAGTCAGTTATCGGTGGGTGATGTACTCCCCTCCATTCATTACTAGTAGACATATGATGGAGAACTATACTGGAAACTGTAGTAGATCTATAGTGTTTAGGGCTCATTCACACGGGCGTAAGGGCATTTCAGCCACACAAATATGCTGCGTGTTTGTGTGACCGAAATGCAGTGATGCCCGCCTATTTCACTGGCTTTGGCATGTATTTGACTGCACATATGCAACACATGTTTACATACACAAATGTGTGCATTGATCTCAATAGGCTATTGCGATGCACAAGTGCACACCAAGAAAGGTCACGCTGCGGATTTTTCACGCGATCGCACATTGCATGAAATTGAAATCCATGGGTTCTATTTACTGAGTATTATGCATGCAAAAGTTGTGCGAGCGCTTATCCCCTATAGAGGGCATTTACTGCCCGCAGGCTCCTCACTTGAAAGCCCAATTCTGGGTCTTTATCTCTGAGGATATAGAGGTCTTCTCTTGCTTCCTATGGTTACATGTCATCGCTGCCTCTATTATAGATATTTCACAGCGATCACATCCACCAAGTCACAAATACCAAAATAAAATAAATATTTAGGAAAGCGCCTCCCAAATATGATGCGGATCAACAAAGAAACTAAATAAATAGATGGAAGGCCTCCCCTGGTGTGAAGACCTGGCCCGATGGACCAAGTGTCACACCTGTAATCGTTCCGTCAGTAGAGAACCTCCTATGCTGGAGCAGCATCCAGATAGATGGAATGGAGAGCTGCAGACTGACCAAAACTCCAAGGACTTTTGTACAAAACAAAACATATGTGTAAAAAACCTTTGCTCTCACAGGAGGAGAGTGAGCAATAAATAAAATGGTAGCTGGTAGGCAATGTAACTGACAATACACTGCCTCTCACTCCAAGTAGGTGTCAGTGTATTGTCCTTTACATGGCATACCAGCAACCATTTTATTCATTGTTCATTCTTCTATAAGCGCAAAGATTTTTTACACAAATACCAAATTATCTTGTTGATATAGAGCTGAAAGCAAGTGATGCCAAGAGAACATGACATGAGCCGAAGGACAAGATGAGCTCCATAAGACCTTCATAATAGTGATCAATGGGAAGTATAAAAACACATGACATGAAAAGATCCCCACATAATGATATGAGTTCCTGAAAGCATAATACAAAGCATATATTTATTATATATAGCACCCTGCTAGTATAAGCAGCAGCTAAATAGTTAAAATGAATAAGGGGACATATGTATTAAGTCTCCTAGCCTTGGCAAGATATAGCACCCTGCTAGTATAAGCAGCAGCTAAATACTTACAATGGATAAGGGGACATATGTATTAAGTCTCCTAGACTGGGCAAATATAGCACCCTGCTAGCATAAGCAGCTAAATACTTACAATGGATAAGGGGACATATGTATTAAGTCTCCTAGCCTGGGCAAGATATAGCACCCTGCTAGTATAAGCAGCAGCTAAATAGTTATCATGATTAATATTATATGCTTGTATGTGCAAGGTTCTTCTATTTACTCCCATGCTTTATTCTCATTAGAAAACGTTTTCTTTGCCTTCTTCTGAGAGCAGCTTCACTCCTCCCGTTGATAAGAAGGCTAGCTACAACCAACCCCTTTGCATTCTTTATCACAGAACAAGTTCTCTACTAGTAGTTTCATTATTATTGTTTCTTAGAAATCACGTGTCTGAATAGTAACAAGTCAGTAACCTACACCTTAAGGCCTTAGTCAGACGGGCGTTTTTAGCCGCGATTTGCGCATGCGCATGCGTCCGGCGATTTTATAAAACCATTGCTTTGCAATGGTATCGGACACATGAGCGCTTTTTATGCGCTCGTCCGATAAATTATAGAACAAAAAAATCGCAGATCGCACCTATCTGCGATTCCTGTTCTCTTCTGTATATGCGCTCAATGGGGCCGGCGGCAGCAGCGCCGACCCCATTGAGAACATATAGAAGACAAATCATTCTTCTCTGCCACAGCTGTAACAGCTGTGGCAGAGAAGAACGATGTTTGCCCATTGAAAGCAATGGGCTGCCGGCGTGCGCGGGGTGAATTGTCGGGAAGGGGTTAAATATATAAGCCCTTCCCTGCAATTCATCCTAAAATGTGTTAAAATAAAAAAAAAATTGTATACTCACCTTTCCGCTGCAGCCGGAGTCCAGCCGCGGCCGCTGTCAGTTCTCCTGAACTGCTTCTCGGCACTATTCAGCCGGCGGGGCTTTAAAATCCCCGCCTGCTGAATGATCTGCCTCTGATTGGTCACAGCCCTGACCAATCAGAGGCAGGTTTCACTCACACACCCATTCATGAATTCATGAATGGGTGAGTGACTGCTGCCTCTCAGCGCTGAGCCAATCAGGGGCAGGTCTGACTCACATCCATTCATGAATTCATGAATGGGTGTGAGTGAGGCATGCCTCTGATTGGCTCAGCGCTGAGCCAATCAGGGGGCAGGTCTGACTCACACCCCCTTCACACCCACTGCAGGACGGCCGCGCGGAGCTCCGGCTGCCGGGAGAAGGTGAGCATACAATTTTTTTTTATTTTAACACATTTTAGGATGAATTGCAGGGAAGGGCTTATATATTTAAGCCCCTACCGACAATTCATCCCGGGCTTGCCCGCAGCGCATTGCTTTAAATGGAGGCGGCTCTATTGCCGTCTCCATTGAATGCAATGTGCTGGACAGCTCCAGCCCGCTTCTAATGAAACGCGGCTAGGAGCAGATTTTCGGGCGATTTGCGGGCAACTTGCGTGCACCGGTCACGCGATTTGCGGATGCGCATCCGTCATGCGATCCGCAAATCGCGCGAAAAAACGCCCGTCTGACTAAGGCCTAAGGCGTAAACCTATGTTAATCATAATTATAATAATATTATAATAATACTCATATGTTCTGTTTGTATATAGTGTCAACAGCTGTATGTATATAATAGTGTATGTATATTCTGCAATGTCCACATATGTAATTTATATCCATGTTGGTAATATCATATGCAATGTACATATTTTTGTATAAAATGTTTGTGTATTTATTATTAATATTGCAATGTCTATACATATTATAAATGTACACATGTTTCATATATATTTACACATAATCTACATACAACGTGCCTACAGTGCTTATACATATATTTGCACTTTACTTTTTGGTGTGTTATGCCTGTTTCTTTTTATATAAACTTTGGATATACTGCTGTCCATGTATAATATATATATACCGTATAATGATAACAAAAGCATCTCTCCCATGAGTTAGGCTGCCTTCACATCTGATGACTGTGAGATATATATATATATATATATATATATATATATATATATATGTATCTATATATGCATATACATCTGTGTACTTTTAATTCTGTAATATATGTAAATGTGATATGTTTCTATATCCTGTTAATGTTTCTGTTTACTGCATTAGCACATCAATATCTGTATATATGATTGATGTCCACAATGTATTCATGTTATATATTTAATGCACATATTGTTTGCATTGGTAATGTGTATATTTATGCCTGTAGAGATGTTATATGAATATATGTATATGTTATTTACTTCAATGTAAGTAATATAATGTTAATGTCATTGTATTTATGTACATAGTATATATATAATAAAGTATAATGTATTTTTAATTGCTTGGGATACTAGTAGTATGTTCAGTATAAGCTTTCTATTGTATCCTGTTAATGTTTATGTGACTGTATTATGTGATAAGGTCTGACCCTGATGTGACTGACCATACAGAAGAAGCAGAACAGGACAAAGCCTTCCAATTACACTCAGTATTATCACTAAATAAGCAGAGCAGGATGTAAATGACATTTCTCTTCCCATCGGGCCCTCCAGGGCTCCTTATTCAGATGGGTCCCTATACTGACACTGTATATGTAGAACAGGAGATCTCCAGTGTAATTGGGCGGCTTTATAGGGATTCTCTGGTTATATGTAAGTAGTATTTATATAGCAGATACATATCTGATCACTACATGCGCTCTGACCTTCTTATATCCTCACTGTGACCCTACAGAACCCTGAGCGCTGATCTCTGGATCTGGCCTGCAGGGGGCGCACACTGTAAACATGCTCCTGATCATAGATGAGGATATTACAGGTTTAGAGCAGCTCTAGTGACGGTTATCTAGCAGCTATTTCTATATTCCCAGGAAAACGCTTTACCATTGCAGTGTGATTTTACTCTTTACCTGTATGGTCTCTCACATCAGTATTATTGGTGTTATCATATAAGGTAGCATACAGCAAGGCTCCTCCTGGAGTGATGTACATCATGTAGAAGTGTGTAGATACAATGTGTGCAGTGTACAAGCTTTAGTTATTAGAAGGTTCTACATCTGATTGATATATTACAGAGGACAATGTGACTCTGCGCTCTGATAGATGATGACATGAGCTATATCTCCTCTTATACAAATCTAGTCTTAGTGTAGGGACCCATCTGAATGAGGTCGCCGTGACGGGGCAGATGGGCTCGCACAATTTGAATAAAATGTGCGCCAAGAACCTCACATTTATACCTCTAGTCAGTAATATGTAAACTATAAGGGAAAAGGTTTAGCATTGGGGTCTCTGCACATATCAGAAGTATAAACTCACTTGAATGGAAACTTTGCCTGTAATACCATCCCGGGCCGCTGCCATGTGTAACAAGTTGTGTGATTTCAGCTACATATGACAAGATGATCAGTGAATCAGTGAGTGTCTCGGGTGGAAGACGCCTGCGGATCAATAGTTTAAGCCTGGTAAACCCCTTTAACAACTTCATGACATGGCCTATTTTGGGCTTAAGGACGCAACAATTTTTGGCGGATTTTCTTCTCCGTTTATCAAAAGTCATAACTTTTTTATTTTTCCGCCGACGCGGCCGTATGAGGGCTTGTTTTTTGCATGGCGAACTGTAGTTTTTATCGGTGCCACTTTTGGGTACATAGACTATATTGTAAAACTTTTTTTTTTTTTTTTTTATGACAGCAGGGAGTGAAAACGCATCAATTCTGCCATAGATTTTTTAATATTTTTTTACAGCGTTAATCATGCAGCATAAATGAGACATTCCATTTTATCTGCGGACCGGTACGGTTACAACAATACCAAAATTCTTACATTTTTGTTAGGTTTTCCCACTTTTCTGCAATAAAAACCCTTTTTTTTGGAAATCTTTTTTCTATTCTAAATTGCTGCATTCAAAGTCCTGTAACTTTTTTATTTTTCGATGTACAGAGCTCTATGAGGGCTTCTTTTTTGCGAGACGAGCTGTAGTTTTTACTAGTACCATTTTGGGGTACATACGGCTTTTTTGATCACTTTTATGGCGTTTTTAGTGAGGCAAAATGCTAAAAAACGGGAATTTTTCTTACCGATAATTCCCTTTCTTGAGGCCGGATGTGTTAGGGTATCATCAGGTCACATGACCAAGGACCCTCCGTGATGACGTGGCACGCACAAGCAGCGTGACCACGCAACTCCAAAGTGAAAGTAAAGCATACAATGCCACGTAACACATCCAGCCTGTGCGACCACGTCACCAAACGAAACATGTGACACACACCAACCTATCACCATAGACTCCTCCCTCTTGAATCACATAGCCCCACCCACAAAATGGCGCTATACACAGAATGAAAGTGATACCCTGATACCTATAAATGTGAGTAAATCTGTGTTCCAATATATGTACGCATAGGCTTGAAAAAGGTGCATGTCGCACCGAAACGCGTTGCCTTCCTGTAAACTTGATTTTATTTAATTAAAACTGGACAAATCAACTTGCTTCCCGCGATTACCATCGGCGACTGAGAGGACTTAGAGGAGTCAGCACACAGAGGAGGGGGCTTCTTGTTCTATACACCCCCCTCCTTCCGAGTAAGTGCCATTCTATTTTATATCCTTTCTGTCCCTTACGGGATGGACACTTTCTACATTTTGCTTGACCTAACTGCTTTTTCCACGAGCGCATAACTTTTTTTACTTAAAATGCTGAAGTAGAGAATTCCTGGTGGTACCCTGGTGGCAAATGAGTGGCACTGCCATCATGTTATCGGAGAAGATCCTCACATGCTTCATCCCTAAACGGTTTGCAGGCTACGTCGGGTTTCCCAAACCTCATTACGTTCTCTAACATTAGATAACCTGGATCTCTCATGAGGGTCCTATGTACCCTGTATATGGCCACCTTCAAAGGTGACCCCTCACCCTCTGGCGCTGGCATCCGATATCGCGGGGTCCCCATTGAAAGGTTGTCTGAGGACAACTGCCAGCGGAGTGAGGATCTAGCCCTAGTGGAAATAGGGATTGTCCTGTCAAGTGAGGACTGACTTGTCCCCATTCTGGAGGATAAGTGTCTGGAGATCACAGCTGTGGAACTGGGCCCAGGGAACCACTCCAATGCATGAAGTCATTATCCCCAGGATCCGCATTACCTCTTATTGAAACTGTAGATTTTTTATATAGAGCAGAACATTCTCTAGAATGAGCTGTTTCCTTAGAGGAGGAAGGGACGGACATTGGAGACAAAAATCCAAAATGACTCCCAGGAATTTTTCCTGGTGTCCGGATCCATGTTGGATTTCATATCATTAGTGATCCAGCTCAGACCCTTAGATAGCTGAAGCATGGACCCCAAGTGTGACCTCAGAATAGTGAGGGAATCTGCCACCAGCAGGGAACCATCTACTGAGCTATGCCCCCTTTCAGATGGGGGACGATGATAATCCCGTGATTGTGCAGAAAGGCTACCATTTCAATCACCCCTTTGGAAAAGATCCATGGAGCAGAGGAGATTGCAAAGGGAAGGCGCCATTCTCAGCGCAAATTTAGGAACTTTTTGTGAGTTGACATAATTGGGGATGTGATAATACTCATCCTTTACGTCAATCGTAGCCATAACGTTATCCCTACCAATCTGGGGGGTTGGGGTTCTGATAGTCTCCATCGGTGGGAGCCATCTGGTTGGAAACCCAAAAGAGAGGGGAGTAAAACCCTTTCCCCCCCATTCCCTCTTAGGGATGGGGATAACTGCACCGAGATCCAGTATGATCTGTTCACCCTTAAGTAGAGCCTGCTCTAGGGTTGGTGCCTGGATGACTGCCGCGGTGGAACCGGAAGCCCGTACTTGGACCCAGGCCCACACAGTCCCCTGAGGTTAAAATGAATCTATTTGGAGGGTGGGATTCTAGCTCAAATCTTGTACCCCTCCACCACCAGGCCTGCACTTGTGGGATCGATTCCTGTCCTTAGGATCGTTTCCCAGCGTGTGGTAGGCACCTTCAGTAGCTATGTTTCTCCAACTAGTGCACAAATGAACTAATCTTCTGCTCACCGGGCATGCAGATGCAGGTTGAGGGACAACAGTAAGAGCCTTACCCCTTCCTCCAGTCTTTCCTTTCCCCACGTACGTTGTAGACGAGGGACATGGAATGAAGGCGCTTTTTGCGGAGTCTGATGACTAGCCGCCCCGAAAGGGTAGGGTACACAACCTATTTTTGGAGGTCATGTCTCCTGACCACTACTTTACCCCTGGCCATGTTGGATAGGGCTGTAACGCGGGCTCCGAAGCGGACCTTAGAAGCTGACCTAGTCAAACCACCATAGAGCGAGCCACCAAGGTGGCCGCAATATTAGCTTTATAATGAGACTGGACATGGACCAAGCCTTACGCATGGTCATGTCTACTTTGTTGTCCATGGAGTCCTTTAAGTGGGACGTATCCTCAGATGGTACCCAGTTCTTTTAGACACCATAGAGATAGCTGTGTCAACATTTGGCGTCTCCTCAAGGATAGCCACTTCATTGTCTGCAAACAAAGGACGCTCCGAAAATTCTTTAGAAATTAACGGAGCTTGATCCACACAATTCCAATCATTAAGGATTAATTGTTTAAGTGTGGCATTTACAGGGAATGTAGATTTACGTTGTGGAAGCAGACTCGCAACATGACGTCCTGCACAGTGCAAGGATTCTCTGTTAGTGTTTTTTCGAAAACGAGATATTTTTTCTCTGCCTGCGACACTTCCCCAAGATCGAATTCTTCCGCCATGTCAGAGTCGGACTCTAACACTGCCGGAGCAGACCTTCTTGTGGCCCCTAAGGGCCCTGGTTGGAGTGTGAGGGTATATATATAAATTGCCATATGTTTTTTATGTTTTATACCTATATGCAAGTTTTATTCAATTCCAAATGAAAAAAACTTATATGTCGCCTTACATCAGATATTCCAAGAGGCTTTGCAAGGCTGAGAGAGATGTTCTAGAAATTCAGAGAAAACCACGGAACCAGACACAAGGACGCATGTACTTGGCCGTTTTCCCAGAAGTGCCGTATCAAGATGTTCAACCATGTACATAATTTTCACTGTCCCAGGCCGGAAATCCGGACTTCTTAGAATTGAGTGGATGATTCTTTGCACTGGAGTTAATTGAATACGTGATTTTCTGTACAAGCCAGAGGCGCCAGTATCAAGATAATGACTGTTATATGATTTTCACTGTCTCAGTCCGCAAATCCGGACTTCCCATATATGGTTATGAGCCCATCACCCCCTTGGGGATGGGACAAAGGGTATAAGATCTCATGTAATCTGTAATAAAGCACGTTGGCACAGCCGAGAGCCATGTCCCGTGTGAGAAACTATACCAGACCTCTGTGTGGTGTCTCTTCTTGCGGCCGGCAGCGGGGCAAGTGGGGTGGGCCCGATTGGTGCTGTACTTAGAAATTTAACCCTGATAAATGGCGCCCAACGTGGGGCGACAAAACCGGAGCTTACAACGCATTCCACCCGGATCCACGCCGCAGAGAAACCGTCCTGCTGCAAACCGAGCCTGATCAACTCACTTAGAACTCCAGGTAAGATCGGCATATATTTATGTTGTGTTTTACACTGCGAGTCTTGCAGCAGGACTGACTATCTGTGGTTTGTGACCGGACGGGTTGGGTTAAGAGTTCTACACGGTAACTCGTGTGGGCTCCGGGTTTGCCGTCATGGACCACTGACCGTGATATGCGCACCAATCGGTCACCCGGAAACTAGTCTGTAGTTTATTTGTACTTTGAAGTCTGTAACGTTTTAATAATAGTGGAGATTGTTCTATCTGCAGAAGTTTGTTTTTTCTCTCTTTCTTTTCATTTAATCTCACAAGAGAAGGGACCCTCAGTTTAGTTTAGTTAGTTGTTAATGGTTTAGCAGAGAGGGATGCATTTTGTGAGATAAGGCTTCATAAGAGAAGGGACTCTCGGTCGGTTTGCCTTATATATCGGGCTAGCGATTTGATTTCAGAGAGATGCATTTTATGGGGCTGGTTCCATAAGGAGAAGGGACCCTCGGTTGTTCTGCCGGTATATAAGGGGCTGACAATTTGAAAATTAAGAGGGATGCATTCTATGGAGCGTATTATTATTATTATTGTTGTTGTTCTAATATGCGTAAGATCTTATTAAAGAAGATAGAGCCCCTCAAGGGCTGCCGCCGTGTGGATGAATCTGTAAAATGTAAGAAAACTCTAATGAAAATGTGTGACACCGACCCGCATGGCAGATTACAAAATGGTGTCTGGGAGGGAGGTCTTTAGGACCCAGAGGTGCCTTGGAAGATCAAGGTTTGCTAGAAGCAGAGAGACAGTCAGAGAAAGTTGTATGTGCACATTATTTGTTTAAGAAAGTATCCGTAAGTGAAATGTTGAAAAGTACAGTAAGTGATCAAGAGGGCGTCAGGAGAGTGTCTATTAAAGGTTATATTGGCAGTTAGGTAGGGGAGAGAAATAAGGGGAGCAAGCAAGTCGATAAGTAAGTTACAATGCATGTGATTTGTTGGCAAAGAGAGATGAAAATGTGTATAATACAAGATAGATAATAGATAATATGTATAATCCATACTAGGTGGATATATATGTGTATATATATATACTGTAAGTGCAAATAGTTAACTGAGCTTGCTTTTAGGGGAGAAGAGTTTGTTGACATGTAGCTGCGAGCTTGTGTTCAGTCTTCAAGGTCGGAAGATAACAGCGAGAGAGAAAATGCAATAACAACCTTGGTTAATATCTTTGCTTGCTTGCAATGAATTGAAATGAATTTAATTAGTTATACTGTCTTAGTAGGCAGGGAAATATAGTAATTTCTAATGTATATTCTTACTTATACAGGGGTTGAAAATGAATGTTGCAAGGTCCCAGCGTATGTGTTAATTATGAGTTCAAAATGCAGGCAATAGTTTAAGCTAAACAATTCAGTCTGTGTTTCATATTCGCGGAGAGATAACGGTTTGTTTTAAAAAGGGGGGCTTTCAGAATTCACTCCAAATTCAGGGTCACAAGGGGGGTTGAAAAATACCCAGAGATTCTAAAATACTTCAGCGTTTAATACAGCATATAATAGCTTCAGTAGATAAGAAATATAGAATATCTCAGTCAATCAGCAAACTTTTTCACATAATTTGTCAAAGATAGCGCTCATTCACAATCTCATCTCAATAGAATCATGTAATTTATAAGATAATAGCACTCACCTCAATGTTTTTCAACTGATGTATGTATGTTTGTCAAACTTTTTTTGTCTGTGCATCTGTATGGACTGGGACACCTTCAAGGGGGGTGACGGAGCAAACTTGAGAGCATGGATGGATGAGAGTTAGTGACCCGTGTTCAAGCTGTGGTGGAATGTGTGATGCAGATAATTGACTGGGGATAAAAGTCCTCCCCATGCATGGGACTTTGCTTGGTTGAGATGTGGACGTGTGGACTGTTAAGCTGAAATTAAGCTGAGAAGACGGACGCACGGAGCCAATATCGAAGGGGTGGAGCTAGATGATGTAATAGTACGTAATGTTTCATCCCTCTTGTCCAAGGGAGGGGGTGAGGATCTTGAACAGCTAGTAAAAGTTTTGTTGTTTTGTTTTTTTTTTTTTTTTCCTCTCCTGTCTCAGATTTTATAAGATATTGCAGGCAGGATCAGACTAATAATGAATTCACTTAAAGGGATATCACATTTCAAATATGAATAGATGTTTTGTAGATTATTCTGCCCCAGTGTAACTCATGTTTCTGTTATAGGTGCTAACATTTTACAGGCCTTATCTGCATCCATCAAATCTTTTTACAATGTTGTACTAACTTAAACCGGGCTACTATTGTTCCAATTGAGTACCCTGGTTTAAAGGGGGGGAGGAGAAGGCATAGGTGATCTAGGTATTGCAAGTCAGCCATTTTTAAATTCAGCCATTTTTAAATTTTTTGCAAGTCATTTTTTAATTTTTTAATTTTTTGCAACAAGGTTCTAATCTTTTTCAAATAAAATACCAGCCTGATTGTCTAGCAGTGATGCAACAAGAAAATTTAAGTTTAAAAAGTTACTGAAAGCCCTTGTTAATAATGCATATTTTGAGTTGTTTTTTATAGATGGTACCCAGGGTGTTTGACGACTCCACACTGGATATACGGTGGTTACACAACAAGATGTCCTAAAAAAGCAGAATGTCTCCGCATGTCGCAGTACAAGAAGCGGAACTAAAAGCACTCACGGAGGCGTGTAGAGTGGAGGAAGGTAAGACGGCAAACATTTACACTGACTCCCGGTATGCATTTGGCATAGCTCATGATTACGGCCCAACATGGAAGGCCAGACAGTTTTTTACCACAGCAGGACAGCCAATTAAGAATGTTGCAGCGGTGCAGAGTCTCATGGAGACCCTATTTCTACCTGACAAGGTGGAAAGCTCACACCAATTCCTACACCGGAGAAGCAAGAGGCAACGCCATCACAGGCCACACAGCAAAAGCAGCGGCCCTCAAGCCGTGGAAGAAAGAAGAAAAGAAGAATTTAACAATAATTTTGGACTTTGACTACTTTGATATGAATTTGGACTTGGATAAGAACTTGGACTTTGATAAAAACTTGGACTTTTGATAACAACTTGGACTTTGATAACAACTTGGACTTTGATAACAACTTGGACTTTGATTTGAACTTGGACTTTGATAAAACATTGGACTTTGATATGCTAAAGACTTTACAGTTAAGAAAAAGACAAATGGACTAAAAAGGGACGGCGTATGGTGAACAGTCAACAGCACTTGCCCACCATAGTCCCTGTGCCCCATGATGGCCCAGCTGACGCACGAAAAGACGCACCTCTCAAAGCAGCAATGATGACGACGCTTGAAAAAGGACGGGTGGCTCCTTGGTTTTCTGTAGCTGCTGCATCATTTGTCCAATTTTGCATGATCTTTGCCGTAAGCAACAGGGCAGAAGTAAATTTGCCACATCACACTTGCCTAGACCACTCTACCCATTTCAGGGATTGCAAATTGGCTACACTCAGCTCCTACTTGTTGGGAAGCATGAATATGTGCTTGTTGTTGTTGATTTCTTTTCAGGTTGGAGACCTACTCTGTTACCAAAGTAAATAAGCAGGTAACCGCACAGAAGCTCATGAATGAGGTAATCCGCAGATATGGGGCACTGGAAGTGATTGAGTCAAACAAAGGTACAAATGTCACAGGTGAAATAATGCAACACATCATGTCTGTTTTGGGTATATTCTAGGCTTTTCACACACCCTACCATCCGCGGAGTAGTGGGAAAGTAGATACAAAAGGCAATGGAGGACATGAGCAAATCTTGAATTGAGTGTCTTCTATTAGTTTTTCTTTTTCTCCGGAGGGTACATGCCACAATAGCTGAGTTTGGGGAATGATTTTCTTGTTAATGTTGTCATAGGTCTCTCCAAGGAATTGTTAGTAATGTATTCTGTAGTCTCTGCTTTTCTCCCAGGTCCTACAGATGAGTGTCACAATCTGAAACCAGGTGACAGGGTCTATGTGGAAAAGTTTGAGAGAGAAACCCGGTTTGAATGTCCCTACCAGATGTTGTTCACCACCCCAACTGCAGTCAAGCTCGAAGGAAAGCCCACTGGGATCCACACTTCGCACTGAAAAAACTCATGATCCTGTATATCCTTTACATGCTATAATGTGGTACAATTCCTCTAACACACACCTTTGACTACTGTACACTAGCCCCCTGTTTCAGAACAAATTAATACAATCAAATGTGCAATATGAAGAGTACACTGAGGGTGAGAATCCAACACCGTATCGTGCTAAGAGAGACATTGACGCTCCAGGTGGTAACTTTGATCCACATGTATACATAGATGCAAGAGGAGTGCCAAGGGGGGTGCCAGATGAATTTAATTCTAGAGATCATGTCTAAGCAGGTTTTGAGTCCTTATTTGCTTTTATCACTGTTAATAATAATGTAGATTGGATGAATTATATCTATTACAATCAGCAGAGGTTTGTAAACTACACCAGAGATGCTTTGCAAGGGTTAGCTGACCAGTTAGGGCCCACTGCATCCATGGCGTTCCAAAATAGAGTGGCCCTGGATATGATTTTAGCAGAAAGAGGTGGGGTATGTAATTTCCTGTATGTGTATTATCCCTTTGATCAAAAAGAGTATGAGTAAGGGACTGGATAATGTGACCAAAATTTCCCTTGTTTGAAAAAAAAGATGAAGAGCCAGTTCCGATAATGCCAACCACGTACGTTACCAGAAGAATGGAGAGATGTATTAGTACTGCGCCGTCCCGGTCTCATAAGATGGACTGTCAGTGGACTTCCCATTTGCCTAGGGAAAGTGCAGAAGACCTTAGGTTCCGGCGAGGGCACACCCTGTGGGGTGTTAACTTGTACAGATAGAGGGTATGGATGCCCGGAAATAAGCCCAGGGAATCCATGGCCTCCTTCTGAGGTGAGGTAGGGATCCCTCCCTTTTAGGAGTAGGGACTTACGGGCAGTGGAGAAACCCTGACGCAAGGGAGAGACGACCGAGGAAGAGTGCAAAGTCTGATGCTTGATCTCCATATTAAGTTTTTTAGGGGGGTTTGTGAGGGTATATATATAAATTGCCATATGTTTTTTATGTTTTATACCTATATGCAAGTTTTATTCAATTCCAAATGAAAAAAACTTATATGTCGCCTTACATCAGATATTCCAAGAGGCTTTGCAAGGCTGAGAGAGATGTTCTAGAAATTCAGAGAAAACCACGGAACCAGACACAAGGACGCATGTACTTGGCCGTTTTCCCAGAAGTGCCGTATCAAGATGTTCAACCATGTACATAATTTTCACTGTCCCAGGCCGGAAATCCGGACTTCTTAGAATTGAGTGGATGATTCTTTGCACTGGAGTTAATTGAATACGTGATTTTCTGTACAAGCCAGAGGCGCCAGTATCAAGATAATGACTGTTATATGATTTTCACTGTCTCAGTCCGCAAATCCGGACTTCCCATATATGGTTATGAGCCCATCACCCCCTTGGGGATGGGACAAAGGGTATAAGATCTCATGTAATCTGTAATAAAGCACGTTGGCACAGCCGAGAGCCATGTCCCGTGTGAGAAACTATACCAGACCTCTGTGTGGTGTCTCTTCTTGCGGCCGGCAGCGGGGCAAGTGGGGTGGGCCCGATTGGTGCTGTACTTAGAAATTTAACCCTGATAGGAGGTCCGAGAGGTAGGACTGTTTCTTCACGGACAACTGACTGGATTTCGGACATGGGGGAAGATTTTTCTTCCTGCAGAATTTTCGCTGAGCAGGAAGCGCATAAGGTTTTAGAGTCGTCAAGTTTTGCTAAGCATACTGGACGCTTTTTACTTCTCCTCCTAGCTTCCCTAGGTTTTTGAGTATCCCTGTCGTACATGACAAGGGAGAGCTCTGTTAGTAAGGGAAGTGTAGTGCAGGTGTCTGTAGGTTGGCCCACAGGACCACTTACAGTTTGGAGATTCTCTGGGTCCTCTTTTGGCCGACATCCTGCGCTTGTGGGATCCATTCCGGTCCTTAAAATTGATTCCCAGCATGAAAAGAAAAAACACCAGCCGACTTCTCCTGGTGCAGGGGCTTTACATTTTCAATCTGGCGCCAAGCTGCGCCAGGCCACGTCCCCTTTGTGTGCTCCGTCGAGGCCATGCCCTCCTGCGGAGCGTCTGGGGTCACACTACAGCCGGGACCCAGAGATGGCGGCCGCGGTGGTGCCGGAAAGTCCGTCCTTGGACCCAGGCCCACGCAGTCCCCGGTTCACACCCAGATGAGGTACTTCCCACTGGGGCAACCGGGGCTGCCAGAAGATGATATCTTAGAGATGGCGGCCGCCGCCTGGTTGACGGCCGCGGTGGTGCCGGAAAGCCCGTCCTTGGACCCAGGCCCACGCAGTCCCCGGTTAGCTCCCAGATGAGGTACTTCCCACTGGGGCAACCAGGGCTGCCAGAAGAGATGCCGCCGCTCACCGGTAAGTCCTGGAACCTCCGGCATGGGACAGCATCGCTGGAGCTCTGCCGCTGCTGTCCTGGAGGGACAGGAAAAGCACTGGTGTTTGGTGGAGGGGAGGTGCCTTTTATGTTCTGCCTCTTCCTGTCCCATCAGGTCAGCAGGTGAGCAACCTCCAGGTGTATGCTGTCATGATATCGGAGGGAAATTAGCATCTTGCCTCAGTTTTTTAGCGTTATTTTCCGCGCACAGTCAAAAGCATGTGCAGCTTATTGTACGCGTCGTTACGGACGCGACAATACCAAATATGTGAGATTGTATTTATTTTTTTACCTTTTTTTATGCTAATCTGAGAAAAAGCATAAAAAATTGTTTTTTTTACTCTTTTTTTACATTTTTTTAAATTCATTTTTTTAATCTTTGTTTTTTTTACACTGTTTGTGTCCCTCTGAGGGACTTTAACCACTGCCCTGATAATCGATGTCATAAGGCATGGCAGAGCTTCTGCTCTGCCATGCCTTATCGCTTATACAGCGATCATAGGCATAGGCAATACAGGACGCCAGTGTCTGGCGTCCTGTTGCCATGGTGAGAGGCCGGGCTCTCGTGATGTTATCGCGAGAGCCGGCCGGAGACACAGAGGGAGTCGGCTCCCTCTGTGAACTCTTTCCCTGCCGCGATCTACTTAGATTGCAGCAGGGAAGGGGTTAACAGCGGGGGGCGCATCTCCGATGTCCCCCCGCTGTTGCAGCAGGACGTCGGCTGTGACTGACAGCCGGCTCCCACTGCGGGATAGCGCGGGATCATATGTGATCCCGCGCTATCTCCAGGACGTAAGTTTACGTCCTGTTGCGGGAAGTACCCTGCTGCCAGGACGTAAACTTACGCCCTGCAGCGGGAACGGGTTAAGTGTTGACCTGTTTGTACTTCAAGAAAAAGTGTCCAGCTGAGATGATAAAGCAGCAACTTCATAATTCATATTACAAGCAGAAAAAACAATGAGTCTCTTTTTATTGCAGTATACTAATTCAGAGGTTATGATTAAAGATGAGCGAGCGTACTTGCTAAGGGCACATACTCGAGCGACTATTGCCTTTTGCGAGTACCCGCTCGCTCGTCTCAAAAGATTCAGGTGCTGCTGCGAGTACCCCTGCTCACTCCCGCAACTCACCGCTCTCCCCCGCCGGCACCCGAATCTTTTGAGACGAGCGGGCAGGTACTCGCAAAAAGCAATACTCGCTCGAGTATTTGCCCTTAGCGAGCACGCTCGCTCATCTCTAGTTATAATATTTTGGTTCATAACATCTTGATAAAGACTCTAGATTTTGTTGACATGTCATTGGAAGTTTCTATAATTCCCATTAATTTGGGTGATGATTTTCTGATGACACGGTCCCTATAAATAAATGATCATAAATCAAAAAGGTCACATGATCAGGTAGTAATGTCAGAAGTAAATGGCTAGTACTCAGTTCTTCCGCTTCTGGGGAAATTAAGCATTATATGGTGGCTTTTAAAATCATAAGTACTACTATCAGTAACCTAAGATACGCAGAAGATACGACCCTGGCAGCCTAGACAGTGAATCATCTGAAGACGCTGATCTTGAAGCTAAAAGAAGAAAGTGAGAAGAGACTTTGCCTAAACATCAATAAGACAAAGATCATGGCCGCTGCCAACAAGGAAGTCTACATAGAAGGTCAAGAATGAGGAAATCAAAGTGGTTAATAGCTGTGTATTCCTTGGGTCCCTCATCGACCATAGTGGCAGCTTCATAGGTGATATAAAGCATCAATTAGCACTGTCATGGTGAGCATGGCCCCATTTTGGAAGTGCATGGACGTTGCAGTGACCATCAAAGGAAGGTTAATAACTGCCATCATCTTCCTGATTGTAACACATGGCTGTGAGATGCGGATATTGATGATAGCAGACAGGAGAAAAATTGATGTTTTCGAGCTGTGGTGTTGGAGAAAATTTCTACAAATCCCCTGGACAGCTAGGATCACTAACAAAGCTGTCTTGGACCGTATCAACCCAGAGGTGTCCCTGGAAGGCAAGATCACGAGACAGAAACAGACTTCCTTTGGACACATGATGAGGGTGAATTCGCTGGAAAAAGAGATGCTACTTGGAATGGTCAGTAGTAAAAGGAAACAGGGAAGAAAAAAAACATGTTGGCTGGACATCATCAAGATGACATGGGAATGGACATTAGGCAATTGAAAGCAGCCATAGAGAATAGAGAAGCATGGAGAGGACTGGCCTACAGAGTATCCAAGAGTCGGACATGACTGAACGGGTAGAATTGGAATTACTACAATGCACGGAGGACCCATGTCTTCCAGGGCGAGTGACACTATTACTGCAGAAGCCACTGTGGGGTACACTATTACTACTGGGGCCCATATAAGGGACACTAATACTACTGAGGACACTCTGCACATGGCAGTATACCTCAAACTGACTAAGGTTATGTTGACACATGGCAGAAATGCTGCGGAATGCCCGCAGCAAGTTTTGTAGATTTCCGCATCCAAAAAACAGTTAAAATCTGTACTATTGGTGCGAATTTTGACTGGCAATCAACTGCATATCCACAGCTGATTTCATAATATGTGGTGCTCCCCTTCATCTTCTCCGATGGCTTCCCGCTGTCAGCGCTCCCCAGATTTCGACAGTGCAAATTTTGACTTTTTTGGATGCGGAAATGCTGGGTACTTTGCCACGGAAGTTTCCACTGCGGACATTCTGCAGCATTTCAGCCATGTATAAACATACCCTAAGTCAGCTTGAGGTAGCAAGAGTGGCCTCAGCATTAATAGTGCCCCCTATATCGACCCTAGTAGTAATATTGACCCACACAGTGGCCTCAGTATTAATAGTGTCCCCTATATCAGCCCCAGTAGAAATAGTGACCCCCCACAGTGGTCCCAGTAGTAATAGTGTCCCTTCTGTCAGCCCCAGTAGTAATAGTGACTACTCCACTGACCTCTCCTCCTGTGGAACTAAGGAGGAAAGGTCAGGGGAGGAAGATCCCGGGTGCACACGCTGCCATCAGTATGTGCACCAGTAGCAGAGCCGCAGAGTGAATACCAGCTGGGGAGCTGCGGCACCCCGACCAGTAATCACTATCGTGGTGAGTAGCTATTGGCGAGCGTGCCAGCACAGAGGGCAGTATGGATGCCCCAGTTATATAGGAAAACTGTGAATTTAAAAAAGAATGCTATTATAAATGTTCCACAGAGTTCTTATATGATGTCATGAGGGACATAAGTGTTAAAAAATTTATATAAGATAAAGTAATTGTAGAATAAAATACAAACATACTAAAAAAAAAGGAGTAAAACCTATTGCCCACGCCAACACCAACCCAAGCTATCACTATAGCAGCCCTGTAATTCGAGACAATACAAGTTATATGTCAAGATGACTGAAACTAACTGGGGAACCCATTCCTGTACTTTATTTTAGTACAAATGTACTAATTTTAAAAAGAGACATATAAATAAAATCTTTTTTTTTACTTTGTGTACATATTACCCCTAACAAAACAAAAAAAGGCAAAATAAATTCTGTGAAAAAAGAAGGAATTAGGAACAGCCCTATATGTCAAAAAACGCAGCAAAAATAATTTTGGTAGCCTAAAGGAAAAAAGGACTAAACCAACATATCATTTCCTAATCTTCTCAATGAAATAGAAGTCAGGAAAGGACCAAACCAGACGAGGGACAAATTCAGAAAAACAAAGTACAACTAGTGGAAAAATAGCCTTAAGATTTGCAAAGTCACTTCTCATTTCCCAATTGAGAGCTGAGGTATTAACCTTGTCAATTTTATTCCCTCCAGCGCACAAAATTAAAATGTCAGGGTCAGGTCAAGTCCTTCTCTCATACTTTATCTCAGCTAATAACCTTCCCTATTTTAGACCTCGAACACCGTCCCAAAAAATTTGAAATTGATAGCCATCTGCTGCAAGATTCTCAGCGTATTTTTTCCCCACAGCACTCGTCTGAGCCCAAAAATCAAAGAACTCACCGGCCATGCAAATATATCACTGTGCAGCATATTAGGAAGGAAAACAAATTAAACAATTATTAAATTTGGCCAAACATGCAGCCTAAAGCACGTCGAATCTCATCTCCTAACCTTTCGTTTTGCTTCTTCACTAAAACCCAAGGCAGCAGTAGTGGCCCCAATTCTGCATGAATGTGAAGTAACTTGCGCATTACTTTATCCTAATAGCACTAAATATTTCTTTAAAACTGTAAAGGCCCATTTAGAGCCAACGATTCTTGCTCAAAGACGTCTTTTGAGCAAGAATCGTAGCATCTAAATGCACAGACATCGCACAGTTTTCGTGCATGATTCGTTCCTCACTCAATTCTAGTTTTCTTGAATTGAGCAATGAACTCTTATCAGTGGTGCAAACTGTTATCACAGTCGGCAGCACTGATAAGATGCTTTCAGTTCACGTCCCGCTGGTATTTCACACCGGGACATGAGCTGTAATCGCGGAGAACAATACAGCTGTTTGCTCATGCAAAAAAGCTGTATTGTTCACCAAGTGATAGCGGCAGTGTCCCGCTCCGCCTGCATAGCTCTTAAGTAGCTACTTAGCTACTATAGACTATGCAAACATGATCGCTCGAAACTGTCACTCAAACTGTCGTTTGAGTAGCTTTTGAGCGATCATCTGTCTGTGTAAATGGGGTCTAATAAACTGAATACGAGGAAGAGAAGAGCCATCAGCATGAATTAATAAAAAGCTGTATTGTTCACCAAGTGATAGCGGCAGTGTCCCGCTCCGCCTGCATAGCTCTTAAGTAGCTACTTAGCTACTATAGACTATGCAAACATGATCGCTCGAAACTGTCACTCAAACTGTCGTTTGAGCAGCTTTTGAGCGATCATCTGTCTGTGTAAATGGGGTCTAATAAACTGAATACGAGGAAGAGAAGAGCCATCAGCATGAATTAATAGAAAACCACTGCATAAGGGCCTAAATTCAACGAAAAATTATGAACCGGGCATAATTAACCTGACATGAATTACCCAAACTGATCACCGGAATCCAAACCCCTCGGGCCAACCCATCCGTTTTAGATTGATACAACAATAATTTAATGAAAGCTTCACAGAAACACACATCTTATAGTAATAGAGGGGACAAAAAAACCTTGGAACTAAACACTAACTCACCAATGCGAAGCTCAGTGGGGTGCGTAGGTACGCATGGCGTGGGGCTCCCTGATCTAAACCCACGCCACTGTCCCTTCCTGGAGATAGCCCTGATGGTGGACACGTCCAGGCCGACAACTTTGACCCTACGCTTCCTAGAGGGGACAGGCAGGGACCGCAGAACCTAAGCAAGAGAATACTACCTACTAGTACAGACAAGAAAGGCAGATGACAAGATCCAACATGAACAATGCAAACAGAACAGAGGCAGAAGTAAATAACAAACACGGACAATACAAGCAAAAGCAGACTGGAATACCCTGGCTGATAACAGCGAGATCAAGCGGACATGCTGAGAGCAGCAGGATACAAACAAAGGCAGACTGGAATACCCTGGCTGATAACAGCGAGGTCAAGCGGGCACGCTGACAGCAGCAGGATACAAACGAGGCAGACTAGCTAGCAAACTGAAAAACTGAACAATAATCGGCAACTCCCAGGCAGCAAGAGCTGGATCTATTAGCTAGGCGGCAGGAGCCGATAGGTAGACAGACCTGTCAATCACCAGCACAATACTCAGACACATAGCAGGATAATTAACCTGACTGAAAGGCACAGGAGCTGTTAACCCTGGCTCGTCTGGACAGAACAAGGTGTGCTGGCAAGATTAACTAAGAGCTGACAGGCGTAACAATTAAATTCTTAGTCCCACTGTTTTTGACCCTAGAAGCATGCCACGGCTCAGCCGACCAATGCCCATCCCAGAAAACACCATCTCTATGAGCACCTATTGCATCAGTAGATAAACGCAATTCTGAGGCTTCAACAAAATCGGTCCTTCAAGGTACGAGACAAAATGCACATGAGAAGAAGGAGATCTAAGCCCTTAGTGATGAAGCCTATTTGTGCCTCAAAGACCAACTAATATTTCAGGGTTTTTTTCTCATCGCATTCTAGGAGCCATAACTTTTTAACTTTTCCATTGATTCTCCAGGCAGATGTTCTGGAAGGTGCTCAAGGAATCCTCAGCTGGGCCTGAAATGACCTCTCAGCATAGGTAAGTTGCACAAGAACCCTCTTAATAGAGGGAAGAATCAACCATATTAACCATTTGACGCGTGGATCCCATGTGGCTTCTGTTGCTAAATGTCCTATGGACCTTACACTCTTTATCATAATGTCCACCTTGTGTTCAGTGGCAGTGATCACACATGACCAGTAGCTCTGTCTCGCTTCCTTGTATGTATAAGAACATCAAACAAACATCAGAGACACCATAAAAAGTACGTTACAGAAATATGTAGAAACAGAAGCATTTTATTTAAATGAATCCGAGTCAAAAAAAAAATTTGTTTTGCGAGATCTAACTAAGAAATGTGATGTTTAATTGTGGGACAACCCACCTAGTACCCCCTCCTATAGATTATTTTGCCCAAACTGTTGGAAAATTATGTTAGGGGCCCGCCTTTCCAATTTTAGGGAAAGGGGGCACACGCTAATGCAGCACCCCCTATGCATGGTTGTTGGTATGTTTCTTTTTGTATTTTCTAGATGGAATTTACCTGTTTCTAGAGGTTTTTGGAGAAGCTTGGCTTTGGATCCTGATTGGATGCTGACATTTGAGCAGGAAACCATCTTTCCTATAAATTCCACTAATTGTCCAACTGCCCTATCAGAACTCTGTAGGAGCAGCGGGCCATGAAGGACCTGTTGAGGCAGCGTATCCATCGAGTTGAGAGTGCCGAGGTCAGGAGTGGCTCAGGAGATGTGTGCTAGAGCCCTACCAGCCGTCAGCAGATCCAGCATTATGCGGACGAAATGCTGTCCTACAGCTGAAGAGGAGGTGCCTTTGAAGAGACGGGAGCAGCAGGAAGACATATTCTCCACCCGCCACACAGAAAAAGATGAGGGTCTATCATAAGAAAAGCATGTCACTGAAAAGCCAGAGGTGCTGAAACCTCAATAGTATGTCACAAAGCGGCAGCTACATGGTCCATCTCCAGGGAGCGCACTAGGCAAAAGAATATCTGCATTCGCTATTGATGTGAATGTTTCTCAAAATAATATGTTTAAAGAGAATCTGTCACCAGAAGTAGTTGTCAATATTGATGAGCTGCAGGCTAGTGCCATACCCTCCGCCCCCGCCAGTCACTGATTGCTGCCTATTATTGTGCATCGCGAGACAGCAGCCAATCAGTGGCCTGAATGTGGGGTGGGCGTGGCTAGCTGCAGATCATGAGTATGGAAGACTAGTTCTGTGTTTGTTTGCTACTAATTAAATGTAGGTTTCTTCTAAACTAATGGACAGATACACACAGCACACATATCGCTGTAATCAGCATGATGGTCACTACTTTATGCCACGATCAGAGACAGCTGCAAAAAGACGGTGACAGATTTCCTTTATTGAATTCATGAAGCAAATGTTTAGTCTTATGTCTAAGAATTTGGCAGGTGCAAATACTATTTCGCCTCTTGGTTATCACTTTTCTACTGTTGTGAAGGCGAAAATTTGGTGAAATGAAATTGTCAAGTTACTGCCTGCTAAAGAGATTGGACAGAAAAGTGATACGAAACCAGATGATAAAACTGCGGAGGAAAGAAAGCGTTCTTTACCCAGGCCCTTTCATAATTGGATTCAAACGTTTTGTATTTACATGGCTGTGTTAGGTGAAATGTTTGTTTCTGCATTTGGACATCATTTTAGAGGCATACCACAACTTTGCGGTATGACCTGCTATAAGCAGTCCACCCAAATATGAAATGGGGATCCAAGGACATGAGTTTATGGCTAATCATGATGCTTCATCAGAGAAATGCATTGCCTTAACAGGCTTCTATAGTCTGTCTTATGAAAAGAAACTAGCCAATAGCGGTAGCATTGAGTGTATCACTCTACCGTTTGTGGTTGGGGGATTGGCCACTTGGCCTCTCCTCACCTCTCTACTGGTCAACAGAGATGGTCATGTGATTGGCACCAGTGATGTTTCTCACCGGTGGCCAACCCCTCAACCGCAAAAGGCGGTATGATACACTCAATGCTGCATTCTCTTCATGAGACAGACTACAGTAACTAGGGAGGCTTTCAAAAATCAGTATGCCCCATTTAATGAAGCCCAGCTAACTGCTGTTGATACATCACAAATGGTCTTCCTGTGCAAGACCTCACCGAATGTGTAGATGTTTCAAAAAGGCAACACAATCTAGTCAACAAGACCCTGGAACTAAAAGCTTACATACCAGTGAATCTACCAAGAATGTCGCCATAGTCGGAAATTTATCCAGACAAGGAGATGTCTGATTTAATTTTTAAAGGTTTTCATGGATGATTTTGATGTTCCTGAGTTTGATAGCCATGGCTGCCGTGGCGTAGATAATTGTAAGTCAGTCACATTACATAAAGACGCTGTTAAGCAGAAAATATTTAAAGAAATTGATGCTGGCATAATTGCCCGTCTCTGTGCATCACCACTTTTTGTTAATTTTAGACTTCCCCCATTGGCGAATCTTCCCAAAAAGGAACCAAAATTCTTCTGATTGATTTACAATTTGTCCTATCCGGAGAAAACAGGCATATGTTAAGTATGCTTCATTCAATTAGGCTTTATCATTATTGAGATAGTTTTTTTCTGGTGCTTATATTGCTAAAACAGATATAAAATCAACATTTAGGTCGTTACTTGTTAACCTGAAAGGCTTTAATTCTTCAGAATTGCAATTTGAAGGCCAATATATCTATGACAGATGTCTGCCAATGGGATTTAGCCTTTCTCAATATTTATTTAATGGGTGGTGCAGTGTGGTGTTGCCAATAGGGTTTATTACATAACTTTGATGATTTTCTGTTTATTACTGATGCAGATTCTATTATATGTTGGGATTTGTTACTTAAAGGGGTTGTCCCGCGCCGAAACGGGTTTGTTTTTTTTTCAACCCCCCCCCCCCCCGTTCGGCGCGAGACAACCCCGATGCAGGGACGTAAAAAAAAAACCGCTCAGCGCTTACCTTAATCCCCGCGCTCCGGTGACTTCTATACTTACCGGTGAAGATGGCCGCCGGGATCCTCTTCCTCCGTGGACCGCAGCTCTTCTGTGCGGTCCATTGCCGATTCCAGCCTCCTGATTGGCTGGAATCGGCACGTGACGGGGCGGAGCTACACGGAGCTACACGGAGCCCCATTGAAGAAAGCAGAAGACCCGGACTGCGCAAGCGCGTCTAATTTGGCCATTAGACCATTTTAGACGGCGAAAATTAGGCGGGCTCCATGGAGACGAGGACGCCAGCAGCGGAGCAGGTAAGTGAAAAACTTTTTATAACTTCTGCATGGCTCATAATTAATGCACAATGTACATTACAAAGTGCATTATTATGGCCATACAGAAGTGTATAGACCCACTTGCTGCCGCGGGACAACCCCTTTAAGTTTGGAAGCAGCCAAATGTTTTGGAATACCATTGGCCAAGGAAAAAACTCACAGCTTTAATATTCACTCGAATTTCTGGGTATACAGAATGATATAGTCAGTATTCAGTATGGAAGCATTGCCAGAGGAGAAATTGGTTAGGATTAAATTGCTATTAAATAAGCTGTTATATAAGAAGAAAACTACATTAAGTGAGTTGCAATCCCTGTTACGTTTGCAAGTTTTCATTTTAATTGTGATCCCGATGGGATGTGTATTTTCAATAAACCTTTATTCTCTACAAAAACTGACTAAGTGCTAGAAGCTTGACCTAAGAATTTAGGGTCCCCCTCAAGCATGAGCATTGACCACATATTGTAGTGGCCCAAAAACACCTATTTCTGGCCCCTCCATAATTGTCATACATGTCATGTCTTCATTGTGGATGCACTGTGCAATGTGTCTTGTCTGCTGTTATGTGTATTGCACAGCTGCAGCATGTAAGAGGTTAATGCCCGAAAGTGGCTGAGATATGTCTGGAAAAGTATCAATATCTGTCTAGTCACGTGTATGTATGTACCCTATAAATGTGAGTGATTGGTGTGTGGTAATGAGTCTTTCATCATCTTCAACGGTTGGAGTGGAGTGCCGGCCACATGGGGGTACCTTCTACCTCCTCCGGAGTGTTCACTTTCCAGAAGCAGTATCTTACAGATAACTTGGCCTGTAGGACCGGTGTCATCCTGTGTCTCTTCCCTGAACTCACATTCCCTGTCTTGCCTGCATTGGTGTGTAAAGCTGTACTCTGCAAAGCTTCAAGTAAAGTTCACCGGTCATTGCCCATTCCCAGTGACCGAGTTAACAAGTTTCAAACGTGTGTGTAGACTCTCTTCATTTAACCGCTGGATACTCAACAGTGTGAAAGGAACAGTGATGTCATGCATGACAACTTTCCATCCATAACACTTATGCAGATAAGTGGTGCCTTGGCTGAGGCTCCATGAGTCCCTCCGGGGAGGAGTCTATAGAGCGATCATGACAAGTGACACCTCAACCCCCACCAGCTCCTCAGTGTAGGCCTCGCGTCTAGGTGGCCGTTCGGACGCTACAGGCCCTCTTCTTTTGGCAGTCACAAATAGGATCAACTCCTCTGTGCCGCATCTGTCTGTATGCGTTATCACAGAGGTACCTAAGAAAATTTTTCTGGTGATTCCAGAGGAAAGAAAACCTCCGTATCAAGTTTTCCCGCCATGTCTACAGTTTCACAAGAAGTTTCCTCTCCAGTGGCATTTGCAAGCAAGTACTACACCGAGAGAGAGAGAGAGAGAGAGAGAGAGAGAGAGAGAGAGAGAGCTAGAGAGCTAATCCTGTTGGACCATGTGCAGTTGATGGGTTTTGCTGCAGAGCCCCATGTGAGTCACAACAGGTCTACCCAAAATGGTGCTCACCTGCCCTGTCTTCTTCCTTTTCACAGGGCGTTCCCGCCAAGACCTTGCCACCAAAAAGTTCCCACTTTGGCTATCCGCAAAGTAGGGGGGAGGACTAACCCTACTCAAGAAGTTTGGCATGCATCTCAAGCCCCCTCAAGGGGTGGAGTCAACTACAAGAGGAGCAGCTGGACCTCTCCCAGCAGAACACCTTCAGCCAGCCAACTGCCAGCATGTTCCCTCCACGCAGAGAGCTGAGACTACGCCCAGTCCGAGATGTGCCAGCTGGAGCTCCTTCAAGGCAACCTCAGTACTACTGGGGAGAAAACCCACAGTTGCTGCCCCTGCTTCCGCAGGTCTCACCTACTTCTCCACCACCAGAAAGATCAGCAGGAGAAGCAAAAGCCGACACAGCTGCAGGGTGCCAGCCCTATGTATACTTTCAGTGTGGCAAAAACCACTCCTCAAGCGGAGTACCCACCATGAATCCTTATTCACCACAACAACACTGCGGTTAAGGACTGCCTGACGGAGATCCTGAATAGAGATGAGCGAACGTGTTCGGCTCCGCCCCTTTTCGCCCGAGCACCGAACTTTGCGAGCAATTCCGTGCTCGGGCGAAAAAAGTTCGGGGGTCGCCGTGGCAGCACGGGGGGGTGCGGCGGGGAGTGGGGGGGAGAGGGAGAGAGAGAGGGCTCCCCCCTGTTCCCCGCTGCTGCCGCCCGCGCCGCCGCGCCTCTCCCCGCCCCCCGGCGCCGGCCGAATCTTTACGCGCGGACACTGAAGTCCTCGGTAAAGCCGGTGTCTGGGTGCGTAAGTGTTCGTTTAGAACACGTTCGCTCATCTCTAATCCTGAAGCAGTTCATTATCGAGTACAGGGATCAAAACTTCTCCTCCTTTTTCATGGGAGCTTCCGTGTTTTGCCAAACCTGTCTCTGTCAATTCTGACAGCAGCATTTGATCGCAGGGAGATGTGCAGGTTTAATGGCAGCCGGGGTCCTCCTGAAAGGCCCGAGGGCTGCCTTAGCAGACTGTCTATCAAGTCGTCCCCGTGGGGTGGTTTGATAGACTGCCTGTCAGATTGCAGTATGATGTAATGCTATAGTATTACATCATACTGCAGGAGCGATCAAAGCATCGCTAGTTGTGGTCCTCCAGGGGGGCTAAAAAAAAGTTTAAAAAAGATCCATGAAGTTTTAATTGTAAAAAAAAAGTAATAAAAGTTTAAATCAACCCCTTTTGCCATATCTATAATAAAAAAATCTAAATCACAAAACAAAAATACATATTTGGTATCCGTAACAGTGAATATTGTCTGGAAAAAAAATAAAGAATGCCAGAAATGCACTTTTTCAGTCAGCCTGTCTCCCAGAAAAAAATGCAATAAAAAGCTATCAAAAAGTCGTATGTATTCCAAAATGGTACCAACGTGAACTACAGGACATCCTACAAAAAATGAGCCCTTGCGTCGACGAAAAAATAGAAAAGTTATTGCGTGCAAAAGCTGGCAGCAGAATATAATTTTTAAAAATTAAATGTCTTTGAAAAAAAGTAGTATATAGAGATGAGCGAACGTGTTCTTCCGAGCTTGATATTCGTGCGAATATTAGGGCGTTCGTGATGTTCGTTATTCGTAACGAACACCATGCGGTGTTCGGGTTACTTTCACTTCCTTCCCTGAGACGTTAGCGCGCTTTTCTGGCCAATTGAAAGACAGGGAAGGCATTACAACTTCCCCCTGTGACGTTCAAGCCCTATACCACCCCCTTGCAGTGAGTGGCTGGGAAGATCAGGTGTCCGCCGAATATAAAAGTCGGCCCCTCCCGCGGCTCGCCTCAGATGCCTGGTGAGTTAGCTGAGGGACAGTGCTGTTTGTACCGGAGCTGCTGTAGGGAAAGAATTGGTAGTTAGTGTAGGCTTCAAGACCCCCCAAAGGTCCTTATTAGGGCCACTGATAGCTGTGTGTTGGCTGCTCTTAGCAGTGGCAATTTTTTTTTTCTCAAAATCGCCTCTGCAGAGCGTTGCACCCGGCATTAGGGACAGAAGTGCTGCATAGGCAGGGAGAGTGTTAGGAGTGAGTGTAGCCTTCAAGAACCTCAACGGTCCTTTCTAGGGCCATATTTAACCGTGTGCAGTACTGTGCTGGCTGCTGTTAGCTGTGCTGCATTTTTTTTTACTTCTCAAAATCGCCTCTGCAGAGCATTGCACCCTCCATTGATACTGCAGGGAAAGAATTGTGTAGGCAGGGCCACAACACAGTTATTATTCATTGAATATACGCAGTGCTGCCTTTTGGTGGAAAAAAACGGAAAATATTTCTATTTGTCCTGCCTCTGTCCGTCCTAAGGGCGGTGGACACGTGTCGGCTGCGTGTGCAACCTTTAAAAATCAGACGCACCCAGCTACGGTTTACTGCTGGCTTCGCCATTTGCTTTCCTTAATTGGGAAAAAAAATACCTGCTCTGCCAGAGTCAATAACTCTGCTACCCTCACATTCTGTGACACATTAGCAGGAAAACAGCACAGTTATTAAACTTAGATTATACATTCACTAGAGGCAGTGGGGCCTTTCGTTTTCAAAAAAGGGAAAAAATTATATTTGGCCTGCAGTCTTGCGCCAATTTATTAGCTGCCTGTGAAATCAAATCACTGGTAATACAGCATGCTGAGGGGTAGGGGTAGGCCTAGAGGACGTGGACGCGGCCGAGGACGCGGAGGGCCAAGTCAGGGTGTGGGCACAGGCCGAGCTCCTGATCCAGGTGTGTCGCAGCCGACTGCTGCGCGATTAGGAGAGAGGCACGTTTCTGGTGTCCCCACATTCATCGCCCAATTAATGGGTCCACGCGGGAGACGGTTATTAGAAAATGAGCAGTGTGAGCAGGTCCTGTCCTGGATGGCAGAAAGTGCTTCGAGCAACCTATCGTCTACCCGCAGTTCTGCGCCGTCCACTGCTGCAAATCCGAATCCTCTGTCTGCTGCTCCTCCTTCCTCCCAGCCTCCTCACTCCACTACAATAACACCTGCTCAGGAGCGGGAACACTCCCAGGAACTTTTCTCGGGCCCCTGCTTAGATTGGGCAGGAGTGGTTCCTCTCCCACCAGAGGAGTTTATCGTCACTGATGCCCAACCATTCGAAAGTTCCAGGGGTCCGGGGGAAGAGGCTGTGGACTTCCGCCAACTGTCTGTGTGTGAGGAGGACGATGACGATGAGACACAGTTGTCTTGCAGTGAGGTAGTAGTAAGGGCAGTAAGTCCGAGGGAGCAGCGCACAGAGGATTCGGAGGAAGAGCAGCAGGACGATGAGGTGACTGACCCCACCTGGTGAGCAGTCTACCCAGGTGGTGAGCAGCGATGCTGCAATCATTAGCGTCACCATTCCTCTGCTATGCATCTTGAGAAGTTCCCTGCAAACCATAAAGGCAGCCGCTTTGCGCTCGGAAACAGAGCCGGGGGAAGACAGTATGTCGCTGGATAGTCAGAGCACCCTCCTGTCTATATCTCAGCGCATTCAGGAGGAGGAGGAGGAGGAGGAGGAGGATGAGGAGGAGGGGGAAGAGACAGCTTGGCCCACTGCTGACGGTACCCATGCTGCTTGCCTGTCATCATTTCAGCGTGTATGGCCTGAGGAGGAGGAGGAGGATCCTGAAAGTGATCTTCCTAGTGCGGACAGCCATGTGTTGCGTACAGGTACCCTGGCACACATGGCTGACTTCATGTTAGGATGCCTTTCTCGTGACCCTCGCGTTACACGCATTCTGGCCACTACGGATTACTGGGTGTACACACTGCTCGACCCACGCTATAAGGAGAACCTTCCCACTCTCATTCCCGAAGAGGAAAGGGGTTCGAGAGTGTTGCTATACCACAGGACCCTGGCAGACAAGCTGATGGTAAAATTCCCATCCGACAGCGCTAGTGGCAGAAGGCGCAGTTCCGAGGGCCAGGTAGCAGGGGAGGTGCGGAGATCGAGCAGCATGTACAGCCCAGGCAGTGCAACAGTCTTTAAGGGCCTGGACAGCTTTATGGCTCCCCAGCAAGACTGTGTCACCGCTCCCCAGTCAAGGCTGAGTCGGCGGGAGCACTGTAAAAGGATGGTGAGGGAGTACGTAGCGGATCGCACGACCGTCCTCCGTGACGCCTCTGCCACCTACAACTACTGGGTGTCGAAGCTGGACACGTGGCCTGAACTCGCGCTGTATGCCCTGGAGGTGCTTGCTTGTCCTGCGGCTAGCGTATTGTCGGAGAGGGTGTTTAGTGCGGCTGGGGGAATCATCACAGATAAGCGTAGCCGCTTGTCAACCGACAGTGCCGACAGGCTAACACTCATCAAGATGAACAAAGGCTGGATTTCCCCAGACTTCTGTTCTCCACCAGCGGACAGCAGCGATACGTAAGCAATACGTAGGCTGCACCCGCGGATGGAAGCTACGTTCTCTCTCACCATCCAAAACGGGGACATTTCTGCTTCATCAATCTGTGTCTAATATTCCTCCTCCTCCTCCTGCTCCTCCTCCTGAAACCTCACGTAATCACGCTGAACGGGCAATTTTTCTTAGGGCCACAAGGCTCACTCTAATAATTTTTCTGAACAATTTTTATAAGTTTCAATGCGCTTAAAAGCGTTGGAACTTTAACTTGAACCAATTTTTCGTTACACTGGGCTGCCTCCAGGCCTAGTTACCACTTAAGCCACATTAACCAAAGCGATTAATGGGTTTCACCTGCCCTCTTGGCTGGCCATGGCCAATTTTTCTGATGTACATTAGTACTGTTGATACAGCAATTTTTGTGGGCCCTCGCCTACAGTGTAATCAAATTAATTTTTAGCCCACCTGCATTAAGCGCGACATTACTACCTCAGCTGTGTTGGGCAATGCAATGGGATATTTCTATGTACCGCCGGTGGCTTCCTGGCACCCACCCATGCTGTGGGTCCACAGGGAATTATAAATGCATCTGTTTCCACTTATAAAGAAACCCAGTCTGACTGGGGCATGCAGTGTGGGCCGAAACCCACCTGCATTAACCCTTTCCAGTCCACTGTCTGACCTGTGAAGACATTAGGGTTTAAGGCTGTACAGCTCCGTTGTTGGTAGACGTCCGTCGGGGTTCTCTTACTGTATATTGCCAGCCTCTCTGCTGTCGGAGCCTATCCTACGTGTCAGCTCATGCAGTACTGGCTTTAGCCAGCATATAGCGCCGTTGTATAACGGCAGAAAAAGAGTAAGCCCCCTAGGAAAACCATATACAAATTGGATTGGAAAGGGTTAAGCACAACATTACTACCTCAGCTGTGTTGGGCAATGCAATGGGATATTTCTGTGTACCGCCGGTGGCTTCCTGGCACCCACCCATGCTGTAGGTGCACACGGAGTTTTTACTACATCTGTACACTTATAAAGAACCCCAGTCAGACTGGGGCATGCAGTGTGGGCCGAAGCCCACCTGCATTAAGCACGACATTACTACCTCAGCTGTGTTGGGCAATGCAATGGGATATTTCTGTGTACCGCCGGTGGGTTCCAGGGAGCCACCCATGCTGTAGGTGCACACAGAGTTTTTACTACATCTGTACACTTGAAAAGAACCCCAGTCAGACTGGGGCATGCAGTGTGGGCCGAAGCCCACCTGCATTAAGCACGACATTACTACCTCAGCTGTGTTGGGCAATGCAATGGGATATTTCTGTGTACCGCCGGTGGCTTCCTGGCACCCACCCATGCTGTAGGTGCACACGGAGTTTTTACTACATCTGTACACTTATAAAGAACCCCAGTCAGACTGGGGCATGCAGTGTGGGCCGAAGCCCACCTGCATTAAGCACGACATTACTACCTCAGCTGTGTTGGGCAATGCAATGGGATATTTCTGTGTACCGCCGGTGGGTTCCAGGGAGCCACCCATGCTGTGGGTCGACAGGGACTTCACAATAGGGAGTTGTACCTGCCTGTGTCTATGAATTAAAAAGCCCGGTCTGACTGGGGCATGCAGACACCTTGACAGAATGAATAGTGTGTGGCACATAGGTTCCCCATTGCTATGCCCACGTGTGCAGCTCCTGATGGCGGTGGCACAGGATTCTATTTCTCATTGCTTCTGTACAGCATTGTGGGCTATCGCTCCGCCACTTTTAAAGAGGGTCGCTGCCTAGCCGTGCCAACCTCTGCAGTGTGTTCCTGCGGTCCCTCGTCATGGCAGACGCACTTCTAAATAGACATGAGCGTGGTGTGGCATGAGGGCAGCTGAAGGCTGCCCAGGGACACTTTGGTGTGCGCTGTGGGGGGGAGGGGGGGCGGTTGGGTAGCATGTAACCCAGGAGAAGTGTCAGTGGAGTGTCATGCAGGCAGTGATTGTGCTTTGTTGGAGGTAGTGTGATGCTTAGCAAAGGTATGCCATGCTAATGAGGGCTTTTCAGAAGTAAAAGTTGTTGGGGGGGGGGCACTCTTGCCGGTATTGTGGCTTAATAGTGGGACCTGTGAACTTGAGATGCAGCCCAACATGTAGCCCCTCGCCTGCCCTATCCGTTGCTGTGTCGTTCCCATCACTTTCTTGAATTGCCCAGATTTTCACACATGAAAACCTTAGCGAGCATCGGCGAAATACAAAAATGCTCTGGTCGCCCATTGACTTCAATGGGGTTCGTTGTTCGAAACGAACCCTCGAACATCGCGGGAAGTTCGTTCCGAATAACGAACACCCGAACATTTTGGTGTTCGCTCATCTCTAGTAGTATAGCAAAAAAAAAAAACAACCTATACTAGTTTGGTATCGTAGCAACCATACTAACCCATAAAATAAAGTTATATCATTTTTGTTGCAGTTTGTGTGCCGTAGAAACAAAATGCACTGAAAGATGGTGGAATGTGTTTTTTTTTTTCATTTTACTCCACTTAGAATTTTTAAAAAGTTTTTCAGTACATTATATGTACGAAGTCGATGAATAAATAAAGGAGTTACGATTTTTTAAAAGGGGTGGGGGGGTGGGGGACAAAGATGAAAAAAAAGGACGTGTCATTAAGAGGTTAAGTACTGTGCAGGAGGTAGACCAAGTAATCCTATTAGTCAAAGTTAAAATTGTTTAGTTTCACAAAAAAATGCTCCTGATTGAATGACACTGCATGAATGGTGAGCATGATTTTATGTGTATGACTGGGGGTTCTTTGTTCCCCATGTCTGGTCTTTAGTGCTAGTGTCTGTCCACCGTCCTAGTCTGTCTCAGTAGGCGGGGTAACCTTTTCACCTTACCTCTTTAGTCCCGGGCATGGGGCATTGACTTAAGCTACCCCCCGTCACGGAGTCTTGTTCTTTTTTTCAGAGAAAGTGATGGTCATTCCACATTACTCTTGTTTTTCCTACCAGTAGTCTTTCTCTACTTTGAAGTTTTGCATCAGTTTTGTATTCTCTTTTGTCAGAGGAAGTGATTTTCATTCCACTTGCCTCATATTTTTGTCTTTAGGGCGAAGAATAATGTACGTGTCCCATATAGCTATACTAGTGTATCCTGAATTCAGTTCAGCCTAGTAGAATCTTCTCTTAGGTAGGCCAAAACATGTTCATACACGCTGTCATAACAATGCTTTACTCAGAAAGTGACATTCATAAGGTAGTCTCTAACAACTAGAAAAGGTTAATGTTCTGTACAAATAACTGGAAGGTAGGAGCTGTGTATACAGGTTTCACCTTGCACACTCCATGACTGAGTAGTGATCCTAAAGGTGAACTGGAGTAGTACACTGAGATATTCCTTCTCCGGATATTACACTCCGCTTTAGAGGTCCCGGGGGTCGGCTTATTTTAAGTAGGGGGAACTGTAGTGGCCCGAAACACCTATTTCTGTCCCCTCAATAATTGTCATACATGTTATGTCTTCAATGTGGATGCACTGTACAAAGTGTTTTGGCTGCTGCTATGTGTATTGCACAGCTGCAGCATGTGAAGGGTTAAAGGGGTTGTCCCGCGCCGAAACGTGTTTTTTTTTTTTTCAATAGCCCCCCTGTTCGGCGCGAGACAAACCCGATGCAGGGGTTTAAAAAAAAAAACGGATAGTACTTACCCGAATCCCCGCGCTCCGGTGACTTCTTACTTACCTTGCGAAGATGGCCGCCGGGATCTTCACCCACGGTGGACCGCAGGTCTTCTCCCATGGTGCACCGTGGGCTCTGTGCGTTCCATTGCCGATTCCAGCCTCCTGATTGGCTGGAATCGGCACACGTGACGGGGCGGAGCTACGAGTAGCAGCTCTCCGGCACGAGCGGCCCCATTCAGAAGGGAGAAGACCGGACTGCGCAAGCGCATCTAATCGGGCGATTAGACGCTGAAATTAGACGGCACCATGGAGACGAGGACGCTAGCAACGGAACAGGTAAGTGAATAACTTCTGTATGGCTCATAATTAATGCACGATGTACATTACAAAGTGCATTAATATGGCCATACAGAAGTGCTGAACCCCACTTGCTTTCGCGGGACAACCCCTTTAATGTCTGAAAGCGGCTGGGATATGTCTTGAAAAGTATCAATATCTGTCTAGTTGGCCCTCCCTTGGGTACAGGGAGACATCCCAGCAGAGATTAGGTCGCATCCCACCATAGGACCCACTCTTAGAGTGCTATCTCAGGTACTCCACAAGCCTGGGGTTTCACCGAGTCGCTCACCACTGTTTCCTATCCTAGGTAACCCAGCCTTCCCTCCTAGTTTAGAGGTTGGTGGGTTTCAAGCCTGGCTTCATAATGGCAGGTTTAGAGCGATCCATTTTATCTCAGAGGGACATTGATTGTCGGTAGAGGAGTTGACCAACATCACAGACCCAGTGCGGCTGAACTTCTGGCAAATTCATCAAATTAGGCATTTTCTCCTTTCTCAACCCTCGACCATGGGATTTTCACGAGCAAAGACCCTATTTGAGCAACTTTGTAGCAGGACAGGTCCCTCACGCCATACCCTCTCACGCATGTATAATATTCTATCGTTGGATTCAGAGAACTCCACACCTCCATATGTCTTGGCTTGGGAGAGGGAGTTGACGATGTCATTTACACCTGAACAGTTAACAAAAATCTACACTTACACACATAAGTCCTCCATTTCAAGCAAGATTCAGGAAACAGGATTCAAAATTCTCTCTCGCTGGAACAGGGTGCCCTCCCGGTTACATAAAATGTTCCCTGCAGTCTCCCCACTTTGTTGGAGATGCGGTGCTGGCCAGGGGACTTTATTACACATTTTCTGGGACTGCCTGGTGCTGACGGGTTTTTGGTCTGAGGTGTGGCAATATAAATTCACGGACTTCGCTCATCCTGGAGTATACCTACAGGCGCTCGGTGGTGAGAAACCTGGTAAACGCCGCAAGGGCATATGTTCCAAAACTTTGGAGACAAACACTACCGCCCTCCATTTTATTGTGGTTTCATCTTATATGTGAGATCAGAGAGATGGAAGAGCTCACAGCATCACTCAAAGACGCTCATGAAAAATTTGCCAAAACGTGGCATCATTGGCTGGAGTTCCAAAACTCTGATGAATATAAGAATCTTTCTGGACAGAATGTTAGCTAGCTTTCCCAATGGGTTTTCAGACAGTTATTAATTCCCTCACTTCCACGCCTTATATGCCTTCCCTTACGGAATATAGGGACCTGTATTTGTTTTTCTCCCCCTCCCCCCTTTTTTATCTTGTACGTCTTTGTCTTGTTGCTTTTCCCTCCCCCTCAGACCTTCTATGTTCCCTTTCCTTACTCTTGCTGCAAGTTAAGGTACATATGGTCAGGACCTACCTGGTCCCATATTGTGACTGATATTTTGGAATGTTAAAGATGTATGTACACATATATTTTGTTTTTGTGCTCGGTAAATGTTGAATTGTAGTTTTATATGGAAAACTTCTAAATAAAGAATTAAAAATATATATATATCTGTCTAGTCATGTGATGTCTGAGTTATGCAAACAGCGTAGCATGCTGTGCTATGTTGTTTCCATAGCTCCTGTTCACTTCAATGAAAGCTACAGGAAGAGCACAGGGCAAAGCGTTTGGTTCTCTTCATAGGTTCCAGTTGGGTGGCAGCAGTTTCCCATCTCGGCTATGAAAAGCTGAGATGGGAATACCCCTTTAAGCAATCATTTGTGGCCCCCTTAACCCCTTGAGTGGCAGGTTTCCTACCACTCTGTCGTGCCCACCAGGGCAGGTTTTTTAAAATGGTCTAATCATTGAATTTCAACTAGTTTTGCAGTTGCGTCTCAAGAGCCATAACTTTTTCATTTTTCCATTGACATGGCCATATAAGGGCTTGTTTTTTGCGGGACAAGTTGTGATTTTTTAAACAGGGGGGAGGAAAAAAAGAAATGGGGAAAAAAGAAAAAAGGGGCCATGTCATTAAGGGGTTAAATAATGTATTAACTTCCTTCTCTGGGTTATTACGACGCATGGATACCACATGTGTGATTGTATTTTTGATTTTTTACAAAGTAAAGGGAGACAAGTGTTTTTTTATTTTTTTAATAATTTTTTTCCTTTTTTTTTTTTATTTTTTTTTTTATTTTTTTTTTTTTTTTGTCCCTTTAGGGGACTTCCACAGGGACCCATCAGGACCCCTGATCACATTCCGGGGGTCCGATGGTGACAGCCCTTTACATGCTGCAGTGACAGCCCTTTACATGCTGCAGTCACATAGACTGCAGCATGTAAAGGGTTAACACAGCAGAGATCGGAGGTTTTCTCTGATCTCTGCTGTAAGAGCTAGTACCTAGCTGTCCTCTGACAGCTAACAACCAGCTCTCCCTGCCACAGAGACCATCGGCTTGCTTCTGACAAGCCGATGGTCTCTATGGCAACTTGTAAACAAAGCAGGAGATTGCCGACATGTCGGCAATATCTTCTGCTGGTTTTTCAAAGCCCTTGCTTTGTTCTCTGTGGGTCTGTGCAGGCAGAGCACACTGTCACAGCTTGTGGCACTGTGCTCTGCAGCTCCCATAGTGATACATAGCCCGGAAATCTTCCGGGGTATATCACTATGGGCAGTGGAGCTCCTCACGGAACTTTTCCGGGCGTGCCACTCAAGGGGTTAATGTCTCCTTCAGTATTAAAGCCCTATTTATGCCCTCGTTCAGAATTTATCGCCCCGTTGGCACCCATTGAGCACTATTTTGGCATATCAGAATTATGCTTTAAACTAAAAAAAAGCCATTATACTCATCTTTCATCCATAGAGATCTGCTGTCCCGGCTACTAACTTCTCTCCATGAATCCCAGCAGCGAGTGACATGCCTAAATGCACATTATTCTTGTGGCCATTCCCTGGCTTCATATGGCTGAAGTCGAATATTTCAGCAGCCACATGCCATCACTTGACAAGCTAAAGTTAGTCCAAAAGTTAATGGCGTCTTATTGGTTAATTAGGGTGCTTCCTTTCTAACCAAAGTTTTGTTATGTGCTAAAGAGATATTTATCAGACTCTGATTTAGATACTTTTATATGTCCTTTCTTCCAGACATTTGGATTATTCCTACTGATGGGAATTGAATTGGGCAAAGAAAAGGGATTTTTCATTCATTAAATAATCGTTCCCTGACTCGTTTATTTTTTTTCTGAGGTTGTTCCAAGGCCGATTTGGTCCAAAAAGGTGTTTTCTGTTTTGTTTTTTGTGACTGAATTAGGAAGAAACTCAATAGAAACATGGGAATGTTTTTGCTATTCTTGGGTGGTTTTTCGTTTAGACATAGGGGTATAAAAGAAGAATCCTATATTTGGCGACACGTTTCAGCACCGGAAAGACGCTTTCATCAGATCACACTTTAGAATGAAGGCGCCATTCCAACACTGAAAAGTGTCATCCAAATAAAGAATTTTTTTTCATTCCGCTTGGCTTTCCTGCGCAGTAGCGCCATGGTCCTTCTCTTTTCCCCCTTCTCTACATGAAAAGTCTGTCTGCTTTAACACTATATGAAATTTATATGCAGGGAATATATAAGTGGCCACTCATTTTACCATTACCATATAGTGATGGAGCAGGCCGCCACTTTACATTTTCTGCCATGCATAGTAAACAAATCAAATTATCAGATTACTACATACCCAAAAACCTAAATGGTTTTCAATGACCTCCTATCAGGTAATTTGTGCAGAACAAAGATAAAACCCAACATGCATATCTTAAAAACATCTACCCAGACCCTACATTACCAGTCATTCCACCCACCACACAAGTTTCAAAAAGACTTAAACCCCTGCAAAAACACTATTAGAAACAAGTTGCCAAGCTCAAACTACTCTCCATTTACTAATAAGGATACCGACCAAGACCGCATCCTCTCAGGATAGACCTGTATAGCATATAGCAGTCGGAGGATATTATTGATGGCGGTAGATGGGCAGCAGAAGTGGCGGTGGCAACACATAAGCACTAGATGCAACAGGGCATTGGCTATTGGACAGGCACAGCACAAGAGGTACAGAGGAGAGTGGGCTTTAAGAGACAACTTGGCTGTTCTATAAACATGTAGCTTTACTGGTAGCTAGGACAGTTTTAGTTTATAATTTCTTTTCCCTCCTTGTGTACCCTTTGAGACTGTGGTGCATACCCCATATACAGTCAGAATCACCTATGCAGTCGGAACCACTCTATTATTAGACCATTGGTTTTCCTTGAGCCATCAGCCCTCCCACCCCCACCCCACCAATCCCATTATTTTGGTTGTTGTCAAGGGTTAAACTCTTCTAGAAGATTTGACTGCAGTGTCCTTCAGAAATATCAATGCCTGTCATAGGTGGAACACCATCACATAGCAGGAAATCTCCTTACAGTAAGACCAGTTGTCTGGCCAACTGGGTTGATAGGTCTTACATCTGCAATGCACCAGATTCAGGGGCGTAACTATAGAGGGTGCAGGGGATGCGGTTGCACCCGGGCCCAGGATTCTTAGGGGTTCCATAAGGCCTCTCTTCTCCATATAGGGAGCCCAGTACTATGAATAAAGCATTATTGTTGGGGGCCCTGTTACAGATTTTGCATCGGGGCCCAGAAGCTTCAAGTTACGCCTCTGACCAGATTGTTGGCTTTGAGGCTATAATGAGCCATTTGCTGTATTATGAATTGTTAAACTGTAATAAAGCTCAGGGGCCAATTCTTCTAAATGTATCATTCAATATTTATTTGTATGGGTATATTATATTGCATTTATTGGTACACACAGTCACATGTATTTTGCAGCACTTTATAAGCCTTTGTGAGCCCACTTAGCCTAGAGATAGAAAATGACGAGATTGTTGTGTTATTTGTGGCCCCTCCTTTTTTTCCCAAACCTTAGAAGTCGAAGGGAGTATCGCACAACACTAGTAATTTCTATTACAACGGTCATGTCATGACTTGGAATCCATAAAAGTTGCGGTTGTTTCTAGTGACTAATAGAGTTTAGATGCATTGGATTCCTATAAATCACTTCTGTCTTACAACCATGTTACTTACCTTGCCGTGATTCAGCTTTCCCGCTCCCCACTGACATCTCCAGTCTCCTGCTGCTCCCTAACAGCAGTCTGTGCGCATGGCATAGCAATGGCGCAGCATGGTGACTTCAAGTATTAGTGGCAGGTTTAAAGGGGTATCTCTCTCCAGTCCAAATATGCACCCCATGTTATAGTAAGTTTTGTCCTAGTTTATTCTACAGATGTAAACCCTCATCCTTGTCATTGACTTGAATCCTGCACTGAGCAGGGGGGGGTTGGACCAGATGACCGTGGAGGTCCCTTCCAACTCTACCATTCTATGACTTGCTATGTTCTGACTATGTCCTTGCTTTGTTCTTCTGAATGCCTCTTCTTTAAATGTTTCATTCCATGCATCAGTAGCCTCCGTTTCCTAACTAATAATAATCTTTATTTATATAGCACCAACATATTCTGCAGCGCTTACAAAGCAGAGGTAAAACAAACAAGACCACGGTTACATGAAGTAAATCGATTGATGAAAGCAGTAGGGGTGAGGGTCCTGCTCAAAGAGCTTACATACTGCAAATAATGGGGTGATACAGAAGGTAAAGGGGCTGGAGATGTGCACGGTATGGTGAGGTGGAGAGCGTGGGATGCTATACACATAGACAATGGTCAAATTGAGCCATATAGTGACTAAATCGGTATGTCTGCATGTGGCAGTTGGCTACGGCTAGCAGGGATTGTAGTCGGCAGGACAGGGAGCATGTTATCAGGCGGAGTACAGGGGGGTTTGATTTAGGGGATATGGTATGGTTCCCTGAAAAGGTGCATTTTTAGAGCATGCCTGAAGTTTTGTGTTTCAGGGATTGCCCGGATAGTTTGGGGTAGTGTGTTCCAGAGGACTGGTGCTGCTCTGGAGAAGTCTTGGAGGTGGGAATGAGAAGTTCGAGGGGAGCGGAGGGAGCGATCTGGGTGGTGGATTGAGATGAGGGAGGCAATGTAGGGCGGCACGTTGCTATGTTGAGCTTTGTGGATGAGGGTAGTGAGTTTGAATTGCAATTCTGTATTTGATGGGTAGCCAGTGCAGTGACTAGCACAGGGCTGAGGCATCCGAGTAGCGCCTGGACAGAAAGAGGAGCCTGGCTGCCGCATTCAGAATAGATTGGAGAGGGGAGAGTCTGGTGCAGGGAAGATCGCTCAGCAGCCAGTTGCAATAATCGAGCCGAGAGTGGATGAGGGCAACAGTGAGCGTTTTTAGCGTGTCCGCAGTGAGAAATGGGCATATTCTAGCGATGTTCTTGAGGTGCAGCTGACATGTTCGGGCGAGAGATTGGATGTAGGTGGTAAAGGAAAGATCGGGGTCAAATGTAACCCCAAGGCAGCGGGTGTGCTGTCTGGGAGTTTTGGTGGTGCCACACACTGCGATGGAGATGTCAGGATGAGGTCGGTTAGTAGAGGGCGGAAACAGGGGAAGGTCAGTTTTAGGTAGAGAGAGGACATGGTGTTAGAGACAGCAGACAGACACTTGGTGGCGTTCTGAAGGAACGGTGCTGAGATGTCACGGGAAGAGGTGTATAGCTGGGTGTCATCAGCGTAGAGATGGTATTGGAGGCCGAATCTCCTGATGGTCTGTCCAATAGAGGCTGTATAGATGCAGAAGAGGAGGGGGCTGAGGATCGAGCCCTGGGTGACCCCAACAGCAAGGGGAAGAGGAGGGGAGGTAGAGCCAGCAAAGGAGACACTGAATGAGCGGTCAAAAGGTAGGAGGAGAACCAGGAGAGGGCAGTGTCTTTTAGTCCAATGGAGCGAAGCATACTGAGGAGGAGTTTGTGGTCAACATTGTCAAATGCTGCGGAGTGGTTCAATTTAGGGCTGAGAAAGAAGTGAAAAGTGTCAAGGAGTCGTTTAGGGTTGTGTACTGTTGAACAACCTGGCCACCATATGTACCCTTACACTTCACCTGTCTGACACAGTCTTCTACCCACCCACTACCAACTAGTGGCTAGTCTGGCAGCTATAACTTGGGGATCAAACTGGAAAAGTCCATTAGGGGGTTAAGGGTGTAAACCAAGATTGTTCTTTAGACACCTTTATAGGCTTATGCCCTCTTCACTCTAGCATATGTAAATTTATGCGCGCATGCGTGTAGCATGTTTTACTGTACTTTTTGCACTGGCAGGGCATGTTCATGTTCGTGGGGCAAACAAAGACGTATCGATTGAAGTGGCTTATTAATCTAATGAGTTTTTTTTGCACAACTAAGGTTCGTAGGAAACATATGTGCAAATAATCAGTGATTGATTATTTAAAAAAAAGCCATGCACTCAAAAAACAAGAAAACGGAAAAATAACTCCGAGTCCGTAGGAACTTAATGATGGCAATGAATAAATACAGCAGAAGCTACAATGACAGCCATTTCTGCGGGGGGACGGAGCCGCACATGCTGCTTTCTATATCGAGCTTCTACAGCTGAGACATGTCCTGCTGCTCCTTATGAGGAGAGAGGGAAGGACACAGCCCTGGTCGGTCTTCTGTGAACAGATGGTGAATGCGGAACAAATATACGGTTTGCAAAGAGAAAATGATATATTTATGTAACAACTTGGTTTCTGCTCTTTCTGCGCAGCAGGATATTTCAGGCGCTTTTAGACGGAACGATAATCATTCAGTCTAAACACGAACCGGCGATCGTACGACGAACAATAACCGTTCACTTTTCGTTCGGCCATTTTATGCAGGCATAATAATCATCGTTGGCTCATTCATTTATTGCGCAGGTTAACCCCTTAAGGACCAAGCTGTTTTGATCCTAAAGGACTAGACACTTTTTATGGATTTTACCCATGTGATTGGTTTAGTGTCCTTTTTTTTTTTTCTTTCCTTCAGCTACACAAATGATTTTTGCAGCTTTTTTTTCCGTGACATATAGGGCTATTTTTTATAGCTTTTTTTTCGCTGGCTTTTTTCCCCCCATTTTTAAGTTTTAGGGTGCCTACCCGCAAGCGCTTTTTTTAACACTGCGATATCGCTGCGTTTTTTTTTTTACGAAAATGTCAATGGGACTTTCTAATGTTAAAAATGCATCGCACAAAAATCGCAAAGCACAAACTTGCAATTTTTGTGCCATGCGTTTTTTTTAGTTTAAAAGCTAAAAAAAAAAAAAGATTTTTAAAAAATTTATAGTTGTATTTTTTTTTAATTCAATAAATGGCCAAGCGCTGCCTGTGATTGGCTGAGGGCTGTCACCAATCACAGGCAGCACTCAGCTGTCATTCAATGAATGGCTGAGTGCTGCCTGTGATTGGCTGCTCAGCCAATCAGATACAGCCCTTTCAGCAGGTGGGGATTTTAAATCCCCGGCTGCTGAAAGAGATTTAGAGCAGTGCAGGGAGAAGACGGGCTGGACTGCACCTGAGCCCTGGCAGCTGAGGAGAGGCGAGTATAATTTTTAAAATTTTTAACACATTCTAGGGATGATTTTTCAGGAAAGGGCTTATTTTTAAAGTCCTTCCCCCAAAATCCCTGCAGGGCTTGCCGGCAGCCCATTGCTTTCAATGGGACTGCAGAAGCGCCGGTCCCATTGAAAGCCATGGGAGAACATCGAGATCAGTGTTCAGTGACAAGGGGTCTCCCTGCTGGGGAATATTGACATGCACCATGGACCTATGGTGCACGCATGTCTATAAAACATGGACTTGTGAACACACCATAGGGAACCAATGGTTCTAATAGACGCGTGGTTTTGTGCGCACCTATGTACGCACATGCTCGTCTGAAAGTCCCATGAGAGTTATGTTGCTTGGAAAGGAGAAGGCAGTAGCAGTTAAAAACTGTTTCCCCTTTCTCCTCCATGTCCTCCGTTGTGTCTGACAGCCGAGGACCCGACCTGCTCTTGCTTGACTGCAGAAGCAGGGGCTTTAGGCTGCTTTCACAGTGGGCTACAAAATCCAATGATTTTCTCGTGATGCGACAGCACTGCAAATCGCATGTATGTGAATGCGTTTTCTAATGGGTTCTTTCACATTAGCGATGTTTTGTTGGCTGCTACATTGTGAGAATACAAAATTGCGACATGCTCTATACAGCCGCGATTTGCAAATTTTTTTGTAGCCCATGTTTCCTTATGGAGCCTCCTTGTTTATCACATCACATAGCACAACCTTGCAATGTGATGCGATTTTAACATTAAAAACTCCTATTAACTATTTCCTGACAAAATCGCACAATTTTATCGTGCAAGAAAATCGCGGGTAGCAGTGACGAAATGTTACGCTATAAAATCACGTGTACATAGCAGCGATATCGCTGTCGGCCGTGCCTAAGGCCTCATGTCCACGGGGAAAAGATTATTTTAAATCCGCAGCGTTTTTCCTGCACACGGATCCGCACCCCATAGGGATGCATTGGACACCCGCAGGTAGTTAAATATCTGCGGATGTCATTTTTCCTTTCAGGCGTGGATCCGCGTGCGGGAAAAAAAACGCGACATGCTCCATTTTAGTGCGGGTCTCCCGCGGGAACGGCTCCTGCAGGCTTCTATGGAAGCCTATGGAAGCCGTCCGGATCCGTGGAACACCCGTACCAGAATTAAAACTCACCTGTCCGGACGCTGCGGATCTTCCCTCCGTAGCGGCCGGATCTTCTTTCTTCGGCCCGGCGGATGTGTCCGGCGCATGCGCGCGGCATACTGCCGTCGTGCCGAGCACATCCGCCGGGCCGAAGAAAGAAGATCCGGCCACGACGGAGGAAAGATCCGCAGCGTCCGGACAGGTGAGTTTATTCTTATTTTTAGCCTCATGTCCGCGGGGAAGGAGGGACCCGCTGCGGGATTCTGCATGGAGAATCCACAGCGGGCCTGATTTTCCCCGTGGACATGAGGCCTTAATCCCACACCATACATCTGCTATCAGCGAGCATTAAAGCCCAGGACCAAGTGATGTGGATTTACCATGCTTGGTTCTTAAGGGATTAAACGCGGCTCATTCAGTTGTTCTCATTCACTTATACAGCGAATGTGAAAGACTGAACGATTCTTGTTGGAAGGAGACAACAATGTATCTGCCTGTATAAACAGCCTGCATAGGAGCGAATGAGCTAGCGATGACATCACTCGTTCGCGCAAAAGATAATCGGCTCGTCTAAAAGGACTCTTCGAACAGCCCTATAAGAATACCTACAACTCTATGAGAAATCGCTGATAACAGGGTAATATAATCCATTGTGCCAAACGACAAACGCAGCTTTGCTGCATCTCTACACGGGCGCTGAACAACCTATAGAGAGAACCTGGTACAGAAGCGCTGTGAAATGAAGTGAAAACCAATTACAGTCTAATAATTGACGGCCGGTGTAAAACAGCGACATTTCCAGGGATAACAATCGCCGGAGACAAATTTTTAAAACCTTTCTCACATGCTTTATCCCCCCTGTCACATCAGTGTCCGCAATCCCACAGGGGTCATCAAGCCATCCGTGGAAATCAATATGTAATGAATGGAAGTGATGCTCGCACAGTGATTCAATTATGTAGTAAGGTTACGCCGACTTGTTTTATGCATGAGGAGCCTCAGGAGATAACAGTAAGGAAGTACTGTATACTACAGCGACGCCGTCACCTCTGCTGCCAGTACACACAGTTTGCTTCCATTCTGTTAGGCGTCCGTTTTTTGTTTGTGTAGTCTGCAGTGTTATTTTTTCGTAAAAAAAAAAAAAATACAGAAACCTAATGGGAAGCAAATGGAAAAGCGTCCGTTTGCTTTCATTCCATTTTTTTCGAAACCTCATTGAAATTAATGTGAAAAAAAAAAATCACATCTGTTTTATATCAGCCTTTGGACTCACACCAGCGTATATTGGCCCTCTTTTACGGCTTGCCAATATACGCTCCCCATCCAATCATTAGTTGAGATGGGCGCATTCCCGATGCGTAAAAAAGGCCATGATAGATCATACGGTGCACATTCCGGCCAGAAAAGATAGTTCTGAAACTATCCTCCGCCGGAATATGGTGGCCGCTGCCATAGACTCCTATGGAAGCCTATGACAGCGGCCAGAGAAGGGAGGTGGGAGGGAGTTTAAAATTGACTGCTAAACTTCCTCCCCCTTTCCGCCCCTTGCCAGCTGTCTGCAATGGGAGGGGGTGGGAGCTAGTGTGCTAAAGTCCTGCCCCTTCTGCTTTGCTGGCAGCTCCCGTAGGCTGGAGCAGAGAGGTAGAGGGACTAGCTCTGCTAAGCTCTCGCCTCCTCTCCTTGTCGTAAGCCGACAAGGGGCGGAAAGGGGGGCGGTAGTTTAGCAGAGCTAAATTCCCACCCCTCTGGCCGACGGTATTCCGGGGCTGCGGCACAGCCTTGGCTGTCTGAATGGGCATTAAAACAGGATCTCGTTCACATGATTTTCGGCCGTGCTGTGGCCTTCACAAGGCCGGCGGAAATAGTCGCGCCTGTGTAAATGAAGCCTTAGGCCTTAGTCAGACGGGCGTTTTTTCGCGCGATTTGCGGATCGCATGATGGATGCGCATCCGCAAATCGCGTGACCGGTGCCCGAAAATCTGCTCCTAGCCGCGTTTCATTAGAAACGGGCCGGAGCTGTCCAGCGCATTGCATTCAATGGAGCCGGCAATACAGCCTGCTCCATTGAAAGCAATGCGCTGCGGGCGAGTGTGGGATGAATTGTCGGCAAGGGCTTAAATATATAAGCCCTTCCCTGCAATTCATCCAGAAAAGTGTTAAAATAAAAAATATATACATACTCACCTGCTCCCGGCAGCCAGAGTTCCCCGCGGCCGGGCTGCAGTGGGTGTGAAGGGGGTGTGAGTCAGACCTGCCCCTGATTGGCTCAGCGCTGAGCCAATCAGGGGGCAGGTCTGACTCACACCCCCTTCACACCCACTGCAGGCCGGCCGCGCGGAACTCCGGGAGCAGGTGAGTATATATATTTTTTTTATTTTAACACTTTTCTGGATGAATTGCAGGGAAGGGCTTATATATTTAAGCCCTTCCCGACAATTCATCCCGCGCACGCTGGCAGCCCATTGCTTTCAGTGGAACCTGCTGTATTGCCGGCTCCATTGAATTCAATGGGCAAACATCGTTCTTCTCTGCCACAGCTGTTACAGCTGTGGCAGAGAAGAATGATTTGTCTTCTATATGTTCTCAATGGGGTCGGCGCTGCTGCCGCCGGCCCCATTGAGCGCATATAGAGAAGAGAACAGGAATCGCAGATCGCAGATAGGTGCGATCTGCGATTTCTGTTCTATAATTTATCGGACGAGCGCATAAAAAGCGCTCATGTGTCCGCTACCATTGCAAAGCAATGGTTTAAAAAAAAAATAAATCGCTGGACGCATGCGCATGCGCAAATCGCGCAAAAAAAACGCCTGTCTGACTAAGGCCTTAGGGTGGCTTCACATCGACGTATCTGTATGCAGAGATTAGAACCCATTGATCTCAATGGGTTTATTCATATTTAAATTTGAAAAGAAGCAGCATGCTCTACTTTTGTGCGCATTTGAACACTAAAAGTCCCCATAAACGTCTATGAGTGCAATACACAAGCAGATGTGTGAAATTTGCTTAGTTCCCCAGTGAGGGCTCACACCCGCTGGCGATACGACTTCCCTGCGATGTGAGAGTGAGTGAAAACGAATGATAACGAAACCAATGATTTTCAATGGTTTCATTCTAATTAGCGATGTTTTCACTGTAACCTCACATAGCAAAGAAGAATGTGCGATATCGCCCACTGTTTTCATTGGGGCCAGTGGCAGCAGAGCCAGCCCCATTGAAAACATAGGAAGTACATTGCGCTCCCCTGACACAGCTGTGACAGCTATGGCAGGGGATCCCTTTGTCCTTGCGGAAACTGCGGGGATGAAGGATTGCCCTGTCACAGCTGTGACAGAGGTCCGCGATACTATCCCATTGCATTCAATGGGGCAGGCACTGCTGCAGCCCCATTGAAAGCAATGGAATGAAGGCCACCACCGCGGTGATGATTTTTAAGGAAGGGCTTGAAATAAAAGGTCTTTCCTAAAAATCATGCCTAGCTGTAAAAAAAAGTTAAAAAAATCATTTACTCACCTAGAAGAGCTGTCCGGCTCTTCTCTCCGGCCGCGGCAATCGTCTTCTGTCTTCTGGTTGCCGGGGATTGAAAAATCCCCACCTCCACAAAGCACTGCCTCTGATTGGCTGAGCGCTGTGGCCAATCAGAGGCAGCACCCAGGCATCATTGAATGACAGCTGAGTGCTGCCTGTGATTGGCGGAGTGAAGAGCTGGACAGCTTTTCTAGGTAAATTATTTTATTTCTTTTTTTTTTAAAGCTAGCCATGATTTTCAGGGTAGGGCTTATATTTCAAGCCCTTCCCCGAAAATCATCACTGTGGTGGGGGCCTTCATTCCATTGCTTTCAATGGGGCTGCAGCAGCACCAGCCCCATTGAAAGCAGTGGGATAGCACTGCGGACCTCTGCCATAGCTGTGGCAGCTGTGACAGGGCATTCCTTCATCCTTGCGGTTCCCGTGTGGATGAAGGAATCCCCTGCCATAGCTGTCACTGCTGTGTCAGGGGAGCGCAAATTGCGCAATGTACTCCCTATGTTTTCAATGGGCGATATCGATGATTCCTCTTTGCGATGTGAGGTTACAGTGAAAACATCGCAAATGAGAATGAAACCATTGAAAATCATTGGTTTCATTGTCATGCGTTTTCACTCACTCCCACATCGCAAGGATATCTTATCATCAGTGGGTGTAAGCCCTAAAAAGAACACGTCAGGAACTCATTAGGCTAATTAGTCATTTAAATCAGGGCGTGGAGCACAGAAAACCATGCCCTGTAAGCAGAAAAAGTACAGTAAAATACGCCAATGTACACGCAAAAAAAGCCTCGTTCATAGCACATACCCCTATGTGAAGCCGCCTGTTCATATATATTATGGATGATGTGATAAGCTTCGTATCTAATGACAAATCACCAGGACTTACTATGAGAGCATCACAACGGCGTGCGTTATAGGAGCAGACAGAAAATATCCCTTTATCTCACTGTGATGAATATTTTAAAGTACTGAATGGAAGCGCCAGAGAACAGCATCTACAGGGCAAGCACGCTCCGCGCCTCTCGGGTGCGCCTAAAAGCATTCCATTCCCGTTCTCCACTGTCAGACACACGAGCTCACAGACACAGTGAGATGTTTAAGGAGGTTCTCGAACTGGTTCTACAGGGATCTGGTTAATTTGTCTTAGTAAATCTAATTCTCTTCTACACCCGACTCTGTATGAACCCAACTTAGAATTCTTTTCTGTGGCCCATCGTGTAGACGCCGACTGGTCGCCAGGGACAAGCTGCCTGCCTGTACCATTGGAAAGCTTCTGGGATTGGATTAGTTATTAGGGACCTTTCACACGCGTGGAATATTTTTGCAAGACGCACCTAAGGCCTCGTTCAGACCAGCGCTTTTTTTGCGCACAAATGGCTGCGCAAAAAGAACGTGTCTATTAGAACCAATGGTTTCCTATAGAAGCGTTCACATGAATGTTTTTTTAGACGTGCAAAATACTCGCACCTGCAAAGGATAGGAGATGCATGGCTACAAGGCAAGGATCTGACCTATCTCTGGTGCGTTTTGCGCAGGAGTTCCCATTGACTCCTATGGGAGCTGTATTTACACGCAGCACGCACCATAGATTGTGTTAATGAGCAAATTATGCGCGAATGTAGATCGCGCCTCAAGGTTCGTTCACGCGATTTTTCCACACGTGAGTGGCGATCTTTTTGTGCGGCAATTTGTGCGCAAAAAAAAACAAACACTTGTCTGACAAGGCCCAAAGACACCAAAAATTATGCGCCAAAATCCTCATGTATACAAGCAGGTAATAGAGCAGAAATCGCAGCCGTAGATTATGACTACATGCACATGGACGCTGAAAAAGATGTGCACAATATTCTTGGGCGCAACTCGAATCGGACATGTATCAGACAAATATAGGACATGTTGCAATTTTTTGTATTTGGACATAAAAAGGCCATTCAGATGAACGGGTCCTATTTCCGGCTGGTTTTTGGACTGCTTTTTGGTCCAAAAATCAGATAGAAAATACATCCGTGTGCATGTTGCCCTAGCTGTGTCTTTAAGGTGGGATTGACATGGGCGTATATGTATTTGCACGCGCATGAGCATAGTATTTCTGCAGAATGAATGTTGCCTTTTTGGCGCACATCGGCGTATTTGACTGTACTATACCCGCATGCAAGGCATGTGCATCTGCACATGACAAAAAAATACACATCGATTGAAATGGTTATTGTACTTTTTCCTGCAGTGTGTCACGCATCTCCCATTTTATTTGGAATGCATTTGCGCATTCGCATTAATTTCTATGAAGACTTTTGGTGCAGGAAAATAGAGCATGTTGTTTTTTTTTGGGTGTGACCGAAATGCGCAGGAAAATATGCATATGTGAGCGAACCTATTAAATCAATGGGTTTTATTCACTGCATATCACACGCAAATACAACCGTGTGAATCCAGCATTAGGCCTCGTTCACATGAGCGTTGTTTTGCACGCACCTATGTGCGTGCAAAATCACGCATCTATTAGAACTATTGTTTTTCTATGGTGTGTTCACATGTCCGTGTTTTACAGGCGAGCATATTCGTGCACCTGCACTGCATAAGTCCATGCTAAAGCGTAAATATTTCCAGCAGGGAGTTCCCTCATCACTGAACACAGTTGATGGCACTCCCCGTGGGGAGTAAAGAATCCCCTGCCACAGCTATGACAGCTGTGGCAAAAGAACGCAATGTTCTCTCCTTGCTTTCAATGGGACTGCCGCCGCTGTATAGAAGCCCTTTCAGCAGGCAGGAATTTAAAATTCCCACCCCCTGAAAGGGCTGCATCTGATTGGCTGAGTACTCATCCAATAACAGGCAGCACTCAGCCATTTATTGAATGACACCTGAGCGCTCAGCCAATCGTTCGTGTGAACGAGGCCTTAGTGTAGAGAAATATTCCACATATATGGAAGGTCCCTAAATCACCTTTCACACGGGGCAGAACAGGCTAGAATAGGCCACTTAACACACTGCACAATTCTGCATCAAAATTCGCAGGCTACCTGTAGACATAAAAATGGCTTAAAACCTGCCTGCAATTCCACATCAAAATTCAATTAGACCTGCGGATTTTGGTGTAGAATTTGGCAGCTGCGCTCTGCCCCTTGTGAAAGGTCCCTTAAAGGGGTTGTCTCGCGAAATCAAGTGGGGTTATACACTTCTGTATGGCCATATTAATGCACTTTGTAATATACATCATGCATTAAATATGAGCCATACAGAAGTTATTCCCTTACCTGCTCCGTTGCTAGCGTCCCCGTCGCCATGGTTCCGTCTAATTTCGGTGTCTTCTTGCTTTTTTAGACGCGCTTGCGCAGATCCGTCTTCTCCCTTCGGCTCCGCTCGGCAGCATCGGCGTTTTGGCTCCGCCCCCTTGTACGCGTCATCGCGTAGCTCTGCCCCGTCACGTGCCGATTCCAGCCAATCAGGAGGCTGGAACCGACACACGTCATGGGGCGGAGCTACGCGATGACGCGTACAAGGGGGCAGAGCCAAAACGCCAATGCTGCCGAGCGGAGCCGAAGGGAGAAGACGGATCTGCGCAAGCGCGTCTAAAAAAGCAAGAAGACACCGAAATTAGACGGAACCATGGTGACGGGGACGCTAGCAACGGAGCAGGTAAGTGAATAACTTCTGTATGGCTCATATTTAATGCATGATGTATATTACAAAGTGCATTAATATGGCCATACAGAAGTGTATAACCCCACTTGATTTCGCGAGACAACCCCTTTAAGGGTAGACTGCCTAACTAAAATGCTTTGGCTGTACAGCTGACGTCTGACACTGCGCTGACAGAAGTCACATTATACCAGTGCTACAGTATTATACTGGACTCCCCAGATGAACGGAGGTTTCAAACACAAGTTTTTTGAAAAACTTCAATGCTATTTTTGATGCAGTTTTTCAAGCGAAACCAGAAGTGGATCCGACATGAAAGAGAAGCAAAAGCCCTTCCTTTATACTTAACATTCATTTTTAATTCCCTTTTGTCTTTAGCTAAAAAAAGAAACTGCATGAAAAAATGCCACAAAAACTGTGACATTTTTTTCAAAAAACTCTGTGAAACCACCTTTAGGGCTTATCAGACGACCACATTTGCACAGGTATTTCGCTGCGTAAAAAGAACCACCCATATAACGCGACCATTTCAATGGGTTCATTCAGATGATTGATTTTTTGCCGCGTAAAAAAGCACCAACGCGACTGTTTTCACTGGGCGGTTTTATGTGGCATGTGAAAAGATAGGTCTTGCCCTATCTTTTGAAGTGATATGCAGGAAGCTCCCATAGACTTCTATGACAACTATAAAAAAAGGGGAGGGAAAGGGAGTTACTCTGCATACAACGCTGGGAGAAGAAGACTACTTGCCCTAATTAAGCATTTTATTGCCATTCCGAGGATATGTTTCGATCGTTGCTTGCAATTGCTTCAGTGTGTTTTTTTTCACATGCGCACTGCAGCGCCCCGTGTGAATAGCTTTAAAAACACCAATAAATCGGGCTTCGAGCTTCTAAAAAATTAATTCATATGAATATACGTTACATACGTTACAAGCGCATGTAAAAATGCATACGGTCGTGTGAAGGAGGCCTTGGGCTGGTGTTACAGTCATCTCTGGCTTTTTGGCCTCAGGGTCAGGGTATTTTTGCCTGCGCGTTCTGTCCAATTCTGAGATGTCCAATTCATTTGAATGAATTAATCCACAGAAGCGATTTTTCTCTAAGCCCGATAGTCGGAGTTAGAAAAATTGCTGCATGTCCTATTTTTGTGCAATTCTTCAAGAATCACCAATTATTTTCAAAAACACTGCAATAGCAAGACATGCAATTTGCATTTTTTCTCACCGTTGCTGTTTTTGGGTCCATAGTGTTTTGTTTTTTTTCAAAACTGCAACATGCTCTGGCCTTTTTCCATTGACCTGTATATGGGAAAACAAGGCAAAAAAATAATACATATGTAACCACAAAACATAACCCAAAAAATTCCTGGAAAAAAGGCTGTCTGAACGAATTCTATAAGGGGTTTTCCTCCCTTATTTATATCATAAGTATGCGGTAGGTGAGGTTCACACCACTGGAAACTTCAAATATGGAGTGAATTAGGGCAGCTGAAAGAGGAGAAGGGATGGGGAAAGGCCAGCTGATCAATAGTAGGAACTGCCTAGCCAGAAACTTGAATGTAGGAGAGCCTGCAAACCAAGTGTATGGCTTTCTAAATGCAAGAGAAGGAAAGCTCAATAAAAAAACAAAAGGATAAGTGCATCATTTTTTTTTGCAGAGACTAAGTAAGATATGTGCGTTGATTTTTCATGCACAAGGGCTTCCATAGTCTATCATTCTTAAATGAGCCACCAGAAAAAGTTGTAGTAAAATGGCCTGAAACTGTAGAAACATTTCATCACCTACAACTGGAGTAATGTAGTCGTAACAATTTAATTGCCAAGTATAATATATTATGAAAACTATGGACACAAACAGTGAGTATAAAAAAAATTCAAGATGGTGTACAGGATATAATGTAGCCCTTACAATAAGGAAAAGATCAATCCAATACTGAACGTCCTAGATAGATACTTTTGTGACTGCTATCAATGAGTTAAGCATGTTCTCTATGGCATACTGTGCGCCTTCACAACTGCTCAGCCCACTCACAGCCCCCCTGCTCCATATCCTCTTCTGCACAGGCGTCACTGAAGTGCTCAGAATCAGATTATTATTAAAAACATACTCCCACTCCAAGTTAGAAGAGTGAAGTAGATCAGAAGGAAAAGTTCATGTAAAAACCTGCATGACTATTCAGATACAGAATAGCACAGTACAGTTCTCCCCACCTCCATAACGTTCTGTTTAACTTGGGATATGTTTTCCTCAAATCCTAATTACAGAGTTTTTCAATATTTGCTTAAAATACCCTAAACAGCTTCAATGGGGTTCTCCGTGCGCCAGTAAATAACACTTAATACACAGCAATCTAATTGCTTTGTATTGCAGATCTGCACCAATTTCTTCCTCGTAGAGCTGTTTCAGGTATAAACAATGGGGCTTATCAACTAATACTGGAAAACAAATTAGACAGTGCAAATTTAGGCTAGACAGTTTTAAAATGCCCAAGATTTATCTCGGTAGCTCGGCTGAATGATATATCTGTCGAATTTTAAGACTGTCTAGTCTAAGCTTAGACCAACTTTTAGTTAGCTTAGTTTACACCAGAAAATTTTGCCAAAATTTTGCTGCAATTCTCAATTTGGCACATTTTAGGCCACACCACCTTCTTTTCCCACAAAGGATCACCACTTTTGTTGGACACAGGTAGAAAGGGCCACATTTACTAATACTGTCTAAAAGTTAGACAGTGCAAACTAGGACAGTCTTAAATTGTGCCCGATTCATCACAGCTGGATGGTAAATCTGTTCAATTTTAAGACTCTTTAGTCTAAGTCTATATTACGTATTAGTTGACTTATATTACACCGACAATTGCCGTATACTAGCATGACTTTGGCTTGAATTTATACCACCTATTAGTTGTCATACTTTTGTCGCAATTTAGTCCATGCCCATTTTTCAGATGAGTTGGGAAAAGTGTCCAAAATCCATCACAAATGTTAGCATGTTGGACTGTTTTCTGATGCAACGTGTGCCAGAAAACTGTTGCATTTTGAATAGTAAATCTGCCCAAAGGGTCCAAAAGTGTCTAAGACACATAGTAAATCTGGTGCAAAGCCTGCTTGACAGTTTTTTGGTGCAATTTGTGTTGTCAGATATCCATGGAGAGTAAATTATACTGTGAGCAGTGATCTCCTAACACAGGCTATGGAATACCCGGACTTGGGTTTCAGGCTTCACCCACACCTAGGGAAAACACAATTGTGGCCAATACTTTGTTACAGTGGTCCCTTATCATACATTATTACTTGGTTTTGGGATGACTACTGAAAATATTGTATGTTACAACCATAACTCTATGGAAAACTGGTAATCGGTTCCAAAGCCCCCAAAATGTCAATCAAAAGTAATATAAAATGAAGATTAAAGAAAATGAAGCAGAAAACTAATACAGATTAAACAAGTCATATACATAGACAGAAGGAGCTGCTGGAAGCTGTAAATCACTTGCTAGGTGAGGGCAGGAGGGTCTTCAGGGTCTTGTGCAGAACACACACTGTGCCAGAAAATTAACATGGAACCGCCACACCTGGTGTCCAAATGAGCAGCTCATTCCGTCACAGGTAAAGGGCAGTATAGACCATGTAGTACTGTGATGTACTATAGAGAGGCACTACTAGACAACCAATTAGTGCATGCACTTCAGCAATACATGCATTTTACCAGTGAAATCCTCATGCCGATTAGCTAGATTTTCCAGCAAAGTTCAGATGATGCAGATCTGCATTGTCTGTGACATTGTATATTGAGTGTGGTTTCAAGTTACAATGGCCCATAAAATATTATATCCTGAGAACATTGTAACTTAAGGAATGACTGTATTCAATTTAAAGACAAACTGGAAATAATGTTGTGTCAAATACTGAACCACTGATCTTTTTCTACATCTTGACGACCCTTTATCTTGAGAACCTAAAATTTGAAATGAAGTTTAATTGTGGGTTAGAATACAGAAAAGAATTACACTATTAATTTTTTCTTCCTATGTTTTCTATTACTGATCCTTATTTTTATATGCTGCTACATCAGTGTGGCAAGTTTGCCCCACTCGCCTATAGGGAAGCCGTCCTTACAGTCCGGAAAGGGCACCACATGTATAGAAGATGGCTCAGGAGACTCAGAGTGTCTTGTAAATCTGCCGCCTGCCAGCATTTATTCCATATCACCATGCCATAACATCAACACCACAGTTCATTTGTCTGTACCCGACCAGAGTGAGAGTCTAAGGTCGTCCTCCCTGTCAGACTCGAGGGCTCCACTGGTCCTCACTGGACCTCAGGCTTGCAGCCCTTTCAAATCTGCTGCGCTGCCAATGTCCCTATCCCTGAGTGTGGCAGGAACTGACACTTTTATGTTTCTTTCTGTCACACCGACAGGTGTTTTCTCTGGTTTCTGCAGCCTGAATGCCTGTCTACCACCCTCTGCAGGCCATTCAGTGTACTGCACTCCTACAATCAGCCTGAGTATGACTAGTTGTTAACATATACCTTGGTCATTCCTAACAACAGTAAAAGAGACAACTTGCTTATGTGTGGTATGGGCATTGATCACATCATACGGCATTCTTATCCGCAATAAATTCTAATGATTCCAGAAACCCAGCTTTCAACAGAAAAGTTGCATTGACCTCAACTCCATCTCACCTGTCTCTTAGTCTTCACTGTAGTTCTGGATTTCTGTTTAAAATTCAGAAAGTTTCGGAGGGCTCAGCTATAAAAGCAAGGTATAGGTTTAACCCCCCAGTCACGTTAAAATTGGAAAAACACTCCCGAAAATGCCATATTTTTATTGTAGCTTTTGAATTTATGTGTAATGTAAATATATTTGACGCAAAACTCAGTTGCATCAAGTGCATTTTTAACCCCTTTTTATTGCCCCATCTGCCCATCCCAACCAGCCGCTATATTCACCACTGTTTTGAGACATAAACACACAGCTTTACATTATTACTTTTATCTAAGATTTAGGGAATGCCAAAATGGAGGGGGGATAGTTTTTAGAAAACTGTCGTGACATATTTGTGAAAAAATGAAAATTTATTTTTCACCTGCTTTATAATAATAATTTTTGCAAAAAAAATCTGCGGTCAAAATGCCAGGTACACACCTAGATAAATGGGATATGGGGTCCAGATTTCAAAATTGGGTCATTTGTGGGGGGCATTCTATCATTTTGGCAGCTTGATGGCTCTACAAGTTCTTTCCATTACATGCCTAGCCATGAGTCCAGATTGGGGCTACAATGGGTATGTTTCTGAACACAGGACAAACTGGGGTACCCATTTTGGGGTGCAAGTCTTCATTTATATGTGTGCTATACAATAAAAATGCTTTTAAAATGACACAATCGCCAAAAAAATGAAAATTATAATTTTTTCCTTCTGCTTTGCTTACATTCATTCAAAAACTGTAGGGTCAAAATACGCAGTACACCCCTAGAGGAATTCGTTAAGGGGTCTAGTTTTCAAAATGGGGTCATTTGTGGGGGTTCTCCATTGTTTTGGCCGCTCAAGGGCTCTACAAGTGGGCAATGGGGCCTGAAGCTCCTTCAAGCAAAATTTCTGTTCTGAAAGCCACCGGCTGCTCCTTTCGGTTTGGGCCCCGTTGTGCATGTGAATATAAGATTAGGGCTACAATGGGTATGTTTCTGAACATAGGACAAACAGGAGTATCCATTTTGGGGTGTAAATCCTCATTTTCATGTGCACTATAGAAAAAAAAAACAGCTTTAAAATGACATATTTGCAAAAATATAAAATGTTATTTTTTCTCCTCTAAATTGCATTGACTCCTGAAAAAAAATAGTGGAGTCTAAATACTCCTGACCCCCTCAGTGAATACATTAAGGGTGTATTTTTTAAAATAAGCACCATTTGTGGGGGTATCCATCATTCTGACACCTATGAGCCTTTGCTATCTTGGTTTGGTGTAAGAAAACAAAATATTCCTCAAAATGTTAATAACTAATGTTAACTTTATATGTCTCCTAAATGGTTAAAAAAAACTAAAGTTTTTCAAATGTGTTTCCAGAATAACGTTAACAGATGGAAATATATATCAAAAATGTGTACAGGATGTCTGCACATATTTGACATATTGCAGTTGAAAATGTGAAAAAAATGACAATTTTTTCAAAATGTTCCCAATTTTGCTAAATGTTTCCCTTAGCTAAATATACACAAATTCTATGGGTCTATTTTTACCACCTAAATGGAGTATGTGGCGAAAAAACAATGTCACAATCACTTGAATATGCAACACCTTTACGGAGTTATTCTATATTAAAATGACACATGTCGGATTTCCAAAATTTGGCTTGGTCATTAAAGGGGGTTCAGTCATTAACCCCTTAGTGACCAAGCCTGTTTGCGCCTTAATGACCAAGCCAAATTTTGGAAATCTGACATATGTCACTTTAACATAGAATAGCTCCGTAAAGGTTTTGCATATCCAAGTGATTGTGACATTGTTTTTTCACCACATGTTGCACTTCATTTGGGTGGTAAAAATAGGCCGATAAAATGTGTGTATATTTATTAAAAGCGCCAAAATTAGGAAATTGTGGGGGAAATTGTCCTTTTTTTCACATTTTCAATTGCAATTAGAGATGAGTGAGTATCTCCCCGCTCGTCTCTAAAGATTCGGGGCTGGTGCGGGTGACAGGTGAGTTGCGGTGGGGAGCGGGGGGAGAGAGGGAGAGAGAGATCTCCCCTCCGTTCCTTCCCGCTCTCCCCCACCGCTCCCCGCCAACCGAATCTTTAGAGATTCCTTAGCAAGTATACTTGCTCATCTCTAATTATCAACATTTTGAGGAACACTTTGTTTTCCTATGCCAAGCCAAAATTGCAAGGGCTCATAGGTGTCAGAATGATAGATGCCCCCATAAATGACCCCATTTAAAAAAACTACACCCCTTAACGTATTCACTGAGGAGTGTCATTAGTATTTTGGCCCCACAGGAGTCAATGCAATTAAGAAGGAAAAAACTAAAATTTCATATTTTTGCAAATACGTCATTTTAAAGACAGGACTTTTCTCTATGGTACACATTAAAATGAGGATCTGCACCCCAAAATGGATACCCCTGTTTGTCCTGTGCTCAGAAACATACCCATTGTGGCCCTAATATTACATCTGTATGCACAATGGGGCCCAAAATGAAAGGAGCAGCTGGTGGCGTTCAGAACAGTAATTTTGCTTGATGGTGATTTAGGTCCCATTGCCCACTTGTAGAGCCCTTCAGTGACCAAAACGATGGAGAACCCCCACAAGTGACCCCATTTTGAAAACTAGACCCCTTAACGAATTTATCTAGGGGTACGATGCCTTTTTTTACTTCACAGTTTTTGAATGAATCTAAGCAAAGCAGAAGAAAAAAATTACGATTTTCATTTTTTTTGGTAATTCTGTCATTTTAAAAACAGTTTTTTGTACCGCACACATAGGAATGAAGACTTGCATCCCAAAATGGGTACCCCTATTTGTCCCGTGTTCAGAAACATATCCATTGTAGCCCCAATCTTCTTAGAGGACGCATGACTAGGCATATTATGGAGGGAGCACCCGTTTGATTTCAGGGCACAACTGAATAAATTCCAGGCCCCATTGCACGCTAGTAGAAACACTAAACTGCCAAAATAATAGAACGCCCCCCACAAGTGACCCAATTTTGAAAACAAGACCCCTTAGCTAATTTATCTAGGGGTGTACTGAGCATTCTGACGCTACATTTTTATTTTTTTTTAATAACTATAATGTGAGTGAAATATAAATGTGATTTCATTTTTTTCACCAAATTTGTCACTTTTAGAACCGTTCTCTTTGTTTCAAGCAGGAAAAACTGGGGAGACACACTAATAAAAATAAAATTGATTCCCTAAAAAGACCCCACACCCCCTTTTGGCGTTTCCTATATATGAAATAAAATTAATAATCTAAAACGGTATGGTATGTTTCAAAGCAGGGGTAATTACAAAGGCCTGGGTGGGATGGGCACATGGGGCAATAAAATCGTGTATCCCTCCTCCTCCCTTGTTTGGTGCAGACGCAACACTTTTTTGGGGGGTATTTTTTGCCCGCAGTCTCAGGGATGGGATGAAGAAAATGGTGTGACCCTTCGCACCTCCTCGGATTGTAATGCATCCTGAGGTGCGGCGGTCTCAAATAAAAGGTGTTCTATAAGCCCCTCCTGAAACTGGAGGAAGCTCAGCGAGCCCCCGGATGATTTATAAATTACGTGCCCGTTATAGATAGCGATCTGTATCAGGTAGATCGCTACCTTCTAATACCAAGCTTTCGTTTTGCGCTTTACGAGATATGGCTGTAGAGCCTGGTCGGATAAATCGAAGCCCCCCATAAATTTATTATATTCTGTGACGCAAACCGGTTTAGTTTTCTCCGCTGCAGCCCCCCTCTCCCTAAATGCAACGGAGGTGTCTGCGTGCACAGTGGACAGCATAAAAATGTCCTTTTTTGTCACGGCATTTTACGGCAAGCAAGGGATCATAGGCCAGTGCGTAAGATGCTCCTCTGTCTACGCGCCTGGAAACCAGGGCCTGTGGGAACCCTACCCTATTTTTGCGGACAGTTCCGCAGGCGCCTGTGTCTGCGGCGTGTAACGCACTATAAAGGGGGATGCTGGTTTAATAATTATCAGTATAAGGCCTCCTTCCCATGGCAGGGAAGGATAATCCACCGCGTTGTCCGCAGCTATTAGGTTCTATTGAACCTAATAGCTCAGTGCTCACGGTGCGGAATTCCGCACTGTGAAATCTCCCGTCCTCACCCGCGGCATGCTCTATTTGCAGTCAATGGAAGCCGTCCGCTCACACTATCTTCCGCTATAGCACAGCGGAAGATAGCGTGAAATTGCCTCTCCGCCCACCGCCGCCGCGTCATATGACACGGCTGGCGAGTCATATGACACGGCCGGCCGCATCATGTGACGCTGTGGGCGTGCCTTGTGACGTGGCCGGCGTGTCACATGACGCTGCGACGCGTCACGCTGAAAGCGTCATGCGGGACCCAGGAAGCCGGATCCGCTGGTAAATATGGGGTCTCTGGGGGGCGCTGTGACGGGCTTTGCCGCGGAATATTCTGCAACGGAGCCCGTCACGGCCGTGTGCAGCCCGCCTAAATGTGGTAGCCTTTATTTAAAAATGGGCCCACAAGCTCCCACACGATTTTTTCATTAACGACAATATTTTCGGGACAGTTAGGGGGATTTAGTTGTCGATCCCTGCCCTCATATATAAATAAAAAATAAAATAAAATAAAAAATACGCACGTATAACCTGTCGCGCTCACAGATTTTATATAGCTTTATGCCATATCTAGCTTGTTTTGAGGGAATAAATTGGCGAAATGATAAACAGCCTTTAAAACTCATGAGCAACTCGTTCACGGCCAATTTTTTTGGGGGGGTATAAATGTTTTTAAAGACATCTTTTAGTAGCGATATAAGGGGCCTTATTTGCACAGTCTATCATACGCCAGGTCATGTCTGGGGGAGATTTGGGCATTATTGACGCAAATACGGGCGTCGCATGAACGGCGCTTGTGGACTAATAGGACCGTATTGGGGACTTTTTTACAAGTCCCATTAGCAGGACAATTCCCCCCAATTTTTTAATCTCAGGAACATCTATGACGGTCCACATTGCTGAATATACCGACGTGGGGTGCGCGGTAATGTATTGTCCAGCGTAGGTGTTAGTTTGCTGGACAATAAGCTCCAGGACACCATCGGTAATGAATAAATGGGGTAAAATTGACGCCCGGAGTCGCTGTAAATTCTGGGATGCGGGGCGAAAATAAATTTGCCGAACTCTGGTTCTGCTGCCCCAACCCCTTCCTCAACCTCCATTGCGCTAGAGGCAGAGTCGTCACTCTCAAAAACAACCTCCTCTTCCGACTCACTGGTGGTATCGCTACAAGAACTAGTGGCGAAGAGTAGCGCATACGCTTGCACAGTGCTGTAGCGCCTACGCTCCATTTTAAGAAAAAATTTTTTAATGGAGGTAGACAAAAAAAAACAAAACGTAAAAAAGCGGACAGGGATATTATGGGGTAATTAGGGTATGAGTGATATAATGGGGTAATTAGGGTATGAGGGGTATAATGGGGTAATCAGGGTATGAGGGGTATAATGGAGTAATCAGGGTATGAGGGGTATAATGGAGTAATCAGGGTATGAGGGGTATAATGGAGTAATCAGGGTATGAGGGGTATAATGGGGTAATCAGGGTATGAGGGGTATAATGGGGTAATTAGGGTATGAGGGGTATAATGGGGTAATTAGGGTATGAGGGGTATAATGGGGTAATTAGGGTATGAGGGGTATAATGGGGTAATTAGGGTATGAGGGGTATAATGGGGTAATTAGGGTATGAGGGGTATAATGGGGGTAATTAGGGTATGAGGGGTATAATGGGGTAATTAGGGTATGAGGGGTATAATGGGGTAATCAGGGTATGAGGGATATAATGGGGTAATTAGGGTATGAGGGATATAATGGGGTAATTAGGGTATGAGGGATATAATGGGGTAATTAGGGTATGAGGGATATAATGGGGTAATTAGGGTATGAGGGATATAATGGGGTAATTAGGGTATGGGGGATATAATGGGGTAATTAGGGTATGAGGGATATAATGGGGGTAATTAGGGTATGAGGGATATAATGGGGTAATTAGGGTATGAGGGGTATAATGGGGTAATCAGGGTATGAGGGGTATAATGGAGTAATCAGGGTATGAGGGGTATAATGGAGTAATCAGGGTATGAGGGGTATAATGGGGTAATCAGGGTATGAGGGGTATAATGGAGTAATCAGGGTATGAGGGGTATAATGGGGTAATTAGGGTATGAGGGGTATAATGGGGTAATTAGGGTATGAGGGGTATAATGGGGTAATTAGGGTATGAGGGGTATAATGGGGTAATTAGGGTATGAGGGGTATAATGGGGTAATTAGGGTATGAGGGGTATAATGGGGTAATTAGGGTATGAGGGGTATAATGGGGTAATTAGGGTATGAGGGGTATAATGGGGGTAATTAGGGTATGAGGGGTATAATGGGGTAATTAGGGTATGAGGGGTATAATGGGGTAATTAGGGTATAATGGGGTAATTAGGGTATGGGGTAATTAGGGTATGAGGGATATAATGGGGTAATTAGGGTATGAGGGATATAATGGGGTAATTAGGGTATGAGGGATGTAATGGGGTAATTAGGGTATGAGGGATATAATGGGGTAATTAGGGTATGGGGGATATAATGGGGTAATTAGGGTATGAGGGATATAATGGGGGTAATTAGGGTATGAGGGATATAATGGGGTAATTAGGGTATGGGGGATATAATGGGGTAATTAGGGTATGGGGGATATAATGGGGTAATTAGGGTATGGGGGATATAATGGGGTAATTAGGGTATGGGGGATATAATGGGGTAATTAGGGTATGGGGGATATAATGGGGTAATTAGGGTATGAGGGATATAATGGATTAATTAGGGTATGAGGGATATAATGGGGTAATTAGGGTATGGGGGATATAATGGGGTAATTAGGGTATAAGGGATATAATGGGGTAATTAGGGTGTGAGGCATATAATGGGGTAATTAGGGTGTGAGGGATATAATGGGGTAATTAGGGTATGAGGGATATAATGGGGTAATTAGGGTATGAGGGACGGTGATGACGGGTAATGACGGTTTTTTTTTCTGCTTTTCACTCTATATGGCACACGTTTTTTCTCAGCTATCTTTCTCCTGTCACAAATCTCTTAGTGACAGGAGAGAGATACGCAGGACTAATCGTGTGCCATATTTAGGTATATCACAGCCACCCATGTCAGCAGGGGCCAAACACTTTGGTCCGTGCAGGTTATTATGCCAAATGCCACTTTGGCATTGGCTTCTACTGCGCATGCGCCACCATTTCTGTCAGCACATGCGCAGATTGGGGTAATGCCTTGTAATTTGGGGGCTTTGCGGGATGTTAAGGGAGCATTTTCATCTCCTTTCATGGATCTGATCCATGAGGGAAGATAAAACTTTCACTTTTTAAACTTTTTTAAGAACTTTTCTTTGATCGCCGGTGATATCTCCTGTCTCCTGGCCACTGAAGGTAGCCAGGAGACTAGGAGATTTTGAATTTCCTGGGCGATCCGGGCTTCTGCGCATGCGCCGCCATTTTCCTTTGGCATGCATGCACAGAAGCCTGTGGTGGCTCCAGATCGCCGTGGGACATCGCAGAGGACGGGGGGGGGGGGGGGGGGGGGGGGAGTATTCTCAGCTGCCCTCATGGATCCGATCTATGAGGGCAGCTGAAAAATTTAATTTTTTAAACTTTTTTTAAACTTTTCCAATCAGGGGTCCGGGGACCGCTCACCGTAGCCGGGAGACAGGAAATTTTAAATCTCCCGTGCCTATCCGCTCTTCTGCGCATGCGCCGCCAATTTTCCTACGGCACACATGCGCAGAAGATGGCGGAGGGTCCACTCCAGACCGAATCAGCGGGGAGCAGCGAGCCAGACTTCGGTTAGCATTTTCAGCCTTCCTCATGGAAGCATTCCATGAGGGGAGGTGAAAGTCTAACTTTTTTTTTAACTTTTATTTTCTTTACTGTGATCACCGGTATCCAGTGGACACTGGCAATCGCGTTACCGGTGCCCGGCAGGTCAGTGTATGCTACGTCACTAGTGATGTAGCATTTACTGCCTGGCAGGGAATGCCAATTCTCGGCAGCCTGCTTTAGTGCGCGGGAGCGGGGTTGCGCAGCTATACATACTATATGAACACTAGCGGAGAGACCTGGCGCCCGCGCACTAAAGCAGGCTGCCCGGGATCGGCATTCCTTGCTAGGCAGTGAACGCTACGTCACTAGTGACGTAGCATATATTGACCTGTAGGAAGGAGAATGCCGGCCATGTATGCCTTGTCACCGGAAGAAGAGGAAACGGCTGGCTTGCAGTAAAGTTACCCGGGAGACTGCAGGAGCTAGGAGAGGTTCGGCAAGGTGAAGATTGGGTAAAAGAAAAACTGTCTGGGGAAGAATAGTTAAGTACATAATTCTTTTAATGACAGAACCCCTTTAAGGCGCAAACAGGCTTGGTCACTAAGGAGTTAAGAGCCAACACGGATGTCTACAGGATGTCCTGAATATATAGCTGAGCGGTCATTGTCCCTCACACTACTACTAGGTGTGACGGACAGTTTGCGATGGCCTCTCAGACCATCACACCAGCAGGGCGCAGTGTGCTGCTCCACAGCAAAGGCAGGATTGAAGCGCTCATAACTAGGTCTACAGACATGAACATGGGCACCATCAGTACCCAAACATAACCAGAATTAGTCTCAATGGAGCTCTGCTAAACACAAGGAGCCTCCGAGAGACTTTTTATAGGCAAAGGCCTATAAAGAGTCACCTGAGGCCCTAAAAACCACTTTTAGGGCCAGAGGTGGCAAGACCGTTCATCTAATCACACCACAACTCTCATCATTTGTATATCTGAGAATGACAACTCCTACTAGGTGCTTGATTTTTTTCACCTCGGATTTTGCGGGACGAGTTCTAGTTTTTATAGGAATAGATTTCAGGTGTATATAATGTATTGAATAACTTTTATTTATTTTCGCTGCCATTCACAGTGTGGTAAAAAAATGTCACTTTTATTCTACAAGTCAGTAGGATTAAAGGGGTTGTCTCGCGGCAAACCTCAAAATTTTACCTTACCCCATTCCCCCTGTCACCCCCCTGGCATAAAATAGCAAAGTAAAGCGGTTTTTAAGCCGCTTGCTATTCACCGATCCGACGAAATAAGGACTTTAAAAAATCTTCTCCCAAGATGGCCGCCGGTCCTTTCCCAGGGATGCACTGCGGTCTTCTCCCATGGTGCACCATGGGCTCTGTGCGTTCCATTGCCGATTCCAGCCTCCTGATTGGCTGGAATCGGCACACGTGACGGGGCGGAGCTACGCGATGACGCGTAGAAGGGGCGGAGCCAGAACGTCGCTCGTGCCTGGACCGAGCAGAAGAGGAGAAGACTGCACAGCGCAAGCGCGTCTAAAAAAGCAAGAAGACATCAGAATTAGACGGATCCATGGCGACGGGGACGCTAGCAACGAAGCAGGCAAGTGAATAACTTCTGTATGGCTCATATTTAATGCATGATGTATATTACAAAGTGCATTAGTATGGCCATACAGAAGTGTATAACCCCACTTGATGCCGTGAGACAACCCCTTTAAGGCCCCCTGTCCACGAGCGAGGCGGAATATCGATAGCGATATTCTGCCGCTGCGATTTGAGTCCCGCGAGTGGAGAATCGCTATGATTCTCTGCTCGTGAACAGGGGGTTGCGCTTTCCAAAGCACCGCAATGGAAAGCGTACACTGCATTACTCGTGGCTGAATTATCGCCGCAAGTACTGCAATGCAAGATCGCAAGATCGAATTTTACCATGTCTTATTACTTTTGCACTATATAAAAAAAAGCGTTTGTTATTTTTTGTACAAAAATACTTTTGGTGTCGTAGCACATTCCATTGTGTATTCGAACCATTTTGAGATATACACAAGTTTTTAACTATTTTTTATTCCTGTTTTCGGGAAGAGAGATGATCAGAAAACTGCTATTTTTGCAATTTTTTTAGCTTTTTTTCTTTTTAGCAGAATTTATTGTGCTGGATAATGTAATCTTTTATAATACGGGTTGTAATTAGAGAGGAGCGAGTATACTCACTAAGGTACATTACTCGAGCGAGTAGTGCCTTAGCCGAGTATGTCCCCGCTCGTCTCTAAAGATTCGGGGGCCGGCGCGGGTGACAGGTGAGTTGCGGCGGGGAGCAGGGGGGGGGGGGTAGAGGGAGAGAGAGATCTCCCCTCAGTTCCTCACCGCTCTCCCCGCCGACCCCCGAATCTTTAGAGACGAGCGGGGAGATACTCGGCTATGGCACTTAGCGAGTATACTCGCTCATCTCTAGTTGTAATGGATGTGGAGTTACCAAATTACATGTAGCGATTTTTTTTTCTTTGTTTTTTTTAAATTCAATATTTAAAGCCTTGTGGAAGACAAAAATGTTTTTGTTTTTTTTTTCTGTAAAAACGGTTACATGCCACAGTACCGGCTCCTGCTTATAAAAAAAAAATTTGAATATATATATATATAAATAATAAATATGGTATAATTAAAGGGGTTGTCCCGAGGCAGCAAGTGGGTCTATACACTTCTGTATGGCCATATTAATGCACTTTGTAATGTACATTGTGCATTAATTATGAGCCATACAGAAGTTATAAAAAGTTTTATACTTACCTGCTCCGTTGCTGGCGTCCTCGTCTCCATGGTGCCGACTAATTTTCGCCCTCCGATGGCCAAATTAGCCGCGCTTGCGCAGTCCGGGTCTTCTTCTTTTCTGAATGGGGCTCCGTGTAGCTCCGTATAGCTCCGCCCCGTCACGTGCCGATTCCAGCCAATCAGGAGGCTGGAATCGGCAATGGACCGCACAGAAGCCCTGCGGTCCATGGAGACAGAGGATCCCGGCGGCCATCTTCAGCAGGTGAGTATGAAGACGCCGGACCGCTGGGATTCAGGTAAGCGCTGTGCGGGTGGTTTTTTTAACCCCTGCATCGGGGTTGTCTCGCGCCGAACGGGGGGGGGGGGTTTAAAAAAAAAAAAAACCCGTTTCAGCGCGGGACAACCCCTTTAATTCAATGTAGAACTTACTGCACATTTCCTTTCATAGAAATTTAGGCCCCCCATTTATCAAAAACATTTATAACTAGGATGTGGAAACAGCAACAGAAAATCAGTTATTGCCTTTCCTCTCCATTAGACTAAGTATCCTTAGGCCTCATTCACATGAGCGTGTTTATGTGCGTACATACGCGCGCACAAAACCGCGCATCTATTTAGAACCATTGGCTCCCTATGCTGTATTCACATGTCTATGTTTTACAGGCGTGCAAACGCGAGTACCTGCAAAACATAGGACAAGAGTGCACCATAGGTCCATGGTGCGTGTCAGTAGTCCCCGCGGGTAGTCCCCTGTGACAGTGCTCAGTGTTGATGGTACTCCCCGTGAGGAGTAAAGAATCCCCTGCCCCAGCTGTGACAGAGGATCGCAATATTCTCCCATTGCTTTCAATGGGGGGCCCCCGCTGCTGTCAGTGGCCCCATTGAAAGTAATGGGGTGCAGGCAACCACTGCAGTAATTTTCGGGGAAGGGCTTTAAATATAAGCCTTTCCCTGAAAATTAAAAATGATTGGAAGAAACAGCAGCACTCCCAAATAATCACCACTTTTTGCACCCCCACCTAGTGTGTATAGCAGTGCACACTTTACCAGAGTCGAGACTTCAATTGGGCTCAAAAGATACCATCCATATATAAATGAAAAGCTTGAGAAAGGCTGTTATATCAGCGGAAACGTCGCTCTGCCATTTTTTATCTTGGATGTCTCAAATAAAGAGGAGTATTACTTATTTTTAAAGACGATGCTGTGAGGATTTTTCCCTGAAAATCATCCCTGGCTTGTGTAAAAAAATTATATACTCACCTCTCCGCCGCTGTCGGGTGTCAGGCATGTCTTCTTTGCTTGGTACCCGGCAGTTAGTGAAGTTCCTTTAGCAGACGGGGATTTAAAATCCCTGCCTGCTGAAAAGGCTGTATCTGATTGGCTAAGCGCTCAGCCAATCACAGGCAGCGCTCAGCTGTGATTCAATGAGTGATACCTGTGATTGGCTGATTGCTCAGCCAATCAGATAGAACCCTTTCAGCAGGCGGGATTTTAAATCCACGCCTCCTGAAAGAACTTTACTACACTGCCGGGAGATCAAGTGGCTAGACACGCCTAAACCCCCAATAGCAGCACAGAGGTGGTTATTTATTTTTATTTTTTTACACAAGCCAGGGATAGTTTTCAGGGAAGGGCTTATATTTAAAGCCCTCCCCTGAAAATTACTGCAGGGTTTACCGGCAGTTCATTGCTTTCATTGGGGCCGCCAGCAGCGGCGCCCCCCCCCCTCCATTGAAAGCAATGATGCATGGAGCTGCATTCACCCGTGTTTTTGCACGTATGTGGGTGCACGGTTTTGTGCGCACCTATGTACGCACATAAACACGCTTGTGTGAATGAGGCCTTATGCTGCTTTTTCAAGGCTTTTAGTTGAGATGAATCTGTGCTGCACTTTCTGCACATGCTCAGTAGTGACGCTCTTCCTCTACAGGGCAGAGGAAGAGGGCGCTGGGCAGTGGGCACTCATCTGATAACTGCCAGAGAGAACAGGAAGAGAGCATAAAGGAAAGTATATGCAGACCTCAACTTTCAATAAACTTTGCATAAATCAGTAGTCCAGTGTAAGTTCCCTCCAGGGCTGTAGAGTCGGAGTCTGGGAAAATTGCAGAGTTCGAGGCTTAATTTACTGACTCACCAGCCCTGTTTTACACTTCTCAAAGATATTCAGTAGGGGGCAGGCCAGTCCAACTGTGGGACATTCATATCCTCCAACCAATGTAAAACCGTGTCGAATTTGTTTCAAGGTATGTTGTCTTGTTGGACGTATAGCTGACTATTTCCAGAATATTGCCACATTGTTGGCAGCACATTATTGTCTAGAAGGTCATGTTTCTTGCCACTACCACTCACGGACCACAACCAGGTATGTCTGTCTGATTTGAAGGTAGAGTAGCGTGATTCATCACTCCATAGACCAGTCTTCCATTGCTTGACTGCCCAATGATGGCGCTCCTTGCATCTTTGTAGATGTGCTAATACATTGAGCTTCATCATAGATACTTTGTGTGCAGCGGCATAACCCGCATATCCAATAATGTGACGTTCCCGTCACAAATTATGGCTGACACCTCCAAGAGTCTGGATCTTATGTCTGCATGGTTTAGGATATCTCATGTGCTAATAAGACACAATGCATTCAACTGGTAGGAGTGTCCAAATACTTTTGGTAGGAATTTGTGTTTAATGCTCTAATTTGGAAAACTTTATTAAAAATTAATGAAACATACAAAAAGAAAAGGGAATGGGCCAAGTTGCAGGACCACACATAGCCTATGGGCAAGAGTAGCACTGTTTCTGGAACAAAGAAAGAACAAATGAGAAAAAAAAATCCCTTACCAAATCTTTTGAAAACCCATTGATCCTACAACCCTGCAACTTAAGGTCTTGTCCGGGTATTTTTTATGTAGTACAACTCTATTCCCCATGCAGTAAAATAACTGCATATAATATAAGTCATATACTCACCACTCCCCGCTGAATCTCGCAGCGCTGCTCAGTCTTTCGCTCCGGTGTGTTTACAGACTGCAGTCCAGCCTTTTTATGGAACATGACAACTGCTGCAGCCAATGAGAGCTCAGGGACCAATTGCTGAGCTCTGTCATTGGCTGCAGCGCCTGTGACATCCCATAAACAGGCTTGGGCAGCCTGTAAACGTGATGTGAGAGGGGAGACCACTGTAGCGTCTCCCAGCCTGGCCATGCTGAACCGAGTCCTCTTCAGACTCCTAATATGATGTCCATATCACAGGCGTCCTGACAGCGCAGATTAAGGCTACCATGAACCCTGTATTTACACTGTGGGCCCCCAACCACTCTAACGTTTTAATAATGGTCTGAAATTTACTGCATATATACAGTAATAAAACCGAAATTACTATGTAGATATGATACCAGAACTAAGCTCACTGTATAGATAAGGTACTAGAAGCAAGTTTACTACTCAGATATGATACCAGAACTAAGTGTACTGCATAAATACCATAACAGCATCAAGCTTACTGCATAGATACTGTACTACAACCAAGCCTACTACATAAATACGGTACTAGAATCAAGCTTACTACATAGATACTTTAGCATAACCAGGCTTACTACACAGATACAGTAGCAGAACCAACTTTACTACATATTTATGGTACCAGAACCAAACTTGCCACATAGATCCAGTACCAGAACCAAGCTTACTATATAGCTACCATAACAGAAATAAGTTGACCGCATAGATATGGTAATAGAACCATTAGGCCTCATGCACACGGGCATGCATTGATCCCACAGCGGATCTTACTAGAGATGAGTGAGCACGCTCGGTAAGGCGAGTTACTCAAGCGAGCCTCGCTTATCTCGAGTAACTGCCTTCTCCTGCGAGCGTGCTCGGGGGAGCAGTGGCGGAGAGTGGAGGGGAGCGTGAGAGAGATCTCTCTCTCTTCAACCCCCCCCCCCCCCGCTACCCCCGAGCACGCTCGGAGGAGAAGGCAGTTACTCGAGATGAGCGAGGCTCGCTTGAGTAACTCACTTTACCGAGCGTGCTCGCTCATTTCTAGTTCTTACCTCTCTGGATCCAGCGCAGGTCTCTTCCATCATGGCTGGATCTTCTTTCGTCAGCACGGCAGACGCGTCCGGGCACATCGGCCGACGCATGCGAAGGGTTTTTTAATTTTTTTTTTATCTCCTGCTTTCCCGTGGATCCGTTGCACGTCCGCAGTGACATCTGCAGGTGTGCCGGCGATCCGACAGCTTCCAAACTGGCACTTTGGAGGTTGTCAGGTCTCTGTTTTAAAAGTAACATTAATAAAGAAGATTATCCCACGTGAAGCCAACTTTTACTGAAATTTATATGTAATGTACACTGAGTAAATCTGCTTGCAGTAAGTGAACGGAAACAAACCCAGGGCTCATGTGTTGAGCGGATGCAACTGATTTGCATACATTGACATGTCTCCGAGTGTACATTACAGGGACTTCACATCTGCGTTTTGCGTCCTTTTAAGATGCCCTGCTTTTACCTGAATTAGGACTAATTGCAAACTGAAGTAGAACCGATGCATTTATTTCCGTTTTGAACGGATCTATTAAGGTTCGCTTTAAAAAAAGGGAGCAGATGTATCCATTTGACATCAGTTTGCAATCAGTTTTTTGTCAGTTCTTTTTTAACTTGTCAATGGGCAGCGGCCAGACTTCTCACTTCCCCTTGATCAGATCACCTGATGCATGTTTTCCAGCACTGATTGCGTGCATGTCTGCTTAACCCCTTAAGGACATGGCCTACTTTGGCCATGAGGACGCAACAATTTTTTGGGAATTTTCACCTGCACTTTATAAAAGCCATAACCTTATTTTTCCGTCAACATGGTCGTATGAGGGCTTGTTTGTTGCGTGGCATGTCTTTACATTCCACGAACTTCATACATCTTGGCATGTAAGGGGTTAACAGCGGGGATCGCGGTTCTTATGTATCCCCACTGTTGCCGAGGGAGGCCGGCTATCGTTAACTGCCGGCTCAGCTTCTGATCCCATGCTATCAACATGACATAAGTCTACATCCTGTTGCGTTAAGTAGCCCGCAGCTAGGACATAAACGTACGCCCTGCAATATTAAGGGGTTAAAAACGGATTCATTCAAAACGAAAGGCAAACGGAACTAAACAGATGACTTTCCATTTGCTTCCATTTGTCATAGGCTGCATCGTTTTAAAAAATAAAAAAAAAGGAAAAGTGATTTTCGTTTGGTTTCCGTCTCATTGTGGACATAAAGCACTGCAAGAAGTGCTTTTTATACACTGAAAAAGCAAAAAGCAAATGGAACAGACGCAAAAAATATATTGATCTCTGTAGGCTCCGGCTTCGATTAGTTTGTTTCAGTTTTAAATTACCCAAAAAAATGGAAAACAAAAACTTCTTGCCAAAAAAAGTTAGTTGCAGAACTTTTCCTTTAATATAGGTAAAGCTGCAAAACCCCTTTAAGAGCTCAGACTTTTCATTTTTAAAACCCCAGCAGCCGTTTAAGATTTTGTGTACTGGAAAAATGCCAAAATGTTGCGTTTTATGGAGCGAGTAGATGCTGTTAGGGGGCGTAATGTAGTTCTGTACGTGTTCACAATGTATCACACAAGAGGTTTCATTTCTGATACAAGTATTGAGGAGTTAAAAGACTTTGCACCTGTGACTGTGCAGGGGGTATAACTCCGTATAGATTGGTGTATATAGGTCACTCTATATGTCCTCCCCTGTTTCTGGCCGCAGATACTGCAGTATGATGAGATGGCTCGGTCTCTTCTCTGTTTCCATGACTACCACTGGGCTTATTCCATGTTGGCTTGATACAGAGCTGAGCTGCATCGTTCTACGTAACACTCTCCATCCTCCCTCAAAACCTATTACTCTCGCTCCAGCCCACTTTTTATCACTGTCTCCTTCTTACCATTCCGGTTTCACTGTCCCCAATTCCTGACTTCATCTCCCTCCGATTCTCTCCCTCTATGAAAACGGATTACTGCTGACAACTCAGGAGGTAGGTGGCAGCCCCCTCCCTCACTAACACAAAACCCCTTGCTCGGATCATCTGGTGTAGGTGGATCCGTGTTACAGAGGAGCGTGCATGAGGTGTCTTGTGGATGTGGGAGTGTGTGTCGTCCCTCAGCTCGCAATTTCATCTTCGTAAACTTAATCTTTTTCGTCCATATACCAATTAAAAGCAGATCATCACATCCATCATCTAGTTGTTATCATCTCCCAGAATAGATGATTACTTTTTGTGTTGCTGTTTATCCCCAGGGCCTGTCCTTCAACACCAGCCTGTGCTACTCTATAGTCTTTGCCAAAATGACCAGCAGTGATGGGGATTCTTTGGAACCACTTCTTGGTCCTCTAGAGCTGGAGTGCAAGATTTGTTACAATGGTTTTGATACCAGACAACATCGACCTAAAGTTCTGGGTTGTGATCACCGTATGTGTGCTCGCTGCCTCAAAAAGATGGCTTCAAACTGGGCGCAAAGCCCACCGGCTACAATATGTTGTCCGTTCTGTCGTCAAGAAACTGCACTGCCCGAGGACCTACACCTTCTCCCAGATGATAGTGGGCTTCTATCCAAACTCAGCTGCCATGAATGGATCCACAGACGGGGTTGCACGGTGGCACCAGAGGTGCTTTTGAGTCCCGGGGACTTGTGTCCTAACTCTTCTGAGTGCCTCGTCATCACTATCATGGAGGTCTCAGATGAGGCTAGAGAGCCTGGTGAGCAAACTCCCGTGCTAGATATCCTAAGAGTGAAGATATCGTCAAGTCTATCATGGCTACCTGGATCCTGTGTTCCTCACCGATGCGGCCCTTGCAGGCCCGTGCCACGCATCCTGCTAGGTTTCCTGTGCCTCGTGTATATTAGTTCACTGCCCCTTGGTGTTTATCTCATGATGACCGGGCATCTACTAGGCATCATCCTGGTTAGTTTAGTGCCGTGTACCCTAATTCTCAGCCTCTTGTGCTATTGTTTCTGCCACGAGCTAGCTGCCTGCCTTTCTGACTAACGCCAACTTGAATCCCGTGCAGCCAACACTGATTGTGTAAAAACGGTGTCACCAGCATCCCTTCACCTTCACTGACAGTGCCAAGCCTATGCCTCTAATACACTGTGGTGTGCCAAGCCCCATACTCTATTTGTATACTGTTTGTGTTCTGCATTATAACCCATATCATCAGTTCTAAATCACAACCGTCACATTTGCCGACCAATTTCCAACTTATATTTTTGGCAACCGCAACTTTTTGTTACTTTCCATACAATCATCCCAATGAAGCTGCAATATTACTAATATTGACATTGATCAACTGCTATTCATACAGGTGCTGCAGGGCTATTATATACCCTCCTTCGCCCCCAACTACCCAAATACCATGTGCAACTGCCGCCATCTTGATAACGACAGCAGGCATAATCAATAGCAGGAACTACAAGAAAGAAGTTTACCAGTTGAACAATACTTTATTGGCGGCTGCAATACGGTCACCAGAAGAACTAAAAATGACATTGTGGTATTTGCAGCAGAGCGCAGTCCAGCGTTAGCCCAGCTGTGTCATAAAAACTAAGTGTAAAGCTAAAATCCATCATCAATTACAGCATCAAAGGCAATAAGAAAACTCAGAGGACATTTCCAAGCCAAAACTTTTTGTGACAAACTGGTTACATTAAGGAAGCAGTCAAACTTATACATCATCATGCATGCAAGGGAATGACGAGATTAGCATCTAAGTATTACTAGTATCAATATTTTTGCATAAAGTAATAATATGCAAAAAAAAAAAGTCTTCTAGTGATGTATAATGGTGGAGAATGGAACATGTGGTTCAAATGATAGTATAAGAAAGTTAATAGCACTTTCTAGAGCGATTGTCCAGGATGCGGTTTTGATAGTTCTAGTAATGGGATCTTAATAGGCAAGGGCTATGGCTTCTCATATTTCTAAGTATACTGGTATATTTTATTATCCATGCTAGCAAAATGATGTTGCAGATAAAGTGAGTTTATTTTCTATTGTGTATGTGTATTTCTTCTGAAGGTCATCTATATTGCCTTAAAGGGGTGGTCTCGCGAAACCAAGTGGGGGTATACACTTCCGTATGGCCATATTAATGCACTTTGTAATATACATCGTGCATTAAATATGAGCCATACAGAAGTTATTCACTTACCTGCTCCGTTGCTAGCGTCCTCGTCTCCATGGTTCCGTCTAAATTCGCTGGCAGCTTGCTTTTTTAGACGCGCTTGCGCAGTCCGGTCTTCTCCTTTCAGCACGAACCGCTTCAGTGTGCTCCCCGCTACAGCTCTTCTGCGCATGCGCAGATGAGCTGTCACTGCTCGGGAGCGCGCTGGAGCGGCCATTCTGTACCTTCCTCTGTTAGAGGAAGGTGCAGAAACTGGAGCTGCCGTCCGGAGAAGCCGCCCAGCTGTCCTGCCGTCCAGGTAAGTGATGGGCCGGGGGGGGGGGGGGGGGGCTGTCGTCGCTGTGATGCGCCGGGGGGGGGCTGCCGCTGCGATGGGGGGGCTGTCGCTGCGATGGGGGGGCTGTCGCTAGGCCGGGGGGGGGCTGTTGCTGCGATGGGGGGGCTGTCGCTAGGCCGGGGGGGGCTGTCGCTGCGATGGGGGGTCTGTCGCTAGGCCGGGGGGGCTGTCGCTGCGATGGGGGGGCTGTCGCTGCGATGGGGGGGCTGTCGCTAGGCCGGGGGGGGGGCTGTCGCTGCGATGGGGGGGCTGTCGCTAGGCCGGGGGGGGGGGCTGTCGCTGCGATGGGGGGGCTGTCGCTAGGCCGGGGGGGGCTGTCGCTGCGATGGGGGGTCTGTCGCTAGGCCGGGGGGGGGCTGTCGCTGCGATGGGGGGTCTGTCGCTAGGCCGGGGGGGGGGCTGTCGCTGCGATGGGGGGTCTGTCGCTAGGCCGGGGGGGGGGCTGTCGCTGCGATGGGGGGGTCTGTCGCTAGGCCGGGGGGGGGGCTGTCGCTGCGATGGGGGGCTGTCGCTAGGCCGGGGGGAACTAGCGCTGGGCCAGGGTGGTAAGTGATGGGTCGGGGGTGATGTTCACTGACAGGTGAAGGCCCCGGAGCCCAGCGCTGGGCTCCGGGGCCTTCACCTGGGCTGAGGGTCTAGCGCTGGGGAGCCGGGAGCGTAGCGCTGGGGAGCCGGGGGCTAGCGCCGGTTACCTGCTGCCTGGCGGTGGGTGACTGGTCGGCGGCTGCGGGGCGTCTGGTCGGCGGCTGCAGGGCGTCCGGTTGCCATGGAGACACAGCTGGCAGCGTCTCGGGAGCGCACACATCGGGCTGCAGCGAGCGACGGGGAAAGAGCCGGCGGCCATCTTGGGGAAACTTTTATAAGTTGCTGAAACGCTGGAACGGTAAGTACAAACCAGCTAGGAAAGTCATTTACAGGGGTAATTAGTAATGTATGTTTAATTAGGGGGATTGGGCTAAAAAAAAAAATCACTGCTTCCTCGAGACATCTCCTTTAAGGAAGGCTGGGCTCACAAGAGCAGGTCGGATCCTGGCTGTGAGCCCAACCGGTGACCCGGTGTACCTCCCTGAACTGTACTATAGATGACCACAGGCGGTCATGTGCAGTATAGTCTTAGTTTTTAAATTTGTATTTCCTGCTCCGTCGCTTTGTGATGATGCGGGCACCCACAGCCCATATACAATTTTAATTGCGCGTGGGCTTCGTGTTTGACACCTCCATTGACATCAATGGAAGGCCGTCCACGTGGATTCCGCGGCAAAATAGAGCATGCTGCGATTTGTCTGATGCAATTCGTATCCATGAGTGTGGATGAAAAATCGAAAATGCATACCTTTCAATGCCTGCGTTTGAACGGCAATACAAATCCACGCACGTGAGCCTGGCTTTGGGAAACCATGTGATATTGCATGTGAATTTACTTATATTTTCTCTTAGAGGGTATTACCTCTCAGACTTATGGCACATCCACTATCTTTAGTTAGGACGCCCAACGCCCTGGCCACCCTGCAAGCAGCGGCCGAGAGGACAGAAATAGCTAAACGACCTGCACTAAACTGTATCCCTAACTCCCATAGAAGTCAATGGGAGTTATGCAAACAATATAGCATAGTGAGCCACGCTGTTTCTGCTGCTCTATAGGAGTCAGGAAAACACCATGGCTCAGCTGAACTTGGCCATTTCCATTAGAGTGATCCTCCGGGCCTGCAGAAACAAAGATGACCACACCAGCTTCTCTGACTGCCCGATTCACACCGTGCATAAGTCTGCATCATTAGTCTAAGACACTTCCTGCTTTGGTTAACCAGTCCTGTCCACATGAGTAGTACTGGTCAGTCAGAGCTGTGTGTAGTGTCTTAGACTACCACTGCACACTACTGTTATCCGCATTAGCAATCGAACCCCTAGCATCGAACATTAAGGGCTTCTGTATTGGAGGGTAAGAACATAAATGTGCTTATGAAAATATCCTACTATTCATTTCTTCCCCCTCACCTCCATCACCAATATTCACTGTATTCTCGATAACATTTGGCTCAGTCTCAGGTCTTAAGAGTTAATAATACTAAATCTTAATCTCTCAATTTAAATATACCGGCCCCAATGTTTAAACTTCTAAAGCTTAATTTTGAATTGCATTGGGTTAGCCAAGAGCTTGTCATATTTGGGAATAAATCTTGCTAGCTTCTTTGAGACCCTATACCAAGCTAATTATCCCTCATTGATTAGGTGTTTGGAGCAGGTCCTCACGACTTGCTCCTCCTATATGTCTTGGTTGGGTAGGGTTCATTCGGTTAAAATGACTTGACTTCCAAAAGTTTTAGACTTATTTTGCGCCTTTCCTATTTCTGTCCCTGTGGTAGTCTTGAAACGTCATCAGACCAAGCTTTTGCCATTTATATAGTCCAATAAACATAGGCAAATTCAGCAATCTAGATTATATTCGCCCCGTAATGCATGTGGCCTGGAAGTCACCAATCTTCTGAAGTACTATCACGCGGCTCAGCTGGCCCAAGCATTATATTCTCCTATAGGCGTGCTTGGGTAAATATTGCATCTCTCACGGTTCTCCCCCTCCTCCTTGAACAAATGTTTTGGTGTGGGAGCTATAATTATGTGCCCGACCCTGTCCTTCTCTTTAGCATTGTGGGACAGACTGTCTAGGAGGTATGATTTGGTCTCCAAGTACCGACCAATGTCTAATCTGTCTGGCAATCCTACTTTCCCTCCGGGCACAGATACTGCTTGGTTTGGGTGGTGGATTTCCAGGGGTTTCACTAGAATTACTGATGTGGTGGCCAGGCTGGGTTTTTGACAGTTTGAGTATTTCCGGTGGGTTCACTCAATCCCGGATTCAGAATGATTCCATTTACAGCAGATCCAGCATTACGTATTATCCTTAACTGAAAATACTCATACTTTAGCTGACATATCCATATTTGAATGCAATTGTTGTACAGTTTTGAGTGGCTCCAGGATCACCACCAAGCTCTATTCTAACTTTATTTCACCTACAGGTAAACTTTCCTACATGCAAAGATGGAAGGCGGACCTGGGAGAGAAACTGCCGACCTCAGAATGGCATTAAATGATCATATTGACTGCTAAGCTCTCAAATAATGTGTTGATCGGGGAAGCGATCTACAAACTTTTAAAGCATTGGTACTTGACACTCCAGAGTTGGTCCTGCATGGTTACTGGGGAATTAGGTCTCTATTTTCAGGGCTGTGGAGGTGAGGGCACTTTTTCAAACATTTGGTGGAATTGCACTAGGCTCCATCGCTTCTGGATCCAAATGCTTTTGGTATCAATACTCCCTCACTATGCGGTTATGGAACCCCACAGTCCAAGCCCAGATTCTCCTGGTAAATATTAGTCAGTCTATTAGTGCCTTTTCCACTCCCCCCATTTCATTTGTAGTCCGGTCCATTTATTCTGATTATTGGGGGGGTCTACACGATCCCCTCTCACTATCTTTTGTTGATTGGCCCACTCTCTTTTTCCTTCATTACATCTGCAACTTTTTGTGTCTGGCTTGTCTCCCCAAGTTTCTTGTTGAGATTACTTCCTTTTGGGGACCCCCTTAAGGTGGATCCCACTGAAATGGACTTTTATATTCCGCAATTGATTACCTATTTAGTTCAATCTATTCTTTTAGTTTTGGACCCTGCTATTACTTTACTCTTCATACAGGTTTCCTACGTCTCGTTTTAAAGTAAACTAAAAAAATGTATATAAACCAAAGCATCAGACACCGTGTTGGACTCAGATATAAAAGTCAAAGGTTCTGTCAGGTGTGTTTTGAGAGGAGGGTCTAGCACTGCATTGTGGTTTCATTCATGATGGAAACCATGACACATGTGAACAGATGCTTAAAAGCAGAGACTTTAGGAAGGCCTTAGGCCTCATGTCTACGGCCGTTTGGTAAAACGCGGTCATGCTCAGTGTGACTTTTTTTTTTTTTCATTCCCCCACTATATTTCATAGTGGGGTTGTGTATGAATCGCTGCCCATATGCAATGTATTGCGTATGGACAGCATTTGCATACGCTGCCCATACAAAAGCATAGGGGTCACGCTGTGTGGTATACTGAGAAATAGACCATGTTGTGATCTATTTCTCTGTGTATGGATCAATGAAATTCCATTGGCTTTCACTGACTCCATTTATCGCGTGTCACACGGCCATGCATCGCACGTGTAATACGCGGTGAAAAAAAAAAGGCCCAGGACATGAGGACTTAGGCCTCAAGTTCGCTTGCACGCACAGATTTCACTGCTGAATCCCGCAGTGAAATCCATGCGTGCCTGCGGCCACAGAGAGGGAAAATACATTTTTCTTACCTCTCCGGATGCTGCGGGACTCTCTGACGTGCATGCCGGATCTTCTTTCTTCTGTCCGGCGGATGGGCTCGGCACTCTGCAAGTGTGCCACACGCATGCGCCATGCACAGCTGTTTTTTAAGCTCTTGCTCTCCCGCGTATTCGCACTACAGCACAAAAACAGCTGCAGATACGGATGGCTTCCATAGGCTTCAATGGAAACTGCGGGAGCCGTCCGTATTGGAGACCCGCAAGGAAATGGAGCATGCTGCGATTTCTGCCTGTGTCTGCGACCTGCACGCTGGGAAGAAATCCCATCCGCATGCTTTTAGCTGCCCTACGGATGCTAATGCATCCCTATGGGCAGCAAGACGCACGGATTTCCCGTGCGGGGGCTACGTGGGGATTTTATAAATAAAATCTGCACATGGACATTGGGCCTTAGTATGAGGTATGTGAAGCGTGCTTCTGGATAACTTTAAATAAACACTGCACTTTCAACAAAGTTGTGCTTATACGATATTCAATGTCATAGCAAAAGCGCAAATTGCAACCCCAATTCCAAAAAAGTTGGGGCACTGTGTAAAGAATGCACAGATTTTGAAATATCATATATCCATATTTTATTCACAATAGAACATAGAACAAATATCATAAGGTGGAAGTGAGACACTTTTCCATTTCAAACAATGACTCCTTTAGAAATTGATGGCAGCAACACATTTCACAAAAGCTGGGGCGGAGCCATGTCTACCGTTGTGTAGCATCAACTCTTCTTTTCACAACACAATTTTAAGATGCAGTTTTTCACGGATTGGTGAAACTCTGAGCATCTTTGCTTCTGAGACTCTGCCTCTCTAACAGGCTCTTTTTATACACAATCATGTGACTTTTTAGAAAATGGACCCTCCAGCTGTTTTTCTTTAGTACAACTTAGTTTTCAGGCCTTTTGTTACCCCTGTCTGAGACTCCACACAGAGACGTGTCTGCAGTACCTAATAAGTGTTTTATACTACCTCAGTCCTGGATTCAGAGCTACACTGCTCATGGATACCGTGGTCAGCCCCCAACAATAGATACCCATACTGATATATAATATATATTTATTCAGAAGACAGGGCTTAAGACAGCATTTATAACTTGACAGTTTGGATAGTCAGATACCAGTTCTACATCTGCACAGTGCTAGAGATTACAGAGCAGTTACCTCCAGTGACATCTTACCTGATTAGTTTCGTCCACTTTTTTTCTTCTCCATCTGGCCCAGACTGCCATGAACATTTCTTAAGGTTACAACTTGACTTTTCTTCACTTTGTGCTCCACAAAGTAATAGTGCTTGCACACAGTAGTAACTGCTAAGGTCTGTGTTTAGCTGAAGCAGCCTGTAATGTCCCATACACAGGCTGCTGTAAGATGTCAATACAGCATCACTGCATAGACCAGATGTGGTGCTGGAACTAAGGTGGAGCCAAGAGAGGCGAGTATACGATTGTTCATTATTAGAGATGAGTGAACGTACTCGGTAAGGGCGATTTCGCAATCGAGCACCGTGATTTTCGAGTACTTCACTACTCGGGTGAAAAGTACTCGGGTGCGCCGGGGGTGAGCGGGGGGTTGCAGAGGGGAGTGGGGGGGAAAGGGAGAGAGAGAGGGCTCCCCCCTGTTCCCCGCTGCTACCCCCCGCTCTTCCGCGCCCCCCCCCCTGCCCCCCAGCGCACCCGAGTACTTTTCACCCGAGTAGTGAAGTACTCGAAAATCGCGGTGCTCGATTGCGAAATCGCCCTTACCGAGTACGTTCGCTCATCTCTATTCATTATATATGGGGTACACAATTTATTCCTAAAATTAAGCTTGAACAACCCATTTACAGTAAAATTCGCTGCAGTTCACTATATACAGGGCCAGCTACTTCTGTTTACTTGTCAGTGACAGTGGGTGGCCAACAAGGAAGATTCACAGTAATATACAGCTCTGTGCAAAGGTTTTAGGCAGGTATGAAAAAATGCTGCAAAGTAAGAATGCTTTCAGAAATAGAAGTGTTAATGGTTTATATTTTGTCAATTAAACTGTAAATCAAACCAATATTTGGTGTGACCACCCTTTGCCTTTAAAACAGCCTCAATTCTTCTAGGTACACCTGCACACAGTTTCTGAAAGTAGCTCAACAGGTTGTTCTAGACATCTTGGAGAACTAACCATAGATCTTCTGCGGATGTAGGTTTGCTCAATTCCTTCTGCCTCTCCATGTCATCCCAGACGGATTCGATGATGCTGAGATCAGGGCTCTGTGGGGGCCATATCATCACGTCCAGGACTCCTTGTTCTTCTTTATGCTGAAGGCTGTATGTTGGCTTTCTGTTACAGCCAAATATTTCTAGTTTTGTCTCAGTCCAGAGCACCTGCTGCCATTTTTCTGCACCCCAACTCCTATTTTTTCATGCATAGTTGAGTTGCTTGACCTTGTTTCCACATCAAAAAGGCATTACTTTTTTTCTTCCATAAACATCACTTCTAGTTGGACTTCTCCAAAGACTAGATGGGTCCCACTGGTTTCTGCCAGTTCTGAGCTGATGGCACTTCTTGACATGTTGCAATTTCGAAGAGAAGTAAGCATAATGTGCCTTTCATCTGCTGCACTGTTTCCTTGGCTGATCACTATGTCTACAGTCCTCAACGTTTGTGCCTCTTCAAAAGGGATGGAACAGCACATCTTAATTACCCCTGTCTGCTTTGAGCAGAGACTTCACTAATGCAGCATAACTACCTTGTGTCTTGTTGCTCTGCTCATTCTTGCCATGGTGTATTATGACCTGTGACATGAAACAGAAAATAGACAAGGGTGCCAACAGCACAATCCTCACGACAACATTTGGCTGGATGATTTTCATGCAAAGTCACTATAACGGGTCCGATCCTTAAGACCCAGAAGATACTGTACCAGACAAGAAGCAATGTGACAGCATACATGGTGCAGTTAAAAGGAATAAAGGAGTCCAGCACGTATGCTGTCACGTTGCTTCTGGTCTGGTACTGTGACCTAAAACTGTCTTCCACAACCTCACCTTTGTAGCAAAGTTTGGCTGTTCCTCACCCAGTTTTAAGTCCCTTTCTGTTTCAGTAATGACTGTTTCAACGTACATATGAAAATGATGATCATTATCACCCATTTGGTATAACTGGTTAAATCATACACCTGACTATAAACCTACAAAATCCCTGACTTTGTGTAAGTGTACCTAGAAGAATTGATGCGGTCTTGAAGGTAAGGGGCGGTCACACCAAATATTGGTGTGATTTAGATTTCTATTTTGTTCACTCACTTTGCATTTTGTTACTTGACAAAAATAAACTATTAACACCTCTATTTTTGACAGCATTCTTACTTTGCACCATTTTTTCCACAGCTACATGGAACGTTTGCACAATACTATATATGGCCAATCTGCTCCTGTACAAGAGTCAATATCCCACAGACTAGCATTAAATACATTCAGCGAGAGGCATAGGAGAAGCAGGCAGGCTGTAGGTGGCACATCAAAAATTGATTCTATTATCGGCTTAAAAATGCATCGAATAGACAGTTTAGAACTGCTCTGAAACATTTGCACATATCGGCTCCTGGCATTCAGCCTATTTGAGATACCAAGGACATTGCAAGCATGATAAATATATTAAAATATAGTCACGATTATAACTATATTTAATATTATGTAAAGGAGAACAGCATTGTGGCTGAGATGTTATCTATAAATAAATCCCCTTGAAAATAGGACATTCGCATTAAGCAGCTCTTGCTGTGCAAGAAACAAAGGTCAGAACATCTTGATACATTCTGCATAATGGCACAAGTACATAAAAGTGTTACCTGACCATGTTAGAAGCTTAGTGTAGACCTGATGATATAATGCACGGTTATCTCCACACTCTAGATGCTTTTCTAGTGACCATGAAAGGACTATCCACAGGCTTCACGCATAAAGCTGCTTACGAAAGAAAAAGTGCAAGTAAATTCGAAAACTTGGGATTCGTCCCACAACTGTTCATGTCTGCCTATGTCACAATATTGCATCATATCAAGCTACTATAAAAAAATATATGTATGATGGCCTACACAGAATCAATTTAAATAGCTGCTGGGACTCCCAATGATCAACTAATGCTATGGCAAGTGTTAAATTCCCCTTCAGTGCTGCTTGAGGAACAGTTAAAGGATCTGAGAAGGTTTAGTTTGCAGAAGAGAAGGCTGAGCAGAGACTTAATATCTGAAGGGCTGTCACACTGCAGAGGGATCAGCCCTATTCTCATTTGTACAAGACTAGAAGCAATGGATGAAATTGGAAGGGAGGAGACACAGATGAGATATTAAGAGTGAGGGTGATCAATGAGTGAAACAGGTTGCCGTGGGAGGTGGAGTTCTCTTTCAATGGAAGTGTTCAAACAAAGGGTGGACAAATATCTGTCTGGGATGATTTAGTTTATCCTACATTGAGCAGGGATTTGGACCTGATGACCCTGGAGGTCCCTTCTAATTCTATGCTTTAGAAAATATGAAGCATTACATGGACCGCAATGAAAATCGATTGGCTGTCTATGTCGTGTACCTTGAAAGGCCACTTGATTGTGGACATCTGTCCTCTCAAGACTAGAGCTTCTCTACATGCAAATTAGACATGTGACCCCAGAGTGCAGCATAAAATCAAGTGTGCAAGTTTTCCATGTATTAGTTTTTGTGTGAAAACACATTAGAATGGGAAAATTGAGCCATCTACACAACTTCTAACTAGTTACGGTCATCGCTACGAAACTAGCCAGAGTTCGTATTCTATACACTGCCAACCTTGTGATGTTTTCTCATGGAATGGTGTCGAAACTATGCTAAGAGTAGCGTGAGTGAGGGAAACCGTCCAGTGAAAAGGGGATCCTGTGGATATAAACAGCTCAACGATAAAAGGGGTCGGGAAGGTGGGGAGTCAAGAATTGCAGCCGAAGGCAATGCTGGTACTGCAGTCAATGTGTCTGAACAACTCATCGTTTCTTAGCACAGATGGGCTATAATAGCAGATGACTATTTTGGGTGCCATTGCTTTCTCAGTGAAACAAAAACATGAGTCTCCAGTTGGCAAAAAAAATCCCAAAAATTGTCTTACTGAGAAGTAGAAAAATATCACCAGGTTAGAGGAATCCAGATTTCTGATGCATCATGCTAATGGAAAGATCAGAATTTGGTGCAAGCAGCATGAATCGATGAACCCTTCCTGTTGTCTGTTCTGAGCATGCAAGTACTCTTCGGTGTACACACACATTGGTTCCTCTAGAGATAGACTCTTTATGGCTGCAACGTCCCACCCCTTTGTATCATTGTATTGCATTCATAAAACAGTGATAGGACTTTTTTTTTAATTTATTTTTTAAAAAGAGTAAAATCTCTCACATGGCAGTAACTATACAAAAGCTGTATAACACACACACTACACAAGCATTTTGTACTTCATGAATCAGTTTAATACAGTTGTACAGAGGCCATTCTCTATGTCTCCTAGATGTGGCTATATTACCTTTTGCAAGTGAATAGGTTGCAGTTTTAGGCACAGATATTAAGCCCTATACAATATACAAGTACCCTGTTTCCCTGAAAATAAGACATACACTGAAAATAAGACATAGCATGATTTTCCAGAATTTTTGAGGATGCAAAATGATTTTTCAGGCTTTTTGAGGATGCTTGAAATATAAGCCCTTAAAGGGGTTGTCCCGCGGCAGCAAGTGGGTCTATACACTTCTGTATGGCCATATTAATGCACTTTGTAATGTACATTGTGCATTAATTATGAGCCATACAGAAGTTATCAAAAGTTTTTCACTTACCTGCTCCGTTGCTGGCGTCCTCGTCTCCATGGTTGCCGTCTAATTTTCGCCGTCTAATGGCCAAATTAGACGCGCTTGCGCAGTCCGGGTCTTCTTATCTTCTCAATGGGGCTCCGTGTAGCTCCGCCCCGTCACGTGCCGATTCCAGCCAATCAGGAGGCTGGAATCGGCAATGGACCGCACAGAAGCCCTGCGGTCCATGGAGGGAGAAGATGCCGGCGGCCATCTTCACCGGGTAAGTAAGAAGTCACCGGAGCGCGGGGATTCAGGTAAGCGCTGTCCGGTGTTCTTTTTTAACCCCTGCATCGGGGTTGTCTCGCGCCGAACGGGGGGGGGGGGGTGTTGAAAAAAAAAAAAAAAACGTTCCGGCGCGGGACAACCCCTTTAATTAAAAAAGTCAATTTAAATAGTGTCCAGGCAGCTATACATGTAAAAAAGTTTAACCTTTTTGAACAAAAATTAATATGAGACACTGTCTTATTTTCAGGGAAACACGGTATATATATATAAAAAACCAGCAGACTGTATGAAACAGGTAAGCATAGATGTGAATACCTTCTACCTTGTGTTTTAAAAAGGCCATTGTAAAATTACGCTCCAGGAAAGTGACATTTTGCTCATTTGCTCTATAATGATGATAATGTATCCTGTACACCTGGTTCAGCTCAACTGAGAAAATACAAATATTCAGTTTGGAGTAGCAGACAGGAGACTGGTCACTATTCCGGTGACCGGTCACATTCCGTGATTCTTCCTTTTCCATGGAGAAAATTGAAAAGGAAAAATCACGACTTGCACAGCAAGAAAAGTGACCAATTTCCATCCCATCTACAATTGTTTCCCCCTCCTGGGGGACATGTCACAACAAGCGACATGTCACAGAAATCCACGACTATTGCGGGTTTCCCATTGAGATGAATGGTACTGTGGGAAGTTTCACATGCATTTTAGTGTAGAATTCACACTGAAATCTAAATTTCACCGTATAAAAACCTTTGCATGAAATCTGCTCAGGCACGTCCGTAGAGAACGGTGGGAGCGTGCGCGCATAAACTGAGGAGGAGAGTCAAACTGACAGACTGAGCGCAGACCGCATGGAAATGGGGAGCCTGGTAAGTATAAAAAGCACATCCCCGGACTCATTGTTCCCTGTCCTAAAAGCATCACAACTTAGTTTATAGGATCTGACAGGTTCCCTTTAAGAGGAGGTGGTATTGTGGTTATTCACATTCACGTAGATGTATTTACACGTGCAATATGCAGAGAACATAAGCAATGGATTTTAATGGATTTGTTCACACGCACATATACTTTCCTGTGCAATTCACTTGCGCAAAAAAACCCCGAAACTGCAGCATGCTCTATTTTCCTGCACATTTGAGCACTAGAGGTCCCCATAGAAGCCAATGGGGAGGCGGTGGGGGTTGCGCAATGTGCTAGGAGAGGAGCGATACGCTGCAACACTCTGCTGGAAAAAGGACACATTTGGAATTCAGACTAATTATCCATTTCAAATTTGTGCGTTTTTGTTTGCAGCGCACAAATAAACATGCCTTGCGGGCGCAAAAAGTACAGTAAAAATACACCGATGTGCGTGCAAAAAAGCATCATTTGTGCTGCACGAATGGTACCCTTATGCAAATAAGCATACCCACGTGTGAATCTGGCCCTAATCAAAGAACTTGGAGAGCCATTTTCTTAGGGAGAAGTAAGCCTTCTGGATGTGTTCACATTAGGTTTTTCTAAGTGGCTTTAGAAGCCAAACCAAGGAAAGAATCATAAAAGGAAAAAAAAGAATAAAGAACGGAAACCACTTCTCTTTTCGTAGATTCACTCTTGGTTTTGGCTGCAAAAACTGCACCCTTTTAACTCTTTCGCTGCGTGACAGATTCACACTTTGGATAAAACACAAAAATGATTTACCCCCCCCCTCAATCTATGTCTTTCCTGACTATAGAAACCTCGCACATTTGTGCAAAGGACACCCAGTATTTTACAATCATTTGCGTCTTCATGCAATTTTCTACATGCACTTATCTTCACCAGATCTCAATAGGCCAACAATTACATTGACAGGTGGTCCGTTTGGGTGGAGGGATGATTATACTTGCAACTGCTCTTCTTCACACTCGTTTAGTAGACAATAAGACACCCTCCCTCAAATGCGACAATTAGGAGGTACATATACTTCCTGATTACAAAAAGTTACTGTCCCTCCCCTTGCTTTCCAACCAGAAAGTTTCCTTTTTCTTGACAACGTATCAAAAAATCACCGCCAACCAACATTTTTACCCAAACATTGGAAAGCGGCGGTAAATGATAAATATAATATATGCCTACAGGCCAGAATATTGATATGAGCACATTAGTAACAGTTATGGTGAACTGTAAAATTATAATTCCAATCCCAATGACCTGCACACACACAAAAAAACTGATACATTTTTTTTTTAGGGATAGTGGAAAAATATGCCTGTCCAGAAATTTATGAACAGTTGGCAACCCCGATCTGCTGAGCTCATTAGAGACTGTCTATAGGAGAGCAGTCTGTGCTCTTTCTTCCTGATGTCACTTGCGGCTTTCTCCTAATTTATAGGTCCAGGGGACCAGGATATAAAATGTTTCATGCTGCCCCTCAATTTTAGATACATGCTAGAAAAACTGTGGCAAGAATCCAGTCATAACATATTACATACACCCTTGGGAATGAACACTGGTCTTAAAGGGAGCCTGGTTCATATGGGCACCGTATGTAGATTGTGGCCATGTAGATTTTATTCCGTAACGCTGCGGCATTTCAGTTTAGGCCTCATGCCCACGGCATAAATGAATTTACAAAATCCACACGGGTCTCCCGCACCCATAGTGAATCATTGAACACCCACGGGTAATTAAATACCTGTGGATGTCATTTTCCCCCGGCATGCGAATTGCATGCACGGGAAAACAACCACAGCATGCTCCATTTTTATGCGGTTTTCCCACATGGGCGGCTCCCATTGAAGCCAATGAAAGACGTCCAGATCCACAGCACAAATGTAGCGGTCACTGCGTCCGTGCTGCGGGACAGCAGGAGTTTAAAAAAAAAAAGAAGGCACGGCACATTCACCTAACACGTCGCCGGCGTCCCGAGCGCATCTGCCGTGCAGAAGAAAGAAGAACCGTCCGCCACGGAGGAGAGCCCTGCAGCATCCGGACAGGTGAGTAAAATGTATTCTTTGGCCTCATATCCGCGGGCCGGGTGGAATCCGCTGCGGGATTCTGCATGGGGAACCGCGCGGGCCCGTGGACACGAGGCCTAAACTTACTTTCTGCATCTCGAACAGAACTTGGGGTCACAGGGACAGCACTGAACTGGCTTGTCCCCACATCTAGAGTGACACGTCTATCCATGCTTGTGTATATGGAGACGGCGGTCGTTCTAGATTGTGCGGGCGGGACGAGGCTGGTGCAGCGCCGCTCTGTGACTCCAAGTTGTGCTCAAAATGCATCTTCACAGTACGTTTAGTCTGAAATGCCGCAGAGTTACAGAATAACACCTACATGGCCACAATCTACATACGGTACCTGTCCTTGGTTCATGCTGCCCGTGGTTCAGCCAGTGGGACTAGGGAAAGGGTCAGGGGCTGAGATGAGAATGCCCCTTTATGTGCCACCATTTGACAAAACTTGCCCCCTTATCAGCCTAGCAAATGAAAATGTGGGGGCAAGTTTACCTCTTCCTCATATTTTCATTATCATTAAGGTTTTATTCACATGGGCAATTGCAATCCGTAAAAACAGTCCGTTTTTTTGTGAGATTTTGGTGTGTTTTGATGCGATCTTCACGCCCATTTTCTATCCATTTTCATGTGCGTAAACCCCCCCCCAAAAAAACATTTATGTACAGGCTCTACACTTCCTGGTTCTCTTATTTTTTATGGCCTCCATGGTTACATGTGTTAAAAATGAATCCCATTCACCTCATGTGAGTGCAATCAGTTTATAGTTTTTTTTTACGCACCCAATGACTTAAATGGGCAATTTTCATCAGTCCGTCCTCGTAAACAAAAAAAACCCAAAAAAATAAAATAAACACCCCTGTGATTATCCCTATTCTAATCAATGTGTTATTTCCATGCAATTCCAGTCTGATTTTTTGTAAAAAAAATACCTGTGTAATTACAGCATAAAGAGGTATTCCAGGCATTTAACCCCTTTCAATACTAATGGCCTATTCTCAAGTTAGATCATCAGTAGTTGATTAGTGGAGACTCCCTGTGGGCACCTGATCGCAGCTCGCGCACTCACTGCAGTCGGGCCGGACGTCCATATTGGAGTCCATCAGAAGTGCTATAGAAGGTATAGCTCCCACTGAAATCAACAGGACCTATACCTTCTATAGCACTTCCAGCTCCGACCCCATTGCCGACTGAGCAGTCAACATCCAGTCCACTGCAATTAGTACAGGGGCTGAGATCAGATGATCATCCCCTCCGATCATGAGCGGCGCACCGCTACCGATCAACTACAGCTGACCCATCTGGAGAATAGGTCATCAGTACTAAAAGGGGTTAAGTGCCCAAAATACCCCTTTAATTTCAAAGTTTATTGTTCCTTTAAAGGACTCAACACCCACTTTGTAATTTCCTATGCAGTTTATTGACTCCTTGGTAATATGAAATGCTTCTATGACATGTCCAACAATGTAAATCTGGTGCTTTTACACAGCATGATATTTCTCTCCATTTTTCTTTTTCTTCTATGTTCATAGTTTTAGCTGCGGTCCAAGAAAAAAAATCCGAATAAACTGCGCAGGTTTTTCTTTCCTGTCACTTTGCACAATCTCGAAAGTTCCGACGTTTATATTAATTATTTGTTCACACAAAACTTGGCTCGCCGTCAACGGACTAATAAAGGCCTGGATCCTTACTGGCTGAGAGCTGCCGCTTTTGATGGAGCAGTCCTGACTCAGGGACTTTAAGATGCTGATGAAGAGCACGGCGATGCTTCTGACAAAGCTCTGCTGACCTCGATGAGGGATCAGGTGCAGAAAGAAGATTCTCATTTGGCACACCTTTCTCGAATAGAGGACAACAACATCTGACAAATCAATAGAGACGCAGGGAAGAAAGCAAACCCAACTGCAGTGCAGGGCAACGAGAGAGAATATCTACCGGCGCAAGGTCGCATGTGGGAGAAAACAGAGCAGGCTGCTTTTCAAACCGGTTTCTACTATCTGCAATGATGAACGGCCCCTAGGAAGGTTGGAGGTCAGCTTCAATGGCTAATGTGTAGCCAGATGCCATGGACAAGTGTTTATCGCAGAAGAAAAGGGAGGAAGAGGATTAACCGATTTATGATTATCCTTGTACTCGGGGGATTAAGTACCAAAATCTGCCCTAATCCCTTTAATCTGATAAGAGAAGAGGGAGTAAAAATCACAGATCAGACACCAGTTTCTGCACCGGAAGAGGTAAAAGTGTAGTGTAACTGATCGAGAAAATGTATTTTGATGATTGCATATGATGGTTGATTACCAGATCTTGTGTCTAGGAAAACAAATGCATAAGAGAAATCACACATAAGTGATGAACGAGCCCAGGGCAGTGGAGGCCGTGCAAGCAGTTTCCTCAGCAACTGTCAAGGGCTCTGCTCGACGCATACAGAGCAAAGCTAACAACTGCTGGCACGCTCAGAGGAGCCAAGGAAAGGAATGACACGGAATAGCAAAATGCTATTTTGTAAGATCCATGTTCAGTTCAGCATGGAAAATGCCCTCATTTATCAACTTCACGGGTCTGTTCCCGTCCACGAGATGATTTCTGTATAACAATGTAAATAAGTACAAAGGATGAATGTGTAGACGGATGACATCAAAGAAGGCCAAGTCATCAAATGACATAAATCACAGCCGCCAGTCTATTCTGCCAGAGTGATCACGTCGTACTGTATCTCCTGCTGTAGAGTCGGCTCCGTGTCCGCACTGTACACAGTCTGAGCCATTGCTGCATCTGCCACGGCTGGGAGACGAGGAGGAAAGCTGGTTAGGATTGGGACAACACAATGCAGGTAGAAACCTTCATGCACTTTTACGAGGGCTGCTGACCTGTAACAGCGGAGTGTGCGGCCGCTTCAAGTTGTTCCTGAGTCAGAAGTTGTGTGGGGGACATGGGCACAAAGTGGATCTGCTGAGAGGAGAAATCCAATCATTAATTAACACTTGCCCTGAGCCCTTTTGTCTTTCCCTCGGTGACCTTGATGATAGGATATGGCTCACTGAACCAGACAATATCCATTAGTGTACTAATAATGTGAATGGTGGGCAGGTTTGGTGCCGTCCTCTTGTGGCACATATTGCAGGAAGGTTACTAGAATGCCACAAGAGGTAAAACAGGACGTGTAGTCACCTGAGGGTCTTGAATGAACGGTCCTCCTGGTTCGTACTGGATGTGAGTAATCTGCCCGTCTTGAACCTAGAAAAAAAGTCAAGCAAGTAGACAGGTGAAGAGTCATAGTTATTTGTACCAAGGATCAGGGGAGTACATAGAACTTATGGGGCCCGTAGCAAAACTCAGAATTGGGCTGCTCCAAAAATAAGTTCTATTAGCAACAGAGTATATATTTTATAGTGGTGGGCTTAGATGCAGCCGTTCAGCTCTAGTAGATCTCTGAATACATCAGTCATCACATAATAATCAGATACCAACTCTATACACTGATAGTGATTATAGTGCAGTTACCTGCAGTGATCACAGGTGACATCGTCTCTGACTGGTGACGTCAGTTTTCATTTTTGTTCTTTATCTGGGCCCAGACCACCATGAAGACATCCTCCAGCCATGACTCGTCTTTGCCCACTCTCTCTATCCTACCATTACGACCAATGAGCCATTCCAAAAAAGTCGTGGGGTCCCCGCTGTGGCTGTACAAAATCCTTGAGTCCCCTGTATGGCCCTACAAAGTAATGGTGCCCTCTCGGCGGTCCCTGAAGCTTTTATTTCCCGCAAAATGACGTACCCTTATGTCATAGGGATAGCGCGAGGTCATGACAGATCTCGCGCTATCCGGCAGCGGGAGGTGGCTGTCAGTCATAGCCAGCCTCCCGCTGCAACAGGGGGGGGCATCGGAGATGTGCCCCCGCTGTTAACCCCTTCCCTGCCACGATCTATGTAGATCGCAACACGGGAAGGGTTCACAGAGGGAGCACGCTCCCTGTGTGAAGTTGTGGGGCTCTCGTGATATAATCGCAGAGAGCCCGGCTGGTTGCCATGGCAACAGGATGCCAGATACCAGCGTCCTGTGTTGCCAGAGCCTGTGATCGCTGTATAAGCGACAAGGCATGGCAGCACAGAAGTCCTGCCATGCCTTATCACAGCGATCATCAGTGCTATGCTGCAAGTCCCCCAGAGGGACACAAATAGTGTGAAAAAAAAAAGATCAAAATAATGTTCAAAAAATAAAAATGTAAAAAAAACCTTTTTCGGTGCTTTTACTCATATTAGCATAAAAAAGGTAAAAAAATTAAAATGGCACATATTTGTTATCGACGCGTCCGAAACGAGGTGTACAATCAGTTGAACATGCTTTTTATTCTGCACGGCAAAAAGCATAAAAAAACGCTAAAAACAGAAGCAAAATGCTAAAAATTAGCATTTTGCTTCTGTTTTTAGCGTTTTTTTAATGCTTTTATGCTATTTTTTTTAGCATTTTGCCTCCCAAAAAATGCAATAAAAGTGATCGAAAAAGCCGTATATTCCCCAAAATGGTACCAATAAAAACTACAGCTCGTATCGCAAAAAATAAGCCCTCACAGAGCTCCGTACATAGAAAAATAAAAAAGTTACAGAACTTTGAATGCAGCGATTTAGAAAAAAAAAAGATTTCCAAAAAAGGGTTTTTATTGCGGAAAAGTGGAAAAACCTAACATAAATATAAGAATTTTGGTATCGTTGTAATCGTACCAGCCCGCAGAAAAAATGTATTGTGTCATTTATACTGCATGATTAACGCTGTAAAAAAAAAAGAAAGTTTTACAATATAGTCTATGTACCCAAAAATGGCATCATCAAAAACTACAGTTCGATGCACAAAAAACAAGCCCTTATACGGCCGCATCGACAGAAAGGTAAAAAAGTTATGACTTTTGAAAAATGGAGATAAAAATCAACCAAAAATCGTTGCGTCCTTAAACCCAAAATAGGCCATGTCCTTAAGGGGTTAAACTGTTCTCATTCAGAATATCGCTGGATCATACGAAACTGAACAATAATCGTTCAGTATAGCGCTGCCAGCAACTGAACGATTAACGATATAATTCATCACTTATCTATCAGTCTAGGCAGGCAGAAAAACCAGACGATGATTTGCCTGTATTTACTGTGAATGGAGGCGTGCTGCCGAAAGTGATCTGCGGCCCGCTCTGCTGGATAATCGCTGGGACGACCATCGGGCACCTAGGTACTCAACTATTGTCCTGCCTAAAAGGACACTTACATTGTAGCTGCTGGGGATGGAACTTTCTCATTCAGTGCTCTCAGCTCTTCCACCGCCTGCATTGACTGAAAGCAGCTGGAATTTAGGTGAGACTTGTGCTGCTCTACATTCAGGGGAAGGAGAGTCAGCAGTGGAACAGGGAGCGGGCCCATTGGACCCCATGCCCCCCGTCCCACCGGTCCCAAAACCGTTTGGTGGTTTGAGTACATTGGGGCATGCCACTGATAAGGTGTAGAATCCAAAAGACACGGACAGGGTGGTGATCCAGGCAGAGTTTGGTGTAGGGGGGCTATTATGATTTGCAATGAGGATTTCCCGATGTACACGCCTGATGGATACACTATATAGGCTAGTAGCATCAATCACCCAATGGCTACTGTTCCTGTGCGGTATACTTTTTTTTACTGACTACCTCTATATGGAATAGTGCTCTCTGTTGCACTATTACATACAGCGGAAGAAAAAGGTATACTAATGTATGCCCAGCGGAGGCCAAAAGGAAACGTTTTGAACTTGACTGGGTTAATGGGGGCTATTGATGTATGCAGCAGGAGCTTTCCTAAAACATATGGCAGTGTGAAAGCAGCTTAAGAATAACAGACATATTGGAAGAAAAAGTACAAGATACACTGAATGGCCACTTTCTTAGACATGTCCATCTAGTAGCACCTTGTATCTCCTTTGGCCTTTAGAAGCACAATAGTTTGCCGTGGCATAGATTCCACAACGTGTTGAAATCATTCTGCAGGTATATTGGCCCATGCAGACAGGAAGCTTCTTGTAGTTGCCGATAACATGTTCTCAACAGCCAACAGGAAGGGCTCATCAATCCATGCTGCTTGCATCAAATTCTGCCCCTCCCATTGTCACTGCAACAAAAATTTGGATTTATCTGATCAAGTGAGGTTTTTCCACTGCACAGTGATCTAACTGTATGCTCTTTTGCCCACTGAAGTCTTGCCTTTCAGTTTCTTTTGGACAGTTCCGGAAGTCAAACTGGTTTGTCTGCTGTTATAGACAATCTATACTAAGAAACGATGAGTTATGTGTTTGGACACATTAGAGTCGGAAGTATTTTCTCTATTCGGCTGTAATTTGCTTGACTGCATGCCGTCTGTTGATCAAAACCATTCTTGACATCCTACTGTGACCCCTTTCGTCGGCGAGTTGTTTACGTACACAGGATGTTTTTCATCGATCACACCATTCTCTGTATATATTCCTCACACCGTTGGACGAGAAAACCCCCATAAAAGTTGTCAGTTTTTGAAATACAGGCCCTGGCTAAGCTTGCAACGATAATCAGGCCGATCAAAGCTGCTCAGATCACTTGAATTTTCCCATTCTAATGTGGATTCACATTAAAATGAATCCATTTGAAACTTGCCGACTTGAGCCTACGCTGCACTCCAAGATTATGTCTCGAATTTCCACACAAGGAAGCTCCAGTTGTGAAAGGGAAAACGTCCTGCAATAATGTGGCCATTCAGTGTAGTAATAATATCAAGTGATACACTGCAACAATAGGGTAATACAAATGCAGTCGGGATGAGCACGTTGAGAAGGCATTGCTGCAGATATAGGTGATGGCTTTTGTACAGAGCTACGGCACAGAGAAAGCTAGAAAGGATTTTTCATTAGAAGAAGGCATCTGATTTTTTCCAGAAACTGTCATACGGGCCGCGGCTGAGACTGCAGCTCGGCTCCATTTACTTGGCTGAGCTGAAATACCAAACACAGTCCACAGCCAGTGTTACTGGGGGGAAAAAGCAGACAACCCCTTTAACCCCTTAAGGCCTATTTTGGGCATGAGGACGCAACCATTTTGGAGGGTTTTCATCTCCACTTTTCAAAAGCCATAACACTTATTTTTGTCCGTCGACGCGGCCGTACGAAGGTTTGTTGTCTGCGTGGCCAACTGTAGTTTTTATTGGTGTCGTTTTTGGGTACAGAGACTGTATGTAAAACTTTAATAAATTTTTATTTTTGATAGCATGGAGAGAAAACGCATCAATTTTGCTTTTTTTTTTTTTTTTTTAGTGTTACTCATGCAGCAAAAGTGACCATAAAATTTTTTTTTCTGCGGGTCGGTACGATTACAATATCAAAATACAAAATTTCTGCATAAAAAACCCTTTTTTGGAAATTTTTTTTTTCTAAATCTCTGCATTCAAAGTCCCATAACTCGCTGAGGGTTATTTGTTTTTTTTTTGCATGACAAGCTGGAGTTTTTATGGGTACCATTTTGTAGTACATATGGCTTTTTTGAAAACTGTTATTGCGTTTTTTGGGAGGCAAGATTTAAATTAAAAAAAAAAGAAGCATTTTGCCTCAGTTATTTAGTTTTTTTTTTTACGTTTTTTGCCGTGCAGGAGTAAAAGAGTGTTCATTTTTTTTGTACAAGTCGTTATGGATACGAGAATACCAAATATGTGAGAATTTAATTATTTTTATACTAATTCGGTAAAAAGCACAAAAAAAAAAGTTTTTTTTTACATTTTAATTTTTTTAACACCAGTTTTAACTTCTTTTCATACTTTTTATATCACTGTTGGGAATTTGTACCAAAGCTGCTATGATAAAGCATTGCAGGACTTCTGTGCAATGCTTTATCACTTGTATTAGTGATCATAGGCACTGGCAAAGCAGGACGCCTGTATCTGGTGTCCTGTTGCCATAGCAACCTGTCGGCCCTCCGCAATTACATCGTGGGGGTCCAATGACCTCACAGAGGGAGCACGCTCCATCTGTTAGATCATGGTGTGTAAGGGGTTAAGAGCGGGGTTGGCTGTATCGATGCACCCCTGCTGTTGCAGCGGGAGGCCGGCTATGGGTAACAGCTGGCTTTCCCTGCTGGATAGCGCGGGATCTCTTCTGATCTCGCACTATCCACAAGGCGTTAGTGTACGTCCTGTTGCGTTAAGTGCCCTGCTGCCAGGATGTACACTTATGCCCTGTGGCGGGAAGAGGTTAAATGATAATTAGACAGTAAGAGATTAGAATAGGCAGCGCTGATGGAGTAATATGCGCTAAATGTAATAAGAGGCATTAGTGTCTTCTTACATTTGTCTCATTAGGGCTGGTCATATGCCATCTGCTGAAACCCATCGTAGATTCTGCATTATAATTTCTGACAGTTTATGGCATAAATTATAGTGAATTTTATTGGACATGGGCACCCCACGCCCCTTCATGCCAAGGTGAAGACTACTTAAAAAGGCAGAAAAGTTGCACGTTTTAGCACAAGTGGGACCTGCGCAAAAATGTGCGCCTTTTTAACACCAGAAGTCTGGCATAAACTCCTTTATGAATTCCCCCTCAAATCCCTTTTTTAATTATCATTACATACAATAATAGTGAAGCATACAGAGACTTACAAACAGAAGAGGTTACATAGCCTCAAAAAGTTACCTGAATATGGTGACCTTCAGGGAGCACAACATATTCCTGCGGGATTAAGTGAGGGACTCCGTCTTGGGAGATGATGTATTGTACCTAGAGACAGGTATATTGCCAGCAAAGACTATGAGACAACTCTACAAAGCTAAATACAGCATCGGGCGCATCACTGATGTAATCAGGGTTTATGGGGTGACAGGACCACATGAGCACTAAAAGAAAACTTTGATATTTGCTGATGTTTAATTGTGCATTCACTGTGTAAGCGGCCGCCACCTTCCCTCCATTTTTAACACTAAAGATCAGCAATGTTCAAGTTGGAAGGAAGGGAAATACAAATTAGCAACACATCATCTTAGTCTCTCTTTAAGAAAAGATGGTCACCAGCAATATGCATTTTCCACTTGTCCCATAGCGCTTCCTGCAATATTACACAAAATCTGCACGTGTTTATAAGAGCGAGCATGTATTTTATTAAAAACTCACTTTTAATAGATCCCTCGGTAAATGCAATTCAGCCCACCTCAAATCATGGACATCAGCAGCAAGGGGAGGGGCGGGAATGCTGGAGGGGCGTAATAAAACGTCGGCGGGTGTGATTCGAGTCTCGAGCGGCTCACCTTCCTGACTGGAGGCGGGCCAATTTGCATATACCATGGTAGCTATTAAAAGTGAGTTTTTACAAAAAATAAAATACATGCTTGCTCTTATAAATATATATATGTAGCTTTTGTGAAATATGGCAGGGCGCACTATGGGGAAAGTGTAAAATGCATACTGCTGGTGACAGAGTCCCTTTAAAGAAGCACTCCAGGTGTTTGTTATTTTTCTATGTTAGCCATCAAACACAATCCCCCTTTACAGTACTTTTCTGCTTTCATCATTTCCTTGTATGTTTTTTGTTCCCTGTACTTCCTGACCATTGTATTACATGGTCAAATGTACTCCAACTACTCATCAGCCCCATGAGTCACTGCATTAGGGCGCCTACCCACTTGCGATTTTTTTTCCTGTGATGTTTTGCGTTTTTTCTCAAGAGCAATTAGTATAGAATGTGTTCTTGTCCATCTGGGGGTTTTTTTCCGTTTCGTGGGGTTTTTTCACATAGGAACTGTCAGTTGCATATGTCTCCTTATTTTTCTCTTAATGCACCCATGATTGTCAAAGGAAGGGCTGCAAAAAACGCCGCGAAAAACGCGCAAAAACGCCGCGCTTTTCACGCGCGTAAATCGGCAACGCAAGTGGGTAGGCGCCCTTAACTAGAAGACCGTCCTCTCGTGTCCCATTAAACCAGTAATTCCCAAACAGGATGCCGCGACACCCTGATGTGCTGCGAGAAGCTCCTATGGGTGCCACGGGAGAGACAGAGAAAAAGGGGCAAGACAGAGAAGGGAAGACAGAGAAGGGAAGGGGGGCAGAGACAGAGAAGGGAAGGGGGGGCAGAGACAGAGAAGGGAAGGGGGGGCAGAGACAGAGACAGAGAAGGGGGGGCAGAGACAGAGAAGGGAAGGGGGGGCAGAGACAGAGAAGGGAAGGGGGGGCAGAGACAGAGAAGGGAAGGGGGGGCAGAGACAGAGAAGGGAAGGGGGGGGCGAGACAGAGAAGGGAAGGGGGGGGCGAGACGGAGAAGGGAAGGGGGGGCGAGACGGAGAAGGGAAGGGGGGGCGAGACGGAGAAGGGAAGGGGGGGCGAGACGGAGAAGGGAAGGGGGGGCGAGACAGAGAAGGGAAGGGGGGGCGAGACAGAGAAGGGAAGGGGGGGCGAGACAGAGAAGGGAAGGGGGGGCGAGACGGAGAAGGGAAGGGGGGCGAGACGGAGAAGGGAAGGGGGGGCGAGACGGAGAAGGGAAGGGGGGGCGAGACGGAGAAGGGAAGGGGGGCGAGACGGAGAAGGGAAGGGGGGCGAGACAGAGAAGGGAAGGGGGGCGAGACAGAGAAGGGAAGGGGGGCGAGACAGAGAAGGGAAGGGGGGCGAGACAGAGAAGGGAAGGGGGGGCGAGACAGAGAAGGAAAGGGGGGCGAGACAGAGAAGGAAAGGGGGGCGAGACAGAGAAGGAAAGGGGGGCGAGACAGAGAAGGAAAGGGGGGCGAGACAGAGAAGGAAAGGGGGGCGAGACAGAGAAGGGAAGGGGGGCGAGACAGAGAAGGGAAGGGGGGCGAGACAGAGAAGGGAAGGGGGGCGAGACAGAGAAGGGAAGGGGGGCGAGACAGAGAAGGGAAGGGGGGCGAGACAGAGAAGGGAAGGGGGGCGAGACAGAGAAGGGAAGGGGGGCGAGACAGAGAAGGGAAGGGGGGCGAGACAGAGAAGGGAAGGGGGGCGAGACAGAGAAGGGAAGGGGGGCGAGACAGAGAAGGGAAATTGGGGGAGGCAGAGAAGGGAAGGCCGTAGCTTCCCTCTGCAAAATCAGCTCTTTATCAAGGGTGCCAGGAGTGGGACCTGGTTGTCTGAAAGAGGTAGCAATAAAGAATATTGCAAACAAGGGACAAGGTATCCACTAGAGAATTACTCCGGACTGCTCAGAGATGCATAACGCGTCAGCTCCCCAAATCTTTTAACTTGTAATAAAATTGCAAGAAAGAAATTACCTGATTATCTGCTGTTACTAACTGCTGTAGGGTCTGTCCATCTGCAGTTGTAATTTCCTGAATGTAAGCTGTATCCTCCTAAAGAAGTGAAACCAAACAATGATTTGAAGAGGAACATTCCAGGAGAACATGTACTTCTAAAACACAAGTCTGACCAAAGTTTTGGTATGATTTGAAAAAAAAGATAAAGAGGAGCTGTCGCCAATCCTGTTGTGTCTGTTTTAAAGTGGAACTGCTACCAGTTTTCTGTAAATTAAACCGATAACAGCACTACAATAATGTAGAATCATAACCTCATAGAACTGTAGAGTTGGTCATCGGGTCTAGCCCCCTGCTCAGTGCAGGATTCACTAAATCATCCCAGACAATGTAGTTGTAGTCTTTTTCCACACTACCTTTGTTAGAAAGTCCTGGAACTATCTTTTGGGCTGGAATAGGTCAGCCGCTGCATGGACTCCTATGGGAGCCATTGACAGGCGCCAGAGAAACTCCCTCTCTCTGCTCTCCTCCCCGCTCGTTCTTTGCAATTGGAGGGGGGGGGGACTGGGCGGAGCTAAGCACCACCCTGTCCCGCCTCCTCCCATTGCTGGCTGTGGATAAGGGGCGGGGCGGGGGCAGAGCGAGCAGGGAGGAGAGCAGAGATTAGCCTGCGAGGGGGTGGGAGGGAAAAGAGGCAACAGCATGGCAGCCTTGGCGTATATGCGCCGGGGCCCATGCCGTGTAAACGGATGCACAAACATTAGATTTGTGCGCCCGTTCACAACCTTTAACGCCACAGATGGTAGTGTACATCAACCAAGTGTAAGAACGGTGGCCGATATACGCTCGTGGGAAAGAATCCTTAAATAGCAATTCTGAAACTCTGCCTTGTGCTTTTCCTCCTACAAATCCATAAATAAAGTGACATCTGAGTGTTATTAGTTGGAGATGTCCTTACATAGTCTTATTCTGTCCAATCGGTGCTGACAAAGAAAAAAAAAAGACAGGTCACAAGTGGTGACAGATACTCTTTCAAGAGCCACTCTGGTGAAATTTTGTTATAGTCATCCAGAATATAAAAGTTGGCTAGTATTAGCTTGATTAGTTATTCCTTTCTATCTGAAACTATCTGGAGTCCTTCTTCTCAGGTGGGTCATGTGAACTCATTCTGATCACCTGAGAATTTCTTGGCTTTACGTTCTTTCAAAAAATTAGTTTTTGGTCAGTTTAATTCCAGTGTAATGGACCTTACCACAGAAGCTCTTTAGAGGGGGACACAGAAACTCCAATCACAGTTACCACTGATATTTAGAGGCTCCTGTCACATAGTTATAATAAAGGAGATGATACTTTAACCTTCTGAATGTATTTAGGTGAACATAGAAGGAAATAATAATTACAGTGTCCTCGCAGAAGGCAGAGATGGTACAGTCTCTAGCTGCTCATGTGAGATTGTGCTGAGGCATCATGGGACCGATAGCACAGAATAGTGAAATAGAAAACAGGGACAAATCTCAGCATCAAGATGGTCCCCAATAAGCATCAGACACTGAATGGACATGACTGCAATATACATAGGAGATGTCCAGTGTGTGTCAGAAATTCAGGTAAGTGGTGGAGGGATAGAAAATTATGTTTTGTGTCGAAGTGGCCCTTAAATAAGAGGATTGTGTAAGAATGTGGCAATAAGCAGCTTCTCATAGGCTGCCAGATTACGCTGTAGATTCAGCTATGTTATAAAGGAGTTTACCACTACATTACATAAATAGGAATTTTATTAACATAACCGTTGCTTTAACCAATATCAAACAATATGGTTTCAAGATAATCCTATGACTAGAGATGAGTGAGTATACTCACTAAGGCACTACTCCCTCGAGTAATGTGCTTTAGCCAAGTATCTCCCCGCTCGTCCCTAAAGATTCGGGGGCCGGATGGGGGGTGGCGGGGCAGAGCGGGGAGGAGTGAAGGGGAGATCTCTCTCTCCCTCTCTCCCCCCCGCTCTCCCCTGCTCCCAGCCGCAACTCCCTGTCAGCCGCGGCGGCCCCGAATCTTTAGGGACGAGTGGGAAGATACTCGGCTAAGGCACATTACTCGAGGGAGTAGTGCCTTAGCGAGTATAGTCGCTCATCTCTACCTATGACCATATCCATATGCTCAGGCACTATAAGGGCATCAGAGGAAGGTCCTCACAGCAATGTGTGTCCCCAAACAGATGCTTATGTACTCCGCCAGGCTCCGTGATTAATTATATCTATAAATCATATCTTGTTGGTCATAAACATTTCACCATAACGTTTTATGCACATTCTAACCTGGTTGCTTACAGTTTCCTCCCGAGCCAGGAATACGTGGTCCTCATCCAGACCTGGAACAGATGTAAGTTGTGCAGTAAATATGACAAGTGAGACTTGACACACCTGAATCTTTCAATATAAACTTTTTCTTTTATTATAAATAGGAGGTTTAAAGAGGATCCATCATGAGATAAAGTCAGTGGGGCTGCCTGTATGGCTGTTTTTAGGTCCAGATTGTGGCACCACCAATGTATCAAGTGGGCAGCCCCGACCACTCTCTTTATACGGGTGATGTTAAGGCCCATTTAGACACAAGGAAATTGTTGTGTGCATTTATACGGCAAGATGATCACTCAAAATTCGCTCAAACGGCAGTTTGAGTGACAGTTTTGAGCGTTCACTTTGGATAAGCTCTTCAGTAGCTAATTAGCTACTTAAGAGCTTATTAGTGTGTAAATGAAGGCTCATGCTGTATGCAGAAGACAGGGGAAGCGCTGTTCTCTGTATACAGCTGCTGTGTTCTCTGAGTGCTCAACCAGTATCCATCTGAGCGCTCTGAGCGGGCTATGCAGAAAAAAGCTGGAGTGCTGTATTTTGTATACGGCTCCTTTGTTCTCAGAGCTTTTAGCTGGTATCCCGCTGGGAAATCAGCATGTGGCACTGATAAGGCTCATCACTCATTTCCAGTTTGCTAGAAATGAGGGATGAATGAATAGGGCACGATGGCAGCGCATTTAGACAAAACGATTATCGCTGAAAAGATGGTTTTTGAGCAATAACCGTTGTGTCTAAATGGGTCTTTAGACTGTTGATCAAGTCTGATGTCACCTATTCACAGTGGGCAGTGCCCACCTGACACACTGACAGCGCTGGGAGCCGGACCCAAGAACAACTTGTCCAGGCAAACTGAGGAAAGTCAGCGGGGCTGGCTGCATAGCTCTGCAGCCATGGCTCCACTGACTTTTTGTTTTATCCCATGACAGGTCCTCTTTAGTTGTGCAGGGGTTGTCCATGATGAGAAAAATGGGTCTGGAAAAACAGTGTAGCTCTTGCCGTGTCCTTGTTCTGGTATTGCAGATCAGCACCATTGACTTGAATGAGAATGAGCTGCAATCCCAAAAACAACCCATGGAAAAGAGATTGGCGCCATTTTTGGAAAGAAAAAAAAAAGGTATACTTCTGTCCCTCTTTAATTCCCCCAAATCATCCACTTTTCCTTACACTCACCTGCTCGCTGGGGTTGCTCTACATTTGCTCCGGTGTGAAGCCTTTCAATGTGGAATTTTAGATGACCTTTCCTATTAAATCTGAAACAAATTAAACCCTTGTAAGACAAGTTTTAGCAGGAATATGGTGACCGACATTACTGCTTGATACTGTGCATCATCTAAACTCATGGCCGAAGGAGTTGTGTTATGAGGATAGAGAGGAAAGAGGAGTAAGGAAGGTGTAAGAACAAACAATACAAAGAGAGGATGTTCTAAAACCGGCATTCCTACCTCTGTCCACACAAGTGACATGAATGTGGCCTGTGGTTGGTGTGTGTCATTGCATGTCTGCTTAGATCTTTCTTATTCCTGGAGGCAAAACTGCATTGATTGCAGCGGTGAGGCCGGAGATCAGAGTGAAGAATCATGTGATCCTAGCAGGAAGTCAAACAAATCCAAGAAAAGTCAGCGAATTTCCAGCTGAAAATACAAACGTGACATAAAAAGCAAAAAGCAGACAGCTAGGCTGCTGGGTGGAGTACTGGGATGCGTTCCTAAAGTCTTACCCTGACATCAGCCCATGTTTCAGCAAAGAAATTCCCACAGTCTGGACATTTAAATCCACTGCCCCCTTCAATGTGGGCTCTTTTGTGGCTCTCCATTTCGGCACGTCCCCAGAAGGATGAATTACAAATCTTGCAGGAAAACTTTTTCGTTGTAGATGCAGGCTGAATGGAAGCAACCTGATCAAAAAGACAAAAGTATTAATAGAGGTAGCCGACAGAATAATATACGATAGTGATTTAGGGTCTCACTTGTGCTTGTAGTGGCTTGTTTAGGAACTGCACAGCGTTCTTGTCTTTCCCACTTTCTGCCAACAAAGTATGGGGAGATCTAGGGGGCGCATCATTATCACTGAAACCACAAGAATCATGTGCGTTACTATGACCGCCATAGCATGTACCCAACCGAATACATTTTCAACCTGTGGTATACCTGCACAATGGGGCCTGCATGTTGTCTGCATTTATAAGGCTGTATTCTGCAGTGGCGAAAGCTGTATTGATCGTGATCTGCTGTACTGTCCCCTCGTAGCCCGTCTCCGGCATGCCAGTTTCTTCATACCCAGCCTCTTGCACTTCTGTCATTTGTCTCTCATCCATATGCAAAGTAAGAACCTGAGCCATTTGTGGTTCTTGAGATGAAGCTTCTGGCTCTTGACCGCCAATGCATGGTGCAGATTTTACTACAGCCACCTGCAGAAATAAGTTAGTGGGTCAAACAAAGTTTTTGTTTCAGATGTCACATTGGCTATACCTTCCAATCGAACCTTTCTGTACATGAAGGCTACATCCAAAAATGCAGCGTCTTCTCTCTGTGTATGATAACTTACTTGTAAGGGTCCTCCAGGGCCATCTCTTTGTGCGCTCATGTTCAAAAGCAGATCTAGAGCTGCCTGAGTTGCAAGTTCATCACCTTCTCCGCCTACAAAATAAGGTGTACAATAAGAAGAAGTGATTAGATTTCTGCTTCCTTCCTGCAGTTCTTGAAAATTCCACCTTACCATTTACAATCAACATTGAATCCTTTTTTATTTTCTAGTCCACAAAGCAACCAAAACAACTATATGACAATTCTTGCCTTGTTCGTATATTATAGTAGCGGCTTCTAGTGTATTCTGCGTCGGTCCTCCTTCCTGGGTGGGTTGGTGAAGCATGTGATACATAAGCTCTCTGGGTGGATTCTGTAGGAAGATATGAAAATACCCATTAAGAATAGCTGCCATTCAGTGTCCAACAAAAAGAACTTATCCCCTCTTCACAGGATAGGGGGTAAGTATCTGATTCTTGGGGTTACCAGAGTCACAAATGTCCCTAAAAGAATTGAACAGTGGTTATAAGTGTGCATTATCGCTCCATGAGTTTCTATGGGGACTACCAGAAATAGCCGAATTCAAGAGCTTGCTAATCTCCAGCAGTATCATAAAGATGAATGGAGTGGCCATGAGAATGTGTGACCATCACTCAACTCATTTGGGGACACTCAGGACCCTCCTTCACGTGATTGGTGGGGATCCCAGTTATAAGACCTCCACTGATCAGATACTTATGCCTGTGGATAAGGGATAAATTATTTTTGTGGAATAACCCGTGGCTCTATCTGTTGTACTTTGAAATTCCATATCTCCATTGCCTCAATAATTGCTCCCCCTTTAACCTATAATAGCCACCAACCTTATATGTAAAGTTCAGTTCTGTGGACTTTTTGAAGTGACAACTGAGCGAAATAGACAAATTCACAGTTAGCACCACAGCAGGGCAAAACTGTATTCATATCAAACTTGATGAGATTGGTTTAGGACCCTCTACCGGGGACTGGATATACAGATTCTAAGTACTGTAGTGATGCCAAATGAAAATAACTTATGTATCCACAGGATAGGGGGAAAATGTCTTACCTTGAGAGTCCAACAACAAGAACGGGAGTTCTGAATGTCCAATGTGAATAGAGCGGTGGTCATGTGTGCACTGCTGCTCCATTCATCTCTATGGAAGTGCCGGAGATAGGTGAGTATATGTACTCAGTAGAGATGAGCGAGCACGCTCAGTAAGGTCAGTTACTCGAGCGAGCCTCGCTCATCTTGAGTAACTGCCTTCTCCTCCAAGTGGGCTTCGTGGGCGGCGGGGGGTAGCGAGAGAGAGAGATCTCTCTCTCACCCCCCGTGCCCCCCCCCCCGAGCACACTCGGAGGAGATGGCAGTTACTCGAGATGAGCGAGGCTCACTCGAGGAACTGACCTTACTGAGCGTGCTCGCTCATCTCTAGTACATAGCACACGTGTGACCATCATTCTATTTTAATGGGAACACTTGGGGCTACCATTTCTGTGAACGGTGGAGGTCTCAGCAGTCGGACCTTTACCGTTTAGACACATATCCCTTATCCAGAGGATCGGTGTTAATTTGTTTCCATGGAGCAAACCTTTTTAAATATCCACAGAAATACCTATCCAGGCGACACAATAAATGTTTTCAGCATTGCATGATGGTATGTGTATGGAGCTGCTTGTTCCAGCACGAAAAGGGGGAGGTTAACACAGGCTGAACTAGATGGACATGGTCTTCATTCAGCCTAACAGACTATGTTACTATGTAAAATAACTGAACAAAACCAATTTAAGATGAATTAGCAGAACAATATATTTACCCATTAGTGGCTTATAAAACTTCCCCAAATTAATTAATGCAATTGGTGAAATAAAATAAATCGGTAAACTATAAAGGTCCTGTGACAATTACACGGTGGATGAATGACTCCATCACGTGCCATTGGCCGCATGTCAACAGGTTTGGTACCAGCACAATGTTGCTCCACCTCAATCCTCATTCAGAAACTGCTCCAGGCACTCAATAAAAAGTATATTGACCAAGTAAGGTTCCTTTTCGACTGAACGATTCTTATTTGCACAAGCGAATGAGACGGTGACGTCATCACCAGCCCGTTGGCTCTCGTGCAGCCTGTTTAGACAGGCAGATTCATTGTTGACACATCCAATGAGAATCGTTCAGTATAGTTTAGTGCGGCACATAAGTGAATGTGAACCACTGAACGAGCGCCATTTAAACTGAATGAGAAGTGAACGAGCCAACAATGATTTTAATGCCTTCATAAAATGAACGACGAACAAGGAGCGCCCAATTCTCATTCTTCATTGGCCGCTCATTTGAACGATTTTTGGAACAAATATACGTTCCGTCTAAAAGCAGCCTAAATGTAGCTTCCAAAAGTCTTATCTTAGACCGAGACCACGCATTTCTGTATCACAATGACCTGCAGTTTGTCGACCTCTGCTTCTTGTGTGGCTGGAGTCTGGACCACCGGCTGCTCATGCTGTTGTTTGAGCTGTTCAATCTGTTGGGCAGAAAAAAAGGGCCGCCTCCGACATGGTGCTTCATCCGGGTGCCGCTGCACCCATTCTTGGTACAGTTGTGTGTGTCGACATTTAATATGTAGACGCAGATTCTTCTTGTGCTTGGTGGTGAAGTGGCAATAATCGCACGCAAAAGGCTTCCCACCTGATGACACGAATGAAGACCATCAACTTCAAAGATACATCCAAAATCCCATCTAACACCGGGCACTCACACAATATTTACCTGCATGTTTGGTTGCCTGGTGGGCGAGCAGGAAGTCCTGTCGGAAGGTATGATATTTGCACTGATTGCATTTGAAGGGCTTGTCGTTCATATGAGTGAGCTGGTGATTGAGGAGCTGCTTTCGGTCTTCACACATGTATTCACAGAACTCACATTTATACCTGCAAAAGACACAACATGAGATTTGGGAAATGCCATTTTAGTTTGGCAAGATTGCAAATGATACTTCTAGGTATTGTTTACATTGGTTTTCCTATTCTATAAAGTCAGGGCCGGCCCTTGGGGTGTGCGACCTGTGCAATCCCATAAGGCGCACCACTCCAATAAAATGAAGGGGGTCCCAAAACTACGGTGGGTGGAAGTGGTTAACTTCAGTAATAAAAACACATGCCGCCCTCAGCTCCTAGTCTAAGACACTGATTCTGTCTGCTATCTTGTATAGCAGAGCTTCTTTACTTACCATGCCCCTTGGTGCCGTCAGTCACAGTACTCCAAGTACTGAAGCCGGGTAGAGGAGAGAAGAAGCTCTGCTATACAAGATAGCAGGCAAAAGCAGTACCTCAGACAAGGAGCAGAGGGCAGAATGTGTGTTTATTGCTGAAGTTAACCACTTCCACCGCTGGAGTTTTAGCGGTCGGGCACAGAGGCTTCCTAATAGCAAGTGAGGGCACTATGCGGTGGCACCCAGGGTGTCCCACTACCGTGTTCCCCTGAATGTAAGACCTACCACTAAAATAAGCCCTAACCTGGTTTTCAGAATTGTGGGGATGGGGGGAGAGGGTTGGCTTGAAATCTAAGCTATACTCCAAAAAAAAAAGCCCTAGCTACACTACGTGAAAAAACGCAATACTTACCTAGCAGGCGCCGTCTGCATTCCTCCCGCTGCTCAGCCAATCAGAATGGCTGTGACTGGTTCATTAAGCGCTGGCTATGAATTGGTTTTGAGCACCGCAGCTCAGCCAGTCAGAGCAATCACTTTCTGCAGGCATGCACCCAGGGTGTCCCACTACTAACAGAGCTAGCCCACGGTTATTATAAAAAAAGACTAAAACAGGAATCTGAGAAATGTTGAATTTGCGAAATCAAAAAATCGTGAAAATGATCTAACATGGAGAGCAAAACTAAGACCAATAAAATCCAACTTTAACACCAAACGAAATGAATGCATAAAACGGCTATTGACATACGGTCAATATAAATTAAGAATAACTGAATCCAAGGTCATGGTACACAAGATGTAGATTTCAAAATAATCTGAAAAATATACAGCCCCGAGACAGGAAATCCATGCATTTAGTATAACTGAATTTTTAAAGGCCGATCCCATTTAATTATAAAGTAGTTAATGATCCATTTGAAGAAACGGCTACATTTAAAAAATCGTATTAAATAAGCTATAACAAAACACGCAATCAATAAAAATGACCTTGTGGTAACGGAAAAATACCATAACAACAAATTAGAATAATCATGAGGCTTCCAATGGCGGGGCAAAACAAATTACAGCTATAAAAGTAAAGGGAAATCAAATGAAGCACAATGCTGAATAGAAAAACAGGCCTAATGGGAAAAAATGAGAAGCCAGTATGGGGTGCAGACTAATCAGGAAAATGGGTACAAAACAGGTAAAAAATCTATTCACTATTAATGACAATATCTGAATGTAGATCAGGAGGATCATAGTGTATATATAAGGTATCAGCATGGACAATGCCAAAGCAAATGACACTCATTTTGCAGAATACTAGGGGATATTTGCCAAGAGCGAGCAAATCAAATCTTAGGGAATGTGCAGACGTTGCAAATCTTCATCTTCACATCATTTCGTAGCGTATTTTGTAGCACATTTTCATGCAAATTTCACTCACTGCATTGCAAAAATTCCATTTCTACTCTGAAGGCTCCGTTCACATCTGTGTTGGATTCTACTACATAAGGACTTAATCAGACGACCGTATATCGGCAGGGGGAGGAGGCTGGAACAGTCGGGAGCAGTGCACTGAGCTCCCGCCACCACTCAGCCCCTCTGCACTATTTGCAATGAGAGGGGGCGGGATGGGGCAGAGCTAAGTTATGAGGCTTAGCTCCGCCCCCTCATATTGCAAATAATGCAGAGGGGCGGAGAGGGTGCGGGAGCTCAGTGCACTGCTCCCGGCTCTTAGAGCCTCCTCCCCTGCAGAGAGGGACGCCGTATATCGGCCGGGCGTGAATACCCGGCCGATAGACGGTCGTCTGAATAAGCCCTAAGTGTTATGCGAAAAATATATGGTAGCTACATCATTACTTGTCCTGTCACAATGATGGACGCCAAGGCAAAACCCCAAAAAGACTCCATTAGGAGCCAATGGGCTCCGTTGATGGTATAAGGCAGATATGGCTATGGCATATGGTTCCAATTTGACTATAAACTACAATGCAAGGGTAAATAAAACCTCACAGACAGACATTTGCAGACAAGGTCATATCTCACTGACCTTCAATAGGAGAGATTTGTACTATTAGGCCTGTAAGTGAAATTACGCTGTGTATTTGCGAGTTGTACTGTACTTTTTGCGCCTGCAAATCGTGCAGAAAAAAAAACAACATTATTTCATGCTCCCTTTCATTGAAATGGGCAATTGAGTTAATTAGTTCAATATGTGCTATTTTTGTGTGCAAGTGTGCAGGAAAACAGAGCACGCTGTGTATTTTTTTTGCGTAATCGAAACGCATGCACAAAATACGCTTATGTGAACAAAGCCATTTAAATCAATGGGTTCTATTCACTGTGTACTGCACACGCAAAACGCTGTGCTAATACATTTGTGTGAATTCGGGGTTGGGGTAGGTCCACACAAATGGAAATGAAGTTTAAAACCTGCTCCTAGTTTCAGACTTTTCTCTTGTGGATGTGTTCCTCCCATGCTAATTGTGAGAACAGAATGCTGCAGCTTTCATTAGCGCTCATGTATCAGCACCGCTTCATTTCTGGACTGATTTTTCCATTTGCACCCCATGAGGGATCTCTTATCCCTTGGTCTGACAGATACTGATGATAAAGGAGTGTGTGATTTCAGAGTTTGCTGCGGGTGCTCTGGTTTTTCTCTACACTCATACACCACCTCCCCCTGCAAACTGCCACTGTGTGTTTCTGTTTGTGTGCACTCTGATACAGTCTAGTCTGTGTGATCTGCCCTCCCTGAAGACTCAGATGCATTTCATTCTCTCTATGCTGTGATCTGCTGTATACAACCTTCTCTCTCCCTGCTGCTATCTATCTCTAACAATGCAATAAAGCAGTGGGAGAGCAGAGAGAGCTGACAACAATGTGCTGAACTTATGTTCGAAGCAGCAGGAAAGCCAGCTATGTATCAAATTACACAGTCTTTGCAGCAGCAAAATGCTAGAAAATTTTTAAAGCACCACTCCGGTGAAAACACATTTTTCCATCCTTGCACCCTCACCTGATTGCAATATACACGAGACATCTAGATTGGCAGGTAGTCACTTCAATGCAGTGCAACCTCCTGTCTGATGCTTATTAGGCACTACCTTGATGCTCCTTTAACATCTATCCTATAATGCATCAGCACAGCATTACATGAGCAGCTACAGCTTGTACCATCTATGTTGCAAGTAAACTGCTGTCATTACATTCTCTTTTCATGTAAATAAGTATACAGGCAGGAGGATGAGCTGTGATCTCCTTTACTATAACTGTGTGACAGGGGGTCTCTAATCATCAGGAGTAACTGTTAAAAAGAGTGTCTGTGGTAGGGACTATGTAATAGCATCATACAGAGAAACCGATTAGTTTGAATACACATAATCCCAAGGAAATCTAAGCACATCAGAATTGAGATCAAATGATGAACTGAAGAAAAAGAGGCCAGGAGTTGTAGATAGAAAGCAATAACAAACTAAGGTAACATTAGCTCAATTATATGTACTGGGGGGATAGTGGCATAATGAATGGGGGAAAAAATCACCAGAGTGGTTCTTTAATTATGTTAATTGAAATTACCGCCCAATTTTGCATTTAGAAAGCAAATGAGCAATACTAAATTTTAGCACAAAGGTACTCATACCCTTTAAATGTTAGCTGGTTATTGCAGAAACCTTTGTAAATGGGTTAGCATGGCTGCAACTCATTAATCTATACAATTAAGCAGTGAAATGGCCTTTTACTCGGACTGCAATGTCTTTAGCGCGCTATGATTTCTGAAGTTCAAACAAAGCTTTTTCAAGAAACACATCAGCGAATTGTGGTTTTAGAAAAAGAAACTTATTCCATGAGTCCAAAAGTTGAAAAACCTGGGTGTCCACTGCAGTCTGAGAGCAAACTGTGGGGCGTATAGATCAAGGAGAAGAAAATATATGAGTATAGGGTGAAGGAAAGAGAGCTAAGGGAGTGATTGAAGCCTTTTCTCAAACACAGCAGGGAAAATGTAATGCTTTAGAACAGCTTTAGTGATCTGAGGCACATTTTTAAGTTTTTCAAAGCTTCTTAAAGGAGTTGTCCATTTATGGGCTACTGATAGCCCATCCTCAGGATAGGCCATCAATAGCAGATTGGCAAGGGGTCCGTCACTCGGGACCCCCCCTCAATCATCTGTTTGCTGGACTGCTGCACTCAGGCAATGAGTTGATTTCTGCAGGAAGAAGACAGCTCCGATCCCACTGCAGTGGCCCGATCTGATATTGCAGGCCAAATTCCCATTAAAATTAATGGAAACTTGGACGGTAATACCAAGCCGATCTTCTGCACTGCGACCTGAGCTGTCTACTTCCTTCACATTTCAACTTTGAGCCCGAGTGCAGCAACCCAGCAAACCACTGATCATCGGGGTTCTGATTAGCGGCCCGGTCCCCCGCTGATCTGCTATCAATGGGCCTATCCTTAGGAAACAAATCTTGTAACAACTCCTTTAAGTGAAAAATAATGTAGAAATGGTTGTGAGAAGCCCGGCTATAACCTATAGTCAATGTATAGGTATCTTGAAGCCATTACAAGACCTTTTTTGGATCCCCAAGTTTTGCACACTAGTCCACAAGGAACAAAATCATACAGCTAATTTAATGATTTCATATAAAAAGAAGGTACATAGTAGTAAAACTACTACAATGGACTACAGTGCCCAACAATAGCTGATGCTATTAAAATCCTTGGGGGACAGTTTTGGTTAGAATGGCAAAATAAAAGCAAGACAATTTTTGATATTTTAATATAAAAAATAAATCCACTTTTATTACATTTTGTCTCCTTTTCTTAAAAAAAACTTGATCTCAGTTTATCATCTTGCTTTTAAACGATTTCTAAATATTCTACGCTTTGCACTCAAGAGGCAGGTCATTAAAGGCCAAGATGAAGATGAGCCTGAAAATAAACTCAGGCTCTCACAGTTTCCATGGTAGCTTTTTATGTAAGGAATGCTTTGTTAGAGGGTTACTTCACCCTTGTCATTTATTTAGCTAGAACATGAAGTTGGTATAATCATACAGACCATGTGCCAAGTGTGTACCCAGCTGTATGAATACGTCTATCAGTCTCTTCTTCTAGGAGAAGCAGAATTGGTTGCCTCACTGAATGGTGGAGAAGCATGGTATCTAAGTCATAATCATCTACCAACATAGGGAAAAGCAGCCATGCCAACACAGAGGAAAACTGTGTTTTACATCACTAGTGGTGATTCAAAAGACCCCGAATAGGACACCCCTCAATTATACCGGTATGCTCTCCGATTAGCCCAGACGGTTAAAAAGGTGTATTTTAATTAGACACCTGAGTATCAAATGTAGTATTTATTTCCATAAATTACTACTTAGTGAGGCCTCATCTAGCATTATCGACACTGGTAAGCTCTACTAACATCTGATACACTTGAGCTGGTATTTCCCTCCATTCATCCTGCAAACGTCTAGCAAGTTCTCTCAAAGATGATGGACGCTATTCATATTTCCAGTTTGACCCAAAGATGCTCAGTTCGGGCCTCTGTGCAGGCCAGTACAATTGTGGAACATCCATATCATCAAACCAATGTAAAACAGTGATGGACTTGTGACAGGGCGCATTGTCTTGTTGGAAGCATTACTGACTATTTCCAGAGTATTGCCACATTGTCGGCAGCACATTGTCTAGAATGTAAGAGTCCACCTTTGTGTTAATGGTTCTTGTCACTACAACCAACGGACTGAGACCGTGCCAAGTAAAACATTCCCAGACCGTAACAGGACTACTCTGTACTTCCCTGTGGGCACAACACATTCAGGCCAAAGGTGTTCCCCAGGCGTCCTCCACACCCAGGTACGTCCACCAGATTAGAAGATGGAGTAGCACGATTCGTCACTCCATAAGAACGTTCTTTCCTTGCTTAACTGTCCAACGATAATTAATGCTTCTCGTACCATTGTAAATCAGCTGATGGATATTCTATGAGAGAATTCACCAGACATTTGCAGGATGAATAGAGGGAAATACCAGCTAAAGTGTATCAGCTGTTAGAAGAAAGTATACCACAGAGAGGTATCCAACACCATTAGGGCTAAAGAAGGCTCCACTAAGTATTAACATATATAAATAAATGTCTACTTTCGATTCTTTATCAGGTGTTCAATTACTTTAGGTAGAATGAACCCAAGGGCGAATAGCCGATCACCCTAGGTTCAGTTTTCGGAAAACTGCTTCCCCAGGGAAAGCAGCTGCTAGCCAAATATTTCCCCTGCAGTGGCTGCTGCAAGGAAAATGTAGTAGAAGGGATAGCCATTCAGATGAACAGCTGTTCTGTAATGCAAGGATGGTTCAGTGTCCTGCGAGCAACTCTGCCTTCCAGCTCTTCAGAGGGGAAATGCAATCTATGATGCTCATATGCCTTAATATAGAATACAGTATAACAAGTGAGCCTTACAATTTTGATGTGTCTGGGATTCACCCTTTCATTCTCAAGTGAATGGGAAACATGCAACTTTTAGAAGTCAACGGAAACAAAAATATAGCATGTTGGATTTTGAACTTTGCTCTCATGGGAGATGAGCAGTGTCAGAGGAGTTTGGTAGTGACTTATCACATCTCTAACTTGTTAGCCAACTAGAACAGTAAATGGAATAAAACTATTCCAGGTAGGTGCCTAAAATAAAATGCTTATATACATCTATGTATGCCTTTGCAAGTGATAAAGCACAAAGATACATGTTTTATTGAGTTTAACCCATTAAGGACCAGGTGCAGTAAATATGCGGCGCCTGGTCCTGGGCTTAAAGCACCGCTGATAGTAAAATTACGGCAGCACTTTAAGCCTCCTGTCTCTGCAATCAATCAGAGGCAGGAACCGGTTATCAGCTGTTGGTAACAGCTGATAACCGGCTGGAGAAGGCAGGAGGGGTTTTTAACCCTTCTTGCCTTTCCTTTCCCTAGTACACAGTGCTCAATGAGCACTGTGTACTGGAAAGTGAAAGCAGAACTGTAGCTTTCACTACGGGATCCGGGGGGTCATATGACCTCCAAGGTTCTCTGCTACAGCAGAGCTGGAGGGTCAAACTAGATCCTGGCCAGCTCTGCCAGTGACTAATGTCACTCCAGCTGTTGTTTCACCCTGTAACTGGGGCTCCTATGGACGCCCCAGCTACAGTGGGAAATTGTCAAAAAAAAAAAAGAATGTCCCACAGAGGTCTTGTATGACGTCATGGGAGACATAAATAGTAAAAAAACATGATTACATACACAAAGAAAACAATATTACAGAATACAACAACAATACATACAAAAGAAATAAAATAACACAAAGCCGACGCCAACAAAAACAGTCGCCGTATGCGCCCTGTAAACCAAAACCATACATACTATATATCAAAATGTCCGAAACAAATAGAGGAACCCATTCCCATACTTTATTTTAGCATAAATAAACTAAATGAAAAAAAATAACTATACATGTTTAAAAAAATTATTTTACCCCCAATAAATCTAAAAAAATGGAAAAAAAACGTCAGTGAAAAAGATATTTAAAAAAAAAAAATCACTCAATATGTCATGGAAGAAAAAACGCAGTAAAAATAATTTTAATAGCTAAAGGAAACAAAATAGGGCAGTAAAACCGCCACTTGGGTAAAATCCCTAAAAAGTGTCTGGTCCTTAAGGTACAAAACAGCCTGGTCCTTAAGGGGTTAAAAGTCTAAGTGCTCTGCATGCAGTAACAGTAACAGACCCTTTGACAACAATAGGTCAGCCATTATGGCCCTCACTTTGATTGTCACCCAGCTTTCCTACACCCCTAACTGGCACATTTGTCCTGTTATGCAGAGATACCTGCTGCGACCCACTACAGCTCCCCTTAAAGTGACAACGTCTGTGGGAGCTGTAATAGAAGCACTCAGTTATACACTTTTGCCATAAACAGGCAAAACTAAGAAATAGCCAAAATCGAGTCTAACAATAAGCTTGGGATATTTAGGGACACAGCTTCTTACAACATACAGATGTATTTTTAGAAGTTCACAACAGAAGCAACACAAAGTGCCGAGAAGAAAGCATTAAGCCTTCAATCCAAAATTTTTTTTATTTTTAGGACCGAAGTGTAATTGCACGATTTAGGCTTTAGGCTGATTATGAGGTGGTGTGGCTGAAGTAAACTGTTCAGGAGACCAAGTCCGTCTGTTTAATATATATATATATATATATATATATATATATATATATATATATATATATATACACATATACATATATATATACATACATACATATATATATATATACACACACACACACACACACACACACACACATACATATATATACACACATACATCTATCTATATAATCTATCAAAGTAAGAATGCTTTCAAAGATAGAAAGATTAACCCCTTCAGTGGCAGGTTTAGATAGTCTTCAGCACTGAGCTATCCACTGAAATCATCTGGGGTTTTTATTTTATACTCAGCGCAGCAAGCCCCCGAGATTTCCCCAAGGTAATTCCAAGTGGCAAAGGTGTACAGTGGCTGTGTGTCCTGGCCAGTGGGAAAACATAACTTTATTAGTTGACTGACAGCACTAGTGTCCCACACATTTCAGCACTGCGCTGTTTGTCAACTAATAACGCTATTACACAGTTCTCCTGCGGCCAAGACACACAGTCACTGTGCCACTGTACTACTTTGACAGTTGGTATTATGGCAGGGAAATCTTTGGGGCTTGCTGAGCCGAGTATGCAGTAAAAACCCCAGAAGAGTTCAGATAACAGCTCAGTGCTCTGCACATTTCAGCACTAGAGCTGTCCACAGAAATCTTCCAGGGTTTAACTCCATTGTCATCGCAGCAAGCCCCGGAGATTTTCCGGGCATGCCACTAAAGGGGTTAATAGTTTGCAATTTGTTTACTGACAGAAAAAAAGTGAATGAACAAAAGTGAAATCTAAACTGAATCAATATTTGGTGTGACCGCCCTTTGCCTTTAAATCAGCATCAATTCTTCTAGGTACACTTGCAAATGGTTTTTGAAGGAATCTGGAAGAAAGGCTGTCCCAAGCGTCTTGAAGAACAAACCACAGATCTTCTGGGGATGTAGCTTGCTGAAATGTAGGCTTCTGTCTCTTCATGTATTCCCAGTCCCACTTGATGTTGAGATTAGGGCTCTGTGGGGCTGTATCATCACTTCCAGGACTCCTTGTTCTTCTTTACGCTGAAGATAGTTCTTAATGACATTGGCTGGATGTTTACGGGTTGTTGTCCTGCTGCAGAATAAATTTGGAGCCAATCCCTGATGGTATTGCATTATGGATAAGTATTTGCCTGTATTTCTCAGTATTGAGGACACCATTAATCCTGACCAAATCCCCCAACTCTATTTGCTGAAATGCAGCCCCAAACTTGCAAGGAACCTCCAACCATGCTTCACTGTTGCCTGTAGACACTCATTATTGTACAGCTCTTCCCCCCTTCGGAGAACTGTTTTCTATTACAGCCATATACAGGGTTTTTACAAATTATCTTTCTAATTTGAAACACTTTTAAATCACATTTAATGACACTCAGATATATAAATTTGATATTGATGGAAATAGAAACTCCTAAAGTTTTGTTGCACAACATCAAAAAGATTTTCCACGTCAGAGGTGGTCAGTATGAGCCCCCTTTGTCATTCGGCACACAGTGAGCCTGTAGTCACGTTCCTGCCACACAAGTTGCGTCATATTACGATTGACTGATGCAATGGCTTTTGTGATGTGTACTCGCAGATCATGAATGGTGGGTGGTAAGGGTGGCATGTAGACTATCTTTAACAGACCCCCAGAGAAAAAAATCCCAAAGTGTAAGGTATGGGAAACGTGGAGTCCAAGGAAGACGTTCACCAGAGTCACGACTTGCATGGTCAATTCCATCTGTTTGGTAGTTTCCTGTAGACCTCTGATTTTATTGTGAAAATGTGGAGGTGCCCCATCTTGTTGGAAGATAAAACCTGGAAAATCCTGTTCCATATTTGCAGCATGTCCAGGTACAGAATCCCCAGGATTGTATCCTCATGGAAAAAGAACGGGCCGTACACTTTCACCTTGGAGGAGTTGCACATACGCTCCACGTAGACGGGTGGATTGGTTCTACCTCACCCAGATTCTGACATTAGGTTTGTTAACTACCCGAAAAGGCGGAAGGCGGCTTCATGACGAAACGGTAGAGATTCCATGAAACCATCACTATCCATTAGACTGTGCATCCTCTAGCAGAAAGAAGATCACTGTGCTTTGTCATCCGGCTTCAGGGCCGGTAACAATTGCAATTCGTAGGGTTAACATCAGAAACATTTTTGCAAAATCTTCCAAACAGTCTTTACCATGGTGTATGACCTGTGATATAAAACTGTCTTCCACAACCTCACCTTTATAGCAGAGTTTGACTGTTCCTCACCCAGTTATGTCTCCTACACAGCTGTTTCTGTTACAGTTAATGACTGTGTTGCAACCTACATATGAAAAGTTATGCTCATTATCACCAGTTTGGTATGGTAAGTTAATTGTAATCCTACAAAATCCCTGATTTGGGAAAGTGTACCTAGAAGAATCAATGCTGTTTTGAAGGCACAGGGCAGTCACACCAAATATTGGTTTGATTTAGATTTCATTTTTGTTCATTCACTTTGCATTAAGTTAATAGACAAATATAAAACTATCAACATTTCTATTTTTGAGAGCAGCCTTGCTTTGGAGCATTTTTTCCACATAAATTGTGTAAAGCTCATGTATTAACACAGATAAGTTACCGGTTTTCTTCCACACAGTGTAGATGAGTCAAAAGATGATTCTTGAATGTGTATCGTTTCTTAAAGGCTTTACCACACTGCATAAAGAGCAAAAACACATAATCAAAATGGGGTTTTAAAAAATGTTACTCATGCATAAAAAACAACGCAAACAGCAATCATGGGTAATGTACCTTGTCACACATGTGCGGTTTCTCAGCGCTGTGCGTCTTCATGTGCTGCGTCAGCCGTTTTTGCATGGTGTATACACGATTACACACAGGACAGGGGTAGGTGGTATTTTTTGTAATCTGTAGGGAGAAAGTAGCATAAAAATATAATGCGAAATGAAAACAGATCTCCAGCAAAATGCTGGAAATTCAACGATAACAGCAGGTAAAACTAACAAAAACAGTAACTCTTAAACGGAATGTGTGATCAGAAAAAAAAAAACTTGATTTATGCCACAGGTCAATATGTTTAACATATTTGTAAAGAATTTTTGGTGATTTGTTTTAATTTTCAATGTCAATATGAATGCAAAAAAAATTCTAAACTCTTCTAGGTTTCACCCTAACCCTAATAATAGTCTGATACTTCTTGTTCTGTAATGTAAACATCTCATTATCATCACAGGCAAAATTACAAATGAAAAATAACATCTATATATAGATAACATAGGATCTACCATTCGCAATAAGTGATGGTCACAGCTCACCTCCTCCCCCTCCCTGCACAATGACCTCTGCAGAGGTCACAGAGAATGCCCACAGCACTAACATAGAATTTAATGTATCCCCTCCCATCCATTGTGTCACTGGTCCATGTGTCAGCTATAGAGCACATCTCTAAATGCTGTTAGCTACAGCTTAGGGAAGATGGCCACCCCCGTATTCATGTACAGAAAATAGAAAAAAAAAGTACAACAGTGAAATTAAGTTTTCTTACCATTAAACACTTCTTGTTTCTGAAAACAAAAGTGAAGAGAGGTTATTGCTGTAGATGGATATCAGTCCTTGTACATTTCTATTCAAGGAGCCATACACGTAAAATATTTGTATGTCTAAAGCAAGGAATACATTTTATTCCTGTCTTGGTACAATGGCAAATCAGTCTTGGAGGATTACAAATGTGGGTCTTTCTAAGCAGCAAAAATCTGCTGAGGGAAACAAAGAAGAAACTTGGCTGAAATATTTCCATCTCTTTAGAGCTGGCAATGATTGAAATCCACGTAAAGCAGAAATCAGCCGATATATTACTTCATTGCACAAGGACAAGCAAATAGATACTAAACACAGATATGATTGTAGCATTTTTCTACCAGATATGTCATATTGTCAAGGAAGCAAAGGCAGAGTGAAAACTGTACGTCTCATTGTCAGCAGTTCTGCTAAAACCAGTCGAATATCTGGAGTTTTTTTTACTCCATTTTACCGACCCTGGAAGAATGGAAGGCCAAGTCAACTATGAGCCGGCTACCTGAACCATGCGGGGATTGAACTCGCCACCTTCACGTCATGAGCGAGAGCTTAGGACTGCATTTCTGCTGCCTTATCACTCTGCGCCGCATGACATTCAGACACATTTAATGCATTTATGATAAGACATGGATCCTCCTTTCCCGCTCAGTCCACGTCACAGAGTATGCCCACGTGGCTCTCATATAAATGGTGCATTATGTACAAAACTGCTGATCACTAGTGTTAAAATATCAACAAGGCCTCCCATCACACCAGGAAAGCCCAACCTTTTGGCATCTTTAGGCCACATTGGAAGAAGAAGAGTGTGCCACACATTAAATACACAAGCACTAATGATGCACTGCAATCAGACAGCAGTGCAGTGTGCATTAGCTAGATAGACAATTGAAGAAGTAACCATCTAGGACGGACGAAACCTGTGAGCGGAAACGGCAGATTGAAAGGATGGCAAAAAACAAGTGCAGGTAATTTACTCAACCCCTTCCAGTTCCAGGAAAGAAGTGTGTCCTGAACCCGGAGGGTCGCTCTAAACACTCGTGCATACAGGACTGACCTGCTTTAGGAAACATACAATTAAACAGTAAAATTAGTTCAAAGTTGCAGAGAACGTACCGTTCCTCCTGGTGTACAGCAGAGTGTCTTATCACATCCTTCTTGTAGACACTTGTGTAGTTACACTGATCACATTTGTGGGGTTTGTTTCCCTGGTGGTTAAACATGTGTTCCTTATAGGAAAAGAAAACAAATGAGTGTGCACAATAGTCCCAATGTCCTCGAAACTAGGATGTGATACTCAACACAAATATAGAAGGCTTCAAATACAACAGATTTGAACATAGTGGTCCTGGATTTGCTCTACTATTTGGGTTTTAAGAAAGACTATTGCAAGTCCAGCTACTTACGTTTCTTCTATTTACTGCCTTGGCTTTATAAGTTGACATATTGTATACAGTTTTAGATTCAACAGAACACACAATAGCATATCCCTGGATTTTCTGCCTTAATCTCCTCCTTTTCTTTCATTCTATTTTTTCTCATATTACAATTGAGAATGGTAAACATAAATAAAACTTCTTGAATACAGCCCTGTCCCCCCTCCTTACTCCTCTGTGACTAGCTGCAAGACAACTGTCTGCAGCAGGAACCTCCCCTTATGGAGATCACAAACCTCCTCTACCCTTCAGTCAGCTGCAGCTGAAAATGGTACAGTTCAGCCAGATACTAAAGGCCCATTTACACGCAACGATCATTGCTCAAAATTCATTCAAACAATGGCATATGAGCAATAATAGTTGTGTGTAAACGCGGCCATCGTGCACTCGTCGGCTGAACGATGATTTTAAGGTAAGTTAAAATCCATTGTTCAGCCGGAAAGAGATAACACAGACTGCATGCTGTGTTCTCAGCGGGTGCTGGGAGATTACATTGTATTCTGCTGACAGCCATGTGAGAACAAAGCAGCTGTGTGCAGAGGCCAGACCACAGGCTGGGCTCTACAAAACAGCTCTGGAGGCCCTTTTACATGCTAATTAAGCTGATAAAGTGTTAATCGACATCAATGTCCATTAACACTGTATGCAAAATGATCGCTAAAACTGTCAATCTTTCAATCGTTTGAAAGATTGCCTTTGCGTGTAAGCGGGTCCTCTGTTCTCTAGAGGATTTATGTAAGACGGTTTCAAACGACAGCAGATAATCCTGAAGAATTGCCTCCTGTTTATGTCTATTGTGTTGGTATTAGAGTACACTTGCGCTGAGAATTCCCCTTTCCTGATTCATATGGGGAGCAGGAAAGGGGAATCCCTGCGGCCGAATGGCTCCGTGTGTGGATGGAACCGAACAGCATTTTAGATTATCTTGTAGTAACAACACTGGAAAGGATCTTGAGATGTTGACAGCTATGATTTAATACATCCCACCACTCATACACAACATGTGATTTCATCAACCAATAAACTGAATCACTTGCCTACGGGCAAAAAAAGTCTCACCTTCAGAGAAGACCATCTCCGGCACTGATAGTTACACTGCATGCACCTAAAAATTTGAGGGTCATTGCTGTCATGTGAGTTTATGTGGAAGGAAAAATCGTCTTGTGTGAGGAACCTGGAGCCACAAACACGGCAGATGAAAGGTCGGAGCAGAGGCTTATTTGGCGGTTTATAATACCTGCGTACACAGAAAAATCAAAAATCACAAATATGTATTTATCATGCTATTAAAAATAATAGATATTCAGCCTAAAATGTTCACACCTGACAAGGCCGAGTTTATTAACCCTTTAGTGACTCCGCCATTCTTGTCCTTAAGGACGGGAACCATTTCCTGGTATTCCATGTTGGCATTCTATATTGTATAACTATTTTTATGGTGTGAGACTGTCTAACAGCTGCGTTCCTGTAATTGATCTCATGGGTACAGTGGGAGTACCCATGTAACTGCTATGATGGATATATCTGTCGCTGTGCAGAAACAAACACCCCCTTGTGTACATCGTAGTCAAACTGTCAATACTGTGAATTAGGACAGCATATTATAAATATTAGTATGTACTACGATCACTGCCATTGTCTTACGTTTTACAGATCTCATAATTCAAGCTACCACGGAGTCCCCATGGTGCTAATGCCCACGTCAACAATAAGGCTGTGCATGGGAGAATGATCAGAAACATTGTATATCCATCAAAAGACCTTTTGCAAAATGCGTTGCTTGACTCAAGTAGGGGAGTCCAAATGGTTGACTGCCAAAAGTTTGCTTAAAAAGAACATATCACTTTAGATGTTTTTTTTCTTTTTTACTAATTATAACCAGATCCTGATGCATATTCCTTTTATCTAATCGGTACTTATTTTCTAATTGTAGATTTTTTCCCCTATTTCCTGTACATGCCTATGGGGCAACAATTATGCTTGAGCTGCAGTGAACAGAATTTAGAGCTTTACCGTAGCCTCATTGACCACAGGAATAAGTAGACTGGAGATGTTCATTGACTTCTATGAGACAGTGTTGTGAGCATGCTCTGTGACCTGTGCAGAGGTCATTGCACAGGGAGGGGGAGGAGGTGGGCTCTGACCATCTGCTATTGTGAAGGTTGATCCTGAATTACATATATTATATATAAGGGTCTCTTTTCACTGTGGACTGTGATGATAATGAAATGACTGTTCAAATGTTTACTCTACAGAACAGGAAGTGTGAGACTATTACTAGGCAGTGTGATAGGATTTTCAGGATTTGTTTTTTTAATATAGATAGTGGCATGGAAAATTAAAAAAAAACAACCACAAAAAATTATTTAAAAAAACCCCGTAAAAATGCGACTTAAACAATAGGTTATTTTCATTAACACATTCCCTTTAAATTTCATGCAGTAGTATATCCAGCGTCCTTCAGCTGTCTGATTAACGAAGCCTGGAGGGCACCCACCCTCTGCCTATTGGGACAGAGTGACATCCTTGAATAAGCCATTAATGTCACTGTGGGGTTAAAAGGGGGGGTGGGAGTTTGAAAATAGCAGCAAATTTCAGCAGCCGCAAGACGGCATTGAATTCTTGCTGTACAAGGGGCAGAAGCCTGAGGATGAACAGCCGCCTCACTGACAGATGGAGAGACATTACACTATGTATGGCTGGCTCTGTGTATGAGAAAGCAGATCAATAGAATCATCGTTACTACAAGGCTTGTCGGAGATATTTTTTCTTTCTAAAGGCAGGGAATACTACGAACTAATAAAGAAGGCATACTAAAAGGTCTCCCCAACAGACTTTGTTTATATAGCAGCAGCGATGACATATACACACGACCATTATAGCCAATCACTGGCCTCAGTGGTCTTGTACCATCAGTGTAGCAGTCACATATGTATATGGTAGAGAAGACTGGTTGCCACTATATCCCACCAGGAAGTACACCTTCATTTTCGTTCTACAACATTTTCTGCCTTTAGAAAATGGAAAGAAAAAAAATCTCAGAAGACCGTTTTATGTAATTAGTAGCACATCACAATCATGCACTCACCTTCGGCTTCTATAGCGATGATACTTCCGACCTCTGAAGTGTTTGGGGGGACGACCACGTGGTCGACAATTTAGTTTCTGCTCTTGGGGTGAAGAGGAGGGATCCTTGTTTTCAAAGTCAGAGAGGACAACACTAATTTCTACTGGTTCAATCACGGTTGACAATTGTGGGGGACCAGTATCCCCTTCAGGAGCTATGAAAATAAAAGGATAGTTCTGCTTTGTCTACGCTGAGATGTTACATAACAAAATATTTAGCCTTTTTATAATGAAATTGAAGGGGTTGTGTCAAGACGGACTTTTATCACCAATCCACAGAATAAGTGATAAAAGTCTGATCAGTGGAGGTCCCACTGCTGAGACCCCCACTTATTCTGAGAACAGGGGTCTTGTGTCCCCATCTCCTACTGACTGCAGGCTCACTGCGCCCCACACAGTGAGGAGGAGATTGAAGAAAGTGCTTTTACTCTGCAATTGTTGTCAGCGCCACTGAAAACAAGTGAGGCGGCGCTTCATTCATTCTCCAAATCACTGCGGGTGGGTGTAGTGAGTCCACACTGATAAGAAGATAAATTCGGACCCCTGTTCTCGGGATTCATGGGGGTCTCAGCAGTAAAACCCTATTGATTAGACTTTTAATCACCTATCCTGTGACCAGGCGATAAAAGTCAGTCTTGGTACAACCCCTTTAACCAATAAATCAAGAAACTTAAGGTCTCCTAAATATGTTTGCTACAGTAGATTGTTCCCTTTTTGATGTCTTTTAGAGAGTCCGTTATTTGCGGTCATGCAAACCCAACATAAATCTATCAAACTGCATGGCTGAAAAGAAAACAACAATAATAAGCGAACCATTGTGTCGTTTGCTGAGAGAGGTCATATACGATACAGATGTGCCCATGTATACAGGTCCTAGAAGTCCTTAGGTTTTGATAAACAGTAACATTTTGTAGGGGCAGCCTCGCTTATTAAGACAAACATTAATTATAATGGAGGGGAGATTCTCAATACCTGGCAAGCGTGCGATCTTGCGTGGACGCCCAGGCCGTCTGCGTGGTCTTTCTTTTGCCAGAGCACCCATAATGGACTCAAACTGCGGATTGCGAGTGACATCCTCTCCTGGACTATAGTCACTATCATCTGAAATCAGGAGGAGGGGCAAAATGAAGCAAGAGAAAAGAATTGTATAAATAATAAGACTAATACTACAGCTTAAAAGGTATATAGTATTGATATAGTACTGGTAATAGTTAGAGTCGAGTGAAGATGCTCGTTCGAGTATTAGCATACTCGATGGTGCTCGTTACTCGAGCAAGTATCACGCCGAGTTCGACCCCTCCCTGTTTTGACACTTCACCGCATTACCACTTCCTGCTGTGACATGCCAGCGTCCGTGCGTTCACAGTAGTATGTGGCTTGCGAGATAGAGATAAAGAGAGAAGAAGAAAAAAAGCTCGGCAGCGGGCGGGTCAAATACAAAAATGCTCGGGTCTCTCATTGACTTCAATGGGGTTCGTTACTCGAATAGAGCTCTCGAATATTACGAAAAACTCGACTCGAATAACGAGCACCCGAGCATTTTGGTACTCGCTCATCTCTAGTAATAGTTGATTGCTTGGGATCCGCCACTCGGGACCCTGGCTGATCAGGTAATTGGGCGCCCTCTGTCAGCACTGGGATATACAGGAGTTGCAACAGAAGCCGCTGCTCAGAAGGGACTAGCGCTTTACAACCATAGGCTGGGGTTTTATAAAAATCAATGGGAGCTGCGCCTACAGTTATAAGTGACGGCAAATACATGGAGGCCAGAGCAGCAGCTTCTGCTTTAACCCCTGTGTAGCCTGGTGCTGACAGCGGGCGCCTGATCAGTTGGTAGGCCGGCATCTCCAGTGGCCGACCCCCAGCCAACAACTATTAATGACCTATCATGAGGATAGACCATCTATAGTATTTGGAGTTGAAAACCCTTTTAATATTAGTGAATTGTTGTTTTACTCAAAAGCGAAAACAGAAGATATCTAACCATCAGCATCATCTATGGCTCCCGCATCCATAATATCATCTTCATCGTCTTCCTCCTCCTCTCTAGGTCGTGCCACTTTGCGGAATATTCTTTCATCTTTATTGACTAAAATGACAAACGAGTGATGAAACGTACCTACATCAAAATTAAGCGGTGGAGGATCATCAGCACAGCAAAACATTTATCACTGAGAGATGATTAATGCTCTTCCATGACAGCCAAGAATAAAGTGCTACCAGGTTACACAGCGATGCGGCAAAGTTTAAAGAACGGAGACAAGAATGTTCAAATTGTAAGCAGTGGAGATTTTCTTTGTTTTTAATATAAAACAGGATTATAAAAAAAAAAGTTATTAAACATTATTAAAAAAGTGTTCTAGAGGAAAAATTGATGAGGCTCAAGTGAAAAACTTATGAGACACTGCCTACAACAGGGTGCAACTACATTAGGGTCATAGAAGTCCAATAGTGGACCTAACAGTCTGAAGTAGTCAGTGTAGAACAACACTTTGTTATACTTGGCAGCCGCAGTCTCAGAGTCTGTACTATCAGACATGGGATGGGGTAAAATGCTAGAATGCTAATGAATACCATTACCTGGATGGACGTGGCGCTCCTTCACATGGCGGAGGAGAGTTGACTTGGATGTACTCTTGTATTGACACATCTTGCACTTGTACTGCTGAACCACCACTACTTCCATCATCCCTTCTAGGGCTTCCAAGTCCGACACCAATTCAGGTGCACCGGATGAACGTGAGGGAGATCTCTCCCCAAGAGCCATAGGACTTACCGTCAATGGGTAACTAGTAGGGGCTGTAAAAATAATAATCTTTATATAGCACCAACATATTTTGCAGCACTTTACAAGTCAGAGGGAACACAGATGAAATAAGACATAACATACGGTATTAACCCAAAACAAGTTTGGACAATAGGAGTGAGGGCCCTGATCACAAGAGCTTACAACCTATAAGGAAACATGGTGACACAAGAGGTACAAAAGCTTGTTCTGTACAATGATCCAGCTATCTTGTAAATAAATAGGGTAGTATACATAAAGAGCTGTGAGCTGGTCGCAAATATCTGTGTATATACAGATATGAAGTGCATTAGGGTGTATGAAATACAATGGGATGAAGGGGGTGAGATTTCAAAGAAGGAATCTAGATGTGGAGTAAATGGAGAAGAGTTAGATTAGGGAATGTGACCGTTGCCATAGGTTCCTGCATGGGAGTAACCTACAGGGTATTAACATGTATGGAGGGAGAGGTGGGAACTCCTGTAAAAGTACCTGAGGAGCATTCACACCCTTCCCCAGTGCTAGGTAAGGCAACCTCCCCCTGTAGAACAGGGATAGCTTTGGGAGGAGAATAGGAAGCTTGCATGGGATAATGAGGCAAAGTAGAAGCAGTCACAAAACTGGGAATATTAGAGAATACATGAATATGTAGAAAGGCTGACTCCACACTCCTTTATATGATTATATTCCTTGTTGTGATCAAAATTTTATGTGCAACATTAAGAAAATGAATATTTTATATGAACAAGTTGCTATTAGCGATCTAGATATGGGTGTAGTCGTTTTGCATAGCTGCTTCAGCTCGTTAATCCAGATAACACGGCCAGAAGAAACACCCTTGATAAGAAACCACTGACATAATAACATGAGCTAGTGAGATGACAGAGCAGAACTAATGTTCTACAACCATCCATGCTTTCTTATTGGCAAGGAAGATAGGCACACCTGTGTACAGCCTTTGATTTGAAAACCCTAGAAGTTGTTGTAAGACAAAATAAAGCCGAGATCATTCTGATTACACCAACCTGAGTGTGACGGGTCATGATTTGCAGAGCAGCTGTTATTTATTTATAACAAATTTTGACAAAAGCAAGGTATACCCGTTTCACAGACTGAGGGTGCATTCACACGAACGTATATCGGCTCGGTTTTCACGCCGAACCGATATACGGTGTCCTCATCTGCAGGTGGGGGGGGGGGGGGAGGATGGAAGAGCCAGGAGCAGGAACTGAGCTCCCGCCCCCTCTCTGCCTCCTCTCCGCCCCTCTGCACTATTTGCAATGAAAGGAGGCGGGATGGGGGTGGGACTAAGTTCCGTGAATTAGCCCCACCCCGTCCCGTTTCTCCCCATTGCAAATAGTGCAGAGGGGCGGAGAGGAGGCAGAGAGGAGGCGGGAGCTCAGTTCCTGCTCCTGGCTCTTCCATCCTCCCCACCCCCCCTGCAGAGAGAGACAACGTATATCGGCTCGGTGTGAAAACCGAGCCGATATACGTTCGTGTGAATGCAGCCTTATTGTGATAACAAGCCTGATCAATAGTTATAGAATTCAAAGAAGTGACTGAATAGAGTTGCCAAAAGCTGGTTCCAAATGAATGCTGCATAAGGAAATCCCTAATTTAGGCCCAAAGGGCTCTGGCTCCTTAGGAGGAAGATCCAGCGCACCTTCTCGCGTAGCAATTTTTTGTCCAGATCTCACTCACACAGACCCAGTTCTATCTCACAAATGCCCCAGAATAGAAGTACCGTCGCCACCATGACACCCATTGACATACCTCGCAATGGCGGTGTCCGTTTTCATGTGTATAGAGCTCAGGTGTTTGGAAATGCGCCTCCTTGGCTCCTGAACCATCTTACCAGCATATATCTTAGGGCAGGGGCGTCTTACTCCATATATAACGCCTGTGCAGAAAAAGCATTTCCCACCGGGATGAGAGCCAGTACGTTTGGACTTGGGTAGTTGTCTATTCAGGGCAAGAGGACTGACAAGCAGGCTATGCACTAGATGATCGTGTAAATCCTGATCTTCTGTACAAAATGCTTGGGTAGTGGGTAAAGGTGCTTTTACAAAGAACGATTATTGTTCGGATTCCCGCGATGGGTGACAAATGATTAATCACTGGGGGTCTGACCGCTGGGACCACAGGAATCAGTAAAACAGCATACTCCAAGGAAGTTACGTGAATGCAGCAGCAGTGTGCAAGCATGACTAATGCTCCGTTTACTTCAATGGTACTGATGGAGATCGTAGAGCACATTGCTAAGCTTTTTCTATAGACAGTGAATGGAGCCGATTTGGACCCGAAAATTACGCAGAGTTTGTGGTGATTTTCTGTTACAGAAAATCTGCGCCATTTTTGCTACCTGTGAATGAACCCTAATGCAGAATGTTTGAAACAGAACTTCAATTTATTTTTTTTACTACTGTAACTTATTTACGGTTTGCCTTTACGCTGGGTAGGAGAAAGAAAACTCTATTCCTCTCTGGAAACCTTTAACACGCTGAATCGACAGATTTACTTATTCTTACAATTTAACAAAAGAGTATCCATAAAGTTCAATTAACATCAAAATGTTAACAAGAACAAACTCCGTCAGAAACACTTTGTGTCTAATAGTATTGGTGCCGGCTAATTTCTTGATACATCGCACTGAATGAACTGAAAAAAGGTGATGACAAAAAAGTTATATCACAAAAAGTGCTAGATTTTACACTTGCGGCTTATATAAGCAAGCTTAATGAAATGCGCAGCTTCAGTTTAATGTAAGACAAAGAGAATATTTCTCCTTACCGCCTTCATGTTCCTGCAGGATCAAATACTGGGTGATCTCCGAATTTCTACCTTCGGTGCTTGTAACGATGCAGCCTGAAATGTAGAAGTCGTTTAAAACAATCTATACATAATTGACAAGTAGACAAATTGATAATCAAGTTCCCATCACAATGTTTCTGACAGCAGATTGTTCTGACCTTCTCAAGGCTCTCTTGCAAAAACAGGAGAAAAAAAAAACAAAAACTTACATTTTGCCACAATTTAGCTGCTTTTCAAGGAAGCGTTCCTGGACCTGCTGTCTCTGCTCTATGGGTGAAGTCTTCCGGTGTTGTATAAAAGTAACTTATAGGTGCGCCGTCTATTAGAGAATATCTACGTGGACATGTGGAGTGTATATAAGCCCCTGCCGCAGCTAGATCAGCACTTGAGGGCCACATTTTTAATTTGTGTGCATCAGAAAGCCTGAGCCTTTACATGCTCTGATATAATAGCCGTTTTTTAGAATATGTCTGTGATTTTACAACTAGAGTAAACCTTCTGTCTAAGAGAAGAGGAGGCTGATATTTGCTATAATTTAAGACAGAAACCTCACCCTAGGCTGATGGATTATTTTTTTTCTCTATGTGGACCTCTGGGTTCGGAAAACAAATCACAGCTTTCTCCATTTTGCTGCGGTTCCTGCACGGACGGTTTCCATTGAGGTCAATGGAAGCTGTCCAATCCGCGGCCCATCCGCAATTGAATTGCGGGTGGCCGCGGATTCCGTGAGAAAGCAGGTTTAAAAAAAAAAAACTACTGCACATGTGCGCTGCCGCATTGATCTGCAGTGAAGCGCCAAACGGGTAAGCACTGTCTTCGGCTCTCACATGCAGAATCCGACCCGCCCGTGGACATGAGGCCATACACTGATCCTACCCTCTTCCCCCACCGTGTCTAGGACAAGGGGCGAAAGCTACAAATGTGACGCTTGTGAGGTGAAGCATACAACCCACCACCTTGGACCTCTCTAGTTTTGCTTTTCCTCACTTCCTGGGGGCCACGGAATGGACACTGGTGCCTTGGAAATCTGGCATTTCCTGTGCTTACTGAAAGACCCAGCTCTTCGCATGGGCTCAGACATCCTTCTTCACCATCTGTAAAAGGTTTGTCCTTAGTAGCACATCCTAAGGTCTTCATCACACGTGTTGTGATATGCAAAACGCTCAAAAATACAACATACTCGAAAATTAAGGCACTGAAAAGAGCTGCGATCGAGCGGCTCCCATTGAAAATAATGGAAACATTATACCACAATTAGCGTAGTGCTAAATCGTGGTAAAAAGTCTATGTGAGGGAGGCCTTAAAGGGGTTGTCTGGGACTTTTACTAATGAGAACTGCTTCCCTGAGGATAGATCATATTTATTATTACAAAAACACAAATATATCACCACAATTATAATCATCCGTATAATAAATTTAACAATTTTCCCACTCCCCAAATATGCCACAAAAGATTTATTCTACAATATATTATATATATATATTATATATATATATATATATATATATATATATATATATATATATATATATATATATATAATAAAAAGAAAAAAAAAATCAAGCTCACATACAGCTACAACACTGATGTAAAAACTACTTCATTTACCCCCATGAAAAGTTAGTTAATAAGTTTTATGTACCCCAAAATAGTGCCATTGAAAAACACAACTTCTCTGCAGAAAATACAGCTATGTCAATACTTAAATTAAAATAGGAGAAGTTTTTATCTCTGAATGTGATGACACGAAAGGTTCTTAGGTCCTTAATAGAGATGAGCGAGCCTACTCGGCCGCGCCCCTTTTTCGCCTGAGTACCGCGATTTTCGAGTACTTCCATACTCGGGCGAAAAGATTCGGGGGGCCCCGTGGGTGAGTGGGGGGTTGCAGCAGGGAGTGGGGGGGGAGAAGGAGAGAGACAGGGCTCCCCCCTGTTCCCCGCTGCTACCCCCGCTCCGTCACGCCTCCCCCCGCCCCCCGAATCTTTGCACCCGAGTACTGAAGTACTCGAAAATTGCGGTGCTCGATCGAAACGAGTAGGTTCGCTCATCTCTAGTCCTTAACCCTTTCCAATCCAATTTGTATCCTGGTTTTCCTAGGGGGCTTACTCTTTTTCTGCCATTCTACAACGGCGCTATATGCTGGCTAAAGCCAGTACTGCATGAGATGACACGTTGGATAGGCTCCGACAGCAGAGCGGCTGGCAATATACAGTAAGAGAACCCCGACGGACGTCTTCCAACATCGGAGCTGTACAGCCTTAAATCATAATGTCTTCAGACATCAGACAGTGGATTGGAAAGGGTTAAAGCATCATATCAAGTTCATGCTGGAAGCATTAACCCGACACAGGGGGATATGTCTGTTGCCCCCGTGGTAGTTTTCATTCACAATAACAATGTCCATCGATCCTCTGCGACTTCTCATGGCCATCACACATTGTGCAAGCTGCAAGACAGAGGTTGGCTAGAATCCCTCTTCACCTCATCATTAAGACCTCGGTACATGATGTGGTTTTATGGGGAAATATTTAGGTATTTTTTCTCCCCCACAAAACCCCAAGTATTTTTATGTGGTATGCATATAAATCCTTCATCGCTGAGTCCACGGGTCATAGAGTAAACAGACTGAACTACAGACTGGGAGAGTTCATATGGGGACAAGATAAGCCGGACAGCTTGAGGTGCGCTTGTAACACGCTCTTCTGAGTCACGGTGTGGCTGAGAATAAATGTATCTAACAGATGATGAAATTAAAGGTTTGTTTATTTCCTCTTACCTTGAATAAGCTGAGGGTTTATTGAACCATGTATAATCCGATCCACAGCAGAGTTGGATGGATAGGTAGTTGCCGGGACTTCGGAAGGTATGAGGACGGGCCGATGAGTCTGAGTAAGGACTGACTGGCATATACTGCACACTCCGGGCACGGAGCAAACTTCAGTCTGGCAGGGAAGGATCTGACTGTTTGATATGGTCTCCTGAAATTAGGAAAAAAGTTGAAATCAATGGTAAAGTGAATCAGTGAATATAAGTAGATACCAATTGGTCATAAATCTACTATTACTGTAATAACAAGTCATAGCATTCCCAGTAACTGCATTTACCCAGATAGGGATTGCCACTCAACACTCAGACTTTTGAAGAAGAGCGGCTTTACATAGGACTTTACCAGGTGAAAAAAAATTGCTCAAAAGAGCAATAGTTGTCCCATGAGTCCTTAGTGAGTAGTTGCTTAGTAGTCAATAGCCACTTTGAATCCGCTTTCCTGCTCCCCGTTTGGCTACAGGGGGCAAGAAAAGGAATCCCCGCGGCAGAGCGGTTCGGTCTCTGGACGGAACCAAACAACGCCGGATGGACGCCATTAACTATAATGGAGTCCACCTGCTTGTTTTTGGGATGAAAAAAAAAATGCTGCACGCAGTGCTTTTTTCGTGCGGCATTTGCAACCAGATCTGCGATGGAACATCCAGGCGGAGGGTCTGATATAGATGTTAAGCCTGTCTAAGGCCCAATGCACATGGGAGCATTTTTGTTGTGGAATCTGGAGCGGGCGTCTGCCTCCGTATTTCGCAGCAATGACCCTACATAACATGCAATGCAAAAAAAAAGATTCTTCATGCACATGAGCGGAAACCAATTGCGGTTTCCGCTCGCAGATGAAAAATTACGTAAGGGCCGCGTATTCCACAGCAAAAGCAGAAGTTTAAAAAAAATGATATCTGTACTGTGCATGTCCAACGGCGAGCCATGCAGACCAGCCACAGTACAGAGAACCTGGAAGAAGAGAGGTACGCAGGGTCATGCGCTGTGGTCGAAGATGATCTGTGTGCCTGAGGCCTAAGACTGGATTTACAGGAACAAGTGCAATGTAGGTCAGTGAAAAACTGACCCTTTTACCTGTGATTTGATTTCGATTCTCCTGCGTATTAGGATGTGTTTTTTAGATAAAAATGCACGTTTTGCATCAGATTTAAATCTGTGTGTTATACGTGTGGAAAATGCATAAATAAATAAATTTAGGGGGAAAAAAAAAAAAAAAAATCACATATGGCCCAATAGTAAAATGAATCACACGCTCCCATATAAAGTAATAGGAAATTCTTGCAGCAGAATCACAAAAAAAATAGTATTTGCTGGGATTTTTCAATCTCGGACTATTGGTCCAGAAGAGAAAAATTGCTCATGTATATTAACCCATAGAATTCGTTTTTAACGGTAATATGTTTATTTTTAAACTGCACTCTGCCAAAAAAAATGAAGCACCTAGTAGGAGTTGTCGGTATGCAGTTACATCTCAGGCAGATATGCAAATGATGAGAGTTGTGGGGTGATTAGATGAACAGGTCTTGCCAACCAAAAGTGGTTCCACCATGGCCTGTAAAAAGGCTCCCAGAGGCTACTTGTATGTTGTGACTTCTTTTTCCACTTGTGTAGAGCTTGTTGACCACTAGAAAGTTCTATGTCTCAGTAGAAGAGATTTCACCTCGTTACCAGAGTCTGAGAGGGGCGCATTATTGGAATGTGAGAAGCTGGATGGTCGTATCAACGAACTGCCACCACCCGGGCTGTTCTGACCAGACTGTTAGGAGGGGTTGGGACCAGTGGATGTGTGAGGGGCCCTCACACAAGGAGACCAGGTTCAGGACACCCTCCACAGACCAACAGTAGAGAGGATCGTCTGATCACTCGACAAGCAAAGGCAGCTCCAACTGTTTCATGGACCACCATCCAGAGACAGGAGGCACCATAGTTACATGCCCCTGTGTCTGTTGGAGCTATTTCTGGGCAATGAAAAAGATATTCACAGCACCACACACACAAAAAAAACTGAAATAACTGTGGGAGTAAGTGGCTGTGGACGCCTACCCAGGATCCGGACAGCAAGGACCCTCCAAAATGTCAAACAAGAGTGATGGTGTGGCAGCACGCAGGAATCCAATCAACTTTCAGATAGTTTCCATGTAAAAATCCAGAATTTATTCGAATCCAATAAATTTACAGACGCGACGTTTCGACCATTATGCTATGGTCTTTGTCGAGCTTGACAAAGACCGTAGCATAATGGTTGTGACCTCGCATCTGTAAATTTATTGGATTTGAATAAAGTCCGATTTTTACATGGAAACTATCTGAAAGTTGATTGAAAACCATTTCCGGGCACCTGGCTGAAGGACATTTGGTCTTGGTGTCATGAGTGATGAAACTGGACTGCTATGGAGTGGAAGCAGGTTGTCTTCAACGAGTTTAGTTTGGGCATGAACAACGGCCATGTTCGCATTCTGAAAGCCAAGATGGGTGGAGGAGGAGTGAGTGCGCTTTGCTGTGGAGCAGAATACTGCCCCTAGTGCTGGTGTGATGGCCTGAGGGGCTATTGCAGATGAATGCTCGGCCGCACACAGCAAAAGGGTCACAGGAATGCCACCACAACATTGTCACACTTCGTGGCCTGCCCAGTCGCCAGATATATCGCCAACAGAACATGTATGGGACTGCAATAAATCACTTTTCCACAATAAATTATCCTTTTGCTCCAATTTTGTAATGACTTATATCAGAGGCGTAACTTGAAGCTCCTGGGCCCCAATGCAAAACTGTAAAGGGGCCCCCAACTATAATGCTTTATTCATAGTACTGGGCTCCCTATATGGAGAAGAGAGGCCTTATGGGCCCCCTAAGGCTCCTGGGCCCGGGTGCAACCGCATCCCCTGCATCCTCTATAGTTACGCCCCTGACTTATATCAACATCACAATCACGCATATAAACTTTAATTCAATTCCGACAACTCCTCCTAGGTGCTTGATTTTTTTTCACAATGAGTGTATAATACTTATCCTAAGGCAAAAGGAAGGATTAGTAAAACATAAGAAAGAACATACGGTATAGTCATGGTGCATAGTGACGTCTGGTACTGGGGTATTCTCAATGTCTGTGTTCTGCCTCCCAGCAGTATCCGCGATGTTGGTAATACTTGGATTTAGCACAGGCTGTTGAATACCCATGTCATCTGGATTCTCCTCTGGCACAATATGACTGGAGCTTGGTGCTTGCACTTCTTGTTCACCTACAACTTTAGGGATTTGGTGCATGGTTGTCTTGATTGCATTTATGTCATTAGTTACGGAAATGATACTTATGCCTCCACTCATTTGTTCATCGGAGGTCTGTTTAGAAGGAAAAGTGTTCGAACTCACGTTTTGTCTCTGTAACACATCCAGATGTTGTGTCACCAGATCTGCTGTGTTGTCTTCTACATCTGGGTTAACTATTTGAAGGCACTGAGTGACATCCAGCTTGTGTTTTCCTGAGGCGACAGGATCCTGTTGTACATGAACTACATCTGTGCTCATATCTATTGGACCATCTGTGCCGTTGTTAGAGCCGTGCTCCATATCAGTCTCTCTTGTACTGGTAGGACCTTGTACATCGGTGGGACCTTGTGTTAAACCAGATTCTTCTGTGCCCTTTTCCAGTCTATTCCGATTGCCCGTTGACTCCACTCGTTCAATGCCACCAGGCCCTTGCTTCTGGGATGTAATTTCTTCTGAAGTCAGTTTAATGAAACCAGGTGAACTTAGGTTTAGCTTGAGTCTATCTGTTGAGTTGGTGGATTCTTGTGGTGCAGAAGGCATCTGAGGTTTTGGTTGGCTAGTGCCCTCTTCTTCCATCAAAACAACAATGGCTTCATGTCCCCCATCAAGGCTTTTTTGCTCTAGTATGTCTACATCTTTCTCCATTTCAACACCTTGGATCTGTGAACAAAATATACGGCAGCAGGTTTTATAACATACATTCAAAATGCAGACAAAAAGTTACTGCACATCATTTTGTAAAATAAAATAGTACAAAAGATAAGAAGAGTAAACATTTCTTCCGTTTAGTTGTACACGAATACACTTGTTTGACGACAGCCATGGTTAGTGTATAAAGATGTGAAGAAGAATTTGGTGGATTGAAAATGGCACAAAATAATGGTTCACCTTCTACGGGACCTAAGGAAATTGCAGTTTAAAGGGGTTTTCTAGGCAAAAACTATTGATGATCCAGAATAGGTTATCAATAATTAATTGCCGAGGACCTGCCGCTCAGGATCCCTGGCGATGACCTGATCACCTGGCCTGCTGTCAGTGCAGAAGGGCTGGATGTCATCATAAGGGACGGCATTGGAAGTGCCATAAGCTGGCTCCACTCTCACTGAATTCAATGGAATTTGACATGGCTATTACGCCGACGCAGCCATTACACTTCAGACCCCGAGGATGGAAGCAGAAGTGCTGGAAGTGTAATAGTCGCTTCAGCTCCCATTAATTTCAATGAAAATGAAGCCAGCTATGGCACTTCTGCTGCCAGCCCCTATGACTACGTCCGGCTCCACTGCACTGAGAGCAGGCCTGGCAATCAGCTCGTCGTCGGGGATGTCAATCAGCAGGTCCCTGGCGATAAACTATTGATGACCTAGCCTGATGATATGTCATCAATAGTGTTTGACCGGAAAAAAACCTTCAAGGTGTGGTTGCATCAGAGACAGCCCCTTTCAAAATGCAGTCCCCAAGATGATCAGCTGAATGCCCCGGGTTCTGTTCCCGGTAGCCGCAAATAATTGATTTTGCCGAGACAATCGCAGTCAGACAAGCATTTCTTCTGCGGGGCTCAATGCAAGGAAACAGTATTATTACATGGTGGACATTCAGATACAAGACTGTCAAGTATGTCAGAACAGCAGCCATTCATACAGAGCAAAGTCAGTACAGGAAGACAGGTGTAGAACGACTGTGAGCTTGCAGAAAGATGCCCCATAAGGGGTACGGTACTCCAGTATGAGCAGGTTTATTAACCCTTTCCAATCCAATTTTGGATTCAGGGTTTCCTAAAAGGCTTTCTCTTTTTGCTGTTATACAACGGAGCCATCTGCTGGCTAAAGCCAGTGTGTGTGCACCTGAGAGGCTCCGACAGAGGAGTGACTAGTAATAGACTGTAAGAATACCTTGTCGGACATCTTCTGACATTGGAGCTGTACAAGCTTTAATCAGAATGTTGGAAGACGTCAGACAGTGGATTGGAAAGGGTAAAGGGAACTTTATTACTGGAAAAACTATGCGATAACCGTAAAACAGTGGGCACGGTATAGTATGTGCAAAGGAGGGAAGAAAAAAATGAGTACATGGCACAACTTTCCATGTAGGAAAAAGGCTCAAAAAGTAAGGCACAATTGTGGCATGGGTTGGGGGCACTGTCTCAGTGTTCAGTGACAAGGAGACTCCCCACGGGGAGTAAAGAATCTCCGCCATTCGATGAATGGACAAGCGCTGCCTGTGATTGGCTGAGCGCTGTGACCAATCACAGGCAGTGCTCAGCTGTCATTTAATGAATGGCTGAGCGCTGCCTATGATTGGCTGAGTGCTCAGCTAATCAGACGCAGCCCTTTCATCCCCGCCTGCTGAAAGAACTTCATTACAGTGAGGGGACTGAAGTGGCTAGAAGCGCAGAGCCCCTGGCAGCGATGGAGAAGTAAAGAGTTTTTTATACATTTTTCGGACCCCTCACTTGAGTATAAGCTGGGGGGGGGGGGGGGGGGGGGTGTTCAGCATATAAAATGTGCTGAAAAAGTCGGCTTATACTTGAGTACATACGGTAATACTATTTTTGCTTTCCTCTCTGCTTAGATTGGTAGTCTGAAACAGGATGTTGGATTTAGAAAACATGATTTGCAGAAAGTTACTGAGAGATTTTCTAAAGTAGAAATAAGTATTAATAAAATGGAAGAAAAAAATGTTCCTATGATTGATACAATTAGTAAATGTGAGCAGTTTATATGTTTATCTTTGCAAAATGAAGTAGATGATCTAGAAAATAGATTGAGAAATAATTCGCAACTGGCAGCAAAATCATAGAAAAGGTGGAAGTATTGTATCCGAGAGAATTTTTTGAGGGAAGGCTGAAATCAATTATTAGGGAAGATACTTTGTCAGCTTTCTTTGCTGTGAAAGGGCTCCTAGAGCTCCTGCTAAACCGCCTCCACCTGGTGCCACGCCGAGAATGGTTCTGAAAACTCCTGTATTATAAAGATTGGCACATTATTTTAAAGAAAGCAAGACAAGTGGTAGACGGTCATCCTTCAGCTGTCCTTCCAGATTATTCTGTGCACATACAAAAATGACAGATGCAGTTTCAGGATGTTAAGAGGTGGTTACGGCGTTTAGAGATGCCTTATGTTATTTTATATCTGGCACAGCCAAGAGCTGGGATGCAAGGGGAGACTTTGATAATTCTAGGGATGCGACCTTCGGGATTGAGAAACACGAACAATATTTATAGAACAGTGATAAGTAGTTATTTTTATTAGTGGATTATTGGTAAAACATTTGACCGCCTGAAATGAGATTATTTGTTAGATAGGTTGGATAGTCCTAGGTACTGCTCTTTAGTATTTGTGACCTTACTATGATATTAGGACTTTTTTGACCACTATGACTATGTCTAGGTGATTAGAGCCCTAGGGAATATTGGTAGGTATGGGGTTTGGTGTAGCGGGGTATTCTTGCTCTCCTTCTCTTTCTCCTCCTGCATGATAAGCCGGAATTTTAAAGCTATCTGTGTAAAACATAAATGATACCATTTACCATGGTTCAAGAGGTTAATATAATTTTATGGATTCTACCGATTATGAGGGACAAAACTAGAAGAAATGCAGCTCTTTCATCTATTCAACAATTTCAATCAGCTATTGTTTGTCTATTAGAAAACACATTCAAAAGATACTATACACTTGCTTTACTATTCTGAAAGGGCACATTCTTTTCATTCTATGTACAAGTAATTTCTGTAGAGTAAAGGCTTATTTACATGCAAAGGCAATCTTTCCAAAGATTGACAGTTTTAGCGATCATTTTGCATAAAGTACTAATGGGCACTAATGCCCATTAGTACTTTACCAGCTTAATTTACATGCAAATGAGCCTCCCGAAGCTGCTTTCAGAACTCAGCAGGTGGTCTGAGCTCTGTAATTAGCTCCTTTGTTCTTGCAAGGGCTGTCATGGACTGATGGTATGAATACAATGTAATCAGCCGCTCCTGTGCAGAACACAGTGTGCAGTCCATTTTCTCCCACTGGCTGCAGAGAGAATACAATTTTATCTCTAGCTCCCGTGGAGAACACAGTGTATGGTCTGAAGAATGGTTTTTAAGCTCACCTAAAAATCATCGTTCAGGTGAAGAGTACACGATGGGAGCATTTATAGGCACCAATTATCGCTCATATGCCATCGTTTTAACGAACTTTAAGCGAAAATCATTGCGTGTAAATGGGCCTTAAGTGGATGGATTCATAAAAATCTCTTTTAAATTGGAGTCATCTTTTGTAGATTCTATGGAGAGATTAGTTTGTCTTAAATGTATTATTGGGCAAAATAAATATTTTTTGGTGGAAATATAAATCTTGTTATTTGTATAGCGCCAACTTATTACGCATCACTTTCAGGTAATTCTTATTACCTCCCACCAAGCTGGGTACTCATTTTACCTCGGAAGGATGGAAGGCTGAATTGACCTTGAGCCAGTTACATGAACCATTCGGGGTTTAACTTGCAACCTTCAGGTCGCGAGCGAGAGCTTACACTCTGCGTCACACGTGGCTCTAAAATATAGCTCTCCTCTCTATTCCAGCAAATGTATTTTGAATGTGATTGAATTTGTAGCTATATCCTTAATTAATAATTAATATTCCTACATTAATTGTGGCCGATTTTAATAACTGTCTGGATCCCCGTTTGGATAGATTTAATAAAAGGCCCTATAGGGGCTTCTCCTTCCCGTTTATTAATGGAATTACGTTTATAGGTGATCTGTGAAGGTTGAAAAATCGAGATGTTCGACAATACTCTTGTTATTCCAGTTCACATAATATACTTTCTAGAACAGATCTCCCGATAGGTAGTTCTATCTATGCCTCCTTATGTTCGTAGAGTGGAATATCTCCCACGAGCTGTATCTGATCATTCTCCACTCTATTGCTCTTTGATTATGAATGGTGGGGGATTTGGTTCAGATAGAGTTTGGTGGTTAAATCCCTTTGTGGTTGAATACTAGAGCGGATGAGGCTCTATTGAAATGTTTTCAGATTAATACTAGCTCTTCCTCAGTGTCTATAGAATGAGATGCTATGAAGGCATTTATACGTTGTAGTTATTATACACAGATTAGCCTACATAAGACTAAATCTTGGAATGTCATTATGGCCCTTCAGCAATGAGCTTTAGATGCAGAGAGTACCTATGTTCTCCTACTAATCAGGCGGAAATTAATTGGAAAGAGGTACACAGTCTCAACTTGCAGATCATCTGAGAGGTGCTGCAAAAAATAATCGTCTTTTTATGAAGCGGAAGATCTTTGAAGAAGGGGCAGCAGGGGGTTGTTTTTTGGCTTCTATAATTAAGGCACAGGAATCATCTTATCCCTTATCATCTTGCAGCATGGGAAGGCCTGATAATTTTCTGGTTATAAAAGAGGATGAAATTTTGGAGACATTTTTTTTTCTATTTTAAAAACCTGTATGCTTCTAAGTAAAGTGTGGATTGTGAAGATCTCTATGAATATTTGGCTCGGGTGGAAATTGCCCGTTTTGTCTGATGATCAGAGAGCGGTATCAGTGGCTTCTTTCACATTGAATGAGTTAAGTAGCAGCACTTCCTAATGAAAAGTCGCCTGGGTTGGACGGTCTTCCAAATTACTTTTTTGTTTTAAGCGCTACAAGGATATACTTCTGCCACATTTATTGACTGTGCTTAATGAATCACTGCATGAAGGCATACTTCCACCATCAATGAGAGATGCTGATTGTTTTAATTTCTAAACAAGGAAAGGATTTGTCTCTCCCCGATTTCTATCATCCAATATCTCTGTTGACCACTGATGGTGAAATCTTGGTGAAGGTCAAGGTCTGTTGACCTTGACCTATATCTTTGTTGACCACTGATGGTGAGATCTTGGTGAAGGTCAATAGATTACTTTTAGTAATCATTAATTTAATACATGAGGATTAGTCTGACTTCATGCCAAACAAATCAACTGCTATTAATTTAATTAGGTTATATCTGAATCTTCAGGCAGATCATTGAGTTTGGACTGTTTTTTCATTCGATGCTGCCAAAGCTTTTGACAGTGTGGAGTGGAACCGTTTGTGGGCAGTTCTTCATAGGATGCATTTTGGTTAAAAATGTGTGCCATGCGTTAAACTAATCTATTCAATGACAGGGGTAAGAGTGAGAGAAAATGGTTGTATCTCTGGACGGATGGTGCTGCAGAGGGGAACAAGGCAGGGGTGTCCCCTCTTCTCTTTGCCCCCTTGTCCCGTCTTCGCTTTGCCTTGGCAATTCAGCCCCTGGCTGGTTTGACATGGCAATCACCCAATATAGTTGGATTGCACTATGGAGAAATCGAGGAATGTATCTAACTATATGCAGATGATCTGTTGTATACGGGGCATGTGAGTAGATCATGGAGTCATGTCAATTTTTAAAATATATTTGGTAGGAGATGTCGGGTCTCACTATTAACTGGAGAAAAGCTGTAATTCTTCCTTTAGATCCATTGTAGGTAGACTATTCATTGGAATATAAACAGTTACAAAAAGTGAAGGAATACAAATCTTTGGGAGTTGTGGTATCTTCTAAGCCTAAAGACTGTATTTCTATTAATCTGCTTCCATTGATACGAAAGTTTGATGATAAAGGTCAAGGTCTGGAATTGTTTACATTGCCGATAATTGGCAGGCAAAATCTTATCAAAATGCTTTTGATGCCAAATCTCCTTTATTTACTTAAAAATTCTTCTATTTGGATGCCATCAAAATATCTCTTTAGACTCTATATGATATTTAGAAGTTTATTATGGAATAAAAAAAATCAGCTAGAATGAAACTGGAGACCCTACAAAAGGGATAAATGGTCTGAAGGGTAGGCAATTCCAAATACTTGGGTATATTTTCTGGTGGATAGTTCACATTGAGTGCTGGTTGCAAAAGCTGATGAGATAGCAAGGCGAGAAGGTGGAGAAGGGTCAAGGTTGTTTTTTTTTTGTGTGTGTGTGTGTGTATGTGCCTTATTTTGGGGTGGCAAAATTATGAGTTGCTTAAATATAATTATTATGTATCAACTGTATTATCTGCATACTCGCTAAGGACAATTACTCGATCGAGCATTGTCCTTAGCGAGTGTCTCCCTGCTCGGAAAAGGTTCGGCTGCCGGCGTGGGTGAGAGGTGAGTTGCGGCAGTGAGCAGGAAGGGGGGGGGGGGGGGGGAGACAGAGATCTCCCTTCCGTTCCTCGCCGCTCTCCCCAGCCGCTCCCTGCCCGCCGCCGGCAGCCAAACCTTTTCTTCCAAGCGGGCAGGTACTCGCTAAGGACAATGCTCAATCGAGTAATTGCCCTTAGCGAGTATGCTTACTCATCGCTACTAAAGATCACAAGATGCTATAGATTTTTCCTGCATTCAGGCATTAATACGCATGTATCAAGCATATTTCACTGCGTATTTACGTGATACTGTTGACTTTAATGTGCAATACGGATCAAAAAGGGACATGCTGTGATTTATTTTTTACATGTGTGAAAAACACGTTTGAATAGCCTAATGCAAATCAATGATGTTTAAGCTGTTCATATTATGTGCATAAGCCTTTATAAATGGCTCTTTGCAGGCAACCATAATGCTAACGTGGCCCTCGGTGAAAATGAGTTTGACACCCCTGTCCTAGACCATGCCAGGAAAACGCTCCCCAGGCCACGACATTACCACCAGCCTGTTGAATCCCAAACGGTGCACCCTTGGAATACGGCTCTATGCTATTTATCCCAGATGTAGACCCAGCCATCCATATGGTTTCAGCAGGAAATTGGACTCGTCAGGTCCATTGACATCTTTCCTGAGCCCACGTTGGGCGTTGTCGGCAATAACGCATGGTCAGCAGGGGCTCCCTTTTTGATCTTCGGCTATGGAACCCTGGTCAACAGAAGGTACGCAGCATGGTCATTGTGGAAATAGGTGAAGTTAGACAACTGTTGTACTGCTGGTTCAACTGGTCCACTGTGCCATGTCATTGCTGAGAAACCAGACATGGCACCAGATGCTCGCCTCTAGGATCAACCACACATGGCCTGCGGCGGTGTGATCTTCTATCGGATGGCTGTCCATGGTTCACCCAGTTTTGGTACTCCAGAAATACTGACAATACCCTACCGGGCACCAAGAATCTGCCCATGGTTAAAAAAAACAAAACAAAACACTTAAGCCACCATGTTTTACCCATGACCGCTAAACATTGCCCACTGCAGTGTAAAATATATTATCTCAGAGCAGATTGTGATGCGCCCATCACGTAGTACCACATTACTGATCATAAGAGGTCACACCCCAGCTGTTCCTAATGCAGTGATCGTTCTGTGTAAACTATAAGTAAACATACAATACTTTGCCGTGGTTTCACCATGGTAGTGATATTTTGCCTTCTGGTTTTGCTGTGGCACAAACATTAAAAACTCACAAGTTTTTGGTCAGGCTCACACCATTCAATGCCATGTTTTCATAGAACAGGATCAGAATGTAGCACCTACATAGCCAGAGCAAACATGGATATACATGTCTTGTCTCTTTGTACGCCTTCCAGGTCTGTTATGTATTTATTATTAGCACAACCGGAACAAGGGGGCAGATGAAACATTGTTTCTATAGAATGATCCGTAGGGGTTTTCCATAATGATGTCCTGTGTCTGGTTTTGTATGACAACCATCTAATACGTATGTGAATCACTGCTGAGGAAGTGATCCAGTCGCAGGTATGACTCAGAAAAGTCACCACCCCTCCCCTATCTATATACGGGTCTGAACGAAACATTACGTCTTATTTACAAACATTTCATCTCGTATTAATAGCCATTAGGAACTGGTTGTGATTCATCCAGAAGTGAATAGGGAAAGGGTTACTGTCTGTGCTTATACAAAAAAAACTAAATTGGGGAAGATTAAAAAATGTGATAGAAGAAGGATCTGATCCAGGACTCAATACATAAAATGCCACCAATCTCACAGTTAAATGAATGACCCATCTGACATATCTCACAGAGATGCCTTAAAAAAAGGAGCAATGTGCAAAGCCATTGTGTACACACCAGTGAGCTTGTACTGAGAACAAGCCTGAGGGACTCACCATTGAGAATGTGCTTGTTAATGTGCTAATAGGAGCTGCAGACCCCAAATATTCCCATTTTAAGTAACAGGACATGCTTGACGAAGCCCTCCATTAGCCCTGGCCAAAGCTGAGCTCAGATATCCCCATCGGTGTGCATTCTGCCCATTGTACGACTCGTGCCTGCAGATGAAATTTATTTACCTCAGTGGAGCAAGTAATATGGTAATCGCTACTGGCATTTATGCATGCATTCAAAAAGTAACGTCTTCCAAATAAAAATGACAGAACGCAGACGAGGCGGGGGGATGTCACAAACCCTCTCCTGCCCATTACAGAGAAGCCGCGGAAAGTGAAGCCCAGAAAATGAACATAGAAGGTCGGGGTTGAGGATTTACAATACCTACTCACTCTGTTTTTTAACATTGTAAATGCAATTTTTTGCTTAATCACATGAAGATCATGGTTTATATATCATTCATAACCCATAATCTAATGAAATGGTGAGTTGGTGTTACTAGGGGGGAGCTGGAGGACCGAAGCTGTTCTGATAAAAGAGAGTATAGGTTTATGGCTGAGGCTCCATTCACACCGGCACTGGACTTTCTGGTACTTTTGATGGCAAGAATAACAAATCTGCGGTCCTTTTCTTTACCCCCAAAAAATAATAGACCTCAGACAAACCCCAATAAAGCCAATGAAATCGTTCAGAATTCATCTGTACCCGTTTGAAACCCTATTTGGTATAGAGACATGATTTGGTTATAATCAGAAGTAGAGATGAGCGAGTATACTCGCTAAGGCAAACTACTCGAGCGAGTAATGCCTTAGCCGAGTATCTCCCCGCTCGTCTCTAAAGATTCGGGGTCCAGCGCTGGTGACAGGTGAGTTGCGGCAGGGCGCGTGGGGGGGGGGGGGGGGGTGAGAGATCTCCCCTCCGTTCCTCCCCGCCGGCCCCCGAATCTTTAGAGACGAGCGGGGAGATACTCGGCTAAGGCACTACTCGCTCATCTCTAATCAGAAGCCATGATGCTAGGGTGAATATAGGCTAAGCTGGAAAGGGTTTTGGTCTAAGTTTAACATGATCAGCACCTACACCAACGCGCCAAAAGTCATGGGATAGCAGTAGAGATGAGCTAACACCCAAACGCTCGAGTCCGCGTTATTTGAGTCGAGCTTTTCGTAAAATTCGAGAGCTCTACTCGATTAACGAAACCCATTGACTACAATGGGAGACTCGAGCATTTTTGTATGTGGGACGCCAGGTGCCGAGCTTTTTTTTTCTTTCCTAGATTCGTCTCTGACTCTCTCTCTCTCCCCAGACCAAAAATTTGCCAATGACGTGCGCTGCGTCGCGGCAGGGGTGGGGGTGGGGCAAAACAGGCACGTCACAGCGAGGAGGAGCCAAGAACTGGGGCAAGGGGCGAACATGGCTTGATGCTCGTTCGAGTAATGAACACCATCAAGTACGCTAATACTCGAACGAGCATCAAGCTCGACAGAGGACGTTCGCTCAACTCCAGATAGCAGTACATAAAATTGTTTTTGAAGTAGTTTGACCTCAGGTGGTAGCTTGTAAATGCTCACAGCAGTATAAGCTGTGAATTATTGGAATTCAAACAAGGCATAATGGTAAGTGCCAGGCAGATGGGATGGTCTATTTCCCAGGTTACGTGGGCATTTAACATTCCTCCAACCACAATGTCACGTGTGTAACCAGAAATACGTTATGGAAGGCATTACCATCCACAGTGGACAGCATAGTTGCTGCACATGGGTGCTTTATCATCGCAACCATCTACATCTGGCTAGAATTGTATGTGCGAACCTAGAAAAGACTCTGGCAGAAATAACATCCACAATTAATACAGGAGGCCCTAAAAGATATCCCACAGAGCAACATTCTTTAGCTTCCATGGGCTATGGGAGCAAAAGACCCACCTCTGTTAACACCACAACAGACAATACCTCATCTGGACTTGTGAGGTTGCTAACTGGCTCCTAGCGGACTGGCAACATGTGGCATGATCTGATGAATCATGGTGCCCATTGTTTCGAGCAGATGGTAGGATGTGTGTGTGGAGCAGACCCCATGAAGACATGGACCCAGGTTGTTAACAAAGCACTGTGCAGGCTCTTGGTGGTTTCATACAGGTATTGGATATGTTCTCACAGCATGGGTTGTGTCTAGTGATGAGCGAGCATACTCATTAAGGACAAATACTTGAGCGAGTATCGTCCTTTTTGAGTATCTGCCAGCTCGTTGGCAAAGATTCGGGTGCCGGCGGGGGTGATTGGTGGGTAGAGAGAGAGAGAGAGAGAGAGAGAGAGAGAGAGAGAGAGTAAATATGTTACTAGTATGTCATGTGGTCTTCATAGTAATCTATTAAAGGGGTTGTCCCGTGCCGAAACGTTTTTTTTTTATTCAATAGGCCCCCTGTTCGGCGCGAGACAAACCCAATGCATGTGTTTAGTACTTACCCGAATCCTCGCGCTGCGGCGACTTCTTCCTTACCTTACTAAGATGGCCACTGGGATCTTCACCCACGATGCACCGCGGGTCTTCTCCCATGGTGCACCGTGGGCTCTGTGAGGTCCATTGCCGATTCCAGACTCCTGATTGGCTGGAATCGGCACACGTGACGGGGCGGAGCTACGAGGACCAGCTCTCCGGCACGAGCGGCCCCATTCACCAGGGAGAAGACCGGACTGTGCAAGCGTGTCTAATCGGGCGATTAGACGCTGAAATTAGACGGCACCATGGAGACGAGGACGCTAGCAACGGAACAGGTAAGTGAATAACTTCTGTATGGCTCATATTTAATGCACGATGTATATTACAAAGTGCATTAATATGGCCATACAGAAGTGTATAACCCCACTTGCTTTCGCGGGACAACCCCTTTAAGTGTGTGGGAGATTTTCTGTAGCTGTTAAATGCTGCATTGCATTGGACTACATAATTTAGGCTGGCTTCTCACACGCCGGATTCCCGGCAGAAATCTCACAGTTTGGCCGCAGCAAAAAAACGCGAGATTTCCGCCGGGAGAAGCGCTGCTTCAAACCCTGCGGCCCTTAGCCGCGGGTTTTGAAGCGTCCTGGCCACTCGCTCTTCCGCTGCGGCCGGCGCTCCCATAGAGGAAAGCGGGCTGCAGCGGAAGAAAAAAAATGAACATGCTGCGCACAGCTAATCCACGCCACGGCGGATTTGCCGTCCCGTGTGGACGAGATTTCTGAGAAATCTCGTCCACATGGCCGGCTAATCCCGGGATTAGCGGCCGCAGGCGGATTTGCCGCGGCAAAATTCCGGACGGAATTTCCGCAGCAAATCTGCCCCGTGTGAACCCAGCCTTAGGGTTGCATGTGTAGTATCTCGGCAACAATGGATTGGTCCACGATTTTGGACAATTACGGCTTTCAGACGTTGTAGGACAGATTCTACAAGGTGGTGAATATCCTCCATACTGAACTCAACCCATGCCTGCTGTAGCAGCTCCGTTAGTTGGTGCACATTTTGCAGAGAAATGGGAGCAAAATCACACAGCCTTCTCCAGCATATCCCAAACATGTTCAATGAGATTACAGTCCAGCGAGTTTGGGGGTCAGTGTGGAGAATTCATTGTCATATTCCTCCTGCCACTCCCTAGTGATCCGAGCTTGATGAAACAGAGTGTTGTGCAGTTGAAAGATGACAAGGCTTTTCTTTCTAAAGCTCTCCACACATCTTCTGTGCCCACCTTTGGTGGGTTCTCCTGGTTGGCAGTGCCTCCACATTTCTTTTATTCTTCACAGGCTTTTTTTTGGTCTCCAGCCATTCACCTGGGACGAAAACCTCAATTACCATCAGGTTTACTCCACCCCTTTTTCTACTGCAAGCTGCAGCGGAGGCACTGTAGGCACATATTAGGCACTGTAGATAAACTGTGGTCAAAGATCAGAGCTCTGTCCTAATGGTTATGAGCTCAGAAGCAGCTTGAGAGCAAAATCTGAGGAAAAATAAATGGCAGGTAATCACCCCCTGTAGGTACTGACTTACATTTTATTTCAGAACTCCTGACTAGGGGGGGGTCACTTTAACACTTTGCAATCCAATTTTGGATTCTGGGTTTCCTATGGGGCTTTCTCTCTCTACCATTATACAATGGTGCCATCTGCTGGCTAGAGCCTGTACTGTGGTATGGGACATGCTGGAGTGGCCCCCGACAACAGAGCGGCCAGTAATATACAGTAAGAATACCCTGCCGGACGTCTTTCAACATCGGAGTTGTACAGCCTTCAAACAAAGTCTTCAGACGTCAGACAGTGGATTGGAAAGGGTTAATTTTAGTGGGTGTTCTGCCCCACAGAGGAACTAAACAACTTTTTGTCCTGGTTTTGAGTGGCTTTACACAGACAACTGTTGGCCAAAACAATTGGTGAAAACAGCAATTTTCAGTGATACCTTTCCCGTGTCTACAGGTCCTGACAGCTCATAAACAAGTGAGTAGTGTCTTCTCGCTCAGTATAAACAGGCAATGGTTCATCTTTGAATAACTGCCTGTTCACAGTGAATAGAGGTGGGTGGCCAGAAGAGATCTCCAGGGTACTCCGTCTCCAGTCACTGAACAACTAATCACTCCTGTGTGAATCCACAGGAACAATAAGTCATTGGAAGGACTAATAGGTGCTTATGCGCCCGACAGTCATCCTGTGTAAAGGCACCTTTTCCAAAATTAAAAAAAAAAAAAAGATATATACAGATTTCGCCTAGCAGTAGGGCCCTAGTCAGGAGTTTTGCATGTTTTTTTTAGAATTTTTTTAAGGCCCATTTACGCTCACAGATATTTTTCAAAATACTGGAAGATCAGCGATCGTTTTGCATAAAATACTAATAAGCACTAATTGTTATTAGTACTTTATTAGCTTTATTTGCATGCAAATGAGCTTCTGGTAGCTGTTACAGAACTCAGCGGGTGGTCTGAGCTCTGCAATTAGCTCCATTGTTCAGCCACAGGCTCCCTGTGGAGAATTCAGCACCATGGGCAGCAGACACAGTATGTAGTCCTGCTTATCAGCTGTTCTGCCAAAGGATGGTTTTCAGGCAGAACTGAAAACCCTCTTTGGGCAGAAAACTGAAAGATGGGCACATTTAGACACAACGATTATCGCTCAAAAGATAGATTTTGAGCGAATTGTAAGCCATAATCATTGTGTCTAAATGGGCCTTTATGCATCTTTAATAATTTTACTATTTTCCAGGGGCCTAACTATAATAGATACAGAAGATGTAGTCACATCTTAGGGTGCACATAAGGCCCCTCCTTCCCCCATATAAGGAAACCAGTACTATGAATGAAGCATTATAATTGGGGGCCCCATTACAGATTTTACTTTAGGGCCCAACAGCTTCAATTTACACTTTCACCTATCTCCTATAATGTAGTGGTCTTTGGCTGCATCCGACATTATCACTTACCCATATCAATTTAAATAGATATTCTGTATGAAAGAATAGAAATTGTCCCAACAATCATTTTATTCATGGGACATCTCTAACAAAAAGGTATTGTGCAAAGCGGACAAACTTTTTAAGTGCAATTTTTACCAATACCTACAGACTATTGTATATCTATTCATTTCTCAACCCCAGGACCATAATAAGCCAACATCATAACAAAGAATAAGGCGAGAAACATACATATATACATATATGTCACACCATTTAGGTGTTTGTATATCAAAAACCGTACGTGTATTGTGTTGTATGCGGTTTCCGATGATTCCTGTAATTTCTCAAGTGGTTTTGCAATGCTTTCCTGTTATTCATGCTGACTGACGACGCAAAGGTTTTGTCACCCTTATGTAATATTTAGAGAAAAACATATATTCCTCATCTTTACAGTGACTGATGTAATAGTCACATGGACCATGTATTATATAATTACTCATTCATGGTAGCATTGGTCACTTATTCTTCATCTTTAGAGACGTCAATTTGACAGTTTCCTCTGCTGTTAATGGGACAGGTCAGTGGACCTCATCCATTGACAGTGAGCAGAGGTGACCGCCCACTTGACACATTGACAGACAAACAGAAGAAAGTATCAAGAGTCAGCAGGGCTATGCAGCTGGTCCCACTGACATAGATCCAGATAGGGCCTCTTTAAAGAGGTTGTCTCATCAGGAGACGCCTTGGTCAACCGGATATTTTCCCTAAAGGGGCTGCTGCAGGGAAAATGTAGTATTACAAGACTGCCATTCAGAATGGCTCTCCTGAAGAACAAAGACAGCACAAAGTCCAACAGAACAGGATATAAAAGGGTCATAGGAGGAGGGTCCTAGACAGAGTACCCTGCTCTATGACATTCTATGAACAGGGATTGTGATCTTGGCCCAACCCCTAAAAGTCCAATACTAAACACTAATTTTCACAATTTAAATATAAGTACCATGCATAGAAAGCTTGCGTAACTCTGATAAAACTACGTGTCTTGTGCTGATCCACAGTTACAGCCTGTATCCTAGTCTAGAGTTGCATTCACAAGTTTGCAGACTTCCGAGCTGAACTCACCCAACATTTTTTACTTGCTCAGTGGTCCTATGGTGATCACTCTAGTGATTTGCAGCAGGTCTTCACGCAAAATTTGACATGGGTTTTCCACTGCAGAAAATTCACACCAATTCTGCTACGTGTGGATGTACCTTAAATAAGGGAACTCTATCACTGCATTATAGGAGCCAAGCAAAGTTGTTCTGGTGGTATCTGACAACGAGCTGTCAGGATTAGCAGGTGAAAAGTAGCGGAATATATTTATAAAGTTAAGTCCTATTTAAACGGGATGATTATCGCTCAAACGATGGCTTTTGAGTGATAATCGTTGGGTATAAGTAAATGCTACCATCGTTTGCTTTTCGGCTGAATGATGATTTTATGTTGAGTTTAAAATCCATCATTCGGCCGGGCAGGCGATGGCAGGCACTGCACCCGACGATTCTCCATGGGAGCGCTGATAACATTGTATTTAGCAGCACAAAGGTGCTGCATGCAGACAACAGACCACGTGCTGTACTCTGCATACAGCTCAGGGAGACTCAATTTACATGCAAATGAAGCTAATAAGCTGCTAATGGGCATTACTCCCCATTAGCACCTTATGCAAAATGATCGCTCAAACTGCCCATTCTCCCTATCTTTTGAAGGAGTTTAAGTGATCATCTTTGCATGTAAATGGGGCTTTACTCTAATTTTTATGAAAGTTATATCTACATAAACTGTACAATGGTGCTAAACTAGGAGCTTAAGATTTAAATGGAAGCACGTCATTGACTTGACCTAATGCGTTTTGTATATAGCCATCTCAAAAATCACATTTCTCCTCTTGTAGTACCTAAAGGGAATGCATCTGCTCGATCTCTGCCACCAGTGGTCGAGCAAGCTCAAGAATGCTCTACATGTCCAGCATTCGATCATAGCTCAATTTATTGCTATATGTGACCTCAAGTCTATAAAATGTATATATCGATGAAGAAAACAATGAAATCGAGCACCCTCCGATCAGCATGCTGACATGGTGCTTGATTCTGCAATTTTCAGCATGGCATGCTCTCAATGCAGCACTCGAATAAAATATAACAAAACAGGAAAACAATGCCGAAGAACACTTTCATTATGCTCATTATGCATATAAAATGAGTAGAAAATTGTTCTGAGAACCTCATAAGCAGAGTATTGTATACTACAGCTTCCTGCTAAAATCAATTAACCCAGCCATGCTTGTCCCAGGAGTTTATGAACAATGAAGATCCCCACATTCTCATGCATTGTAATAATAGCTATTATTGTGCTTTTTAATCATTTCATTCCATATACCCCAGCATGCATACGCTTGTCAGCAATCCGTGCCATCTACTCCCTAATAAAATGAACGCCAGACCTCCAGCTAGATAAAATAGGTAGAAAGGAGAATGCGATAGACGCAGAGCTGGTGTTCTGAATGTCACATCCTCCTGTGAAGCAACAGAGCTATAAAAATGACTAGACATCTGCTACATGCAGTTATGGTTATCGCTGCTGCCAGCATTGGAATAAATGGTAATTATAAGCTAGATTTAACATCAAGCCTTGTGCCAAGCTGTGGATTGCCAAGACTCCCTGGTGACATGATGAGAGTAGAAGGCTGGCACCTTGTTACACATAGGATGATGCTGGGAGGATTATTTGGGAGATTCCCATTAAGACATTCGATGGACAATACAGAGAAAAAGCTTGTGTCATAAATACTGTATAGTATCAATCTGAAGCTAAGTGAGATGTCAAAGGACGACTGGGGAGCGGGGTAGAACACAGTAACATGGTCTATTATGTCTGGATCATCAACCCGACATTTTTTATATATTATTCATTGAAAGAAGGGAAAGTTTAAAAGGTAACCCGTCATCACCTGTAAGCGCCTTAAGCTAAGTAATGGGCTCATAGGATAGGACCCGAGGATTCTGGGAATATACTTTTTATATGCACTCGGCTCCCCGTTTCTGCAGGGTCTCTCCTGAGTGTGGGTGCATGGCCTCGTCTCTAGAAGTGCAAGCACACTGTCTGTAGTAGGTCAATTTTTTTTTCCCTCCCATAGGAACGAATAGGCAAATCCTGGCCAAAAAAAAAAACAAAAACAGGACTTGCTGCGACTTTTCTGTCTTGGATCATTGATCGGTCAGAGAGAAAAAATTGCTCATATAAACAAACACATTGAAATTAATGTGTTATATGAAAATGTGAATTCCATCCATATTGCTAGCGGAAGGAACTCGCATGTGAAACGCAACCATGTAAATATGGCCTTAGGCTAAAATTCCAATGTTTTCATTTCATGTAGAACCCAAGAGGCAAACTACAAACTAATAACTAGAAGATCTCTGCTGGCAGGCTCGGGTCTACGGCTCACATATGGTGGGAATGTCCATCTGTCCATGCTTTTTGGACTAAATAGTGGATCTTCTAAAGATCATCATGGGAGCCGAACTCCCCAACAAACTTTCAGCCCTCTTATTCTCTAGAACACCAGCCTCTCTGCCGTTCAAATAATTAAATCTTCTTATGCTTCTTCCTTATCACTGTTAGAATGGTGATCCCTATAGACTATGGAAAAGCACTTGTTCTCCATCAATCACAGCTTGGTTCAAAGAAATCCTTCATCTGCAGCATATGGAGGAACTTGTGGCTGAAACTTCTGTAATGTCTGTAGTGTACAGAGAGACTTGATGACCTTCTCAGCCTTCCCCACATACAGATCTATTTAAAGCGACCCAACTTCTTGATACTCACTGCTGATCTCTTTACCCCTTATCTACCGTGCCGGTACCCTATCCCACCTAAGTCTCCATTGAGATTGCTTGGTCCAAACCAGCAGATCTTCAGCTACACTCTTTCTATTCTTCACTTATAAAAGACACTTTGTTATACAATGAGTGAAAGCAAATGGTTTCTATGTTCTCTTTAATAGGCACTGAAACATATGTCATTACTAATGACTATTAGGCTGGGTTTCTATGCTTCGGTAACTGCATGAAATCAAAACCACACCCAACCGTGGCGGCCAATGGCAGAGACGTCAACCTGGGAGACCCTTTCATGGTGTGATGAGTGTAACCTTTGAGGGAGTGGCTAACTTAGAGGGCATATCTAACCTGAAGCAGGAGAGAGGGGCGGAAAAGAGGAAAGGGAAAGAATGAGCAAGTCAAAACTGGAAGAACAAGAAGAAGAAGGAGAGCAAGAATGAGCGAGAGAGAGAGAGAAAGATAGTCCTGCCAAGTGGTCTTGCCAATAATCCTTTGGTATGCTTACTACATGAAAATATTATTGGCAATCCATCATGTTATAGAAAACTTTACCATGTGAAACTACAACTGGCAGTGCTCAGGACGTGCTGAGAGGCGTAGCATAGCAAACTAAAATGCTGTGGACATAGAGACGGAAAACGCAATGACACTAAGTAACTCACAGGTGATGTTCTCTGGTCTCTTTTTCTTCTCTATCTGCTCCAGACCTATATGACTTCTTCCAGCTAATTCTTGCCTCTGTGAAGTTTGTGACCCAGATGTCTTTGGCTCCTCTGAAAATAATAGCATCACACAATGTCACCTGAAAATAGCGCTACTCCCTGTGCCCCATAAGTAACTTGTACTACACTCTGCCGCCACAAACAAACAGTAATCTACATTGTGCCCAGATATAATATATAATACACTCTGTGACTCCAGCAGTAGATAATACGCTATACCCCCAGGAAAATGATACTACAGTGTGCCCCAGAAATTAAGTTATCATTGTTTCTTCCCTATAAGAGCCTGAATCATCATGAAGACGTCTTCCAGCCACAACTCTTTTCTGCACACTTTCGCCATCTTGCTGTTGCCTCCAATGCCCCCCACACATTAATAGTTCTCAACTATGCAGTCCACAAAATACAACCCCAATTCCCAAAAAGTTGGGCGGCTGTGTAAAATGTAAAAAAACATAAGGAAAAAAAGAATGCAATGATTTAGAAATCTCATAACCATATTTTATTCACAACAGAGCATAACATATCAGGAGGTGGAAGGGAGACATTTATCCATTAAAAAAAACTTAAAAATTAAAAAAAATGTTGGCAGCAACACATCTCAAAAAAGTTGGGTTAGGGCCATGTCTACATTGTATACCATATCCTCTTCTTTTTACAACAGTTTGTAAACGTCTGGGCAGTGAGGAGACCAATTGCTGGAGTTTTGGGAGAAGAACATTGTCCAAGTCTTGTCTGATGTAGGATTCTAACTGCCCAACGGTCCTGGGTCGTCTTTCCGGAGTTTTCGTTTCATAATGCGCCAAAGGTTTTCTCTTCATGAAAGGTTTGGACTGCAGGCGGCCAGTTGAACACTCGGACTCTTCTTCTGTGAAGCCATGCTGCTGTGATGGATGCAGTATGTGGTTTAGCATTGTCTTGCAGAAATATGCAAGGTCTTGCCTGAAAGAGATGTCTGGATTGGAGCATATGTTGTTCTAAAACCTCTATATACCGCTCAGCATTGATAGTGCTGATAGTTTCAATATGTGTAAGCTGCTCGTGCCATAGGCACTAATGCTACCCCATACCATCAGAGCCTTTGAACTGTGCATCCGTAACAAGCTGGATGGTCTGTCTCCTCTTGCAGGACACGGCCTCCGTGGTTTCCAAAAAGAATTTCATTTTGATTCATCTGACCACAGAATAGTTTTCTATTTTGCCTCAGTCCATTTTAAATGAGCTTTGGCTCGGAGAAGACGTCAGCGTTCCTGGATTGTGTTGATGTATGGCTTCTTCTCTGCATGATACAGCTTTAACTAGCATTTGTAGATGTTCACAGACAATGATGATTTCTGGAATTATTCCTGAGCCCATGCAATGATTTGTATTACAGAGTCCTGCTGGTTTTAAACTTGATAAGGACCAAGCGACGTGAATTTTGTTTTCCCCTGTAGCTGGGGCTCCTATGATTGTCCCAATTACAGTGGAAAAGTATGAAATAAAAAAAAAATAGTCAATGTGAATGACCTCCAGAGGTCTCCTATGACATCATATTAGAATATTAGTATGTGAGGCTGAATGGAGACAATGTCCATCTAGTTCAGCCTGTTTCAACCCCCCCCCCCCCCTCACCCCCTTGTTGGTCCAGAGGAAGGCAAAAAAAAAACCCAAGCAGGCATTTGGCTCATCTGGAGGAAAAAAAAAAATCCTTCCTGACTCCATAATGGCAGCCAGAGTAATCCCTGGATCAACATTTGAGATCATCAACCCAGCTGGTCACCTAATGGCTATATCCTGTAATATCATAGCGTATTATGGGGGGGGGGCATATCTTTATTTATATAGTTTTTAAAATACAAAATTAACAAATTACCACCGATGCCAACATAAATTGTCGTCATATGTGCTCTGTAATCTGAAACTATATGAATTATATATTAAAGCGTCCGAAACAAAATGAGGATGCATTCCTTTATTTTAGCGTAAATATACAAAATTACCCTCTGCTAAAACTAAAAATCTGGAAAAAAAAATAGTTTAAAAAAGTGTGTCACAGCAGAAAAAAAAACAGCAAAAATAATTTTGGCAGCTTTACATTGGTAAAATCCACCTTACATCTTAAGACCCTTTTAGACACACTGAGAATCGCTTTAAAAAAAAAAAACGCTCAAAGCCGTCTTTTGAGCGATTCTCATTCTGTCCAAATGCATATCATGCAGTTTTCGTGCACGAGTCGTTGGTCGCTGAATTCTAGCTTGCTAGAATTGAGTGATCAGCTGTTATCAGCCTACTGTGCTGATAAGATTCTCTGTGCCTGTGTCCTGCTGTGAATTCACATGTGACCACTGCGCCAATCAGCAATGGTCACATGATCAGATCCTTCCACACCAGGAAGTGACTGGAGGACCAAGAGCCCAAGAGACAGTGCCTGAAACAGCCAACATGGGAGGAACAGAGGAAAATATACTCTTTATTTTTCTGACATGAGCGGGAGGTAGGATAGGATATTGGGTGACATGGGGACCTAAACCCGGTTACTTGATAAGTCTGAATTCAATGGCTTGACAATCTTTCCGGGTATACCTGGCAAGATTGTCTGACCATGGGCCAATGCAGGTGGACAGGCTTTAAAAGCATGCAGTTAGCATAGTGTGGAAACCCAGCTGTCAAAGGTCACTATTTTGTCCAGTGATTGGCTGCAGCAGTCACATGTCCTGGTCAGCAGCAACCAGGAAGTACAGAGTGGCTGTGGGGCAATTTAAAATGTTTTAAAGGTCTTTTTATACTAGTCGCATTTTCAGACTGATGTAACGTGCACCAATTGATTGATGCACATTTAAATTTTCCTTTACATGGGCTGAAAATCGGCTAACGGGGAGGAACAATCACTAGTACAACCGTTTTCCTTCATAGGTTGGTTGTACATCTTCCTCTTCACACGGGAATATCTACAGCCAGTCAGCAAGCAGTCGATGAATGAGCGTTTGCTTATTGACTGGCCCTTTTACACGAGCAGATTGTCAGGTGAACAAACAAGCCTCATAAGCAGGTCGTGTAAAGGGACCTTTAGGCCGCGTTCCCACGGGACGGAAATCTCGCTAAATGTCCGCATGGAAATTCAGCGAGATTTCCGCAGCGGAAAGCAGCATATCTGCCTGTATTCCACTGCGGGAATCTCTCCCCATAGAGAGGAGAGAGTCTGCAGTGAAGACGGCGATACAATTGACATGTTGTGGATTTGAATTCCGTACAGCATGTCGGTGTCCACGCAGCTTGTCCACAGCGTGGACGAGATTTTTGGAAATCTCGTCTACTTTGCTGCCTAGCCTCAGGCTTTAGAATGCATGCGGAATTTCCGAACAGAATGTCTGCGAGGACATTCTGCCCCGTGTGAACCCAGCCTTAGTGCTTTTGTTAACCTGCCATGCCATATGATTTGCCTTAATTATATTCAGAACTTGTTCCTCATTTTGTTTATTCCTGAAATCCCCTAATCTTTCCTTCTTGCATCCATAGTCATAAGCTTTTTTAAAGGAATACTCCCAAGATATGTGATAAACGTCTGATCGGGGGAAGTTTCACCACCGAGACCCCCACCAATCCCCAAAACAGCAGTCCCATGTCTCCCTTTTCTCGTTACAGCGGGGGTTGTTTCTCCCACCCGCAGTGATGTCAGAATGAATGGAGCTGAAGGAAATAGCTGAGTGCTTGTACTCTGCTGTATTCAGCAGTCCGACTGAAAATGAAGCAGCACTGTGCGTGCTTGGATACAGCTCCATTCCATCTCCTCCTTACTGTGGGGGATACAGCAAGCCCACAGTGAGGGATCATTCAGACAGGCGTGTTTATGTGCGTACAATTGTGCAGACATAACCACGCGTCTATTAGAACGATTGGTTCCCTATGCTGTGTTCACATGTCCGTCTTTTACAGGCATGCAAACGAACATACATGCAGAACATAGAACATGCGTGCAGGCATAGGTCTGTGCTGTGTGTCAATATTCCCTGCGGGGAGACCCCTTGTCACTGAACACTGTTACAGCACTGTCACAGTGTTACGTAATGATGGCACTCCCCGAGGGGAAGTAAAGAATCCCCTGCCACAGCTGTGGCAGAGGATCGCAAAGCTCTCTCATTAAATTTAATGGATGGCTGAGCGCTGCCTTTGATTGATGGAGCGCTCCAGCCAATCAGATACAGCCCTTTCAGCAGGCGGGGATTTTAAATCCCCACCTGCTGAAAGAACCTCACTACACTGCCAGGAGATCAAGATGCACCTGGGCTCGACAGCGGCGGAGAGGTGAGTATATTTATTTTTTTTACACGAGCCAGTGATGATTGTCAGGGAAGGGCTTATATTTAAAGCCCTTCCCTGAAAATCACTGTAGGGGTTTCCGGCAGCTCACTGCTTTCAATGGGGCCGCTGGCAACAGCGGCGGCCCCACTGAAGGCAATGGGCACGGACCTGCATTCACCTGTGGTTTGGCACGTCCGTGGATGCACTGATTTGTGCGCGCAAATGCACGCTCATCTGAATGGGGCCTGAGGAGGACATGGAACAGAACATCTCAAAGGTGATACCCTACTGATCAGACTTACCACCTATCCTGAGGATAAGTTATAAAAATTAAATTAGGGTATATGCCCTTTACAATCAATGGGAGTTGTGTCTGCAGTTACAAATTCTGGTCACTACACAGGGGTCGAAGCGATCTGGTTCTGTTCCACTCCTCTACGTGCTGCAGCGCTAAAAGCGGATGCTCAATTAGCTAACCGGCCAGGATTCTGAGCGGCGGACCACAGTCAATCAACTAAAGGCCCATTTACACGCAAAGATAATCAATCAAAAGATTAAGGTTTTGAGCGATTGTTTTGCATAAACTGCTAATGGACACTAATGTCTATTAGCAGCTTCATTTGCATGTAAATGAGCCTCCAGAGCTGTATGCAGGGAACAACAGTTGGTCTGTTCTCTGAATTCAGCTCCTTTTGTGGTAGCATGGGCTTTCTGCTGAATACAATGTAATCAGCAGTTCCCGTGGAGAATTCAGCACCATGGACAGCAAACACAGCAAGCAGTCTGTGTTATTTTCTCTCCAGCAGAACGATGGATTTTATGCTCACCTAAAAATTATCGTTCAGCCAAAGCGTCAAAGATAGGAGCATTTACACACAACAATTATCGCTCAAACGATGGATTTTGGTCCTCAATAGTATTTCCCTGGAAAACCCATTTAACTAATTGAGTTGTTGTTTACTTATAAATGTATTTATCTGAATCCATGTGGCTACAGTGAGGATTCGTGGCATTACAGTCCTAGTTTAAGACTGAGTGCCTACCTGGAACTAAGGGGGACAAGGTCTACCTGCCAGTGGAGCTTCACCCCCCACCCCACTATATGTGAGTAGATTCTCTGTTACTTAAAGGTTTTTCCAATTCTGATCACCATTCTGCTTAGTTCTCTCTCTTCTCTCTCTCCCCCTTCCCCTGCCAGATCAAAAGTTTTCGAATGAAGTGCACTACGTTGCGGCAGGGAGGGGCCAAAACAGGCACATCACAGTGGGGAGGGGCCAAAAGCTGGGGCGAGGTCGAACGTGATTTGATGCTCGTTCGAGTAACGAGCACTATCGAGTACGCTATTACTCCAACGAGCATCAAGCTCGCCAGAGTATGTTTGCTCAACTCTATTCATTTTTCTTTGCATTTGGTATACTGCCCCTGTTGGGGCTGACTGTTGAAGAGATAGCTCACCACTAGAGATAAGCAAGCGTACTTGTTAAGGCAAATTACTCGAGCGAGTATCGCCATTTTCGAGTACATGCCTGCTCGTCTGAAAAGATTAGGGGGCCAGTGGGGATGAGCGGTGAGTTGCGGGAGTAAGCGGGGGGAAGCGGGGGGCCTCCCGCATCTTTTCGGGCAAGCAAGCATGTACTCGAAAATGGCAATACTCGCTCGAGTAATTTGCCTTAACGAGTACGCTCGCTCATCTCTACTCACCACCCTTGGTTCATGAATGGGATTACCAACTCCTAGTTTACAAAAATGTCCATACTTTCAAGAATGATCTTGGATTTAGTGTGACTCTTGGCTGTTGCTCCCGCTTTCCCGTTTTCTTCTACCTTTTGGTGTTCCCTTTTAATTCCATCATTGGTGCCTGCGAGACCCTAACCCTGTCTTTACAGTAAATATAAAGGAAGGACTTCTATTTCTCCTTCCTGTTGGATCCACCTCTGGCTTTTTTCCCAAAACATTGCCACAACAACGGTGACTTCTTTAAGAAAAGATAAAAGACCACTTAGGTACAAGGCTAATATCTACTACCAGCAACATGTATTCAACATTTCTTGGGTATCATCTTGGAAATGACAACTCCTAGAGCCAAGATACCACTCAAAGCCGAATTACATGCGTGGTATATATACAATTCCTTCTCATAAAGTGGAATGAGCCAGGTCTAGAAGTCCAGGACCAGACTGATTTGCTGCCAGCCCAAACATAGCAATCCCTTCATCCCAGCACGTCCGAGAACAAGGACAGGTGTAAATATAGTAAAGCATTCAGATGCTGCGAGGGAATAGATCAACCTTGAGCGGACAGTAAGAGTACACTATGCGACAACATCAAAGATGAACTTATACACAGTCTGAAAGAGAGCTACAATACAATGTACTTATTACCAGAGGTTTTAAAGGAACATGACTGGACATTTCATATTGTTACTCAATGTTCTAAAATATAATGGAATGTGTTAAATAAAATATGGACTGTTTCATGTGTTTTCTGAACTCATCAGGGGTGAACCCAAAGTCACTGTCAGCGACAAATATGATCATCGACGAGTATTTAGCTGCCCCTAGGATGACGGTCATTCAAGTGACTGTGCTAAAATCAATATGTTAGATTGCTGCTGGCCCTACCAATGACTAAGGGGACCTAGTCCTCCACTCCACCTGACCAACACGTCCACTGTGACAAAAAGTTTGCATTTAATGGTATCCAACTTCTGCAGACTATCTGAAACCTGCAGGTCACACCGTGACCCTATTGACTTCACAGGGCTACAGCACGACCACTGTCCGAGGAAAGTGTCAGCGTGTAGCCCTAGATTTACAATCCTTTATTCTTACTATGAAGGCGTTGCAGGGAAGTTGAGCATTTGCTGTTGTATTTTCCAACAGATTTCTGGTACTTCTCTACCACAAAGGAATCATAAAAAAGTTACAAAGTGGAAAACTTTTTTAACCAATTTAGAACTAAGCAATGTAAATTTACGGCACTTCCCTCCTGGGCTTTAATTCCAGCGGATAGTAAAAATACGACGGGGCTTAAAGCTCCTGCAATCAATCAGAAGCAGGTCGGATTGTCAGCTGTTAGTCACAGCGGAGAACCCTCAAGAGGAAGGGAGGATGAGTTTTTAACCCTTTCTGTCTTCTCCTTTCTTTAGTACACAGCGATCAATTAGAACTATGTACTAACAAGTGGAAGCGTTTCTTCCACTACGGGAGGCGGCAGTCACGTGACCACTGGGATTCCCTGGGACAGCAGAGCTGCAGGGTCCTAGAAGATGGATGTTTTTTCCCGTAACTGGGGCTCCTATGAGATGCTACAGCTACAGTTGAAAAGTGTGTAATAGAAAAAAAATAAATAAATAAAAAAAATGTGTGTTTGTCCCCCAGAAGTCTTATATGACGTCATGGTGGACATAGTAAAAAAAAATTATAGTTACATAATAAAATAAAACACTATACATACTTAAAAAAACAATAGCTGACGCCAACCAAAACAGTCGCCGAATGTGCCCTGTAATTCAAAACCATATATATTATATATAGAGATGAGCGAATGTACTCGTTTTGAGTAATTACTCGATCGAGCACCGTGATTTTCGAGTACTTCCGTACTCGGGTGAAAAGATTCGGGGGGCATCGGGGGGGCGGCGTGGCGGAGCGGGGGGTAGCAGCGGGGAACAGGGGGGGAGCCCTCTCTCTCTCCCCCTCTCCCTGCTGCAACCCCCCACTCACCCACGGCACCCCCCGAATCTTTTCGCCCAAGTACGGAACTACTCGAAAATCGCGGCGCTCAGGCGAAAGAGGGGCGTGGCCGAGTAGGTTCGCTTATCTCTAATTATATATCAAAATGTCCAAAACAAATTGAGGAACCCATTTCCATACTTTATTTTAGCATAAGTATACAAATTTAAAAAAAAAAAAAACAACTTTTTTTTTTTACATTTTTTTTAGCTTTTTACCCCCAATAAAACTAAAAAAACAGAAAAAAAAGTTATAAAAAAAAATAGCCCTATATGTCACGGGGAAAAAAGCTCAGCAAAAATAAATTGGGAAGCTGTAGGAAAAAAAAATAGGGCAATTAAACCACCACATGAGAAAAATCCCGAAAATGTGTCTGTCCTTAAGCTATATAACAGCCTGATCCTTAAAGGGTTACATGGCTTGTCAAGTTTTAAACAACTGATGCCCTGTGTTCATGAAAGGCCATTAACAGTAGATCGTTGGGAGTCCGCCACCCGAGACCCCTGCTGATTAGTTGTTCGCTGGGCTCCTATGCTCCTATGCAGAGCAGATTTCGGCAGGAAGTAGACAGCTCCATTTCCACTGCAGTGGCCAGGCGTGACATTACAGACAAAATTCACATTCACGTCAATGAAAACTTTGCCTGTAATCCGAAACCTGGCTACTGCAGTCGGAATGGAACGATCTACACCCGAGAGCACCAGTCCAGTAAACAGCTGATCAGTGGGGGTCCTGGGCAGCAGACCCCTGCTGAACTACTACTCATGGCCTATCCTAAGCCTAGGCCATTAATATATAAAAGCTGGACAACCCCTTTAATGATTACCCAAAACAAGTAAGCAGTTGCGGTAGTTAAGAAAGCTTCAAAATGCCCACACTATACTTTCTTTGCTTTGGTACTTCCATTACCCAAACAATAAGCCGATATGTAATGACAATCAATTTTTAACTATTCCATCAACATTCGGTTTAAGGTTACTCATTCTTAACACCTAGATTGTTGCTATGTCACAGGTCGCTCCATCTAGGGGTGCGTTCAGAGGAGCAGAATATTTCCGAAAGACGCAGCTTAATCTGCAGCTACGAATTTCCGCTCCAATACCGCATGTCTTGGTGTGGAATCTCTAAGTCTTTGAGTGCACCTTGCAGAAATCCTCCGCTCGCCTGAAAGCGCCGTAACAGACACAGGGCACTTTAGAACTCTGCTGATTAATTTGCTTAGACAGGCGTTTTATATGACAGTGTTTATCTACAGCTTGCCGGAGTGTAAAGCACCAATCTCTGGCTCGGTGTGTGCCAGAAAGGCAGATCTACGGCAGCAATGAGCTGGCCTAGATTGGTGCTATAACGACATCAGCTCCTGACGTAAAGGTCCACCTTACGCGGGACAACTGTTGGGCGCATAAGTGTCCTTCTGCCATCCCAATGACTATTGCTCATGTGCTCAGGGATAGTCGTTTGTTGAATGGATGCAGAGTGCGCCAAAGATCTCTTCCAGACGACCACCTCCATTCATTGCCAACAGGCAGTCATCCAAAGATTGAATGACTCCTGTTCACATTGAGCAAGAAGTTGCTCACTAGTCGCTTCATTAAAGTGAGTTGAAACAAAGTGATTTCTTGCTCAGTACCTACAGACTATTGCCAACAAAATGGTTTGTTAAAGGGAACCTGTCACGTCCCCACAGTACCATATTTTAAGTTCTGGTGCTGTTAGGGGACATGACAGGGAGCAGAGTGAGGAATTTTTCTTTTTTACCCACCCACTCTCTGGTTCATGCAGTGCCCACCACTGAAGATTGCGTCGGTGTTGCAAATCCAACTCTTTCACAGTGCGGTGTGCATGCTCTCCTATACAAATCTATGCTACAGCATGCACATGGTACAGTGAAAAAAAAGCTGCATTTGCAAAGGTGGCGCGAACATAAACGGTGGGCACCTTAGGAACCAGAGAGCGGGTGGGTACATTAAAAAGAAACAAAACCTCCTCAGCAACCTGTCACGTTCCCTAAGAGCACCAGAACTAAGTTTATGATTAGAGATGAGCGATCACGCTCGGATAAGGCAGTTACTCAAGCGAACTCTCCCCCCCCCCCCCCCCCACCTGTTTGGACGAGAATGCATTTACTTGAGAAGAGCGATGCACGCTCGAGTAACTGCCTTATCCGAGCGTGCTCGCTCATCTCTATTTATGATGCTTCCCTTTAAATGTAACATGATTGTAATCCTTATCTAACAACAGACTTGTGATTTACAAAAGCCGAAAACAGATGCATTCTAGGCGGGAGCTGCTGCTAGATTATATTAGGAATTGTCCCAATTGCAACATTTTAACAAAAAAGTGACAATACAGACACATTTATCTTCAGCCCTGCGGCATTTTAATAAATATGTTTCAGACATCGCTCAAATTAATGTTTGCCTTTCCCTTCCTAGGACAGTATTGATAAGTCTGCCTGGATGTCTCCCCCAAGCCTCTCGGTAAACAAGTAGCACATCATTTATCATCTTTCTTGTACCGACACTTCTTCCTGTTTAATATTTTTCTGTCTTGCATGATGTCTAGTTTTCTCTCCCTGTTCTTTCTTTTGGCACTGTATGGGACAGATCTGCAACCCATATGGATTGTATATAGAACTTGTGAACACTTCTGTACAAGCGGTGGAGAACCAGCCTGCAGAAAGCAGCACAAGTGTAAATGAATAGAGGTGACATCCTGCAGCTGTGTATTAGTAAATGTTATACATGTATGCGGTTACTGCAGCGGTGCTTTCACATCTGCGTTGGGGAATCCGCTCTTCTGCTCCATTCGGGGAGCAGGTAAGGGGAATCCATGCGATTGAACAGCGCCGGACGGACCTCATTGATTATAATGGGGTCTGCCTGCTTTCCACGCAGCTTTTGGACAGCATTTTGGGAACCTCCGGATGGTGGTTCTGACGCAGATGTGATACCGACTTTTTTCTGATTTCTTGTTATTTGTGTGCATCATGTCTCAGTTATCGCTGTGCAGAGAGTAAAAACACATTAACCCCCTAGTGATCACTTATACGCCTTTTTACTGGTCCCACTAATGGGCTTTAAACTTGCATATACATCTTTTCAAGGTGGTGTCTTGGCTAACTACTAACAGCCAGGCTCCTGCTCTAACTGCCAGAAGCTGAGAAACCTCACATTCTGATAGTCTGACCCATTACAAGCCACAATCAGTAGCAATTGCAGCATGTAAGCAGATGACAGAGGGAGGGGGCTCTTTCAGTCAATCATCAGCACCCCGCAAAGTACCAAAGGGTCACCCCCATGGCAACCGGAAGCCTGACAAAGGCCTCTGTGTCTGCCATGTAACTTAGCCTATTAAAATTAAGCTTTGAAAAATCCAGTTTAAAAAAAACAAAAAAATACCAATTTTTGTTATTTATCGAGCATGGTGAATAATGTAAAGATAATTGAAAAAAACAATAATGCCAGAAATGCTATTTTTTGTTTTGTTCATGCTCAGAAAACACAAGAGACACAATTTAAAAGTCTCATGCACCCCAAAAAGATACCAGTAAAAACTACAACTCTTTCCGTAAAAAAACAAGACCTCAAATAGTTCTGTTGCCAGAAAAATAAAACTATTGTGGATCTTAGAATGCCCACCACACAGATTTAATTTTTTCTTCAAAAATGTCATTTTAGGGCTCCTGTCCACGGGCGTGATTCCGCCGGTGGTAAATCACCGGCGAATCACGCTGTCTGAAGCTTTCCAAGGGGTCATGTTATTTTTACACCAAAAAAGTGAAATAACAGAATTTATAGAGTAGAGGGGTCCACCACCCCCCCTCCGAGGGGTCCATCCCCCCTTCCCCCTCCGCTAATAGTTATGCCACACATTATATGTACTCCATGATGCCATTAAAATACAGAACTCGTCCCAAAGTAACAAGCCCTCATACATCTATGTCAACCAGTTATGGCTCTTGCAATGCGACGATGAAAACGCCTGGTCCTGTATGCACAAAATAGGCTAATCACTAAGGGGTTACAAGAAATAAGAACTAATAATAAGAGAGATTTATTCAGCAGGTGCGGGGACACAGAAGGGAGTCGAGCCAGTAATTGCTTTAAAAGGTTGTGATGAAAGACAGTTAGGAACCTAAACTTTTGTGTCTTCATCCTCAAAAGCTGCAAATCCAACCCCGCTTCTAAATATACTTCATAGCGAATGATGAAAGAGAGTCTTACATTATGAACTGTCTAGAAACCACTTCCCAAAAAAACATTTGAGAAATGCTTACAACATCCGCCATGAGAAGGTATCCAAGTGAGGCAATATTAATATAAAGCTGGAGATGTGAAAATAGGTGGCTAAAGCGTGCTTAAAGGGGTATTCCAGGCATTTACTACTGATAACCTGCCCTCAGATCAACAGATGATTGGTAAGCCGCACGAGATCCCTGCCGATCAGCTGATCCTCCAGCCTGCTGTCAGTGCTGTGGGGCCGACACCTGCATCGGTGGTCAGGGCCGGAAGTACAACAGACAGCTTCACTGTCTTTTATGACATATCCAGCTTCACTGCACTGACATTGGGCTGGAGGATCAGCTGATTGGCTAGGATCCCGAGCGGCAGACCCCCACTGAACAACTATTGATGACTTATCCTGAGGATAGGTCATCAATAAATGCCCAAAACACCGCTTTAAAGCTACACTGAATGGCCACTTTATTATACACCCCAGCCCTTTTATGTTTGGAGCTTCTCTATATGGAAACTATACCTATGACTCGAGTGAGAAACAAGTGAGCAAGTTTTCCGTGAATCGGTGTCAGTGTAAATTCACAACAGAATGGTTAAAAAAAAAAAAATATTTGAGAAATTTAAGTGACTTTGAATGAGACCTCGTTGTCGGTACTAGAATAGCCAGGATTTCATAAACTGCCAATCTTGTGGGATTTTCTCATGCAACGAATTTGAGAGTATGCCGAGATTGGTGTGATCAAGAAAAAACATCCAGTGAAAGTGGACTGAAAAAAAAAAAGAGAGAGATACATGTCCATCCAGTTCAGCCTGTCCCCCTCCCACCCCCAATATTGATCCAGAGGAAGTCGAAAAACACCAATGAGGTAGAAGCCAATGTTCTTTATTTAAGAGGAAAAAAATTCCTTTCTGACTCCAATCTGGCAATCAAAATAATCCCCGGATCACTGACCCCTCTGAAGTGATTAATGATTCTAACATATATTGTATCACTCAAGGAAGACGTCCAGGCCCCTATTGTACTCTTTTATCCAGTTCACCATCACCACGTCCTCCGGCAAAGAGTTCCATAGTCTCACTGCTCTTACAGTAAAGAACCCCCTTCTATGTCGGAGTAGAAACCTTCTTTCCTCTAGACACAGAGGATGCCCCCTGGTTACAGTCACGGTCCTGGGTGTAAATTAGTAGGGTTATCCATTTCTGCATGACTCAAGGATCACAATGGAGATTAATAGACTATTTGGTAAAACGCAGTAATACCACCATATTGTAATGATGTTGTGGTATTGGTCAACTCTAGCACCAAGTATGGGACTCAAAAATTGTGTCTTTCACTAACAAAAGTGATAGGTGGCAAGTAAATGTATTTTGGAGAAACCATGAGTTCTGGGGAAGGGGGTTGGTGTAATGTTTCTCCTGCCTATTAACGCTTTCCAATCCACTGTCTGACCTCTGAAGACATTATGATTTAAGGCTGTACAGCTCCGATGTTGGAAGACGTCCTTCGGGGTTCTCTTACTGTATATTGCCAGCCTCTCTGCTGTCGGAGCCTATCCAACGTGCCACCTCATGCAGTACTGGCTTTAGCCAGCAGATAGCGCTGTCGTATAACAGCAGAAAAAGAGTAAGCCCCCTAGGAAAACCAGGATACAAATTGGATTGGAAAAGGTTAAAAGGCCTGTTAAAAGGTCATATATTGACTCATAGGGTAGCTACCTTCCAATAGGTGGCGCTGTGGAGGATTATCCCATACTTGTAGGCAGAAAAAAGATAACCAAGTTACTTGTCATCATAATGACTTGTACTGCAGCTTTATCACAGATTCAACTAATGCAAATGTATTTTCCATAAAGCATCTGTCTGGTGGCGATGCCCGTGGATGTAAAGTCCGATGAGCTGCGTGGACGAGATGAAAATGTTACACTAATTTCCTGATAACTTAAGCAACATCATACAGGGATTAAAGTCGCCTTATTTTCCTCAAGGAAGAAGTGCAGAAGTTATTTTATATTAATAGCTTTTTTTCCTTCTAAAGCCACTACTTTATCATGTTATTCTTCGGAAATAAATGACTTACTTTTGTAAAGAAAATTGCCATGTAAGCTGAAGATCTCTTGTAGGGAAGCGCAGGCAAGTTTCAGTGGACACCGACTCAAATTATTTGAATGACTATTACTACTATTATTTACATGTAAATGAGTTTAGCTTTTACATTTTCATTTAAAGTGAAGCTTCCATTGTATAAAAGTAAGCTAAAGCAATTCTCTCCAAGGAGAGAGTGGTAATAAATGCATAAAATACTGTCAGGAGACATCCGCTAATCATCCTGGTGTCATGAGGTGCACAATTTGAAGCAAAGCCAAAGGAAAAATGGATATACATGTATAACAGCAATGGAGGCAGGATGACAACCAAAATGTCATTACAACCTCCGCCATATATATGTATTGTACACTGAACCATCACTGCATTAGGAAGAAGTGACACGTGACATCTTGTGAGGAGTACCGCAGTACCACGCGATGGCCGCGTCACGATCCACTGACAATATTTTGCAGTCATGGGTGAAAGTGGTGACTTGAGCGACTTTGACCGCGGCAGACTGTTGGTGCCCGGAGATGTGCTGCCAGTATTTCTGAAACAATTGCACTTGATGGCTGTTCCCGAACCACAAGAGTGTGCCAAGACTGGTTGAAACATGGATAGACAACCGACAGAAGATGACAGGCCACTTTGAGTGCCATGTCTGGTATTTCAGCAACAATGTGCCACAGTAGACCAAATAACAGCAGTACAATAGTAGGGAAGTTTGACAAGTTTTCACAATGACCATGTTGTATCTTGGGTTTGACTGGGGTTCAATAGCCGAAGACAGTAGAGGGTGTCCCCGATGATCCCATGCCATTGCCAACAATATCCTACATGGGCCCAGGAAAGAGGTCAATAGACCTTGGAAACATGTCAGAAGGTTGGCTGGAGTGACGAGTCCTGTTTCCTGCTGAAATATACGGATGGCCAGGTCCACATCCGATGCAAACAGCATGAAGCCATACCACATTGGTGAATCCATTCAATAGGTTGGTGGTGGTGGTGTCATGGTCTGGAGAGCATTTTGCTAGCATGGCCTAGGGCAGTTGGTCATCATACCACAATCCTTGAATGGCAAACACTACAGACAACTTTTAGATGACCATCTGCCCCCATATCTCAAGGAAGTCTTCCTCAACTGAAGTGGTATCTTTCAACAGGTCAAAACTCCGAGCCATGGAGCTCACATCACTAGGGAGTGGTTGGAGCAACACAACAATTAATCCCCCAGACTGTTTGGCCCCCAAATTCACTGAACATGTTTGGGATATGCTGGAAAAGGCTGTGAAACCTGCTCCCACTGATCTGCAAAATACGCTCCAAATTACAGAGCTGCTGCAGCAGGCATGGCTTGAGCTGAGTATAGAGGATGGTCGACACCTTGTGAAATCTATTTCCTGATGTCTGAGAGACGTGATCACCCAAAAAGGTGGGCCAACCTGTTATTGAGTAGGCTCTCCTATGGCTAATTTCACACAGGTGAGCACAATATCGGGATGTCAAACTCCGGATATCCCCATGGATGAGAGGCGTTTTTGTGTCAAACACACCTTCCATCGTTTCAGGGAAGTAGGATCGGCAAGTGTTTCCCAATGTCTTCAATGGGATGGGTTTTCCGGCCTCATTGAAAACAATGGACGATGCATTCCGAGGGAACACCCAAAAATAGGACATGCCGTGATCATCCCCTCCCCCCGTCTGGCATCGCACAAATCTTGTGCAATTTTCTCGGCCATGTGGAAGCGTCCTAATACTGTGATCATTCAGTATAAATAGTAGACATAAATCAAAACTTAAAATAAAATTGTTTTATACATGGACCTCTACGTATAGAGTCCAATGGAGCATGCCAAAAATATTTATCAGGGTTATACAGAAAGAACCTCAATATACTGGAAGAATAAAGTAGTAGAGTAGAGGCTCCATGGACCTCTATGTCAACCTTATCATACCTCCCTAGAAAATAGAGCTGCTATAAGGAAGAGCACAAGGACCTAAAATGCAATTTTTCGTAATACGCATATATTTGAGGTCAAAAGTAAATATAACATTCTAAACCACACGCCAAGAGTCCAATACAGATCCGGCCCAAAATCACAAATCAAAAAGTGCAACATGCCGTGCCATTTTATTCAGCACGTTTCAGGCAGGATTCCAGAAAGACCCCATTACATCAGGAGAGCAACAAGAGGTGCGAATGTGGTCTTACAACAAAGAAGGGCACTTTTAAGTCTAAAACCGTAGCATTTATCTACTTCACCCACTGAGGAACATGCCGATGTGTACTTTATTCACATGCTATTTTTTGGATCATTAGCCTCTCGTTTCTATTAGTTTTCAATTTTGTTGAAAAAGTTTTCAAAATGCTGGAAAAAAAAAAAAGCAATTTGGCCAAAGTTTCACTATCGTTTTTTCACCCTGCACAGAACAACATAAATAATGTTATAGTACAAAAGGTCTTCACAGATCCAGTAATTTGTTTTACCTCTCTTTTCATTTTGGAAATAGGTTTTTAGGATATTTACTACTTGGGATTTTTTGAGCCTTCACAAACATTGAAATTCTAGAATGTGGTATTTCGTCAGTCATCCATTCACAAACGTTCCCCTCGGGTATTGCCCAAGTCATCTGCTGGGCAGCCAACATTCCTTACACAGGGCTCAACCGAGAAATCTACAAAGATGGACTAAAACTCTCATTCCCAAAATAGAGTACCTCCTACTCAAAGAAATTACATCAACAAGTAAAACAGCATGAGGACAGTGCCAGCAACCCCCCACCAATGTACCACCCCTGGGGCACATGTACCACAACTTCAGAGCCTGAGTTCGGATGACTGTCGGCCAAACCCAACGATTTCGGATAAGCATCTACTGGGTGAACCGACCCTCCTGACAGCAGATATCAAGGGAAAGAAGGCTTGGACTTCAACACGCTAACCATTTTGTCGTCCAAGGAGATAAGACGCTGCTAGAGATGTCTGATGGCGGCTTGTGGCCCCTTCACACGAGACGATTATCATTCAAAATTGTTCAGGCTCTTGCAGGAATCTAATTGATGATCGTTCCATGTAAACGCATGCAGAGACAGAATGAACACCGCTCAGCTTCTGCATGCAGAAAACTGAACAGCGCGTCATTCAGTTTAAACAGCAATGGAGGTTGGAAGGGGGAAGCGGGGAGGAGGCCCCCCGGCCGGCTTCGTCTCCATGCTGTCAGTACTGTGAGTGATGCCGGTACTCGCTCCGGTGTAACAGTACTGTAGGGAGCATCACTGGGACATGCTGCCGGGCATCGTTTGCCCAATAGCTCGTCCCGTGTTAAAGTGCCGGTGGAGTAGCTGCTGTCAAACACATAGCCGACTTAACATAGGATCAGTAAAAGGTGTCGTTGTACGCAACATGCTACTGAAAAGACAATGCACACCTGAGGCCGGCTTCACGCGGGCGAGATGCATAAATATAAATACCATTCTTATGAAAGGCGTCATACACACGAGCGACGTTTTCCAGGTGACGCCACCCTTAGGTACTCACTCGATTTGGATCAACCATTTTACCGATTTTCAGTCGCAAATATTTCTTCAAAAAATCTGCCCTGTGTGCATATAGGATTCCCCAAACTGTATTTTCACGTTGTGGTCAAAATGCGCGAACATGCCCAAAAGAGCCGACTGCATGGGGCGTATGGTCCGCAGCAGATTTTTCAACAGACACATTTATTACATGCAGACTTTGGTGCTGATTCGCCCCAAATATCACCCCTCATTCAAAGAGGAGAAACTCTGCAGTATTAGTTGATTTTGAACCGGCGCGGCAGGTCCAACTGCGCTGCGGATTTATGGCCAAGAATGGATGAGATTTCTTGAAGCATCCTCTGCATCGCTTGAACGGTACGGCCTCATGTCTGCGGCACCCGCACATTATTCATGTGGATATCCGCAGCGGATTAACTGTGAGTTGTCGTTAAAAGGATTTTTTTTTATTGCTTGCGGGAGATCGCCAATTGCGTTTTTTTTCCCCAAGTGGATGTACGCGGATCATCCGCACGGAAAAAATCTGCAACCCCACCTCCCCGCATCCCTGATTTTAGCCTTCAAAAATGCAAATGTATTTAAATGTATTTGCAGCCCCCATAGAGATGGAGGCACATCCGCGCGTGATCCGCGATAAAATGGAGCATGCTGTGATTTGTTATCCACGCGTGGCATTCGCAAATCATTAAAAATCAAGTCCGCAGTTGTTAAATGAAGAGGATGCCCCATGCTTCTCTATGGGCGGCTTGAACTGCGGATCACCCGCGCGGATTTTGCGAATCAAATCCGCCCGTGGACGTTGCGCCTACGGCACTGCGGATTTTCTGCAGGTAATTCTGTTGTAAAAATTTACCAGCTCATTTGTGCACGGCCGGGTTCGTGGACTTATTACAAAGCCATCATTTTTATAGATGGCACACGATGCCATTCTTCTACGTCTGCGCCGTTATAAGCGGGCGGCCCGGATTTCTGCCATGAATCTGCACTTACGCTGTGTTCGCCCAGAAAATTTTGCTGTGAAATCCGTGGATAAGATCCGCATGCGGAGGAGCCCAGCTGAGCGGGCCTCAGATTTCTGCCTGTGAGCGTCTGACAGCAGTTTTTAATGCACCCCATCATTGTGAAGGGTGAGGAGGTGCGTTAAAAAGCAGCAAAATAGAGCAGACAGCGCTCAAAAATCACAATGCTAAATAATCTAAAGCTGCGTTTCAGCACATGTGTGTTAACCCTTAGTGGATGGAAGCGTTATGCGGTGCATGTGTGAGAGCGGCCTGAGGCTGGCTCCACCCAGGGTGGGTTTTATCGTGTATTTCTGTGCGCAATTCCCCCCATCACTGCGAGGAGGTTGGATTCCGCAGTGGAAACGGTGATAAAATTGACACACTGCAGAATTGCGCACCGCATGTGAATTCTCGCACGGGTTTTGTGCGGATCATTTCCATAACGTGTGGATGAGATTTTCAAAATCTCATCCACTTTGCTGCTACCGTAAACGCCGCGGAGTCTCTGGGCGGAAAGTCTGCGTCGAATCTGCCCTGTCCAGACCCCCGCCCCTAAGAAATGCAGATCCTGCAGTTTATTCGTGTGCCGTATGTGACGCCCCCCACGGCCGCACGCTCACAGGCGCTTTCTGCCTGGATTCAGTCCGTATCGTTTAGGGCTCATTCACACCAACATGCACAATTTCGACCTGTGAGAGCACCGTGTTCACTGCATGTTACATCTGCGCATCCGCATGGCATCCTATTACAACACATGCAGAGAAAAAAGTCAAGGCGGCGCAAAAAAACCCTAAAAACTAAACACGGATGTTCAATGTGTCCTTTTTTGCGTCCTTGAAACGTGCGGCCGATGTTTTCTACGGGCCAGTAAAACACCTCGCACAATGCGCACGCGAGGGCCTGCGAGTTTTCCCATTGCCAATCGTCTCAGGCCAGCGACACACGAATAAGTCAGATTATACGTGCGGCAGACCTGTGCCCGGCTGGCGTCATTTTCTGTCATGCAGATGGCTCGCTGGAAGGTATGCGAGGTACAGATTTTTTGCCCCTGCGCCATCGCTCATTGATGACGCGGAATCGCAACTTTTCACAATGCCAATTGCGGGTTGGGCAGCTTCCATTGACTTCAATGGAAGTCATCCATGGAGAAGCAGCACGAAAATGGAGCATTACAGACGCAGAAACGCGGCCAGTCCGCTCTTTCCGTGCTGTGGCTTCGGCCACAATGGTGGCAATAACCGCAGCACAGCTCCAATGTCCCCCTACAGCCCCCCAAACAGGAGGGACGGGGTCTCCACTGGTAACCGAGTGAGCTATACAGCCTGTGGCTCCCCACGTGTCGTGGGACTACAACTCCCAGCACCCCCTGCTGCTATCCCCACACGGTGCACATTCCCGCGCTTTCTCTGAGGCGCCCCACTATAACACATTGTATCTCCTCACTGCTTATAACTTCTCTCGTGTAACCGTACACATTCCCTCACTCCCCCCGGGGTCCTCTCCTCCGGGCTGCCCCTCATCCGCCTGCCTCTAGCCGCCATTTTGTTGCAATGATTCGCAAGAAAACGAACACAGAATTCATTCAAAAGAAAGCACCCAACTAAACCGACTCCATACCGTCCTCCACGGGGCTCCTCGCCGCTATTTTACCGCCAATATCGCCACCGGTAGCTTCACGCTTAACACGGGACTTGTTACGATGTTTACTCCGGCACCTAGGAGGACACCAACAGATCACTCCGCCACGGATCTTTGTTCTGTAGTAAACGCTGTTCTTTTACTATGGAGCACCGTATTTAGTATTTTCATCTATTTTTTAAAATAACATTTAGTTTGTGAATTTTTTCGATAAACGCTACTACAATAGAATATATTTGGGACTATATTTTGGGAAATGGCGGAGTGATACAACAGGGCCTCTGAAAGACGTGTTTTTTTTCTCCTGCAAGACGTCATTGATGGGCAGGTCCTGTGGCGGCCATGATTGATGTGGGCAGTGTAGTTAGATGGGGGTTGAGAACACAGTAGGGTTTTTTTTAATGAGCACAGAGGGGGCAGGGTGATATACATGCTGTATACAGGGGAGAAAGGCTTTAATTGGACATTTCTGGATTTTGTTGGACACAGTAGAATCAGATTTTGCTTTTTAAATGGTGACTCGTCTGTGATCACAATTAATAAATATTTCCTTTAAAGGTACTTTTACATGGAGCGATTATTGTTCGAATTCCCGCGATCCAGCGAGAATCTGAATAATTATCATTCCGTGTAAGAAGGCCGTCCACTCATGAACGACTGATTGTTGCAGCCCGCCCGCCGCCATTCGCGGTAAACAGGCAGCCGATTGTAAGTGAATGACTGCCTGTTTACACGGGCCGATCGGCATTATTTGTGTACTAATTTTATGTAAGAATTTTACTGAATTCTGATTTGTTTTGTCCCAAATCCAAATGCTTACTTGCATTTTGTGTCTTTTCAATAAAGATCTGAATAAAAATGGTAAGTTTTTCTTTTTTTACATTTGTCCACTCAACAAAAAAACAGATCTAAGGGCTCTTTCACATGAGCGTATATCGGCCGCCGTTTTCATGCCGGGCTAAAAAGATAGTCTTGGAACTATCTTTTGGGCCAGAATACGTTGGCCGCTGCATGGGCTCCTATGGGAGCTAATGGCAGCGGCCGGAGAAGGGAGGTAGTTTAGCAGTGTGACTGCTAAACTCGCTCTTCTCTTCCCCCCCCCCCCCCTTCTGGCTATTTGCAATGGGAGGGGGTGGGACTGGGGGAGAAACCAAGCTCCGCCCCCTCCTATTGCTGGCTGCAGACAAGGGGAGGGGCGGGTGCGTAGCTCCACCCCCGTCCTGCTCACTCCCATTGCAAACAGCCAGAGGGAAGGAGAGAGGAGGTGAGCCGGGGAGGCAACGGCATCTCGGCATATATGCACCAGGGCCCGTGCCGTCTGAACAGGCGCACAAATGTTTGATTTGTGTGCCAGTTCACGCGTTTTTACGGCGCTGGTGGGCGCACGTAAAAATGCCTACCGCCATGTGAAAGAGGTCTAAGTGAGCAGCGCTGTGTTAGCTGGGAAAAAGCCAGTTGACTTTACTAAGTTAAGGACAATTCAATATTAGGCCGACTGCACACGGCTGGATTCGCATTGCGGAATCTGGAACAGTCGTCCACCTCCGGATGCCGCAGCCAATACCGCCCATGACATGCTATTGAAAAATACTTTGTCCTGCACACGAGTAGAAATCAGTCACGATTTTCCGCTCACGGAGGAAATATCGCAGTGTGTTCTATTTCTAAGCGGATTTCGTACAGACAGATTCCATTGAAGTCAATTGAAGCCGTCTGACCCGTGGCTCTTTTGCAATTGATATTGCCGAAAGGTCGCGGATTCCATGTCATCGCCTAGTGATAACGACGGAAAAGCAGGAGTTTAAAAAAAATCCATACTGCGCATATCTGACGGCGAGCTGTGCGAACCATCCACAGTACAGAAAAGAAGAAATGACAGGTACACAGGGATGACAGCTGGGCACAGGGTCGGATGACAGCTGGGCAGAGGGTCGGATTCTGCTGAGGGTACCCACATTGCTGAATCCGACCCATTCATCTGCAGCCGGCCTTAGGCAGGCAGGGGGTCTACGGGGAAAAAAAAAACGGTAAGTGGTCTACGGGGCAAAAAAGTTTGGGAACTTTTAGACAAAATGAAGAGTTAAAAATGAATCAAGCTATTCAGATATCTATTTACACTACTGCACATACCAAGTTTCTCACTATTAACGTTTTTTCTATTTCTCCGGCAGCCCTTTACGTCTCCTTACCGAATTCTCAGCAGAGCCATAAGGAGGGAGCCAGTAGCTCATAGATAACACTCAGACGTTCTCAGAAGAGCCATTGATTGAGTCTGTAATCCAACATTGTCAGGATTCCATGCGAATAGACAAATTCCTATTTCATGCGTACTAGACCTCCAATATTGGTCCGTCCCCTCCACCTGCTCTACTCCACTGTGACATTTCGCCATTGCATTAGCAGACATGTTCTGAATATAAAAAAATAGAGCTCAACTGTTTAGAATGTTTTCGGGATGCAATATCATAATGTAATAAGACATAAGCCAGCAGGTAGGTCTAGCTATAGTAGCAGATTTCAGGCCAAAGACCTCTTTTAAAAAAGGGTATTTATCAGCTCTCCTAATTGAAAGAAGCCAGCAGATGCCACTGCCAGAGAGAGCATGGTATATGTTAATTGGAGTCGTATTCATATATTCAGGCATACAGGGAAGGTTGTAAATCACTGAGCGACACTGCCTGGACTCATAAGATTCAGAGATACTGAAACTTCCCACACAAAATTATGTTTCAATCTGTTTAGTGTAATTTATACCAAAACCAAAGCAGGCATTAAATAAGTGTGCACACCCAATAATATAAGGAATCTCAAAGGACTTTATTTATTAATCCACAGGCTATTAGCATAAAACAAAACAGATTTCTGGGATGCATTATTAAATGAAAATGGTCCCACTACAGCACACACCCCTGATAAGGTGAACACAGAAAGGGGGCAAAATATAAAAAACCAATGTAAAAACTTACTAGATAAAATAGTATACACTCTTTGTAAAAAAAAAAAAATCAAGCACCGGGTAGGAATTGTCGGCATGCAATTACATCTGCGGCAGATATGCAAGTGATGAGTTGTGGTGTGATTAGATGAACAGTCTTGCTACCTGAGGCACTAAAAGTGGTCCCCACCCTTGGCCTATAAAAAGGCTCTCGGAGGCTCCTTGTGTGTAGTGACCTCTTCTTCCTCTTGTGTAGAGCTTGTTGGCCACTAGACGCCTCAATGATGCAATAGATGAGATTTCGCCCCGTTAACAGAGGTTAACAAGAGTGATTTGTTAGAATAATCACTTAATGTAGGTGATACTCAAGGGAAATCGAAACCTTATCAATCGGGTATGCCAGATACGATGATGCATTGGAGAAGAATACAGTGTGAAACAGACAGGTGGCGTTTCAAAATTTGCTTCCTCTTATAACGCCTTTTATTGGGTAAAAAGTATATATAGAAAAACACATTGTAGCACAAGCTGATCATAAGCAGATACCGCCCCGCTGTCATCCAAACATTGCATGACAGATGGGTTGGTTTTTCCCAACTTAGTAATGAACTTAAAATTATTCTAAAAGTTACAACTGACGACGGTACAACAGGGTACTAGAACCTCCATGCCTGTCCATATCACATCTTGTATCAAAGCTACAGGTGGTACAACAGGGTACTAGAGCCTCCATGCCTGTCCATATCACATTTTTTATCCAAGTTGGAGGCGATACAACAGGATACTAGAGCCTCCATGTCCACCCATATAACATCTTGCATCCAAGCTAGAGATGGAACAACAGGGTACTAGAGCCCCCATGCCCACCCGTATCACATCTTGTATACAAGCTAGAGGCGGTACAACAGGGTACTAGAGCTTCCATGTCCACCCATATAACATCTTGTATCCAAGCTAGAGGCGCTACAACAGGGTACTAGAGCCTCCATGCCCGCCGGTATCACATCTTGTATACAAGCTAGAGGAGGTACAACAGGGTACTAGAGCTTCCATGTCCACCCATATAACATCTTGTATCCAAGCTAGAGATGGAACAACAGGGTACTAGAGCCCCCATGTCCACCCATATCACATCTTGTATCCAAGCTAGAGGCGCTACAACAGGGTACTAGAGCTTCCATGTCCACCCATATCACATCTTGTATCCAAGCTAGAGGCGGTACAACAGGATACTAGAGCCTCCTTGCCTGCCTGTATCACATCTTGTATCCAAGCTAGAGGCGGTACAACAAGATACTAGAGCCTCCTTGCCACTGGCGTACTGCTAGGGGTCGCAGGGATCGCAATTGCAACCGGATCCCTGTGCTGAGGGGCCTCAGAGGCCCCCACCATATACAAAATACACATTGAGTGCATTACCGGCCAGTCGCACTGCTGGCCGCATGATTGGTGCGGCTTACAGTGTGTGGTTGTGGGAGGAGGAGAGAAGAGGAGGGGAGCGCGCTCCTCCTACTGAGAGACTGCAGTTGTGATTGGTCACAACCGCAGTCTATCAGTGCACTGCCAGTCACGTGATTGATCTGACTGGCGGTGCACTGATAGTGTTGGGAGTCGAGGAGGAGAGCAGACGAGGAGTACATGCAGAACAACGAGGTATGTACCACATGTAATTTTGTAGGTATAGCTGGGATAAGTTATACCAACTGTACATATAACTATTCAGGAGATATCCTGGTTATACCAGCATGCTCCATATCACTATATACAGGAAGATATATGTTTCCTGTATATAGTGATATGGAGTATGCTGGTGCAACCTGGATATCTCCTGTATATATATGTGCTACTGGTATAAGTTATACATCCCCTGTATGTAGTGATATCGACCATGCTGGTATACCCTGGTATATAATTATATACAGGAGATGTATTACATAAACCAGCTGTACATATATAATTATATATAGGAGATGCCCAGGTAAGGGCTCATGCACACTACTGTGTTTTCACCATGTATCACGTGTTTGTTGCATGGTTGTGTGATACGCAGTTCCAGGCACACCAGCGTGTAGACACTGAGTATCGATACGCACAAGAAATAAATCACAGCGTGCACTATTTCTCTGCGTTTGTATGTAGTGTGAGCCCTATACACTTATATGGGCTGCATATGATATGATGTCCATATGCAATAGATTGTGTATAGGCAGCATTTCTATACACATCCAGGCTCTGAACAGAGCGAGAAAGTAAGAAAAAAACACATACTGCCAATGTCTATAAGCGTGTGATTCATGGGCATGCACAGTGCCATACATAGTCTCTGCCGGCAGCGCGGGTGGCTGGAAATGTGTGAAATGTTGCGGGGAGACCCACTGCATTTTACACATATGGCCGTGGGCATGAGCCCTTAGGGTGGTTTAACACTTGCATTGGGGATTCCGCCTTTCTGCTCCATTCCGGGAGCAGGAAAGGGGAATCTCTGTGGCTGAACGGCTCTGTGTTTGAACGGAACCTAACAGACCCTACTGACTATAATAGGGTCCGTTAGGTTTCCATCCAGCTGCCTGGCAGTACTTTGAGCCAGATCTGGAGGTTCCGACACAGACGTGAAACCAGCCTTACACCAGCATGGTCGATATCACTGTGTACAGGTGATTTATACACTTCTCCCGGTATATAGTGATATGGGCCATGCTGGTATAACCTGGGTATCTCCTGTATATAATTGCACACTTTGCACACAATAAAAAAACATATCAAAAACACATGCTGTTTTTAATAGCATATGCAATTTCTTAAAAACGTTTGTGGTTTTTGACTACCGCATGCAGTTTTGTAATGTGTTTTTTCTTTAATTGTGGTTCAAAAATACAACAAAAAACACAAACACAGCGTAAGGCCACTCTCACACATGGTGTCGGCCAAACGCTGCAATTTTGATCGCAGCATTTTGCGCCAATTTTTATCAGCATTTTCTAATGCAGGTTACTGCATTCGCTGGCGCTTTTTAACACACTCCATCATTGTGATGGCTGATGAGGTGTGTTAAAAAGTGCAAAAATGCCCCAAAATAGAGCAGCAGCACACAACAATTGCGGTGTTAGAAAACGGCGCATTCGAGTGCAGGTCTGTGAAGCCCCATTGAAATCAATGGGAGCGTTGTACCATGATTACCGTGTTTTAATCGCGGTGAAAAGTGCATGTGTGAGACTGGCCTAAGGGGCTACAAACAAATTTTCATGTAGTCCAGCAAATGAGTCATGCTTGGAAAGCTTATGCCAAGGGGCTAGATCATGCATGTAAATTTATTTTGCAGCTTTATGCAGCGCGATTTAGGTGTGGGTACGGGTTCAGGTGTGTGTCTTGTATCCAAGCTAGAGGGGGTACAATAGGGTACTAGAGCCTCCATGCTCCCCGTATCACACCTTGTATCCAAGCTAGAGATGGTATAACAGGGTACTAGAGCCTCCATGCCCACCCATATCACAACTTGTATCCAAGCTAGAGACGGTATAACAGGGTACTAGAGCCTCCATGCCCACCCATATCACATCTTGTATCCAAACTAGTGGCAGTACAACAGGGTACTAGATTCTCCATGCCTGCCCATATCACATCTTGTATCCAAGCTAAAGGCGGTACAACAGGGTACCAGAGCCTCTATGCCCCCCCCCCCGTATCATATCTTGTATCCAAGCTAGAAATGGTACAACAGGGTACTAGAGCCTCCATGCCCACCCATATCACATCCTGTATCCAAGCTAAAGGCGGTGCAACAGGGTACTAGAGCCTCCATGCCCACCTGTATCACATCTTACATCCAAGCTAAAGGCGGTACAACATGGTACTAGAGCCTCCATGCCTGTCTGTATCATATCTTACATCCAAGCTAAAGGCGGTGCAACAGGGTACTAGAGCCTCCCTTCGAGCGTTCAATTTTCCACAATAGATTCTCTAATACTGTAATCACTTACTTATATCAATGTTATAATCATAAATGGAAAGTTTAATTCTATTCTGACAACTCCTTGCAGAAAAGCCCATTGATTTGCTGCGCAAATACGCAGTTAACACGTAGGTTTCCTGTGTATTCACTGCATAGTTGCGCTGGCCTATTCACTTCAATTACTTATTGCGGCATGTAGTATGCACCAAAATAGGACATGTCGCATGTTTTTTCACACAAACAAACATCGTGTTGAAGAATACGCACATTTAAGCAAACCCATTAAAATCAATGGATTCGATTTACTGTCTATTACATGTGCAAAAGTTGCACATTTGTAATATTCAACAGCGTTGGTTATTGCAGGCACAGCTTCCATTAAAATCAATGAGAGCTGTGCCTGCAATTATCAGCACCAGCTACTACGCAGACGTTGGAGCATTTGCTTCCACTCTGTACCCTATGTATTTTGCCGGTGCCCGTAGGCACCGACACAGCTGATCGATCGGGGTCTTGATGGGCAGACCCCAGCAGATCAGCTCTTGATGACCTATCTTGAAGATAGGTCATCAATAAAAATGCCTAGAAAATCCCTTTAACTTGTGAGCCGTGTGCTAGTTCAGAGCATTACTGCCTCAGGTTCTTCAGAAGTCAGGAAATTGTTGAAAAGGAACAGCACTGAAGACATTTTATTTCATTTCACAAGGGTTTCATGTTGGAACACTTCACAGGTAGTTTTTAATGCAACAGTACTGAAGAAATGTTACTTCATTTCAAACGGTTTCATGTTACAAGACTTCACGGGTAGCAACATTTTAGACCTATAGTCCTTCTTGGGGTTCCGAATTTAAAAAAAACAAACAAAACAATACATTAATGCTGATTCCCTTTAAGAAACATTAAATCATATATACATAGAGTTATACATCTTTTTCCCTAGATGAAGGATAGGGAAGAAAATACATATAACAGATGGAAATGCTAACAGGGCTAGGCAAAGAAGCATAGCTGGCAGGAATCTGCAGCCACATCAATCAGCATAGAGAGGACACGGTACAGGCATCCCAACAACCGATGGAATGAAGGGGAAACATACGGGACATGGTTCAGGCGTCCAACAACCCATTAGATGGAGGGGAAATGACTGGGGTCAGGATTCAGCCATCCAGCAAATCTTCGGCTGGAGGGAACAGACAGGACAGGACATGACTCAGGTGTCCGACAACCAACTGGATGGAGGGAAAGAGAAAGGACATGATTCAAGTGTCTGTCAATCATTCAGATGTAAAGGGACAGACTAGACTTTGGCATCTGACCACCTCGGATGGATGGAACAAACAAGACAGGACTTAGACCATTCAAACAGACAGAGCTCCACACAGCATGCATGCACACAAGAGAATAACCAGCACCCAAGTGTGGGTGGGACCAAATGCATGCAAACCAGTTATGGCTAATTGGCCAGCTAGGGGAAACACCTCCTTGTTGGCCAATCAGTTTATACACCACAGGAAAAAATGGAAGTAGAGTAGAGAAGAAGGGAACATTAAACACAGAGGGATTCCTGACTGACAACACCCAAGGGAACTTCTGCAGTAATAAGAAAGAGGCACTCCTTCTGCTCAGCACCAAATGCCAAGGGGGCATGTGCCAAAGGTGTGATTATGTGGTTCCGGGATGACATCACAACGCCACCCTATCTCCAATGGCTGGCAAACCACAACAGTAAATATATAGATGGCCCACATTTTACACAAAGCACCCAGCTAGTAAAGTTTAGTAATCATATTAGTGACCCATATGTGACAAATTAGTATACCTAGTTGAACATATCCATAGGAGTGAATACATTTACATGAAGAATGACTTAAGACAGTCAATTATCTAGTTCTAAATGAAAAATAATACTACAAGTAGTAAGATATCAGTCAGGCCAATGTCAGAGTTTGACATGTTGATCTTAAAGGGGTTGTCTCGCGAAATCAAGTGGGTCTATACACTTCTGTATGGCCATATTAATGCACTTTGTAATATACATCGTGCATTAAATATGAGCCATACAGAAGTTATTCACTTACCTGCTCCGTTGCTAGCGTCCCCGTCGCCATGGTTCCGTCTAATTTCGGTGTCTTCTTGCCTTTTTAGACGCGCTTGCGCAGATCCGTCTTCTCCCTTCTTCTCCCTTCGGCTCCGCTCGGCAGCATCGGCATTTTGGCTCCGCCCCCTTGTACGCATCATCGCGTAGCTCCGCCCCATGATGTGTGCCGGTTCCAGCCTCCTGATTGGCTGGAATCGGCACGTGACGGGGGCGGAGCTACGCGATGATGCTTACAAGGGGGCGGAGCCAAAATGCCGATGCTGCCGAGCGGAGCCGAAGGGAGAAGAAGGGAGAAGACGGATCTGCGCAAGCGCGTCTAAAAAGGCAAGAAGACACCGAAATTAGACGGAACCATGGCGACGGGGACGCTAGCAATGGAGCAGGTAAGTGAATAACTTCTGTATGGCTCATATTTAATGCACGATGTATATTACAAAGTGCATTAATATGGCCATACAGAAGTGTATAACCCCACTTGCTGCCGCGAGACAACCCCTTTAACATGCTGTTTGCGTCCTTCCTCTCTCCTCTCTTCTACTCCTTGTGTTTGGTATATTCTTAGACTAATTCTGTGACTTCGAAGACAATGGTTGAGAAGCCTGTGTTGTATACGCCACCAAAGATGTGTAACTCTTTATATATGATTTATTATCTCTTAATGGATTGCCCTTTAAGTATTGTGTATTGTTTTTTTATTGACATTGCGGCACGAAGAAGGACTATAGGTCTGAAATGTTGCTACTTGTTAAGCTATGTTACATGAAACTCTTGTGAAATTACATAAAATTTCTTGTGTTTTTGCATTAAAATCAAATTCATAGTGCTGTTACCTTTAAATAATTTCCTGATGGGTCACGTGTCACGGCCAGGGACTTCATATTAGAAACTTATGAACCTGTTTACATGGTGTCACTGGAGCCAGAAAACTGGGTAACCCAACGATATCATAGGTCACATGACATGATCAGGGTCTCCACATTAGAAGCCCATATGACCTGTTTATGTGATGTCACCGGGAATAGAAGAGTGGTGAAATGACGTCACAGTGCGTACATTACTAAACTGTATTTTGGTGCGGGGGCAGGTAATTGTTTAAAAATAATATAGTGTAATTTGGAAAACCCATTTAACAGGAAAGACAAAAATTTAAATCTCAGCTAGTTGATTAGCGGTGCTAGATGGAGGTGTGTAAAGAATTATGTCCAAAAAAAGAAGATACAGCTATCAAAACTTGCAGCTTGGCAAGCAATAAAAAAATCCATGTATTAGGAAAATACAGTTTTAAACAAATTTTTGCATACCTTGAACTGAACTGCTGCAAGAGGGAAGCACTGAGATACAAATGTATCCCATAAATTTTAATAATGACACATTATTTCAACTTTCAGATTCATCGCAGTGGTGCTCTGAAATAATGAATTCAAATGAAATATCCAGTAAGCTTCTCTATTTAATACAACCCGATTTATATCACCTCCTTTTCTGCTTTTTTTTTCCTGTTTTTCAAATAATTTTAAGGAACAAAATTATTCAAGAGAAATGTATGGGCGGCAACCAAAATAATAAATTCTACATGAAAACAATGAATATCTGCACATATATATTGTACTATGAATATTTCACACACAAAATTGTATGAAGAGCATGAGATATTCCATATTTAACAGCAGTATAGGCTTTATTCAGATGGGCGAATATCGGTCTGGTTTTCACGCCTGTCCGATATAGGCTGCCCCTCTCTGCAAGGGGAGGAGGCGGGCCTGGCCGGGAGCTAGTGCACTGAGCTACTGCTCCCTCTCCACCCTCTCTCTGCCCCTTGCCAATGTTTGCAATGGGAGGGAGCGGGACCAAGCAAAACTTAGCTCCACCCCCGCCCCACCCTCCCATTGTAAACAGTGGCAAGGGGCGGAGAGGGGGCGGGAGCTCAGTGCCCACCAGGCAGAATTATTCCACAGGACACAGAGGAATTTGCTGTCCTGTGGAAAATTTAGCATCAAAATCGTCATGACTAAGGTACGAATTTTGCAGTGGAATTAAAAATGGCTTAATTATGCTAGTAATTCCAAATTAAAATCCGTATTTAGACATAATTTGGGCATATTTTGGTGCAGATTGCAACAGTAATTTCCATTAAAATCAATGAGAGCTGTGCCTGCAGTTACCAGTACCAGCCACTACACAGGGGTCAGAGCATTTGCTTTGTACTCTGTGTATTTTGCCAGTGACAGCAGGTACTGCACAGCTGATCGGTCGGGGTCTCAAGAGTCAGACCCCAGCTGATCAGTTATTGATGACCTATCCTGAGAATAGGTCATCAATAAAAATGCCTGGAAAACCCTTTAAGGGTATGTTCATATGTTGCAGATTTTGGTGCAGATGAGCACAAAAAAAACCTGCAATTTATTTTTTGCTGCGGATCCATAGAATTAACCCATTCAATTGAATTCTGCTCTGGATCTATACCAAAATATGCATCCAAATCCATACCAATGGCACCCAGTAGATACAGTAGCTTCTGGTCTAGTCTTGCATAACGCAGGTGATCAGAGGCGTAACAATGCAAAATCTGTAATAGGATCCCCAACTATAATGCTTTCTTCATACTACTAGGCTTACTATATGGAGAAGGTAGGCCTTATGGGCCTCCTAAGGGTCCTGAGCCCGGGAGCAACCGCATACCCTGCATCCACTGTAGTTACGCCCCTGCAGGTGATTGCTGGGCACCCAAAGCAACTGAGGATAGCTCACCAATAATTTTTTCCTAGAAAACCCCTTTATTTCTGCCGCAATTCTTAATCATAATCCACAGCAGCAAATTCCACTGTGTTGCAGAACAATTCTGTGTCTTATGAAAGGTCCTAAAGGCAATATTTGCACTCGGGCTCAAGTTTTTGAAGTATACACCCAAATTCATAGTATATCTAGTCCCACCCAAACCATCCGAATTGAGATCTCAACCTTAGGTACTAGTAGTTTACTCCACAATATACATAATATTTCATTTTAAGTGCAACATCAGAATAGTATAATCCAAAAATGTCAAGCCACGTGCATTTCATACACATGAAAGCGAAAGCAATAAATGTATTCGTAAATGAATGTATGTTGTTTATTCTCCCATGCAAGCGATAACTTATGGCATTAATAAACTAAGGGGAATCTGCCACTAGATTCATGTGGCAGGTGTGTTTACAACATCTTAGGTGTACGGAAGTCGCAGCGTGGCTTATTATTTACTAGTACATTATGTAAAGAAGACCCACAGGCGGCCTGTAGAAAAAGTCCATACTACCTACATTGGTCATAAGAAGAACTTCTAAGCAGTAATGAATCATCACTCAATAAATACCCAAGGGGGGTCACCCATGAAAGCGATATGTAATTGTCTCAAATATACAAGGTTGTAGCAATTTAGTATGCAAACCTTTACAATTAGTAGATAATTTGAACATAAAATTAGTCAGAGGTCTTTTATCAATTTAGGGCCCCTACCCACTTGCGTTTTTTTTTTTTAACGCTGCGTTAACGCTACTTTTTTTTAACACGCATGTCAATGGGACTTTCTAATGTTAAAAACGCATCGAACGAAAATCGCAGAGCACAAACTTGCGATACGTTTTTAACATTTGAAAGTCCCATTGACAATCACGTTAAAAAAACGCAGCGTTAAAAAAAAAAAACAAGTGGGTAGGGGCCCTAAGGCCGGTGTTCGGGAGCAGGAGCCAGCAGAATGCTGCGAATTGCCAGCCACGAGCGGAGAAGCACAATGATTCTCCGGTCGTGGACAGGGGGCCGGGGCTTTCCATAGCAACGCTCCGTGCTGTGCACCTTCTGCTCACTCCCTCTCTGCTGTACATAGAGTGGGCATGTGCGCTCTTGTCCCTTCACCCAAAGGGCTAGTGTGCGTACTTCTAACACTTCCCCCACCAACCACCATCCACTTCCTGCTATAATAGGCATCATCCTTCTCTAATGAAGGATGCCTAAGCAGTTAGTATACATCAGCTATTGTGACAAAGCCCCTGTTAATATTTATTCTGGTTTTGACGCCTCATTATCCTCACCTCAGTTCTAACTATTGAACTTTGCTATTGTTTGCTGCTTGCCCTGACCTTCTGATTGGATCTTATTACTGCACCTGTGCTGGCAGCCCTGACCATCGCCTGTCTGATCACTATACCACAGTTTACACCATCGGGTACTGCTCCTCAGCCCTGTGCAGTGTCAGCAGCCACAGTACCTGGACTATCTTCATGAGTAACAGCTTGGGGAGCCCACAGCAAAGACCTTATCTCACTTGGAAGGGTCAAGGGTGAAAACTGGAGTACCTCCAGTGCTGCCTCCTCAGATAGCCTTAAGTCAATCCGGTGTGGTAAGGCAGATCTACATCTGTCCACCTGACACATATACATTTTTATGTATCTCTTTGATGTCGCTAATCTTGATGAAGTACAATTTCATTATTGTATATGTACTCTTTTATTTTTTTTTTACTTGTGTATTTCTTGACACTCCACCCCAATTCATTTCTTTGTGCACATTATCATGGGTTTGAACATCTGTACTGCAATTGGGCCATTTTATTTAATAATGGATCCCCCTGTAACGAGGGGGCATCCTCTACGTCTAGAGGAAAGAAGGTTTCTACACCAACATAGAAGAGGGTTCTTTACTGTAAGAGCAGTGAGACTATATAACTCTCTGCCTGAGGACGTGGTGATGGCGAACTCACTAAGAGAGTTTAAAGGGGTTGTCTCGCGGCAAACCTCAAAATTTTACCTTACCCCATTCCCCTGTCACCCCCCTGGCATAAAATAGCAAATTAAAGCGGTTTTTAAACCGCTTGCTACTCACCGATCCGACAAAATAAGGACTTTAAAAAATCTTCTCCCAAAGATAGCCGCCGGTCTTTTCCCAGGGATGCACTGCGGTTTTCTCCCATGGTGTACCGCGGGTCTTCTCCCATGGTGCACCATGGGCTCTGTGCGTTCCATTGCCGATTCCAGCCTCCTGATTGGCTGGAATCGGCACATGTGATGGGGCGGAGCTACGATGACGACGCGGTGACCAGCTCTCCGGCACGAGCGGCCCCATTCACCAGGCAGAAGACCGCACAGCGCAAGCGCGTCTAAAAAAGCAAGAAGACATCAGAATTAGACGGATCCATGGCGACGGGGACGCCAGCAATGGAGCAGGTAAGTGAATAACTTCTGTATGGCTCATATTTAATGCACGATGTACATTACAAAGTGCATTAATATGGCCATACAGAAGTGCTTAACCCCACTTGCTTTCGCGAGACAACCCCTTTAAGAGGGGGCTGGATGCCTTTCTTGAGTGTAATAATGTTGCATATTATGGTCAACGTTACATGTTATAGTCACTAATTACTTCAGAAGTGACACTGCACCCATAAATCTGATTGGGACAGATGTGCTACAAGCCTTGCAAGCCACCACCCACTTCTCACCTGATGGTACTTTTACCCTCGGCTCCGAGGAGAAGGAACAGTTAATTTAGTTTTTGTCTTCCTGGAAAAAATTAACAAGTCCACACCCCTGCAAATATAGCCCAGCGTACTCAGTTCCCATAGATGCTATGGGTGACTAGCAAGACTGATATTGGAAGCTTCCAGTCCCACCTGTCTTAGTCGAGCTGAAAGAAGGGGCCGTGCTTTCTCGCATGCCTCAGTACTCCCTGAGCCCTATGCAAGAGGCAGCCATTGAAGTAACAATACATGCCTTACTACAGGCTGGGGCCATAAAAAGAAACTACATTGAATCCCACTGCATCACTTTCATTTCAATTCAAAGGGTGGAAAACCACTGAGCATCCTGAAAGTACTCTGTATTTTAAATTACTAAGGCCCATAGAGCAACAAGGTGTCAACATGATTGCATTGCTCTTATAACATGGAAAACTGTTGGATTTAAGCTATTTAAGCATGTTAAAGATGAACCAATTGCTAATGCAGAATTTGTTTTGTTTGTAGATTGTTCTAGATATCATGAAGATAGATAAGCAGAACAGGTTATGCAGTGATAACCAATATTGGTAATTGTAGGTAAAAAGCACTCCTCTGCTGGAAAGCCTGCTGAGGAGGCCAGTGTTGCTGGCGCTCACTACAATGTGTAAACTGACTGAAGGTAAGACTGTTAATGTCTGCACCGACTCAAGGTATGCTCTTGGAATCGCATTTAATTTTGCACCTACGAGCCGCCGTGAAAATTCTGTTGGATCATGGGGTAAACCAATCCAGAATGCAGAAGCAGTGTCTTTGTTTTGCAAGGCTTTAGCTCTTCCCAAACAGATAGTTGTCATCAAGGTCCAGCTCACACCAATGAAGTGACTCCTGAGGCTCTAAAGAACTGGAGAGTAAACTCAGCAGCTTGACTCTCCTTGACTGAGGTAACGGCTCTTAACCTGGTTGAACCCGAAATGGGTGTGGGTATCTCTCTGTTGCTTAAATTGCGGGAATAGACCTCAAGAATGTCCACCCATGCCATAGTCATCCACTTTCCAATTGTAAGCATGAGCATAAGTACATTTTCCCCTAGTAAGTTGTGTCACACTTATGGCTGTCAAGCACACTAGCATCTAGGCTGTGGCGGGAGGAAAGGATAGGTGCGTGACATGGGCATCCCTACCATCAAGGATAACCTCATACGTAAGGCTCAAGTCAGATGTGTCTAGATCAGGGATAGTTTAGGTTTCTCTTCACAAGCCGGAATTGGTCGCAAGAGAGGGAATTGTGAATATATATATCTTAGCCATCTCTCTTATTCCCTGTTGTTTTTTCTGACTTATTCTATTTTCATTTCTGTCTTATTTCAGTTAGCTAGTTGTTCCTTCTAGATAACAGGATGTTTACCAATCGTCAATGTCCTTGGATAGAAGTCTCATCATAAGCAGAATACTAGGAAAACACTGGTCAGCTCATCATAACAGTGAACTCTGCCTAGAGATGTGAAGCATCAACCCGTGATCACTTTATGTCCGGAAGATGACCAGTTATCTAAAGGCCCTTTTACACTAAACGATTATCGCTCAAAAGATGGCTTTTGAGCGATAATCGTTGTGTGTAAATGTGCGCCCATCATGCACTTACTGTGCACTTTTCGTCCATTGCTAACTTCAGGTCCGCATGAAATCCTTGTCCCCAGGATGATAAGATAAGACGGACCGCACGCTGAGTTCTCCATGGGCCGCACTGATAACAGCGGATAACATTCTTTAACAGCTGTTAACAGCCGCTGTTCTGCTGGAGAACAATAGCAATGTATTTAGAGAACAGACCGCCAGCTGTTCTCTAAATATATGCAATGAAGTACTAAAGAGATGATTTAACCAATTAGTATCTATGCAAAATGATCGCTCAAAACTGTCAGCTAATGACGAATTTTGAGCTTTCATCTGTGTGTGTAAATGCACCTTAAGAATGATGCAGCACTTTCTAACGCTCAAGTCTGCTACCCCTCGACATAAAGCCATCTGCATTCCACTATAAAACCCACAATTGATAATAAAAGAGGAGAATCACTTTTGAAACACATCTTGTGTGTTGTGTGTATTAATTCTCCAAGCTCGTACCGATCACACCTAATTTGGCACCCACATTATACCCGAACAGTGCAATTGCTCTAACACAGAGATTATTCTGATTTCCACACTTTGAGTCAGGAAGGATTTTTTTCCCCCTAAAATGAAGAAAACTGGCTTCTGCCTCAATTTTTTTTGCCTTCCTCTGGATAAACATTGGAAGGTGGGGGGGGGGGGGGGGGGGGAGGAACTGAACTGGATAGACACAAGTCTACTCTTAGCCTAAAATACTGTGTTCCTATATTAAGTTACTATGTTTTAAGTTGTGTGTATTAATAACCTGTGGATGATAAAATAAAGTACTTTGACATCATTTTATGTATATTATTGGGTGTGCACCCAATGTATTCTGTGGTTTTGGTATACATTTTAGCACCTTGTTTTCTCTTTTATATTAGTGGTGCCTGTTAATTACAACTATCAATTCTCTATTCGGTGTAATGTGATTTCCCTAATCAACTATATATGTCTCATGCTAAAATGGAACACCACTATTCACCTCTATTTAATTCAGTATATATGAGGCAATTACCTGATAACATTTTTTTCTTGTACTTTATGATTATTCTCTCCATGCTCTTATGGAAATCAGCACTCCATGTACTGACTTCCAGCTGCCCTTAAGCTTATAATAAGCAGCCCAGTAGCACAGGTAGATCTGCAATGTTAAACATGGGAAACAGACTGAAAAGCAACCCGAACCTTTGAAGAGATGGATTTCACACCAGACTGCCCCTGATTGTACAATGAGGCAATGCCACTAAAGTTGCAGTCACTAATCACAGCTGTGTCCTAATAGAGCAGAGCTGAAATTCAGTTATGATAATTAAAGAAAAGGTCTCACACAAAGGAACTTATTAGCTATCCAGAGGATAGATTATAAGTGTCTGGCCAGTGGAGGTCTGACTGCTGGGACCCTCACTGATCACTGGAACAGGTGTCCCGAGTCTACCTGAATGAATGGAGCCGCAGTCACGTGTGCATGCTGCTACTCTATTCATCTCTATGGGATTGCCAGAGATAGCCGAGTCATGTTATGTTATGTCTGGATGTGAAGCACTTTTTCTGGATCAGACGAAGTTAGTTATACAGACAACATATTAACACCAAGAACACAAAATATGAATAACGAAGCCCAAAGTAGGGGAATGGGAAATCTGACCCTAATTATATAAACGCGATGGGACTTCACCTAAAAGCGAAGCACTCACCCTGATGAGGGCGATCCCACGTCAGGAACCTAGAGTTACCCTGGCTCTTCCTAGTTAGAAAATAGGGATAATGTTGGCTGCAGAATATAACAAAGAATGCAGTAAAGATGGACAGTTAAGTAGAACATGAGCCACCAACGTGACCAGTGACACCTACAGACTAGAAGTTTAACCGGTGAGTTCAGGGATGTATAGCTTTGTAGGATTTCATTCAGTTGGCTGCAGTGGTCACATGGCTCTTTTGTATATGTATTCTGCTATTTTACTGCTGCAAGCTATTGTGTACTATGTCCCCAGATAACCCCTTTAGGGCTTAAAGGGTAACTGCACTTTTTAAGGGAACCTGTCATCAATTTTTACTATAGTAAACTAAGCCCAGTGGTAGAATGATTACCTAAAGCTGTTTTCAAAACAAATTTTCCCATGGCTACTTATTTAGGCATACTTGAAGAATTCTGGATTGAAAAATTCCCCCGCCGTATGTAAGTCATGCAGACTGGTTGGGTGAGTAGGCTGAACTAACTTTTGACCTACCATGGAGACATGTAAAAAGTTATGATCATTGGGATTCCCACTGATGAGTCCCCCACTGATATAACCAAGCGCTGTGCCTCTTTGCCCATCTTCACTGCTATTCAGCTCCTCCGGCAGCTGAAAACGGCCATAGAGAGGTCTATAGAATGCTTCTACCGAAAAGCAGCGAAGCCGGCAGAAGGGGCACAGCGCTAGAGTGAGCGCTGCATGCCCCTTGTTCTAGCAATCAATGGGAATTTCAGCCGTGGGACCTCCACTGATCCAAACTTTTGACATGTCTCTAAGACATGTAAAAGTTAGTTAAAAGTGCAGTTACTCTTTAAGTACCGTAATGCTGAAAATCCTGATGTTGCAAAAACATTTCTTTGTGTTTGCTTTATAAACATTATCAATGTGAAAAAGGAAAAAAAAAAGCAAAATAAAAATAAATGCAATTCTAGGAAAATATCACAGCATTGCAACATTTTCTCCCACAGCTTTGATGGGACGGCAGATGTTAATTCTTTAGAGCCTTCTCCGACTCATTACTATAATTAGATTTTTTCCCCTGTCATTTCCCATGAGTACGGCCACTTCCATAAGTGGGAAAAAATCCCATGAATCAGCTTCAAATGAAGAAGTTCCCTGAGTCTGTAGCCTACAAAGCAAATCAGAAATCCTTCCTAAAGGTTATACAGGTCAGATATGATGCTCTATGTGCATAATATATACCTGTTGACATACTCTAATGGAGTGATCGTCACCAACACACTCAGCCAGTGAAACATATTGCACTTCTCCTGTCTTATTCAGGAAGCTGTTTCTCAACAGGCTGTGCTCATTTTAGTTAGGTTCCAAGAATATTAAGAAATAAACTCAAACCACAGGGTCAGGGGGAACTGGACAGGGGGGAGAGTGAGCAAGGTGGAAGAAAAAGTTTTGGCAGATACGAGTGTACAAGGAAATATGTATTTCACAGAACCCAACTAAAGTATAAAGATGCATTAGAGAGGACCCCCTTATCACAACCCCCTCTATTAGCCATAACTCAGAGCCACTGCTTTAACACTGGAGAATCATTACTTCATTGCAAGCCACAGTTTTCCATTGATTGTAACGTCTCACTTTCCTGTGAACGACTTTCCCTGTGATAAAAGCTGGTCATGGTAGTACGGTAGTAGCAATGGGGCTGGCAGTGGGACGATCTGTGACCATCTAGTCCTCAGGGCACCAGCAACACAAAAAGGTATAGTCTAAAGCATACTATCTCTATTGGGCGATGGAGCTGCTGACTGTTGCTAATAACAAACCTAAGAATAACAATACTTTGTGCACAGTATGGGAAAAGGACGGAAGAGCAAAATCGATAATGTTATACAGAGATCAGTTGCGGTGAACAGAAATACAGTTCTTGCAACATGGCACTAAGTTTGTCTGTAAATGGTTAAAACTCTATTATTATCATCAATATGGTCTGTCAGAAACACAATGCTCGAACTCCAGTAGAAGAGTCTATATAGTGTAGGCTTGTGTCCCAGTATTTTTATTCCAGTCCGTAACCGCGAGCAATGGAGGTTTAGTACACAGTCCAAGTGTTTTAGCATGGCACCTCACTACACAAAAGGCCTGTTGTTTAACTAGTCATGTTCCCAGCGGTGTGCGCACCTAGGAAATGGATTGAGGCTGACCTCACTTACAGTTCTGTTGTCACTACTACTGACTCAGGCTTCTCGTGAAGCAGAAGTGCAACTCTAGCACATTGTTCTCCTCAGTTCCTTGTTGCAATTAGCTGTTTCCACCAGGCTGGGGGCATAATGTAGTTTCTCTCCCTCTTTACAGCTTTAAGCAGCTGCCAGTCTCTGTTTCTTCAGTCCAGAACCTGTTGTTCTCTCTAAGCAGCTCCTTCTGTCCCTCAGACTCAGTCTATGCGCTCTCTGCAGACTGCTGTACTCCTATTCTGCAGTGTTCCAGCAGCAGCACCTCAGCTCATTAACATAGTCCCTGTGCTCTCTACTGTGGTGCAGCTAAAATTGGCCTTTATATAACCAGGGCTCCAGCCACTAGAAAGTTCCCAGTGAGCATGCTCAGTTCTGTTGTGCCAAAATCTGGTGCAAATTTTAACACACGTGGTGATTTTAGCTCAATGTTTGGTGCAACTGGCTGTCCATCACCGTAGCAACAGTTTATCCCTTTTGGGTAGCCCCTTACAAGGAACGGGTGCTCCCGAGACATCCTATTAGCGTCAGATAGGAAATGCACATCTCTGCAGTTTGTCACAAAATGCCAGTGTCTGAAGGGTATGGCTTCTAAACTAGAGGGAAATTGCGGATTACCCGAGATAGGGAATAAAGGAGGGGGAAATGGTGAATATGTTCGCGGTGGGGAATAGGCGCTTACACATAGCAATAATGCATCCAATAGTGAGGTGTGATCCAAGATTGCTTGATATTACCAGCGGTGGCCATGGCAAGTGCAGTGGGATATCAGAAAAGTATTGTTCTATATTAACCCAGTGTTTCAAATCAGCATGGTGACAGCAATCCAAGACCTTCTGCAGAAGAGAGGCTTCACAGTATTTCTTGACCTTAGGAAGTCCAATTCTTTCCTCGTCTTTAGACAAAAAGGGGAGGGAGTGCGCTAAGCTCGGGAGTTTGCCAGCCCAGATGAACTAGGTCAGGGCCATGTTCAATATATGAAAAAATCTGTTAGGGATCAGAAGTATCTCAAAAGCATATAAAAGACTTGGCAGAATATTAATTTTGAAAATAGCACAGTGCCTAAACCAGGCATACAGATTTTGGGGCCATTTGTGTAGATCATCCTTAATAGTTTTCAAGAACCATAGATGGCTACAAGAATGTAAGAAATCTAGATGTTTAAGAATCTAGACTTGTATTTCAGGGCCTCTGGTGCACAATGAAACTAAAAGGACTCCAGTAGCAAACCCCTAGAGGGAGGAAGGCAAGGTGACATTTAATGCTTTTGATTTTGAAAAATTACTTTTAAAGTTAGAGATACGCTGAAAAGCACTACATTTGGCCATAAGAACAGGGAGGGAGGTGTGTGGAGAAGTTATGAAGAAAATGAGGTCATCTGCGTAAGCCACAGTTTTTAATTTAGAATCTACCACGCGGAGACCTCTGATATCTGAGTTGTCTCGAACCTGCTTAAAAATGCTGTGCACTCTTCTTATCCCATCAAGTTTTGGCCAGTAGTAGAAGAAAAGCTGAGTACAGCTACTTACTATGGGAAACAACCTCTCTTCAGCCTGCCTGGAAATCTTATAATAGGACGTGTTTGCTCTAGAGTGGTTGAGTAGTTGATTTCTGCTCAAATTTCCTGTAAGATCCCACCACTATTGCAAGTGGTGCAACTTATTCTTTGTAGAAGATCCCAGCACTCTTACTGGCACAGATCTGGAGAAATATCTTTGGATGGTAGATGCCCTATACAATAGATGTCCTAACTTTCATGTAGTTTGTTCCCCATCGGGTTTCAGTCGGGAGCATGCATGTTGAAGTGAGACTGAATACAACTACATGCTATGGGAGATGGCTTCTTTTCAGCATGCCAGCTCCTGTTACACTTTATGCATAGATCAGGAAAGACAGAACAGAAACCCTGATTAGTGCTGCTCAAAAATTGTGCAAAAATATAATTTCTTAAAATTATACAGAGGTTAGAGTCACCAAATGTGTCCTCCATTTTGCATATGGGCAGCAGTTTCATTGCACGCTTGTATCACATGATCTAGTCCTATATATAAGCACAATATAACCAGTGGTCATTTCTCAGCTGAGCACAGGACAGAGAAGCTGCATCATGTTTATATGCCTATATAACACGTGCTCTATTGTTAGGAGCAGATATTTTTCAGCGGATATATTATGGCTGGTATGAAAACTTGTATACCAGCAGAGAACTTAAACAGGGTTCTACTGGAGGGAGCAGAGAAAGAAGCTGCACCACATTTATATGCCTATATGAAACGTGGTCTGTATATTGGGGAGTCAGAATTTTTTTGCTGCTGTCACCGCATATAGCAGCGAAACAGACAGACAAGCTACGCTTTGGTGTGTGGAATATTGCAGTTCACTGTGCGTGGCCACAGACATTGTTTAAAGTTGCCAGTACGGCCACTACAAATAATCTATAGGCCTTACACAGCTGGCAGTGGGAAGAGGAGAATTCAATTATGCCTCGCCTTCTGTTCTCACATATTATGCCTCTCAGGGATTGCCGCCTATTTAGTTGGGGGTGTTTTTTTTCATTAATATAAAACAAAAAGAAACCCAAACAGTGAAACAGCAAATATAGTGCATGTCAGCCTCAGACGTTGTTTAAAGTCATTTGTCCAGCTACTACGAAATATTTGCAGACAATACGTAGTTAGTAGTGGTTTTATGGAAACTACAGAGTTAGCTGAAAAGTTACATAAAACTACACTAAACCGAAGAGAAGAAAAGGAAACATGAAGAAACCAAGGGTTATGGGATGTGTCAGTGCTGAAGGTAGTGGAGGGTGGCCCAGGTTGGCACTTCAAGTGGCTCCTACTGAAGCAGGAGATGAGGCAAGCCCACTGCCATTCCTTAGAAGTGGTTCTGCCCATGTATTACATCCACAGCATGCAGAACAGGTCGTACATGCTTCAAGTACCACCACCTCCTCTTCCTACCAGTCGCAGCAGTCAGTCAGTCCGCACTAGTCAGCCATAAGCATCCCCCTCCACTTCACCCCATACTAAATCCCCAGCGCCCTCCAAAGCAGTCCACATTGATCAGTCTGAGGAGCTATTTGATCATTCAGTGTCATTGTGTCATGGATGTTAACAAGGCAGTCCAAACTACCAGAGGAAGAAGACCAAGACATTGAATGCACTGATGCCCAACCATTTTTTCCTTCTGAAGCGGAAGATGAGAGTGTGTCAGTATGCACGATCAGTCCTCCCCAGGCAACGTGTACTCAGGGGGATGTGAAAATTGAGGTGCCAGCTGCCTATGCTCATTGTGACATTAGGTCCACTCAGGAGTTGAAGGATAATGAAGAGGAAGAGGAAGGGGAAGATGATGAGGTGCTTGAACCAGCATGGACAGACAGGGTGAGTCATGGTAGCAGCTCGAAGGGAGAAGAAGAAGAGGCGGGCATTGCAGGGCAGCACCCTGCTAAGACAGGGAGTAGAATGTCACAGACAAACATAAGGGCCGTACTGTCAACCTCAGCTACTACTAGTCGCTGCAGTACCAACATCAGTCCTACAGCTAGGTCTACTCACAGGACTTGTGCAGTCTGGGAATTCTTTGAAACTGCAGGTGATAAGAGAAGAGCAGTCACCTGTAAGATCTGTGGTAAGTGATTAAAACAAAACAAGAATCTAAACAACCTTAATAATGTGTATGAACAGTCCCATGAACTCCCATAACCCGCTGCCTTGGAAAACCCACCTAGGTCAGCAGGCAAAGAGTCAACCTCATTCTGCTCCCTCTTTTGCTGCTGTAACTGCCTCTTTCTCTATCTCCCTCCCTATTCGTGCAGTAGCCTCTGAGCACAGAGGCAGTATTGTGTAGAGGCAGTGGGACAACAACTTCAGGCTTCTCCTCCGCAACTGATGACTGGGCTGCAGGCTTCAGAGCCAAGAGTGGGAAACGGAAAGCAGACGTTAAGCTGTCTCAACCACCTTCACTGACATTAACATGTCCCCCATATTCCAGCATGTCCTAGGTCAGCATCCAGTCCTCCATCCTCCGGCAATGTCAAAGTAAAAAGAATATCACCCCAATCCTCTATGAGCATGAAGCCTGAAGGCAAGCATTGTACAGCTTCTTTTAATGTAAATGCTGGCCTTTAGGCTAGTGGACACAGATGCCTTCCACAACTTGATGGTCCATTCTAACTCACAATACTAGATGTCCAGCCACCCTTAATTTGCCCAAGAAGCTGCCATGTGAGTGATAATGTGTCCCTGGCATTGCAGAACGCTGTCAGTGGTAGGGTGCACCTGACCACAGACACATGGTCCTGCAAGCATGGCCGGGATCTTATATATCACAATTTTTGATCTAGGAGTCCCTAGACTCGATTGTGCTATGATTGACCCCTACACCACTGTACACTATTTTGACAATTTTTTACGAGGAGCACAGTGCTTGGCTGAATTCCTATGCAATTAGGGGGGGTGGGGTGGAAGGGCTTTTGCAGCATTGGGGAACTTCCGGAGGGCAAATTAGTGAATTTGATTTTTACTCCCATTAACTTTAATGGCAGTTGGAATAAGCCATCCCATTTCACAATGATTTTAGTGAAATCATCTTGAAACCAACACAAACTGAATATTCCACTAATCGCTTATCTCTATCCCTGATGTCCCAAGATGCATGCTGCTCCAACTTCAGCTATAACAGGTGAATATGAATTACCAAACATCATAAATAGATTAACCAGGTATCACTAATAAAACTGTTGATAATGTAACTACATGATGTTACTAAAGTTATTACATGATGTATTTGTCAAGATAATTGTGCAACTCAACAATTAAAATCTTATGTGAAATATACATCTTGCAATTTTCAAAGTAACTCTATGTATGCAATATGAGTTACAAGACATATAAGACCATATGCAACAACAATAAACAACATCCAGATCCACTGTATGAGAGAGTGCTGCTAAGTCATTTACTTTGACACCCCTAAAATTGACAAAGAACAATGAAATTTATAGTTATTTTACTTAGTCCCATTGGATATCAATGCACTTCTGACTATGGTATTGTATGTTTGTCTACCCATCCAGAAAGAATTCATTTGGTTGGGTGGCAAACTAGGAGTCAGCCGCTACAATTGTGTCAGAAATGGAGACTGTCAGGACCGACAGCTCGCGGGCTCTCCGTGCCCGCACCGCCGGTCCTGTCACTCAGGCTGCGGTGGTGAGGTGCAGGGGAGCCCTGGTCCTGGTGATCTCCCCTGGCGGCCGTTGCCCTGGTCACTCGTTCCGGGCACACGCTCCCTTGCGCAGGGGACGGGCACCGAGGTAGCCGGGTTGTTGGGGATGCGGCAGGTGCAGTTCCACACCGCGTCTCTGTTGCTATGACACCTAGCCACACTCTCCGTCCTTGCCTGTCTGTAGTGGCGCTGGTTCTCTGATTTGCTCATGCTGCTGTCAGACTCTCCAGCCCAATCAGCTGATGGGGCGGAAGTTCTGACAGCATTTAAAGCTGCTCAGTTCCTGGGAAGATTGCCAGTGTTTGCCTTGTCTCCAGCTGCACCCACATACTTCCTTAGTGATTACCTACTTTGACCTGCTGCTTGGATTTGACTACGATTTGCCTGACCCTTCTGTACCGCGTTCCTTCTCGTTGCCAACCTGGATAGCCAGACCTGCCTTTGTGTCATTTGTTTCTGTGTTTGTCTGTAAGTCTGACTCCAGCCCTGTGTCCCTAGTCAGGCTAGGAACTGTTGCCCAGTTGTCACACTAGGACTTAGTCTAGGGGGGCAATACGTAGGGACAGGGGTTGCGGGTGGATTTCAGGGACTTCCAAATACCCGGACCACAGTTCCCTGAAAGAGACAAATTGGACGCTGTATGGGACAAGTCATTGTTATGCAAGAACACAACACCTTGTATCAAAGTTACTGCACCTTGTAGACCTTTATTTTAACTAGAACGGTTGTGTAATACATAGCTGTGATATAGACCCCTTTGAAAGGTAGACCACAAGTAGTATCAAATCTTTATCCCAAAAGAGAGATCACCTTGGATGACGACTTCAGCGCTCTGAACTTCTTTGACTGTAGGGAACCACTGTGTCTCAATTCTTTTGACTGCTCTTTGAACTCAGGGTCATACATAAAAATCCACATCTCATCTATCATTGCCAGTCAAGACAGAAACGTAGAAAGAAACTTGTACCCGGGCATACTTTTGATCTACTATCAAACATTTCTGGACCCACTTGACAGATGTCTTCCTTATGTCCAGAGGATCGTGAATTATGAACCCAACTCTTTCTCTGGATATATTCAGAGAATTGGCTACTGTCTTAGAAATTCACTGGTCTTTCAGAATCTTGTTATGGATGGCATCTATGTTTTCTGGAATGGTCACCACTGGAGGTCTTCTGAAATGGTCTTCATCATTAGTATTGAAGTGGCTAGTTTTAAATTTGGCAATCCAATTTTTCACCATGGAGTAGGAAGGGCACTTGTTGCCTAATATTTGCACCAGGTCACCATGAATGCCTTTGGCAGACATCCCTTTCAGAAACAGGAACTTTATCATTGCTCTGCTCTACTTTGCAATGAAATTTGCTGTAGACTCCGCCATGTTGTCTTCAAACTTGTGTAACACAAGAATGGCCCATGGGATCATGCTCACAAAGTATTGCAAAGATTGAGCTTTCAAACGATATAACTTTCATTGATATGAAAACAAATGAAAATCAAAAGGCCAAGGACTTAAGAGCACCTCGTCCTATGAACTACTGTGAGGAGTGGCAACAATATGGAGCGATGATCCATAGCCCTTAGCTTGGACAACATGGTACTGTGTACAGAAAGCTTCAGAAGGACAAATATAAGACTATACTTTGCTGTGCACAGTAGGTCCAACAATGGCCTTTATCTCTATAACACAAGCTTCACATGGTGAATGTAAGCTCAGTCTCTAACCTATGCGAGGTGATGAAGCCATGGAGCCAGACCTTTCACTCAGCATCTTACCAATAGAAATCAACAAAAGTATAAATTATATCTGATCTATTCAATCATTGCTAACAGGAAGTAAAAACAATGGGGGCTTTGAAATTACATTTAAACACTCTTGCGAGAGTATTATAAAGCCTGTCCAGGAGTACGTGCTTCATCTGACTAAAATCAGCATTTTCAGGATAAATTTTTTTAATCAATATTTGAATAAATTACAAATAAATACCTCTTTGACGTTGTTCCTCTTAATACTGAATTTTTAAAGTTAGATATTGAAATTCTAAAACCGAAGCTGAATAATTTAGATTTACAATTGAAGGCTATTACTAGTTCACAGAAGTAGCGGTTATACAAAGAGCATTTGGAAGGGCCTGTATTGAAGTAAAGAGCTAAGATTGAGGGGGTGGAAACACATAATAAGGCAAAGAAATCTAAAAGACTAGCTATCGGAACAAGCTGCTGCAGGGGAAATGACCGGCCACATGCAGGTTGAAGAAGCTTGTCCTGCAACAATCAGCCTATTCTTCTAAGTTGCGTCAGTTGCTTTCAAGGGTTTGCCCACTGGGTGCCACAGCCGGGAGTCAGTAGGCCAGATGACATGGGGAAGACAAAAGGCTGTATGATATCTAATAGTTGGAGAGGAAGAACCAGTAATCTTCTGTAAATTATTTCACCCATGACCGTTTTAAGCGACCCTCCAGTTTCTGGACAAAATTCTGTCCCGGGACAGGAGGGGGTATATTACCTATAGTTGTTCTCTGACACCCCTCCAATATGCTGATTCCGGACCTCTTTCTCAGGCGTCCAAGATGGCCACAGCAATTTTCTAGCTAACTAATGCACACTGTGCACTACCCTCTGATTAGCCAGTGCTGATCACATGAGAAGCTGTGGTCAATCAGAGAGTAGGTGTTTTGCATTAGTGGTCTAACGCCACCAATGTCCTTGGGGATTAGATAGTCCAAAGATTGCATCGGCCATCTTGGATGGACCAAAATAGGACCTGAAAACAACAGATTGGAGGGACAGCAGAGAAGAACAACTGCAGGTAGTATATCCTCATATAGCCCCGGGACAGGATTTTGTCCCGAAATTAGAGGGTTGCATTAAGTTTTGTACCTCTAAGTGAAAACAGTCAAGCATGCTGTACCTCTGTTATACAGAGAGGAACCATTCTGGCTATTGTGCAAGTAAAGTTCAGTTACCACGACTTCCTGTCTCCTTTAAGTTCTTCCTGCTTGGATGTAATGGGTAAAGGCCCTTTTACACTGAACAATTATTATTAGAGATGAGCGAGTATACTCGCTAAAGGCAATTGCTCGAGCGTGCATTGCCTTTATCGAGTACCTGCCCGCTCAAGATGAAAGGTTCGGGTGCCGGCGCGAGGGAGCGGTGAGTAGCGGCTGTCAGCAGGAGCGAGCGGGGGGAGAGAGGGAGAGAGAGATCTCCCCTTCGTTCCGCTCTGCTCTCCCCCGCAGCTCCCTGCCCGCCGCCGGCACCCGAACCTTTCATCTCGAGCGGGCAGGTACTCGCTAAAGACAATGCTCGCTCGAGCAATTGCCTTTAGCGAGTATACTCACTCATCTCTAATTATTATTCACATTCATCTCTGGATTACGGGAATCTGAATGATAATCGTTCAGTGTAAATGATGCCAGCGACTGAATGGCGAATGATAATTTGCTTGTCGTTCACTTTCTGAAAGCATAAATATCAAACAACAATCAGCCTGAGTAAACAGGTAGTTGTTCATCTATGAACGACTGCCTGTTTATTGTGAATGGAGGCGGGCAGGTGAAAGCGATCTCCTGCCGATCTGTCCCCATTCACTGAGTGATCATCGTTTCTGTGTGAAAGCGCAGGAGCGATAGTTGTTGAGACGACTGTTGGGCACTTAAATACCCAATAGTCGTCCCGTGTAAGGGGCCTCTAAAATGCATCTCAGGGGAGCAGCATTGCACCATTGGAGGGCACATCTGTGTTAATGTAATACTGTAACACTGTCCTGAGGAGGGTGGAGAAAATGGCCACATGTGGATCGGAGAAACATTCAGTCAGTGATTGCCATCTACGTGTCCCCTTTACATCACATGCAGATAAATATCTCAAGTCTCTTGCCATACAGTTCTTCTATTCTGAAATATTCTGCTTGTGAGAACACTGCCAAAGGGAAAAACATATCACGAGGAAAGCACGTCAAGCCAACCCTTGTTGGGACCATCTTCCACTTGGAAACCGATGTCCCCACTGTAAAAGAACCTGTGGATCAAGAATAGATCTCTATAGTCACCTACGAACCCACCACAAAGACCCAATACTTGGAAGGCAATCATGCTCAGCTTCGAGTGATAGCCTACATTGACTACTCCACGGACTGTGCTCTTGTGCACACTGTTAATTGCGGAAGCATCTCAATGATACAAGGCGGCATTCAGCGTAAGTAGCTTCCTTTCGAATAATAGTTCTCTTAGGATGTAGCACATTGAGGGGGTTACCTGGATCCTATGGACATGTTATGCTCTTAAATATATGCACATACTTAGGACTATGGAACACGTATTCATTTTTGCATCATTTTGTAAAAATAGGGAATAGCCTCTATCTCAGTTTTATTTAACAACTCAATATATGTACAGTAATAATGGATACCGCTTGCTTTTTCACTTCCTGTACATACCTGCCTTATAAAAGCATACTGTAATTTAATGCAAATGACTGCCATAACTGCTTCAACAAGGCCATGTTTTCTTCTCAGTCGTGAACAAGTACAAAGCCGGAGGTGCTAACCACTGCTAATTCTTGCATCTTAACAGAAAGGAATGGTACAGCGTGCTACCTATTCTTCTGTGCTAATATTCCATAGCATTGAGTCAGCCCACACATCTGCAATTTGATCCATTCACTTTTATGGAGAACTCGGAGCATAACTAATGCACAATATATAGTATTTCAATGCAAGGGTCAGCTTACCCTTGAAAGCTATATACACCTTTGCATGTTTTTTTTTTTTAATTAATGTGTTTTTGGAAATGAAGACTTTTTGTTATTGGTTTTCATTCAAAAATGTTTGATTTCTATTATTGTATTGTTTTCCAAGGCACTGCAGACTGGAGGTCTGAAATCTTTGTCAGTCAGAGTAAACTGACAACTCCTCCTATAGCCTGCTCCCCTGTTGTGACTGTGTAGTCACTGTTTTTAAACTGAGCTATTACAGAAGGCTGTATGGCAGTGCCAGGGAATGGTGGAGAAGATCAGGTTGATATAGAGCAGAGCAGGGAAAACTATTATTGCAAAGGACTGTAATTCACTCAGGGGGAATTTTCTGTTCTTATCGGCAGTGAGGAGGAATCAAGATCAGTAGCTACTCTGAGAAAGATTAAGATAGACTAAGAGATAGCTGTGTAGTATTGAGTGGGCGTGATTATGCTACACAACCTCTGAATAAGAGGAGGGGAGCAGGAGCTGAGCTTATGTGCATTCATGATTGAGACAGGATAATTAGTGCTGGAAATGCCCCCCCAGCTACAATACTGAATGTAGGAGATAATGCAATCCAGGTAAGAGGCTTTCTAAATGCATGAGAAGGAAAACTCAATGCAAAAAAAAAACAAAACAGATATGAACATCTTTTGTTTCTGCTGGGACGTAATAAGATAGATGTGTATTGATTTTGTATTGGTTTCCCATGGGGTTTCCCAAGCCTTTAACATGTTGTATCTTCTACTAATATTTGTTCCTTAATCAGTTGCTCAGCATAGAAAATGCACTTTTAAATATCCTATTAGAGCATTCTGAGTTATCCAGGAGGGTTCTTTATTCAGGACCTCTATCTCAGGATCGGTGTGTGTGTGTATGGTGGCATCATATTTGTTCATCCATTCAGTTGGAATATATTGACAGGAATCTGTGTACATATCACATCCCAGACATAAGTAGCTTGTAATACCAATATGTGATTCCTAGCTTTGCAGGACCTGAAAAGAGGGAAAAGAAAGGATGATGAAAGGAAAACACCATTTATAAAATGAGACTTCAACTCTTAAAGCCAAAGTTTTAAGATTTCTATATTGGGCAGAAGCAGAGTGACTTTGTTCTCTCCGGTGGATTTGCAGCCGTCTTTTTAATCCACAGGAGGCCTGATAATGGGCAATTTGCAAACTGTGTACATAAAATGTAATGACAGTAAGTATCTTCATTACGTTGGTTCTATTAGATTTAAGCATCCTGGGAAAGATAGCAGAAGACATAGCATATAATGTAGAGATGGCACATGAAGTATGAAGCCATCACGTCCACTAGTCTGCTATAACCCAGTTGGAAAATGGGACTAAAAACCTGTTTTTAGTATGTCAGAATCAAGTTTAATTTGACAACCATTTTTTTTCAAATAGATTGGCGATAAATTATGATTTACCTAGGATTATCCAAAGTACGACATCTAGAAACATGCCAAGCTCTACAACAAAGCTGGACTGCTATGGGACAGCATTAGCATTCAGAGCGAACTAAAACATGTATGCAACTTTGAAGGTGAAATAACCATTAGGCACCATGAAATTATGTGAAAGGGGTAGTCAGGCAAAAAATATATTTTAGAACTTTCTCACTATGCTGCAAAAAAAAGGCACACCCATACAATCCCCACTGCTCCCTTTTGGATGGTACATGGTCCCATACCGCTCTCTACTTCCTGTTGTAGCGATGACGTTCCAACATAGGGACATTTGACTGATGTAAACTATCTCCAAATGAAGCAATGACCCACCACAGCCAGTGATTGTCCACACTGGTCACATGTGCCTATGTTGGGACGTCATTGCTGCAACAGGAAGTAGAGAAGGATGGGGGACGATCAAAACAGGAGTGGGATCGGGTGAAGTGATCATGACCTTTTTTACTTCTTACACCATGCTGAGCAGGTTTAAAAATATTTTTTCTGCTGGACAAGCTCATTAATGTTGTGATCTAAAGGCGGTCATTAACATGAAACATTTGTCAGCCAAATGCATATTCGGCCCTCCCCTATTTCTCCTGACTCTGCAATAGACATGAACTCTCTTCTTGGCTGCTTTGTACCCAACTCTTTACTATTCTAAAACACTTCAGATATAATGCTGACCTCAACTATTTGTCCTTAATGTAGCTTACACACTAGTTTGCTCATTTCTTCTTTACACACACACACACTGACACCATATCCAGCTTTATATAGCGCCTTTTGAACATGGAGAATTCATACAGAATTGGGTTTCAACCCATAGTCTAGTGCTGTACGGCAACAGTGTTAACCAGCTATGTGCAAGGTGAAAGTTTGAGTTTTATGTACCTGCAGAAAATCTTACCTGTAAAATGTTCATTCATTCTCCAAGATAATGCTATTGTAAGCCCAAGTTGATTAGTGGAGGACCAGATAGATTTGACTTTACAGTAGTCTGTTATGTTTGTGGTTGGTCTGAACCACCATAGTACCAAACGATCTTCCAGTGGGCTCAGGCAGGGCCATTTTAATACCCTACTGAGCCCAGTGCACAATTGTTAAAACAGCACCTCATCTCCAGTTTTTTCCTACCCCCACTTCATCCCAAACCTTTTTTTGGTAAAAAAAACCAAAACACTCATAATTAACCCAGTAGCAGTAGGCTGCAGGCTTTTCCATGTTCTTCACTCTCCTCCGAGTCCAGCAGTCACATGCCCATCTAAGCAGGTGAACTCTACAGTCAATCATTGGCCTCAACAGGTATTGAGATTGGTGATTGGCCACAGGCATGTGACCACTGGACCCAGAAGTGAGTTGGGACTGGAGTGGCGAAGACACACAGCAGGTGAGTATAGCTTTTTTTAAATTAATTTTTAATCTCCTCAATACTTTTCAATTGTATGTGCATCCTGAAGATACAGTAGGAATTGCTTTCACTACCTGGGGGGTCCAGTGCAGATGCATTATTTGCCATATAGTTAAAGTAGCCCTGGGCCCAGGCACAGATATAATAATTGCCCCCTAATTCAAGCGTTGGAAAGGTCCAGGAATTAAACAACTCCATTTGGTTCCAACTGTGGAACCAATTACTTGCCATTAGGGTTAATTTTTCATGGGTTGATTGACAAGTAGCTTACAGTATTAGACCTCAGTTAATTGCCATTTGCCATGATAACAGCAAAGTTTACCACGCCAAAGTGAATGGGCACATTAAGAAAAGCAGACCTTAAAAACCCTTTCCCCATTGGGCCAAGAGACGTCAGTCCATCACTAGTAATGTTTCATCTAACCACATTTCTATTGAATTCTACGTTCCTGCCACAGTGAAGGGGGTTTCAGGAGACAAGCTCCTAAGTATGTCCACAGCTGCCAAAATGAATTACGTTGGGTCATTATATTGCATCAGTATTTCTTTAGAAAACTGCTATATTCTTTGACATGCTAAGTTAGTGTGAAATAACACGCAATGTGAACAAGTTCTGGGGTTTGTGCAACCAATAGCATGAATTAATCTTAACATACTGTCTTGTCAAAAGCAGAAAATGCATCCTGTAGGGCAGAGTTGCAGAAAGGACAGCCCGTTGGTCACATCTGACCTTCTAATGCTTTCCTACAGTTTCTTCATTGCCTGCAGAGCTCAGCCATGCCCAACACAGAAGCAGGGCAAAGATACAGTGTCAGACAGATTATTATTAGCTAGGAGATATGGGCAGCATGGAACAAACCGAGACCATTCTGCATGTTATATAAAGCCGGTTACCACAGTTCTAGAGCCTTTTCTATGCATCTATATTTAGATAGTCTCTTAAAGGGGATGCATTGTCAGAAAATGACTTAGCATTTAAATCAGGTTTTTGTTGGGAACATATTTTTTCCCAAAATGCAGTGGTACGGGAATCTCAATTGTAGTCATTTGAATGGGACTGCGCTTTCAGTACCGCTCATACCTGGCCTCTACACAATGTACGTTGCTGTGCTAGCTGTGGAGCACCGTGGCTCCAGCAAACAGCCGATTGACAGGGAGGCTGGAAGTTGGCCGCCATCCATCTGATTTTGATGACCTACCCAAAGAATAGGTCATCAATATAAAAGTTCGGGAGTACGTCTTTAAGTTATATAAAGGGTCTTCTATTCTTGCACATTATCATTTTCTCAACATTGCAAAAAAAATTAAATATATGTGCATATGTAAGCAGAGCCGGGTTTATATTTTAGGGGTCCTAAGCACAAATATGAATGTGGGCCCCTTGGAACAGAATATTATAATCGTTCATCCCCCTAGGCTGGCTAAACACGATTTTACGTATCCCCCATAAAGTTCTATGGGGACTTTTGGTGCGCAAATGTGCAGAAAGATAGGACAGGTCTGATTATTTTTTTACAGCGCGGGAAATATGCACACAAAATTAAGAAATCGGGACAACACCCACTGAAATCAATGGCTTCCATTCTCTGTGTATTGCATGCATACATTTTACGCACTCAAAAACATGCACAAATACACTTGTGTGAGCCGTGGTCCCCCACCGATCTGGTATTAATGATCTATCCTGAACGGACTACATGCTGTGCTTATGCTGCAACACACAAACATAGATTTCATGAAAAGGACCTGTCAAAGTAAGTGACCTGGCGCTGCAATCAGGGTCTCTGTTTCTAGTTTATTCTACTCTCAAAAAGGCATCATAAATCTGGTAACACATTCCCTTTAAAGGGTTTCCCCCCAAATCAACACATAATAATAATCACTTTTACTTATATAGTACATGCATATTTAGCAACACTTTACATCACTTGGTATCACCTATCCACAGTGTAAGTAATAGTTGTCTGATCACCGGCTGTGAAGAGGTCTCCCGGGCAGGGAAGTTCTCTGGTAGGTTCTTCCAAAGACTTACCGCCGGGGAGACTGCAGGGCTTGTTGGCTCCTCTACTTTCTTCTGGACCACCATCGGGATGTTTCTAGCAATGGCCCAGTCACAGGCCTTATCCAGAATTCTGCAGCAAGTAGGCAGTTTGTTTTAGAAAGACCAGATGATTCTTTTTCTTGCTCAATTAGAACTTTGTTAATTCAGGTTTCGGCACAACAAACGCCGGAAAGATCTCTGAGTCTTGCATCTTCTATCACTGGGTAGCAGATAACTTCAATCTCCATCTGCACCCAATTTCAGCACACCCTCCGGTCCAACACTATTCAGTACAATGGTCTTGGCCATAAATCGCTTCAGCAACACATGGTCCCTTAGCTTCATGGCAGACCACAGGATATAGCTGTTCCTTCTGCCCATCCAATTTTGTACTGCGTCACTAACCAAAACCACCAATCTGTAGAGCTTTATCAGCTCAGGGATTGCTAAGAAATGGTTATCTCTCCCCTCTGCATTATCATGACAATGTACCCAGCACATAAGGTACATTTAAAGGAACAGTTGCCTTAAGTAAGTAAAACATTTTTAACATACTTAATAAAAAGATCAATGACCCTTTTCTTACAAAAGAAGTCACAGGGCTTACCAAACCCCTCTTACAGGTGCTCCACTGCTGGTGCAACGGAGGCCTTACGACAGGCTGTGGAAAGTTCTGGATTAGTTCTGCACCTGCCATTTTTGTAAGCATGTCCAATAATAACAGACTGGTAGTCAAACTACTTTCACTAGCATAGGTTTCACCATTGGTAGAGGAGTCTCTTAGTATGGTCAATGGTTAGGATGGTAATTTGAAGTTTTAGTCCACTCACTCAGGCTCCCAAAGAGGTTTGTTTGGCTTGCGTCAAGACCTTCGCTTCTCTACTGAGCCTTGTCTTCATGTAGTGGTTCTAGTAACTTGTTTGGTGGCACAGACAACCTCAGAAATCCCTCACAATGGGTCTGTCTGGCTGCATATTTCGTCTGCTGCATCACAGCCCTTATCAATTCATGCCCCTTAGCTTCTTGCCCTCCCCATTCTAACTGCATGGGTTCCTCAACCTCAGACCTACTAATGGCCGCCAGCCCTACAACCAACATAGCATTAATAAAGAAAAACACTGCACAATATAACTTTGATAAAGATTAACATTAATGACCGACACAGCCTTGCACAAGGACCAAGAATAGCATCCTGTGTCCCCTATTTGAATGGAGTGGTGGTTGAGCATGCACACTATCACTCCTTTCAAAGTTTATGACACTGACAGAAATAGCCAAGTACAGCATTCAACCACCTCCGTCAGTCAGTCCCATAGACATTGAATGGAAAAAAGGTGATCGGTTGTGTTAGATATTTGGGTGTTTCTTGACTCAACTCTGTAAAACGGGCAATAAACAAAGCTGTCTAGCTGAAGATAAAGTCCAGGAAAGTTAGATAACAACTGGTGACTATGTGGAAGTGAAGGTCAACCAAGTATTATACTCTATACACAGGGAAATTACTCATTTTAGGGGAAAATGCTCTTTGTTGACACTTAGTCATTATTAATTCTTTGCCCATTTGGTTAGACATGTTTTTTTGTAAAGCAAAGTAAACAACGTTACCAGACAGTTTTCAATGCATAGCTCTGTCATGAGTTTCATGCCCTTTGGCTTTGTTTTCATGTCTGTAGAAATTAGGCATGTTTGATTGATTAGATTACCATAATGAGGGTTGGAAGGGATTTTCTTCTTCTCCTATACTGTTATTGTGTAACGTAGCTGTAGACATGTCATAACTTTCACCTGTGCCATTTTTTGTTTCCAACTATGTCTCATAGCTAGGTTGAGACATTATATTTAAAGAGTACCTGCACTTTCACACTGGAGCGCTCGTGCTCCATCGGCCATTTTTGGCTCCTCAGGGCAGATGAAGACGGTCCCATATAGCACTATGTAAGCGTTACATGGGGAAGTCTTCAGCTGCTGGAAGGAGCTGAAAACGGCTGATGGAGTACGAGTGCTCCAGAATGAAAGGGCAGGTACTCTTTAAAGAGAATGGCCAGTTTGGACAACTAATTTTCTTACTATTGGTTCCCTGTTAACAAGCCGATGGTTGTGGCAAGTCCTATTGGTAGGACTTGCTATCTGCTGTTGTAGCTACACAGCACCCATAGGAATTAGCAAACATTCAATAATTTTATTAGATGCTGGTAGCCCTCCATAGCAAATAGCTGCTTTTGTAGCTAATTAGAAAGAGGAGTTGGCAGACAGACCACCGTTTGTTACCCCTAAATGCCCTAATAGAACATTTGAAATGCAGGCAACCACTTTAAGTCTTTACTTCATCCGAAAATGTGGTAGATTTTGGTGACCCAACTTTCTTTTCCTCATGTCACACTCACAGGAGTACAGGAAACTAAGATAATGGGAGTTTTGCATGGTCCTCACACTGGAAGGATGGTGGCCACTGATGCCTTTTTTCTGAGTTTAATCAATAACATAGTAGAGTTGTTTGATGGCCACCACCAACAAAAAACATCATCTCAACTTCAGCTCCTATGAGTATGACCTGGAAGGAATGGGAAACTGAAGTTAAGGCTATGCCATCAAAATCAGATGAGGGTCCCACTTCTGAGGCCCGTAGCTATCTCCAGAATGAGGGCCCTTGACCTTGTCATGGCTCACTGCTGTGACCATTGGTGGGCAGAATTATGGAAACAGTTTAATTGACAGTTCTATGGTGTTTCAAATCTATGTTCAGGTTCATTCCTCACTCTCTTATTAGCTGACAATGTAATACCTCTGGAGGGGGGAATCCTTCACAGGTTCTTGTCACCTAATAGCAAAGGGAATGGGATTTCATAGTGGCTAAATAGGCTACCTCTATGGCATATATACTCTTAGAAGAAAAAGAAAAAATATCTCAGCGCTCAGGAAAAGGGGTACCAATTGATAAGAATACGAACAGTGGGTATAATATTTGTTGTAAGTAAATAAATATGTGGAACTGATTGCCTTTGCCGCAGGACCTTGTTCTATAACCTACTGGGATTGGAGGCGTCTGTGCACGGACGCCTCCGTGAAGTAAGTCTGTTATTACACCCACTGTTCGTATTCTTATCAATTGGTACCCCTTTTCCTGAGCGCTGAGATATTTTTTCTTTTTCTTCTATATACTTTCTCCATCATTTATATGTTTGGGGTTTTCTCAAGCCGCTCTGCAGCATCATCATCACCTGCATGAATTTGGGTACACATCATCTCTGCTTCAAGATCTTCATCCTCTTCTACTATTGCATCACCCCTTTGATGCAACATCATCTATGGTCATCTGAACAGTGAGCGCCTCCTACTTAATAATATTGCATATATACTCTTGTTATTCCTCAGAATTGCAGTAAATGCAAATCTTGCCTGACCTTGTCAGTCCCATTACAAATCCACAAGATTTCCATTGCCTTTCATTGGAACTTGACCGAACTAAAAAAAGAAAGCCACTTGACTCCAATAAAGCATACATGGCACCTGGTGTGGGCATAAAGGAGAATATCCTGACAGTAAGAACAAAATTGGACCCTCCTGCTAGTGTAGATTTATGTCACGTACCAGTTTCATAGGAGGACAATTGGATGCTTGCACTGCCCAATGATGATTTTGTTTCAGGCTCAAAATTAGCAATTTCTTATGTATTTCCATCTGCTGAATTCAAAAATCAACATAAAGATGATGGATTAGCTTTTGCTTTGGAGATACAGTAACACGTCATTTTTTAGAGTTTAAGAAAACAGGAAGAGTTCAATACCCGAATCTTCCATCTGCTATTCGACCTCTTCCACATTCAGATAGTTTACCAGCTCCTACTCCACCCCAAGATTATGAGCTTGAAGTAGAAAATGAAGAAAGTGTGGGAAAAGAAGAACCCAACAAGCCTTCCACATCCTATGACCCTGACTTTGAGGTAAAAGATGATACACCGCACAGACTGAGTCAAGCGGAATTGAGTAATCTCATTCAAGACCTTGACTTGTCAAAGGAGAAGTCGGAACGTCTAGGGGCAAGACTACAGCAGTGGAACCTTCTCCAACATGATGTCAGGGCCTCACAGTACAGAGAACGTCAGAGGGATCTGCTTCCTTTTTTTGCGAAGAAAAACAATCTGGTTGTTTAGTGCGACGTTAATGGCTTGAGGAAATGTTTGAATTTGAACCATGATCCAACTGAATGGAGGCTATTCATAGACTCCTCCATGCTTAGTTTGAAAGCTGTATTACTTTGCAACGGCAACCGTCTTCCTTCTATTCCTGTTGGTCATGCAGTTCACATGAAGGAAACCAATGCAAACATGACAGCCCTCCTCGACTCAATGAAATATGCTGAACACAATTGGAAAATCTGTGGTGATCTAAAAGTCATCGCTGTACTCTTAGGAATGCAACTGGGGTACACTAAATACTGTTGCTTTTTATGTATGTAGGACAATAGGGATAGGAAATCACATTACATTCAAGTGGACTGGCCTGCAAGAAATCTTGACTCTACCAAGAAAAATGTCGTTGCTGAGCCTCTTGTGAATCCAAAATATGTTCTTCTTCCACTCCTTCATATAAAGCTGGGTTTTATGAACTATTTTGTCAAAGGTATGAACCAGGAAGGACAGGCATTTAATTACTTAAGAGACAAATTTCCTAGATTGAGTGATGCAATGTCTAAGGAAGGTATTTTTGTTGGGCCACAAATTCGACAACTTGTAAAGGATCCTGCGTTTGACCAAGTTTTGGAGGGAAATGAAAAGGAAGCTTGGCAAGCTTTAAGAGGAGTTATTCATGGATTCTTAGGCAACAAAAGAGATGATAACTACACTCAGTTGGTGACAGAACTTCTGGAAAATACCATCAACTCGGATGCAACATGTGCCTTAAAATCTATTTTCTCCTCTCCTACCTAGACTTTTTCCCTCCGAGTTGTGGAGCTGTCAGTGATGAACACGGAGAAAGATTCCACAAGGATATTTCTGTAATGGAACAAAGATATCAAGGCCGTTGGAATGGAGCAATGCTCTTGGGTTACTGCTGGTCTGTGTGCAGGGATGCTCCGTAACTCACTTACAAGAGGCAAGCCAAAAGAAAACAATCTCATGAAGTCACCATATGATTCTCTTCACACCGAACCGCCTACCAGGAATCTAAACCTTCCATCAATTTAGAACTCTTAGAATGTAACTGTCATTAAAAAAAATTTCAAATGCAATTTCAATGTTGTTAGCATATGTAATTAAAATGTATCATTTTCTCTCAATCCGTTCAAATAACATACTTCCACCTATTGTGTATCACAGAAACTAGTAAGATTTGACTTATGAAGTTAAGGAAACAATCCAAAATATTTTTTTTGTTGGCCAGTGTTATTGTTCCTCCTACCCATATGTTGCAGAAGAAAAGGGGTTGCTTTCACCTTCCCTTTTGTGCTTGTGAAGAAGTAATATAGGACAGTTGGAAGGGACTTCCAGGGTTATCTGGTCCAACCTCATTCAAGTTTTCTTTATTCATGGGTTCTACAGCATTTATCTTGTCTGCCTTTATAGTATGTATGCCCTTGAGTAGCACTGAGATTGTGCAACTCTGTTCTGCTAGGAATTGAGAGGCAAAAGTTGATGTCTAGCCAACTTTTCGATAAGTCTAAATTAAATACTAAAGAACACATTGCAGCAATGTTACTACAAGGAAAAATCCTTGTCAGACATACAGACATAGCGACACTGCTATACACTGACCCATACTGTATATATTAATATGGGCTGACATATGCATATACGGATTGACACATCTGTAGACGAACATTGACAGGCACAGGATGAAACCACTTGAGACACATACGCTGACAATTATATTTGAGAAGACAGAGGGATGTGCTCTTCATTCTCCAGCAGACAGCAGAATTTTTACGTCTCCTATTGTGTGTTTGTGCTGCAGGGTCCAGGAGTGAAGAAGTGCGGTCGTGCGCTGCTGAGACGAGGTGTGTGGCTACGTATTGCTGACTTAGGGCGTGTATGGTTGTGCGGTGCTGAGTAAGGGTGCATGTGGCTGTATGTTGCTGATTTTAGCCTTGTAGCATTCCTTCTCTTCTTACAATAAGTTGTGGCTTCTTTTTATTAAGTTGTGACCTGAGCAAAAGATCAATGCTCTAAAGGGAGTTCACCTCAACACGTTCGGTCATCATGAATAAACAGAGGAATATATCCCTCATCCATCACAGCTCCTTAAAGCGGTAGTATGGATTAGAAAACTCAAATTAAAATACTCCATTTGTGGATTTTGACTTAATTGAATGGTTCTTCATATGTCTCTCGCTCTAGAGAACTCAACACATCTGTGCATTACATAGAAGGCCAATTGTTTTGTACATCATTTCCCATGAGGAGGAACTGCAGGGAAATTAAACACCTGCTGCCAAGTTTTCCCACATATTACGGGTATGTCTAAGGGCTCTCTCACATGAGCGCATTGCACATAGAATGGAACCCATTGTTTTCAATGGGTTCATTCTCACTTTCAAAAAAAAAAAGGGCTACATTCTCTATTTTGGTGCACACCATAGAAGTCTATAATGGGTACACAAATGCGCACCTGATCCCTGCAAAATTGTACATTGCACTGTGCAATTTCATGGGGAAATTAGTCAGAAACACCATCTTTTCTCCTTAGGGAGAGCAGTGAGTGAGGAGATATTCATGCACCTCTGGGTAATATGCAAATAAGGGAGATGGAACAATACCTCTGCAGCACCACCTATTGGAAGGCAGCATTCCTTCAAATCAATGTTAGACTCTTTATACAAGCCTTGTAACAATGACTAGGAATTGAAAGCCAGATTCCATGCAGTGTGCAGTAGGTTTCTGGCTTTGCTCGTGAGAGGCCTGTGATGTGGGTCAGAAACACTATCTTTTCTACCTAGGGAGAGCAGTGAGTGAGGAGACTTACAGGAGATGGCAAATGGATAACTCCAGTGACTAATTAGGCTACACAGCCTTTTAAATCACGGCGCATGTGTGTCCTGAGCCTATGTGAATGGTTCTTGGCAGCACGGAAACAGCAGTAAACAGCACAGATATGTGTACAATAGCATGACCTTCGCAGTGCTAAACAATTGACCCCGTTTTTGCTTTACGCTTTCAACGCTATCTCCAAAGGTTGCCCTTTTCATGCTCAGGCATTGCAAGCACAGCACACATTTCTGTAATCTCAAAAGCAGGTAAAGATACTTCTAATTGTGGTAATTTTCAGCCTATCTTGTTTCTTAACATTGATGCTATGCCTTTAATGGTCCATGCCGTAAAGGCATTTTATAGAGCACATTGAGGTTTCTTAGAGGCCACCCTCCTGAAAGTGGGACTGGACACCTGCATGTGTGAGCGAATTATGGTATTATACTATCATTCTTTGTCACGGGTGCGAATTAATGGCTCACTCTGCTCTTCCCCATTTGTATACACACTTGTCATGGAATCTTTGGCCATTGCTCTTCAACAGAACACCTCGCTTCAGGGTATAACAGTTAATTTATCTAGTTAGTTAGTATTAATATATCTCTCCCCTCCTAGAATAGGGCCCTCAGGATCCTGCAAGAGTTAGATTGATTTAGTAAACTCAGTGACTTTAAAGCCAATCTGCAGAAGTCAGAGATTCTTAATATACCTGGGAGGAGGTATCACATCTTTGGAGGGTCTTTCCCTTTCAGGAGCAGTTTTCAGCTATTAACCCTTTGCAATCCACTGTCTGACCTCTGAAGCCATTATGATTTAAGGCTGTACAGCTCCGATGTTGGAAGACGTCCCTCGGGGTTCTCTTACTGTATATTGCCAGCCTCTCTGCTGTCGGAGCCTATCCAACGTGTCACCTCATGCAGTACTGGCTTTAGCCAGCATATAGCGCCATTGTATAACGGCAGAAAAAGAGTAAGCCCCCTAGGAAAACCAGGAAAAAAATTGGATTGGAAAGGGTTAAATACCTGGGCATTTGGGTTTCTGCTGACCTGGCTCAGTTATTCTCTCTGAAATACAGATCTCATTAGAAGCAGACCTCAAGAGATGGAACTTCCTCCTCATCTTCTGGTTTGGCCGGATAAATGTCCTGAAAATGGATTCCCCACCCAAACTTTTATATCTATGTCAGACTATACCCCTCAATTTACCTTGAACTTTTTTCGCTAACTTAAAGCAACGAGCTACGAACTTTGTTTGAAAGGGTGCTAAACCATGCTTGAAATATCTCTTACTGATCAAGTGAAAGTCAAGGGGGTAGTACAGGCTTACTGGACTTCGCCCTTTATCATAGGGTATTGTGTGTAGCTGTGTTCTAGACTTATTCCATTATCGGTTATTGAAACTGTTAATGCTGTGGTCGTGGATCCACTCTGTCATCCTGCTGAGTGAAACCACCCCGTAGGATGGACAGCTGACTCCAAGATGGGAACTGTGCAAAAGCTGGAACTCGGTACAAAGGATGAGAATGGACTAAGATGGGCTAAATGTCCCTTACCTGGAGATACTCCTGAAGGTGGAGAGGTCCAGGCCGCCTTTCCTATCCCTGACTCCTAGCCTTCCCTACCCACCTGGTGAAGACAGGAACCCAAAGTCAGTTGCATTGAGCCGAGCAGATATGGAGAAGTAAGGAGTGAATGTCAGACAAGAGCAGGACATGGTCCTATACAGAGGTGACAGACACAGGGGATAGAAAGCAAACTAGTTGCAGGAACCTGCATCAGAACACACAGAAAGCAGATTCAGACAGAGAAAAAGTACCATTCAGCATAAGCACACACAAGGAACTGGAAGCAGAAAGGATAGCTAGAGCAGCAGCTCACATGCAGTCATGCAAGGGATTACAACAACACCAAGTACCCTGGGAAAGGTCTGAGGAGGTTAAATAGGAGGGTAATTGCAAATCACCTCCAGCTGGATGGAAAAGCCAGACACAGTAACCCTGCGGATGATGGAACAAACAGAAGCAGACCCAGGAAGCAGGATGATGCCAGCGTCTGCCAGACCTAACAAAAAATCTGGGTAGGGATAGAACAAAACGTAACTCCAGGTCAGGCCCTGGGGCTGTTCTGGTTGGCACCAGGCTCATTTAGGAAATTAGAGGGACTATCTCCATTTCTGACCACATCATTGAATGCATTTAACAGGTTTGCCGTGCAAGTGCATTTGGTCTCCTTGATCCCACTGGAGGAAAATCTCTTATTTGAAGTAGCTGTTGCAGGCTCATTGTTGTTCCCTCTCGCTAGTGATCCTTTCCCCCATGTATGAGATATACTGTCTCCCTCTGGTGGACATTCTCAGCTTGCAGAGCAGTGGCTTGGGTTAGTATAACAGGCACAGCTCCTATTGAATTCAATATTGTAGGACCAAACTGTGATATGTTGTTATCTGCTTCCAGCTCAGACCACACTGACAGTATTGCTGGGAATCAGTTGATCAGCATGGATCCTGTGCGGCTGACCCCCACTGATGACCTACCTTGACCTATCAAGAGAAAAAAACGCCCAAAGTCCTGAAAAACACCATTTCAGGTTGGATGAGACCCCTAGACAAAAATAACGGGCAGGGGCTCTTATCCCACCTCTTGAACCCAGACCCCTTAGCCCCTATAATCGTCACCTATAGAAAAGGTAACCATGTGAGGGAACCTGGAAGTAAGTCTTCAGTTTCTTTGTAGCGCTACTGCATGGCAAATGAAGCTTGCCTAATAAATGAGGCAAGAATTCCCTAATAAGTGCTTTTTCCCCCAGCCCTTTTAATATTTCAAATCTACCTGTGTAACAGATTTTCCCTTCCTTTGTGTAGATTGTGTGTTTATTGCATATTACGACAGGATGTGACTCCACTCTGTTGACACAACAATGATGAAATGTCTTTAGTTTTTGGATTTAATTATACTCACACTTATTCAGCCCTCGGCTCCCTCAGTACTGGTGTGCAAGTGTGACACACAGCTCCCCCTCCCCTTACATACCATGTGTTACAATCTTGTGGTCTGAGGTTTTAGTGATTCAGCCATTAAGGTGTATATATATAGTTGAGATGAACAGAAGTGTGCAGAAAGGAAACAAGCAAGGAAAAGAGCTGGTTATCACCCTAAGAATGCAAGTGGTGCTGGTCCTTCTTGGCACCTTGTGTGCCTGGAGCCATTGTGCTCCAACATCTCACCACAAACCTGTATCCGTTATATTCCCATCAGATATAAGGAGCAACTCTAGTGACCTGGAGAGAGCGCAGGTAACATACCCTTCATGTCTTTTGGACACCTTCTATCCATTGTCATTTCCGCTTTATTGCCATGGACGTGTCTTAGATGACGTCACCGATAAGATGTTCTCCACTACTTACTGAATGACACCCCTGTATCTCTATCAACTAATCTTGATATACTATATGTATGTTCCCATATTTGTTAAAGTCCCTTTCCATTAATATCTTGCTTATGGAGCCATGAACAGCTTGTCTCCTTAATGTCTTCTGTTATAAATGAGGTCCCCATATAACATTTCATTTTTTTACAGAAATACCTAATACGCTATGGTTACATGCCCCCGGGACTACAACAGACAGACAATCAAAACACTCTGCGGGAGGTGGTCACCAAAATGCAGAAGAAATTGGGACTGAAAGAAACAGGGGAGCTCGATGGAGAAACAATAGCGGCAATAAATAGCCCCCGTTGTGGCGTACCAGATGTGGGCAAATTTCAGACATTTGAGGGAGAATTAAAATGGGATCATAATGATATTACATACAAGTAAGTGACCCTCATTTGTTTAGTGATGTATGTTGGAGAGACAGGGTGAGGGCATCCATTATATGGACATAGAGCATAATGTGGTACTCCAGAGCTGCATTCACAATTCTGTAGGTTGCTTTTGGGAACATTTACCCAAACAGCTTAGCTGATCTCCTATTATGCTTCACTTATATTATCAACCTCAAATGACTATCTATTAGAGTTGTCCTATCTATCACAAGTTGTCCTCTATAAACAGGATAGAGTATAACCTGCTGATCAGTGGGGGTCTCACCGCTGAGACCCCTGCCGATCTTGATAACAGCATTCTTGTGTCCCCCTCTGCTTGTCACTGTGAGAGTCACTTGCTGATTTGATATCTTTGCAGCCCCATTGAAAGTAAAAGGAACATCAGTTCTCCTTTCAATCTCCTCCTCAATGCTGGGGTGCAGTAAGCCCACGATGAAGAAGATGGGGGATACAAGATCCCCATTCTCTGGATCGGTAGAGAGTCTCAGCAGTGAGACCTTTACTGATCAGCATATTATCCCCTATTAACAGGATAGAGGATAATGTGGGATTTTAGTACAACCCCTTTAAAGTTATGAAGTGAGCAATAAAGTAGTAGTTGGTTGTACGCCTATGGAACCTCTGGGAAAGAAACAACTTTTATATTTCCGATTAAATAGAAAGAGTCTTTAATCATATTCTGAGTTTTGCACAACTATGTATTTTCATCTGGTTACTGCAGCACTTTTAATTCCATGTTTTACATGTAGGATTCTCAACTACTCCCCTGACCTTGACCCTGAAGTGATCGATGATGCCTTTGCTCGTGCCTTCAAAGTCTGGAGTGATGTAACTCCGCTCACCTTTACCCGCATCTATGATGGAGAACCTGACATCAACATCTTGTTTGGATCTGACAGTAAGTAAATTCTGCCCTATAGAGGATATGATATTCCAATAAATCAAATTTATGGCTAGAGTAAGGACAGAAAGACACATTTGCAGTTAAGGGGGAATAGCTAAGGGAGTGGTAGCTGGCTGGGCATATGCACCAGATGTTGGGTTCTAGCGACGTTTCAACGAGGCAATATACCTTTGCCAGGGCATTTAGTAATAAGTCAGTAAACTGAATGTTTGCCCTTATGAAGGAAAGCCTAGCTATAGTACAACTTTGGAGCAATGCACTACTCAATATAGAAATTTACATGGCAAACCTTTATGCGGAACTGTTAGCATAATGTGTAACAAGGGCCCCAAGTGAATATGTGACATTTTATAATGCTGCTGTCCTGTGTGGGAAAGGGCTCCCTCATGTACCAGGCCCTGGGTATTACTGCCAGCAGGGCATCACCTATAGCTAAAGCCATAGCTGAATAAATTATGTTTAATTTCAATTCTTATGGGCTGCCCCATACTCCTTCCAATAATCTGAAAATAAGGTACATTTTATTAATAATGTTTATTTTATATGCTAAAAAATTGTAGGCCATCTAGATTTACGAAAGGCTACTGAAAATTCCTTCAGTTACATCTACGTTGGTCCCTCTTGGCCAACTGTTTTTCCTGGGTGTTTGCTAGGCTGTCAAGTTTCTTTCCAGGGATACTACAACTCTACTTTGTTTATTATTAGTGATGAGTAAACTTTTGAAAAGCTCAGTTTGGCCGGTTCGGCTTCCTCCGAATTAGTTTGAATCGAACCAGAAGTTCACCAAAACCCCTGAAAGTGGTACATAAGACTGTCTAAGAACCATAAAAGCACTCTGAGAGTGTTATACAGATTTTTTATGGCTCTTAGGCCTCATGTCCACGGGGAAAATCGGGCCCGCTACGGATTCTACATGTAGAATCTGCAGCGGGTCCCTCCTGCCCCGCGGACATGAGCGCTGAAAATACAAATAAATAAGAATTTACCTATCCGTAGCGGGCGGCGAAGCTCTGCTCTTCCTCACGGCCGGATCTTCTTTTCCGGCCGGCGGATGAATTCCACACGCCGGCGGCACGTCGCCGGCACGTCGTCGACGTGCCGCGCGCATGCGCCGGGCACATCCGCCGAGCCGAAGCAAGGGAGATGCGGCCGTGAGGAAGAGAAGACCTTCCCGGCCCGCTGCGGGTGAGTAAATCCTTGAAATTCCTATTTTAGGTCTCCCGCGGATCCGGACGGCTTCCATAGGCTTCAATAGAAGCCCGCGGGAGCCGACCCCGCGGGAGACCCGCACGAAAATGGAGCATGGTCCAGATTTTTTCATGCTCCATTTTAAAAAAAATCCCTTTTATTGACGATCCGCGGGTATTTATCTACCCGCGGGTGGTCAATGCATCCCTATGGGGTGCGGATCCGCGTGCAGGTAATCCGCTACGGATCCTAAATCATATTTTGCCCGTGGACATGAGCCCTTAGACAGTATTACCCATCAGTGTTGAGCGAACCAAACCAGTACAACTCTGTTTCAGGTAGACCTTTACTAAATGCTCAGTTAAGGTTAGTTCTGTACCGAACTTTTAGCAACATTTGACCCAAAACTAGGGTTCCACTGGTTTGGTTCACTCAACACTATTTACTATACTGTAGAATTTGCTACATAATATAGAAATTTATGGGACATAATATTTGTTCCATTATAACCTATTCAAGAAGTGTGTTTCTGCAACTCTTAAATGGTTTCTGGTAAGGCTGTGTTCACATTTACATTGTAGGCTCCGTGGTGCAGCTTCGGCACAAAATCCCAGACAAAATAAGACAGCATGTTGCCTTATTTCAGCCAGGAAAATACCAGTCAGCATGCCAGAAGCCCGACACATTCTATTATAGTTGATTGGGTCCTTCACGTCCCATTCATGTTGGCGTGTGCCAAATCAGGCATTTCCACTTTTCTTGTTGTTCGGCTCCTATGATAGAGCTGAGCATTGGATTGGTTTGATGCCGATGTGAACAGACCCCTAGAGAGACATTCTAGGTACATAGGTACAGCAATACAAAACAAGACATAAAATACTGATTTAGACCAGAGCATTTCTTATAAATTGTTCTTCCTATATTTTGACACCAGGACAGTGAATGAATATCTGTTTTTCAGACCACGGAGATCCATATCCCTTTGATGGGAAGGATGGTCTTTTGGCTCATGCATACCCACCCGGGGAAGGTGTGCAAGGGGATGCTCACTTTGATGAGGATGAAAACTGGACTCTTGGAACTGGAGTGGGTAAGTGTTGAATGGTAACAATAGGATTAAGTGATAACAATAGGATTATGTAATCCCGTGGTTATATTGAGTTATGAGTCCATGAAAATTAACCTTTAATACACACTAGCTATGAAGTATTACGTTAAAATTAATTATAGCTAATGATGCCTAAAATATGCCATGATTCGATAACTACTGTATGTTTGCAATTTTCTAAGATACTTAACTAGAAACAGAAGAAAGATGCTAGAAACAGCTATTTCGCTTTAAGGCATATTTCAATTAACACAGTTCGTTAGCGAGAATAATTAGTTTCTTTATAAAATGGATATCAGCTATTTACTTTGTGAAACTTTGCACTGTAAAATAAATGACAAAGCCTGACTGTCATCAGTAGCACAGTGTCAATGAACATTCACCTTCATGGACCATGTTAGATTTCGGCTCTTTTCATTGAGTTCATCTCCGTAGGCCATGTACATTTGTTTTTTTTCAGTAATGACTCCTTTGTCTTCTTCTAGTGGTAAAGACTCGATTTGGTAATGCAGATGGAGCGATCTGTAGTTTTCCATTTGTGTTTGACGGTGAGACATACACTTCTTGCACAAGTGCTGGACGATCTGATGGACATATCTGGTGTAGCACAACCCCTAACTTTGATAAGGACCAAAAATTTGGTTTCTGCCCCAGCGAGTGTGAGTACAACAACTATACTGTGAAGGATGAGATACAATAAGACAGAGGGCCTTATAAATAATAGATTTTCATGCCATATTCAGCAAAGCTCGGACACAGTTGTATAACCATAGTAAAAAAACATCATAAATTGCATGTTCAATCAGGATGTGGGAACTATTAGATATTATGCTGCAAGATGCCATTAAATAATTAATAAAGTTGGTTTCAAGTTTAATAGCTTCTCATCATTTGGTTAAACATAACACCTAACCTGATATATATTTTATACTTCGAGGAGTATTCCAGGCATTTAACCCCTTTTAGTACAGATGACCTATCCTATTCACAGGATAGGTCTTCAGTAGTTGATTGATGGGGGTCCACTACCTGATCTCAATCTCTGCACTCACTACAGCAGGGCAGATGTCCTCATTGGGGTCCAAACCGGAAGCGATATAGAAGGTATAGTTCCCATTGATCTCAATGGGGTGACGCCTTCTATTATATTTCCGCCTTTGAACTCAATGCGGATAGAGCTGTCAACATCCGGCCTGCTGCATTAAGTGCAAGGCTGAGATCAGATGATCGTTGAGGGTCCTGAACGTCAGACCCACCGATCAACTGCCGATGACCTATCCTGAGGATAGATCATCTGTGATAATAGGGCTTAAATGCCTGAAATACCCCTTTCTTATTTAATTTTTTTTTTGTCTGAAATTAGCCATAGCTGTCATGATTTTTCATCCAATCTCAATATGTAATTGTGATATGTGACTGTAAAAGGGCTTTTCCAGGACTTAAATGTTGATGGTTTATCTTAGCCATGGCCTTTAAAAAAGAAAAAGAAGCTGGACCGAGTCTTATTATTTTGGGGCAAATTTTGCAGCCTTTTAAAAAACTCCATGCTTATAATGAAGATGCAGATAAGGGATTTGGAATAATACCTCCACAGTGCCACCTATTGAAAGGCAGCATTCCTTCAAGCCAAAGTTAGACTCTTTATAAAAGCCTGGTAACAATGACTGGGAATTAAATGCAAAGCCAGACGCCATTTACAGACAGCTGTTTCAGGGTATTTGCCCTTCATCATTGTACAGTAGGAGTCTGGCTTTGCTAGTGAGAGGCCTGGGACGGGGGTCAGAAACACTATCTTTTCTCCTTAGGGAGAGCAGCTAGACGGTGAGTGAGGAGACTCAAAAGGCCATTCATGTTCCTCTGGGTAATATGCAAATAAGGGATTTGGAATAATACCTCCACAGTGCCACCTATTGGAAGGCAGCATTCCTTCAAGCCAAAGTTAGACTCTGTATACAAGCCTTGTAACAATGACTGGGAATTAAAATCAAAGTTAGACACCATGTACAGACAGCTGTTTCAGGGTATTTGCCCTTCATCAGCGTACAGTAGGAATGTGGCTTTGCTAGTGAGAGGCCTGGGATGGGGGTCAGAAACGCTATCTTTTCTCCCTAGGAAGAGCACCCAATGAAGATGAAAATGTCTAATTTTTATTGTGTCTTCTGCTCTCCCTGCAGTGCTGTACACATTTGATGGGAATAGCGATGGTCAGCCCTGTGTATTCCCTTTTATTTTTGATGGTGAATCCTATTCATCCTGTACAAAAGAAGGACGTGACGATGGATATCGCTGGTGTGGTACCACAGCTAACTATGATAAGGATCGCAAATACGGATTCTGTCCCAACAGAGGTAAGCTCTTCTGTAAATCTTTTGTAGAGTGTATAGTGTGGCTTCATAGCATTATTGGGTTTAGTAAACTCATATAAAATGCATGTGCTGTGCCAATATATAAGGGATAATGTGGAGTTTTCTATCTGACTAAAACAATTTTCATGCAGACACTGCTGTGGTTGGTGGAAACTCTCAAGGAGACCCGTGTGTGTTCCCCTTCACCTTCCTGGGCAAGACATATCACCAATGTACAAGTGATGGGCGGAGTGACAACAGGTTGTGGTGCGCAACAACCTCCAGCTATGACAATGATCAGAAATGGGGACTCTGCGGAGACCAAGGTACATACCAGAATACAAACTGGCCTTCTTTCCAGCGAACCAGTATTTATCCACCAAACATATTATTACATGATAGTAATTCATTAGCTCCATCTGTTTTGTATTACCAATGAAATGTTAGTACTTGCTTATTTTAGACTTTGTAAGTACACAGTATATTATAATACAGTACTGTTAGAGCTTTCGATGATCAATACATATTGAAGATCTCATAGCGTTCTACTGGGCCTCACAACCTCCACAGTGACCTTGTGTTGCTTGTAGTTTATGGTTCATTCCCAGCCAATAAATCTCCTCAGGCTTTAGAAAAGTATTCATAATGTTGAAATAATGTTTTACTTCATATGTAACAGGTAAATTTGAAGTTAATTTTGGCAAGTGTGTAAATACCAAAAACACCTCTTAAAGGAGTTGTCTGTCCATTTTTCTACTGATGACCTATCCAAAAGATCAGTAGTTGAAGAACGGGGGTCCACCACTGCTACGGCACTTCCTACTCCTCTTCCATTTAGGACTGGATTTGACATCCTGACCAGCAGAGAAGTAGGAAGTGCCATGATTTCAATGGGAGTGAAGCTGACACTGGCACTTCCTCCCATCTGCTTATGACAATGTCCAACCCACTGCAGTGGTCAGCAGACCTGGACGATCAGCTGATAAACAGATGTCCTGAGTGGTGGATCCTCATCCATCAACTACTGATGACCTATTCAGAGGATTGGTCATCAGTGAAAGAATGGGCAGACAAACCCTTCAAAGAGGTTGTCCACTTAGAAAACTACTTATGGTCTATCATTAGGGTAGGCCATTAGTAGTAGATCCGTGGGGAGTTTTCACTGGGACCTCAACTGATGAGCTCTTTACCAGATGGATACACTCATGCACTGAGCTGGCTTCTGCATGAATCAGAAAGCTCTGTTCCCACTGCAGTGGCTTGGTTTGGATCCAACTCACTTCAATAGGAACTTTACGTGTAAAACCAAGCCTGCTCATTGCAATGGGGATTGAGCTGTCTGCTTCCTGCAGAAATCATCTCAGTGAAAGAGTGCATTGGCCAGGCAACAGTAGATTGGCAGAGATCCTGGGTGGAAAACCCCCACCAATCTATAATTGATGGTCTACCCTAAAGATAGACCATCAGCAGTTTAGAACTGGACAACCCCTCTAAGGTTGCACTAGCACGCATAGAGATGGGAACCCTAGATCTGTCCGTTCTCCATGGAAGTCTGCACAAGACTTCTCAACTCAAGATTTTGCACAATTGTAGAAAACAAGGGAGGAAAAACCAATCCAAGGATAACTGTCCTTCTCTACTACAATGGGTTGCTGTTCCTGTCCTTGGATGATGAAGAGTAGTTGGGGGAAACACTATAAGGATACATTCACACATGGCAGATTTTGGTGCTATTCTGCACCAAAATCAATAGCATATTTTGCGCTGTGAATTTTGGTGCAAATCCACATCAAAACCTGCTTCAAATCCACACCATTCGGTGCGGATTTAAACTCGGATCAACAGCAGATTTCTCCCTACCAATGCAACGGTTGAAGCCTGCTGTGGATCCCTACCCAAAACCCCACCAATGTGCAGATTTTGACATGGAATTAGAAGTGGATTTTGGTGCGGATTTTCTGCTGCGGAAGATGTGCGCCAATTCCACTACATGTGAACGCACCCTCACAGGGACTAAATTTGGTTTTTGCTATGGGGCCCCCATTCCCATGTATTGTTGACTAGCAAAAAGATGACAAAAATTCTGCTCCACCATGGATAACCTAGTTGAAATATGCTCTCCTCATTTTCTCATAAAATTTCCCATCCAGTGATTTCTGATTACTTATGTATGTTCATTAATGCATATCTCAGTCACAGTTTTGTTGCTTTTCCACAGGCTACAGTCTGTTTTTGGTTGCCGCTCATGAGTTTGGTCATGCATTAGGACTAGAGCATAGCAGCGTCCAAGATGCACTGATGTACCCCATGTACAAATATGTGAAAGACTTCTCACTCCATTCTGATGACATAAATGGGATACAGTATCTGTACGGTACGGACATTAAGATTTATGCACCATGCATATTTGATATTTGCCATTGTTCAATTGAAAGCCAATTGACATACTATTTATAATAATTAAAAACAGCAAAAGCTGCTTCTCTCCTCATACGTAAATCATTTTCACTGGCAACTGTGCTGTTGCTGAGCAACCTGTAAATGTGGATTGATTGTGAAGGGAACAGCAATGACTGGCAATAGTGAGGGAGATGGAGGAATTAGGGTTATTACTGGGGAACTCTTGATTACATACGTACGAACAGAACGGTGCTATATAAAGCACACATGTCACTATCACATCATGTTAGTAATGAAGGAGATAATAAGCAGAGAACATTCAAGAACATTTTTGTCCACTGGTTTATATGAACTATTGGTTGCTGCATTTGTTAATGGTCTTTTAAAGCAAAGTAATAATTACAAAAAGCACAATAGATGGAAGAACCAATGTGTTCTTTACTGTCAACATCTATACCACAATGATATATTGCAACCCAGGAGAACAAGTCATTGTGATTAATTACCAGGCATACTGCGGATAGTGCGACAGCTGGAACGGCTTGATTAATTCTTGTCTACATTTTTAGGAGCTGGATCCGGTCCACAGCCCACTCCACCAAAACCCACCAGGAAACCAAGACCTACAACCACTCCTTCAACTCGGACTACAACCACTACTACCAGTGTAGATCCTGACGTCCCTGTTGATCCTACACAAAACCCATGTAAAGTGAAACAATTTGACGCCATTGCAGAAATACAAGGACAACTTCATTTCTTTAAGGACGGGTAAGACGAACCCAATATGGGTTACAATTTAAAAGCCAGTTTAGATTCTCATACAATTTGGACTCATATGTCTGTCAGCATTGACAAGATCCTCCTACTTCTGTTTCAGAGTGTACTGGAAATTACCTGCCAGTGGCCCTCCGACGTCTTCTACCCCAATACGAGACACTTGGCCAGCTCTGCCCTCCAATATTGACACTGCATTCCAAGACCCCCAAAGCAAGAAGATCTTCTTTTTCGCAGGTGAGAGATTAAGTGATTACTAAAATGTGTATTTGGAAGGTCTATGCATGAGTATATGAAAAACTTATATTAATACTATGGAACAGAGGCGTAACTATAGAGGATGCAGAAGATGCGATTGGACCCTGGACGAAAAGCCGTAGGGGACCCAAAAGGCCTCTCTTCTTCATATAGGGAGCCCAATACTATGAATAAAGCATTATAGTTGGGGGCCCTGTTACAGGTTTTGCATTGAGGCCCAGAAGCTTCAAGTTATGCCTCTACGTATGGAACATACTAATTCCAGTGTCTATGGCCTTCAAGTTTCATTATGCGAAGACCTTTCAATATATGCTAGGAAAAATGCCCGATGCAACAAACTGGAAGAAATAACTTGCTAAGTCAATAGTTACTGCAGAGCAAAGCCCTAGTCCTCATTACCTTCTGTTTTAACATCCTTTCATTCCTATTAAAACGACTGTTACAGTACTAATAAATCTGTATCTCTACAAGGCATGACTTGATGCTCTTGAGCCAAGTTCAAAATCTATAGGAGTTCTCCAGCAACATACGTTTTTTAAATACCTGGTGGCCTCTTATATAGCAAGAAAACCATTGGGACTCTTCGGGTATAAATGCCTGGGTTTGACTTATAACTCTGCATGCCCTATAATTACACCCCTGCACATTCACCATGTGCCCATGTAAGGATCCATAGTCAACTGGAGGCAGGATGCAAAAATTGATCCGATCAGTAAAAAAAAAAAGACTGTTGCGTGAGGTTGATATATTCCCTTAACTTGTGCTTTGTGAATCATAACATGCCATGGCAATCATGTCTCTTGCAGGTCGACGATTCTGGCAGTATACAGGAAACACTGTTCTGGGACCACGTAGCCTTGACAAACTGGGATTCGAGAAGGATGTGGATGAAATCTCAGGTGCTATTACACGGAATAATGGGAAGGTTCTGTTATTCAATGGTGAAAATTACTGGAGGTAAGTTCTCAAGAAAAGTATTACTATAAATGATGTAGCCCTAACACAGATATAAGTAGCATCTCTGTTTTCCTTTTTTAGGCTTGATGTGAAGTCACAAACTGTGGATAAAGGATACCCTCGAAGTAGAGATGAGGATTTTGCTGGGGTTCCTCTTGATGCACATGATATCTTTGTGTATCAAGGTAATGATGTACATGTGTTTAAGCATCTCTTGGTCCGGGATGTGGTATTATGTTTATAAACTACAATTCCACATACTCTTATATTCACTTGGCTTGAACCTATAGTGCTGGTCATGGTCCAGGATGCAAAAAGTGACAATATAGAACTTGCCAACTCATTTGTCCATAGAGAAGCCCCCTAGCCAGACAGATGAACTGATTTACTGATTTAGTAACTTGCACCATATTCTCATGGTTGCAAAAATGACCCCTAAATCTCTATATCTCTGTGTTTAACTGGATGTATTCCATGTAAAATGTCCCCCTGCATTTCTTCTGAAATGAATATTTTGCACAATAAATCCCTAAAAACCCCATGGGGGTCCCAGTGTGACAACCAGAATATGGTCAGTTAAACCCAGGTACAACAGTTCCATCAGAATGAAGCCTAATGCTCAAGTGCTAATGTACACATACATTAGAAATATGATATTAAAGGGGATTTCCAGACAAAAGCTGTTGATGACCTATCCTCAAGATAAATCACTAATACTTAAACACTGGAGACCCGGCGATCAGCTGATCATCTGGCCTGCTGTCAGTGCAGCAGGGATGGATTTAGTCATCGGGGATGGGAGTAGAAGTGCCATAGCCAGCTTCACTCCCATTGAAATGAATGGTTTCTGAAGCTGGCTATTAGTCTTCTGGCACTTCTGCCTCCAACACTGGGGTCAGACGCAGAAGTGTAATAGGAGGCTTCAGCTCCCATTGATTGCAATAGGAGTGAAGCATGCTGTGACACCTGTGTTCCTAAACCAATGACCACGTCGAGCCCCAATGCACTGACAGCAAGCCGGATGATCAGCCAATCACTGGGGATCCCAAGTGGTGGGTCCCTGGCGATTAACTATTGATGACCTATCCTGAGGATAGCTTATCAATATTTTTTGCCAATCTGTCTATATGTCCTACACCCATACAGATAGCACCCAATCAGGGGCAAAACTCTAGAGGATGCAGGTGTGTCCAGATCCTGGAGCCTTAAGGGGTCCATAAAGTTTCTCTTACCCATATAAGTAGATCAGTACTATAAATAAAGCATTATAGTTGGGGGGCCCTGTTACAAATTACATTATAGTTGGGGGGCCCAGCAGCTACAAATTACACCTCTGCATCCAATACCAGGGTACGGATAATATCAAATAACAGGAAACATACACTACCGTTCAAAAGTTTGGGGTCACCCAAACAATTTTGTGTTTTCCATGAAAAGACACACTTATTCACCACCATGCGTTGTGAAATGAATAGAAAATAGAGTCAAGACATTGACAAGGTTAGAAATAATGATTTGTATTTGAAATAACATTGTTTTTACATCAAACTTTGCTTTCGTCAAAGAATCCTCCTTTTGCAGCAATTACAGCATTGCACACCTTTGACATTCTAGCTGTTAATTTGTTGAGGTAAGCTTGAGAAATTGCACCCCACGCTTCTAGAAGCATCTCCCACAAGTTGGATTGGTTGGATGGGCACTTCTGGCGTACCATACGGTCAAGCTGCTCCCACAACAGCTCAATGGGGTTCAGATCTGGTGACTGCGCTGGCCACTCCATTACCGATAGAATACCAGCTGCCTGCTTCTGCTGTAAATAGTTCTTGCACAATTTGGAGGTGTGTTTAGGGTCATTGTCCTGTTGTAGTATGAAATTGGTTCCAATCAAGCGCTGTCCACTGGGTATGGCATGGCGTTGCAAAATGGAGTGATAGCCTTCCTTATGCAGAATCCCTTTTACCCTGTACAAATCTCCCACCTTACCAGCACCAAAGCAACCCCAGACCATCACATTACCTCCACCATGCTTAACAGATGGCGTCAGGCATTCTTCCAGCATCTTTTCATTTGTTCTGCGTCTCACAAACGTTCTTCTTTGTGATCCAAACACCTCAAACTTGGATTCATCCGTCCACAACACTTTTTTCCAGTCTTCCTCTGTCCAATGTCTGTGTTCTTTTGCCCATCTTAATCTTTTTCTTTTATTGGCCAGTCTCAGATATGGCTTTTTCTTTGCCACTCTGCCCTGAAGCCCAAAATCCCGCAGCCGCCTCTTCACTGTAGATGTTGACACTGGTGTTTTGGGGGTACTATTTAATGAAGATGCCAGTTGGGTACCTGTGAGGCGTCTGTTTCTCAAACTAGAGACTCTAATGTGCTTATCTTCTTGCTTAGTTGTGCAACGCGGCCTCCCACTTCTTTTTCTACTCTGGTTAGAGCCTGTTTGTGCTGTCCTCTGAAGGGAGTAGTACACACCGTTGTAGGAAATCTTCAATTTCTTAGCAATTTCTCGCATGGAATAGCCTTCATTTCTAAGAACAAGAATAGACTGTCGAGTTTCAGATGAAAGTTCTCTTTTTCTGGCCATTTTGAGCGTTTAATTGACCCCACAAATGTGATGCTCCAGAAACTCAATCTGCTCACAGGAAGGTCAGTTTTGTAGCTTCTGTAACGAGCTAGACTGTTTTCAGATGTGTGAACATGATTGCACAAGGGTTTTCTAATCATCAATTTGCCTTCTGAGCCAATGAGCAAACACATTGTACCATTAGAACACTGGAGTGATAGTTGCTGGAAATGGGCCTCTATTCACCTTTGTGGATTTTGCACAAAAAAACAGGCATTTGCAGCTAGAATAGTCATTTACCACATTAGCAATGTATAGAGTGCATTTGTTTAAAGTTAGGACTAGTTTAAAGTTATCTTCATTGAAAAGTACAGTGCTTTTCCTTCAAAAATAAGGACATTTCAATGTGACCCCAAACTTTTGAACGGTAGTGTATATATATATATGTGCATAAATTCATTCTTGGTTAAAATATATGACTCTAATACTCTAATGACAAAAGCCTCTAACTATAACCTGTAGCATATTTTATATTTGTGATACTTCTTTGCCTTTGGTCCATTGCAGAAACTCACAAATCTTCTTCTTGCAGATAAATACTACTTCTGCCAGGACTCCTTCTTCTGGCGTATGACGTGGCGCAAGCAAGTGGAAAAAGTTGGATATGTGAAATATGACCTTCTGCGCTGTCCAGAGCATTAAAGCTGCAGTGGAAATGTCAAGCGGATTGATAAAAGACTAGTGACCAGTTAGAAAAGGGTTAAACAACCGTTTATTGGCAAAGTTAGCTTAGAATGGGAAGTTTTTGTCTTTATATGTGAACCTTAAAGTTTGCCCCTTCTTGGTGGAAGACTTTCTCTTACAAGAGAACTGTAAATGTTCAGGCACTGTAAACATGGTCTCCATGTTTAACCCCCCCTTAGGGAGGTGTATGTGTGTGTGTATATGTGTGAGTCTATGCCTGCCTGGTGCAGGCTCTCCGAGAGCTATGTGACAGATGATAAGTTGTGGTAGTAGTGAAATGAGACAAGGTGACCTTTCAGAGATTTCTATAATATATTGTTTGCTTTTCTAATAAATACTGTTCCTTCTTGACTTGTGCGTCGGTTTTTTTTTAACATATGGCAAAACCAAAGATTTTGTATATGGTTGTATTTTGGGGAGGTAGCAGAAATTATAATGAAAAGATCTGTGCTGTTGATCCCCATTAATCTGTAAAACGGAAACCATTAGAAAGGGGTTGTCCTCTGTGGAGAAACCTATTTTATATTTCAGGTCTTCCTAACCATAAGTGATTTGGATGAAGGGATTTCACCCCCAGATCCTTAGTGTGTAGAGTTTAAACCAGTATGTTCATGGACTTATGACGAAGGTGCCTGCTATATTCAATAGAGGCTCACGCTTGTAATGGAATGTCACGAAGGCACTGGTAAACTTCAACTTGATTTTACTTATATTGTGAAGAGGCACAGATGCATGATGTTTGTAGCTATGGTGAGGCACACAAACATTTCGGTTCTCACTTACAAGCACAATTTGAAGGCTTTAACAGACATTGTGGCAATGGTGGTACTTTCTCCTTTTCAGTCCAGTGGCACTTAGTCTCAATTAATAGTTCTTAAACAAGTCCTTTAGGGTACAAATATACATACAGTATGTATATTGTATTTAGGCCTCACTTCCCTTACCTCTTGTGGGAGGCTCCGTCATCCATCCACTGCTCCAATTTCTCCAAGATTCACTCCCAAGGAATTTCCTCTCAGAACCTTATAAAATTTAAAAAAGACCTAGACAAACTGGAGCAAGTTCATAGAAGAGCTACCAGGATGGTGAGCGGTCTGCAAATCATGTCCTATGAGGAAAGGTTAAAGGATCTGTGAATGCTTAGCTTGAAAAAATAAAGCTGAGAAGAGACTTAATAACTGTCTACAAATATCTGAAGGGCTGTCACAGTGCAGAGGGATCAGCCCTATTCTCATTTGCACAAGTAAAGACTAGAAGCAATGGATGAAACTGAAAGGGAGGAGACACAGATTAGATATTAGAAAAAACTTTCTGACAGTGAGGGTGATCAATGAGTGGAACAGGTTGCCATGGGAGGTGGTGAGTTCTCCTTCAATGGAAGTGTTCAAACAAAGGCTGGACAGACATCTGTCTGGGATGATTTATTGATCCTGCATTGAGCGGGGGGTTGGACCTGATGACCCTGGAGGTCCCTTCCAACCCTACAAGTCTATGATTCTAAAATTCAGGTAATCTTGATTAAACCTACTTGTCTCCAGTGCACAAAACAGGGCAATGTCAAGCTCAAGGGCTTTACAAGGCTACTAACACAATCTCAGCTATCCTCAACAAAAAAGTGATCTTTATCCAACCCAGACTGCTCACCAACTATGATTAGCGCACCAACTACTGCCATTTTTATGAGCTATATAACAATACAACTCATGCAATGGCACCAAACTACAAGCCTGGTGTACATTATGAAGCAGAAACCAAAAATGGCAACAGTACGCAAAATAAATTTACTATCAGAGGTATACATACCTATAATCAATACTCTAACCACATTAAATAATGGAAGGTTCTTGGTATATAATTTGATCAAATTACATTGGCCCATCTACCAACGTCCAGGTGACCAAGCTCTCAGATGGGTCCTAATGCTAATACCAGGTTGTAAATCTCCACCTGAGAAAGTTGGGTTCCTACCTCTCAGAATGCTCCTCTCTTGGGACTAAGCCTACAAATAAAACCAGGGAAGGTAGGATACCATTTATATGCTCCAGTAGGAGGGACAGAAGGTAAATGGGTGGCAGGTGTGCACGACAAGGTGAAGGCAGCCAAAACCCTATGAATGTATATCCCACCTTTCCCAGGTTGAGATTATACCACCTGGTATTAGCATTAGGACCCATCTGAGAGCTTGGTCACCTGGACGTTGGTAGATGGGCCAATGTAATTTGATCGAATTATATACCAAGTACCTTGCATTATTTAATGTGGTTAGAGTATTGATTAAAGGTATATATACCTCTGATAATAAATGTATTTTGCGTGCTGTTGCCATTTTTGGTTTCTGCTTCTACTGTATGTTGCAGCCATGGTTTAACGTGCACCTATACATTTCTATTGGAATATATTTCCATAGGGTATTGCTGACCTATTTTATCCTTTGGTGTACATTATGAGTCTCTCCCTAGCAAAGGAATACAGCTCCCATCAATCTCCTCCTAACTGCAGGGGTATGCAATGGGCTCGATGGCGAAAAGGAGAAGGGGACACAGGACCCCCATTCTCAGGATCAGTGGGTGTGTCAGTGGTAACTATGGATAAGTAATAAAAGTCCATTTTGAGAATAGCCCTTTAATGTCAAATATTCTTCAACTTCTCTGCTTGTTGACCCAAGTCATATAAGAACGTTTGTAACCAAGAAATGGATAGAAAATGTAAAAAGTGGGTGCTTCGGGAGCTGATGGACGTAGCTTTCTGAAGCAGGGCTGGTTCTTTTTGGTACATTTAATTATACTGCACATTATTGTGCCAGCGAACAACTACATCAGATATGAAAGTTTCAGTTCTGCATCTGTGCTCTACTTCCATCAACACCTGAAGCACCTGCTATTTCATTATTCTCTGTGTATCCTTAGGGTAAGCCATAAGTACTTGATCGGTGGAGGTCTAACCCCTGGATACTGGAAGGGGCCACAGTATTCCCATAAAGTGCCACGTCTCCTTCATTATTTACACATGCAAAACGACGTCTCCATACCTACAGATGCACCAGGTAATATAGCACATCCTATTAAAGTGAATGGGTCAAGCTGTAGTACCAGGCATGGCCTCTGCACCTATTTAGATAGCTTAAAGGAGGAGGACAGCAACGATCTTCATTGAGTCCTTAGGATAGGCAGTCAGTGTTAAAGTCCCGGGGGATCCCGTTAATCAAGTATTTGCTCAAAAAAGTTTGGAAATGTCGCATGGCCATGCTATCCAGAGGCGTGACTATAGGGGATGCGGTTGCACCCGAGCTCAGGAGCCGTAGGGGGCCCATAAGGTCTATCTTCTCCATATAGAGAGTCCAGTACTATGAATAAAGCATTATAGATGGAGGGCCCTGTTACAGATTTTGCATTAGGGCCCCGAATCTTCAAGTTACGCCTCTGACGCTGTCCCATAGGTCTAAGGGTATTATGGATAGTTGATAAACCTCAAGGGCAAGAATAAATATAAAGGCACCTTTCTCTTCTACATCGGCCAAATAGGTGATGGTAGAGCATGTGTGGTGCGCCACGTTAGGACTCTACTAATTATTCTGAGATTACTTTCGGACCTACCTAAAAAAAATACTGAAAGAATAGTGGGAGTTACCTAAACGGAAAAAGAAACCATGTATGCCCTGAAGGTGTATGCCGAGCGAGTGACCCACTAAATCAGAAAATGGCATCTTGAGGTTGGCATAAGCATCCAAGAACTTCTTAGCCGACAAGGAAAACATCAAACAGAAGTCAGGATGAAAGTATCTTTCTGTTTTATTATTTCTGTAAAAATAACTGTTAGCTTTCATGAATCTTGAGAATCTAGCACATAGCATGTAGGAGTTAAGGAGAGGGAGGACTGAGCGGCACTGAAAATCAAAGCGGAGGCTTTTTGATCAGGCTGGATTGGGCATGACATGCATGAAACAGCAACGAGCATCATGTACAAAATGAATGTGAGAAACTATAGACTGGAATATAATGAATTAGTGCTGGAAAGGACTTTGATATATTAAACCCATAATAACAACATATTATATTGGTCAGTACTGTCCCCACGATGGTCACAGCTGCATTCTATAGATTGGACTCACAGGCGATGATGAATGGAAAGCCCAGTGACCTGTAAATGGTCATTTGGTGTGCATGCGAAAACAACCAGGAAGAAGCTCAAATAACACAACCAGTATACAAACTCCGGACAGATGTTGACCTGGCTGGGTTTACGGCTCCTTCATACAGGCGTATTTGTACATGCAATACGCAGAGATCAGAGCCCACTGATTTCAATAGGTTCGTTCACATTTCTGTATTTTGCGTGCGCAGAGAAAACGCAGTATGCTCTACTTTTCTGTGCATTTGCACATCAAAGGTCCCCATAAAAGTCAATGGGTGCTGCACAAATGTGCGCACAATATTATACCGGTAGGAGATGCATAATACGCGGCGTAAGGGCGGCTTTACACGGGCACATTGGCGTGCGCATTTGTGGCCAAAACATCTGCGTGCAAAATGTGCAGCAAATACCACCCATTGAGTTAAATCGGCTCTTTTACATGTGGTTGTTTTCCGCACAAATTTCGAACGTGCGGAAAATAACGCAACATGCTTTATTTTGGTGTGCAATTGTGCACAGAAGGCCCCTCTCTGCTCAAAATCGCATGGTGAACTGCGCTATTTCGCCGGCTTAAATGAGAACACGCCTACTTTGTCAGATGACCTGCCTACCAAATCGGCTAACCCGCATATCGAGTCAGCTGACCCGCTTACTATGTAGGCTGCCCCCGCTTACTCTAACATGGCGCTGCAGGGACAGTTGGTCCCAGCAGCTCAATAAAGTACAGTAAAATGCGCTAATATGGGGGCAATAGCCTGCGATCGTGCGCCCTGCACATTGCATACACGTCTCGCGATAGCGAGTGTATATGCGCTTACACCAATGCAAGGCCGGCTTAACACCGCTGGAAAAAGAACACATCTGGAACTAATTAGCCATTTCAAGTGGTGCATCTTGTCTGCCACATGGTAAAAGTACAGTAATACATACCGATATATGTGCAAAAAAGCACTGTTCGTTCCGCAAAAATGCAGCCCTGAGATGAGTGCAAACGCGCATATGTTGATGTGGAGGAGCCCTTAGATTCAGGACCAAGCTGTATGAGGACTATTTTTTAAAGGCAGCATTTTGGGGAAAATCTAATGTATTGGATATCATTGTAATTTTTTTTTTGTGGGGGGAGGGAGGTTGGGAAAAAAAGAAATCCTGCCATTGTTTTTTGGATTCCACTTTTACGGAGTTCAATAATAACATTATTCTTTAGAATAGCACAATTATGGGAATACCAAGTTCGTACAGTTTTTTTGTTTTGCTATGTTTGTACACTGAAAACACTTTAAAAAAGATTTACTTTTATGTTGCAACACTCCAAGTGCCATAACCTTTTTATTTTTCTTTCAGGGCTCGTTTTTTGCTCTAGTCTATTGATCCCATTTTTGGGAACTATATGTTATTTTGATCACTTGTATTCCTGGAGGTATGATTACCAAAATCTGCAATTTTGAAATTTTTACATTTTTTTTGTGTGTTACTAAAATAGATTTCTACTTAATCAAAACTGTACATATACAGAAATGAGATAGCCATGATGCATGTGGTGTCTTGTATTCTCACTGTGGCCTTCGTTTGCAGATCTTACATGACTCCCCATGTAATGTGTTATGGTGTTTAAGAACTTACACTTTGTTTCTGCAGCATGCAGCAAAAGATGAGTTTAGTTTATTTGTGAGGTGCTGCTAGCTCCACCCATCCCCACCCTGCTTGATAGTCTTCTAGCTATTACACTGCATACTGAATAAATGCCAATTGGGCTCATCTCTAAAGCCCCATTTACACACAACGATTATCGCTCAAAATTCACTCAAGCAATGTCTTTTGAGCGATAATCATTGCGTGTAAAAGCTACCATTGTTTGCTTTTTGGCCGAACGAGGATTTGAAGTTGAGTTTAAAATACATTGTTTGCTGGAGAGTTGATAGCAGGGACCGCAGGCTGTGATTCTCCACGGGAGCGCTGATAACATTGTGTTCAGCTGCAGCCCCTTGGGAGAACAAGGGAGTTGTATGCGGATAACAGACCACCTACTGTTATCTGCATACAGCGAAGGTAGGCTCATTTACATGCAAATGAGGCTAATAAGCTACTAATGGGCATTAATGCTCATTAGCAGCTTAAGCAAAATGATTGCTCATACTGTCAATCATCTTATCTTTTGAACGAATTTTGAGTGATCATCTTTACGTGTAAATGGGGCTTTACGGGGAGCTGCCGAAACAACCTGTAAATTCTTAAAAACAACTGCATATCACCCCATAAGAGACAGACTGCCAGAGTCACCATGTCTGTCACTACTTTATGCTGCCCACAGTGAAGACAGCATAAAGTACGATAGGTTCCCTTTAAAAAAAGTTTATTTTAAACTTGCTATTGCCGTAATTGTACTAACACACAGAATAAAGTGGAAGTGTTATTTTTTACTGCACAGTGAATGCCGCATATGGGAAAGGGGAAACATGCATTGTGGTTCACTTACAAGAGAAAAAACTACTAAAAAGCAAAAATACACCTATGAAGCAGCCCAGTGGTGCAGTCATGGGGAGGGAAGGTGCATTATGTATCCCTGTAATGTAGACTGCATTACTATTGAGCACTGCAGTTCTCTTCAAAACCATCTGAAAACAGTGTGTTATCTAATTAAAGTCTGCATCCCCTCGTGGCTTATGATGCTTAATGAGGTACAAAAGTATACAATTCCCATTATGCACACATAGAACACCTGCTATAACACACTCATGACACTAGAAGCAGAAATTATGCATATACAGACTTTGACAAAGGGAGAAAGAAACACATTTCATAAGAGCACTGGTTAATTCTAGTACAGAAACATACAGTGTCATGAATAGGAATAATCAAAAAGAGGGTGCAAGTATTTGCAAGGTTCCTCAAAAAGGCTGAAAAAAGAAATTCTCAGCAGTTATCAAGGACAGAGTAAGTTACGATGGAGAATGAAGGTTGCAACTGCCTAGGATGCAACATTTGCAGAAAATATGCTATCATTGTAAGTGGGTGACATCATATGGCAGAGAATATCTTTTCACCCGTTTGGCACTCCATAAATTAATTAGAGGTATTGTATATGCATTCTGTTCTCTCCATTGTAATTTATAGGATTTATGAAATGCTGGCCCGTTACCTCGACATCAATCATCTTCAATGGAGAGAGCTACATGCATTGTTGTCTTCTCTCTGGAGTGCTGATTGGCAGGGAAGGTGACCCCCATTGTCCCAATAAATGGGAGTCCTGGAAGTGGAACTTACTTTGATTTATTGTGGCATATACTTAGGATACACCATAAATGTCTCAGATGGCAATACCTTTGTATCCCTTGGAAGTGGTTCAGTATGGCAAAGTATATGATTTATACCTCTAGGATTTTAAGTGGCCTTCAGAACAACAAAATTTGCGCACCCCTGTATTAGAATGTAAATCCGTCCTTTTGGACAACTATTGAGTCCGATCTGGACTAGGTGTTTCAAACATAACAATACTGAATGATAGATGTCAGGTATATAAGTCAAGAGATAAAAAAAACACAGTATAACCTAATTTTAAAGAGGCTGTCACATCCAGGGGGTTCACTTTGTTGTCAACTGGGCTGGCGGCAGCAGCGCTGGCCCTATTGAAAACATAGGGAGAAGATCGCGCTCCTCTGCCACTGCTGTGACAGCTCTGGTAGGGGATTCCTTCATCCCCGCGGAGAGTCCCCTCATCACTGAAAACTGTGACAACACTGTCAAAGTGTTCAGTGTTGAGGGGACTCCCTGCGGGCATGAAGGAATCCCCTGTCACAGCAATGGTAGAGGAGCACGATCTTCTCCCTATGTTTTCAATGGGGACGGCGCTGCTGCCTCCCCTTTGCAAGTAATGGGATGAAGGCAACCCCTATAGGGCTGGGAGGCTCATGGCTTGCAAGGATTAAAGTATAAGCCCTACCCTGAAAATAAGCCCTAGCTACAGAAAAAAAAAAAAAAAGAATACATCACCTAGAAGCGCTGTCCGGCTCCCGTGCATCTTCTCCCCAGTCCCTGGCACTGCTCTTCTTTATTTCTTCTGGATGGGGATTAAAAAATCCCCGCCTCTTGGAAGCGCTGCCTCTGATTGGCTGAGGACTGTGATCAATCACAGCCATTAAATGAATGGCTGTAATTGGTTCATCGAGTGCTGGCTCTAAATGGCTAAGCGTCACAGCGCTCAGCCAATGCCCAGCCAGAAGAAATGAGGACAAACAGTGTCAGGGACCGGGGAAAAGACGTACCGGAGTCGGACAGCGCTTCTAGATGATGTTTTTTTTTTCTTCCTGCAACTAGGGCTTATTTATGGGCTTGGACAGTAGGATTTCCCACTGTCAAAGTTGCATCGCATCACACAAAAATCATGTTTTCATGAGATGCGATGCAACAGAGAGGAAGGCTTCGCTTCTTTAAACGCTGTCCTATCTTTTGCATGTGCGATTATTTAGCGCTTGTAAAAATCGGACATGTGAACATTTTCATTGGAAAGCATTGGTTCTAACAGAGACACTTTTTTAGCGTGTCTATCCTTGCGCTAATAAAAAATTGCTCAACTGACCGGGGCCTTAAGGTGTCTTGTATATTTTGGTTGGCAGTAGGCTGTGTCATTGCAATTATTTTACTAAATGTGTTTAGGTGGCATTGTAATAATCAACAGCCGAACCTTTTCTCTCGAGCGGGCAGGTACTCGCTAAGGGAAATGCTCGCTCTAGCAATTGCCCTTAGCGAGTATGCTCGCTCATCACTAATGACCAGTAAAAAATAATTAGCTAATGCATGCACCTCCATCTGGGCAACAAACCTATTATGAAGTGCTATCACTCACAGTGAAATTCCCGTTGGACGCCGCTGCAGCACTCAGAGATCTTCACTCTGCCTCCTCTCCATTCTTGCATGTACTGTATGTAATGCAGACACCCGCCGAGGGAGGAGTGAGGATCTTTGAATGTTGCATTGGCGTCCAATGGGTACTTCACAGTGAGTGATAGTATTGATGATACCCTTGCTGCCCAGCTGGAGGTTCAGAGTTGGGGAGGGAACTTAGAGGACACCATTAAGGGAAGCATTATTACTATTGAGGCCACTAAAGGGAGCACTATAACTATTGGAGCCTCCAAGAGAGGGCGCTATTACTATTGTGGCCATTGAGAGCAGGCATTATTACTACTGCAGCCACTACAAGCAAACATTATTACTCCTGGGGCCACTGAGAGGTGGCACTATTACTATAGGGGCCAGTGAAAGGGGTTGAAATTACTATATGGGCCACTGAGAGGGGGCACTATAACTATAGGGGCCAGTGAGAGGAGGCGCTATTACTATAACAGCCACTGGAAAAGCATTGTGATAAGCCACACACCTAACCACACCCCTTTCACCTTTGCCAGTAGTTTTTGATGACAAAGGTGGCAACCCTAATAGAAGTGCCTGTACACAGTGTTCCTATATACAACAATCTTATCTCCTCCATGATTCTGCACTAGTCTCTACTAAGAGGAACTTACTTTTGAGCAGCCAATCAGCAGCCCCTGTCTATAATGATCTCTTCCTGTGCCAATTTGTATAGTGAGAAACTGGAGGAATTAATCAGACAGTTTTTTAATCGGGGCTGCAGTGTTGCATCCCAGGATACTGCCTGGTGTCCTTTACTGTCCAAATAGATTCTGAATACTTGTCTGTCAAGGGGATGGAGAACCAGGAGTCACAGGAAAAAGATCACAATTTGTGATATTGACCCTCTCAAGACCAGAGATCTTTTCGTGTTTTATATATATATTTATTTTTTTATTTTCTTTTTCTTTTGCCGCATTAAAAACTATTACTTTTTTATTTTCCCATTAACATAGCTGTACGAGCGCTTGTTTTTTGGGGGCAAGTTGTATTTTTTATTGACACTATTTAATGTTTCTTATAATGTACTGGAAAACTTTTTACAATTTTTAAGTGGGGTGAAATAAAAAAAAGAAACACAATTGTGCTATTTTTTCCTAATTTTTATGACATTCACACTGCAGTTAAAAATATGTTTGCTTTATTCTGTGGGTCAGTCCAATTACGGAGATACCCAATTTTTATAGTTTTTTGTATGTTTACTACTTTAGGCCTCGGTCACACAAGCATTTTTTAGTGCACAAATAGCCGAGCAAAACGATAGCCACTCGGATGTGTAAACATCGCTTGAACGGGTAATGTTTCACGCGCATGAAAATCGCCCATTCACTGGAGCAGTTGTGCTTTAAAAAGTGCAGCTGCTCCAGTAAGAGACAGAAAAGCAGGGCTTCAGGACTTCCCCAGAGCAGGGAGAGAGAGTGGAGCTAAGAGGGATTAACGCATAACAGGGAGAGACGGAGTGGGGCTATGGGTTAATCCCCAATAGCTCCACCTTTTCTCCCTGCTATGGCGAAATCACCCATAGCCCCACTCTCTGTCCCTGCTATGTGTTCATCCCTCATAGCTCCACTTTCTCTCTGTTAGGTTGTGCATCTGGGACCTGTTGTTCTACAGGCTTCCTGGTGCACACCTTTACAGGTAGGGGTTAATTGAGCTGGCCGGGTGTGGTATTTTCCGCCAGCCAATCCACTTTAGTCTGCAGCATATAAAAACCAGCATCTCTCAGTAGTTGATGCTAGTCATTCTACTGCTTGGATATCTCTGTCTTGTGCCCACTCAGAGCTGTGTTTACCTGTCTGTCTGTTAGTGTCTCTTTGCTTCCCTGAAGACGGTCTGGACACCTGTAGTCCTTGTCTGTATCATATGCAGACCGCCTCTTCCCTTTCCTTGACAGGTGTAGCCTCCAGATGTCTTATATGTGTGTCAGATGGTTGAGGTCTGACTCAGTTCCCTATGTCAGCACGGTGGCTGTCTATCCCACTAGTGTGAGGACACTTGGACTTGCTGTGGTGTTTCATTTATTTGCATATGAGCTCTGGGTGGGGTTCCTAGTTATGCATCTGTTGTATGTTTGGTGTGAACAGCGATGTGTTTGATATGTCTGTGCTTGTTGCCAGACATGTTCCATACGTCTAGTCCTGTTCTGTTCGGTGTGTCAGTACAGTGTTGTGTCATGTGTGTCTGTTTAGTGCATCTCTCCAGCTCCCTGATTAGGGATAGCCAGGTCACTAGAAGAAGACAGTGGGGCCGCCTTTATCGAGGCAATGACTCTGCTTTTAGACAGGGGTGCCCCTCTTTTCCTGATCAGTTAGGGACAGTTTTCCATTCAGTTTCCTGGAGAGGTGCAATTAGTCTGTGCAAGTACTATATGTGCGTGTTTGCGGTTTTAAATTGACACGTTTGCGTCCTACCTGTGGAGTGGTGCTTTAGTGTGCCCAGTGGACGTAACACTCTTCCTGCTTTGCAGAAATCCCCCATAGCTCCGCTCTCTCCCTGCTATGGGTTAATCCCCCATAGCTCTGCTTTCTCTCCCTGCTACGGGGGATTAATCCATAGTCCCGTTTTCCCTCTCTCTGCTCTGGGGACCCCCAAGGGATATCACCATAGCGCAGAGAGAGTGGATAGAGGGTGGGGCTAGAGGGGTGTTGCTAGAAGGCGGATCACTCTAGCCCCACCCCCTCCCCCCACTTTCTCAGGGAAGCTCTCGGGGAAAGACCTGTAACCCTGCCCTTCTCTCTCACTGCTATATGGAAATCCCTTGGGGAGAGAGGTGGAGGGAGTCCCTTACTGCCCCCCACTGCTAGGGAATTGCCAGCAGCGGGGTTGGAAGAATTCCCAGCTCCTTACAGCGGGACATTTAAAACGTGTTGCCCCGAAGTACATTTTACATGTCCCTTTGTAAATTCCTGTTAGTCCCCACGGCGATTAAGGGAGCCATCGGGGAGTCCCCTCATCCCCATGGGGACTAACAGGAGTTTACAGCAGGACATTTGAAATGTGCTTCTGGGCAGCAGGTTTTAAATGTCCAGCTGTAATCAGCGGGGAATCTTCTTTTCCTGCACATGAGTTTTCATAGACTACTCCCATAGAAGTCAATGGAAACTCCTGCGCAGCTCGCACCAAACATAGGACAGGGTCTATCTTTGGTGCGCACCACGGAGCTACATGTGACATGTAGCATGTCCTATCTTTGTTAAGTGTGCACCGTTTCGCGTGCCTAATATTCTCTCATGTAAATGCTTCTATAGGATCCTATTGGTTTCCCATTAGATGTGCGTTCTGTGTACTGCTAGCAGTGCGAAAAAAATGCTCGTCTGACCGAGGCCTTAAAAAGTAAAAAATGTTTATTAAAAAAGTAATAATTTTGTCGCCATTTTCTGACACCCATAAGTTTATAATTTTTTTCATCAATTGGGCTGTGAGAACTTGTTTTTTATGGGGTGAGCGATAGTTTATACTGGTTCCATTTTGGGGTGCATAAGACTTGTTTATCAATTTTTGTTCACCTTTTTTTAAAAAAAAAAAAAGATGCGTGCCCTTCCTAAAAATGCAATTCTGGCAATGTGCATGTTTTACGTTATAGTGTCCACCATGTGGGATAAATATTTTAATAGGTTAAACTTTTATAGATGCATGATATTAATTATGGCTTTTTTCTACGGTTTACAGTTTTTAATGGAAAAATCTGTAAATCTTTTTTTTAACTTTTAACAGTTTATTTTTTTATATTTGAAACATTTTTATTAAAGCTTTATTCGCTTTGTTAAGTCCCCATAAAGGACATGAACCTGTGCTCACTTGATAATTTGTACTATATACTGCAACACTTCTGTATAGCAATATATAGTACAACCCCACTTCCAAAAAAGTTGGGACACTGTGTAAAACATAAATAAATGTAAAAAAAAAAAAGAGTGCAATGATTTCAAAATTTCATCTAACCATACTTTATTCACAACAGAACATAGAAAACATATCAGAATGTGATAGTGAGACGATTTTCCATTTAATTAAAAAAACAACTCATTTAGAAATTGATGGCAGCAACACATCTTCAAAAAGTTGTGACAAGGTTAACAAAAGGATGGAAAAGTAAGTGGCACTGATGAAAAATAGCCAGAGGGTCAATTTTTTACTGTCACATGACTGTACATAAAAAGAGCATGTTAAAGAGGCAGAGTCTCTCAGAAGCAAAGATGATCAGAGGTTCACTGATCTGCGAAAAACTGTGTCTAAAAATTGTGGAAAAAATTGTTGTTCCTTAATGTAAAATTGTGAAAGCTTTGAATACCTCAACATCTACAGTATATAATATCATCAAAAGATTCAGAGATTCTGGAAAAAATCATTGTGCACAAGAGACAATATTGAATACTCAAGATTTACAGCCCTCGCTGTGCAATACACAAATACAGGGCAGGGCTTAAAAGGCATCTACACATAGCAGTTTAGGCAGTCTTCACTATGCCTTGGGCTGCCATGTCAACCCATCTACACCCCACAATCATGCTGTAGGTGGGCCAATGAGGCAAGGGGGGATGCCTCCTCATCACCTACTGCTTAGATGTAGTGGTCAGCATTCACCCTAGCTTCTCATGATTTATCAGCTACGATCAGCACTAACTCCGATTGCTGAAAACACCTGATACCCACTGGGTATAGAGTGGACTCGGCTCTCGGGCCCTCTCCATGCACTGATTGTGACTGCATAATGTATATTTACGTCATGCAGTCAAGAAGAGATTCATATTAGAGATGAGCGAGCGTACTCGGATAAGCACTACTCGCTCGAGTAATTTGCTTTATCCGAGTATCGCTGTACTCGGGGCTAAAGATTCGGGTGCCGGCATGGAGCGGGGAGCTGCAGGGGAGAGCGGGGAGGAACGGAGGTAAGATCTTTCTCTCCTTCTCTCCCGCCCGCTCTCCCCTGCTCCCCGCTGCGACTCACCTGTCAGCCGCAGCGGCACCCGAATCTTTAGCCCCGAGTACAGCGATACTCGGATAAAGCACATTACTCGAGCGAGTAGTGCTTATCCGAGTACGCTCGCTCATCTCTAATTCATATTAAAGGGATATTCCCATCTTATAAAGTCATAGTATACTGCTGGAATTCCGTCACACTCTAGTTTGTAGGAGTCTGACCTTTGCAACACTCATCAATCCCATTTCTGAGAATGAAGGTAATGCACTGCTGGTGCCCCCAAGTAACGGCTGTGCAGGGACTGGCAGCATGGCCCCATACCAGTCAATGTGTTTCCCTGAACAGCTGGTTGGGCACGTTACTGTGCAAGGGGATGCAACAGTAAGCCTGCGCTGCATGCTCTTCAATCTCAGGATCAGTGGGGGTCTAAGGGGTCTAACCCCCGTCAATCATAAAGAGATGCCATAGCCCAGCAATATACCATGACTTTATAAGATGGGAATATCCCTTTAAATAATTATCAGCTTAATTTTCTATTCCTTACTTTAGTTATTGTTGAACTGCGCTTCTTCAGAAACCGTAATATAATAAATTCTCAGTGGTTAATAAATACGTAATAAATTCTAGTCTAGAGTAGCGCATAAATCCTTCAGACCGGAGACTCGCACAGACAGGGTCTCATTCTGTTTCGTTGTCAGTCGATACTTGTTTTTCAATACTTGTCATTTTGTATGCTCATTGCCCTTCGGTATAGTATATAGCTGTGGAATATGTTGGCGCTACATAAATAATTGTTATTTTAGTTTTATGTCTGTTTATTTGTAAATAGAAAAAGGGCACAGAAGTGACATCTACTGGTGAAAAGTGGAAGTACATCTACTCTGAAACCAAATAATCCTGGAACATCTCCGGTTGTACACTTGAAAAGGTTTTGCAATTTTCTTAAGATAATGGGAGAAACCTGAGCGAGGCTCAAGGCTGATTAACTATCATTACAGGCAAGACAACATCCTGGGTGTAATAGGGTTATTGCATTAGAGAACTGGTTGTTAATCTGTGGGTATTGTTTTCTTAGGATTTTACAATATAGATGCCACTCTTTTGTGTGCTTATTTAGTACAAGTCTCACACTGTCTGCTGTACTATACAGGTTATTAAAGATGGACTGAGGGGTAGGCAGGAGGACAGCAGCCTATGGCAAATAGGCCTCCATTGTCTAAAGCGAAGCATCAAAACTAGAGATGAGCGAGCACGCTCGGATAAGTCAGTGCCTCGAGCGAGCCTCGCTCTTCTCGAGTAACTGCATTCTTGTCCAAGCATGCTCGGGAGGGGGCGTGGGGGGAAGCGGGAGGGGGGTGGGGGAGAGAGAGATTTCTCTCATTCTCTCCCCCGCTACCCCCCGCCATCCCACGTCACCCCCCCCCCCAAGCACGTTTGGACAAGAATGCAGTTACTCGAGGCTTGCTCGAGTACCTGACTTATCCAAGCGTGCTCGCTCATCTCTAATCACAAGTATTACTCCAGAATAATAAGGCAACTGTCAAATGCATGAGGGTTATGGGAGATTCCCATGTGTAGGTGGATTAATAGATGGAGCACACAAATTTTTGTAACCAATCACAGTCTTTACTCAGCAGCTGAATTAGCAGTACAGTCACTTGGCACTCAGGGATTAGAATATTGCAACACAGTTTCAAAATGTGATTGTTCCCAGCAAGAGAAACCAAGTAATCTTGTAGATATGATACCTTTTAATGGCTAACAAAAATACATGATGTTATAGCAAGCTTTCCAACCTCTCAGGGTCCTTCCTCAGGCGAAATGAAATAGATCCGAAGAGGCATGCATATATATACACATACTTATGACAGTTTCAAATAGTTTGGCAATGTTGGCTTTACTACTGGGAAAACCTCTCTCGGCTAGTCAGTCCTTATGGAATCAAGTCTCAGCTTCTTTTAATATTCAGAGGCTTTTAGTTAAAACAGTCCGACTGTCCGGGCACTTTCTCTCCAAACAGGAGGCTCCAGGGATTCTCTTCCAGCTAAAACATTCAGGCTCCAGGCTCCCTGTCATAGCTTGCAACTCAGGCCACAGCTAAACTTTCAGACAACTCTCAGCTTGTGACCTTTAGGCTGTTTTCATACGACCGAGAAAATCGCACGAGATTTGTGAGTTGCAAAGCGCACAATTCTCGCATAAATATGAACCCCGTCCTTCTGAATGGGATAATACACATGAGCAATTTTTTCCTGCATCACAACATGATGCGATGTGAGAAACGAATAGCGGTACGTCCTATCTTTGGCATGCCCTCGCAGCGCATCTCCCATTGTTTTCAATGGATTCGGTGGCAGCATCGCACCACATGCTAGGTGCACACAAGTGCGATGCAATGTTTCCTCACTGAAAACAGTGAGAGAAACTCTGTGATCTGCTGACAGTCGTAGCGGAGGATCGCTACTTCCCCGAAACAATGCGAGGAGGTTCTGATATAAAGACGCATGTTGGCAAGCGTGATATTGGGCTGTGATTCATGACCTGATATCGCCCTCGCCCATGTGAAGTTAGCCTTACTACCATGGCAACACAACAATGGTTTGCACTTGTATACCACACCATGCCTTCTATTTCAAACAGGCTTCACCCTGTTGGTCAAGATATGTCCGACCATTCATCCATTAAACGCACATGTTCTGCCCAGTGATGTACAGCTTCCAATGGCCAACGGGTCTTGGAATGACAACACTCCTATAACTTCCACACAGGCCACAACAAAGACAGTTACAATACTCTGTTGCATAATATATATTAGCAATGCATGATGCATAATGATGTGAATGTGTTAATGCAGTATTTCAGTATTTGGGGCCCCATTTTCTCTAAAACCAGTGGACCGCCATGTAAAGGGGCCCTTAGCGTAGGCTCTCCGTATATATACCTCTATTTACTAAGGCAATGTCCTAGCTCTCAGTTGATGGACCTCTGCTGAGATCTGTTTGTATTCTGATCAGGGAGGAGTAAGTGGTCTGTAAACTGCTTGGAAATGAGGTAGATGTTTTGCAAACTCTTTCAGTGAAGTATGAAACTGCTTTTTGCTTCAGGCTTGTAAATAACTAACGAGAATTGCAGAGTGAATCTAATTACCAAATTCCAAGTATATTTTATTGCAACCATTACAGGGGGAAGCTCTGGATTATATTTTCTTTATGAGGGGGGGGGGGGGGGGTGGAGGGGATAGATACAAATTTATGGAAAAGTCATAAAAGGCAAATCTATATCTGGGCTCCCACCTACAATGTGCTATTTATAATATAAATGTCTTCCTATGTGGCTGACGGGCGTTCAGGTGCCCCCTTATGCTTTGAGGCCTGGGTACGGCTGCTACTGATGCATCCCCCATATCTGCTCCTCTAATTGGGTAGTTGTCTAAAAAAACAATCATTTTACTGTGTTTTTATTTAACATGCAAGTTCAGGTATAAGAGTAGTTAACCCAGTCTCCCATCCCTTAGGGCTTCTTCTGATGACCGTATTTGCACGCGTTTTTGCGCAGAGAACAGAACCCATTGATGTCAATTGGTTTGTTCTGATTTCATGCTCTTGCAAAATAATAGGACCTGCTTTATCTTTCTGCATATTGTGCAGCTAAAGCATCCGTTGAAGTCTATGGGAGAAGCACAAATACGCAATTCTGTGAAAAATAGAACACATCTGGATTCAGAGGCATAACTGGAAGCTCTTGGGCGCTGATGCAAAATCTATAACGGGGCTCCCTACATACCATGTGCTGTTTATAACACTGGTGTCTTCTTATGCGATAGAGGGGCCCTAGGGCCCCCTAACGCTACAGGGCCTGGTATCAACTGCTACCCCTGCATCCCCTATAGCTCTGCCACTGTCTGGACCTCATTAGACTACATAGCCTTTTAAACCAGGGCAGGGGTGTTTTATGCATGCATGTGAACAGGTCCTGCATACGTAAAAAGTATAGTACTACGCACCAATATGCGCGCAAATCAACCTCGTTCACTGCGCTAAGGCAAGCGTATTTGCGCATATGGTTATCTGAATAAGTCCTTATTCACAAGAGTCCGGCAAGCTGTGCTCTTTCTTGCTGTATGTAGAGCCTCACATTGGAGAGCCCCATTAGCTGTTCCTATGCCTTGCAGTAATGACATGAAGTGGACAAGATGGTTATGAGTGCAATTTTTTTTTTTGCTGTTAGGAAAAGAAATTTGCTGGCAATTACTTACCTCCCTCCATGTGACAAAAATGGGCTGCTGAATCAGCAGGTCTGCCGCAGTGTAAAGCTTACTGGAGCTTCTTGGACCCCTATGAATATGACATGATGGGGATTAGAAGCTGCTGCACATACTGAGGATTGTCTTAACAGCTCATCAAATGCAGATTTATCAGTAAGCATTGTATAATGCTGATATATGAGTGAAAAAGTAATAAACATTTTGCAACATAAGATAAATTACATTTTAAACATAGTTTTATGTATCTACATAATACTATGTCCCCAAATTCATAGTGGCAGCATTTGTCTTGTACTTTTTAGAACCGTCAGCAGGCTAAATACTGTAGTGAATTAAAATACCCGCACTCATAAGTAAGTGTGAAACTAGGAAAATAGAACTTACTGAGAAAGAGGGGGGTCTAAAGAGCAGTAGAGACCCCCCTCCAATGTTGCATCAAACCAGCAGGGCAGACAAGTACTGAAGACGAGGAAATTTATTGACCAATGAAGAAAACTATCCAAATGGTTGCAACGCGTTTCGGTGATAAACGAGCACCTTTTTCCAGCATAAGATATCATACACACAGTAATATATATATATATGTATATATATATATATATATATATATATATATATATATATATAACATTCAAGAATGAATTAAGGAGGAGAAAAAGATCAAGCAGGCAGGAGACGTCTGATTGATGACGTCGTGGCGAGTCTTCGATGCTGCGGCGAACGCTGCCCAGTAAGGGGATGTGACGCATGTATCAATGGATGGGATGCCTGTGTGTGTCCCCTACTAAGGATGTGCAGCGTGTCCCCCACCTCCCGCCTTCATCGTTAGGAGCTGTCACCAAGACTCTGCTTCTACCTGATACTGGAACACATATTAAAGGGGTTGTCCCGCGAAAGCAAGTGGGGTTATACACTTCTGTATGGCCATATTAATGCACTTTGTAATGTACATCGTGCATTAAATATGAGCCATACAGAAGTTATTCACTTACCTGTTCCGTTGCTAGCGTCCTCGTCTTCATGGTGCCGTCTAATTTTCAGCGTCTAATCGCCGGATTAGACGCGCTTGCGCAGTCCGGTCTTCTTCTTTTCTCAATGGGGCCGCTCGTGCCGGAGAGCGGCTCCGTGTAGCTCCGCCCCATCACGTGCCGATTCCAGCCAATCAGGAGGCTGGAATCGGCAATGGACCGCACAGAAGCCCTGCGGTCCACCGAGGGAGAAAATCCCGGCGGCCATCTTCAGCAGGAAGAAGTCACCGGAGCGTGGGGATTCAGGTAAGCGCTGTGCGGATTTTTTTTAGGTCCCTGCATCGGGTTTGTCTCGCGCCGAACGGGGGGGCTGTTGAAAAAAACAAACAAAAACGTTTCGGCGCGGGACAACCCCTTTAAGTTAAGTAGTGGAGCGCCTCCTTGATCTTTTTGTGAAACAAGAGTACACAGAGGAAACCCATGTAAACACAGGAAGAACAAACAAACTCCATGAAATGTTGGCCTTAAGCCACATTTACACGGGACGATTATCGCTCAAAATTCGCTCAAACAATGTCTTTTGAGCTATAACTGTTGCGTGTAAATGCTACCATTGTTTGCTTTTTCGGCTGAATGATGATTTTATGTTGAGTTTAAAATCAATCTTTCGCCTGGGCCACTGATAGCAGGGTCCACACACTGTAATTCTCCACAGGAGTGCTGATAACATTGTTTTCAGCAGCTGTCCTGCTGCAGAACAAAGGAACCTCATTTACATGCAAAGGAAGCTAATAAGCTACTAATGGGCATTAGCAGCTTATGCAAAATGATCGCTCAAACTGTCATTCTCCCTATCCCTTAAAGGGGTTGTCCCGCGCCGAAACGGGTTTTTTTTTTTTCAACCCCCCCCCCGTTCGGCGCGAGACAACCCCGATGCAGGGAAGTAAAGGAAGCTTACCGGAGCGCTTACCTTAATCCCCGCGCTCCGGTGACTTCAATACTTACCGGTGAAGATGGCCGCCGGGATCCTCTGTCTTCGTGGACCGCAGCTCTTCTGTGCGGTCCACTGCCGATTCCAGCCTCCTGATTGGCTGGAATCGGCACGTGACGGGGCGGAGCTACACGGAGCCGCTCTCTGGCACGAGCGGCTCCATAGAAGACTACAGAAGACCCGGACTGCGCAAGCGCGGCTAATTTGGCCATCGGAGGGCGAAAATTAGTCGGGCTCCATGGGAACGAGGACGCCAGCAACGGAGCAGGTAAGTAAAAAACTTTTTATAACTTCTGTATGGCTCATAATTAATGCACAATGTATATTACAAAGTGCATTATTATGGCCATACAGAAGTGTATAGACCCACTTGCTGCCTCGGGACAACCCCTTTAAATGAATTTTGAGCGATCATCTTTGCGTGTAAATAGGGCTTTAGTCATATTTGAACCTAGGGCTCCCACTGTTTAAAGGCAGCAGTACTAACCACTGAGTCATCATGCTGCCAACACTGTTGTATACTACTAGCACCAGGGAAGTCATAGCATTACTAAAGCTTATTGCCTATGTCAAAACTATATCTCTAGTATATAGCATTACGATAAAAGCCCTATTACTTGGTCATATCCTAAAGGGAACCTGTCATCACCTATAAGCTCAATGAACTAAGTTTAAAAGGGGAAAAAAATACTTGTTACGTAAATTTATTTGGAAAGGAGGTGGAAACCGGATACCCTTAAATATCTTGAGACAACCAAAACTTAATGATGCAATTAATCATCTCAACATAAAGATATACAAAATAGCAGCATTAACAATGGTAATAATAGACTGGATACTGTAGAAGCAAAGATTGAGCAAAGATTTATAACTTGAATTGCTCTTCCTAACTTTCCACATCTCCCATCCCAGATAATCCTTGAGGAATGTAGAGATAACCCCTTACTAATGTCGACATGGAAGGCATGCCAATAGTTACGTAACTCTATCTCCTCACACTGAACTTTTTCAACATATTTAAAGGGGTTGTCCCGCGATGACAAGTTAAGTTAAGCACTTCTGTATGGCCATATACATGCCATATACATCGTGCATGAAATATGTGCCATACAGAAGTTATATACTCACCTTCCCTGCGCTGGCGTCCCCGTCTCCATGGTGCCGTCTAATTTCAGCGTCTAATCGCCCGATTAGACACGCTTGTGCAGAAGGGTCTTCTCCCTTCTGGTCGGTCCGGGCATGAGCGGCATTCTGGCTCCGCCCCTTCTACGCGTCATCGAATAGCTCCGCCCCGTCACATGTGCCGATTCCAGCCAATCAGGAGGCTGGAATCGGCAATGGACCGCACAGAGCCCACGGTGCCCCATGGGAGAAGACCCGCGGTGCATCGTGGGTGAAGATCCCGGTGGCCATCTTGGAGGAAAAGAAGGAAGAAGTTGCAGAGAGGGGATTCGGGTAAGTAAAATGTTTTTTTTAAATTTCAACACATCCCTTGGATTTGTCCTGCGCTGAACAGGGGGCCTATGCAAAAAAAACAAAAAAAAAACGTTTCGGCGCGGGACAACCCCTTTAACACTGCTGAAACACCCAAACTCTCAATGTAACACATCTCATGGAGAATTTCACCTATGGCACAGATTAGGAATAATGAATATTGAATGCCTATTGAATAAAGACATGCATAAGATGTTATCCCTTTCAGACTTACAAGCTAAACACCCACACATTTCTATTACCTTTTTTTTCCTACCTGTAAAGGTAAAAGTTATGTTGATCAGGTATTGACCAACATGTCTCCACGTGAATGACTAAAGCTGAAGCATTTCCATATGGCACAGTCCCCTAGTATGTGAGGACACACAGCTAGATTCTATCAATTCTTACATACTTCCATAGATTACACTACATCTCAAGCGTTTACAAAGTGATCACTGATACCACAACCACTGAAACCCCTATAACATAGGTTATGCTCCCTCCCCTGAGTTGGTGTGTTGAAATGACTCAACAACTTTACCACAGGGCATACATCACCCCCGACGAGGATACAGTATGGGAGTATACTCAAGCGACAAATGTTTCCGATGCCAGAGGACAGTAGTGGGTCTTCGCCATTGTCTTTGGGACTGTCCTGCTATTTAGATCTTTTGGTTCAGGGTGTATAGGTTCTCCATCACACATTTGACTTCGGCTAGCCCTTTTAATTCCATCTGGACAATATTTGGTTACATAGTTCCAGATGACAACAGATGCATGCCGCAAAGTCGAAAACTCTTACATATGGATTGGCACAAACCCGCCTCCTTTTAAACTTCTCTTAGAGCAACTTTCATTTCTTATGCAAATGCTTAGGTGGAGACTTCTTTCAGAAAGCAAACACAGGTACAAAAAGTTTTAGAGAGCTGGAAAGCTTTCTTGACATATTGCCCCGTGTAAAGAAGGCTAATATGAATCTTTCAAATTAACCTCATGGTATATGAAAATATCTATGATGGGGAACCCGCTGATCACCTTGGTATAAAATATAACCCTATAGGTAAAACAGGGATTTTGCGTTGGGGTGCTCACTTAGGCTACCTTGACCCTTTGTCGAATCGAAACTGCATAAGATGAGGGAAACACAGAAAATCACTTTGACATAATGATGGTATCAACTAAGTTTGTTGCTGGATATTTGCTACAGGGGTTAACATTGATATTCTTGGAATTAGCGAATTGTACTGGACAGGTAATGGACATTTTCAGTCCGATGACTTCACATTGCACTATGCCGGACACGAGGAAATCAAGAGGAATAGTGTAGCCTTTATTACAAATAAGCGGCCCTTAAAGGCAGTAGAAAGCTTTAGAACTATCAGCAACCATATCATTGCTATCCGGATATGTGGTAAGCCAGTGAACATCTCAATCTTTCAGGTCTATGTTCCAACGACAGATGCCGATGAGGAAACCATTGAAGATTTTTATGCTGACATCCAGTGCCAAAGAAGGACATCATTTACATTATGGGAAACGTCAATTCCAAAGTCGTCAGTCAGCCAGAAGCAACCGTCACAGGAAGGTTTGGGCCTGGTGAAAGAAATGAAACCGGTGATCGTCTGGTACAGTTCTGCCAAGAAAATCGACTCAGGATAACAAACACATGGTTTATGCAACCCAAACGCAGACTGTACATGTGGACATCCATCAAAATCAAATTGATTACATCCTGTGTAATCATCGTTGGTGAAGTTCAGTCGTTGCAATAAAAACCTGTCCTGGGGCTGACTGTGGCATCGATCATGAACTCCTTACAGCTAAGATCAAGATCAAATTCCATAGCATTAAGAAAGGTGCTCCATTGAGAAAATTGACACCTCTAAAATCCCCCAATCATACACTATTGAGGTAGCAAACAGATTCGAACTGCTTGACACATCAGAAAAGCATCCAGAGGGACTATGGCACAATATGCAGCCAGTTAGCATCTCGGCTATAAGAAGCAGGAAAAACAATGCTATTGGTTGTCTGAGCAAACCCTCAGAATAGACGATAAAAGAAGAGCAGCAAAGGCGGCCGGCAACAAAGACGAAGTTCGGCAACTAAATGCCGATTTTCAGCGAGTGGCAAGGAAAGACAAGGAAATGGAATGGAATGAGCGTTGCAAACAACTGGAAGCAGAAGCCATGAAAGGCAATATGCGAGGCCTATTCTCACAGGTCAAGATGGCCCGAAAATCTTTCTTGGCACACAACAGCACAATCAAAGGCAAAAATGGGAAGGAACAGAGTATCAAGGATAGGTGGGGGGAATACTCAGAAGAACTATATGCCTGCAACCACATACCTGGACATTGGGTGAGGTGGAGCCTGTGGACTTAGAGCCCTCCATTACAGAGTCAGAGGTGGTTATGGCAATGAAACAACTAGCCAAAAATAAAGCACCAGGCATAGATAACATACCGGCAGAGCTATTGGTGCCAGTACCAGTGAAAACCATCACAGCGCTGTGCCAGGCAGGATGGGCATCCACACAATGGTCACAAGATTGGAAAACAGATTGGAAAAGTCTTCATCCCTCTACTAAAGAAAGGCGACTCCCAGAATTGCTCCAGCTACCGAACAATAGCCCCCATTCCACATGGAAGCAAGATCCTTCTCAAAATTATACAGGAAAGACTGAGGTCAGTAGTTAAAGCAGCACTCCCTGATTCTGGCGAGAATGCGGAACCTGCGACCATACTGAAAAAGTTGCGATGAACCACGTAAAAAGCTCAAGAATACCAAAAGAATATCTATATGTGCTTCATCAACTGCATCAAGGCTTTTGACTGCGTCGCCCATGACAAGCTATGGCAGGCCCTACAAGAGCTGGGTGTATCGCCACATCCAATCAAACTAATAAAATTACTTTACACCAATCAAGAAGCCACTGTGAGAACACAATATAGGAACACAGATTGGTTTGGGATTGGCAAAGGCATCCAACAGGGCTGCAGCCTCTCACCCCTCTTGCTTAACCTATATGCGGAAGTGATAATGCATAAAATGGTGAGAATAGATGGCAGAAACATCAACAATCTCCGTTATGCGGATGAATCATAACTCTGATTGCAGAAACAGAAGCAGGTCTGAAGCAGCTAATATGCAACATTAAAACTGAAAGTGAAAAATTGGGCCTTTACCTGAATTTAAATAAGACTAAAATGATAACAACTGCAAAAAATGGCCAAATTCAAATCAAAATTAACAATGAGGTCGTAGAATGCGTGCGAGACTTCATCTTCCTTGGCTCAAAAATTGATCAGGCTGGAGAATCTATGCCAGAGATTTAATGTAGGATAGTATTAGGGCGAAGCGCGATACTAAACACGGACAGAGTGTTTTGTGCACGCATACAGTGCACATGCAAAAAATTAAGTCTTGCTCTATTTTCCCGTGTATTTGCACACCAAGGGTCCCATAGAAGTCTATAGGAAGAGTGCAAATGTGCACTCAATGTGCGCGCAAGTACGCAATACGCTGCACAATTCTGCGAAAAAAGAACACATCTGGACCTCATTAGGCTAAGTAGCCTTTTAAATCAAGGAAGGGGTGTATCGCATGTACATGGGAACTGGTACTGCATGTGCAAAAATTAGAGGACTATGCGCCGATACGTCCGCAAATTTACCACATGAAACCTCGTTCAATACACAAATATGTTGCACTGAAGTGTGCGCAATTGTGCATACGGTCGTTTGAAGCCGCTCTAAAAATATAAGTAAGCCTATAAACTTATGGTGCTTATAGGTGATGACAGGTTCCTTTTAAATGGCCCCTTTACACTTTAATATACAATGTGGCTCAACAACCTAAAGAAATTGGGATTTCTGCAGTAGGGTAACGAGTGTTGGACTAGGGTACTCAGGGCGCACCAGGAACAAAATATTCCCAACAGTTGCATGCCACTTTAAAGCCGCTTCCTGGCCTGAAGCTTTTCCTCCCTCCATAACCAGGCATGGGTCACTTGGACATTTATAGTCTATGGGCAGTCAGGAAGGGGTTAAACTGCATCCAATCCTATACTGTTATTAGTGCATATACAGATTGTATCATTAATACATTGAAATAGGTTATTTCTGTCTCAACTCCACTTAAAGAGGTTTTCTGGGACTTATTAATGACCTATACTTAGATACATGTAAATGGTACCGCTTCTCTGTGGTAGTAGAGACATGGTGCAATATCCAGAAGTCGTAGTGTCATAGACTTCAGAAACAGTAGAATGTAGACGCAGCACACACTTAGGATATCATTGTTGCGGAATTTCTGGCGGATGTCTGGACGCAATTTCTGCAGCGATAATCCGTCTATGGGCATTAGCCCTTAAGATATATCATCAACACATTGCAAGGGAGTCAGACCTCCAGCACTCCTGGCACCTGTCAGCTGTTTGAAAGGGTCGTGGCGCTTGGGCAACCTCTCTGGCCTCTTCCTCAGTCTGGGATGTTCATCAGTGAAATGGCCTTTCTGCAGCTCAGTCCCTTTCTTTATACTGCACTGTGCCTGGTATATGATGATGAGGCTGCAGCACACGCTTGAGCACCATGACCCTTTCAGACAGCTGGTTGGCATGAATTAAACTCCTGTCTATCTGATACTGATGACCTATATTGAGGATATAAGTCCTGGGTAACCCCTTTAATATATCTCTATTAGCAAGTGATTGCCTTAAAATCAGCTTTAATGGGGTTGTTTTATGTTGGACCTTTTGGGCCCATTATTGTGTCAGAACCCATGCCCACTGGAGGATGCATCGGTACTCTGGTGGACCAGTCTGACCCTCAAGGTGATGGTAGAGAAATGTTATTTTCCTACTAGATTTGCTTGTGTATTACTATCTAATGCAGACTGTAATTTAAGCCGTTCCTTTATATATTTATATAGTTTTGCCAAAAGTGAACACCTCAAATCCATGTCTATAAAAGTAGTTGGAAAAAGCGCTGTCGGCTATTAACCCCTTTGTGAAAAGGTTAAATGGGCTTTTCTCTCACATTAAACTTTCTGTTTGAGTACAGAATAAAAAGATTTTCCTGCATCAGTAGAAATAAACACAGCTGACCATTACATCTCCCCGGAGGTTACGAGCTGCACAGCCGGCTCCTTCAGGCATTTTCACTTTCTCTCCACTGAGAGCAGCCGCTGTCTATCTCACACTGAAGCATTCGCTGCTGTCTGATAAAATCTTGTAAGAAGTCTCATCTTTCTAGGCTGACAGGAATTACACCTTAATTTATCTCAATTCAATTCCTTGCAATGTCTAATTTAGGTCTTTAAAGGGAATCTGTCAGCTTCAACATGCTGTCCAAACTACATCATGTTATAGAGCAAGTGGAGCCGAGCAGATTGATATATAGTTTTATGGGGAAAGATTCAATAGAACTTGTATTTTATTCATTTAAACCTCTGCACATTCTGAGCTGGATAGTCCAATGGGCGGAGCTATCTGTGATTGACAGCTGCCTGTGTATGAGTGTACATACAGGGATAGCGGTTTTCCCATCGACATCTGGGAAAGAAAAATGGAAAAAGCACATACAAATGGGAGGAATTGGGCTAAGCAGCAGCACATGTGAAAAAGACTTGGTTATAGTAATAGATCATAGACTGAACATGAGTCAACAATGTGATGCAGCAGCCAAAAAGGCAAACACAATTCTGGGATGTATTAAGAGAAGCAAAGAGTCTAGATCACATGAGGTTATTATTCCCTGCTACTCTTCCTTAGTCAGACATCATCTGGAATTCTGTGTCCAGTTCTGGGCACCGCACTTTAAAAAAGACATAGACAAACTGGAGCAAGTTCAGAGAAGAGTTACCAAGATGGTGAAAGGTCTGTAAATCATGTCCTATGAGGAACGGTTAAAGGATCTGGGAATGTTTAGCTTGCAAAACAGAAGGCTGAGAGGAGACTTAATAGCTGTCTACAAATATCTGAAGGGTTGTCACAGTGCAGAGGGATCCGCCCTATTCTCATTTGTGCAAGGAAAGACTAGAAGCAATGGGATGAAACTGAAAGGGAGGAGACACAAATTAGATATTAGACAGTGAGGGGAATCAATGAGTGGAACAGGTTGCCAAGGGAGGTGGTGAGTTCTCCTTCGATGGAAGTGTTCAAACAAAGGCTGGACAAATATCTGTCTGGGATGATTTAGTGAATTCTGCACTGACGTGGGCCGTTTGACCCAATGACCCTTCCAACTCTACCATTTTATTCTATGATAATCACTGATAGCTCCACCCATTGGACTGTTTAGCTCAGAATATGCAGAGGTTTAAATGAATAAAATACAAGTTCTGTTGGATCTTTCCCCATAAAACTATATATCAATCTGCTCAGCTCCTCCTGTTCTGTAATATGATGTAGTTTAGACAGCAGGTCTGAGCTCACAGAATTCCTTTAACGGCAAAGGTGAGGTAACCCATAGACCTCATTACAATGTTGGCTGCCCGAGGGTCAAAGAAGAGGTTGACAGTAGAGATGAGCGAACGTGCTCATTTAGGACAATTACTCGATCGAGCATCGCTTTTTTTGAGTAACTGCCTACTCGGGCGAAAAGATTCTGGGGGCGGGGGGCGGCGGGGTGGAGTGGTGGGGTAGCAGGGGGGAACAGAGGGGAGCTCTCTCTCTCCCTTTCCCCCCCCCCACTCCACCCCGCAACCACCCGCTCACCCCCAGCGCCCCCCGAATCTTCTCACCCGATTAGGCAGTTACTCGAAAAAAGTAATGCTCGATCGAGTAATTGCTCTAAACGAGCACGCTCGCTCATCTCTAGTTGACAGGCATTTCATGACTTCTCCAAATGACGGTTACTGTTATTTTTTTTAATAAATATATTTTTACCAAGTACATCCTCTATTTCCATTTGTGGGATTTTACCGAAAAAAAACCCTACCAAACTTTCTGCAGTATCCTTTACCCTCAAAAAGCTCTTAATTAGGAAAAATGAATCAAATTACAATTTAGGACTTACAGTGTAGTTTCTATTTATTAAAAGATGTGAGGAAGCAGCAAGTTTTGTCTGATGTGGGAATCCCTTCTTATAATACTTCTGCTTTTGAGCTTTTTTTTAGTATACTTTGGGGAATAGCTTAAATAGCAGTTCTCTTCACATGTATACCTTTCATCAGACGGTCTTTCATTACAAGTAATATGAATGTGAACATTAAGAATAAAGAGAATGTGTGCAAAATAAAGAATACAAATGTGAATAGAGAAAAAAACATCGAAACCCTAAAAAGCAGAGCAAACCATTTACAAACATACATGAAAAAATATATATTAATTCAAATTTTTAGAATGAATGTGCCTGAATTTGAGATATTGGGACATTAATTAGAGGAATTCCCCATTAGGGGAGAGAAGGAATTCCCCTGCAGGGAAACCTCTCTGTCCCTGCAGCAGGGAGAGATAGAGGTGAAGGAAAGCCCCAGGGGAACTCCCTTCTCTCAAGGGGTTTCCCTGCAGGGGAGAATAAAGAAATCCCTGTAACAGGAAAGATAGAGGTTGGGGCTAGAGGGCTTCCCCTAAGTTTGGGGGCAGATGGGGTGGGGCTAGAGGGACCCACCCTCAAGCCCTGCCCTCTCTCTCCTTGCTATGGGGGAAACTTTCGGAGAACCCCTCTAGCTCCGCCCTCTCTCCTTCCTATGGGGGAATACTGAATAGCCGGGATTCACCTCCAGAGGAGAATATGGAAATCCCCAGCGCTGCTGGGGATTTCCTTATTCTCCCCTGCAGGTGAACCCCAACATCGTTGCAGTGGGGATATCCCTCCAGCCTGGCTGAGATGAAGGGAAGCCCCTCAGAGAAGGGGTTTCCCCCGGGGCCATCCCTTATCTTCTCCCAGAGCTGCAACATTCGTTTTCAGCAACACACAGCTCCGAATTGTGTGAATGGGCTATTTCACCTAAGGGACCTTCCATGTAAGTGGAATACTTCCGTAATATGAACTTAAAGACGCATCTTAATCTGCTGCTGTGGATTTCCGCTCCATAACCCCCACGTATACAAGTAGATTTTGGTGCAGAATTTTGTGTGTCTTTAGGTGCGTATCGCAGAAATATTGCCCTCATGTGAAAGGTCTCTAAAGTGGTTGTCTGATTGCATGGACAGCCTATTGATTCCAATGGCCACTGTGTTATGCTAAATCTCTCCTGCCCTGGCACTGTAGGGGAATAGACCGCTTGCTGCTGGGTCCCATATAGGTAACAGCCAATCAATGTGGTCCTGGCAGCAGGAAACCTATAATTAGCTAAGATTTTGTATTCCATTTTTAAAAAAATGAATTGCGCAAATTGTACAACACCTTTAAATCCATTCTTTGCTGATGCAAAAAATAATTTTTAAAGGCGCAGGAAAAAAAAGCATTTCACCAGTATCAGAGCATTTCACCAGCACATGCACAGTATAGATTATGCCGTGCCGTCACTAGGCGATGATGATTGTGGAAGGGCCACAGATCGGACGGCTTCCATTTAAATCAATAGGAGAGCGGTCTGCACGAAATCCGCCTAAAAATAGAGCATACTGCGATTTTCCCCCCGCAAACGGAAAATCGCATACTATGGAAGGTATTTGCTGCGGAATCCAGGTCGGATGCCTGCTCCGGTTTTCGCTATGCAAATCTGGCCGTGTGGAGGTGGCCTGAAGCATTCTCCAAAAACTTCAATGGGCATTTTCCATCCACAAAATGGAAAGCGGTGTTTGTCGCATTTTTAAAATACATGTAATTTTATACGACTATGTGAATTGACTCAAAGAATCACCTTAGCTCCCTACTATGGAGAGAAAACTACGGATTGAATGCTGATGAAAAATATGCTTACTTGAAAGCAGCCTTACTGTTGGCGATTAAGTGCAATCCAAGGGTGTACCTATAGGAGGTGCAGAGGTAGAAGTTGCTACCGGGCCCTGGAAACATAGGGAGCCCAAAGCCCCTCTATCATATAAGAAAGCACCAGTGTTATAAATGGCACATGGATGATTGGGGGGCCAGGATCTAGATTTTGCACTGGGCTCCCCTACATTTAGCCTCTGACTAATCTTTGAACCCTTTGCCATCCAATTTTGGATTCAGGGTTTCCTAGGGGTTTTTCTCTTTCTGCCATTATACAATGGCGCCATCTGCTGGCTAGAGCCATTACTGCTGTATGGGACATGCTGGAGAGGCCCCCGACAACAGAGCGGCCAGTACTGTACAGTAAGAATACCCTGCCGGGCGTCTTTTAACATCAGAGCTATACAGCCTTCAATTAGAGTGTCTTTAGACGTCAGACAGTGGATTGGAAAGGGTTAAGATTCTAGCAATGCCCCTACCTGCTAGTGTTCCATCAATGGTGTTCTTAACAATGCAGAGGAAAGTTGTGGAAGGGCCTCCATGCTAAACTTTTCCATCTGGGCCTACGAGCTTTTAGCTACTTAATTGCAGGGATATTGACATTATCATGGTAGTCCAGATTCATGTTTGACATCACTTCAACAACATGAAAACAACTATATTATTAAATTATTATCTAAGGAGGTGTCCAATGTACTGTATTATGTAAAAGTAGTACTTTAAGGAAATTTCACCTTCAGATAACTTTAACACCATCCAACATCTTATACTTCAACTCGCTGATCGTCCTGAGCTCCTCACTACAACAAAGGTCTACTGACTTCCACGCCTTGGATATGTCTATATGTAGAGAGCATAAATTGTGTTGTAACCAAGGAGCTCAAAAGTGAACATAAAAGTGGTCATAAAAGTTTATTGCTAAGAATCACACAAGGACAGAAAAAAATCTAAAACAGTATATTTAGTAAAAGTTGCTGGATGATACTCATAAAGTAAGGTCACTCAAAGTTAGAGAACCCCTTTGAGATGGTTTTACTCTGTATAATGTAACACAGATCCAGCAGAAAGATATATGAAGTCTGGACGGATATATACACATTACCATGTGCCCCAGGTGGAGCCCCAGGCTAAAGTAGACGCCTATACTCTTGTGCAGCTGCAGAAAAAAAATAGTGTAATCAGAGTCTAAAGTGTGAATCAGACATATGATAAAATATATTACTGTCTCCTGCTACTCCCAATACATACTAATTGATAAAACAGTTCACACTTGCACAATAGCGGAAAAAGGCTTCTTTTTGCCCCAGATTAAAAGCAAAAATAATTGCTGTTTTTTCAAAAACAGTTACACTCCTGACCATAGGTTGTGTCTGATATTGCAACTCAGTCCATTAAAGTGAAAGAAGCTGCTTTGTAGTACTGTGGACAATTGTGACACCGTTTTTGGAAGAAAGAGAAGACCTGACACATCCATGCATGGAAAGACTATTGATTACAATGAGTCAATAGGGGCGCATGAGGAGAACATTGTTCTTCCTCTTTACAAGTCACTGGTCAGACCACACATGGAATATTGTGGACAGTTTTGGGCACCGGTACTCAAGAAGGTCATATCAGACCTTTTGTCCATTTTGCGTATGATTATATGTCTTACAAGCAGAAAAAATAAAAATGTGAAAATTGCTAATTTTTCAAACTTTTCCGTAAATTTAGTATTTAAAAAAAAAAGCAAAACATATTAAAGGGGTTGTCCCGAGGCAGCAAGTGGGTCTGTACACTTCTGCATGGCCATAATAATGCACTTTGTAATGTACATTGTGCATTAATTATGAGCCATGCAGAAGTTATAAAAAGTTTTATACTTACCTGTTCCGTTGCTGGCGTCCTCGTCTCCATGGTGCCGACTAATTTTCGCCCTCCGATGGCCAAATTAGCCGCGCTTGCGCAGTCCGGGTCTTCTGCAGTCTTCTATGGGGCTCCGTGTAGCTCCGTGTAGCTCCGCCCCGTCACGTGCCGATTCCAGCCAATCAGGAGGCTGGAATCGGCAATGGACCGCACAGAAGAGCTGCGGTCCACGGAGGAAGAGGCCATCTTCAGCGGTGAGTAGAGAAGTCACCGGAGCGCGGGGATTCAGGTAAGCGCTCCGGTGAGCTTTCTTTACCTCCCTGCATCGGGGTTGTCTCGCGCCGAACGGGGGGGGGGTTAAAAAAAAAAAAAAACCCGTTTCGGCGCGGGACAACCCCTTTAACCAAAATTCATCGCTAACATAAAAAACAATTTGTCTTGAAAAAAACACTTTCAAAATCACTTGCATAAGTAAAAACATTACAAATAGAGATGAGCGAGCATACTCGCTAAGGCTAACTACTCGAGTGAGTAGTGCCTTATTCGAGTACCTGCCTGCTCATCTCTAAAGATTCGGCTGCTGGCGCCGGTGAGAGGTGAGTTGCGGCGGTGAGCAGGGGGGAGCAGGAGGAGGGAAAGAGAGGGAGAGAGAGATCTCCCCTCCGTTCCTCCCCGCTCTTCTCCACCGCTTCCCGCCCCCCGCCGGCAGTTGAATCTTTAGAGAAGAGCAGGCAGGTACTCGAATAAGGCCCTACTCGCTCGAGTAGTTTGCCCTTATCGAGTATGCTCGCTCATCTCTAATTACAAAGTTATTGCCACTCAAAGTGACATATGTCAGGTTTGAAAAATAGAGCCTGGTCAGGAAGGCCAAAAGTGGCTGCAGGGGAAGGAGCTAAGGGGCTATCTAATAACTTTGTATAGATATATCATGGGACAATACAGAGATCTCTCTCATCATCTTTTTATACCCAGGACTGTGACTGTAACAAGGGAGTGTCCTCACTATGTCTAGAGAAAGAAGGTTTATACACCAACATAGATGGGGGTTCCTTACTATAAGAGCAGTGGGGCTATGGAACTCTCTGCCTGAGGACGTGGTGATAGGGAATTCACTAGAGTTCAAGAGGGGCCTGGACATCTTTCTTGAATGTTTTAAGATTATGTTATAGACACCGATTACTTCAGAAGGTCACCAAATTGGAGATAGGAAGGATTTTTTTTCTCTAAAATTAGGAAAATTGGCTTCTACCTCATTAAGGTTTTTTTTGTCCTTCCTCTGGATCAACATTGCAGAATAATAGGCTGAACTTGATGGACATCTTTTTTCAACCACACAAACTGTCAGTATGCAAAAGGGAAATGGAGCAACACCTCTACAGCACCACATGTTAGAAGACAGCATTCCTACAAGCCAATGTCTGACCTTTTATAGAGCCTTGCAACATGACAAGGAACATAAGCCAAACCAGAGTCTTCTCCAGAAGGAAAAGATAGCCATGTCCAGACAACTCTTTTGCTTCATTGCATCTCATCAGAGTGCAGTAGTTTGCTGCCTGCTGGATGGGAGGCCTATGACTTGGATCAGGAAGGGTAGTGTTTCTCCTTAGCAAGAGCACCTAGAAGGTATGAGGAGACTTATATGGCCATGCATGTTCCTCTGAGAAATTTGAATATGCAAATAGGGAGTATTAGAACTGTGTAATACTCATTTACCCCCGTGGCAGAGCTGCAGGGATATTGAACACTTGTTGCCATGCTCTGAAATGGTCTCAGCACTGGAATGTCTTATGAACAGATTATTGTTGGCAGATCCTCTAATGAAAAGGGAGAGTAGAAAGCAGACAATCCATTTTACCATTTATCACACACTGAGGAAATTGTAGTAGTAAATTGCTGCTGGGATGGACAGGACCAGGGTCATTAAAAGCATTGTATGAAATTAGAAAAAATGGCTGCCTTTTTATGGATTCTTGTCCATTGGTTGTATCTGGCATTGCAGTTCAACCTCATTCAAGTAAATTGGGTTGAGCTTCAATACTGGACAAAGCCCGTGACAAGAGTGACACCGCTTGTGCAAAAAATGTAACTTAATAGAATAATTCCTGAAGCAGTAGGGTGTTGAAAAATGTAAGTGTATATGCAATTTTAATAAGAGGTTTTTAATATTGTAACAATTCCTTATGGAAGTCAGTGTGGCAATAAAAAAAGCAGCGGTAGAATCTCAAAGAAATTGCTGCTTGTGAATGCATGGGTTTAGCATTGCAAAAATCCTACCGTGCGGTACAAATCCTGGAGCACAGTGTTCTGACAAGCATGTACATATACTACAATATGACATGCTTGGCTAGGGGGATATAGTTGCCATGTGAACTATAGAAAACAATATATACTTTACAGACGGAACATAATGCCTATTCTTAGCAAGGCCCGATTTACATGTGTCAATTCTTGCTACAACTTGAAAGAAAACGAACAATCATAAAATAATTGTAGAATCAAGCAAACTCGATCCATTGGATCAGAAAATGATGTCACCTGCTAAAGAGATTCCAATCTGATCCCAATCATTACAAGATCCTAGAAACAGAAAATCATTGTGAGCGACTAGCAGGGTTTTATTCCTCCTTGCAAAATTCTTCCCGTCCGAGGAATGGGCATTAGAAACGATTGAGGCGATCATAATGAACCTAGTTTAGTGCATACAGAGGACATCTTCTGAATGCCAACCTCATCACTGCCAGTAAATGCCGGCACAGCGATACCTCACAGCCAGCCATAAATGACAACTTCATTGCTGCATCTTTGCACACTGGCCAGATTATAGGGAAGGTAAATAGAGAAACTACCCCAAATCATTCAAACAACAGAAGGTTAATAAATCAAAAAAATGTATGAAATTCTAATATCATGCTATTGGAATATTCTAATAACCATAGCCCTGAGACATCAGCAAGAGTTTATCCTTGGCTTATGCACTCCCTGTTATGGATGCCACCAGCGCCACCTTGGTCCACATTAGTTTTAGCGTGCGATAGGTCCGTGATATCATATACTATGCTGTATTGCATTATAAATTAGATGTAATAATACAGCGCTATTATCAGGATATATATTAAGGGAGAGGGGGAAAAAAACACATCTAAAGAGGCAGAGGGGCCTTGACTTTGTGCGTTGACCAAGAGTCTCCGCCAACTTCATTCCTCCCATGTATTCTTCTTTTGAAGAGACGGTCCCTACTTTTAACCCAAGTCAATCTGTTTTTCTTTGCCCTTTAAATGTCCCTCTTTTTGACTTGTGTAGTGGCTCAGAGTTGGGGTGTCTTTGGTTGGTATGTGTCTGTCTTGTGAGTATTTCTCGCTTGTGTAACTGTGTGTTCTACATTGCTGCTAACTGTGTGTTCTACATTGCTGAGCAGGGGGTTGGACCTGATGACCCTGGAGGTCCCTTCCAACTCTACCATTTTATAATAAGTTTTGTCGTGGCAAATCTGTCTGCCCTAACTTGTTGTTATGTGTGGCATTGTGGGAGTTTAGGAGAAGTTGTGAGGTGAAGAGAGCATAGATGTAGTTGGTGGAGGAGAACGTGTCAGCGGGAGGCTGAAGCTCGTTTTGCTCTCATTTGCCGTGGGATATATCCCCTCCGGGGACTGAAGCTCAGAGTAATAGTTCCTGCTATGATAAGTCAGAAGTAGTAACTAGCAAGTAAGGAAAGCAGGGTTGTGTGTTGACCCACCGTGTCAGGAGTGTACCCCTGGGGAGTGTCTATCAGATAACTTAGACTGAGGACACCTAGAAATTGGGAAGAAAAGTGCCTCCTAGGAAAACGAGTGTGTTTGTAACACAGTTGAATCAGAAGGAAGCCTGCCAGAAGTGCTATTGTCTGAGACTGTCAACCTACTTTATTCTTAGAAAATAAAAGTTAGATTATGTGAGTAAAGAAAAACCGTGTACCTCCGGTTTAGAAAACAATCTCTTTGTCTGTGGACTCTTTTATTTAACTACAAGCAACCATTTGCTTGAAAAGAGGTACTGGCGTCACGTGGCAACACCGTTAGAACTTACCATCTTTTACATCTGCCTGTTCTTTTTGCACTGCATGCGACCGAGCTGGGCCATGTTCTGCCATTGTTGGGGAGAGATCGCAGAGCCACCCGTGACAACCATCTTGAGAGCCTTGTTTCGGCTCGGACGCCGCTCTTGCATGAATAAACTTACCATATTGTTTCGTAAACTATCTATATGTTTCCTATCTGTATATGAGATCCCAATTTTCATATTATTTCATAATATGGGGCAATTTGGATGTTAAAAAAATTGTATATTTCAATAATTTTTTGAGTTAAAGTTTAAATGAAAACCATTAAAGCATCATATGAGATGCATGAGAAAGTGGATCTTATGCACAAAGAAACTTAAGTGTCCCTCTTCGACTGTCCAAATGCTTGGGAGTATGACCAACAATGATTCCAGACAGATACCAATGCCACAATATATCTTTAGGGATTTAGTAGGCAGCCAGTCACCTATTGCATAGGCATCAGCCTAGTTTCCAGCAAAATATTTTATAGAGATCACACTACAGATACCTACTGTGTAGCACACTCAACCCATCCACCCCCCATCCCCAAGCACAATAAATTGCACAGCAATTACTGATTTCTCTAAGGCATTCTTCACATTGCATCTTTAATGTGCATCCAAAGTTTCTGTCAGTAGTATTTCCGAAGACCTTGGATGTGTACAACTCACAGACTGCCATTCTAAAGAAGATATATACATACAGTGTTTTACATATGGCATATAAATAAAAAAATAAAATAAATCTTGTTATTTGTACAGCGCCAACTTATTCCACAGCGCTTTCAGGTAATTTATTTTTATTTATTACCCCCCACCAAGCTGGGTACTCATTTTACCGACCTCGGAAGGATGGAAAGGCTGAGTCAACCTTGAGCCGGCTACCTGAACCACGCGGGGATTGAACTTGCAACCTTCAGGTTGTGAGTGGGAGCTTAGGATTGCGTCACTGCTGCCTTAACACTCCGCCCCACACGAGGCTCTTGATAAAGCGTTTATTGGATATCTCTGTATAGACTAACACAGTCACCTGTTCGATTCCATCCAGTGAAAATGGCAACCCTGATGGAAAGCACCTGAATGGCGGCCAAATTGAACTTTGGCAGGTGAATGAGGTCTCTGGATCCATCTAGTGTATGCTTCTCAAAAGTCTTGTTCATGCTGGATGATAATGTCGGGGGCACCAAAGGGGACATCAAATCCTAATGATTCAAGTTCTTAGAGCAGTGAGACTACGGAACTCTCTGCCTGAGGACGTGGTGATGGCAAACTCACTAAAAGAGTTTAAGAGAAGTCTGGCCACCTTTTATGAGCCATACAATATTATATGTTATCATTAGAGATGAGCGAACGTACTCGTTTAGGGCGATTTCGCACTTGAACACCGCTTTTTTCGAGTAACTGACTACTCGGGCGAAAAGATTCGGGGGGCGCCGGGGGTGATCAGGGGGTTGCAGAGGGGAGTGGGGGGGAGAGAGAGCTCCCCCTGTTCCCTACTGCTACCCCCAGCTCCACCACGCCGCCCCCAGCCCCATGGCACCGCCCGAATCTTTTTCCCCAAGTAGTCGGTTACTCGAAAAAAGCGGTGCTCGAGTGCGAAATCGCCCTAAACGAGTACGTTCGCTCATCTCTAGTTATAGTCATTAATTATTTTAGGGGGGTCGGTGATCCGGGGATTATTCTGATTGCCAGATTGGAGTCTGGAAGGAATTTCTTTCCCCTAAATGGGGAAAATTATCTTCTACCTCATTGGTTTTTTTTTTTCCTTCTTCTGGATCAACATTGGGGAGTAATAGGCTGAACTGGCCGGACATATGTCATTTTTTGGTTTAACATACTATGTTTTTTGAGTTTTTTTGTAAAGTTTGTGTTTAATAGAAAAGGGTATCTGGTTTATAGGACCGTCTAGAATACTTTCTATTAAAATCAGCATGCGCATTTTTATATTGCAGTCTTGCACATCGAAATCAATGGGGGAAAAAAACTGCGCAAAACAACACCCTACTGCATGCTGGGCTGCCAAATTAAAAAGAGAAAAAAAAATCCCGTGATGTGAAAACGTCCGTTTCATAAGCCCCCCCCCCGCCAATAACGGTCCAATTTATAAATGTTATTAAAATGATCGGTTAATTATTATGTGAATGCCTAGAAGACGGATGAGAGTGATAAAAACGGTCATGAGAAGATGTAGGTATAAGACGTTCGTACATGGCGCAGAAGGAGTCGTGAAGCAGTGGGAGCAGACATGATGTAATAGCGGATATTCTGGGTAAAGTATAATACTCTTTTTTTCTTCCTCTCGTTCTCCGTTTCCATGCTGGTATCTCCCTTTTCTCCATTCTATCTCATTCTTTCAGCTGATGAATAAAATGTAATACAGCCTCCATCCTGGTTTCCATGGTAACAGCTGGAGGGGGGGGGGAGCGCTCAGGTTTTATTTCTGCTCCTCTGACCAAATCACCTGAAGATAAAGGGGAAGTCGTATGTGCACGGTATAGCAGAGCCCACAGAACGTAGGCGCAGTGCACACATGTGATTTAGCTGCTGCAGTGCACATAGAAGCAGAGCGCAGCAGTACTGCATGATGCAGCCTGTCACATGCTGCAAGTAGACATGGCACAGCGGGCAGATTAAGTGCACCGGTATAGTCTGCACGTTACAATTAGCAACATAATAGCAAGGAAGGCAATGAGTTTATCTTACTGAACGCAGAGTTTAAAATAGAGCGGAGGCATTGAGTGCGAGCTGCATATAGAGTAGGAAGCTGAAAATAGGTCAGATATTGATTAGGGTGAGAGCGGCTATCAGTTCTGGGCAATAGAGGTGTAAGCATTCCATCTAACCCCCTTAAAGGGGTTGTACCGAGATTAACTTTTATCACCTATTACTTACTTATTAATGACCCCATAGAAGGATAGCAAAGTAAAATAGCAAAATTTGCAGATGAGACAAAACTATGTAAAATAATTAACACCAGAGAGAACGGTATACAGTTGCAAGTGGAGTTGGGGGGCAAATGAGGTTTAAGGGCTTCTTCAGACGACCGTTTTTGCACGTATGATTTAAAAGGCTATTTAGTCTAATGAGGTTCAGATGTGTTCCTTTTGCTGCGGAATTGAGCATGTATTGCGAACCTCCCATAGACTTCTCCGGAAAGCTTGGTGCGCAAATACGCAGGAAAATTGAAGCAGAACTTACCAACTCCCGTGGTAACCTGTTCCACTCATTGATCACCCGCACTGTCAGAAAGTTATTCATAAGATATTAGAAAAAACTTTCTAAAAGTGAGGGTGATCAATGAGTGGAACAGGTTGTCAGGGGAGGTGGTGAGTTCTCCTTCAATGGAAGTGTTCAAACAAAGGCTGGACAAATATCTGTCTGGGATGATTTAGTGATCCTGCACCGAGCAGGGGGTTGGACCCGATGACCGCAGAGGTCCCTTCCAACTTTACCATTCTATGAAAATAGAGCAGGTCCTATTTTTTGGCACACACATGAAATACGCATGCCAAACACGTTCATGAGAACAAATCTATTGACATCAATGGGTTTTATTGTCTGCGCATTGCAAGTGTATATGTTACGTGCGCAAAAATGTTCATCTGAAGAAGCCATGAATGGAAACCATTGGGCAAAAGTGTCGTGGAAAAGGACTGGTGGATTTTAGGTAACTGTAAACCTAAAGAGGTTTTACCAGAATAGCAAGTTATTCCCTATATACACAGGGTAGGGGATAACTTGCTGATCGGTATGGGTCTCACTGTTGAAACCCCCACTGATCTGGAGAATGAGACCCCTCCACTTGTTACTGCGGGGGTCGCTTCTGCCGTCACAGAGACGTCACTCTGAATGGAGCACTGGCCAAGAATGTGCAGTCATCACTCCATTCATTGCAATTCATTTACATTGAAAGTGAACAGAGCGCTGAAGCGCTTGCTTGACCGGCGCTTCATTCAGTCTCCTCCTCACTGCAGGAGGTGCAGCAACTTTGCAGTGAGGAAGATAAGGAACACAGGACCCCTGTTCTCGAGATTGACAGGGATCTTAGTGGTGAGACCCTCACCTAGTGGTGAGAACTTGCTGTTCTGATTCAACCCCTTTAACTGGAGCAACCAGTGTCAGGCAGCTGCTGCCAAGGCAAAGAGGATCACCACGTGCATCAAAGAGGTCTATGTGCACAAGGATGAGAACATTGTCCTTCCTCTTTACAAGTCACTTGTCAGACCACACATAGAATATTGTGGACAGTTTTAGGCACCGGTACTTAAGAAGGACATATCAGAGCTTGAGCGGGTAAGAAGGTGGGCAACTAAAGTAATAAATGGAATGGGTGGACTACAATACCCAGAGATGTTATCAAAATTGGGGTTAATTATAGTGTTGAACTGGAGTGCCTAGGGCCCAACAGTATAATTCATTCTGGAGGCCCGCTGTACAGTTTAGGAAGGCAGGGCCTAGGATGGGAAGATAGTGATCGGCCTCCCAATGCTCCTGGATATAATTTCAACCATCCTATGTGTCTTTATAAACAGATAAACTAGCAACTTTATTACATGGAGGTATAGGCTGGCTGTTATGCTGCCTATCTGTATATACTGTTGTGAGTGTACTGTGTGATATGATGCTCATGTGGGGTTGAGGCGGTGGGGTGGCCCATTCCTGGCTAAGGGCCCACCGAGGGATTCACCTGTCCGAGCCTGGTCAGTTTTATAAGGAGTCACTATTGAGAAGGAACCATTTAGAATGCATTCATGTAGCGAGTGGAAGGAATGGGGATCCGCTTGGGTTCACGGTGGCTATAGACTCTGACTCCCATTCGCTATTCTACAAAAGAAAGAAGAAATGGTGGATGATGATGGTTGTAGTTCATGACACCAGTTAGCAGCAGGCCGGAGTGATGGGCAACTTGGAAGTTGCACTCCCACCTGGTCATGCTACAAACAAAGTTTAGGGTTGATGGCGACTGTGGTCCCCACTCCTGGAGGGTGATGTAGTAGCTACATAGTGCAGATGTTTCCTAGCGGGAAGGAGCTGCAGGAGTTGGGGGGAGGGTAAAACAGCAAAACTCAAATTTATTGCAGTTCCAGGCAGACAAGGCAATGTCCAATGTACTCCAGTTTGGTGACTGGAGATACCGTTCTTAGTATTATACATCATATCTGGCAACGATCCTCAGGCTTAGGCTAATTTCACACGGGCGAGTGTGATTTCCTCCGGGGATACAAGGCGTTTTCGTGTCAAAAAAGCCTTACTTCACTTCAGGGAAGTAGCGATCGGCAAGTGTTTCCCATTATTTTGAATGGGAAACCTCACACCGCGTTTTAATCGCACGCTGTGCAATATGTTTTAGGGCCACATTAAAAACAATTGGCGAGGCATTCAGAGGGAACGTCCAAAGATATGAAATGCTGCGCTTTTTTCCCGCATTGCGATGTGGGAAAAGATTCGTTCATGTGTATGACCCCATTCAAAAGAATGTGGTTTATATTCGAGAATCTCACACTACACAAATCTCGCGTGATTTTCTCGGCCATGTGAAAGCGGCCCTCGGATGAGAAATGGTCTCTGGCTGTACTTTATCCAGCTTTCTTGTTTCCTTACTAATAACTACGCCTCTCCTTCACTACTGCACTATCACTGCACACACTGATGACTCTCTCATTAACTAACAACTAGCAACCTCTGACTAAACTGTCCAGAAATGGGTGGGGCTATTTGTGGACTCTAGGTCCTCCCATGAGAATAGGGCTCAGGGGCTAGATAGAGGTCTAGCGTACCCTCAGGTTTAGGCTTGATGGTCCTACAATTACCAACTCCAATTTAGTAGTTTTCTTAAAGGAACATAACCATGTGATAGAACTATATACAATACTTTTGTAGTGATAACTTTGGGTCGCTACAGTTACGGCACTTCCTATATTCTGGCTTTTTAAACTTTTATTAACTTCTTAAGGGAAACCTCACAACAGCTGGTTTTGCAGCGTTTTCGTCGCTGTGGTATTTTATCAAACTGGCCAGATGTTACCTTGTTGGGAATGGGATTTTAAAATAAAAAAAATCCAATTTATGGGCCACAAAAAAAACGCAAAAAGGCCAAAGGCTTGATAGTTGCCAATTTACCAATCTGTATGATTTTTGGAATGTGAAAGAAAACGAGAATACCTGGAGGAAACCCAAATTAACATCGGGAAAATGGGCAATCTTCAGGAAAATGTTCTCCCAAGTCAGACTCAAACCAAGGACTGCAAGGCTGATGTCACGTCATGATAATTTGTGCTTCTAGATCTAGCGGTGCTATGCACTTCCAGGGCACACATCTCCGTAGGTTTGGTTTAATTTGGCTGGCGGATGGTGTGGATTTCTCCAGCTAGCCAATCACCTGGGGTCTGTGCACATAAATACCAGCTTTTCTAACAAGAGAGTGCTGGTCATTTATAGGGCGAGTCAGGTTACCCTAGGTTCCTGCGTTGGACTCTCCTTATGATTGCCCCGCTTTTAGGCAGGGTTCCCTTACTTCTATTGTGTAGGGTCGGACTTCCCCTTTTCCCTTACTTTGTTCTTGTTTGGTCTGTTTGGTGATCTCTGTGTTCGGGCCTTGAGTGTATAATCATCCCTTTAGCCTTAAATATATTGCAATCATGTAGTTACTGTTCACACATTCTGCACAAACGTAACAGCTGCAAAGTAACAATGCTAAGTGCGGAGAGACTGCAATGGCCACCATGACCAACCACAGCTCAGATCCTACATCTAAGCAAAAGTGACTTCTATAGCTATACTATTTATCTATTATTATTCTTAGGTTGTTTTTTTGTAATTTTTTTTTATTGGTTAATCATTTAATGGAATGTTTCTGTACTTGGTTTCTACGTTCTTTTTTATTTGGTGGCCAGAGCCGTAGCTACTAGTCCTTTCTACCATGAGAAAGATTCAGGATAGTCTTGACTCATAATGTCCTTGGCCCTCCTGGGGGTATGGATATGGGAGGGTTGGGGAGAGGGTTGGTGAAGTGTATATATTTACTACAAGAGACAGACCAGGAGCCATTTTTGCCTTATGGTTTGGATTCCCTGCCCCTTGCTTGCTCTTCACTCACCGCTAGCCTGCCAAGTGTTCCCCTCAGTTCCTCCATTAGGTACCATTCTGTATATCTAATTTTTTTGTATTTTGGCTACTCAGCAATGAAAACTACTTATTTATTGGATGGAGTTTTCCCACAAATAACAAAGTAGCTAAATGGATTGATGATAAAGGTTATTCATGAGAAAACCCCTCTGCTATGTAACAACATACAGCACCTCCCACCGATCAGCTACAGATGTAGCAGTGCCAGGCTTCACTGGTGCAATGAACTACAATGACGAAAATTGTCTTCTAGTTGCTGAGCATACAAGTAAGAACAGAAGTACTTTAAATGGGTGGTATGAAGATCCAGTAAAATATGCCAATTGGAAAATGATGTTATTGTGCTCGACAGAACAATCCTCTGAAGTACATGGATATTATTGCATACTTATTTTATATTACATACATTGATATTTATTTTAACAAATGTGCATGCGGCACTGATTTCCATTACAGAATGGGCAAATGGCTTGATGAGACTAAACTATCGATAACCTTTCCTCAGGATAGTTCATCAATTGTTGATCGGCTGCGGTCCAATGCTCGGGATCTCTGCTGGTCATCTATTCACCGGGTCTGCAGTCAGTGTAAACAGAGCCGGAAGCAGACAACTCTGTACACATAGCAGTGACTCAAGTTCCCATTGAAATCAGACTCAGACAACAAGGAAACAGGGGGAGCAAAGATGTACATAAAAGGAAAGATAAGAAACATACAACCATGATAGACTATACAAAAATAAAAGAATCAAAATTGTTGTATTTGCTCTTATATACAAAGAAGTTAGTGGAAAAGTAGCAAACGGTATACAAACCTGACTAGAGAGTAGTATTACTATGTGGGGGCACTAAATGTGCTCTTTACCTGTGTTGGTGCTACTTAGGGGAAATTATTACTATGTGAGGTACTAAAAGAGGCACTTTTACTGGTTTTGTGTCTATTTAGGGGGCACTATTACTGCATGTAGGTCACTAAATAGGTACTTTAACTGAAAAAGTTCCTTTAAAGGCATTTCCAGTTCTTAAAAATTGATGACCTATTCTCAAGATAGGTCATCAGTAGCTGATCGGGAGGGTCTGCTGCTCAGAATCCTGACCAATTCGCTGTTTGCTGAGCTGCTGCACCGTGTATGGAGCAAGAAGAAAGCAACTCCATACATTGTGTAGTAGACTGGCATTGTATTGCAGGCACAGCTGCCATTCACTTTAATGAGAGCTGTGCCTGCAATATCACACTGGGATTCTGTGGATACATCAGCAATTAGTAAAAGCTGGAAACTCCCTTTAACTGGGCACTTTTACTGAATGGAGGAGCACTTAAAGGAGATGTCTTGAGGAAGCAGTGAATTTTTTTTTTTGCCCAGTCCCCCTAATTAAGCATACATTACTAATTACCCCTGTGAATGACTTTTCTAGCTGGTTTCTACTTACAGTTCCAGCGTTTCAGCAACTTATAAAAATTTTCCCAAGATGGCCGCCAGCTCTTTTCCCTTCGCTTGCTGTAGCCCGACGTGCGCGCTCCCAAGACGCTACCAGCTGTGTCTCCCTGACAACCAGACGCCCCGCAGCCGCCGACCGGACCCCTGGATTCAACGCGGCCGACCACGGCACACAGTCACCCACCGCCAGGCAGCAGGTAACCGGCGCAGCCCCCCCGGCCCAGCGACAGCCCCCCCCCCGGCCCAGCGACAGTTCCCCCGGCCTAGCGACAACCCCCCCCGGCCTAGCGACAGTTCCCCCGGCCTAGCGACAGCCCCCCCCCCTGGCCTAGCGACAGTTCCCCCGGCCTAGCGACAGCCCCCCCGGCCTAGCGACAGCCCCCCCGGCCTAGCGACAGTTCCCCCGGCCTAGCGACAGCCCTCCCCGGCCTAGCGACAGTTCCCCCGGCCGAGCGACAGTTCCCCCGGCCTAGCGACAGTTCCCCCGGCCTAGCAACAGCCCCCCCCGGCCTAGCAACAGTTCCCCCGGCCTAGCGACAGCCCCCCCGGCATAGCGACAGCCCCCCCCGGCCCAGCGGCAGCCCCCCCGGCCCATCACTTACCTGGACGGCTGGGCGGCTTCTCGGCTGGGCGGCTGGGCTGGGCTTCTCGGCTGGGCGGCTCTGCACCTTCCTCTAACAGAGGATGGTACAGAATGGCCGCTCCAGCGCTCTCCCGAGCAGTGACAGCTCGTCTGCGCATGCGCAGAAGAGCTGTAGCGGCGAGCACACTGAAGCGGCTCGTGCTGAAAGGAGAAGACCAGACTGCGCAAGCGCGTCTAAAAAAGCAAGCTGCCAGCGAATTTAGACGGGACCATGGAGACGAGGACGCTAGCAACGGAGCAGGTAAGTGAATAACTTCTGTATGGCTCATAATTAATGCACGATGTATATTACAAAGTGCATTAATATGGCCATACAGAAGTGTATAACCCCACTTGCTGCCGCGAGACTACCCCTTTAAGTGGGCACTATTACTGTGTAGGGGCAGTAAATGAGCATTATTACTGTGAAGGGGCCCTGAACAGGCACTTGGTAATGTTGTACCTTGACGCCACCGGAAGTGGTGGGTGTAGCCAAGTGTTAGGGAGCTTGACAGACAGTTGATGCCCCCAGTGGCTGTTTGGCTGCACTCACCACTCCGGCGCTGATAGGCAGCAGTCAACCCTCCAGCTCTGTGTATTCTGCTGGGCTGCAGAGAAATGTTCTCTGCCGGCTGCGGTGAGTAACCCCCGGTGCTCGCTGTGGCTTCTCCTTGACTCCTGCTCTCTCCCAACCCAGACGCTCGCTGTGGCTTGTACTCAGCTCCTGCTGTCTCCCAACCCCCACGCTCGCTGTGCCTTGTCATTGGCTCCTGCTCTCTCCCCTTCACACTGCTGCCACTCACCCCTCCCTTTCTGGCTTAGTTGCTGAGGTGGCAGCTGCCGCGGTGGAGTGTGGGGGGTGGACATTAGGTGACCTGGGCGTCATGGTGCTACCGCCGGTGGCAGGGGAAGGGGTGCTGGGTTGTGACAGCAGGGGACACGGGCGGCAAGGTCCTAGGAGCATGCACTGACTTTTGCCTGGGATGGAGGGTTAGGGTTAGTTTCACAGTTAGGCTTACATTATTAGGTGTCAATGCTTCCATGTAAATGCCGTAATTAAGCATTTACAGCTAGTAATGTAAGCCTAACTGTAAAACTACCCCTATCCCTAACCCTTCATCCCACCACAAACTCCTTCCATGATGCACTTGGCCTCTGAGATGTGCTGGGTGGCCAGCCAATTGGGAGCTAGGGGCGTGACAGGGGCGTTCCTCCATCTAAGCCCTGTCAAACCCCTAGCTTCCGGTGGCGTCAAGGTACAACAATACCCAGGCACTATTACTGTGCTGCAGGTACACTTATTGTATGGGGCACAAAAACTGATACATTACCGTTTGGCACTATTATGGTTTTTTTTTAGGTTTCTCTTCTTCCTCCTTCTGACTTTTCTCTCCACTGTCAATTTGCTTCTGTCTCTGATTGTCAATCCCTGCTTCCAACTCCTTCCTCCTCCAAACTCTTATCTTGTTAATATAACCACAACAAAATGTCACGCTACAAAATCGCACAAGTAAAAACAGCAACTTGTGAATAGGAATTTCATAAATCCAAAGTACTGAACAGACGAAATCACTAAAACGGGGCCCTGTGGGGATTCAAGCTTCTCAAAAAATTGATTTAGTTTTTCTAGCTATTCTCGTGTGATTGACAATGACAGTGATGATTGACAATTCAGATGTCATCTGCTCCATAAACACATTTTCCTTCGCAGGTGTGTTTTATCAAAGCCAAGAAACTTGATCGTTTAAAATGAAATAGAAATCCATTTTAGCTGACCGGAGCGAAAGTGCTGACGAATAAATGGAGCAGAGTAAAGGAGTCGGGGCTTTATTACTTCTATTTATAGAGAAAATGTTACTTTGTTACTTTGCTTTTATGATTAGGAAATGTAATGTAAAAGCAAAAACAGACAGAAAGATGCCATATTGCTTTTATCTGAAAGCACCACAAATTACACCAGAATTGGATCCAAAAAAGAAAAGTTTATAGAGGTTGACTTGTTATTTTTCTAGAAACAGTAGCACTCTTCTTAATAATTTTTCCTTGTATTTACAGCCCTGTGGGACTAGTGGACAGCAGGTACCCCTGCCAGGGCCAACCCACCAAAATAATGCTATATCCAGGCTGGACTCCAAAGACTTCATCTGGATCGGCAGTTATTTCATTGTCCAAAAACAACGGATATACACACTATAATAAAGCAGTGAAAACAAAATAGTAATAACAGAACCAAAAGTCGGGAAACAAGAAATCTTGCCATAACTACTAATATGATGAGACACTAGCTAAAAGCGGGGCACATGCCCTGATGAGCACAACCCCACGTCAGGAACTTAGGGCGACCCTGACTCTCTCTAGTTGGAAAACAGGGATATATTAGCTACAAAGAATAATAAGGAGTACAGTATAGATGGAAGTTACAGCATCACAAAACATACTTCAAACTAAACAGATTAATCTGACAATGGGGTTGAACAAGTGCCGCCAACATGAGGAGGAACACCATCAGACTTCCTCCATGAGGAAGAGCTGGACTAAATCTGTACAGAAAGACACTGATTGGCTGGCTGGGATAACCACCTCCCAGCCAACCAATTTATCCACAAACATGCAGAGAAGTGTTCATGTCGGCGACCAGTGCAAAAATGACACTTAGCATGCACCAGTGTGTGGATCATATGGGCCTGGGCTGACATTATGACATCACGCTAGTCCTCATCAGACACAGCCGGTGAGCCTCGGCAAATAACTAAGCAGACTCGATGCTGGTGGTGGAAAGGCCGCAGCAAACTGTTTAATAAACATAAGTTCTAAACATATAAATATGAAAGAGTAAAAATACTGTAGACAATCCTGTAAACAAATAACCATAAGGCCTCCTGCCCACGGCCAGGTCGGATTGCGACTGCGAAAACCTGGTGTCCCCCAGAGACGCTATGCTCACCTGTCCCGATTCGCCGTGAGTGTGCCGCCCGGCAAGCCGGCGCGCATGCGCAGTGCAGGGCATGACGTGCTGGTGCTGGGCTGTGACGTGGATTCTTGCGGTACTTCTGCAGTGCCCACTGTGTGGAATATCGGACGGCTTCCATTGACTGCAATGGAAGCGTCTCTGTGATTTTCCGCACAGAACAGAACATGCAGCGATTCTCCCCTGTGAGCGGAAAATCACAGTTGATTTCCGCTCATGGGCAGGGGAGAATCTTTTAACACAGCATGTCTATGAACAGTCAATGCTGCGGAATTTGTAGCGGGCGTCTGGCCGTGAATTCCGCAGTGATAATCTGTCCGTGGGCATTAGCCCTCAGAAAGTAGCATCAATAAAGTGCAACTTGTAAATGAGAATACAGTTAACCACATAAGTAGCCTTTAAGGGCAAAGGTATCTCCAATGTTCCATCTCTTTCACCAAGTTCTGCCATGATCACCTTTTTAGCAGGAGGCTACTCCATTACTGCCCTAAGAAAATAACCAACAAGGCTGAGCATGGCTCCTAAGCATTCGTCTTTAAGATTTCCCCATATTCTTGAATTTTTCAAAATTGCCAATGTTTTTTTGTGCATGTTATTTTTCACAATTGAATTTACAACAGAAAAATTACACAAATATGTCACGGATTGTCAGTGTTGTACAAGGGTACATTAGGCCAACTGTCCAGATCAAATGAATGTGCATTAATTTGCACTGTAAACCGTGATGTTATTATTTCATACACATATGTATCTAGGTTGGCCATGCACATTAGATGTAGATGAGCCGAACCGACCAACTTTTATTGGGACTGACCAGTCAGCTTATTAGAATGGTGGACCCCCAACTCTCCCCCTAGGCAGATGCCCTTGGATTTCAGCTCCCCAATCATTTTGATCTCAGGAGATACGCCACCAACAACTGATTGGATACTTCACTTATTCTCAAGAGAAATAGATTTGTCAAAAGAGGGGGGTTCTTATTTACTGGTTTGAGAGAGGGAGAAGAGGAGAGACATCAGAGAGTGGCGGGTCAAGAGTAAAGAGGGAGAAGAAAGGAACAGAGGAAGAGGGTACCGGTTTGGAAACATGGTATCAACAGTTCAACAGATCCAGGAGAGGGTGTCACAGGAGGGGCACATCTGGCTGGAGGACATCCTGCTGAGTTGCTGCCCGCCTGGAGCACTGGAGTTACCAGCCACACAACTGGAGGAGGGAGGGATCACACCACGAGGTAGGCCGCGGCGACGCTGCTGTCTGCCCACCCGCCTTTAGTCCTAGCGGCCATAAGGGAAAATGGACCTGTAGGATAAGGAGTGTCAGGAGCAGTGGGTTCATCGGCACTTCCTCCTGTTGGGGCCCTGCTGGACGGTTTGCTGTTGCAGAGGACAAGGAGGCGAGCTGCAGTCCCGGCGGGTGCTCAGGCAGTGTGAGAGTGGCCGCACAGCCACTGCAACAGTTTGGCAATATGGTGGATGGCATAGAGTCTCCTGGCACGGGGTGCTCGGCACTCTGCGTCATTGAAGTCAGAGTGCAGGGATGGTCGGTATAGACGTCATGGATGCAGCCCATCAAGGAGGTCAAAGCTCTCCAGGAGAACTCCCGTCGATGATGAAACCTCCAACCACAGGGATTCCACTGCCAGAAAAGGTATCGGGGTGTGACAGCCCATGACAATGCCTTCCCGAAGCCCACCATGACCACTTACAACACAAGCGGTACCACGTGAGGACTGGATGGTGAGTTCTGCTGTCAAAACTCATGGGCTACACTTTCAGTGCTGGGGTCATCTGGTGAGAGAGATTTTGTTTCAGTATTGAAGGCACTTGTAGCTCAGTTCGAGCAGACAAGTGGGATGCTGCTGAGTTTACAGAGTCAGGTTGCTAGTTGATCGGAATATGTACAGAAAAATAGCGGGCTTCACTTAAAGGGGTTGTCCTGCGGCAGCAAGTGGGTCTATACACTTCTGTATGGCCATATTAATGCACTTTGTAATGTACATTGTGCATTAATTATGAGCCATACAGAAGTTATAAAAAGTTTTTTACTTACCTGCTCCGTTGCTAGCGTCCTCGTTCCCATGGAGCCGACTAATTTTCGCCCTCCGATGGCCAAATTAGCCGCGCTTGCGCAGTCCGGGTCTTCTGCTCTCTTCAATGGAGCCGCTCGTGCAGAATGCCGGCTCCGTGTAGCTCCGCCCCGTCACGTGCCGATTCCAGCCAATCAGGAGGCTGGAATCGGCAATGGACCGCACAGAAGAGCTGCTGTCCACGGAGGGAGCAGACCCCGGCGGCCATCTTCAGCAGGTAAGTATGAAGACGCCGGACCGCCGGGATTCAGGTAAGCGCTGAGCGGTTTGTTTTTTTAACCCCTGCATCGGGGTTGTCTCGCGCCGAACGGGGGGGGGGGGGGGTTAAAAAAAAAAAAAAAAACACGTTTCGGCGCAGGACAACCCCTTTAAGGCCACCATGTTTTGCGGGGTGGCCCCTCTGGTTGGGGATTTTTCAGATGAGGTGAAAGAAAAAATGAGGAAACAGAAGTAGATAGACATATGGTCCCTGTTGTCTATCAATCATCTTTCAGTAGATAAGGTACATTTCGTAGAGCGCGGTTTGGACATAAAACAAAGGTATCTAAGACTATTGGAAGTTGGCTCCAGGTTTCTGTGGCAACAGCACGTTTTCTGCCAACATCAGCTGGCAAAAGGTCCGGAGCTCTTAGTATATATGAATACCGTATATAATGCCCACAAGCTGCACGGAGGTTCCGCTTGGTGGCGGTATGACGAGGATTTTAGGAGATGGATGTCCAGTTCCACAATGATTTATTGGGTATCGAAGGCCATGGATGTTTGGGTACAAGTAATTTTGACTTAGCGTCCACAGTAGAACCCTTCTACGGGAGTGGGGGGTGGGTAGGGGATGCGGTTGTCGGTCAGCAACCAACGGCTGTGGCAAATAAACCAAATGGTTCCTGCTGTCTCTACAACAAGGGCCATTGCTGATATAAATGAATGTTCAAAATGTGGAGGCAGGCAAGGTAGCAATACGGTGCTTGCGACGACAATGGCAGCCAGCCGGAGTGGCTGTAGCCGGCGGAGCACCGCACACCGGTGAGAAGCAAATAGCTGCAGTAATAGCTAAGACTATAGCCCAGGAAACTGGAAGCAGAGCTCCTCAGTGAGGGTTTTGCTTCAGGTGTCTATATACCACATACCCCGCAATCGGCCCTGAGCTTCTGCTCGAATCTAAAATCGCCAATGGATAATTTAGATATTTTAATGGAGAAATTACGGAAGGAGGTGGTTATGGGAAGGATGGCAGGCCCTTTTGAGTACTTTCCTTTTAGTAATTTGTGGGTTTCCCCTTAAGGTTTGGTCCCAAAGAAAGGAACAGGAACCTTCAGGATGATTCATCACTTTCCTTCCAAGTAGGCAAATCAATTAATGATGGGATAACAAAGGAACAAGCAGCCATTTCCTACACATCGTTGCATAGAGCAATTTTCCTGGTGCGTCGCACAGGACGGGGGATTTGGTTAGCAAAGTCTGATATCGAGTTAGCTTTTCGCCTTTTGCCAATCCATCCCAGGTGTTTCCACTTACTAGGTTGCCAAGTACAGTGTCAGTTTTTTATAGACATGTGTATGTCGATGGGATGCTCAGGATTTTATTCAAAAACTGCTGGTGCAGGTCTTCCTGGCCAGAGCAGTGGTCAGATCAGGGTGGACAAAGAACATGACACTTCTGAACTTTTTCCCTATCGTAGTGGTGATTGAGCTTTGGGGATCACTGATGATGAACAGAAGAATAATTTTTTGGTCAGACAATGCAGCAGTGGTACAAGTGATAAACAAACAATCATCCTCTTCTATACCAGGGCTTGCATTTCTCAGACATTTGGTGCTAAGATGCCTACAGCTCAACATATATTTTCAAGCAAAACACGTTCCGGGCCATCAAAATACAGTAGCTGATGTGCTCTCTTGTTTGCAGATGACTGCCTTCCGGGATCTGCATCCAGCGGCCGAGCTGGAAGGGGAGTGTTGCCCCAGTTTCTTATGGGAGCTGACAAATGAGAAATATTAAAGCAGGTTCAAAATTCGGTGGCACAACCAACGTGAAGGAGTTACAGTGCAACTTGGGCAATATGGTGATCATATACGAAAGGGGATTTCCAGAGGGCAACAATAAATTGTTACAGGTGCTATTGGATTTCTTAGCGGGGCTAAGGGGAGCGGGGGCAGTACAGAAACATCTGTTAGGTATAGCCTTTTTATTGTGGCCACACGGTAAAAAGGATGGGACCAAGGATTTTGTAGTTAGACAGTTGGTAAAAAGGTGGAAGAAAGAAAAGCCTTACAAAGATGGGAGGCATTCCGTGTCTTTCTTGTTATTAGTCCGTTTATAAGCAGTTTTGGATGCAGTATGCTCAGATCAGTCGGAGTGCTGTTTATTTAGAACAACATTTGCGCTGGCATTTTTTGCAACATTGCGAATTAGTAAACTGTGAATTAGCGAATTTAGAATTTAGCAAAACTAAACAAGGGGGTTTAATGGTTGGGGATGTGTTAATAGTTAGAGGAGTTTTAAGAGTGTGCATTAGGAAGTCAAAAACGGACATGTTAGGCAGAGGCTTGTGCATATCGGTAAACCAGCTGGGTTGTGGCTGGTGTCCGGTGTAGTTAGTGGCGGAGTACATGAAGTTTGGAGGTAGTGACAAGCGATTATTAATGCATGAGTTGGGTTCGCCTCTTACACGATTTCAATTTGGGTCAGTTTTTCGTTCATGTTTGCAAGAATTGGGTTTAAACGCACACAATTTTGGGACACGTGCAGCAACTACAGCAGATGAGTGTGGTTTAGGTGCAGAAGGGGTAAAGCAGCTAGGTAGATGGAAATTGGATTGTTATAAGAGATATGTCAGACTAGATTTGGTGATGCAATAGGTATAGATGGCTGAGGTATTGGGAGGGTCTGCTGTCCAGAATATTATATTTGGCTGTTGTTTCGTTTTCTTCTCTCGTTGCTCTTGCTGAACCCTCTGCAATCTGGATCATAGGCCACTCTTTTATATTTTGGGCCGAGTGGAGGGCAAGGCAGCGCCCGTGTGGGCATACATTAGGGCTACCCAATGCGGAGGTAAACTGGAGTTAGGGTCAGAGGCATGCAGTGGTCAGAGCTGTTGCCAGAGGTCTTTAAGATCAGTGGAAGATCCACAGTCCCGGTAATTATACAATTGCACGCTGGGTGTAATGACATGACTAGAGTGAAAGTCGGGGAACTGACAGCTATAATAAAGCATGATTTTGGTCATATCGGAGATTTGTTTAGCAGGGCATTGGTGGTATGGTTGGAGATTGTGCCTAGACAAGTTTGTAGGGGAGCGCGGAATCATGTGACAATTGAAAAGGCAAGGAGGGTGCTAAACATGAGTCTCCAAATTTGTACAGTCCATGGGTGAATAGCCATCAGACCTCGCAAGTTAGAAGGGGATAATGCGAACCTATTATTGAGGTGACAGCGTTCATCTTAACCCAATTGGATGGGATATTTTTTTGGTGGGCATACAGGACAGTCTCGAAAAAGTAATGGTGATGGTGAGTGAGGTGCAGTGGAGTGCAGCATAGGTTTATGCTGCATCCTTCATGGCGGTTTTTCCATGCCAGCATTCTGTTTGGAAGATACGGGTCTTCATGCACGCTGCCATAAGCATGGCCTTCAGAGAGTTTTTATTAAGTTATGGACGGTTAAAACATTGTGGTTTGAAAATATGATTAAAGCATGGAAAAGGTTTTACATTGATGGTTTTAAATGTTTAATAAAAGCTGTGGTCTACCCTACTTGAACCAACATGGATTTGTCGGATTGCTTCTGTTAAGAGATATTATGGAAGGGTAGAAGCCAGATGGTATCTAAATACAAGCAGTTTAAAATATAAAACATTCTGGTTTTACATTTTTTTAAAACTTGGTTTTCTAATAATCCCATATGTGTTCCTTCAAAGTTTTCATGTCTTTAACATGAGCCTACAACGTAGAAAAAAATTCATAGAATGAAAAGGTGTATCCAAACATTTGACTGATACTCTAAGGGGTAGTGAGCTCTTCACCCCTAACCATGGCAAGAAAGTATGGACTTTATCACTGGTCACTACCCCCAAAGTATCCTTTGTTAGCAATGGTCGACACAAAGATGAACTGAAGACACTAATTCAAGATACTAAGGCAGCTATCGATAATCATAGTCAGACAAGCGGAGGTCAGAGCAAGCAATTGGTTCACTACGGTATACAGGGCAGGTATCAGAAGGTTCAAAGTTTAATGCAATGGGCAAACAACTTTGCACAGAAGACAAACCTCAGGCCTAGAGTAATGGGAGAAGGTCCTTTTTAAAACCCTGGGCAGCCGAGGATTGGAGGTTGACATTGGACAGAAGCCATGCAAGTGAAGACTGGAGAAAACAGTGGCGGCCAGAGAGAACGCAATACATGAAAGGGTCCTGGTAAGCATGGTGTTACAGAATTGATCAAGGACCAATCTGTCTAGTGGGTTACCTAGTTTTTTTGAGTAGCGTCTAGTTGTCGATTTTGAGAAATGGGAGTTTTAGATCCAACAGCTTAAGAAGAAAAAGATCCAACACGCTGATAAGGATAACCAAATGAGATGCATAGATAGATTAATTTTCTAAGAAAAATACTTTAATCTCTGTCTGTGTCAGTGACATCTCTGGAGAGCAATGCTTCCGAAAAATCTAGTGTGACTCGTATAAGATTTGAAGTGGGAACACAACATGAGGGGAAATGTGCTACAATGAGAACAGCAGTCAAGTGCTCACAGACTCCGGTTGATTAAAGCTAATTAATTTATCTAATAAAGCGGTTTCCTACACCCAGTAAGAGTCATTGTCTAAGGGTTTAACTTCTTCTCCAGTATCTCCTCACTGCAATAAGGGATGTTTATTTTTTTGAATGAATAAATATATCTCCAAAATAGACGTGTTTTTGCCTTTGTTCACCTCAAAAACTGTATTGAAAACATTACTGATCCCAGAGGAACTTTGGGATAATCGCCACTCCGTATTAAACTCAAATTCACCTCCTTCCTTGTCAATGTGTCCTCCATTTTTATTAAAATTGTTACTGAAGAATTGAGACAATTACCTTCAAGACCCTTTGATGACTTATCAGCTGTTCACAGGATAGTATGAAAAAAATGATAATTGAATTATATGGTTTATCTATCAGCTGATACAAGGAAATGTTTGGCCAATTCAACAATTTGAAGAAGCCCCTTGTTAATGTAGTGTGTTATAAAAAGTACTCAAAAATAATCAAAAGAGAACAAATGAAATGGAGGGAATGATCGGAGAGAATTGCAAAGGATTCAAACCAAAAAGTATTCACCTGGTGTTGACAGCTAAACCCAGGAAAAGAGCAGCTGTCACACCTGTAATCCCCGTAAGCCAACAGATGAACCACTTCTTATGCCAAAAAGGCAACCACAGACCCGGAGAGCTTCAGGGAGGATCCAAAATTCTCAATAGAGTTTCAGAATGATAAATTATTCTGGTACTCACTAAATATCACCTCCTGTACCAGATATGTTGTTAGTATGCTTGAGGTAGAGGTTCACACCCCAAAACAAGTTGCATCACCTTTGTTTGTTTCATTGGATGTCTCTTTGGGTTTTATAAATCACTTCTGCTTATCAACATTGGATCTTCCATCAGCTGCTTGACTCATCTAACCCCAATACCCCATTTACACTCAAAAGTCGCTCAAAGAACTAAAGAGCTATGCAGACGCAGCAGGACACTGCCGCTATCACTCGGTGAACAATACAGCTGTTCTACATAAGCAAACAGCTGCATTGTTCTCTGCACTTACAGCTCACGTCCCACTGTGAACCAGATGTTTGAGAACTTCTCCTGCTCCTGCCCTGGCTGACCTGCACCCCACAGTAAAACAGATTTAATCATTAACCCTTTTGGGACCCACCAATTCCTTGCATGTTTTAAACACCAGCTGAACTGACGAAGGGGTTATCCCCGAAACACGTTTTCATAAGCTGATCACGTACCTTATTAAATAAAAGGAGATGTTTCCCAAACCTTTGGTCACTTCCTATTTGCTTTAACCTGGAGTGTTGCGTCTTCTCCACTGTCAGTTTTTTAGTTCTATTCTCTTACTCTAGTACGCCCCCCCAGGTGGTGCATCATCTGGTCAGGCAGCACCTCCACTATTGAAGTTACCACTTCACTCTCTTCACCATGTATGTAGTATCATTGTTCACAACAAACACAACTGTACAGACAAAATATTTGGATCAGAAGCGGTGCTCCAATGGTGTATGGAAAAGTAGAAAACAGAACTAGTGTGGAAAGACACTCACCGCAACTGATCCGGTCCTATGGTTAAGAGACCGGTCAGTTCGTTGGTCCACAGGGGCCTTTCAAGCCAAATTTGGGACAGTACACGTTGACGGTCCTAGGACATCCCCTGAAGGAGAGCAGCAGCGAGCGACTCCAAAACAGCCGTGTTGAGGAGGAGAGAAATATATATTCAAAATGGAAAAAACTCACTTTATGCGCTCCGTCAAACTGTGTCAGAATAGAGAAATCTTACTTGTTGAGGGGTGCCTGGACTCCTGGCACCCCCAATATCCAAGGAAGCAGAAAAACTCCAGTGGAGCAGGCGTATTCTTCATAGGTCGGTTTATTGCATATAAAACAAGTGGATTGGCGCTGCAACGCGTTTCGGCTTCTGTCAAGCCTTTTTCAAGCATAAAGGACAATTGGCAAGTGGTCTCTATTTATAACTCTATCTTTTTCCCCTCCCCTTCCTCCTTTTCCCTCAGTGTATGTTTGTTATAAATAGAGACCACTTGCCAATTGTCCTTTATGCTTGAAAAAGGCTTGACAGAAGCCGAAACGCGTTGCAGCGCCAATCCACTTGTTTTATATGCAATAAACCGACCTATGAAGAATACGCCTGCTCCACTGGAGTTTTTCTGCTTCCTTGGATATTGGGGGTGCCAGGAGTCCAGGCACCCCTCAACAAGTAAGATTTCTCTATTCTGGCACAGTTTGACGGAGCGCATAAAGTGCGTTTTTTCCATTTTGAATATATAAACACAACTGTACGGGTTTTACTCCACCCCTCTTTTTCCTCCTCATCCACATACAATGTTCCTGTAACTCAGTTGGGAATACCCGTTTAATAATCAGAATAATATGATTGTAATTAGTTATGTATAATAAAATGTCACAACAGCAGCTACTCTGCTTGTTAATGGCTTCCAAGTCACAAAATGCTTTGTTACTTTTGGGTGGCCCATTGGTGCTTGACAGAAATGTTATAATCAAATTATCAGGTTTAAGATTTGCAGCAAATCTGAGCCATTCACATTGTGGAGAGTCAATGGAGAATAGACTTTGTAACAGTTGCTCATCTGTTGAGATGGTAGAATTGATTTGCCGGGTTCGAGAACCACAATGAATCAGAGGAACACGCATTTTGGAGACTCAACAGTGAATAGAATTTCATCTTTAGTTCTTGATGCTACTTATCAGAGCAGCAACAAATATGAGAGTAGCAACCACTGTGAATGGTAAGGGGGCACAAAGACTTATGATGCCAATTACAGTAACATCATCCTGTAATATGGAGCCATCTCTCGATTTAAATAAATACCTGATTTCCCAATTTTTATATTGAATATATTGTGTAGGTTCTATTATAGCCTGCACAGTAGCTGCAATGGATTTTAGCAGCTGAGGATACTACTGTTGAAAAGAGGGGAGTCCATATGGTGAGTAGGAAAAGTATTTCTATTGTGCCTTATGTTGATTTTCTTTTGATATAGATCACATATGTTGCTGTTGTTAGCCGTTTAGTCGTTCACGACCCTTTGGGACCCTAAAGGAGAGTTCCCTCCATCTTTTTTGGTTTTTGCACTGCTTCTTGCAGTTGTATAATATCCATGCCAGTACCAGCTCTGACAGTATTAGCCATTGTGTCCTTCGGCGGCCGGGTCTTCTGTTGCCACTGGTCTGTCCAAGCATTATAGATTTTTCTAGCTACTCTGCTTACATTACATGGCCAAAATATGTGAGCCTTAGCCCGGTCATCTTGCCCTCCAGTGATATATCGGGTGTTATATGATTCAGGACTTCTCTGTTACTCTGACCGTCGCAGCAGCTTATGCCAGCACCACAGCTTGAACACATCAATCCTTCTATCAGCTTTTTTCACAGTCCAGCTTTCACATCCATACATGGCTGTTGGGAAAACCAGTGGTTTGCACTATTCTGCATTTAGTTGCTATACCCATATCCCTACTTTTCCAGATTTTGTCCATGTTTAGCTTCACGCTTCTCCCCAATGCTATCCTACATTTTTTCTCTGGCATAAATTCTCCATCCTGGTCAATTTTTGAACTAAGGAAGAAGAAGCAGCCTCGCATTTATTTTATGGCCTCGTTGTCGATTTTGATTTGAATTTGGGCATTTTTTGCAGTTGTCATAATTTTTTTATTTTCAGTTTTAATCTTCCATATCAGCTGCTTCAGACCTGCTTCTGTTTCTGCTAGCAGAGTTGTGTCATCAACATAACAGAGATTGTTGCATGCTACTATATGTGATCTAACCCAGCCATATTAACTCATCCCTATTCACCGATCCCAAGCCCATATAAATGGGAGGGTTATAAAAAGACCTGGCGAACTACCTTGTTAAAACTTCGCCTTGGAAACCTTATGAAAGAGCTCCCAAATAATTTAGGTATGGTATCCGATGGCAGGCCCTCCAGGCCAAAAGATTCTCTTAATGCAACTGGGGAAGAGAGAGGTCTGAGTACAAGTAGTAGGGGTTTTCCTCATGACACAACTAGGGAAAAGCCCTTGGGAAGCCCAATTACTGATGTACCTCATGATGAAAGGAAAGTGCTGCGCTGTAGCAAAGCTCCCATACAGGGACAGTGGAATGTGCGTGGCATAAGACAAGGAATATTGGACATTATGAAACATGAAATGACAAGACTTAACATTGATATTCTTGGAATTAGGGGAAATGCACTGGACAGGTAATGGATATTTTCAGTCTAATGACTTCACATTGCACTATGCCGGACACGAGAAAATCAAGAGGAATAGAGTAGCCTTTATTACAAACAAGCAGACCTCAAAGGCAGTAGAATGTTTGAGAAGGATCAGCAACTGTATCATTGCTATCCAGATACATGGTAAGCCAGTGAACATCTCAATCTTACAGGTCTATGCCCCAACAACAGATGCCGATGAGAAAACCATTGAAAATTTTTAGGCCGATGTCCAGAAAGCTCTAAACAAAGTGCCAAAGAAGAGCATATTTTATATTATGGGAAATTTCAATTTGAAAGTCGGCAGCCAGCCAAAAGCAACCATCTCAGGAAGATACAGGCTTGGTGAAAGAAATGAGCTGGTGATCACCTGGTTCAGTTCTGCCAAGAAAACCAGCTCAGGATAACAAACACATGGTTTATGCAACCCAAATGCAGACTGTACACGTGGACATCTTCCAATGGCCTCCATCGAAATCAGATTAGGGGAAACAGTTGGGGGATTCTTCGCTCTGGTGCTGCCTCTACCCCTGGCCACTCCACTACCTCTTCAAACCTGTCCTGTTGTTGCACTTGCCTCCCCCTCTGAATCCCTGTCCTTAGTAGGTTTGGTAAACCAGGTGGGGTCAGTCACCTCATCGTCCAGCTGCTCTTTCTCCGAATTCTCTGAGCGCTCCTCCCTCGGACTTACTGCCCTTACTACTACCTCACTGACAGACAACTGTGTCTCATCATCCTCATCCACAAAAAGCTCTTGAGACAGTTGCCGGAAGTCCCCAGCCTCATCACCTGGACTCCGGGAACTTTCCAAAGGTTGGGCATCAGTCACGACAAACTCCTCAGGTGAGAGAGGAACCTTTTTTCCCACTCATGGCAGGGACCCGAGAACAGTTCCTGGGAGTCTGCCTGCTCAGAATATGTCATTTCCATGGAGTGAGGAGGCTGGGAGCCAGAGGATTTAGAGTTGCAGTCACTAGGCCGGGAGTAGTGGACTGCGTAGAAGACTGGGTGGTTGATACATTGCTGGACGCGTTTTCTGCCATCCACGACAGGACCTGCTCGCACTGCTCTGCTTGTAATAAAAGTCTACCACGCGGTATATATCCTGGTTATATCCTGTGTAATCATCGTTCGCGTTTGTTCAGTCATTGCAATAAAAACCTTTCCTGGCACTTACTGTGGCACTGATCATGAACTCCTTGAAGCTAAGATCAAGATCAAATTCTATAGAATTAAGAAAGGTGCTCCATTGAGAACATTTGACAGCCCTAAAATCCCCCAATCATACATTATTGAGGTAGCAAACAGATTCGAACTGCTTGACACATCAGAAAAGCATCCAGAGAAGCTATGGCACAATGTACAGTCCACAGTGATAGAAACAGCCAGTAAGCATTTCACCTATAAGAAGCAAGAAAAACAACGCTATTGGTTTTCCGAGCAAACCCTCAGAATAGCTGATAAAAGAAGAGCAGCAAAGGTGTCCGGCAACAAAGACGAAGTTCAGCAACTAAATGCCAATTTTTCAGCGAGTGGCAAGGAAAGACAAGGAAATGGACTGAGCATTGCAAATAACTCGAAGCAGAAGACATAAGAGGCCATATCAAAGGCCTATTCAAACAGGTCAAGATGGCCCTAAAACATTTCATGGCACGCAATGGCACAATCAAAGGCAAAAATGGAAAGGAACTGAATGACCAACAGAGTATCAAGGATAAGTGAAGGGAAGAGTCAGAGGAACTATATGCCTGCAACCACACACCTGGACCATTGGGTGAGGTGGAGCCTGTGGACTTAGAGCCCTCCATTACGGAGTCAGAGGTGGTTATGGCAATGAAACAACTACCCAAAGATAAAGCACCAGGCATAGATAACATACCGCAAAGCTATTACTGCCAGTACCAGTGAAAACCATCACAGCGCTGTGCCAGGCAGGATGGGCATCCACACAATGGCCACAGGACTGGAAAAGATTTGTCTTCATCCCTCTACTCCCAGAATTGCTCTAACTATCGAACAATGGCACCCATTCCACATGCAAGCAAGATCCTTCTCAAAATTATGCAGGAAAGACTGAGATCAGTAGTCGAAATGGCACTCCCTGATCCGCCTGCAGGATTCCGGTGAGGACGTGGCACCCACGACCATATTGCAAACCTACGATGGACCATGGAAAAAGCTCAAGAATACCAAAAGAATACATGTGCTTCATCGACTACATCAAGGCCTTTGACTGCGTCGACCATGACAAACTATGGCAGGCCCTACAAGAGCTGGGCATATCAGCACATCTAGTCAAGCTAATAAAACCACTTTATACCAATCAAGAAGCCAATGTGAGAACATTACTAGATACAATGAAAATTTTTATGACAGGCTACACCCCATTTTATGCAAAGTCACCACATCTGTGTCCCTTCAGTAAACCTTACAGCAAGTGGTTCGAGTATCAACATTGACCTTTTTAGTGGTCCCAGTAGTAATAGTATCCCCCATAGTCATTTGTGTAGCACCAACGTATTCCGCAGCGCTTTCAGGTAATTTGTTTATCCTAAAGATAGGCCATAAATACTTAACAACTGGACAACCCTTTCAATATCCCAAATATATCTGCATTATTAGTAGGATGCTGGGCTGCCTAGCTGCGCCCTTCATGCATAGACGACAATGAAACTTGACAGCTCTTCTCTGCACGGTTAGAAATGTCACAAATTAGAGACTTCTGGTGCTCTTTCACCAACAAATATCTCATCCATTTGAGGCCACATGCTCAGGCATTGGCAACAGCAACCATCCACTGCCTGAGATTTATAACATCCTGACATCCCCTGGCGGTATTCAGCTGCCTCCCTATCCCAGTAGCTGGAAATGTGACCTTAACAAATCCTTAACTGCCAAACACTGATTGAAAAAATGTTTATTGCTTCATAAAGCTTCAATTACAGAATAGGCCGCATTCAAGATCTTTCTCGGTATGCACCTGTTGTTCTTCATATGCATTCTGCAGCCATGCATTAGTGCTAGCAATGCAGCGCTCCTTAGGATTTCTGGTATGTTGGAAAGTGTAAATGTGTAATTCTCATATGTTCTTTTGGATTTTGCTTTTCAGCCTATTGAAGAACTTTTGCTCTTGGTGGTTTTGATATTTCGACCATATCCAATTCTTGAGTGTTCACATGAAATTTGGACCATTGTTCTTCCTTCTCTTAATCCAAGACTTTGAAAGTGGCAGCTTTCTTGTCTCTTTTGCTTAGGAGTATTAGCACATATATGGATGAATATGAATGTGGCTGACACATTCAAGACTCTACAAGAATGTATCAAGGGCACTGCTGAGAAAACGGCAAGGCCAAGAAATTATTCTGAGGGACTTCTTGATAAATACTACCATAGGTCACTTCAGTTTAAAGGGATTGTTCCTGGCGAGATGTTTAGCACAGGTTGTCTTGCTTCTTGGCCTCACAGTAATCAGCTGGTGGAACCTGGCAGCAGATGCTCAGTTATCTGGAAATCCACCAAAGGGGACATGAAGAATTACACAATTCTATACTATTGTGAAAAAATGTATAATGGGCAGCATATGCTTTTGTTCTTTGCAAGATCCCTCTATATGGAAAAACACAGTTGACTGTGTAAAATAGGTATACTGATGTATAGTGGCTAAATAGATTCCACAAAAATACTCTTTTGGCATACAGTTATCTATTAACCACTTCTGGAGCCCACATTATTCGCAAAGGGGTTGGTTGACGTTGACAGCCAACACAGGTCCGTGACAGCTGCTATTGGATTGCTGTGATTGGTGCATCGAGCGCTGGCTCTGATTCGCTGAGTGCGGTGTTCTAGAGCCAATCAGAGCAATCTCTTGCTGGAGGCGGGGTTTTGAACCCCGCTACCAGTAAGAGATGTTCTGTTGGAGGCTGATAATTGCACGGAAGCCTGCAAGAACACCAAAGAGCAGCGGGGAAGAGGGGGGGACCCGAACGGCGCCTGCTAGATGAGTATTCCTTTTTTTATTCCACGTAGTGTAGCTTTGGGTTGTTTTCGGGGTAGAGCTTATATTTCCAGCCCCCCTTCCTGAAAATCAGGGAAAGTCTTATTGTCAGGGGTAGGTCTTACTTTTGGGGAAACACGGTAGTACTATGTTAAAAAAAAAAACTATGTGATTTTCGTATTTCCGTAATCGTATTGACTCAAAGAATAAAAATAACGTTGTTTTAACTGCACTATGAATACCATAAATACAAAATCCCCCCAAAATGGCAAAATTGCATTTTTTCTATTTTGCTTCACTTAGAAATTATTTAAAGCTTTCCAGTACATTATATGGTATGTAGAGATGAGCGACCGTACTCGGATAAGCACTACTCGCTCGAGTAATTGGCTTTATCCGAGTATCGCTGTGCTCGGGTCTAAAGATTCGGGTGCCGCTGCGGCTGACAGGTGAGTCGCAGCGGGGAGCAGGGGAGAGCGGGCGGGAGAGAAGGAGAGAAAGATCTTACCTCCGTTCCTCCCCGCTCTCCCCTGCAGCTCCCCGCTCCGTGCCGGCACCCGAATCTTTAGATCCGAGCACAGCGATACTCGGATAAAGCCAATTACTCGAGCGAGTAGTGCTTATCCGAGTACGCTCGCTCATCTCTAATGGTATGTTAAATGGCACCATTGAAAAATACAACTCGTCCAGCAAAAAAAAACAAGCCTTAATCTGGCTACGTTGCTAGAAAAATAAAAAAAATGTATGATTTTTTCGAAACTGGAAAGGTAAAAATGAAAAAAACAACAGGAAGGGCTCCAGTGGAAAGGGGTTATCTCACAATATTTGCAATATATGTAGAGTCCAAGCATGGTGTAAGACTGGCCATACATAATAGATAGCTGTGCAGTTGGGCCATTCGCTATCTGTCCTTACCAGGGGCATAGCTAGAGGCTCATGGGCCTGGGTGCAAAAGTTTAGCTTGGGGCCCTCTTCCAGACCCCTCCAACCCCCACTCATTTTCACAGCTACTCCTTGTATATCACTTTTAGCTACATTACTGTTTTTTTAAATGACCCATCAAGGCAAGGCATGCGTTGCTTCCCCAAGAAAGAAAAAAATAATATATATATATATATATATATATATATGTATACACACACACATACATTGGAGACAGCATAATAATAATATATACAATAGAGACAAGATAGAGGCTAGAAGGGTGCAATGATTTCTTGGGGTTTCACTTCTCCACTTTTCAAAAGCCATAACTTATTCTTCCATGGCAGTATGAGGGCTTGTTTTCTGCGTGGCAAGCTGTAGTTTTTATTGGTATGTGTGCACATAAAATGTATTGCAAAACTTTTATTCACTTTTTTGAGGGCTGGGAGAGAAAACACATCAATTCTGCCATTTTTCTACGGCACTAATCATGCAGCATAAATGGCATTATACATTTTTCTGCAGGTCGGCATGATTACAACGATACTATCTCACAGAATGCTCCTGGTTGTCCTCCCCCCGCTCACCATCACACAGATCACCCCTCGTTCTCCTCCCACAACTCCCCATCACACAGATCGTCCCTCGGTCTCCTCCCACAACTCTCCATCATACAGATCACCCCTCATTCTTAACCACTCCTTGTTCTCCCCCCACACCCCATCACACAGAACAAACCTTGTCCCCCCCACTCCCCATCACACAGAACACCCCTTGTCCCCCCCCCACACCCCCCATCATACAGAACACCGAACACCCCTTGTTTCCCCATCACACAGAACATCCCTCGCCCCCCCCACTCCCATCACACAGAACACCCCTTGTCCCCCCCCCACACCCCCCATCATACAGAACACCGAACACCCCTTGTTTCCCCATCACACAGAACATCCCTCGCCCCCCCCCACTCCCATCACACAGAACACCTCTTGTTCCCCCCCAATCCCATCACACAGAACCCCACTTGTCCCCCTCCCACTCCCCATCACACAGAACATCCCTTGTTCCCCCCACTCCCCATCACACAGAACACCCCTCATCCCCCCACATCCCATCATACAGAACACCCCTCGTTTCCCCCCCACTCCCCATCACACAGAACACCCCTCGTTTCCCCCACTCCCCATCACACAGAACACCCCTCGTTCCCCCCCCACTACCCATCACACAGAACACCCCTCGTTTTCCCCACTCCCCATCACACAGAACACCCCTCGTTTCCCCCACTCCTCATCACACAGAACACTCCTCGTTAGCCCCCACTCCCCATCACACAGAACACCCTTTGTCCCCCTCCCTCCCCATCACACAGAACACCCCTCGTTTCCCCCCCACTCCCCATCACACAGAACACCCCTCGTTTCCCCCACTCCCCATCACACAGAACACCCCTCGTTTTCCCCACTCCCCATCACACAGAACACCCCTCGTTTCCCCCACTCCTCATCACACAGAACACTCCTCGTTAGCCCCCACTCCCCATCACACAGAACACCCTTTGTCCCCCTCCCTCCCCATCACACAGAACACCCCTTGTTTCCCCCCCACTCCCCATCACACAGAACACCCCTCGTTTCCCCCACTCCCCATCACACAGAACACCCCTCATTCTCCTCCCCCCACTCCCCGTCACACAGGATGCTCCTCGTTCTCCTGCCCCCCACTCTCCATCACATAGGATCCCCCTCCCCCCCTCTCCATCATACCGAACACTGCAGGAGGAAGCGCTGGTGTGCAGGAGAAGCTGGCAGCCCACGCAGAGACCTTAGTGAAAGTCAGTCATTGTCATGGAAAGTAAGCCCCCTGGGCCCCGGGGGCTTAGGGGCCAGGTCACAATCACGACCCCTATATGTACGCCAGTGGTCCTTACCCTCCTATACACTTTTATCCTTGGCTCGGCCTAGCATGCCTGTGTTCTGGCGCCTCTGGCAGCAGTTTACATTCTGAGAATTTAAGGATTTTACTGTTAAAATCTAACTGTCCAATCCTAATCTCACCAAACTCTGCAGTTGGAGAAGGAACATGATGTCCCATACCCATTAGAATGTAAGGGACTCAAACAAAAAAGAGTTAAAGGGGTTGTCCCGCGGCAGCAAGTGGGTCTATACACTTCTGTATGGCCATAATAATGCACTTTGTAATGTACATTGTGCATTAATTATGAGCCATACAGAAGTTATAAAAAGTTTTATACTTACCTGCTCCGTTGCTAGCGTCCTCGTTCCCATGGAGCCGACTAATTTTCGCCCTCCGATGGCCAAATTAGCCGCGCTTGCGCAGTCCGGGTCTTCTGCAGTCTTCTATGGGGCCGCTCGTGCAGAATGCCGGCTCCGTGTAGCTCCGCCCCGTCACGTGCCGATTCCAGCCAATCAGGAGGCTGGAATCGGCAATGGACCGCACAGAAGCCCTGCGGTCCACGGAGACAGAGGATCCCGGCGGCCATCTTCAGCAGGTGAGTATGAAGACGCCGGACCGCCGGGATTCAGGTAAGCGCTGTGCGGGTTGTTTTTTTAACCCCTGCATCGGGGTTGTCTCGCGCCGAACGGGGGGGGGGGGGGGGGGGGGGGGTGGTTAAAAAAAAAAAAACCCGTTTCGGCGCGGGACAACCCCTTTAAGTTTGCTTTCAAGCTGGAAAACCTGAGTTTGTAATGACCTCTAGTGGCCAGTTTGGAAATCTGTACCCAGATATTGCTTCCATTGTGCTGTGCTTTGATTGGCTGTCAGGGGTCATGTGTTTGGAAGGTCCTAGAAAGAAGTGTGTAGAGCTGCTGCTGAGCTACTGCTGGAGGGGTGTGGACCTGCATGTGAAAGTGTCTGTTGTGTGAGCACAGAGAGCGCTGACGGAAGGACTTCTTACCAAGAGAGTAGCCTTGTTACAGCTACAACCTGAAGGGATCATCGGAGCAAAGACTAGGAATGTGCAGAAGATAGGTGCCCAAATATTGTGCATTAATGAGATTCCTAGAGCATCAAGGCATATTTTGGAGAGAAACTGGAAGGGATCAGATGTGCAATGGATGTGCATGGTGCAGTGCGATAAATGTACAGGGAATGTGCCTTATGTGCACCATCTGAGGGACAGAGATGAGCAGTCTGTAGATGATTCTGCCTGCTTAGACCTTGCCGTGCACACAGTAATCCTGTCAGATTTACGGATTACCAGGAGCTGGTTGCATTTCCGTGCTCAGATTTATCACAATCTGAAGTGTTTTGTGATCTGCAGCAGTGGCTTTCAGAGATGCGTGCAAAGCAGACACGTGGACTCTCTTATAGGGTACTAGGCTGACGAATTTCATGCAAGAGCTTCCAGTGCAGAAGGATCCAGTGTTACATATAATCAGGAAGGCCGATACTACTGTGCAGAGTGCAGTATAATTATTATGCCATGTTCTACTGCTGCTTAAGGCTATATTACTAACAATAGGGTGATGCATATGAATGGGTATTTGCAATAACTATGAAAGCCATAACTACAGGTTTCATTTAGAAAGCAAAGGTAATGCAAAACCTGGTCATAAATATATAGATAGTGACAAAATGTAGCTTTAATTGTAAAGTTTGAATGATAAATAACAATGTATTTTCGGGGTCAGGGTCGTATGTATCCTTTGTACTACAAAATAAAGCTGTACACCGTGGTGTATACCCATAACCATAGTCAGGTTCTGCTACCCTTCTCAGGAGCCTTGAGCCTATTCAGCACCCTCAAACAGTGCAGTTTCTTTGGAGATGGGTGTTCTGCTTAGGTTTTTGCTACCTAATAGCAAAGGGGATGGGACCAGCCAGGACAATGACGCCTAGGTTGAATGGCACCTTGTGCGGAATTCCCTCTGCCTTGCCATAAAAAATAAAAGTATATATATATTGCACTAATAGGCAGTGTGCCTCTATTCTGATTGGGAAGAAAGCTGCAAAATAACAGTGAAGCTACGCAAGTATGGCTCAGTGAATGAATACAATACCAGAACCAAACTCATAACATAAATGAAGCACCAGAACCAAGCTCAGTACGTAGATACAATACCAGAACTAAGTTCATAACATAAATACAGCCACAGAATCAAACTCAGTATATAAATACAGCACCAAAACCAAGATCCTAATATAAATACAGCACCAGAACCAAGCTCACTAAATAAATACAGCCCCAGAATCATGTTAATAAAAGTTAGTAGCAGAACTAAGCAACTATGTTGTGAGGGCTCGGATGGGCTGACAGCGGGGCTTTGGAGCATCACAGAAAAGGAAACAGAGCCAGGAGGATGGTGATTCATGTAGCTCACAGGATGCTGCCACCCAGAGGAAGGAGATGATCTACCCACAGGAACCTAAGGGGGCAGATGCCCCAGCCTATATCTGCCTGTTGCCCCCTAGAAGCTGGTGGCCGGCAACCTGTACAATCGCATGGGTCACATGTAGCGAGGGCTGACCATGCTGAGACCCCTCTCTCCAAGCTTCCTAAAGCAGCTGCATTGTCTGCTTCTATGGTGCATATGCTCTATGTACACAACTGCACCTTACATTGATCACTATAAATACATTTCAATGTAGCTCTTGCCCATACAGGTATAAATATATGCAAAGCAACCAATACGCACTTTAGTCCCTAAAAAATTTGCCTTTGGTATCAGATTTTTAACAAGAATCAGGTTTGGACTGGCCCACAGGGGAGTAGTTGAATTCCCTGGTGCGCCCCTGAACCAGGAATGGGTCCCAGGCAACATCTTACAGCTGAGAATACATGCCAATATACGGGCAGGCCTGCTGGTACACTGACATATATTCAAAGCTCACAGAGCTAGGAGGACCCCTAGTCCAAGACAAGAGCCCAGCTGCAGGCTATTGACAGGACACCAAGGAAAAGGTCCTAGTGAAAATGATGTAATAGCAAGCTTTGGACCTACTTAGGGTTCTACCTCAGACATAATAGAATAAATCCAAAGAGTATATATGTATACTTAGTTAGTCCACTAATAAGGGCTCATTCAGACGCGCGTGTTTATGCGTATACAATTGTGCGCACATAACCATGCGTCTATTAGAGCCATTGGTTTCCTATGATGTGTTCACATGTCCGTGTTTTACAGGCATGCAAACATGCGCACCTGCAAAAGATAGGACATGCGTGTGCATAGGTCCATGTTGCGCATCAATATTCCCCGTGGGGAGTCCCCTCATCACTGAACACTGTGACAGCACTGTCACAATGTTCAGTAATGATGGCACTGACTGCAGGGAGTAAAGAATCCCCTGTCACAGCTGTCACAGCTGTGGCAGAGGATGGCGCTGTTCTCCCATTCCATTCAATGGGGCCACCGCTGCTGCCGGCAGCCCCATTGAAAGCAATGGGCTGCCGGCAACCCCTGCAGTGATTTTCGGGGAAGGGCTTTAAATGTAAGCCCTTCCCTGCAAATCATCCCTAGCAGGTGTAAAAAATTTAAAAAAATATATACTCACCTCCCCGCTGCTGTCGAGAGCTTCAGAGCAGTGCAGTGGGACCAAGCAGCTAGATGCTCCGAGCCCCGACAGCGGCGGAGAGGTGAGTATATATATTTTTTATTTTTTTACACATGCTAGGGATGATTTTCATTGAAAGGCTTATATTTAAAGCCCTTCCCTAAAAAATCACTGCAAGGGTTGCCGGCACCGCATTGCTTTCAATGGGGCCACTGACAGCAGCGGCGGCCCCATTGAAAGCAATGGGCGCGGAGCTTAGTTCACGGGTGTTTTGGCACGTCCGTGGACATGCGGAGTTGTGCGCACATATGCGCGCACAAATGCACGCTCGTGTGAACGAGGCCTAAGAATATTAACGTTTTATGGTTTGTAAATTGGTGTATTGCTGTCAGGGGGTCACCAGTCCTGTGTGTTATCTGCTCCAGATTTATCACACTCTCCACTCTAGCATGAAACCTGTTCATGGCCTCCTGCTCCATCAAACCATTGGCCTATTTCCACTACATTGATGATATCATAATCATTTGGACCAACTCAGAACAAGAACTAATAAGAAATACAATACATTTCACCCCACCATAATCCTAACATTGTGCTACTTGTATACAGAAATAAACTTTTTGGACATCACCATGAATATTTTAAATAGCAAAATACAGACATCCCTGTACTAAAAACCTATTGATCGGCCCACATATAGCGGGAGCGTTGCAGAGGCCAAATGGCATTAACAGGTATTTGAAATGAACATGCCTTGTTCTAAATGCGGTCTTCCATTCATCCGCTCGGCAAATCCGTACAAGGTTATAAGCCCCTCTTAGATTTAGTTTGGTAAAAATATTAGCAGAGTGGAGTCTGTCTAGTAATTCGGAATCAAGGGGAAGGGGTAGCGATTTTTAATTATTATCTTATTTAACTCCCTGTAATCGATACATGGTCGAAGGGTTGAGTCAGTCTTTTCCACGAAGAATATGGGCACCCAAGCTGGAGAAGAAGAAGGTTGAGCTAACCCCTTTTTCAAATTTTCATCCAGGTATTCTCAGAGTACCTTCAACTCCGGTTCCGAAAGGTTGTAGATTCGTCTGAACAGAATAGAAGCCCTGGAGAGCAACTTTAATGGGCAATCATAGGGCCGATAAGGTAGTAGTTGCTCAGCTTTATTCTTGTTGCTGACATCCCTGAATATTTGGTACTGTATTGGTAACTTCTCACAGTCCTGTTGACAATCCTCTTGCACTGGTTTGAAGGCGGATGGTACTATCTTGCAGTTCTCTTTACAGTACTCTAAAGGATAGGCAATGGTCCTTGATTTCCAGTTGATAGAGGGGTTATGAGGAGAGAACCAGGGTATTCTGAGAATCACCAGAAATTTAGGGGGCGATATGAGTTGCAAGCTGGTCGTTTCTTGATGGTCGGGTTTCATATGGAGCTCCAGTTCGATTGTCTCCTGTGTGACTGCTCCCGAGGACAAGGGTGACCCATCCACAGTCTCCATATCAACAGGTATGGGCTTGGGTCAGTTTGAAATGTTTCTGCCGAACGTAAATCTTTAGTCCATGAAGTTTCCTCCTGCTCCTGAATCCAGCATCACTGAACATTGCATCCTCTGATTTCACGTTACGATCTCTATGGGGAGGACAAAATGGTGGAAAGGGGAAGGTTCTTCACACCGTTTTGAATTACAGGTGAAGAGGTGTGTTTGATGGCATCCCCCTGTCTCGAGTCGGTTGGATCAGTCGTAGTCTTGACGTTGGTTAGAGCGAGAATCCTCTGGAACGTATTTGGGCAGTTTAAGGCATAATGTCCTGGGTTTCCACAATAAAGGCACAGGTTTTCAGCACGGCGGCTCTCCTTCTCAGTGGTGGAAAGGGGTTTATAAATGACATTAACCTGCATCAGTTCTGGTGCAGCCTTAGACCTTGGCTGGGGAGTCAACGTAGATTGACTGAAAGTGTAGGTAGGGTTGTTACCTAAACCCTACAGTTTCTCCTTTCATCGCTCAAAAAGCCTCTGATCTATTCAGATGCATAATTGAATAAAATCTTCCAGGTTTCCTGGGGTTTCTACTCTGCCAAGCTCATCCTTTACTCCCTCAGATAATCCTCTACAAAATTGTCTTTGTTGTGCAGCTTGGTTCCACGTAGTATCAGTCACCCAACAGTGAAATTCTATTGTGTATTCCGCAACGAAGTGTCGTCCTTGCGTAGGTTATGTAACCTACCTTTGACCATGGCACAGAGATTCGAGTCATCAAAGATTTGATCCATAGCAGTCGTGAAGGCAGCGAGGCTATCAAGAAGGTTACTGTTGGTCTCTACGTATGGTGAGACCCAGGCAAGCGCCTCATCAGTGAGGAGGTTGATGATAAAGAATACCTTTTTACTGTCACTGATAAACAAGGCAGGTTGCATCCGAAAATAGATTTTGCATTGATTCAGGAAACCTTGGCATTAATGACGATCTCCCGCAAATTTCACTGGCAGTGGCATGTGAACGACTGGCACTGAATTGCACATCTACAAGAGTTGCCTCTGCAACTCCTCAATCTTTTGTTGGATACCAGCAACCTTTTCCTGGTAGGAGGTACAAAACTCCTGGAGCTCTGTGATCTGCTTTCTCAGAGTGGCCACCACAGAATCCATCTTTTGAGTGATATTATTTTGTAGCATTCAGGCACTGGATTGGAGCCTTAGGTCTGGTAGCCACAGGTGTGGTGAATAATCAAGAAAAGCCAGGAGTCAGTAATTGTAGGTCTCGTGTCGCGGTACAAATGGAGGAGGTGGGTAGCATTGTCAGGATGGAAGCCAGAGGTCGGTAACTGTAGGTCTTGTGTCGCAGTACAAATGGAGGCTGTGGGTAGCATTGTCAGTAAGGAAGCCAGAGGTCAGTATCAGTAGGTTTTTAGTTGAAATAGCAAAGGAGTAGACAGGAGTGAAGCTTGATCAAGGAGCACAATAATCTCACGCTGGAGGAGAGATCAGGCCAGGTTTAAATAATGTCTCTAATTAGGAACAGATTTCTCAAAGAAACAGCAGCACCACACAATCAATGCATCAATATGAGTGCAGGAGTACTTGCCCTGCACGCCTTAAACCGAATCCGGACACTCAGGATCCCAGAAACACAGTCCAATATACTTGTAGGATAGGCAGCACCCAGGATTTCAAAACATAAGCGGGCAAACTTGGGTCATAAAAAAACCTCCAGAATTTTATTGCATAAAAAATTAAAGCATGTCCACCAGCAACGTTTCGACCACAGGTTCCGTGGTCTTTGCCAAGCTAATACACACAGCTTATTGCCAACATTTAAATAGCCCTTCACCATTAAAAACAATCATGGATTACTCATCAAGATGCAGACGGACGGGCTACAACTGTGAAATACACCAAGAGGGATCACAGCACAGTCTCTCTGCAACGGACTATATCTCCTGTATCCATGTAACCCCTTAGTGGCCATATACATAGGCAAGATCACTGAGTACTCTAACTAGTCTTAGCTATCAAAATCCTCCACATACCTGTTGATATGGAGACTGTGAATGGGTCACCTTTAGAGATGAGCGAACGTACTCGTCCGAGCTTGATACTCGTTCGAGTATAAGCGTGTTCGAGATGCTCGTTACTAGAGGCGAGCACCACGCGATGTTCGAGTTGCAGATCATTGCGTCCAGAGCATTGCGTCCTGCAGTAATTTTACATAGTCCACGGCCAGTAGTGGTGGTGAGGCAGGGACAGTGAAAGACATATCCAGTCTATATAGGCAGTGGGCTTTTCCAAAAAAATTGGGGGAAAAAAATCTATTTGGGCTGCCTGTGATCGTCCTGACTGTACTGCGACTCTGCTGGGGGTAGTTGTCCTAATTCATACGCAGCCAGCTAAGTGTTACAGCAGGCTTGCGCAAAATTCTTTCCTGCCTCTGCTGTGCGTTCCGTAAGCGAAGTCAGCCTCCAACCACAGGCCAATAAGCAGCACATTTAATTACAGCGTTCTGTTTCTGCACTACTGGTAATACAGCATGCTGAGTGGTAGGGGTAGGCCTAGAGGACGTGGACGCAGGCGAGGACACGGAGGCACAAGTCAGGGTGTGGGCACAGGCCGAGCTCCTGATCCAGGTGTATCGCAGCCGACTGCTGCAGGATTAGGAGAGAGGCACGTTTCTGGTGTCCTCACATTCATCTCACAATTAATGGGTCCACACGGTAGACCTTTATTAGAAAATGAGCAGTGTGAGCAGCTCCTGTCGTGGATGGCAGAAAGTGCATCCAGCAATCTATTGACCACCCAGAATTCTGCGCCGTCCACTGCTGCAACTCTGAATCCTCTGGCTGCTGCTCCTCCTTCCTCCCAGCCTCCTCACTCCATTACAACGACACATTCTGAGGAGCAGACAAACTCCCAGGAACTGTTCTCGGGCCCCTGCCCAGAATGGGCAGCAATGGTTCCGAATCCTCTCCCACTGGAGGAGTTTGTCGTGACCGATGCCCAACCTTTGGAAAGTTCCCGGGGTCCGGGGGATTAGGCTGGGGACTTCCGGCAACTGTCTCAAGAGCTTTCAGTGGGTGAGGAGGACGATGACGATGAGACACAGTTGTCTATCACTCAGGTAGTAGTAATTGGAGTAAGTCCGAGGGAGGAGCGCACAGAGGATTCGGAGGAAGAGCAGCAGGACGATGAGGTGACTGACCCCACCTGGTTTGCTACGCCTACTGAGGACAGGTCTTCAGAGGGGGAGGCAAGTGCAGCAGCAGGGCAGGTTGGAAGAGGCAGTGCGGTGGCCAGGGGTAGAGGCAGGGCCAGACCGAATAATCCACCAACTGTTTCCCAAAGCGCCCCCTCGCGCCATGCCACCCTGCAGAGGCCAAGGTGCTCAAAGGTCTGGCAGTTTTTCACTGAGAGTGCAGACGACCGACGAACAGTGGTGTGCAACCTTTGTCGCGCCAAGATCAGCCGGGGAGCCACCACCAGCCTCACCACCACCAGCATGCGCAGACATATGATGGCCAAGCACCCCACCGCTGCCTCTCCCCCTGTGCCCCAACCTGCCACTGAGATCCAACCCCCCTCTCAGGACACAGGCACTACCGTCTCCTGGCCTGCACCCACACCCTCACCTCCGCTGTCCTCGGCCCCATCCACCAATGTCTCTCAGCGCACCGTCCAGCCGTCGCTAACGCAAGTGTTAGAGCGCAAGCGCAAGTACGCCGCCACGCACCCGCACGCTCAAGCGTTAAACGTGCACATAGCCAAATTTATCAGCCTGGAGATGCTGCCGTATAGGGTTGTGGAAACGGAGGCTTTCAAAGGTATGATGGCGGCCGCGGCCCCGCGCTACTCAGTTCCCAGTCGCCACTACTTTTCCCGATGTGCCGTCCCAGCCCTGCCCGACCACGTCTCCTGCAACATTGTACGCGCCCTCACCAATGCGGTTACTGCCAAGGTCCACTTAACAACGGACACGTGGACAAACACAGGCGGGCAGGGCCACTATATCTCCCTGACGGCACATTGGGTGAATTTAGTGGAGGCTGGGACAGAGTCAGAGCCTGGGACCGCTCACGTCCTACCCACCCCCAGAATTGCGGGCCCCAGCTCGGTGGTGGTATCTGCGGCGGTGTATGCTTCCTCCACTAAACCACCCTCCTCCTCCTACGCAACCTCTGTCTCGCAATCAAGATGTGTCAGCAGCAGCACGTCGCCAGCAGTCGGTGTCACGCGGCACGGCAGCACAGTGGTGGGCAAGCGTCAGCAGGCTGTGCTGAAACTACTCAGCTTAGGAGAGAAGAGGCACACGGCCCACGAACTGCTGCAGGGTCTGACAGAGCAGACCGACCGCTGGCTTGCGCCGCTGAGCCTCCAACCGGGCATGGTTGTGTGTGACAACGGCCGTAACCTGGTGGCTGCTCTGCAGCTCGGCAGCCTCACGCACGTGCCATGCCTGGCCCACGTCTTTAATTTGGTGGTTCAGCGCTTTTTGAAAAGCTACCCACGCTTGTCAGACCTGCTCGGAAAGGTGCGCCGGCTCTGCGCACATTTCCGCAAGTCCCACACGGACGCTGCCACCCTGCGAACCCTGCAACATCGGTTTCATCTGCCAGTGCACCGACTGCTGTGCGATATGCCCACATGGTGGAACTCTACGCTCCACATGTTGGCCAGGCTCTATGAGTAGCATAGAGCTATAGTGGAATACCAACTCCAACATGGGCGGCGCAGTGGGAGTCAGCCTCCACAATTCTTTACAGAAGAGTGGGCCTGGTTGGTAGACATCTGCCAGGTCCTTGGAAACTTTGAGGAGTCTACCCAGATGGTGAGCGGCGATGCTGCAATCATTAGCGTCACCATTCCTCTGCTATGCCTCTTGAGAAGCTCCCTGCAAAGCATAAAGGCAGACGCTTTGCGCTCGGAAACAGAGGCGGGGGAAGACAGTATGTCGCTGGATAGTCAGGGCACCCTCCTGTCTATATCTCAGTGCATTGAGGAGGAGGAGGAGGAGGAGCATGAGGAGGATGAGGAGGAGGGGGAAGAGACAGCTTGGCCCACTGCTGAGGGTACCCATGCTGCTTGCCTGTCATCCTTTCAGCGTGTATGGCCTGAGGAGGAGGAGGATCCTGAAAGTGATCTTCCTAGTGAGGACAGCCATGTGTTGCGTACAGGTACCCTGGCACACATGGCTGACTTCATGTTAGGATGCCTTTCTCGTGACCCTCGCGTTACACGCATTCTGGCCACTACGGATTACTGGGTGTACACACTGCTCGACCCACGGTATAAGGAGAACCTTCCACTCCCATACCCTAAGAGGAAAGGGGTTCGAGAGTGATGCTATACCACAGGACCCTGGCGGACAAACTGATGGTAAAATTCCCATCCGACAGCGCTAGTGGCCGAAGGCGCAGTTCCGAGGGCCAGGTAGCAGGGGAGGCGCGGAGATCAGGCAGCATGTACAGCACAGGCAAGGGAACACTCTCTAAGGCCTTTGACAGCTTTCTGGCTCCCCAGCAAGACTGTGTCACCGCTCCCCAGTCAAGGCTGAGTCGGCGGGAGCACTGTAAAAGGATGGTGAGGGAGTACGTAGCCGATCGCACGACCGTCCTCCGTGACGCCTCTGCCCCCTACAACTACTGGGTGTCGAAGCTGGACACGTGGCCTGAACTCGCGCTGTATGCCCTGGAGGTGCTTGCTTGTCCTGCGGCTAGCGTCTTGTCAGAGAGGGTATTTAGTGCGGCTGGGGGAATCATCACAGATAAGCGTACCCGCCTGTCAACCGACAGTGCCGACAGGCTTACACTCATCAAGATGAACAAAGCCTGGATTTCCCCAGACTTCTCTTCTCCACCAGCGGACAGCAGCGATACCTAAACAATACGTAGGCTGCACCCGCGGATGGAAGCATTGTTCTCTATCACCATCAAAAACGTGGACCTTTTAGCTTCATCAATCTGTGTATAATATTCATCCTCCTCCTCCTGCTCCTCCTCCTGAAACCTGACGTAATCATGCCGAACGGGCAATTTTTCTTAGGCCCACAAGGCTCAGTCATATAATTTTTGTAAACAATTTTTATACGTTTCAATGCTCATTAAAGCGTTGAAACTTGCACCTGAACCAATTTTTATTTTAACTGGGCTGCCCCCAGGCCTAGTTACAAATTAAGCCACATTAACCAAAGCGATTAATGGGTTTCCCCTGCCCTCTTGGTTGGGCATGGGCAATTTTTCTGATGTACGTTAGTACTGTTGGTACACCAATTTTTTGGGGCCCTCGCCTACAGTGTAATCCAATTAACTTTTTGCCCACCTGCATTAAAGCTGACGTTACATCAGCTGTGCTGGGCACTGCAATGGGATATATTTATGTACCGCCGGTGGCTTCCTGGCACCCACCCATGCTGACGGTCCACACGGAGTTGTAACTGCATGTGTCCACTTCTAAAGAACCCCAGTCTGACTGGGGCATGCACTGTGGGCCGAAGCCCACCTGCATTAAAGCTGACATTACCTCAGCTGTGATGGGCAATGTAATGGGATATATTTATGTACCACCGGTGGGTTCCAGGGAGCCACCCATGCTGTCGGTCCACACGGAGTTGTAACTGCATGTGTCCACTTGTAAAGAACCCCAGTCTGACTGGGGCATGCAGTGTGGGCCGAAGCCCACCTGCATTAAACATGACATTACCTCAGCTGTGCTGGGCAATGCAATGGGATTTATTTATGTACCGCCTGTGGATTCCTGGGACCCTCCCATGCTGTCGGTCCACACGGACTTCACAATAGGGAGTTGTACCTGCCTGTGTCTATGAATTAAAAACCCCGGTCAGGTTGGGGCATGCAGTGTGGGCCGAAGCCCACCTGCATTTAATCTGACGTTAGCTCTGCTGTCCAGGGCACTGCAATGGGATACATTTATGTACAGCCGGTGGGTTCCAGGGAGCCACCCATGCTGTGGGTGCACACGGAATTCCCATTGCGGAGTTGTACCTGCCTGTGACTATTTATAAAAAAACGCGGTCTGACTGGGGCATGCAGACACCTTGACAGAATGAATAGTGTGTGGCACATAGGTTCCCCATTGCTATGCCCACGTGTGCAGCTCCTGATGGCGGTGGCACAGGATTATATTTCTCATTGCTTCTGTACAGCATTGTGGGCTATCGCCCCGCCCCTTTTAAAGAGGGTCGCTGCCTAGCCGTGCCAACCCTCTGCAGTGTGTGCCTGCGGTTCCTCCTCATGGCAGATGCACTTATAAATAGACATGAGGGTGGTGTGGCATGAGGGCAGCTGAAGGCTGCGCAGGGACACTTTGGTGTGCGCTGTGGACACTGGGTCGTGCGGGGGGGGGGGGGGGGGGGGGTTGGACAGCATGTAACCCAGGAGAAGTGGCAGCGGAGTGTCATGCAGGCAGTGATTGTGCTTTGTTGGAGGTATTGTGGTGCTTAGCTAAGGTATGCATTGCTAATGAGGGCTTTTCAGAAGTAAAAAATTGTTGGGAGGGGGGGGCCCCAATCTTGCCGCTATTGTGGCTTAATAGTGGGACCTGGGAACTTGAGATGCAGCCCAACATGTAGCCCCTCGCCTGCCCTATCTGTTGCTGTGTCGTTCCCATCACTTTCTTGAATTGCCCAGATTTTCACAAATGGAAAACTTAGCGAGCATCTGCAATATACAAAAATGCTCGGGTCGCCCATTGACTTCAATGGGGTTCGTTACTCGAAACGAACCCTCGAGCATCGCAAAAATTTCGTCCCGAGTAACGAGCACCCAAGCATTTTGGTGCTCGCTCATCTCTAGTCACCTTTTTATGCAATAAAAGTCTGGAGGTTTTTTTATGACCCAAGTTTGCCCGGCTATGTTTTGAAATCCTGGGTGCTGCCTATGCTACAAGTATATTGTCTAATTAGGAACAGGGCAGAGCCAAGACAGGGAAACTGATCAGGAACCACATTGTTAGGGATTTAGAATGTGAACCCACTGGACTAACCTCCCAGACCTGGCTTAGACCAGACCTGGTATGGCTAGCAGCTGACCCTAGTGAATGGGTGTAGGGAAGCAGGGAAATCCTGGATGGATAACTTGCCCTAAGGTAAGCTGGAAGAAGGGAAGGTCCCTGCCTACAAGCAGGGCGATCAACCTGATAAGAACAACCCCACGCTGGAACCTTGGTGCTAACTATCAGTGACAAGAAACAGAAACAATGAAGAGAACACAGGACACATAGAACAGAACTGACCTAGCAAGGTAAGGGGAGCAGAGCACAGCCTAGACAGAAATGGACAGAGAAACACAAAGGCGAAAGCATAAAGCAATGGACATGCAAAATAAATGGATGCAGGAAAGGGTAGAGGAAAAAACAGACAAGAGATCAGAAACCGGCGACCAAGAAATGTAGAATGTGAGAGACAAAACACACATCCAACACACAACAATTCTGGGGCAAAGAGGAAGTGCCACAACCTAGCTTAAATAGAGGAGTAATGGCTTTTAACCCTACAGGTGAGTTAAGAGACAGAGAACTGGTTAACCCTCTCAGTGCTGGATGAAATCAGACATATAGGATCCATCCACACAGCGTAAGCAGAGGGATGCTTGCAGCTGCCTGGAACCGCAAGAGGGCGGCAGACACATGTGGCAGACCTTACACACATGAATGTTGCTAGATGTTTAGTGGAGGAGCTATCCAAATCCTAGATGGCTCAGTGGAGAGAGCTGCTGACTTGAGAGTAGAAGGTTCCGGATTTGAGTCCTGACATTTTGTGTACCTGATCCTCTGCAGTAAATGTCCTATTGGGAGGCTTTATGTTGGAGAAACAGAACAAAGACTTAAAGCGAGGATGAGATCGCACTGCCACTCAATTAAAGAAAGAAAGACAGAATTAACTGTGGCTGAGCAATTTTCTAGCCCCTGACATAACATAGAACATATGAAAGTTACTATATAAAAAGGCAACTTCAAATCTCAAGAATTTTTGAGTACAAATTTATAACCATCTTTGACACTCTCAAGACAGGCTTAAATATTTCAAAAGGTTTTATGCTAGAGTGGAGAATATGAGAAATCTGGAGCAGGGATAACACAGGCCTGGTAACCCCCTCACACCAATTCAGCAACTATAAAACTTTCAAATCCTTATCAGTGGACTAACTAAGTATTTTCTCCTCTACTCATTCTATTCTGGTATTGCTTTAAATGCAAATTAATCACATCATGTCTGTGCCTTATCATATGTATGTGTATATATATGTTCTTTGGATCTATTCTAATATGCCTGAGATAGAACCCTAAGTAAGTTTGATAGCTCGCTATAACATCACGTCTTTTTGTTAGGCATTAAAATGTATCATATCTACAAGATTACTTGGTTTCTCTTACTGAGAACAATCACATTTTGTTTTACTGGCTAACACGGTACCAAAGTTCTTTCTTTGTAACACTTCTGACACGTTACTGTTTTAAAACAGTTAGGATAGCAAAATAGGAGAATTGGCGAAGAAGTCCTGTGACTGAGTAATGATGGAGAAGTTCCTTTCTCGGCTTTGTTCCACCAATAGAAGTTATTCTCTATTCCCAGGAACCCCATTGATCACGATGAAAGGGGTCCTGAAATCCTAGTGTGAGTGGAGCACTGGTCATGCATATGCTGCAGTGCTCCATTCACTTTAGAGAGTGCCAGAGACAGCTCAGTGCTTGAACCTGGCTCACTATGGAAATTCCATTGAAATGGTTGGAGCAGTGGTATGCATGTGTGACCATCCATTCATGTAGGATCCTTCAGGACCCCCATTCTTGTGATCAGTAGGAGCCTCAGCGGTTGGACTTCCACTGATTAACTAATCATTGGCAACTTCCATTAGTAAGACAACCCATTTAAGCTGGAGAAATAGTGGTGTGACACATACGGTAGTAGAGCTAGTGAAAACTTTGTACTGTGTTAGGAAGCAATTAGAGATGAGTGAGTATACTCGCTAAGACACATTACTTGAGTGAGTAGTGCCTTAGCCGAGTATCTCCCCGCTCGTCTCTAAAGATTCAGGGGCCGGCGCCGGTGACAGGTAAGTTGCGGCGTGGAGCGGGGGGAGAGAGGGAGAAAGAGATCTCTCCTCCGTTCCTGCCCGCTCTCCCCCGCCGCTCCCCGCCCCCCGCCGGCCCCCGAATCTTTAGAGACGAGCGGGGAGATACTCGGCTAAGGCACTACTCGCTCGAGTAATGTGCCTTAGCGAGAATACTCGCTCATCTCTAGAAGCAATTGAAGTTCATATGGGCGTCATAGAGGGGGAAATACACCCTTCATGTAATACATGACTGCCTTGTATTACCCGTGTAATGCATAGCTTGTCGAATCTTGCCCTGACAAAGTCAGCAGTGTTCCAGGGGTCTCAATGGGGACAGGCGGCTTCCTGATTAAAAAGGGTCGTCAGTGGTCTGACTACTGCTTTAAAAAATGATAAATACAAATCAAATCAATTAGTTTAGTTCTCTGTGTAGCTCTAAATCTGCCAATACAAGTTTTAGATACTGGATGATTTCACTTTTACTCAATGACCTTTACTATTTTACAGGAAGACCAGCTGTATAATATCGTAAGATATTCAAAAGAAAATAGCAGCATTCCTCCAAGCTTCAGGCTAAAAAATCAAGTAGTGTCTTCAAAATGAAGTTTACTTTTCTGTGGTTAGAGGGAAATGTAATAATGTTGGGTAAACAGCAACACGGTGTATTTTATTTGGTATTAGAAAATCTGGAAGAGAATGTATTAAATGGTAAAAATAAGCTGCAAGAAAACAAATTCTCAATTCTGCAAAACATTATATTATAACCGAAAAAAAAAAAAAACATCTGTGGTCAGGTGCAAAATTTGGCACAGGCTGATATGTAGGAATACTTGAAATAGCAGCTCACCAAACCAGTACTGCTGTCACTCAGCCAGGAATGCACAGACAGCTGTTGGCAATCAGCTGGAGAAATGCACAGGAAACAAGGAGATCCAGCACCTGTGTAGTTAAAAGTCAATTTTTCTTTATTCCATATTTAAAAATAGTACAGGAAAAAGTCCAAATGACAGCGTGTATGCCTACACGTTTCGAGCCGCCGTGGCTCTTATTCACAGTGTAAGTGCATATAGGACGCCTCTATGCAAATTGAATTACTACGATTGATTATTGTTGCTTTGAATGGGATTCCGGTTTATAAGTAGTTATGCTTTGAACAAGAACTAGGGCAGCTCAAAACATGTAGGCATACACGCTGTCATTGGGACTTTTTCCTCTAATAATTTTAAATATGGAATAAAGAAGAATTTGATATAGTTGATATAATTTGGTGCACTTTTTATAACTGCTTTTAGCTAAAGTGAAGAGTGGACCCTATAATTTATACCACAATGCCGTATTCATATGGCTGAAAGCGAGTTGTGTCAAAGCATGACTTGCATCGGATACCTCTTCAATGTGCTATCCGAGGTCCGGGAGACTCTACATCGGCATGTCATAACCTCATCGGAGAATCGGACAAGAATAGGGCATACAGGGCAATAAGCATATTCAAATGATCGAGTTCTGTTTCCATATGAGTTCTGTCCATCTCAGACTCGGACAGAACGCGCACTGAATAATCATCCGTGAATACACCCTTACTCTCTTCCTTTTATATCCACTTTTTCCACTTTTAGCAGAAGGCAAACGATTCTGTTGGCTGCATGAACTGGTTGTCCAGGGATTTTTTTCTAAAGCCATACAATGTTTTAAGGTTTCCCCATCTCATTGGTCCTGGCTGGTCTGCATTCATTTCTGGATGGCTCATCTCATGCCATGTCAACTAATAACTCTTGTGCCAATCACTGGTTTCGATAGTACTAACCACAGGCTAGTGATTGGCTGCACCAATCAGGAAATTAGACGGCTCATGGATCAGTTGCCCATACGTAAGAGGAGACCAGGGGCGACTGGAGCAACAGAGAACTTTAACCCTTTGCAATCCAATTTTGGATTCAGGGTTTCCTAGGGGGCTTCCTCTTTCTGCCATTATACAATGGAGCCATCTGTTGGCTAGAGCCAGTACTGCGGTATAGGACATGCTGGAGAGGCCCCTGACAACAGAGCGGCCAGTAATCTACAGAAAGAATACCCTGCTGGACGTCTTCTGACATTGGAGCTGTACAGCCTTCAATCAGAATGTCTTCAGACGTCAGACAGGGGATTGGAAAGGGATAAAATGGTGAATATGGGTTACTTTATTATTTTAAAACATTGCAAGGTTTCAAACAAAATAAAAAATTCCCTGGACAGCCCCTTTAATCCGGCTGATCATGGAGCGGATAGGGATCTGCTCCATTGTCAGCTACTGACTGGGCTTGCAATTGTACAGTTATAAAAACATGGCTGCTTTCTGCCAGAAACAGTAGACCTGTTTATGGGGCTGAACTGCAATATCACATACAACTTGTGCATTACATGTCATTCGTCACTCCGCACCGTTGAGCTGCCTTCTGATGCCATGTCAGTCTGACACTATTCAATTCTGGTGACTACTGAAATAGACAAGATCCTCCTGACCCTTGCCTGAGTATCAGTTACCATTTTCTAGACACTGTCCTAGTCTGTGATTATTTTCTTCAGCCTCCTTGTGTTTGAGCTGTGATTATTGCCTGGACTCTGCCTCTTGAATTTCTTGCTATCTGTCCATCTCTCCAGTTTGATCTCTGGCTTGAACTTCTAACTCTGCTTCCGCCTTATTTTCTGGGTTTTTCATCCGTCACTGACCTATTTACATTCAAATATCCTTGTGTTGGGTGCCTGGTGAAGAACGGCAGGATCACTTAGACCCCGCACCTCAGTCTAGTCAGCAACTGATTGTTTGTATTGCAAGGTTCCAGTGTTAGTTAATATGCCGGCCTAACATTCTGAACAGTTTTTCTAATTCCAGACAACCCATTTAACTTGTAATGAGGGTCTCCTTAACGCTCCGCATCCTCAGGCACTGCCTGAAGGATTGACTGGTCGCAGGATATTCTGTCTTCTGTACAAGAGGCTCTCTAGGCTTCACAGGTTTGTAGCAGGTCTCTTTCATAAGACAAAATGAAGCAGCATGAGTAGAGATGAGTGAACTTTGAAAATTTCGGTTTTAATTTTTTGGTGATTGTGAACCACGACCGCCACCTTTCGTTTAGTGGCTTTGGTTGGGGTGTGCTGACTGAGGTTCGCGGTGGCGCTGAACTGAACTTTTAACAAACTTCAACCTGAAACAGGGCTCTACTGGTTTGGTTCGCTCTACACTAATTATAAGTTGTCTTTGTACGAAGAGAGAAGCTGCTATGAGGACATTGCGTAGTAGATGGAGGGCTCACCTTATGACATGAGCATACTCATAAACTATGTATCCGGTGTATTCTTTAATTGTTGCTATTAGCCAAATGGCACAATAGCAACAGTTAAATGCCGGGCCATGCAATTTACATGTTCCAAGGATCGTATATATGTCCGTCCTTGTGTGGTGCAGTTGGGAGGGTGCAATAAGTAGAGTGACAGCAGGTGGCATGATAGAGAGCAGACCTTAAATGTGGAGACATTGTTGGATAATCCACTGAAGAATGCTAGTCTGAGTGGTGTCCAGTTCTTGCCAGAATCAGAAACGCTATCTTTTCTCCTTAGGGAGAGCACCTGGATGGTGAGTAAGGAGACTTAGAGGGCCATTTACACTCCTCTGGGTAATATGCAAATATGCAAAGGAGCATAAATGGCCTTTTAAGTCTCCTCACTCACTGTCTAGGTGCTCTCACTAAGGAGAAAAAATAGCGTTTCTGACACCTGTCCCAGACCTCCTTCAAAATCCTACTGCACACTGATGAATGGCAAATACCCTGAAACAACTGTCTGTGCATGGGCTCTGACTTTGCTTTCAATTCCTGGTCATTGTTACAAAGCTTGCATAAAGAGTCTAACATTGACTTTAGGGATTGCTGCCTTCCAATAGATGGCACTGAGGAGGTATTGATCCAGGTATTAATGTATCTTGATGCCACTGGAAGCTAGGGTTTTGACAGGGCTTCCACGGAGGAACACCCCCTGTCACACCCATAGCTCCTGACTGGCTCAATAATACAGCTGCTGGCAGTTTAGTGTCTCTGTCGCTGTTCCCCCCCCCCCCCCCCCCCCTCCTAGCTGCTTAGTGTCCCCGGCACTGTGCTGCCCTACATCTGCAGCAAAGCTGAACACGCCACTGGTTTCACTCTTCCACCGCTGTCTGACTGGCCGATGGAGCTCCGGCCAGTCACTCCTCCGCTGGGCCTTGCGGCGGTGCTGCTGCAGACGCTCCCCGCCTCTGTGTCCTGCTGCTCTCAGACTGGCCGTCGGAGCTCAGGTCAGTCACTCCTCTGCTGGAGCTTCTACTGGGGCCGCTGCTTACACTCACCGCCACTGCTCAGTGACTCCTCTACTGGGCCTTGTGCTGGTGCTGCTGCTGATGTTCATTGGCACTGTGTCTGGCTGCTCCTGCTGCGCCACTTCCATGCCCTCAGCTGTCAGTGGGGCCACCGCTCTGCCTTTACCCCTCCATGCTCCACCACAGTCTCCTCGGCGGCCTCCAATTATGGCACAGCGTAGAGTGACAGCGCAGGAGCCAGAAGGAGAACAACGGCGACTGCCGGAGGGGTATTTCAGTGGAGCCAACAGGGGAGATAATAGCCACAGTAGATGATGCCCACCCATTGTCCTAGCCAGCCAATCCTGGTGGGGGCGTTGGTTGGTGGGTGTCTTTTGTGTCCACCCATAATGCTGGTGGCGTCAAGATACAATAATACCATTGATCCATCTCCCTTATTTGTTCTTGCCAGAGGGAACACCTCGAGAACTGAACTGAGAGTATTAGTTGGAGATGAACTTAGCCTGAAAGTACCACCACCTCTGCCGTTCGTATTTTGCAGAGCTGGAAGTGAGAGACTGGTTGTTAGTCACTGGCACAGTTGCCAACAAATAAAAGAACGTTCAGCATGGAGTCCAAGTGGTTGTACCTTTCGAGCATGACAACCTATCGGGAATTTGCCCAGTCAGGCTATACTGAGACAATTATACTTCATGGCTAGTGTATATGTTCTGTTCTCACAAACCATGCTAGAGGACAGAATGGTCCAAACCAAGAAAAGAGAACCCTGCAGTGACAACCCTCAGTATTTTGTGAATCACTCTGTAGGTTTGTTGAATGTGTTTCACATTTGGATTTACTCATGCTGTTACTAGATAAATTGAAATCCGGACGAGGTGACTCAGCCATAAACACACGGTGAGACACAGTTCTGAGACACAAATACAAAAAAGGAGACGAAGAGCAAAGGCTAACTGATAAATACAATGGTTGGAGGGAGATCTATCGATCTGTCTGTCGGTCTGTCTATCCTGTTGTCCTCCTGGTATGGTGGAGCTTGAAAAACATTTTGGAAGACAAATCATTAATGTTCTTTATAATTAGAGATGAGCGAGCACCAAAATGCTCGGGTGCTCGTTACTCGGGACGAAATTATCGCGATGCTCGAGGGTTCGTTTCGAGTAACGAACCCCATTAAAGTCAATGGGCGACCCGAGCATTTTTGTATATCACCGATGCTCGCTAAGGTTTCCATTTGTGAAAATCTGGGCAATTCAAGAAAGTGATGGGAATGACACAGCAACGGATAGGGCAGGTAAGGGGCTACATGTTGGGCTGCATCTCAAGTTCCCAGGTCCCACTATTAAGCCACAATAGCGGCAAGAGTGCCCCCCCCCCCAACAATTTTTACTTCTGAAAAGCCCTCATTAGCAATGCATACCTTAGCTAAGCACCACACTACCTCCAACAAAGCACAATCACTGCCTGCATGACACTCCGCTGCCACTTCTCCTGGGTTACATGCTGCCCCCCCCCCGCACGACCCAGTGTCCACAGCGCACACCAAAGTGTCCCTGCGCAGCCTTCAGCTGCCCTCATGCCACACCACCCTCATGTCTATTTATAAGTGCGCCTGCCATGAGGAGGAACCGCAGGCACACACTGCAGAGGGTTGGCACGGCTAGGCAGCGACCCTCTTTAAAAGGGGCGGGGCGATAGCCCACAACGCTGTACAGAAGCAATGAGAAATATAATCCTGTGCCACCGCCATCAGGAGCTGCACACGTGGGCATAGCAATGGGGAACCTATGTGCCACACACTATTCATTCTGTCAAGGTGTCTGCATGCCCCAGTCAGACCGCGTTTTTTTATAAATAGTCACAGGCAGATACAACTCCGCAATGGGAATTCCGTGTGCACCCACAGCATGGGTGGCTCCCTGGAACCCACCGGCTGTACATAAATGTATCCCATTGCAGTGCCCTGGACAGCAGAGCAAATGTCAGATTAAATGCAGGTGGGCTTCGGCCCACACTGCATGCCCCAACCTGACCGGGGTTTTTAATTCATAGACACAGGCAGGTACAACTCCCTATTGTGAAGTCCCTGTGGACCCACAGCATGGGTGGCTCCCTGGAACCCACCGGCGGTACATAAATATATCCCACTGCAGTGCCCATCACAGCTGAGGTAATGTCATGTTTAATGCAGGTGGGCTTCGGCCCACACTGCATGCCCCAGTCAGACTGGGGTTCTTTAGAAGTGGACACATGCAGTTACAACTCCGTGTGGACCGACAGCATGGGTGGCTCCCTGGAACCCACCGGCGGTACATAAATATATCCCATTGCAGTGCCCAGCACAGCTGATGTAACGTCAGCTTTAATGCAGGTGGGCAAAAAATTACTAGGATTACACTGTAGGCGAGGGCCCCAAAAAATTGGTGTACCAACAGTACTAATGTATCTGAGAAAAATTGCCCATGCCCAACCAAGAGGGCAGGTGAAACCCATTAATCGCTTTGGTTAATGTGGCTTAATTTGTAACTAGGCCTGGAGGCAGCCCAGTTAAAATAAAAATTGGTTCAGGTGCAAGTTTCAACGCTTTAATGAGCATTGAAACGTATAAAAATTGTTTACAAAAATTATATAACTGAGCCTTGTGGGCCTAAGAAAAATTGCCCGTTCGGCGTGATTACGTCAGGTTTCAGGAGGAGGAGGATGAATATTATACACAGATTGATAAAGCTAAAAGGTCCACGTTTTTGATGGTGATAGAGAACAATGATTCCATCCGCGGGTGCAGCCTACCTATTGTTTAGGTATCGCTGCTGTCCGCTGGTGGAGAAGAGAAGTCTGGGGAAATCCAGGCTTTGTTCATCTTGATGAGTGTAAGCCTGTCGGCACTGTCGGTTGACAGGCGGGTACGCTTATCTGTGATGATTCCCCCAGCCGCACTAAACACCCTCTCTGACAAGACGCTAGCCACAGGACAAGCAAGCACCTCCAGGGCATACAGCGCGAGTTCAGGCCACGTGTCCAGCTTCGACACCCAGTAGTTGTAGGGGGCAGAGGCGTCACGGAGGACGGTCGTGCGATCGGCTACGTACTCCCTCACCATCCTTTTACAGTGCTCCCGCCAGCTCAGCCTTGACTGGGGAGCGGTGACACAGTCTTGCTGGGGAGCCAGAAAGCTGTCAAAGGCCTTAGAGAGTGTTCCCCTGCCTGTGCTGTACATGCTGCCTGATCTCCGCGCCTCCCCTGCTACCTGGCCCTCGGATCTGCGCCTTCGGCCACTAGCGCTGTCGGATGGGAATTTTACTATCAGTTTGTCCGCCAGGGTCCGGTGGTATAGCATCACTCTCGAACCCCTTTCCTCTTCGGGTATGAGAGTGGAAAGGTTCTCCTTATACCGTGGGTCGAGCAGTGTGTACACCCAGTAATCCGTAGTGGCCAGAATGCGTGTAACGCGAGGGTCACGAGAAAGGCATCCTAACATGAAGTCAGCCATGTGTGCCAGGGTACCTGTACACAACACATGGCTGTCCTCACTAGGAAAATCACTTTCAGGATCCTCCTCCTCCTCCTCAGGCCATACACGCTGAAAGGATGACAGGCAAGCAGCATGGGTACCCTCAGCAGTGGGCCAAGCTGTCTCTTCCCCCTCCTTCTCATCCTCCTCCCCCTCCTCCTCCTCCTCCTCAACGCGCTGAGATATAGTCAGGAGGGTGCTCTGACTATCCAGCGACATACTGTCTTCCCCTGCCTCTGTTTCTGAGCGCAAAGCGTCTGCCTTTATGCTTTGCAGGGAACTTCTCAAGAGGCATAGCAGAGGAATGGTGACGCTAATGATTGCAGCATCGCCGCTCACCACCTGGGTAGACTCCTCAAAGTTTCCAAGGACCTGGTAGATGTCTACCAACCAGGCCCACTCTTCTGTAAAGAATTGAGGAGGCTGACTCCCACTGCGCCGCCCATGTTGGAGTTGGTATTCCACTATAGCTCTATGCTGCTCATAGAGCCTGGCCAACATGTGGAGCGTAGAGTTCCACCGTGTGGGCACGTCGCACAGCAGTCGGTGCACTGGCAGATGAAACCGATGTTGCAGGGTGCGCAGGGTGGCAGCGTCTGTGTGGGACTTGCGGAAATGTGCGCTGACCCGGCGCACCTTTCCGAGCAGGTCTGACAAGCATGGGTAGCTTTTCAGAAAGCGCTGAACCACCAAATTAAAGACGTGGGCCAGGCATGGCACGTGCGTGAGGCTGCCGAGCTGCAGAGCCACCACCAGGTTACGGCCGTTGTCACACACGACCATGCCCGGTTGGAGGCTCAGCGGCGCAAGCCAGCGGTCGGTCTGCTCTGTCAGACCCTGCAGCAGTTCGTGGGCCGTGTGCCTCTTCTCTCCTAAGCTGAGTAGTTTCAGCACGGCCTGCTTACGCTTGCCCACCGCTGTGCTGCCGTGCCGCGTGACACCGACTGCTGGCGACGTGCTGCTGCTGACACGTCTTGATTGCGAGACAGAGGTTGCGTAGGAGGAGGAGGGTGGTTTAGTGGAGGAAGCATACACCGCCGCAGATACCACCACCGAGCTGGGGCCCGCAATTCTGGGGGTGGGTAGGACGTGAGAGGTCCCAGGCTCTGACTCTGTCCCAGCCTCCACTAAATTCACCCAATGTGCCGTCAGGGAGATATAGTGGCCCTGCCCGCCTGTGCTTGTCCACGTGTCCATTGTTAAGTGGACCTTGGCAGTAACCGCGGTGGTGAGGGCGCGTACAATGTTGCGGGAGACGTGGTCGTGCAGGGCTGGGACGGCACATCGGGAAAAGTAGTGGCGACTGGGAACTGAGTAGTGCGGGGCCGCCGCCGCCATCATACCTTTGAAAGCCTCCATTTCCACAACCCTATATGGCAGCATCTCCAGGCTGATAAATTTGGCTATGTGCACGTTTAACGCTTAAGCGTGCGGGTGCGTGACGGCGTACTTGCGCTTGCGCTCCAACACTTGCGCTAGCGACGGCTGGACGGTGCGCTGAGAGACATTGGTGGATGGGGCCGAGGTCAGCGGAGTTGAGGGTGTGGGTGCAGGCCAGGAGACGGTAGTGCCTGTGTCCTGAGAGGGGGGTTGGATCTCAGTGGCGGGTTGGGGCACAGGGGGAGAGGCAGCGGTGCAAACCGGAGGCGGTGAACGGCCTTCGTCCCACCTTGTGGGGTGCTTGGCCATCATATGTCTGCGCATGCTGGTGGTGGTGAGGCTGGTGGTGGTGGCTCCCCGGCTGATCTTGGCGCGACAAAGGTTGCACACCACTGTTCGTTGGTCGTCTGCACTCTCAGTGAAAAACTGCCAGACCTTTGAGCACCTCGGCCTCTGCAGGGTGGCATGGCGCGAGGGGGCGCTTTGGGAAACAGTTGGTGGATTATTTGGTCAGGCCCTGCCTCTACCCCTGGCCACCGCACTGCCTCTTCCAACCTGCCCTGCTGCTGCACTTGCCTCTCCCTCTGAAGACCTGTCCTCAGTAGGCGTAGCAAACCAGGTGGGGTCAGTCACCTCATCGTCCTGCTGCTCTTCCTCCGAATCCTCTGTGCGCTCCTCCCTCAGACTTACTCCAATTACTACTACCTGAGGGATAGACAACTGTGTCTCATCGTCATCGTCCTCCTCACCCACTGAAAGCTCTTGAGACAGTTGCCGGAAGTCCCCAGCCTCATCCCCCGGACCCCGGGAACTTTCCAAAGGTTGGGCATCGGTCACGACAAACTCCTCCAGTGGGAGAGGATTCGGAACCATTGCTGCCCATTCTGGGCAGGGGCCCGAGCACAGTTCCTGGGAGTCTGCCTGCTCCTCAGAATGTGTCATTGTAATGGAGTGAGGAGGCTGGGAGGAAGGAGGAGCAGCAGCCAGAGGATTCAGAGTTGCAGCAGTGGACGGCGCAGAATTCTGGGTGGTCGATAGATTGCTGGATGCACTTTCTGCCATCCACGACAGGACCTGCTCACACTGCTCATTTTCTAATAATGGTCTACCGCGTGGACCCATTAATTGTGAGATGAATGTGGGGACGCCAGAAACGTGCCTCTCTCCTAATCCCGCAGCAGTCGGCTGCGATACACCTGGATCAGGAGCTCGGCCTGTGCCCACACCCTGACTTGGGCCTCCGCGTCCTCGCCCGCGTCCACGTCCTCTAGGCCTACCCCTCAGCATGCTGTATTACCAGTAGTGCAGAAACAGAACGCTGTAATTAAATGTGCCGCTTATTGGCTTATGGTTGGAGGCTGACTTCGCTTACGGAACGCACAGCAGAGGCAGGAAAGAATTTTGCGCAAGCCTGCTGTAACACTTAGCTGGCTGCGTATGAATTAGGACAACTACCCCCAGCAGAGACGCAGTACAGTCAGGACGGTCACAGGCAGCCCAAATAGATTTTTTTCCCCAAATTTTTTTGGAAAAGCCCACTGCCTATATAGACTGGATATGTCTTTCACTGTCCCTGCCTCACCACCACTACTGGCCGTGGACTATGTAAAATTACTGCAGACTGTTTCACTCTGGACAGGATGACAGCGGTGATGTAAGAGGCAACGCAGAGGCAGGAAAGAATTTTGCGCAAGCCTGCTGTAACACTTAGCTGGCTGCGTATGAATTAGGACAACTACCCCCAGCAGAGACGCAGTACAGTCAGGACGGTCACAGGTAGCCCAAATAGATTTTTTTTCCCACATTTTTTTGGAAAAGCCCACTGCGTATATAGACTGGATATGTCTTTCACTGTCCCTGCCTCACCACCACTACTGGCCGTGGACTATGTAAAATTACTGCAGGACGCAATGCTCTGCACGGCCGATATACAAAAAAAAAAGTGCAACACTGCAAAAAGCAGCCTCAACAGTACTGCACACGGTCAGATGTGGCCCTAAGAAGGACCGTTGGGGTTCTTGAAGCCTAAAATAACTCCTAACGCTCTCCCTATAGCAGCTCCGGCATCAGCAGCACTTTCCCTGATCTCTGTCAGAATGCATCTGTGGTGAGCCGCGGGAGGGGCCGATTTATATACTCGGGTGACACCTGATCTCGCCAGCCACTCACTGCAGGGGGGTGGTATAGGGCTTGAACGTCGTAGGGGGAAGTTGTAATGCCTTCCCTGTCTTTCTATTGGCCAGAAAAGCGCGCTAACGTCTCAGAGATGAAAGTGAAAGTAACTCGAACATCGCGTGGTGCTCGCCTCTAGTAACGAGCATCTCGAACACGCTAATACTCAAACGAGTATCAAGCTCGGACGAGTACGTTCGCTCATCTCTATTTATAATATAACTATAATTTGTTACTTACATTCATACTAGCAGAAAATGGCTGATTTCAAGTAATGTTAGCACCATATGTTACCCCCATTAATATGTGTAGTAGGCTTCTATCTATCAGAGGCATAGCTCGGTTCTGGGTCCTGGCACAAAATCAAGACTCCTTGCCAGTATGCATCAGGTCACCTTGGAGTGGTGCAGCCTTGCCTAATATCACTGCTTGTTAATTTCCAGACTTTATCATGAACTTGAGTGATTCTCTTTATATTCTGGAAGTGGGTTAGATTTTGTTCATTTTCAAGGAGACACAAATAGAATCTTACAGATTTTTTAATCCCTTACAAATGTATGCTTTGGTGATGAAACTGTAATATGCCTAGTCTCTGAGGTTTTCACCAGTATGCTATGAATGTATGTCTGTCATCTTGCATGCTCTTATTGTTCACATACACTATATATGTAATCTACTCGTTATATGCATCGGTTTGTAGGTTGGCTTTATATACTTGCATCCCTGATTTGTAACCCTTTGTTATCCTACTTGTCCCACCAGGACATAACACACCAGCTATTGAGCAATGCTGAAATTTTGCACAGTGTTTTGGGTGGGAGGTATATTTTAATGATTATAATCATTTTTAATTCTTCTCATCTCTCTTAGATGAGAGTCTCAAGAAAAAGAGAAAGTATTGGCAAAAACACAGAAGTAGTGGTAGTCTACTGAAATGCCTGTAGTCAGTTGGACAGGGGAGATCATCACTGACTGATCCCACTGGAGGACTGGGACACGGTGGTGGCGATCACTACTGATAGAAACGCTTCATTGTGGGTTTTTTTTTAAATTTACAAATACTTACTAGTACAATTTATGTAGGCACTCATGGGGGCATTTTTGGTGTAATGGAAGTGTACTCAACATTTGATGGTAGGTGCTAGGGTTTATTGCTGGGATCTGTTGTACTACATAGGTTTTTATCAGCATAGCATGGTGTTGCTTGAGTTGGCTGGGTGTGGATTGCGCCAGCCAGCCAATCCCCCAGGTCTGCTGCTCATATATATCAGCTCCTCTGCTAAAGGCTGCTGACCTTTTCTCTGTTTGTTCAGTATGTTCAGTATGAACAGTGTCATGCTCCTGCATGCCTGTGCAGCTCTCAGTATGTGAACTGTGCCTTGCTGTGGGTCCTTTATCATCTAGAACGAGGTAGGTCCCTAGGTTCCAGCATGGGGTCATCGCAGGTTTACTAGGGTTAGTTGTCTCGTTTATGTAGAGATCCGCGAGACAATGAGGACCCTTGAAGTGAGCTTGCGGGCTTCAGTATCTTGGCCAAAATATGAACTAATACCTCGTGTTGTATCTATTCCATTAGTTTATATATACGGATATGCTTGGTGTGTGTCCCGAGCATTTATCAGCCATTGGTTTGTGTCTTTCTGTAAAAAAATATAAAGGCCGATCCGCAGTTCTGCTGTTCATTCTGGTTTTGCCAGTTCGTGAGTGTGAATGGCATAACATTTATGTCTGTTTCTCAGTCATGTCTGTGAGTTTTGAGTCTAGTCTGCAGTACTGCGGCTCAGTCTGCACTTGCCTGCTGGCGAGTTTTGTGTCCAGTTCGAAGTTCCGCAGTTCACGTGCCGGTAAGACTCTGCAGTGTGTTTATGTTCCAGAATTACGTTACAGAATATACATGTACACAGATAAGGAGATTTTTGATCATGTCCCTGTTTGCCACGTCAGTAAGGCTTATGCATTAAAACACATTCTACTTTGTGAAGTCTACCTAAAAATGTTTTTTAAAAGTTGGCAACTGTGAGTTCTCGGTTGTGGTGTGCATACCACAATTAGGAAGTGGAACTAGGGTGGCATCTCTACATCAACATGGTCCACGTGGTCGCACCTGGGGTGCTGTGGAATGCCTCTTTCCTATCACTGTAGAATGTCCTTTTTGTGTTGTCTGTCGGAAATCTCTGTGGGTTGTTCATTGGGAATCCCTCGGTGTACCCTACCACTGCAGAAGTTCCCTAGGTAGTTGTATATCAGGAATCCCTCAGTGTTTTATGTTCCCCTCCTCTCTTCTCTGCTTCAATGTCTCCTGTGGTATTAGGACTGATTAGCCAACAGTGAGGTGTTTATCCTAGCTGGCCAATCAACCATAACTGATGTGTATTTATTCCAGCTCCGCCTCGGCATGAGTGCCGGTTATTCTGCTGTGTGCATGCATGCTGTTCCGATGTTTGTCTGGTGTTTTCTATCTTTGGTCTAAGCCCTATCTTGTTGGAGCCAGCCGTTCAGTGGTGATTAGACACCTGAGTCCTATCATGTTTGTTTCACCCGTCCAATAGTGGTAGAACACCTGAGTCTCATCTTGTCTGCTTCCTCCATCTGATGGCAGTTAGACATCTGAGGTATATGTCCCTTCTGAATCCCCTCTGTTGGTTTGTGTGCAGATGCCTGAATCCCCTCCGTCCCTTAGATGCCTGAACTGTGTTCTGTTTGTTGTCTGGTGTGGCTGTTGTCTTCTGTCTGTTATGTGCTTTTGCCATTTCCATCTACTGCACCTATCTTCATACAGGGACAGTGTAGGCTCCCTAGGTACAAGACATGTAACCGTCCCTATTGGGATGACTACCCTGCTTTTAGGCAGGGTCCCTTAAGCCAATGTTGGTTAGGGATAGTATTCCTATTCCTATCTTTTGCATTATCCCTTGCTTGGTGTTGTTTTACAAGTATGTATTTGGTCCATTATGGACATTATTATGTCATAGTTTGACGTGTTAGTGACATTGTGGTCAATGTAATAATCTTATACTCCAATTTTGGTATTTGGGGATGTAGAGTACAGGACACTTTGTTATAGTCTTTTCGTACATAATCTTTGATTTAAAAAATCATATTGTACTGTATATTTGTGATGTACCTTTTTCTGTATATTGCACATCGTTATAATACTGAACTGGCAGAGTTTTCAATGAGCCCATGATCTAACCACTATTAATTACGTGTGTGTTGCATGGCCGCGGGATACGTGGTGAATGGAGTCAATGAAAGTAAAGAGATTTTTATCAATCCACGCACATGTGCGTATGTACACTGCGTGTCATTACGAGTGAGAAAAAAATCGCAGCATGCACCATTTTAATCACGTATTACGTACTTATTGATCTCTCTGGGTGCGTGCAAAATGCATGTTGCTAGGAGACATGCAATGAAGTGGTTAAAAAGCAAGAAGAAGTTGGGGCATTTTTTTGGGCGCATATTGAAACGCGGTGCATACACAGTATATACTCAGCCATAGACACGCAAAAAAATGCATACACAATCATACGCAGGGAAAAAGAGATTCAATTTGCAGGGTTACGCAGTTAATTACATGCAGCGTTTTACGCATACGCCTGTGGACATGAGGCCTAAGAGTGCCACAGCTCAAAACATAGAAGAGAATTGTTGCTTCTTTATGCTACAAATCCACTAAAGTTGTTTTAGTCAAGGACCAGGAGAGTACTGAATGTTTTTGAAATCACGCTTTAATTCGTAGAGGCCGTTCAGTTTATTCTGTGCGCCAGGAATGAAGGCTCCAGCCAGGTGGTAACCAAGCATATTTGGAGCAAGTACAAACTGGCTTTTTACTGTTGTGTCCAACATGTTATTATTGTCTTTTCAGAATTTTTGATTAAAAATATTATTTTGTATATTTGTGGTGTACAATCGATGTACAGCGAGCTTCACTGGAAGCTCCTAATTTGTGTAGAACTGTACTCATTTTGAGGAGTCTTGGGTTTACTAATGGCTCATGTCCCGTTTTCCGCAACAGATATATTGTTTGTCAGGGGGGCAGCACCCACTGGCATGAAATTCTGGAGAAGGTGGAGCTCACTTATCAAAGCTGCGTGTGGACTGCTGCGAAATCTAGGCCAACATCAGGAATTGTTGGACATCATGTGTGTGTTTACAGACAAAGCATGGTTCCATATGTGTGACCACGTGAATAGCCAAAACGCATAGATTTGGGCCACAGCTAACCTGCATGAAATCCATAAAATACTATTGCATCCCATAAAAGTCGGTCATCGGCACTATTTTCTTCAATGACACCTTCAACACTGAACGTTACCTGACTGAATGTTATAGACTTCATGAACCAGATGGATGATGATTAAATGTAGAATGGTTATTGATGGCAAGATGAGGCAAATTGTTACATGTCCAAACAGAGTATGGTGGAAATTAATTCTTTCTCCAAGGACTCAGGAGGGCAGACGTGCACCAACTCAACATGCAGGTAGCAAACTGCCAAATGAGGGAGCTAATTACACCTGTGAGGGACACCTGATAAAACAGCCTCTCACACAACCTCCTAATATAGATGGGGGTGGCTGCTTGGTGTATATTCCCACACAGAGTAGATACAAAGTGCCAGACCATTTTGATACATGTAGTGCATCCTATTAATGACACCATAATAGTTCGGCGGGTAGTGTATTAGTGTAGGGACTCACAACACGCCAGGAGCCTTGACGTGGCATGTGAGCTCATGTATTTTGGCCAAAATCCAACTAATACATTGCAATTATTATATATTATTCACATGCAGTGTGGCTTTTAAATGCCTGGGGGAGCCCATGGTGGCAGTACCAATCAGGTTCACTTATTGAGGTGCAGGGAAACCCGTCGAACTATTGTGTCAATAATAGGTTGCTGGTCTGTATAGTGCGCTACATGTATCAGAATGGTCCGGCACTTTGTATCTACTCTGTGTGGAAGTATACACCAAGCAGCCACCCCCCTCTATATTAGGAGCTTTCTCCAAGAACACAATCATGTCTGTGACCAAGGAGATTACTGGACCTTATACCAGCAGACTTTTTCCTGTGGGACTACTTAAAGGGTAAAGTGTTCACCAATAAACCCTGCCCTGTGTGCACTGAAGAATAACATTAGATGGGAAATTGATGCAATCAATGGCATGATGCAGCGCACTTTGAAAGCATCCTATAGAAATGTTGTGGAAGGACCTGAAGTGAGCAGTTCATGGGAGGAAACCCACCGACATCACAAAGTTGAAGCTGTTTTGTATGGAGGAATGCGTTAAAATTATTCCAAGCCAATGTGCAGGACTAATCAACAATTATCAGAAACATTTGGATTCAGTTATTGCAGCACAACGGATGCTGAAAGCAAAGGTTCACATACTTTTGTCACTCACGGATATGTGATATTGGATCAATTTTCTCAGTGAATGAATGATGAAGTCTAATATTTTCGACTTGTTTACTTGATTTCGTTCTGTTTATCTACTTTTAGGACTTGTGCAAAAATTTGATTTACTTTTAGGTCAAGTAGAAGCAGAAATATTGAAAATTCTAAAGGGTTCACATACTTTCAAGCACCACTGTAAGCTCTAACAAATGACTAAAGTCATTGGATGATTGTGCATATCATATGAGCAGCTGCACAGGGGCCTTGCAGGTAAGGGGGCACATTATCCTCATTAAGATGATTGCGGGTTGCAATTCAACCATTTGCAATGCCTGTGGCTATAATCCTTGTCAAGATGAGAGCTAAAATGTAAGGAAATCTAAAAAGGATGTGTGAATGTTAACTAAAGGAGCATAACAAAAAGTTGCTCATGATTCTTCACAATGGTTATCCTAATTTGCAGAATGTGAGGTTAAGGCCTCTTTCACACGGCCGCTAGGGGTTTCCACGTGCGCCCGCCAACACTGTAAAAACGCATGAATGGGTGCACAAACCTAATATTTGTGCGCCTGTTCAGACGGCCCAGGCCCAGCACATATACGGTGAGGTCGCAATGCCGTTGGGCAGGGAGAGACAGCTTTGCTAAGCTGTTTTCCCCCTTCCCTCCCCCTCACTGGCTCACCTCCTCTTTCCTGTTTGCAATGGGAGGGGGCGGAGCTAAGCTCCCTCCACAGACAGCAATGGGAGGGGCGGAGCTTAGCTCCACCTCTGTTTCGCCCCCTCCCATTGCAAACAGCCGGTAGGAAGGAGAGAGGAAAAAAAAAGGGGGAGGGTGTTTAGCAGTCATAATGCTTAACTCCCTCCCACCTCCCTTCTCTGTCATAGGCTCCCATAGGAGTCTATTCAGCCACCGACGTATTCCGGGCAGAAAGATAGTTCCAGGACAATTCTTCCTGTCCAACGTAAATGCGCCTGGTGCTATATTGGCTGGCCGGGTGCTTTTACACTGCGGGAATACGTCTGTATGATCTGATGCATTGGAATCCAATGCATCAGGTGGTAGCGTATATCGGCTGGCCGTGAAAACAGTGGCCGATATACACTCGCGTGAATAAGCCCTAAGATCACTGAATCGCGGCCGAAAATCGCATGAACAAGTGGCAGCTGCAACCAAGTCGCGGCTGCAACTCCCACTTTCCCACCCATTCAGACGGCTGGGTGAAATTCAGCTCTGCTAAACTCACTCCCCCTTCCCTCCCCTCTCCGTCGCTTTCCGACTGCCAGCAAGCCAAAGTAATAGGGCTGGAGCTTAGCAGAACTAGCCGTTCCAAACTCCCTCCGCCTCCCTCCCTAGCCTATGGGAGCTGCTAGCAAGGGGAAGGAGAGGGACTTTAGCAATGCGAGCCACTACTAAACTGCTTCCCCCTTCCCTTTTCTGACAGTTCTCATAGGCTCCCATAGGAGTCTATGGGAACGGCCGGCATATTCCCACAAAAGATGAGACAAGTCCTATCTTTTCCGGCATCACGTAAATAGCGTGTGCGCTATCTTTTCCGGCCAGCCAATTTTTACGCACCGGAAAATCGCCCATCTGAACAAATGCAAAATAGCTACAATCAAACACTCGTGTTAAACTAACCTTAGATTGTGGCCCGATTTGGGATCTACAGTTGAGTATTAGGTACATCCAGATGGCTGTCCATACATGTGATGAATGCACAGTGGGATAACTGTTTATAACTGGCAATATAGGGGGTGGCTGTCACAGTGACAGCTGCTACTTCATCTGCAAAGAGGCCCCAGTAACCCTCCAGGGATATATTAGCACTATATGAAAAAAACCACGGTGTGATCAAAGGGATCAATAATAGTTGTGATAGTTGTTAAAAAGAATTATTTACCTGCTGAGAACATTCCCCGTTTAAACAGCATGACGGCCATCCATGAAAGCATTTCTTTACAGTTATTGTTTAGGGAGAGCTCAAATACAGATGTCAGAGGTCTTCTATGATATGAAATATAGGGCTGAATTAACCTGGAACCCACCATATCTCAATGCTAAGTAGACATTAAGCAACTCAATGTATGCAGGCGTTCAACCGCCAGTAGTTCACGGAATTGTAGGGCACAATCTTTATATATATGGCATAGAGTCCGCCCTACCAAAATCTAGTTGGTGAGGTAATCATAGACATTGGCTTCACCATTATCAATGCTTGCTTGAGTGGTAGATGTGTACACACCGTCAGAGGTATTCGTTATTTGCTTGCTGCAGGGGTAGTGGAACTCGTTCTTTCTAGAACTAGAAATCATGGATTGACTAGTCCCTAAGGCCATTGGAAATGTCTCTTGTATAGTTCCCTAACCATGGTGGTAACTACAGAACTTGTGTTAATCAAGCAGCTTACTTAAGAGTGCTCATTCAACTGATCTTGTACCATCAAGATCTTGCTTGGTGTCCTATAGTACTGTTAATTGTCACCCACAGGGTCAGGAGACCCTGGTTGACAATGGAAAGGGATTGCACCTGTTTCTGGGCTAGACTCCTCTTGGCTGAGAGACCTTGTAGCTAGGTGGTATTCACTTGGTGTCAGTGCCGTTTTGCTCCTACCCATTCTGTCAGCAATCTCATTCCTGTCCTCTGGGCTCCCCACACAGTTACCTCCACTGGGTGTGGACATGGGCTCAACAAGAACCATACCAGTAGGACAAGTGTTGTTCATCTTCTGCATTTAGAAGCACCTTTGACCACCTCTGACCGTGTGACACCTGGAATTTTGTTCACATGGCCCACTGAACCTCCTCCACAGACAGAGCCTTGGCACACAGGCCTGCTATGAATTGGTCGTTGAACAGTCCATCTGGGTTGTGGGCCATGATACATCCCTAAGGGTCTTGACTTTGTAGCCTCTGCCAGAGTTGCTGTAGCCTCACCACAAACTGTTGCAGTATCACTTTGCCTCCCTGGCTGTGGCTAGAGATGTCTTTCTGGAGCCCCGACAGGAAAACCTGGTCTCTATATACCATCTATAGGCTCACTATGATACCCTTCAGAGAAGCTTGATGTTTGATACACAATACTGTCACTGCTTTAAGGCATCTCCCTCTAGGAGGCTCAGGTCTAAGTCAACTTGGCTCAGTTGCGTCCTGTGACACAGAACAGTGGATATTGGTCTTCAGTCTTTTAGCCTATTCCTCCAGCATATAGTTGCTGCAGTCATACTTTGGCAGGCACCAGCCTAAAGGGTACTATTATCTTTTTCCGTTATCCTCAGCTGATTCTTGAGGTTAAATTTTACCGACTTTGCCAATGTCGAATTTACGTGTGGCCTTTGACCCTTACTTCCACTTGAGAATGTGCAGTAATAAAGCCGGATATGCAGCAATAAACTTAATAACTACTCTATGGGAGGCACAGAACTTAATAGTTGCAATCACAATAGGTACAGGCATGGTGGTAACAAAGTCTTTAATGCTACAGAACTTGATGGCAACTATTAGCTACAAACAGTTTTTTAGCAGAGTGCACAGCTCTCTCTTTATGAGGGCACAGAACATTGTGGTTACAGTCTCTGGTACTTTTGATGAGAACACTACTGAGGTTTCTCCAGGATTTACCTACGCCACAGTACAGTCTTTCCAGGTAGCAGTCTAGAACTGTGACATATCCAAAGACCTTCCATGTGGAGATTTCTCCTGATGCCAGCAGTACTGTGCAAAGCCATGATCAACACTATTCAAGAGGCCAGGGCAGCCAATGGCCACCCAGAGAATCCAGGGGTCTACGGCTGATGCTTTTCATCAGCAAGAACGAACAATGCAATGATATAAAGCATCAATATAATGCCACTCAGTGCTGGCAGTCCTCATGGTTAACATCATCACTATCAACTTTAAAGGACCGGTACCTGCAAATGAAGTGTGGGCAAAACAGTAAAATAACAACGTAACACAATTGTTCATTTAACTCCATGGGTATAATAACAGTTCAGATGCATACTTTGTAAGGGGGTGCAGTATAAGTTGTAAGTGATTCATCTCAACCACATTGCTCCTTTAACTAATACACATTACGTCCCCCAATCATCAGGATGTAGTCAAAAAGTCTGATCCAGCGCTATATATCAATATTGGTGTTCTATAGTGAAATAACAATAGTATACTTGAATAGAAAGGCATGGAGGCGCTACATGATGGTATAGTGCACAGGCCCCTGGGGGCTTTGAAAGGTAGATTTCAATTTTGCGTTGTGGCCCCTGTAAGAGAGCGTAAAACCCAATTACAGAGTTGAAGAGGAGCATGCGAGAATCAGAAATACACTTTCTGCATCTCTCTGAGTCCTGTGGGACCCAGCTATGATTGAAGTAATGAAAGTATATTTGCAGTGGCCTCCTTCTGTAACGATCGTCCAGGAAGTCATCCACTGGTGTCTGCAGAAGATTCGTGAAAATCATGCAAGTTTTATGCATTGCAAGATGCACAAAACTTGCACGAAAATACAAGCCATTTTTTGCAATGGGTGCATGTACATGGACGATTTTTCTCTCACAGCCAAGCTATGAGATAGAAGTCTCGCAGTATGTTCTATTCTCGTACAAGAATGTCCCACATTTGCACAGCACACAGATGGGGTGTCCATTTGCTGCACAATACGAGTTGCACCCAAGAATGTCGGACGCGACTTGCTGTTGCCACTGTATGAATGCATCCCAAGCTAACTGCACGCGGCTGAGTGCGATATCAGGCCAGGAAACTCAGCCTGATATCGCAGTCGGCAATATGCTTTTTACCCATGGATGCAAGGTGATCTCCAGGCAAAAAGATTCACGTGCAATAGAGGATCCGAAGTGTTCCCCATTTATTTCAATAGGAGAGCTCAAATCGCACTCGCTTGCACATCACACAGCATACGAGAGCCATACAATGTATTTAAAGGGGTTTTCCAGGGAGAATACTACTGATGACCTATCCTCAGGATAGGTCATCAATGGTTGGTCAGCTAGGGGCCGTAGTTTGGGACCCTGACCGATCAGCTCAGCGGACGCATGCTGTCAGCGCCGCAATAACACAGGTCGGAGTGGAAGCAGTGGAAGTCTCCATCCGGACCTTTGTGTAGTGGCCAATGCTTGTATCTGAGGGCACGGCTCTCATTGAAATCAACGTGACTTCAGCTACGACCTATGTGTATTTGTAGTGCTGATAGCCTGCGCGAGCGCAGCTGATTGGTTGGGGTCCCGAGCGACGGACTCCGGCCGATCAACTTGATGACCTATCCTGAGGATAGGTCATCAGTAGTATTCTCCCTGGAAAACCCCCTTAAGGTCCCATTTAAATCAATTTGTGCCAAGGAAGGCAAAGAAAGTAGAGCATGCAACGATTTTTTTCCCTCGCAGCATTGCTTTGAGGGAAAACATCGCTCTTGAGTATGACTCCATTCAAAAGAATGGAGTTCATATTTGTGCAGGTTTTGTGAGTCTTGCAACTCACAAAACTCGTGCAAGATTAGCGCTTGTGTGAAAACATCCTTGTATAAACAGTCTGACTTTGGCGTGAAGGAATGCTGCCTTCCAATAGGTGGCACTGTGGAGGTATTATTCCATCTCCCTTATTTGCATATTACCCAGTGGAGCATTAATTGGCCTTTTGAGTCTCCTCACTCACCATCTAGGTACTCTCCCTAAGGAGAAAAGATAGCATTTCTGACCACCGGCCTTAGAGAGATGCGGAAAGCAGATATCTGCTTCTCACATGCTACTCTTCAACTTTTCAATTGGGTTTTACTCTTTATCTCTTACAGGGGCCACAATACAAAATTAAAACCCATGTTCCAGGGCCCCCAGCGTGCGCCATACCATCATGTAGCGCATCCATGCCTTCCTATTCAAGTACACTATTGTTATTTCAGTATAGGACACCAGCATTTAGATATAGCCCTGGATTCTTGAATACTCCCTGTATTTTAATGCCAATGGTGGCTCCTTACAGATTTAACTCCCGGTGCTAATGGCAGATAGACTTCTCCAGCTTTACAGAATAGGCTGGATTTCCAGTGTCACTGCATCTAAATGACAATATAAAAGCCCTTCCTCTGTGTTTCTGCAGTGTCCTCTCAAGATATAGGTTTCTGGAGCATCATCCACACTCAAGGGAGAAGAGATATGCCTCCAGAATACATGATCAAGTGATTGCTTCTCAAGGGATGTGGAGGAGACAGGAAATATGAGGGAGAAAGATCAAAGTGAAAGGGAAGACAGAAGGGAGGGGCGTAGAGAGGGAATATATATTATATGTTATGTATATTAGAGCCAGCACGCCACAAGGCAATACATATGTATTAATGTATTTAAACCTTTGCTTTCATTTGTATATCACCCTGGAATTAACGGCACTTTAACATAAATATTAATAATAAATAATATTAATAATTAATATGTGTCTGTATATGTAATGCAAAACTTTAAGTACACAGCGACAAATTCTGATTGCTATGCCTTGCAACATGTATCAGATCTGCTTATAATACCTTCTCGATGGTTCATTGCTTCTACTACATGACCTGCATTCATGTGCTATTAAGACACAATTGTCAGATCACCATGTCCATGGCCACTTTAAGTGATAATTGGCTCATTCAGTGATCCACATGAAAGCAATGTTAGCAAATCAATTTGCATGTTTAAACATCTGGAGCCTACAAATCTCTGTTGCGTTCAGATGACCAGCTGTATAGACCACAGGTCAACCCCATGCCAATGCAAATCAATCATGCATAGTCTTCTGACATTTAGTGATGACTTGTAGAGCCGGAAAGCAAGGTAGTGTATATTGGCATCAGCTTTTTTCATCCAAATGCCTGGGTCTATGGCATGATATGAGTCAACTGTGACTCAATAATGCCTAAGCCTTTATCTAAAGCTCCTTTCTAGACATAGCGAGAAGTGCCCAATTCTCGTTTGCCGGAGTGATGTCATCACCAGCTCGTTGGCGCTCATGCAGCCTGTTTTGAGGGAGTTCTTGGGATAAATTGTGAATGCAGGCAGAAACTGTCAATTGAAAGTTGCTAATTACTTCTCTTACAAGCATATTCATTCAGGTTTCCTTAATCCAAGAGATCAGAATTGATTCATGAGTCGGAGGAAGTGCCTGGGAATTATGACCTGTTGCAAATGTAAATACTCAACATGTAGAAGTTTCCACCCTCCAAACTCTATGATGAGATACTTCATGACATCTGATCACCTTGATCAATGTGGACACCTGTCAGGTCTGTCCAAGGTAGAACTACAAGATGGTACAGTCTGTCTAGCGGAAGCCTCGGGAATTTGTCAGATCCCGCATTATGCAGAATGGTCATTAGAAAAGAAGTCTGAAGACCTCGTGATGGACCTCGAAACTGTCCACTGTATCTGCTATTAGAATAAAGATATATGTGAATATGATTAACTGTTATCTGCAGAGATGTGGATAGGCACCCGGCTAATGAAGGAGTTAGTTGAATAGATGAAAGCTAAACTAATACTGTGTAATGGCTTGTGCCTAATCCAGGACATTGCAAAACTAAAAAAAAAAAAAGGTTCTTAAAATGACGGGGATGGAAAAGCCTTAAAAATGTGGTCAAGCCTTCCAGAAGATATGGGTACCTCTAGATGACTTTAGTTCTTTTGGGGATTCTTATACATCTATTACATTTAGCATGCCCTAAAATGAGTCAATTGAAGACTATTCTATCCTACATCTACAGGACCTCCCGTTAATCTAGTAAACCTCGTAGATGAATAAGTGCAACATTCAAACTTTCCGTAAGATTAATTTTTAGTTGCGTAGCCTATTTTGGCGTCACGTAAGATAGTAACCACCAGATATATCCAGCATGTTCGATCTATTTTGAAGAATGCTTCGGATGGCTGTCATCATGAATGGTTGCCGTTGTCCAAAATTTCATCGGATTGTCAATTTCGTCAGCATTCATGTAATGGGTATGGGCACCTTAAGAGCTGATGAACCAGACAGAGATGCAGGGAATTCCCATATACAGTATCTCCCTGTGATGCCCATTCCCTGTCATCCAGTCTCCACACAGCTCACTCCGTCATTCTCTCCTGCATGTTTTTCTTCTGCTTTTATTCCATTGCCCCCTCCTTCTCCCCTTCCAGTGTCTCTATTTCTCCCCCATCGCTCTCTCTTCTCTCTCTGCCCCCCCCACCTGCTCTCGCCCTCCCTCCCGCCTGTACATGGGGATGTGAGTGTGCGCGCTGAAGGATCTCTGCACTGCAGCCTCCTCCTCCTCCTCCTCTCTCTTTCTCCCTCTATCACACACTGAGCATCGCTGCAGTATTAGGCATCAGTCCCTGGAAAGGAAGAAAAGGAGCCTGAGAAAGAGACTGGGAGAGGAAGCAGCACAGGAGAGAGAGACAGGATGCTCAACAACCTGACTGAGTGTGAGGAGGGAGAGGGGGGTACCAGTCAAGGTAAGTGCTGGAATCCGGCAAAGAGAGAGGTGGGGGGAGCTAATTCTCCGCAGTGCTGCTTCCGAAGTGGGGGGGCGGTAGTGACCAGACTAGTGGGGGGGAGCGGGTCCCCCTTATGTTATGTTCACTTTGGAGCCCATTCATAAAACAGTAAGAGGCCAAGTGCTTTCGGAATAACAAAAAATACTCCCCCCCATCCAAAAAAAAAAGACCGGGGCCTGGAGACATCTTATGCACCCCAAAAATTATTTTAAGTAGCACACACTGTTGCACTTGACACCTAAATCTAGACAACTAACCCTACGCAGACCCTTACGACCCAGACACCTTTGCAGATCCTGGCGACACGCTGCACTTCTGCATTCAACCCCGATCATTTCTGCTGGGAAATGAGCTTCAATCAATTGTAAAGCACTCAATCTTACGTAGTGTATCCTCGGGACGGTGACATACGTCTAGTATATAGGACCAACGAGAAATATTTTTCCCTTTAGCCCTTTAGCAAGAGCGTACCTGTCTACTTTCCCACTAAACACCGTTGCATGATTTAGTCTGCATAATTCTGCCACCTGTACGTAACACAGTGCCCATCATAATGCAAAATCTACTTAGCACTCGTCGCCGCTGCAAACTGACCCATATTATCTCATCAGCGTCTTCAATGCATAAATCTCACAGCGAAAGACTGGTATTCTATATGCTGCCCCTCTGATTTTTTTTAATAACCCCCTTGCACTGGTCCCTTGCCTGCTGAGTATTATAGTCCCTGCTGACCTCTGACACCCCGTTGCACCCGCCCCCCCCCCTTGTGATGACCGTTCTCTCCTTTTGTGATATGATGTCTGGTTACTTTGCACATCCTATGAGACATCTCATCATCTTAAAAGCAGCTTCATTATGTTCATAGCACCAGTGGTGCATCATCTCTCATGTTCACTGCATTTTCCCATCAACCCTGCAATCTCCACCAGTATATATTGCCTTCTAGACTTCCCCTTGTTTGTATTCTCCACTGCTCCTCTGTCTTCTCACATAAACGCTGCATTCCATGTCATTGTAACTGCATCACAAGTCAAGTCATTTTCATACATGCAGAATCATTGGCGCAACTTTTTATATTTCACTGAGCATTTACCCGTCCGCCAGATTTTCGATGGCATGCTGACATCATGTAACATTACTTAAGGGAACAGTATCCCAAAAAAAAAACACGAATGCTATATTTTTATATAGAATGAGACGGATATTTGTGCATTGAAATATTTCTAATCGGTGCTTTTATTTTTCAGCTTTTATTTAAAATGTGCTGAAAATTATGCTAAAAAAATGCAATCCGGAATAAAAGACATTTGAATAGGATCCTACTGTTCAATAATGTCATAGACCGTTCACAGCTGACATATACAAGTCAAGGAGCCCTATATAGTTTGGATCTTGAAGTTGTCTTCAGTGTTACAAGATAACCTTTCACTGATAAAATATTGAGTTTTTGTTTTTTTTTTTTTGCTGCAACATATTTCCCCAGGGTAGAGGATCTACACCCTAAGAGCAGATACGCATATATCATACTGACCTGTAAAATCAATGCTTCTTGGCCCCTCCATAAAATTAACCGAATGCATCAACTCACCTTTGACCTTTGCCTGCTGCCTGATATATTCATAGCATGATTTACTGCCTTGGGAATCTAAGGACTCAATTAATTACATACAGGATATACGTGAAGACGTGATGCAGACTGTCCTTATACAATGTAAACTAAGAGGGGGGTCTTTCTGCAAAATGTGGAAATAGATTTGTAGAACAGTGAAACGGTAAATAGTGCAAAGCAATAACCACTTTTAGGTCAAAACGGTTCTATTAAAGGGGCTGGTTGCTTTAGAAAACCTATTTTGAAACATTATGTTAGGGAATTCTGAGATAAAAGAAGGGGAACCCCAATTTAAGATCCCCAGAGTGGAAAGTGGTTACAATGAGTGTCTCTCCTTCTAGAGGATCTGAGACATTCATTTGTTGCACAAAAAGATACTTTGCTTTTAATAGGTACAGTGTAATACTTATTTTTCCCTGTGGGGGCACTGTAGGATAACTCCACACTTTCAAGTTCTCCTAAAGGTCATAGTTGTTCACTGAGGGTCCAAACAGCAAGACACCATCTAATGAGTTTGTTGTCAATGGACCCTTGTGTTAAGAAGAGCGACTTTTGTCTGTTCACTTAAAGCATTAGGGTCCTTTTACATGGAATGATTATGGTTCAAATTCCCGCTGGATCTTGGGGATTTGAATGATAATCGTTCAGTGTAACCGCTGCCAATGACTGAAGATAAATAATAATTTGCTTGTTTATCGTTCGTCGTTCAATTTTTGCAGGCATACAAATCAAATGATGATCGGCCAGGGTAAACAGGCAGATATGCATCAATAAATAACTGCCTGTTTACTGTGAATGGAGGCGGACAACTAGAAGCGCCTGACAATCGTTCCATGTCCCAATATTGACTATTATCCCTTAGGGCAGCTTCACACAACCATAATTCACTGCGTGCCGCCCACATGATACAGCCGCGTTGCGCTCAGCAAGTACACAGTGACATTGTGTACTTGCTGCCAATCGCCATGCACTATCTTGGCGTGTAAGCGTATGTAATATGTGCCAAAATAGAACATCTTTTTTGCGCTTATGTTGCGCAATATGTGTGAGCAGCAACATTGGAGCCCATAGAAGATTTTTACAGCATATTCCGCACACAGAACCTGCGCACATAATACGCTGTAACCATACATTCATGTGAAGGAGTTCTTATTCACCTGATTGGTGGTGGTCTGACCATGGGACCCCTACCAATCCCAAAAATGAAGGTTCTGTGTTCACTACTGCAGGAGGCACAATGAGCAGGAGTTTCAATGGATCAGTGGCCAAGCTTGGTTGCTGCCACTCCATTTATCTCTATAGGACTGACGGACATACCTGATTATTTTATTTGCCTATCTCCGGTAGTCCCATTGAAATGAATGGAGCGGCAACGCATATTGCTGCGCCACAGCTCCATTCAAGCTGCTCCTCACTGTTGAAGTGCAGTGTGCAGGAAAGGTGAACACAAGACTTCCATTCTTGTAATCGGAAGGGATCCCAATGGTTGGCCCCCCACTGATTAGACTTTTATTACCTATCCAGTGAATAGGTGATAAAAGTCGATTCTGGGAATAAACCTTTTAAACTTCTGCTGTAGTACCATGATTTGCATCATAAAGTATTATAAGATTTCCCCATTTAGCACCTTCCTATGTTTCAAGGCTTTTATTACACTGACTAAGTGTTTCTTTACAGCGCAGGACGTAATGTATTATAACTATAGGGTGACGCTTGACCGCAACCATCTCGGAAATGACACAGTCCATGTAATATTTTGGGCTAATTTATCAATGTGGAATTTGTACCCATTTAGTCACAAATGGAGAAAAAAAACATCAAAACTTTCTATCTACAGATTTGTTGTAGGACTAAACAGGGGTTTGCATACAAGTATGCCTTGTCTGTGTCTTGCAGTGAAGCCTCTTCTGCACCCTCATCCAGAGACTTTATGGGTCAACAATATATCTCAAACCACAGCAATTTTACAACAGGTTTCATTTGATCTCTATTCCTCTATTCATTCGATTTCTTTGACAGAGACGGACTAGATGGAAGTAAAAATCATTCACTAAAGCTGGCCATACAGGGTACTATTGTTCAGCCCAATAAGTCAAATCGGTCGGGTATTGGGCTATGTTAGGAGAGATAACAAGCTTTTTGTCGATCACAAGAGCTTGATATTGCACAAACTTGAACAAATTGGAACGTTTCCATGCGGTAACCTCATCCTAGTCTTTTATAATTGAGAAGAGAAGGATCAGGCACCTGTTGTACAAGTCCCAGTATAGCCGAGGTCCTAGAATCTTCCCATGTAGGGTCTCAAAAGTTAAAAAAAAAACATTATTGGCCAGGCAGGTACTCTATAGTCTATAGATCTGCAATGCCCGGACATGGTCACGCTTGATTAATTATGTAGCAAATACTTCTGATTTTATTATACCATATAATAAACTCCTCCCATAGTGCTTAGTTTTTCTTTTACCATTATAGTAGTACTAATGAAATTGGAACTAAATTCATTGGACCCATTGCAATAGAAAGCCTCTTCGAAAATTGTGCATAGAACTTGGTGTTCTATATTAAAATACAATAGCATACTTGAATAGGAAGGCATGGACACACTATATGATGGTATGGTACACGAGCCCCTGGGGGACCCACGACATGGGTTTCAATTTTGTCTTGTGTTCCCTGTAACAGATAGAGATTAAAGCTCATTTGCAAAGTTGAGCATGTGAGAAGCAGAAATCCACTTTCCACGTCTCTCTAAGTCCTACGGGACCGCTTATGTGACTGAAGTAAGGAAAGCGTACTCAAAGTGGCCTCCTTATATGATAAGGGCAGGTCATTCAGGAAGTTACCCACTGTAGTTTGCAGTACTGATCCGCCTTGAATGAATACAGTTCCAACAACTGTTCCATGCATGTATCGTAGTAGAAGGAGGCCACTGTGTGTATGCTTTGCTTACTCCAGAAACGCTATCTTTTCTCCTTAGGGAGACCACCTAGAGGGTGAGTGAGTGAGGAGACTTGTAAGGCCATTCATGCTCTTCTGGGTATTATGCAAATAAGTGCTACAGAGGTATTGTTCCATCTCCCTTATCTGCATATTACCCAGAGGAGCATGGATGGCCTTATAAGTCTCCTCACTCACTCACCTTCTAGGTGCTCTCCATAAGGAGAAACAGTAGCATTCTTTACCCACATCACAGGCCTATCACTAGCCAAGCCAGAAACCTACTACACTGATGAGGGGCAAACACCCCAAAACAGCTGTCTGTGTATGGATTCTGGCTTGGCTTTCAATTCCCAGTCATTGTTATAAGGCTTGTATAAGGAGTCTAACATTACCTTGCAGGAATGCTGCCTTCCAATAGGTGGCGCTACAGAAGTATTGTTCCATTTCCCTTATTTACTTACTTCAGCAAAATTGAAATCCGTGCTCGTTCCGGTGCCCAGTATGTCTTCAAAGTAGGAGGGATTTGAAGTGTTAGTTCAAGGCAGGTACACGTGGGTCTGGTTGGCTTTCCTACATTAATATAGGGTGGTTGAAAAAAAATGGTGCAAAAAGTAAAGCTAATTTTTGCATACATGAGCTGACATATAGCAACCAGAATCACACGGCAGACGTCAAGTCCGGTAGTCAAGTTCGGCAAAGACGCATCCCAGCATATCCCCTATTATTAATTCCACTGCGGAATGCATTGTTTTAGGTTGTCCAGAGCCAGCAATGGTGCCCACACCGAAAATCTGTGAGGTGCATTAAAAGCTTGAAGTGTTCTTCCATCTTTTCATGTCATTCTGACTGTTTTATGTCGATTCATATAGGAATAAATCAGCTTCACGTTTGCACGGTTCTTTTTAAATCACCCGTTTGATTCAACATTGGGTACAGAGGAAGCGAGCAGGTGAAGTGTTTGTGTATGCATGTGGGTGACTGAATGACCATAGCACTCATCTACATAAATTGTAAGATTTATCATTTGAGTAGAAATGTACTTCATTACATTACCAAAATAAAAACATCATTACTCAATAACCTTTCCCCTCCAACACACCCTACGGATGAATTGTGTTCTCAAATTGAGTTTAGATTAGTTCATTTCTGTCTGAAATCACCTAATGAGAACGTCTATTTAATTGGCTAATCATCATTCCGGGACGTTTCCTTTTTTTAAATTATTTGACTCTTTGCATATTTAATTTAGAAAAATAGAGCATCTTTCTTATTTTAGCATTTTAAATTCTTGTATTATCTCTCACATAGAGAAATGCATATTCGTGTTTTGGAATTATAGAATGGTATTAAATGGCTGTAATTAGGACGTCAGGGGAGAATCTAAAATCTACACAGCAGTGTTTATAGGCGTACATCAACCTTTTAGAACAGGGGTGTAGGAAGAGGTGAGGTGGCATCAGAGCAAAATGGGACCCACTTTTGGTGCTGGTTAATACAACCACTAACCTGAACCATATTGGCCAGGAGGACTTGTCTGCCCTATTTTCCTTCTAAGATCCTTGAGTTAATTGTTCACACCAGAGGTGTAACTTGAAGCTCCTGGCCCCCAATGCAAACCTGTAATGGGGCCCCCAACTATAATGCTTTATTTATAGTACTGGGCTCCCTATATGGAGAAGAGGGGCCTTATGGGCCCCCTAAGGATCCTGGGCCGGGGTGCAACCGCATCCCCTGCACCCTCTATAGTTACGCCCCTGGTTCACACCCTTGTTTAGTAAAGTTGTAGGGGATGCCTGCAAATGTTTCTCGCTACCTACTAAGAGATTCAGGCAAACTGGGTGGATGGGCTAAGTCTATGGTACGTATGCCCTTGCTGCCAATGGTAAAATGACTTTTTTCACTACGGTAGTGGTTGGAGCTTCTATGACTTAGCTGGAGAGCATTTGAAATAGTCTTTATCATAACTTTTGTGCATTGATAATTTATAAATCTCACACATATCATCAAGTTTGTTAACTGTGTGCTTTGAAGGGGTATTTTTTAAAATTGACATTAATCACCTATCCATACGATAGGTGATAAAAGTCTGATCGGTAGGGTCCCATCGCCGCAACCCCCACTGATCTCGACAACGGGGGTCTCGTGTCCTCCACTTCACCTCACTGCAGGCTTATGACACTTCCTACCGTAACGTGGAAATTGAATTGAGCAGTGGCGAAGCATGAGCATTGCCGCTCCAATCATTTCAGTGGGACTGAATACAAGTGTTTGTTACTATTCGGCACTCCCGTGGAAGATAAATGGAGGGGCCCCACATATGCTCAGCTACCTCTCCGTACAATGTCCTACTCATGAACTAGCAGTGAGGAGAAGAGGAGGACACAGGATCCCCATTCTCAGGATCAGTGGGGCTTTGTGTGGTGAGTCTCCCACCAATCAGACTGTTATCACCTATGATAGGTTATAAAATTCAATTTTTGGAATACCCCTTTAACAGGAATACTATGATACGTTATCACTTTTCCCCGGAGGTACACTTTCTATAAACCTTTAACTCGAACAATTTGTAATTAGAGGTAATTAATAAGGGGGTTCAACTGCTGAGACCCCAGTAATCATGAGCATGGTGGTCCCCGATTCCCTTAAGTGGTAATATGCATGTCTAACCTGTGCTCTATTCACTGTCTACTGTACTAGCCAAGTGTAGATTTTTCTCTGACAGTCCCATAAAAGTGAATGGAACAGTGGTCATGGCTATGCATGCACACCACCTCTTCATTCATTTGGGAGATTTGGGGACATCATCCTCCTTTTTGCTCAGGGATCCCAGCAGTCTGCCCCGCATCATACATTTATTAGCTATTCATGGGATAGCTGATAAAAAATGTAGTGAGTAAACCCCTTTCATATCCACAAAGGGGCCAAATGTGAAACCTACAGTTTTGGATCCCCACTGGGTTGGTTGGAGATAGGAGATACTTATAATCAATGTCCAATTACGTGGTAGTATTACTCATGGTCAATATTTAAAGCAGCAGTAGAGTTAGCGAATGGGATTATGATCTTTAAAATCAAAGACCCTGGTATAGTTAGTTTTTACCCCATTGCTTTATCCATTTTGTGACCCTGGTAATAAGGACAAACCAAGTTATTTGATGATCACAGCTTTGTAATCATAATGAATGTAGAGGCTTAGGTTTGTTAGGGCTGTATGGAGATGATATTGGAAGAGTAGCCTGTGGGGATGAAGATCATGCTAATTTTATTGAGCGGATTTTTATGAGCTGTGTTACCATACTGATAATGATTACTTCTATAATGTGTTACACACAGCAATAGCGGATACTGTTACAATGAACACATAGCTCCCAGAGAAGAGCTTCCAGCAGCTATATCTCACATTCTCATTTTCTCAGAGATACAAATATTTGATTGCAAGCTTTAGAATGCAAAGAAAATTACCATGTACATAATTAATGGACAGCAGTAATCTTTATGTACCTTGGGAAATTTGCACTACATTGGTTAAATCACAGTAATTCCCAGAAACATAAGGTCATAAATAGTGCTCTTAATAATGAAGACATGAGAATGGACTATAGGCACAGATTGGTGACAGATTATGTTCAATAAGGACATACAGAAGTGAACAATTTGGTATATGGTTAGAGAAACGGGGGGGGGGGGGGCTATGACTGACCTCTAAGTCTTGATTACGATCTTCACAGTGATGTTCTATAGGTGGATGCTTTGTAGCAAATAATAAGGAATTATATAATGAAGACGCTATGGTCTCAATATTTGACAGCATGTAATGCTATTGTGCAGCAGGACAATCCACCCATTCATTCAGATTCTCCTAGCCACAATCCAATAGCCATTGAGCCACATACATTGTAATGCTCAATGTAATTGATTTAGATGCAACAAAAACACTGCTTCATACATACAGTACTAGTAATTATTAGGAAATTATAGTACCAGTGTTTCTGGCGGCTCAGTGCACCATTGACTGAAATAATATAGTCAATGGTGCAAGGAGTTGTAAGCACACGGCTGTTGTTTAGGACCTGCCAGTTTAGGACCTATGAGGACGTCACCGTCATTGGTTTCCTGCGCATGTCACACACACGGCTCTGCTACATGCGCATGTCACACGTACGGCTCTGCTACATGCGTGTGACACACCGCACACATGGCTCTGCTACATGCGCGTGACACACAGCATACATGGCATTTTTATATACATTGTTCATCAGCCTCTGCTGGTTTAGGATCTATGATGATGTCACCATCATGTGATCATGGGGGTGGAGCTAGAGCCGGTGACTGATCACAGGTCCTGTCAGCACACAGCTGATGTCAGGCTCTGCATGTTTTATGCTTTTGGACCTGCAATGACATCACCCTCATGTGATCAGGGCAGAGTATGTGAAGCACTCACACACACACTCACGGACAAGTGGACGTTAGCACTTTGATACACACAGGCAGTCATGTACTATGGCAATATGTGAAGTTAGTAGCTGTTTTAACATTTCTAATTGAAGCAGGAGTTGGGTTTTGAATTTATATTCAGACTTCATGGTCTCGTGAAGCAAAGTGTACTCCAGCACCACGAGTATCATAAAAACTTGAACTTTATTAGCACATGGATTAAAAGATCATAGTGACTTGCACATGAAATTTCATCAATCTACTTGTTTCAAATTTGTGTACCACTCTTAATCATAGGCATTATTTGTTCACCATATCTTCAAAACGCGTATGAAAATGAAATCACATATTTAATTCATGCGGAAATAAAGTTTAAGATTTTTTTGGATTGGCTATCTACCGAATCATCCTTGCATCCTCCCATCTCCTATATCAGTTATTTGATTCTGTCATGGAGCTTCATTTCGAGTGAGCTGACTCCCAATTTTACTTTTGGCTATCAGGGTCTTGTGGTACTGTACACAAATTTGGAGATGGAAATTGTGACCATTTTTGGAGAAGAAGCTTAGTGTGAGGTGTTCTCTGGTACATATGGTCTGGTCAATAAAAATTCAACCTAAACATTATTTGCATTTTAATTATTAAAGGAGTTATCCAGGGAGGAAAACATTTTTTAAACATGCCCAGAGTGGTGGCATAGTATAAAAAGAATCCATATTCTCCTCCGCTGCTCCCCTGCAGCTCCTGCCACCAGTGCCTGATCCCCCACTGATCTTCAATTGCAGCTGTAGCAAGCCAGGGATGATGTAACTGATATCAGGGATATGTGACTGTTGCAGCCAACCACTGTCTCACTTCAAAAGAAGTGAGTATGGCTTCTTTTTCTGTTATTCTGACACTCTGGGTCTGAATGAAAAAACTTTTCCTATCTAAATAACCCTTTTAGGTAATTGTAAGTTTTTACAATATAGAACCCCTTCTTGGGGATTCACTAGGACTACCCCATGCTCTTGCTATTAATGTCTTGCGAGGAACCCCTAACCAGATTTCAAGAAGCCTCAAGGTTCAATGGAACCTTAGTTGAGTAACAGTGGAAAAATTCCTGTAGATAATGAGTATGTTTTTGTCCTCTGAATCAGAGGCGTAATTTGAAACTACTGGGCCCCAATGCAAAACCTGTAACAGGGCCCCCATCTATAATGCTTTATTCATAGTACTGGGCTCCCTATATGGAGAAGAGAGGCCTTATGGGCTCCCTAAGGCTCCTGGGCCCAGGTGCAACCGTATCCCCTGCATCCTCTATAGTTATGCCAGTGCTCTGAATAGAGCCCAGATAGTCCCCATGGGGCATACATAAGGAACGAGCCACTGGATCTGGGAACACACTTACAATATTAGGGTCTGTAAAACGTTGCACATAAACTTGTATTATTTAATCTCAGTGGATTTACACCTGTTAATTACTTTCTCAGTAAAATTTCCATACAAATTGTAACAGATGATTATTGTATTTAGACTTGTCTCTAAAATCTCACTTTCAGTTGTCTTCACAGAAATAAATTGTCTTCACAGAAATAAATACCCAAAGATAAAGATATTTTCTAAACGACTGTCATAAAGAATATTTGCAGCTTTTTTCCTATTTTATTTCACAAGTCACTGGGAAGGCCACTATTGCAACTGGTGTACGTATAGGGGGTGCAGCGGATGCAGTTGCACCTGTGCCCAGGAGCCCTAGAGTGCCCATGAAGTCTCTATTCCCCAATTCCAGATTTTGCACTGGGGCCAAGCAGCTTCAAGTTACGCCTCTGACTATTGCCCAACATAGGAAATACTTTGCCAACTATCACTAAATTACAATACACATAGATTAAAGTGTTTTTAAGAGAATAGAGAAGCCTATCTGAAGCTCCCCCATTTTGAAAAATAACCAATTTTACAATATACTTACTTATAATATTGTGTTCTGAGCCTCACTGACTTTATCAGTTCCAGTTGCTCTTGTGTTTCGATTCTGGATGTGTTGTCCATAACTACTTCATGTCATGTCTACAATGAATAGCGATGGACAACTCATCATTGTGGCTAAATCTAAACGCCTCCGTTGTGTTCTGTATGTCAACATATGATTACATAGACCATGCTTACTGGTTCAAGGCCAGGTTTGAATTGTACTTCAAGATTTGTAAGGATTTGGTTTCCCTATATAGTTAATGTGAGTCTCTTGTCAAGTGTGATTGTTCTCAGTGAGAGAAACCAAGTCATCTTGTAGATATGATACCTTTTAATGGCTAACAAAAATGCATGATGTTACAGCAAGCTTTCGGGGATATATCGCCCCCTTCGTCGGGCTATTAATTACAGTTTTGCTCTTTCGTTACACATAGTTCTAAAACTTTGTAAAGTGGATCTACTGGACAATTTTCAAGATTCAAAGCAGCAAAAATTAATGTATGTTTTATTAAATATGCTATGAATAGAAAATATGATACATTTTGGATAGTTCAGCATTGATAGAAAAAGACTGAGGAATGATATTGCCTCATGTGGTGCAAAGTGTTAAGGCAGCAGAATGCAGTCCTAAGCTCTAAATCACGACCTCAAGGTTGTGGGTTCAATCCCTGCGTGGTTCAGGTAGCCGGTTCGAGGTTGATTCAGCCTTTCATCCTTCTGAGGTCACTAAAATGAGTACCCAGCTTGCTGGGGAGGTAATAAGCAAATTACCTGAAAGTGCTGTGGAATAAATTGACACTATACAAAGTCCACCCCCCCCCTCTTTTCTGACCATCTAGGAAAAATGTAGAAGCAGAGAAAGAAGAAGTGTAGAGAAATAGGAAGGAAAAATGACCATTAATATATGAGAAAGGAAAGTTTTAATTGTTTTTGCATTAGGTTATTAAATTATCCTCTCTTTTCTTTCCCTGTGGGTACAGTGAAAGGGAGGTCTTGGGATTGGGATTATTTTGTACATTATTTGCAAAATTGATTAGGGTGAACCTAAAGAACGTTCTGAAGTAAAAAAAAAAAATCTGAAGGTGGAAGGAATATAATAAGCACTTGTAAGGCTTCATTTACGTTTTTCAGGCAAAGAATTGGTTCTTTCTGAATTATAAAAAAAACCAAGACCAGATGGGATAATGGATCTAGTTGGTTCTTATCCAACCTTCCATTCTCCACAAATCCTTCCAGACAGAGAAGTATGTCATGTCGAAATTCCCCCTTAAACATGCCATTTTTGTGTTCCTTTGGTTCAAAGTTGTTCCTACTGAAAACCAAATAGAGTTAGTTTTTCTTTGAGCTTCGTAGCAAAAGCCAGAAGGAACTGACGATAAGGATGCATAGGTGTTTGACATGGTACCAAATATTTCAAAACCTTCCATTATAAATGGGAGGTTCTGTGGAGACTGGATAGATATATTAAGAGATCATCTGAAAAGGATTATGTTCTCTATCCCTCACCTTGCAGCCTTTGATGTTCATGTTGTTTCTAATCTCTATCAGCAGGTCCTCATAGGAAGAATAATAAGCAGCAGGGATAGAGGGCACCCTGCTATGTCCCATTATTGATGTGTATTAGCTTAGAACAAGAACCAATTATTTTATTTATGCATACAGGGCATAATAAACAACATTTTCTCTCATTTGTGTTGAAGCCAAAATGAATTTGAAAGAGGGTGTGGTGAATCAACACTAACATGTCTTTTTGGCATCCACTAAGAGTAATATGAGATTGATTTATTGAAAAAAATCCTTTTTTAGATGAAATTAAGCTTTTCTCTAATCTCATACAATTATTTCACTCTCCGACACAAGAAATTAATTTTGGACTCACACACTCATATATGGGTTTTCAATAATTGATTAAAAATTATTTATTTATAAATAATTACAAACTGTTTACTAGGAGGAATAATTCAGCAAACTATTATTTCCCCTTGGGTTATCGATTTAATATTTATAGTATGTGTTCTCACCTTCAGAACCTAACCAAGTAATCTACTCCTGCCTGTGAGAGTCCCTAAAGGGGTTGTACCAAGATTGACTTTCATCATCTATCCACCGGGTAGGTGATTAAATTCTGATCTCTGGAATCCCCCCAACTGAGACCCCCACTGATCCTGAGAATGGAGGTCCTGTGTTGCACTCACCCACAGTGACATAAAGATTGAAGGGAGCAGCCATCACAGAAGTGAGATGCCGATCCATTAATTTCAATGAGGCTGATGGAAATAGATGAGTGCATGTGCCCAGCTATTTCTGGTAGTCCCATTGAAGATGAATGGGGCAGCACTACGCTTGTGCAACCACCACTCCATTCAGGTTTTTCGCCACTAAGGTAGGCCAAATGAATTTGCAGTGAGGTGGAGAGGGAACACAGGGCCCACATTCTTAGGATTGGTGGGGGTCTCAGTGATGAGATACCCACCCATCAGGCTTTTATAACCTAGCCTATGGAATCACCTAACCATGGCATAGCTATAGAGGGTGAAGAGGTTGCTGTTAAACTTGGAAAAGGTCCCACTGCCACACATGAATATATGAGAATTATATGGTAGGTGGGATGTCCTTTTGCAGATTTGGCACCCAGGAGCCTTAAGTTATACTTCTGCTCAGAAAAGGTTCTTTAATAGTAAAAATAGGGTTTGACAGTGTAAATAGAATTCAGAAACTGGAAGAGATTTCAACGTGCATCCTCCCTTATTCTTCTAAAATACAATCCTTTTCCCAAATATCCAAACATGGGTTTCTTATAACCTTTTTCTAATTAGTTTAAACCGTATTCTATAGCATTCCTGGATATACTGCTACACAGCTCTTTATACTTTTAATTTACAGCCAGGCTGATGTACTAATCTATTGCTTCTCAAACTGTGAGGTGCACCCCGGTGGTTGATAAGGCTCAGCTGGGGAGACTGTTTTCGAAGGAATGACCATATGCTGATTGCTAATGCTGCACGGGTCTTCCTCTTGCTGAATAGGCCTTTCTCACTCCGATTGAGCAACATAATTGACTCCATTTGTACTTATCTCAGTGTTACATAGAGTTCTGAATACAAATCAGAGATCAGTTGAGAAAATTTTTTAGCTTAGGCTTAGACTTCGAACCTGGTGAAACCCCAGGTATCACCATGTTCTTGCAGTTGGGTCCAAGTCGAAATAGTTTAAGAATAAGAAGCCTTCTACTAATTCTACCAAGTATCTTCACTGTACGGTCTTTTCATTCTACCAATAAAAAATGCTTTATCATAAAAGGCCGTTGATGTGATTAAACCCAATTATCATTAGAATTATCATGTAACATGATTTATAACTTGGCATCATGTCTAAGTAAAGACGATAACGTTGAGAAATCTAGCTGGGCAAGAGTTTTCTGTAGTGAATTGACAAATGATGAATAATGTAACATATTTCCAATTTGTAGGATCATATCTCCTGAGCGAGCACAAATTAGACTCACTACGAAATTTGTTTCTGTGAAAGTCATTTGTTTTAGTACGCTGCTACTGGTTGTAGAGCAATGATGCTTGTTCTTTACATTTCCATTTATGATAATTGATCTTTATGGAGATGATGGTAACGAGGGTTGAAGAAGGTTGATAGCAAGTAATGGTGTGGCAATAACAATGATGACCTATATGAAAATCTTAATGATGAAGTTCCAGATTAAAAAAAAATATTTCAGCACATAGACCTGTTGAGATGATTGCATCAATAAGAAGTCCTAAGACTGTCCCATTCCTTATAAGGTTGAGCTCATACAGTATTTAATGTTTCTTTAATTAATGTCTTCTTTAGCCAAAACAAGAAGTGAATTCAAAAAAATGAGAAGAATAACTCTTTCCTTCATACTTTTCTACCCTTCTCTTCTGGTGTTGGCTATATTAAATTACCCTGTGTGTAAAGGATAGACCATGTTAGTAGTTTAGTGGGGATCCACCACCCATGACCACCTCCAATCAGCTATTTGCTGGGTCGGGGTGTGCTTATGCACTGAGCTAATTTCTGCAAGAAGCGCATAGCTCTGTTCTCAGTGCAATGGCAGACTTGGCATTGCAGTCAAAGTTCCCATTCACTTCAATGCATGAAATATCAAGCCTAGCCACTGCAGTGGGAACAGAGCTGTTTGCTTCCAGTAGAAATCAGCTCAGTGCTTGAACGCACCGGGCCAGGGAAGAGCTGTTCAGCTGGAGTCCTGGGCAACGGACCCCACCTATCTACTATTGATGACATATCCTAGACATCCCCTTTAACATTTTAACTGCTGAGTGACAGTTGTTGTCCCAAGGAATGCATAGAGTTATATGTTAGTATATAGAGCATTTTGTAGTTGGCTACCTTTCGGGGCATTGTGAACAATATGGGCAAAATTTGTGATTGGTGCTGCATAGATTGGACACTGGCTGATACTGTATGGGGTACTGTAATACACAAACCTCAGTTTTGATGAAGAATTTACGTTAGTCAGGGATTACCATTAAAGGGATTGCCCCAAGGTATAAACTTACACCAGATAAGGGATAAGCATCGGATTGGTAGAGATCTGACCACTGGGACCCTCACTGATCACAAGTGTGGAGGTCTCATGTCACTCCATATGAATAGGGTGATGGCCGAGCATGCACCATTCATTTCAGTAGGACTTCTATAGATAGCCAAACACTTGTACTTTGCTTCCCTTTGGCAGTACCAAAGAGAGGAATGGAAAGACAGCATGAATGCTCAGCTACTGCTTCATTCATATCTGGGGACATGGGTTCTGCATTGTTATGATCAGTGAAAGTCACATTGGTCGGACCCCCACTGTCACGTTGATCGGACCCCCACTGATTAGACACTTATTCCCTATCCTGTGCAGAGGGGATAAGTTTATATCTTGGGAAAACTTCTTTAAGCTCTCACTTAAGGCCCATTTAGACTAATCGATTATCGTTGAAAAATTGTTATAATGACTGAAAGTGTGTGATAGTTGTTAAATGCGAGCCATCATGCACTTTTCTTTCGCTTTTCGTTTATCTTTCAGTTTAAGTCAGCATAAAAATCATCGGCAGCTCATTCACTTCTTGTTACGTTTAAACACTCCTCGCATAGAATGTGAAGCACTGAACAAGAAGTGAACGATTTGCAATGACGATCTGCAAAAGTGCAAACGATTGCAAAGGAATTAGCAGTGACATCACTCGTTCAAGCGAGAGTCAGCTCATGTAAAAGGGGCAGTATTCTTGTAAGACAGGTTCTGCAGCAACTCAGGTATTATAGGGAATAATGTTCTCCCTAGTGTAATGCTTCGATATAGTGTAGTAACAGAACTCCAAGGTGACTTTCATTATTCTTATCATTTACAATACAGTATATTAGCCCCTTAAGGACCAAGCGTGGTAAATGCACTATATGGCCAAAAGTATTTGAACACTGCAGAAAATCAGCAAAAATACAAATACTGAGTTTGCCGAATGGTATGTTGGGAAGGGCATGGGTAAAATAAAAAGCTGCTCATTTTGTAATAACTGTTCATTCATCCGATTGAGCACTTGTGGGATGAACTGGAGCGACGGATACGACACCACCACCCACGCCCGTCTTCACAACAATCTCTTCTCACAGTCTTGCACGAGGAATGGCGAGCTATTCCTGCCCAGACTCACAGAGAACTTGTGGGAAGTATGCCTCGACGTGCTGCCGCTGTAATACAAGCAAAAGGAGGGCCGACTAAATAAAATAATAAACCCCTTTTTTGAAAAACCTCCAGTGTCCAAATACTTTTGTCCATATAGTGTATTTGGCACTTGGTCCTGGGCTTTAATCCCATCGGATAGCAAAAAAAATGGTGCAGAATTAAAGCCTCTGTTCCTGCTAACCACAAGCAGGTCGGGTCTTCAGCTGTAAGACACAGCCGAGGAACTAGAGGAGAAGGAAAAAGTGTTTTTTAACTGCTTCTGCCTTCTCCTACCCAGCTACATAATGCTCAGTGAGCGCTATGCAATAAACAGTGAAAGTCGAAGTGGTACTTCCACTATGCTACCTGGCGATCATGTGGCTACCAGGTGCCGCGTTACAGCAGGGATGCAGGGTCATAGCAGACCCTGATCAGCTCTGTTAGTAACTGTTGTTACTACAGGGAAATGTTTTCCCCTGTAACTGGAGCTCCTACAGATGCAGCTCCTATGGACGTCCCAGCTACAGTGAAAAAGTATAAAATAAAAAGAAACTATGTGAATGACCCCCAGAGGTCTTATATGATGGTTAAAAAAAAATTAAAAAAATAGTTACAAAAAGTTTCAAAAAATTAAAGAATAAAATAAAAGAAAATAAGCCACCGCCGACACCAACCAAAACCGTCACCATATATACCCTGTAATTCAAAACTATACTAATTTAACATTAAAAACGTCTGAAACAAAATGAGGAACCCATTCCTATACTTTATTTTAACCTAAATATACCAATTTTAAAGATAAACAACTTTAAATAAAAAAAAATAATTTTTTAGCTTTTTACCCCCAATTAAACTAAAACACTGAAAAAAAAGACATTAAAAATAGTCTTATATGCCACAGAAAAACACAGCAAAAATAATTTTGGTACCTGAAGAAAAAAAAAGGGCAGTAAGACCACCGTATGGGTAAAATTGCTAAAAAGCGTATGGTCCTTGAAGACCAAAACGCCCTGGTCCTTAAGAGGTTAAAGGGATTTTCCAAGCAGCATGCCATATCAATGCTAGAATACTCCGGGGTTGGAACAGAAGCTACTGCTCTGACCTATGTGTAGTGGCCAGCGCAACCGTAGCTGAGCCTACTATTACAAGTGCCGTCCACTACACAGGGGTTGGAGCAGTGGATTCCACTCCGACATTGGTGTATCCCGGCGTTGACTGGAAAAGCCCTTTAAAACATATATATTATTGCATTCACATTTTATTAATCATTTATTATTGGATTTAAGTGGAGGAAGCTAAGGTGGTTGAATTTGTAGTAATGAATAAGTAAGGAATGAAAAATGTCACTGTAGTCATTGACCAATGTATCATCATCTATAGGTCTATACCGATGTAAGTGTGTGTATAATAAGCTGAGTCGATCATATATATCTGTGACAAACGGTCAGTACTAAGAAGCTAGGGTAAAAGCATATTTGCATGTATTCTAGCTTGTTGCGGGCTCATCGAAATGATAGACTCTGAAATCTGTATACTGGTAAAATGGCCACCAAAACTTTTGATCAATATATGTCTAGTCAGAAAATTGGTTTTGCAATAAAATGTAATGTATTTGTCCTCCTTATTGCATTTGGTCAAGTATGCAGGCTCGTTTGTCATTTCACATCATCTTAGTCAATGTCTGGCACACGTTATTGGTTCAAGCAAGAAAGACCTTGACTACGCTGTCTCCTTCTATTGTTATTGACTTAGCTTTTTTTTAACCTGTTCAGCATATAAACTTTGATCTGTTTGGAATATCTTTATTCTTTTTTGTTATGTTGATTTTATGGCAGTCCGAAGACATTTTATTACCTAAAAAGCAAACAAGTTTTAAGGACAGAGTTTCCAATAGATTCCATGGGATTGTAAAGCCCCATTTACACGGGACGACTGTCAGGCAAACGATGCCCGACACTCGTCCCTGCATGTACTCGCTCCCATGCTGTTGCACAGGGAGGTGGCTGGAGGAGATTTCACTCCTCACTCTCCCCCGACCCTCTCCTTTGACTTATCACAGCAGCCCTTTAGGCTGCATAAACAATGAAAGATCTGAACGATGATCGTTCAGTGTAAACAGCAGCTGTTCAGTACTGAACGGCTGCTGTGTTAAGTGAGTGGAGAGGGGCGGGGGAGAGCGAGCAGAGAAATCTCCTCCAGCCGCCTTAGCCCCACTGGCCACTCTGTCAGAGAGCAAGCGATACTCGCTCCTGTGCAACAGCATGGGAGCGAGTATATGCGGGCCAAGTGTCGGGCATCGTTTACCCAACACTCATCCCGTGTAAATGGGGCTTTAGGGTGCAAGCTTAGGGGCAAACTTGTACAGTAGTACATGGAGTAATACAAACTGATTTTACGGGTGACAAACTGGGTAATTGCATGGGCTCCAGTTTACTAAAGTACCTAAGAATGGAGACCCCCAGGTGCAAACTAAAACCTTCTAATTAGATGTTGGTAAAACTGTTTAAATTTGGCAAGGAGGGGGAACTCCTTTGCTTATTCCCCAAGACCCCACTTTTTCTAAAACTATGGCCGCGGTGAGGCACCATATTTCTTGCCGAAAGCAATGTTTCTAGAAGAAAATACTGTACCCATTGTGATTTAGCATATGACACTTTTTACCCATATGAATATGCGAGGAAAATCCCCAGTGAGCCTCTGTATAAAATTAGACATGCAGGAAAGTACAGTATAGGTCTATAGTAGCCTAAGGGTGCTGTATTATGGATCCGTACAAACCAAACCCATTATACAGCTATGGACATGAGCCCTAGGAGGTTTCCAACATGATTAACCATCACACCATGTCAAGGACAATTTATAATTCCCTAGCTTCCACTTGTAGGACTGGTCCACTACTTATAGGAGGGGCGCCCAAGTAAGACAACTTAAGTCCATCTCATGATGGACATAGCTCATGCTCTTGGTTTATTACTGAAGTCAGAACATTTATTTAATGCTATGCTTTACTGCTGTATTTCTAGCTAAGCACTGTCGCATTTTCCCTAAGGCAATATGAAACATGGAGCTTGAACAGGAATGCAATAACAAATTCCTATCATAAATACTGTATGTTGGATATTTTTTTGTAAAGCAAATGATGGCGTCTCCCCGACTGTGATGTTTGCAGCCATCCCTAAGTGTTTTCCTCTAAGAAAAACTTTGTTAAAAGCTTCAGTGCTGCCCACTCCTTACAGTGTATATCTACTTGTTTATATATAGCTATAATCTACATTAAAAGGGTTCTACCAAAATGGACTCTTATCTCCTATTTATAGGATTGGTGATAAAAGTTTGATCGTTGGGGGTCTTACTACTGAAAACCACTTCGATCCCAAGAACAGAGGTGCCATGTCTCCTTCTTACTGCGGGCTCTTTGCACTCCCTGTAGTGATGTGGATATTGAATAGCTGCTATATCCAACATTCCCACTGAAAATGAATGGAGCGGCGCGGCGTATGGTAGACCATCGCTCCATTGAAGGAGAGCAGGACATGGGATCAGTGCTGGTCAAAGCGCTGATCACCTATGGATAGGTGATAAAAGTCAATTTTGGAACAATCTCTTTAAAAGTTGAAAATATACTTTGCTGGTACCGAGTTACAGTCTGTATTTATTATAGTCAAGTGCTGCATTCACGTTTTTGTTGGTTGCCCTTAGAAACAGTCAACAAGCTCGTCAGCAGACACATCTCTATCATCTAAGCTGCACTTCTGTAATACAGTGGGACAGTTAGTTTTTCCTATAGCAGTTTGTTCAACAGTTCATGGCGTGCTGATCATTTCCAGTACAATTTCGAGTACAAGCATTATGTAGACACAGACTAAGCAGGTAATGTTGGGAGATTTGAGCTCTGAAGCCTATATGATTGTAAATGCAGCTGTAGGCTATACTACAGGCTGGCATTCTGGATCAATACAAGACACATAATGCAATGTATTTAAAAAGTTACTAAACTTTTTATGTAGATGTTGCTACAATGTAGACATATACGCTTTGGACAGTCCACCATGCTGAGTGATGGACAATGGGACTGAGGTTTTGAAAGACAAAGTGTAACTCTTAAAGGCATGCTAAGCCTGCATCACAAAGCTTGTAAAACTGAGGTTTATATTAAAGGGGTTGTCCAGTTGTAAGCTATTGATGGATAGGTCATCAATAGAAGATCAATAGGGTTCCATTGCAAAGGGCCTGTGCACTTGTGAATGGAACTGAATTCTGCAGGAAGCAGACAGCTCTATTCTCCCTGCAGTGGCCAGGCTTGGCATTGCAGGCCCAGCTCGCATTGAAGTGAATGGCAACTTGGCCTCCAATACCAAGCTTGGCTTCTGCAATGGGAACAGAGTTGTCTGCTTCCTGCAGACATTTACTCATTATATGAGCACACAGCAAACAGCTGATCAGCGAGGGTCTTGGGTGGAAGATCACACCAATCTATTATTGATGGCTATTCTGTGGATAGGCCATCAGTAGCTTACAACCCCTTTAAGATCTGCTGGTATCATTCACATCTAAATATTTATGGAGGTTATAAATCCCGACATGTGTGAAATAAACTAGTGATCCTGGTGGTGAATATTTTATTGGCTTCCATATGTGAGAGTTCATCAAGGAACACTACAGCCAGCCCTCCCAATTTATCAATTGGCGATATCTGCAAAAAAATTAGTTTGCTGATAACCAGTTTTAGCGTCCCTATAAAAATATCAGGAAGAGACGAAATATTGATGGGATTGAGGAGCTGCACAATGCTAGTCACTGGGGAATAATGAGGATGATGATGACAACATGAGGACAATTGTTGGCAAATCATACCTACTTATTTATCTGCCCTATTGCTTTACAATTTAATAATTGATTCTCCGCTCATCGAGAGGAGAGCGCTGGGTTTTTTTCTTCATATAAATGATGCTGCTGTATTTCTGCCGGGAGACGACTTCATGCTCTCACCACACTTCACTGGCTTTCTTGTCTGCTATTAGTCCAAAGATTTCTGTAGTCCATCTTCAGAGCATGACCTCTCGTACTAATACTCCCCTGTAGGTATTTAAGGCCGTCTTTGCGGTGTTGTTTTTTCATACCATCTTGTGCTATATTAATTTCCTTCTAGCAATGTGGTTCGAGGTCTTGAGCTGTTGTCAGTCTGCAGTGTGCAATGCTTATGATATTATTAAACAGGAGTTAATTATTGAAAGAAAGTTATTACAGGGGTGCGGGAGAAGATCTGACTTTCTTGGGAATGGAGATCATATCATTAATTATTATATTTGTTTTGTCTTCAGGAGATGGAAATCCCAAGGAAAGCTCCCCATTCATCAACAGCTCAGAATTGGATACCGGAAAAAACATGGCACTGTTTGAGGTGAGTCTTAATGTTGGATCAAAGAGGAGTTAAAAGAGGTTGTCCAAATGGGAGAAATACTTGCCCGATCCAGCAGCATCAGAACCAAGACTTCCAGCCCAGTTCCGACACCAGTCAGGTTGTATGGCTCATCCATTGCCTGTGACATCATCACAGGGGATTGACGCTTTGGCTAATTGTAAAAACAATGCCAGACCCCTTCTATATAGTATGTTAGGCTAAAGGGAGACAATGTCCATCTAGTTCAGCCTGTTTCCACCCCCCCCTTGTTGATCCAGAGGAAGGCAAAAAAAACCCCAATGAGGCAGAAGCCAATAGGCCCATTTGGGGGGGGGGGGGGGAATTCCTTCCCGACTCCATAATGGCAGTCAGAATAATCCCTGGATCAACGTTTTTATGGTTCCTACCTGACTCCAAGACCCGGATGAACAACCCTACTGGTTATTTAATGCCTATATCCTGTGATATCATAGCACTCTACAAACGCATCTAGTGTGCATTACAGACAATGCAGAAACCCAACCATCAACCCTGGTGACCAAACCGAGTTGTAATTAGAGTTTCAGTCACTGCTGGATTCGGCATGTTTTGCTCCTCTGTGGACAAGCCTTTTCATGATGCAAGGAAACAAATATGGATAACCAGGAAAAGTGCTGGGTAAATTGTGGTACAGCACCGATATGTAGCCTGCCTGTAAAAGTATATGAAATTACAAAGTAAGAACCTTTAAAAAGCACACATGACCATTATCATTCTTTTAAGACCTGACTGTTTGAAGATGAAGAAGGCACATGGGTGAATTAGTCAATTTGGTCTCATGGGAGAGAATAATTCCTTCCTCAGATGGCAGTCGAATTATTTCCCTGAATAAATTAAACCCTGTCATAATTATTGCCATAATTATAACTCTATGATTATAACCTAATTCCAACATTAGTCATGATATAAATGTCTACCGCTTTTTCGGAATGTTAGCATTGTATTTGCCTTAAAGGAGTATTCTGGGCTTTTATAATCAATCGATGGGTGTCCACCACTCGAGATCCCTGATCATCTGATCCTTCAGCCCACTGTCAGTGCAACAGGGCCAGACGTCATGATCAGTGGTCAGGGCTGGAAGGGTTATAGATGGCTTTACTCTCATTCGAATCAATGGAAGCAATGCCTCCTATTACACTTCTCACTATGCATTGCGATCAGAGCTAAAAGTGTAAAAGGAGGCATCCCTCCCACCGATTTCAATGTACTGGCCGGTACTGGCCACTGATGACAACATTTGCCTTGCTGCACTGATAGCAGGGCAGGGGATCAATTGATTGGCAGGGATCTTGAGCGTTGGACCCATGCCAATTAACTATTGATGGCCTATCCTGAAGATAGGTCATCAGTAGTAAAAGCTTGGAGCACCGCTTTAACTACTTCTTGTTGTAGGGCATTCCAAAGTTGACTACTCTAACGGTAAGAACCCTCTCCTATAGTGATGACTGAACTACCTTTTCTGCACACGTAAAGGATGTCCCTTGGTCCTTTACACAGTTCTTGGAACAAACTGCTCATCTGTCAATTTTCTGTAATGTTCTTGCATATATTTATGCATATTAAAAAAATTATAGAGACACCCTTATCTCATGCATTAATTTAGTTGCCCTCTCTAGACCTCTTATATCCCCTCTACATTTTGGACCTCGAAACTACACCCAATAGTCATTTATTCACATTAATTTCTAATTGGATCTCACATTTTTCTTTCTCATTTTATGCACCATAAAATCTAGCTTTTGCAGCTGCTGCTTGGCATTCAGTGTTGATGTCTAGGTTACTGGAACTAGTGCATCCAAATCCTCCTTTCATTCTGTTGTCCCCAATTGTATTCCGAGTTATATTTGAAAACTGCCTTAATGCATATATTAAAAGAAATGTTAAAAGCCACAGAGTGCACCATAGGGCAAAAAAACGACCAATAACGGGAAAGCAAGAATAAAGGGTGCCAATAAACTGCTTTCCTTCGATGATTGTGCTTGATTATATACAAAACTGTATGTGGTATGACCTTTGTTCTATCTAACTTGGCTTGTTCTTTAATTAAAAGTACAATGATAATGCAATCATCTTCATCATTTCATCAATCTATGGAATTCTGATTTACATATGCACGGTTGGCTAAGGCTATTTTCACATGACATTTTTCTTTCCGCTGCTGATTTTCCTTGGCTTTTTGTATCTTCTATGCAGAAAATTGCATGGGGATGGAAACCAGGATGGAACTGGGACAGAACCATAGGCTTCAATATCTAAGACGGAGACCTTGTTGGTCTCTTTCACATGGGTTCCATCCCTGTTAGTGTTTTTAACTGCAGGTGGAAAGAGGTCTTCGTCTAACATATTAATGCCTATGGTTCCATTCTGGGTCTGTGTTGATTTCTTTCCCTATACAGTTTTCGGCAAAGACAGAAAGCATAGATGGAACTAGCAGTGGATAAAAAAGTCAAGTGAAAAGAGCCTTGCAAGGAAGAAGATAGCATACTATGCATAATTAAAGGGCCACTATGGTGATTATTTTTATTCATTTGTTATGTGGCTATCCCCCATTACATATAAGAGGGCTAGTATTATCTTGGTTAGTTGTTTCTTTCTGTCTGAAACTCTTGGGCTCTTTTTGCTCAGATGGTCATGTGATCTCAATTCTGACCAGCCCAGATGTACTTGGGAGTTATGGATTCATTTTCCAGTTAAATTCACAGCCTGTGTGATGGTGTTACATAGATCTACCACAACTGTGTTGATGGGGAGACATGCACTCCTGTAACAGTTACTGATGATAATCACACAGCTTCTGTCACACAGTTATAATAGAGGAGATCACAGCTCATCCTCCTGACTGTATACTTCAGGGCTGTGGCCTATTTAGGTGAATATTGAAGGTAATGATACTTAAATTGTCCCCCCTGCAGGTAGAATGCTATCACCCTAGCTAATGCTGGGCTGATTGCATCATGGGATAGATGTGAAACTGAAAGTAAAAACTATTACTCTCAAGATGATGTCTGATAAGGGTGCTGCACAGCATGGAAGTGTTATAATACACAGAGTAGATCTCCAGAGTGTTATAGGCAATCAGGTGGGGGGCAAGCATAGAATAATGTGTTTTCGCCTGAGTGGTCCTTTAAAATATCCTTCATATAACACCAAATGGATTAGTGTTATCTTTTAATTTAAACCCATAATTTCATTATTTTCCCTTGTTATGTTCATTAACTCTCAAAATTATTCAACGTCATGTTTGCAGGAGGAAATGGACACTAGTCCAATGGTCTCCTCAATGCTCAGTGGCTTGGCCAACTATACAAACCTAACCCAAGGAGTGAAAGAGCATGAAGAAGCTGAAAACAATGAAGGTGCAAAGAAGAAGCCTATTCAGGTAAGACTGTAGGAAGGATCTCTGAAGGACAACTGTCATATCCATGAACTTTATCTGGATATACATCAAATGAGTGTCAAAAGACACATATGTTAGAGGGAACCTATCACCGCATTTTGGTCCCCTAAACCATCAGCATGCTGGTCCATGCGCAGTGAAATGAGGTGTACCGACTCATCCATATCTACTTACTGCACATGCACCGGATGCTGCTAGAGCGGGCTTGAAATGACGTGTTCCAGCTTGTGGGATGTCAATCAAGCCACAAAAGGCATTAAACTGTATAACTGCTCAGGTGAGCTGGACCTGATGACTCCTCATGAATAATTAAGATATATCACATGCTGTTATAAAATTTCATTTTATACCGTGTTTTCCTGAAAATAAGACAGTGTCTTATAATAATTTTTGTTCAAAAAGGTTTAACTTTTTCACATGTATAGCTGCCTGGACTCTATTTAAATTGACTTTTTTAATTAACTGTTAGCAGGGCTTAATTTTGGAGTAGGGCTTATATTTCAAGCATCCTCAAAAAGCCTGAAAAATCATTTTGCATCCTCAAAAATTCTGGAAAATCATGCTGTGTCTTATTTTCAGGGTATGTCTTATTTTCAGGGAAACAGGGTACTTTATGCTGCAACAGATAGTGGAGCTTCTTTTACTATTTGGTATAACGGCATGGCGGTGGCTTAGTGCCTAAAAATCTGCTCACAAGTTCCTTTCAACTTTGTGTTCAGTCATATGTTAAGGCTGGATTCACGTAGCCAAATGGACACCCATTGGTGTCCTGTTAGATCTATGGATATTGCATGGGAATTGTATGTCCTGATATGAACAAAAAAAGGGCATACTGTGACTTTCTTCACTTGGACCATCGACCCGTGTGAAAGAGCGCTATGTATAATGGGGCATTGTGCTGTCCGTAACATTCACAGACAGCACATGGACCCAAAATACAGCTGTCTGAATGGGCCCGAACAGCAGATTTATACAATTTCATGTGAAATTCTATTTGTTTAATGTATTCATTAAAATGTATCAAAAGAAAACTGCGTAGGCAGTGATCTATATGGCAAATGTAATGATTAAGACTTTTCTTTCATCTGACTCCATGAAATACATAAAGCTTATTACAAATATACTTCAATGATCAGGAAGAGAGCGGCCACAAGGAAATGGATAATCTTAGCTGCAGGAAAATTTGAAGGTTGTAGCCTTCAAGTAAGCCTCCCTAGGTGACTATTGACCTGCAATGTTCTGGCGCAACAATGTTTCTAAAATACAATGGAGTTCTATGTGTCCGTTTATTTATTATACGGTATATACTAAAAGCTATAGGAAGCAGGGGGCGTAACTATAGAGGGTGCAGGGGATGCGGTTGCACCCTGGCCCAGGAGCCTTAGTGGGCCCATAAGGCCTCTCTTCTCCATATAGGGAGCCCAGTACTATGAATAAAGCATTATAGATGGGGGCCCTGTTACAGGTTTTGCTTTGGGGCCCAGAAGCTTCAAGTTATGTCTCTGTGCAGCATTGTTTAGGTATGGGTACGGGTACAGATACAGATAGAGGGGGGGCCCAGCTCATCTTTTGCATCAGGGCCCCTGAGCCTTTAGTTACGCCCCTGATAGGAAGCATAAATCAGTGCATGGCAAAGTTTTGTAGCAGCAGAAGAAAAACAGCTTGATAAAGACCAATAGGTCGAAACATCGCTGTCTTGTCTGTCATGGGAGAATAAAGGTCTCTTTCTATTATCTGCAACCTTGGATGCTGCCACTATTTTGTCTATTTGGATTACACTTGGGAACAAGTTCAAGTTCTGGCATGGCTGGTGCATCTTTTTGGTCGTACCAATATTGTTATCTATGTGTGCTGTTGGAAAATTTTGTGTCTTTCCCTTGTGAAAAATAGACAATTATCAGTATGATAAGTTGATTTAAAGAGATCAATTAAGACTATTGTAATCTCACCAAACATGCCCAAAACTCAAGCTATATAAATAATGTTGCCATTCTCTATGAATTAATTTACTTTTCATCACAGACATGGCCAATAAGCAAAATAGGAGGACTGTGGTATTCATAAAGCGTGTCAGTAATCCAAAGAATATGCTTAAGTTGGCCATACACCTGCGGCTGAATGCTCGTTTGCCTGACAGCTATCCCCCCACCCTTCCCTTTTAACATGCACACTTGGCTCAGCCGAGCGTGCAGGTGTTCTCAATAGGCAGAGGGGTGTAAGTTGCTGCCAAAAACCTCTAGTGGTGGCTTATATCCCTTGAGAACAAACCTTGAACTCTTTGAAATTCAACGTGCTTGATCATTTTATGCTTGATCCTTTTTTTCCCCCACCATTTGTCGAATGAACGTGTGAAAGTATTGAATTATATTTTAGGCAGTAGTGCCATGTGCTTAATATTTGTGCCGTGTGCATAGCAAGAAATATGTGAGTAAGACGCATTGTAGTTGCATTTTACTAACAGGGTCCCAGAATTTAAGCATACAGCTTTGTCATAATAACCTCTATAATGTTTTACTAAGATAGAAGTATCACACATGCTGTGGACTTTAAATTGTTGACTTGTTTAATCTTGTGGGGGGTTAAACTATAAAAAAATTCTTGCATTGCAATAATAAAACAGAAGAGCCTGGAAGCATCACTTAAGTGTTTCGCATTGTTTTCTTCTCTGATGTATCGAAAAATAATTAGGCATACCTGATTGATTAGGCTACGATACCCCTTGAGTATTACCTAAATTAAGTGATTACTTTAACAAATGTTTCCTGAACTTCTAATACACATTACATGCTTAACCAGATCTGTCGAAATCAGCAGGCTTGGACAATCTTACTCTAATGTGCATGGCCACATTGAAGAAGACCTATTTCCAAGTCCAAGACTACATTTCTTTTCTGTTGCTTTAATGGACATAAATCTAATATACAAAAAACAATCTCTCCTTAGTGTTTCTTTTACTTTCCAAGAGGATTTCCTGTACTAGTGTTTCACCTTCCTTTAAGTGACACTGTATTAGTAATTACTACAGGTAATTGCACCATAGGAACTCCTCCAAACATGACCCACCAGTGGTGTTTGAAGAGCTTGTTTCATGAAAGTAGCCCCGTCCACGTGCTTTAGTACTCATAGCGGAGAGCCACTAAGTAGAAGTGATTATCACTCTGGAGGACTCAGTATGTTCATTTATTAGTTAGGTTGTAATGTGAATAGAATTTTGTGGCTGGACAAGATGTCTCCTAGTAAAGTCAGCTGACTGCCATGGGTCCCAGGAGCCAGACACGGGGTTCCATTCTTTCAAGTGATACAATTGTCTTCATGAGACAACTACTGTTAAGGATTATCAGGTCTTTTAAAATTGATACCAATGTTATACCATTGGGTCCAATTGTCAGCACCCCAGCTGTTTAAAGGAGCTGCGGTGAGTCAATGTTTACACTAGTCTGAACTTTGGGTCCTTTTGCCAAATGCCGTACTACTATATTGGTAGCGCCAGTGCAGTCTACTGCAGCTTTGTCCCAGTCTAGTGAATACATCCTGAAGAATCTATAATTTTGTGAGCCGGTGTCAACATTTTCCACCCTACTAATATTTTCATTTCTTCAGAAAAGCAATGGTTTAATGAGACTACAGAATACATGTCACTTTGACCATAGCATGGTCAAAGGTGACCGATATTTTTCTTACCTGCTTGTAACAAAGAAACCTCACAAAGGAATGAAAATCATTCTAGTCTTCTAAAAATATCTTGAAGAAGTGATGACCTTACCCAGGAACCTCATGGGAACACCATGGTCATTAAAATCCAAGTTTTAGTGTTGAGCTTATAGTAACCTGCACTGAAACCACCAGACAATATTAAAATCCCTGAAGGACTTCTCATACGAAATGCATTAAATTGACAAATTATTTTAATATCACTGTTAAAAATATAAACTTGGAATCAAGGGCGTACGTACCATAGAAGCAGAACCTTCCTCCAGAAAGGAAGTGTATTGTTAGCAGAAAAGGAGTTGGAGAATTGACCCTACAGTCATTTTAAATGCCATGGAATGGGAAACAAACACTAGGCCCTCCGATCCTCGGTGGCAAAACTGGACAGCAAAATGGGGGGGTCCATAAATTTTTTGTTACAGGGCCCCATCTTTTCTATGTGTGTCAGTATTTGGATTGGAGTAACACTTGGACATACTGCACCTTTATTAATCTTACTGTCTGCAAGTTCCATTTTAGGTCCAACTTCCTGTGGTGATTAAAATAAAATAATCTAAAAAAGAATTAAAAGCAATTAGGACAGACGCACGGTTTTTATTTTTCAGTTTGATGCATACTTTTTTTTTTACAGTATGTTACGATACACTATCCTACCAAAAGTAATCTGACATCTAAGTAAAAGTCAAAAGTAATATTTATTTTCCATATGTTAATACTTAGTAGGTCTTCTTTGGCCTTTATGACATTGAATAACCCCAGTGGCCTACTTTCTACTAATGCCTGATATGCTTCAGCTGGTATTTCCCTTCATTCCTCCTGCAAATGTCTGGTGAGTTCTCTCAAAGATGTTGAACGCTGTTCATATTTCCTGACCCAGCTTTCCAGTTTATTCCAAAGATGTTCAGTAGGTTCAGGTCAGGACCCTGTACAGCCAGTCTAATTTTGGAGCATCCATATCCTTAAACCAATGTAAAACAGTAATGGATTTGTGACAAGGCACATTGTCTTGTTGGATGTATGGCGGACTATTCCAAGAGTATTGTCACATTGTTGGCAGCACATTATTGTCTAGAGTGTCAAGATACACTTCTGTGTTCATGGTCTTACCACTACAACCAATGGACCAAGATCATGCTACGTAAAACCATAACTTAACCTCCGCTGTAGCTTTTGGTACAACACACTCAGGCAACAGGTCTTCCCTGGGCATCCTTCACACTCAGGTACATCCATCTGATTTGAAAATAGACTAGTGTGATCCATCATTCCATAGAACGTTGCTCCATTACTCCATTGCTCAACTGTCCAATGATAACACTCCTTGCACCATTGTAGACAGGCGATGCATTGTGCATTTTGATGGATGGCTTGTGTGCAGCGGCATAACCCATATATCCAACAGCGTGCAGTTCTCACCATAAACTATGGCTGACACCTTCAAGGGTCTTCATCTTATGAAGCATGGTTTAGCACATGTGACACGCTAATAACATGCAATCTATTCTACTGATAGGGGTGTCCAAATACTTTTGGGGGGATAAGGTATATTTTCATATAGATTTTTATTAGTCGACCATATAAGAATTACATTACCTTACAGAATTGTTGTTCTTTTTCCCAGGCTCCGAGGATGGGAACCTTCATGGGTGTCTACCTGCCCTGCTTACAGAACATTTTCGGTGTCATCCTATTCCTGCGTCTCACTTGGGTTGTTGGAGTTGGAGGCGTCATGGAGTCTTTTCTTATTGTGCTGATGTGCTGCTCCTGTGTGAGTATGAGACTGGGGAGTAGTAGATGATGGAAGGACAGTAGACCAGGGCATTATGAGGAGGCTTCACTCGTTGGGAATTTAACTACAGTACATTACAAAAATATACATATACTGCACATACAAATACAATGTATATATCAGAGGCATAGTTTGAAGCTCCTGGGCCCCAATGCAAAACCTGTAACAGTGCCCCAACTATAATGCTTTATTCATAGTACTGGGCTTTCTATATGGAGGAGAGGGGCCTTATGGGCCTCCTAAGGGTCCTGGGCCCAGGTGTAACCACATCCCCTATAGTTACACCCCTGGACTATATATATATATTATATATGGTACATTACCAAATCACATATACTGCACATACAAATACAATGTATACATAGTATTAGTTAGACCATTATCATTGATAACCTAGTAAAAGTAGAAGTCTTTCTTGTGATACCGATAACAGTAGGAATATTAGTAAAGAAATATCTGCTGTAGTAAGAGGGGATACCAAGTCATAAACTCATTAGTTGAGTGTCCCATATAGGTATCTTGCCTCTTTCTAGTCCCGGAACACACTAGTTTACATACTGCTAGCACTGAATGTATGTGATTTTTTTTGGAAAAACTGTGTTTATCACTGATGTTCTATGTTCTTCTTTATTCCAACCTTTAATTCTCAACGTTACCAAATGTCTGCACACTCCTGTTCTCATAACCCTCTCATACCTAATGGATTCTCTCTCCTACCATCTCCACTGACGCTTTTCATAGCTTTTCTACTTTCGGGATTTAGACAATTCAGCAGCACTGAACTGTTTAAAACCAAACTGGTCCCATATGTTACCTTATTGCTGCATTGCACCATATCCGTCCATCCCAACATAGACACAGTATTATTTTGTGTGGCTCATTTCACATTATGTGACTGAAGGATGTCATATGGCCTGACAGTGTGTGATGTCGCATCTATTCTGTATTTTTGTTCCATGATCTCGTCTGATGTTACTGCCAGTGACTGTGTCTAATATCACACCCACTCTTTATAGGATCACTGCTAGTGCCAGAGCTAATCCTTAATTGAGCAGCACTGCTTCTTGAATTATTGCCTAGTTTTGGATTCTATTGCATGTGCTTATTTGTTAGTGCGCTATTTGGATAGCAATAAAATGGTAAAACTCATTTCTGATCTAGGCTATTAAGTTAAAGTTGGAGAAGACATTCAATTAAGGCTGACAGTGCTGTTCCAGGAAAATCTTTTGACAAAACAAGGAAGCAATATTGTTGTAGCATGTACCCATTGTGCCCCCTGTACGAACATGATGGGTTAAAGGGGTATTCTGGGCATTTACTATTGATGAACTATCCTCAGGCTAGGTCATCAATAGTTGATCCGCGGGGGTTCCTGCTGATCAGCTGATCCTCCAGCTGCCGATCAGCTGATGATCCCCAATCAATGGGAGTGATGTCTCCTATTACACTTCTGGCTCTGACCCCAATAAGGAACCGGAAGCGTAAGAAAAGGCATTACTCCCATTGATTTCAATGGAAGTTAAGCTATCTGTTACATCTCCCTGACCACTGATGACTGCGTCTGTCACCGCAGCACTGACAGCAGGCTGGAGGATTAGCCGATCAGCAGGGATCCCGAGCCGATCAACTATTGATAAACTATCCTGTGGGTAGGTCATCATTAGTAAATGTCTGGAAAGGATGTCATTTGGTACAACCCAGCATTATAATATTTGAGTGCTATCTTTGGTTTTACATAGGACTGCAGGTATCCCAAAATTATTATGGGCCACAAACATTCCAGCACATTACATTGTATTGCAGCTACTTAAACGTATTTCTAATTCTATCAGCAGATATACTAGTGTCATTCCTGCAGACTGTAAAAATATTACGTTACATACTGTATCCGCCATTTATATCTTAGTTATTGTCTGTTATGACACCCAGTGACTACTTTTGGTATTGCACCCTTTGCTTATTATGCAGCTAGCGGAAATATTTTTAAAGATCCTTTCCTGTTTGACAAGAGATTCATGATCTTATGTAGTCCAAGGACTGCATTGTCCGATTGCATTGCTTTAAGAGACTGTAATAAAATTTTGCATATTACACACTTAGAGCACATTTAGTGCTGAGTTAATGAGTTTTATTTTAGGAGAATATTAATTGTGTTCCGCTGCACCCAACATGTTGGCATGGAGTGTGATACTGTTATATATTGATCTCTGAACCAATGGTGGCCTATATCTAAAGCAGTGCCACACATTCATGTCTAAGCAAGTGTGATGCAATGTGGTCATTACCCTTTGGGATCAACCAATTGGATGCTCAGTGTCAGTGCCACAACACACAGGGGTATGGAGCGGAAGCTGCTGCTCTGACCCGTGTGGTGGTTGACATTTGTAATTGAAGGTGCAGCTGTCATTAAAATCAATGGGAAATGTACCTGCAGTTACAAACACTGGCCACTACACAGGGGTCGGAGCAGTAGCTTCCACACCATGCCCTTGTGTTGCAACACTGACAGTGGGACCTGATCAGCTGATTGGTCAGGGTCACAGGCGGCGGACTCCAGCTACTCAACTATCCATGACTTATTCTGAGGATAGGTCATCAATAGTAACTTTAAGGGTTAGGTTAATTTGTATTGGTACTACAACAATGCTTCAATACAATAACACAACAATACCGCTGGGTGTTGCCACCTGCTCCACTATGGCTACTTTCAACCTAGGAAAGGTTCTGCCGCCATGTTTTCCAACTGTTCCTGGCCAGTACCTTCCTTGGTGCTGCTGGGACATCACCTTATGAACTGAAGGAATTCATAGCAAGCCCATACATAGCATAAAGGCAGACCATGTGTCTGCTATGGAGCGCCTAGAAAGGGGGGGCCCAGCTCTAATCACATCCTACTTTTTGCTACTGGGTAGCAAGAGCAATATAGGATCTTCCTCCAGAAAATAACTACATTGTTAGCAGGTGATAAAAGTCTGATCAGTGGGTTCTCCCCACTGAGACCCCCACTGAGCCCAAGACTGGGGACACCCATGTCTCCCTCTTCTCTTCACTGCACGGATGCTTCTCCCACCCACAGTAAAGTCACAATGAATGGTACAACCCCTTTAATCTTAGTCTGAAGGCAATGATATTTGCTTTTAAAAAGTTGGAGGTTCCACTCGGAAAACCCTTTCAAGGTCGTTGTATGAAATTAGTAAAAAAGTTTGGCCTCTTCCAGAAACAGCTCTATTTGGCTCCCTCTACACATATGTGTCATGGGGTGTTTTTTTTTTACCGTAAAAACAAATGTAAAAAAAAAAAAAGAGATTTTTTAGCTACTACATTCATTTTTAAGAGGGGTTTTTTTATTCACACATTTTTTAAATGTTTATTCCTGGCCAAACCAACAGTTGCTGTAATTGTGAAAAAAAGCCAATCTCTCAAAAATGCATGACAAATAAAAAAAAGGTACAATAAAAAAACACTGTTTGTAGTATGTTTCATATTTCTCTTTTGACCTACAGACAACATCTGGCTGCAGCATTTTTTTGCTGTAAAAAAGGAAAAACGCCACTAAAAATGTTGTATTTTCCTTAAAAGCACTGTGTGTGTGTGTGTGTGTGTGTGTGTGTGTGTGTGTGTGTGTGTGTGTGTGTGTGTGTGTGTGTGTGTGTAACCACCCTTTCGGGTATTAAAGTTCAAACCCCACTTGAGTAAGACTGCAATGCCTGACAGTCCATGATGACATCTAGTACTCAAGTGACGCACTGCATTAACCTGGCAACTATTTTCTTTCTTTTTATATGAAGGAACATCAGTCTTATTACTATTCAGCAACACATTTATGTCACGGTACAGAAATTGTGTCATAACACAACAAATATGTCAACTTTTTTTTATTCTCTGTTTATACAAAACCCAATAAAAATGATTCAAAAGAAAAGCAGATTTTTTTCTAATTTCATACAACCCCTTTAAAGTGAAATTCCCATCATAGAATTTTATGGCAAATTAAGAGGATATAATAAATCAATAGCAAGAAGAGACATATCCCTCCAGCAATTGTCCTGCACGGCAGATGGCCAGGAGTGCCGCTGTGCAGGGAACATCAGCGAAGGAACGGTAGAGGTTCCAGTAACAATTAGTAACTGATGAAATATCCTAGCAATAGGTCATCACATCCTATAGTTCCATTCCAAAAAGGTTTGCCGAGAGTAAAAAAATTGTAAAATAAGTAATAGCCACCAGTGAACTTTTGAAAAGTTCGGTCTGGCCAGTTCGCTGAACTTTTGCAAAACCCACAGTTCAGTCCAAATTAGCTCTAAGCGAACCAAAAGTTCACCAAAAGCCCTAAAACTGATGTACACTGTCTAAGAGCCAACAAAGCCTTTGAGAGGGTAATAAAAGGTTTCTATGGCTCTTAGACAGTATTACCCATCAGTGTTCAGGACTAGTGTTGGGCGAACCGAACCAGCAGAACCCTGTTTCAGGTAGAACTTGTTTGGTGTTTGTCCCAAACCCATCTTTTATCAAATTCGATCCCGGTTCAGTTTGCTCAACACTAGCCACCAGTTGGATGCACCCTCCCTACTCCAGTGCCGGAGCCCTGGGACCTATTACTTCAGTCCTGGAATAAACCACAGAGGTCACATGCTGTTCATTGTACATGTGACCACTTAGCCAATCTCTGACTTAGCGGTACTGCCATAAACAACACGTAACCACTAATAGCAGTAATTGGCTGAGAGGTATGGCACATGACTGCTGTAGCTTATACTGGGACCGGAGCCTCTGTGCTCCACCGGGGAGGGGGTATGTTTTTTTAATTTTTTTTTAGCCCATTTCCTGACCACACATTTTTTTTACAATCTCAGAAAACCTCTTTTTAGGAGATCCCTATAATAAAGCATGTAGGGTTGAGCAATTTTCTCCAACCTAGGCAATATTTAAATGATTTGGTTTTGCCGGTAGACAATCTTTAAGCTGGTCTACTGTACAATACCTGCATGATTACTTTCTGATCTGTCAGGTGAGTCCACCACCAACCTGACTAGAACTGGCCTTCAGTATAAAACCATATTGTACGTGCTTGTGCCTAATTGTCATGGTATGTGTTCTGTGACATCACGCCATGTGTGTCTCATTCCTTATGTATGACATTGCATCCTCTGTATCTACCTTTGTCATGTGATATCGGACATATCAGTTACCATATTCTTAAATCATGTCCTAAGTGATTGAAATTCCATCTACAAAAGGGATCCATTGCAATGCATGGAAAAAACAAATTACATTTAACTTGACCTAATCTGATTGTGGCTCGGTCGTATATTCTACTTTCCAGCTGTTCACTGCATCTGATATCACATGTTCAGACTGTTCACTGCATCTGACATCATGCTCCCTGGTTGTACGCTGCATCTGATCTCATATCCTGTGAATGCACACTGTATTTGATATCATCCAGTGGAGTTTGCACTGTACCTGATATCACATGGAGTGTGCACTACATCTCAGTTCCCATTGTCTGAGTGAATGTTGTATCTCAGCCAATGTAGTCTGAGTATGAACTGCATCTGATATCACATCCTCTTATTGTGCACTGCATTTGATATCATTTACTCCCACCATGCACTGCACCAGAAAATCCCCCACATCGCACTGCGTCTGACATCTTCACCTTACCACGCACTGTACCTGAGACAAATTCTTTTCATGGTGCACTGCTTCTCTTATCCTCCCATGATGCATTGCGTCTCATGTCTTCCCCCTTATGATGCACTGCTCCTGTCATCATCTTCCCCACCCCATTATGCGTTGGGTACAGGCTCATGGCGCCTACCTGTGTTTGCTCTGCAGACCATGCTGACTGCTATCTCAATGAGCGCCATCGCTACCAATGGAGTTGTACCAGGTAGGGGGAATTTTAGATGAACCAAATAAGGGAGATGCAATGCGTGGGAGGAATGGGGTGGGGGTACACAATACTGCTGCGATGCAGACGCAATGTGTGTGGGGGTGTTGGAGACTATATGCCAGATGCAGGAACTTTGCATAAATAAGATTAAATAAGAGCATGAGGGGATTAGTCCTAAAGAAGAATATGGAAAGTCTAGTACACAAGTATAGAACTAAGAAAGTATTGCAATGAAGTTGTGTTTTAGGAATTTGTATCAAGTTGTTTTTTGTGATAACGATTATAGCGTAGTGATACATTGTGAGGCCAAATATGTGAAACCTAATGCACTAAGCGGAGGAATACTTGGGTGCAGTGCATTGATCAATAGTGCAGTGGTATAAGGTGCAGTGCGGTGATACTATGTGTGATATTGCCCATATTTCAGTGTATGTTTCTGAGAACTCTATCTCTCCGTAGCTGGTGGCTCATATTACATGATCTCTCGTTCGTTGGGTCCAGAGTTTGGAGGAGCTGTGGGACTTTGCTTTTACTTGGGAACCACATTCGCAGGAGCCATGTACATCCTGGGAACCATCGAGATTCTGTTGGTGAGTTGATAAGATTTGCTTGTGGAAGTAACATTTAATCAAGGCTTGACTTCAAAGCAAATACTACATTTCCGATGTTTTAATCTTGAGATTCTGGAGTACTCATTCATTGGTCTAACGCATGAAGACCATGGAGCAGAGCACATGTGAAGGATAAGTGCAACAAAACCAGAGGATCCAAGTTTATAGGGAAAGCAGGAACAATTAATACATAAGTAGCCTCTGTGGCATTATATATGACTTTTGGCTATACTAGCTACATAGCTAAGGGCTATATACAACTTTGCATGCTTTTTAAAATCAATTTGTTTTTGGAAATTAAAACTTTTTGTAATTGGTTTTCATTAAAAATTTCTGATTGTTTTATTTCTCTGCTTGTATTGTTTTCCAAGGCTCTGCAGATTGGAGGACTGAAATCTTAGCAAATTCTGTTAGAGTAAACTGACTGCTCCTCCTATAGCCTGCTGTGAAGGTGCATTCACTGCCTTTCCACTGAGCTATTACAAAAGGCTTCATGACAGTGCCAGGGGAAAGTGGAGGAGATCAGGAGGACAGAGAGCAGAGTAGGGAAAGCTACTATGGTATTACAGAGGGCTGTAATTCACTCCAGGTGTAGTTTTTACTCGTATCAACCGTGAGGGGGAATGAGACTAGCTGCTACTCAGAGAGAGTATGAGAGATACCTGTGTAGTATTCAGTGGGTGTGGTTATGCTACACAGCCTCTGAAAGACGAGAGGGGAGGGGGAGCTGAGCTTGTGCACATTCATAAGACAGACCAAGTTTCTGGGAGCCCTCCCTCCCACCTCTTAACAGCCAGAAACTTGAACTTGGGAAAGCCTGAAAACCAAGCATGAGGCTTTCTAAATGCATGACAAAGAGAAACTCAATGCAAAAATAAAACATGTAACTATATCTTTTTTTTTGCAGGAACTTAATAAGATATGTAGTTATTGAGTTTTCATATGCAAACGTTTCCATAGCCTTTAAACATTGAAACGCAATATAGGGAAACTTCAAAGGGGACTGTATTACAATGGACGGTTGCAACAAATGATCTTGTTTCCATCAGGCCATTGATACTGAAGAGCTTTTTTTTACAACTTTTCTCACTTGATTAGAACTGATTAAGTGTTAGGAAAAAGTTAATAGCATATCACTAAAACCTCCTATATTGTATATTACAAATACTATTAAGTAAAATGCTTGCCTTAACATTCATAACTTTCTTTTATCTAGACGTATCTCTTCCCTGGAATGGCTATCTTTAAGGCAAAGGAAGCTGCTGGCGAGGGTGCTGCACTACTTAATAACATGCGTGTATATGGCACGTGTGTGCTAAGTTGCATGGCCATTGTGGTTTTTGTGGGAGTGAAGTACGTCAATAAGTTTGCGCTGGTGTTCTTGGGTTGTGTGATCCTATCCATCTTATCAATATATGCCGGAGTCATTAAGTCTGCATTTGACCCACCAGATTTTCCGTGAGTTTCCTTAATTATTCTTAAAATTCAGTTCTTCTGTGACTTCTATTTCATCCTTTCATCCACCTTGTATCTGTAAATCTTGGATACACCAGATAAACATTGCTGAATAGCTTCATTCATAATTTTTATATCCATGTTCCGGTAGTCATACATAGTCTGACCCCTTTATGTGGTCATGTTGAGTACACAAAAGTAATCAAATGAATTTGAGATGGTTTTCTGCATTCTGCAACTAGATAGTATTTTTGTCCATGTTGGGACAAATATAGACATATATTTAAACGAGAAAACACAGGAACACAAAAGGAGTAAAAATATAACAAAAACGCAGGAGTGGGAATGCTATCCCTTACCAACTTTGGTGTGGTGGACCAGGCCTACAAAAATTGTGGGGTATTCACCTCAATAGGGACAGCCCCACCTCATGAGCCTAGGGGACCTAGTCTGTACCTAGATTGAGGTTAGGGAAGAATATAGAGCAGATGGAAAAGCAATCCATATACATTCTTTGTCAAAAAAAACAGACCATCAGTAGAGGGGATTGTCTTATTGTCCGACAAGTATGAGCAGTTTCAACTGTTTCACTGTCCATTATCCAGAAACAGGTGGAACGATATTACAGGCTCCTGTGTCTATTTCCAATCTCTTGGCTGTAGGACATTTGATCTCGTGGCAACCAATTCCGTGTACTGCCTTTGACATCCACCTACCATCGCTTCCATCTGCAGTGATGTCATGAATGACAAAACTGGACTGATGGAGTGGAACTCGATTGTCTTCAGCAACAAATCCAGGTTCAGCTGGGTTCATGTTTGCAGATCTAGGCATGAACTTCTCAATCTTGCCTTTGCGGTGGAGTGGCACACTGTCCCCCACTGCTGGTGTGATGATCTGGGGTCCATCGCATAAAACAGTTGGTCACCCCTAGTAGTGGTACAAGGGACAATGACAGCTCAGTAATATGTTCAGGACATCCTGCAGCCACATGTGTTTCTGTCATGGTGGCTTCCAAAAGGCATTTTCCAGAAGGATAATACTCAGCCGCACACACAAGGGGGTCACAGGAATGTTCCCACAACATCTGTGGCCTGTTCGGTCACCAGATTTATCTCCAATAGAACATGCATGGGACCATCTGGGATGCCAATTTTGACAGCCTATGAGTTTACATGATATAGAGGCTCAGTAACAGCAAATGTGGACCAATATGCTGTAGGATACTATACAAAGCCTCTATACCTTCATGCCCACCCGTACCACATCTTGCCTCCAATCTAGAGGTAGACCAGCAGGGTTGTAGAGCTTCCATGCAAGTTTTCATTATCCTTTCGCTCTGATATTGTAATTACTTACTTATATCAACAATACAATAACCCATATAAGGTTTCATTCGATTTTGACAACTCTTTCTAAGTGGTTGAATTTTTTTGACAATGAGTGTACATAACAGAGCTAGGTAAGGATGAATAAACTCCACAGTAAAAGTATCACCTCTAGTACTTAGCTGTACATGACCTCTGCCACATGAGACACCTCAGGCAGGAAAATAACCAAAATAACAAAAAGCAAAAATAATGGTTTCTTATTGAAGCGTTCACATGAACGATTTTCAGACGCGCAAAATACTCGCACCTGCAAAAGATAGGAGATGCGTGGCTACAATGGACGTATCTAGGGTGTGTGCTGCGAGAAAAGACAGACCCTTACCTATCTTTGGTGCATTTTGCGCAGGAGTTCCCATTGACTTCTCTGGGAGCAGAATTAACACGTAGCACGCACCACGGATTGTGTGAACGAGCAAATTATGCGTAAATGTAGATCGCGCCTTTAGCTTCATTTACATGATTTTTCCACACGCGAGTGGCCATCTTTTTGCACAACTATTTGTGCGCAAAAAAATGCTGGTCTGGACGAGACTCAATGGATTTCTGACAGACAACAGCTCAAGGGGCCTTCTGCATTGACAAGAAGAAGGCGCCGAGCACTGAAGCCGCCGTCATGTGGACAAGGTCTAACTAATCTAATTGCAGTCTGCATGCTGAAACAGTTGGCATTTCATAAATCTAAGTTTGGCTTCTAAAAGTCATGAACAGTGGATTTCTCATTATAAGATGAGGGTCAGATAATATGGGTCAGATGGGAGAATTCCCACACCATAGTTCTTGTGAAGTATGAGACATTGGGGAACAAGGACTACCTATATACAACAGTTTTTGGTAGACAGGAACTTCTGGGGTTCAGTACATTATTGATTGGCAGTCCATATTCCAGGAGAAAGTGATAGCAGATTCAAGGTGATGCTATCTGAACTAGAGGTTTATGAATAGATGTGCCCTTTGGTTTAATCTGACCAGATGTCTTCAACATTGCATATGAATATCAATTAATATATGCAGAAATTGTACTGAAAACACGCTGAGTTGCAGGGTACATCCAGGAAACTGCAGTGCTAAACAGTCTGGTGTTAATTCCTGGGCAGGAGTGGAAATGTAAAAAAAGAAGAAACCAAAATTAAAAGTACTAATTTTGTATTAAAGGCACAAAGTCATAGTGCTGTATACTAAAGTCTAGCAGAAATCTGCAAATGCATATTGTTGCTTTACAATAATTTCAACATATATTACAAGAATTACTTCTAGTTATTTCTTTTGCCAAGTTTTCCCATGTTTTAAAATCAACCAAAATTATTTGGAAAGTAATTGGGTTACTCGGAATGCTTGGTCATAGAACCAATGGTATGAGTACGTTTTAACGATGCAAGGTTAGTCTGTTTTCAGAGTAGCATCATAGCTTCATTGAGGAGCTTTAGAGGATTTTGTAGTAGATCCTGACAGATCGCATTGACTTGTAATAGGGCCATTAGGTAATGGAAGATAATTCAATAAGAGGAACAAGAACCCTTGAGAATTAGCCTTATTCAGAGAGTCATATTACGGCTCTGAATGACAGTTAATAATGGGATCGGATCTAATCAGGAGAATGCAAAAAAATGTCCCTTTCCCCCCCAAAAATAGGTATTTACAATTGCAAGAAAAAGTAAGGCCTCGATCAGACGACAGTGGTTTACACGCTGCTGCAGTAGCGTGTAAACCACGCTTTTATAGCAACCAGTAGGTTGCTATGGAAGGGCTCACACAGAGCTTTTTTGCCAGTGCAGAATCTGCGCTGGTAAAAAAGATAGGACAGCGAGTGCCGACTCGCCTATGAGCTCTGTGTTGCAGCGCTGTCCATGTTGCTGACCACAGGCTCCTATGCGAGCCACAAAAGCACTCTGCTTGCAGCACGGACATGCGAACGGGCTGCTCAGCGGAGCACAAAGCAGCTCGTTCACCGCAGAATTCCTGCGTGTCAGCAGCGTGGTTTACACACTGCTGTAGCAGCGTGTAAACCACACTCGTCTGAACGAGGCTTAAGTGTACCCATTGGAATTACCTGGATTTCTGCATTAATCACTAGTAAAATGTGATATGACTGTTATCTAAGTCATAATTATAGACAGATTTAATCTGACTTTAAGCTAAGTTGATAACACCCAAACAGTATTACTGTTCATGTTTTCTATTGAGCGCATTGAGTAAATATCCAGCATGCATGGAGGAAAAGTAAGTGGACCATTGAACTTAATAACCTGTAAATCCTGGTTTAGCAACACTCATCTGCACCAAACATTTCCTGTAGTTGCAAATAACATTTGCTCATTTTTGAGGAGGAATTTTGGTCCATTACTCCCTCAAATGTGTTTTAGTTTATTAATATTTCTGGGATGCCTTGTCCCAGCATCTCAGTAGGGTTAACAGCACTATAATTGCAGCATTTTCAGAGGAATCCACAGCACTCTCTGTAATATTGCAGAATTAATAAATCATATGACTTTTAATATACTCTACAATGACATATAAGACGATGAAATTTGATTTTATTTACATTTCTCAACATAGTGTTGGACTGCTTTTTTCCTCAGTGACTGCAGTAAATCTTCTAGGCTGCTTACCACACAATTCGGTGTGTGAAGGGATTTGCCTCCATTCCTCGAGGAGAGCTTCATATAGTGATGCGAGGGATGATGAGAGTGTTGGGTTTCATGCATATGGCATTCTAGTTCATGCCAAAGATGCTTGATGTAATTGAGATCTGGAATTTTGGCTGGTCAATTAGGTTTGCAGACACTCTACTCCTCAAAAAATACCTGAACACTGTTTGCTATATGATATGATGCTCGATCATGTTGATAGCGACACAGAGCTGTACTAAAGTATTGCCACAGCGTAAGTAATGCCTCATTGTCCAGAATATCTCTGTACCCATTGGCGTTGAGAGTGAACTTCACTATAACCAATGGCCCTAGTACTTCCTGGCAGAAACACCCCCACACCATAACAGAACCTCCTGCAAACTTCCCTGTTGAGATGATGCAGTCACATAGAAAACACTCTCCAGGCAACTGCTGCACTCAAGTGCGGCAACCTGATCGAAAGATGTTGTACTGTCATTCACCTGTCCACAGCAATTGCTTTCACTCATTTACAGTGCAAGAAGGACGCTCCAAGCAACATTGCAGGCACTTCTGTGCATTCCCTGCTGTGATGTTGGGCTTGTGTGCAGCCACTCATCCATGGTAACCCTTTGGATGCAGTTCCCTACAGATAGTTCCAGTGCTAATGGATGTTCCTATGGCCTACAAGACCTCCTGCAAGTGTTTTGGCAATGTGTGTGATGCCTTCACAGCTCGTACAAGGCTTCGTTGTCCATGTTCTGTCAATTTTTTTGTCAAGGTCTTCCCAAACATTGCCACACTGAACACACACTAGATGTTTTCTATTTCCAAATAACATTACCAAAATTGACTTTTTAAGGTCCAATACTGTCCCATACTGTTTGGTTGCTCAGGTGACATCCCACCATTATAGCCCATTGGAAGTCTGTCAGCTCTACACCTTGTGACATTCTGAAAGGTTTCTCTATTGGTATATGATTTTCCTGCAAACATAAGGCTGTGCATTTTTGCTAAAAAAGTTCCACTTTTGTCTCATCTGTATATGTAACATTTTCCCATAAGTGTTTTGGAAGATCCATCGGCTCTTGAGCAAACTTGAGATGGACTAAAATATTCTTTGAACTGCAGAGGTTTCCTTTGTGGTGTCCTTCCATGAAAAACATTCTTGTTCAGTATTTTTCTAATAGTGGACACATAAATAGAGGCTTTGGCAGTTTGTAGAGTCTTCTGTAGGTCTTTTGCTGTTACCTTTTGATTGTTTTTCACCTCTTTCATCATTGTCTAGTGTGGTCTGTGAGTGATCTTTTATATTGTTTAACACTGATTTTGTAGCTTTTTCCAGCTTTCTGCATCTCCATAACCCTTTTTCGAAAAAGTTGTTTGCATCAAGGCATGGTTCACACTAACCGTTCTTTCTTAAGAAGAACAGATTTTCAGTAACCAGGCTTTGTGTGTATTTATTTAATGGGCAAAGCATCAGTAAAACACGCACTTCCAATCTCATCTCCTTAACTTAAACACCTTTCGGGAACTAGCTCTTAAAGAAGTCATTAACACAGAGTTTCACTTATTCCATCACTGTAGATGATTACTCAATGTGCTCAATTAACCCTTTCCAATCCACTGTCTGACATCTTCAGACATTCTGATTGAAGGCTGTTCAGCTCCGATGTCAGAAGACGTCCGGCAGGGTATTCTTACTGTATATTACTGGCCGCTCTGTTGTCAGGGGCCTCTCCAGCATGTCCCATACCGCAGTACTGGCTCTAGCCAGCAGATGGCACCATTGTATAATGACATAAAAAGAAAAACCCCTAGGAAACCCGGAATCCAAAATTGGATTGCAAAGTTTAAAGCCTTGAACTGTACAGCTGTTTATGAGTTGCTAGATTAGCTAGATTGGTATCTCAATTAACCCACATTTTATTAGTAATCAATGCAGAATGCAGTGAATGTGAAAGACTAAACGATTCTTGCCTGAACAAGCCAACAATGCCTCTGCCTGTCTAAACAGACTATACAAGAATTAACGAACTAGTGATGACATTTTTCGCTTGTTCAAATGATAATCAGCTTGTCTAAAATGACCATAATTATACTGCCATGGTAAGAACAATGCTAGAATCATTTTTTTTACCCAAATGCCAGTATAGGATTCAAGAGTTTTACTCAGTTGAAAAATACATTGTATATAAGTGGTTATATAAAGAGGTTCTTAATTCTTGTCCCTGTGGGCTTGTATGTATCACGGTAATTTCTTTTTGGCTGCAATTTCGCATTTCTCTAATAATGTTCACCGTTCCTGCTGTCTTCTTTCTTTGCTTCTTTTCAGTATCTGCATCCTTGGCAACCGCACTCTATCCCAAAAAGACTTTGATGTCTGTGCTAAGTTTATAGAGGTTGGAAACGAGACAGTCACCACCAAGCTATGGGCTCTTTTCTGCTCCTCTCCATTTCTGAATGCGACTTGTGACCTGTACTTCTCTTTGAATAACGTCACAGAGATTCAGGGCATTCCTGGAGTGGCTAGCACACTTATTCAAGGTGAATAATGTAGCAGAGGCAGATAAAAAGCTTTTGTTACTACAAGAGGGAATTGTTATACATTGTTAGAAACCATAAAAATAGTGCGAAAGTTAAAATGAGCTGCATGATTCTTATGTGAAAATACAATAAGTTTGGGGGCTTAATCATCCTTTACATTTTTCATTTAAAATTCTCCAGAAAACGTGTGGTCGAATTACTTAGCGAAAGGTGTTATGGTGGAGAAAAGTGGTATGGTATCTGTATCCTCTGGAGACCCGGTCAAACTGGAGCAGCCTTATGTCTTCAGCGATATGACAACGTACTTCACACTCCTGGTGGGAATTTATTTTCCTTCAGTAACAGGTAAACTTTATACATTTCATCTATATTCATTTTTCGGACTTGTCGATGCTCAATCTTTGTTTTGTGGAACATTTTGCTCACTGAAGAAGATGGTATATTTTTCTCTTACTTTTAATGAAATCTTAAAATGGGCTGAATATCCTTTAACACAAGACAGTGATTGGGGCCAAGTGTTCCTACTGAGTCCTGTAAATGGGCCAATGACCAGCTGGCGAATGAGTGAATGCTCATTCCTCAGCCGATTGTTCAGTTTCATCAAGCATAAAAATGCTTGATGGCCAGTGGCGCATCTTCTCGTGTGAACAGGGTGATGTACGGCCGTTGGATGGGGACAAACGAAGTGGTGATTGTTTGTCCCTGTAGGCCGATTCCCAGCCCGTGTATAAGGACATTAGAATAAAATTAAATGAGCGCTACTCGATTTGTGTCGATCACGGCTCATAACATCAGGCTGAATTCAGGTGGAAGGGGTGAAATCTACTGCAGATCTGCACCAAAATCCCCACAAAATCTGCAGCAAATTAGTGATGTGTGAATGTTCCCTTTTAACCATATAGCATGTTGATTGGCGCTTGTTAAGGGGATTTGAAATCGTTGAACTTATTGATCATTGCAAGTGTGGGGACAAATGATCATTACTATACTGGCTATAGTAATGATCGCGGCTATACTGCACTAAAGGTCACGTGAATTGGCGATTTCAAGCTATTTGAATTAGACCTTTCACACGATCGGAGGTGCATGTTTTCCAGCTCCCATAGGAGTCTTTGGAAAGCACACAGCAAAGATATCTTTTCACGCACCACACACCTCAGATACAAATATTACAGTCGCATGTCCTATCTTTGATTGGTGCCAGTATTTAGCGTGTCTAAAATTCCTTCATCTGAACGGTTTTATTGGAAACTATTGGTTCTAAAAGAAGCTATCTTTTCATGTGCCTCTAATGCGCTAAAACAGCGTTCGTGTGAATGAGGCCTGACGTTCATCAGCAACACATGCCCCTATTTAAACTGAGGGATGTGCTGCCAAGAAGCAAGTAGTTTTATGCCCACATTAATTCTTTCCAATCCACTACCTGATGCCTTCCTACATTCTGATTGAAGCTTGTACAGCTCCAATGTCAGAAGATGTCCAACAGGGTATTCTTACCATCTATTTCCAGCCACTCCGCTGTCGGGGGCCTCTTTGGCGCACACACACTGGCTTTAGCCAGCAGATGGCACCGTTGTATACCAGCAAAAAGAGAAAGCCTTTTAGGAAACCCTGAATCCAAAATTGGATTGGAAAAGGTTAAAGATTAGAGATGAGCGAGTATACTCGCTAAGGCACATTACTCGAGCGAGTAGTGCCTTAGCCGAGTATCTCCCCGCTCTTCTCTAAAGATTCAGGGGCCGGCGCGGGTGACAGGTGAGTTGCGGTGGGAAGCAGGGGGGAGAGAGGGAGAGAGAGATCTCCCCTCCGTTCCTCCCGGCCCCCCGCCGGCCCCCGGATCTTTAGAGACGAGCGGGGAGATACTGGGCTAAGGCACTACTCGCTCGAGTAATGTGCCTTAGCGAGTATACTCGCTCATCTCTATTAAAGATCCAATTAGCTGACAAAAGATTTTTGCTTTGTTGGCTGCTCCCCATCATATTCAGGCGAGCTGATGATTGGGTAAACATGGGCCGATTTTCTGCTCGTTATAATGAGCACCAGTTGATAAACAGCATATTGATTGACGCTTGTTACTGCTGTTCACACGTGGTAGAAGTTCACTGTTAAACGGAATAAATTGTGTTACTACTATTGTTCACTTAGCATTCATCAGCAGCACTTCTCCTTGTTTACACGATGAGCGAGCATTTTTATGCCTACATAAAAGATCCAATCAGCTGACAAATTAGCGTTCGCTTTTTCGGCGGCTTATCCCCAGCATATTTAGACAGGCTGATGATGGGGCACAAACATTTGTGCCTAATCATTAGACCATGTCAATCCTTAAAGGACCAAAAGCGGTAAATTTACGGAACTTGGTCCTGAGCTTTAATCCTGGCTGACAGCAAAAGTACAGCGTGAAATTAAAGCTCCTGCAATTAAGTGGGAGCAGGTGAGGATCTTAGCTGTTGGTCACGGCCAAAGACCAAGAGGAGAAGGTAAAAGCGGTTTTCAACTACTTCTGCCTTCTTCTGTACAGGTTATGTCGCATAGAAAGAAGAAGTATTACTTCCTCTATTTGACCCAGCGATCATGTGACTTGCGGGTGCCACTTAGCACAGCAGAGCTGCAGGGTCCTGTCAGACCCAGATCAACTCTGACAGTGACTGAGATCTTATATAAAGTAATGACAGACAGAGCTGTTAAAAAAATTGTTACTAAAATAAATTAAAAAAAAATATATACATTAAAAAGAAAATGACCGACTGCCAACCAGAACATCGCCATATGCAGCTTGTAACCCAAAGCTATACAAATTATATATAAAAACGTCCAAAACAAAATGTGGAACCCATTCCTGTATTTTATTAGTGTAAACATACTAATTTTAAAAATAAACAACAATACATTTAAAAAAAAAAAAATTGTTCTTTTAGCTTTTTATCTCCAATAATAAGGGTGACTACCCACTACAGTTTTTTTTCACAGCAAAATTCGCAGCGTTTTTTTCTGCAGGGGTCTATGGGACTTGTAATGTTAAAATCATGATCGCGCAAAATCGCGATTTCGTGGTAAATTGCAATTTTGCGCGATTGCGATTTTAACATTACAAGTCCCATAGACCCCTGTAGAAAAAAACGCTGCGAATTTCGCTGTGAAAAAAAACTGTAGTGGGTAGTCACCCTAAAACTAAAAAACGGGGGGAAAAAGTCAGTGAAAGAAGATATTATAAAATAGCCATAAATGTCACGAAGAAAAAAACACAGCGAAAATCATTTTGGTAGTTGAAGAAAGAAAAAATAGCGCAGTAAAACCGCCACTTGGGTAAAATCCCTAAAAAGTGTCTGGTCCTTTGGACCAAAAAAAACTTGGTCCTGAAGGGGTCAAGGGGCCTTCAGGCTGCTATTGGACAAGTGTATGTTTTATCCATAATACAACTATCTATTTTTCTGTCTGTAATATGGATCTAATCATGAACTATTCACATGGGTGTACAAAATGCAGCATGTACTCCTTTAGGGTGGATTCAGACGACCGTATATTGGCTCGGTTTTCACGCCGAGCCGATGTACGTCATCCTCATCTGCGGGGGGGGGGGAATGGAAGAGCCAGGAGCAGGAACTGAGCTCCCGCCCCCTCTCTGCCTCCTCTCCGCCCCTCTGCACTATTTGCAATGAAAGGAGGTGGGATGGGGCGGGGCCAAGTTCTGCAAATTAGCCCCGCCCCCGCCCCGCCTCTCCCCATTGCAAATAGTGCAGAGGGGCGGAGAGGAGGCAGAGAGGGGGCGGGAGCTCAGAGCACTGCTCTTGGCTCTTCCATCCTCCCCCGTGCAGATGAGGACACCGTATATCGGCTGGGCGTGAAAACCCAGCCGACATACGGTCAACTGAATCCAGCCTTAATCAATTTTGCAGATAGAAAATGCCCATTGAAGTCTACGGAGAATTATTCAAATACAGTTGTATTCATGCAGCATCTGTATTTGCATGCATTATTATCATTTTCGATTGAGCCAAAATGTATCTGTTTTTACCCAATAGAAAATAGTAACAATGAATGCAAATACAGATGCATCCTGCTTCATCATACATCCGTTTTGCTGATCTGAATGTGTGAAACAGGCTTTCTTATCTCTATTGCATTCAGTGGTTCATGAGTCATGACGCACTTCTGCCTTTGATTAGTAGAGAAGCATCTGTAGGAGGAAGTAATTTGAGCATTGGAATATTCAACCTGACAATATTTTTAATCACTTTTCACAGTTTGAGATAATTGAGCTTTAATGGAAACGCATATTATCACTTCCGTGTAGTGATTTAATAAGCAAATTCCTTGACACCAAGTACCTAAAAGAAATGATTAAAAGACCCTAAAAAAAATAAAAAAAATAAAATGACAGTAGACCAATCAGAAATTAGCAAATTTCCTTCATTGCATTTCGAAAATCTCCTGAATTGTCACATGCATGGAACTAATTACAATGTGGCAAGCCTAAGGCAACAGCATCCAAACCAAATGCTTTCGCACCTTCAACTAAATAAATAGGCTTCCGGATAAGGGTGATAAAGGTATAGAAATGCGAAAGGTAAGGTGTTTGCGAATCATGGTAATAGCAATGTCATTAGATATTCTTTCTACTGTTTCATTTTCTATCTGGTATCTGAGTAATTACTTTCAGTTTTCACTTTTTTTCCAATCATTCAGGAATAATGGCCGGTTCTAACAGGTCTGGAGATCTCCGTGACGCACAAAAATCTATCCCTATTGGCACTATAATGGCTATTGCCACTACATCTTTTGTATGTATCCTTAACAAAGACTCAGAATTTCGGTTTTATGTGGAACTTTTTAGTATTGAGAAGACAGAGTATTGTCACCAGAACTCATCCTACAATCCCAAGTTGGCATAGGCTTTGCTATAATGTGAAATAGCATAAGTCATAAACAATGGCATTGTCCTGGAAACCTAAAAGTTCGGCCTATTCGTACATCCAGGGGCGTAACTATAGAGGATCCAGGGGATGCGGTCGCACCCGGGCCCAGGAGCCTTAGGGGGCCCATAAGGCCTCTCTTCTCCATATAGGGAACCCAGTACTATGAGTAAAGCATTATAGTTGGGGGCCCTGTTACAAGTTTTGCATCGGGGCCCAGGAGCTACAAGTTACGCCTCTGCGTACATCCTATAGTAGGGGACAAAGAAAAAGTAAAAATCTTAAACACATACAAGGAGGATCATATTTAAAGTTGTTCATTCAATATTAATAGTGTAAGTGAAATGTGAGAAGCTAAACATTAACGGGGTTGTACCACAACTGACTTGTATGACCTATCCATAAGATAGGTGATAAAAGTCTGATCGGTAAGGGTCTCACTGTTGAGATGACCATTGTTCCCAAGAATGGGGATCCCATGTACCCTCTACTCCTTGGCAGTCCTTGGCCGCCCACAGAAGATCACTTCCTGGTTATGGGATTCATAAATACCGCCTCCACAACGCGATGACTGTAATTGATTCTTCGAGTGCTGTTCAGCCAATCAATGCAGTGCTCGATTAACCATTTGCAGCCATTGCATTGGCTCATTGAGTGCTGCTCTGAATGACTGAGCAACGCTCGAGAATCAATCAGAGCATCGCTTCCTGGAGGTGGGATTTATGAATCCTGTAAAAGAAAAACAATATAGACACAGACCTGCTTGCTTAGCAGTAAATTCAGCCTTGTAATTTGTATTTTGTCCACTTTGTTTCTGATTTCGTAAGTTTTGTCTCAGATTTCCCTTTACAACTAAACAGATATTTCTTCTGTAATTCTGTTTGGCGCATGCATAGAAGGTGTTGTTTTACGTGACAAGTAAGTATCCTAAATTTTTTTTTGTAACGTGAAGAAATCATAAAATAGTTGTTAGTGTACAACAATGGAAGTTTGGGCAGAAGACAGTTTCATAGATACCTCTTTTGTGTTTTCCTGTATAACATGGCCTTTTTGGTAATCCTCACATTTTGTGTTATATTTATTCTGAAAGGTATAGGTGTTATATGCATAATTTTGAAACAAAGATTTCAACTTACTGCATTATGTTCTTTTACAGATTCGGAGAAGCAGTTAATGGAAATTTAGTGGTAGGAACATTGTCCTGGCCTTCACCGTGGGTCATTGTTTTTGGATCTTTTTTCTCTACTTGCGGAGCTGGTTTGCAAAGCTTGACTGGAGCTCCACGTCTCCTACAAGCTATATCACGAGATGGCATCGTACCATTCCTAAGGGTAAGTATATTTTATTGTGTTTATGGAACTTGTGATATTCATTGCAGCGCTGATGATGTTTTTAAACCGAACACATCACTTTTGCCCTACATAAAGCAAAATAAACAAGGCTCTGAAGCATCAAAACCTCTGAAGATACTATCTAGTTTATAGTTTTTACAAACATGTTAAGGCCTTCTGCACACGGGTGGATTTGCATTCGGAGTGGGATTCCGCCTCTGGATTCTGCAGCAAATCCAGCCCATAGCATTCTATGACAATATGCGATTTCCTGCCCACGAGCGCAAATTGATTGTGATTTTCTGCTCGTGCGAGAGAAATTGCAGCATTCTGTGATTTTGTGCGGGCTATGCACAGTCGGCTTCCATTGAAGTCAATGGAAGCCGCCCGTCCCGCAGCCATTCTGAAATCATCATGTACTGTGCATGTGCGCCGGCATGTCGGCCGTCGCATCAGCAGCAGAGGAGAAGAGGGCGAAGAGGTACGTTGGGGTCACCGGCCAGGCCCCGGGTCGAACTCCGCGGTGGGAATCCCGCTTGTGGGCCCCGACCCGCCCGTGTGCAGTTGGCCTAAAAAGAAAAGATGCCATACATAAAGCATATATGGACATATCAATGTTTAATCTTCATTCAAACAGCATATTACAATAATGGTGAAAAAATTGGCCAAAAAACAATAATGCATTGCATTTACAATAATTTACAAAAGAGTAACTGCACGTTTGAAAAACTTTTGACATTTCAGAGGGACATGTCAAGAGTTTTAATCAGTGAGAGTCCCACTGCTGAGACCCCCACTGAGCACTGAAACAAAGGGGCTGCAGCGCTCACCCGAGTGTTGTGCCGTTTCAGCTGTTTTTTGTTGCCTTTTGGCTGTTCTTGGCAGCTGCAGATGGATGTGTAGCTGTTCATACATCTATCTCCAGCAGCCGAGAAAAGCCAAAAGGCAATGAAGACAGCTGAAGGGGCACAGTGCTTGGGTGAGCACTGCAGCTCCTTCATTTCAGTGATCAGTGGGAGACTCAGCACCTGAACCTCCACAGATCAAAACTTTTGACATGTCACAAGTTTTTGTAAAGTGTAGTTCCACTTTAAACAAAAAGTTCACATATATGTATGCCATTGCCTTCTACAAAGTAGATATACCTTCAAATGATGCCTCTTACAACCATCTGCCAGTCTCTAACACCAACAGGGAGGATTTTCTTTTCTAATTCCTCCATGGAAAAGGTTTTTAGCCATCTGATGGTTGAGGGGTTTCTTACTGTATGAGGATTGCATATATAACCACCTTGATGGGATTTAGATCTGGGTTTTGACTTGGCCATTAAAGAAAGTTCATTTCTTTTACGTTTAGTCATACCTTCTTGGATTTATTAGTATGTTTGGGGCTCTTGTCATGTTTCAAGGCCTACTTTTGGCTAAGCTTCAGTCTTCTGACATCATTTCACATTTTCCTCAAACACCGATGATGAATTCATACCAAACCGTCCCAAACCCTTGCATTATCACCACCATTCTTTGTATATAAGTTTGTATTAGCTTCTTCTGGTAAAATACTGTACTACAGCTGTAGCAAAGTTTAACTTGAGACCTAAAGGGGTTTTCCAGGCTATTTTTATTGATGACCTATGCTCAAGATAGTCAAATGCTCACACTGGTCTCTTGTATAACAAGTTTTAGGCCAAATGCACACGACCGGGTCGGATTGCAACTGTGAGATCTCGCAGCGGAATCAGACCCTGTGCAGCAGCGGTGACGCCGGGCTTACCTGTCCGGCGTCCTCTCTGCACTGCAGATATGCCGTCTGGCACGCCGCCGCACATGTACAGTACAGAGCCGTGATGCCGATGATGACACGGATCCGCAGGACAGCTTCCATTGACTGCAATGGAAGCCATCTGTGTGAGGCTCGCACTAGAATAGAACATGCTGTGATTTCCCACTATAAGCAGAAATACGCCTGTGTGCATTGGGCCTTATCCTTGCTGTGTGAATGTTTAGAACCCTTACTGCCTCAAGGTCTCAATCATATTCCATTAATTAGGAGTAGAAACTGCCCCACCAATTTCATTACAATGTATATAAAATGCTGTTCTTTATTGTGTATTAGTAAACATGGATTCCAATTGCACAGAATATGTAGCAACGTTTCGGACTAAAGTGTCCTTCATTGAGCTACAAGTAAAAAATACAATACAAAGAAGTCCAACTCTGACTGCAATGAGGAGCTAGAAGTGTAATACTGTGCTTCCCCCAAAATAATACACTGTCTTATATTAATTTTTGCCCCAAAAGAGGCACAGTGTCTTATTTTTGGGGGTGGGGGGACTTATACTCATCTGGTCCGCGGCATCCCGGTGCCTTGCACTGCTGGTCTCCGGTGGCGATGCTGCAGTGTCCGCTGCGCTGAGATATTTTTTTCTGGCGACAGAGATTTGAATACCTTGCCTCCAGCAAAGCAAGCGCTGTGATTGGATTGAGCACCGGCCAATCACAGCCGGCGCTCGATGAGCCAATCACAGCCATTCATTGATGGCATTCACTGAATGGCTGTGAATGATCGAGCGCCCGCTCTGATTGGCTAGCGCTTGTTCTAATCACAGCGCTTGCTTTGCTGGAGGCAGGGTATTCAAAGCCCAGTCACCAGAAAGAAGAGGATTTCTCAGTGCAGAGAACACTGCAGCCTGCAGCAGCGCCAGGGACCAGTGTGAGGGACTCAGATGCCGTCCGCCAGGTGAGTATTGATTTTTTTTTTAGCTAGGCCTTATTTTCGGGGAAGGGCTTATATTTTAAGCCTGCTCAAAAACAGGGGTAGGTCTTACTTTCGGGGTAGTTCTTCTTTTCGGGGAAACACGGTAGGAGGCAGTACTACCAATAATTTTAATGGGAGTGAAGCTGGTATTACACTTCCAGTGCTGTCCAGTCATGACGGTGTCCGGTCTGCTGTACTGAGAGACCCTAATGATCAGCTAATCGGCTTGGTCCCAAGTGGAAGGCGCCTGTCGAACTGCTGTTGATGACCTATCCTGAAGATTGGTCATCAATAATAAACTCTGCTGTACTGAGAGAACCTAATGATCAGCTAATCGGCTGGGTCCCGTGTTGCAGGCGCCCGCTGAACCGCTGTTGAGGACCTATCCTGAAGATTGGTCATCCATGATAAAGTTCCAGAATACCGCTTTAATAGTTTCACTCATATTTCCTATATTCTTGTTTTTTAAGTTTTTCTCCACTTGAATCTCAGGAAGGTGATATTCATTTGTGTAAATACTAAAAGTCATTGTATTAGTATACAGTGTTGATCAGGCTTTATGCTTCTATTTTCTACACAGGTTTTTGGCCATGGAAAGGCTAATGGAGAACCAACATGGGCTTTGTTGCTAACGGCCTGCATCTGTGAGATTGGCATCCTCATAGCATCTCTGGATGAAGTCGCTCCAATTCTTTCCATGTATGTTTATTGTGTATTAATTTGTTCCTTCTTTTCAACATCAATCTCAGATTCTTTTCTTTTATTTCCACCACCTTAAGGCTGGTGACAGTGAGTGTATTTTGCACTTATGCATCTGTCATACAGACAAGTGTCTTAGCCTGACCTTAGGTCTCTTGACCCGAATTGCGAGCATCATGGGAAATGATGATGCTCATAGTTCGGGATAGGAGACCCACGGTTAGGTGGGAACACTTGTACATGTTATGGATGCGTAACTGCAGCCTAAATACGCACATCTATCATCAGTCAAAATCTAAGTTTCATGACTGCTTCTAACTTTCTAGTTCCTGTCTTTTCTTCTTCCTTATGTGACTGCAGGTTTTTCTTGATGTGTTACATGTTTGTTAACTTGGCCTGCGCAGTTCAGACATTGCTCAGGACTCCCAACTGGAGGCCTCGCTTCCGATATTACCACTGGTGAGTGAAGGCCTGGAATATATGAAAACATGTGGAGAAGTTGGTTTGATACAACCTTTATGTCAGAGAAAGCCACCTTTCAAATAATATAATAATTAATGAAAACACTAATTACCATTCATTTTAAACTCTCTCAAAAATGTTATTTAATTGTCTTGAAAGTTACTTATTTGCCTTCTGGTTGCTCCAGAAGGCTATTATTCACCCCCCCCCCCCCCCCAAAAAAAAAAGAAAAACAGTTGTCATCCCTAAGCCATATTCTGTATAAAGAAAGAAAGGGCACTGTAGCATGTAGTAGACTAGGTAGGCCCACAGACCAAAGCATTTTTATTATAGCAGGTTCAGACGATAGACTAGCCAGCTGCAAAGTTGAATTTTAACCCTTTCCAATCCACTGTCTGACATCTAAAGACGTTCTGATTTGAAAGGCTGTACAGCTTCAATGTTGGAAGATGTCCGGCAGGGTATTCTTACTGTATATTACTGGCCACTCTGTTGTCGGGGGGCCTCTCCAGCATGTCCCATACCACAGTACTTGCTCTAGCCAGCAGATGGCGCCATTGTATATTGGCAGAAAGAGAGAGCCCCCTAGGAAAGCCTGAATCAAAAATTGGATTGCAAAGGGTTAAGGGAAGGTGGGATTATTGGGAAAGACATTTCTAATCATCTTCATAGATTTGTTTGTTTACAAAAAAGCATGTACTGAGAAATGTCCCTTGTAATATGAATAAACTCATTTTGTCTCTTTTGCAGGACTCTTTCATTCCTTGGAATGAGTCTTTGCCTGTCTTTGATGTTTATCTGCTCTTGGTATTATGCTCTTGTGGCCATGCTAATTGCTAGTCTTATCTACAAATACATTGAGTACCGCGGGTGAGCATATATAAAACAACTCTTCAAAAAACATAACTAATGATGGTATTGCTGTGCAGAAGTAGACTACTTTTTGGTAATGGTTACTTATATTTCCTATAAAAAAGATTCAGAGTTTGGATATTTGAAATGAAAGACTAGAGGTAATAAGTAGCCTTCTATGATATTAAGATAGATTTTTTGAAACCATTCTTGTTTAACTTTGCTTTAATATTAGATGTTGTGGCGTAAGTGGGAAGTATTTTTTTCTCAATAAAGGGGTTTTCCATTGAAATACTATTGATAAGCTATCCTTAGGATAGATCATCAAAGTATGATCGGGGGGGGGGTCTGCCGCTCGGCACCCAAAGTGATCAGTTGAGCGGGTGAATGCTGTTAGCACCGCAATAACACAGAGGTCGGAGCGGAGGCCTCTCTGCCAACCTCCATGTAGTGGCTGACGCCTGTAAATCCAAGTATGGCTCTCATTGAAATCAATGAGAGCCGTGCCTGCAGTTACAAGCGCCAGCCACTACATGGGAGGTCAGCGCGGAGGCATCCGCTCTGACCTCTGTGTATTTGAAGCTGAAGTCTCCGCACTAACCTCCCATTTAGTGGCCGGCGTGGAGGCTTCCACTCTGACCTGTGTTATTGCGGCACTGACAGCTCATCAGTCTGGGTCCCAAGCGGTGGACCCCACCCGATCAACTATTGATGGCTTATCCTGGCCAATGGCTCAGCTTTGGGCTTAAAATACCTCATGACTTAGTGGCTACAATTTTTCCAAAAGAAATGAGAGCCAAAAATTCAAAGCTTTTTTTTTCCAACGAGGTGTAACGAATACAGGGGTATGACTGGTGAAACCCCAGATATGCTTGAAATAGTCTCTCCTTTCGAAGCCAGAGAAAATGTAATATTTTTTTATTTGCATCAGTGTATTTTGGAGCAGTCTCTTGACGTCATTGTTTTTGCCAAGAAACAATTTCAGTCTTTGGACCATCCACAAGAATCAAATTACTTACTGCAATAATGACTTAGGCCTCATTCACAACTGTCCTAGGACTGTTCTGTTCTTAAAATAGAAAAAGGGAATTAAAGCAGAATTAAAAACACTTGCTTTTTCTCCATTGATTTCAATGGGTTTTCATAAAAAACTGGAAGTTTTCAGTTTTCTTCTGTTCCGATATGTTTTTTAAACGGAATAAGTAGCACTGCAGACTGCCCTATTTGTTCCCTTAAAAACGGAAATATAACTGAAAGCTTTCCTTTTTTTTTGAAAGCCCATTGAAATTAATGGTGAAAAAACTAAAATTTTTCATTCCGTTGCCGTTTCCAGAAAGGAACAGAAAAATGGAAAGTCCTAATGCAGATATGAATGAGCCCTATGTCACTTTCACATGCCAGAGAAATGTTTTTATTCAGAAAGGGTATATTGTGCAACAAAAAAAAATTGCGTTACATCTGTTGAATAGAACCTAATAGATCCAAGGATAATGAATGCTTTTTACAGGCATTGTACTTTTGTTATTTTTATGGCAGCTGTTCCACAATTGACTTGCTCGCCTATTCACAGGATAGATGATAAAAGTCTGATTGGTAGGGGACCCATTCTCAGGCTTGGTAGGGGTCTTAGCAGTAATTTCACCACTAATCAGACTTTTACCATCTACTCTGTAGCCAGGTGATGAAAGATGATTCTAAGACAACCCCTTAAAGTGACCCTTCAGGCCTGGACAAACAAAGATAGCCAAATTGCTTCCCTGACTACCTGATGCACACTGTGTATTACATTACATGCTGCTCTGACTGGTCAGCAATGCTTTTGTGGGCAGTACTGGTTAAGGAAAGCAGGTGTAGTGTCTTATACTAATGATGCTTACAAATATGCAGTGTACACCAGGTAGTCAGAGAAGCTGGTGCAACCATCATTGTTCCTCCAGGCCTAGAAGTCCCTTTAAGACATGTTTATTACACCATTGTGCTTTATGCTATTTTATCATAATCTATATACAAATGTATTTTATAATATGCTTGTTATATAGCTTATCAGCTGCAGAAATTCCTAGTTATTGTAGTAAAAGAATAACTAAATGATGAGGCATTCGAGCATTTAATATGCCAAATCTCTACATACAGGGCAGAGAAAGAGTGGGGAGATGGAATTCGTGGATTGTCACTCAGTGCTGCTCGATATGCTCTTCTAAGATTGGAAGAAGGCCCCCCACACACCAAAAATTGGAGGTGTGTATGCAAACTATTTAAACCCCCCCTCCCCCCCGACATTACAGGCGTTTATCTGGGTTTGTGTTTTTTTTCATTAAAGGCCTCAGTTGCTTGTTCTAGTTCGAGTGGATCAAGACCAAAATGTTGTCCATCCCCAGCTCCTTTCTTTAACCAATCAGCTAAAAGCAGGTAAAGGATTGACCATTGTTGGCTCTGTGTTGGAAGGGACATATTTGGAGAATCATCCACAATCTCAACGTGCTGAGGAGGCAAGTTGTCATGTATTCTTATTTTTACTCCGTAGAGATATTCTAAAAAAAAGTGTGAATTTCAAAATTTATACTTTGTATCTCTATATTATTTCAGTCTATACGTAGGCTTATGGAATCTGAAAAGGTAAAAGGTTTCTGTCAAGTAGTTATTTCTTCCAATATTCGAGATGGAATTTCTCATTTGATTCAGTCCAGTGGCCTTGGAGGGCTGCAACATAACACTGTCCTGGTTGGATGGCCACGTAATTGGAGACAGAAAGAAGATCACCAGACATGGAGAGATTTTATTGGTACGACCTCTTGTTTTAATACACCTGCTATACTTGAACCACGAAAAAAATTGGCATTTAGGTTATAGATTTTTAAATGCCGTGACCCATTATGCAATTGTCTGTTATTTTTTTTTTTTTTTTATAATTGCAGAACTTGTTAGGGAAACAACTGCTGCTCATTTGGCTTTGATTGCCACCAAAAATGTGGCAATGTTCCCTGGAAACCAGGAAAGATTTTCTGAAGGAAATATTGATGTTTGGTGGGTGGTCCATGATGGTGGTATGCTCATGCTCTTGCCATTCCTTCTGCGTCACCACAAGGTAACCAACTGAAAGAACATCTACTGTATACGTATGTAAGGGTTCAGAGAACCAACTAGAAACTTATGTTTGAAGAGGATCTGTAAATGAAGGCTTGTTATCTTGATATTAAACACAAATGTTTTTATTTTCCTTTCGACTTAAGCCATATAGTTTTTTTAATGGCACAGCCAATTCATTTCTCGTATCTCTAACTTTGTGCCCTGGAGGATTAATTTACAGGAAAATTGAAAACTGCCCATAACAATGGTCAGATTCCAGCTTTCATTTTACAAAAGGTCCTTTAAAAAAATGAAAAGAGTGATTTGATTTCTTGCCACAGACACTTTTAATAGCTTTGATAAATCCCACATGGAAGATATGTGAATATATGCCACAGTTTTTAACCAACTGTATGTCCTAAAATGCTAAGATATTTTTTTCAAAAAGTAATACACGGGTTTATTTGCAAAGCAATTATGAATTGCAACACTATTTAACAAATCACAAAGACTAGTTTTCCAGTTTCAATAGTTAAAATGATTTGAATAGAAGTTTGCAAGTTTTATAACCAATATGTAATTTACCGGAATGTAACTTTGTAGGCTTTTATGTATTAGAAATAAAAAAATTACTTGAGTATATCAAAGTCATCTGATGCAGATGACAGTTTTTTCATATAACATTTACTTGAAGTCACTGACTCGGGAACTGAAAGGTGACTATTTTCCAAGTGGCAAAAATGTAGATATCCTTTTGCGGCACTGCAAATTTGAACCTATCCATTTGTTCCATCCTGATTAGATCCCAAGACAACAGTGGACAGTCTCTTACATGAACACTTCTGTATCTTGGAAAAATTGACACATGGAATAGTCTTTACTTAGCAAAATCATCATAAAAACCACATTTCTTTAGAATGCCAATTTGGTTTTTGGCCATTTTTTAAAAAACAAGACATTAAACATTTCTATTTCAGAATGTAATTTATTTGCTCCATTGAACATAATAACATGATTTTAATTTATACAAATATATCAAACATTTTCTTGTAGATAACCAGCCAATATTAATTAGAATTGAGCCTTGTGAGATGCATGTAGAAAGTGTGGAGAGTGACTAACAACTCACCTGGTGCTTGGTCGGTTAACCCTGTCAGGGGTTCTCACCGGCACCCACTGTCCAAGCAGGCATATAAGGGAATCTTTGGGCTGTAATCCAATGGGATGGAGAGACGTCCTGGGTCACTGACAGCAACCTGGATGACCAGGAGCTGGTGAATTTTGCAGATGTCCAAAAGGAAAAAAAATGTAAACGATAGCACCCGCGCTCTTAAACAAGCCAAAGGTGTATGACTTAATGATCCGGCAGAGACCTTCAGTCAAAATCTAAATGTTTAATAGCAACACATTTCGGCATACTGAGCATGCCTTTCTCAAGCTTCAAAACACATAAAAGTACATAAAAATTCCTAAATACATACAGGATAACTTACAGCTCGTAGAGTTCATCAGTGACGCCGCCTGGCACTGTCGTCATCACGGGGAGGGAACAGTTTCCTTCTCTAGCGTAAACTTAATACGTAACCGAGGAATTGGAATGCAACTTGCGTTCCATTCTTTCAATAAACTTTATTGTACTTCGCTCAACTGAACAAAGCAGATTTATTTTATTATATCCATGTTATAGTTTTATACATAAATATGCATGACAATATATACACATAATTTATTTGTGCATACTCTAGTAAGTTATATAGTGCGTTAAATTGGAGATTATGAGCAGTTATAAGCAACTCTTAGTTATTATATATTGGCTTTGTTCAGATGAGCGAAGTACAATAAAGTTTATTGAAAGAATGGGACACAAGTTGCATTCCAATTCCTCCGTTACGTTTACGCTAGAGAAGGAAACTGTTCCCTCCCCATGATTATGTCAGTGCCGGGCAGCGTCACTGATGAACTCCACGAGCTGTAAGTTATCCTGTATGTATTTAAGAATGTTTATGTACTTAATGTTTGAAGCTTAAGAAATTCATGTTTAGAATGCTGAAACGTGTTGCCATTAAACATTAAGATTTTGGCTGAAGGTCTGTGCCAGATCGTGAAGTCATACGCCTTTGGCTTGTTTAAAAGAGCGCGGGCACTGTCATTTTATTTTTTACTTTTTGGACATAAGACAGTTTCTTATATAAATTTTTTTTTCAAAAAGGTTTAACTTTTTTACATGTATAGCTGCCTGGACACTATTTAAATTGACTTTTTAAATTAACTGTTAGCAGGGCTTAATTTTCGAGTAGGGCTTATATTTCAAGCATCCTCAAAAAGCCTGAAAAAATCATTTTGCATCCTCAAAAATTCTGGAAAATCATTCTATGCCTTATTTTCAGGGTATGTCTTATTTTCAGAGAAACAGGTTCGATACTTGTTCATGACAAGTAAAATAAATCAGTAAATACACCCATAACAACCTTATATTTACAACTAATAATATTAAATAAATAATTGCAATGGTTTCTGTTTACTAAGGTTTGGAGGAGATGTACAATGCGGATTTTCACAGTTGCTCAAATGGATGACAACAGTATCCAGATGAAAAAGGATTTAACCACCTTCTTATACCACCTAAGAATTAATGCAGAAGTTGAAGTAGTGGAAATGGTAAGTTTTAATCACTAACATTCTAGATGAATAGGATTTCAAAATAAGGCATGGAAGATTTGTGAATGTAGAAATTCTCTTTAGCAACTTCTGCCACAATATGAATCATCCATATATTTTGCAAGCATGTAGAATTCACACTGATGCTCACCTAGCTGGACAGCGTACTCAGGAAAGCTGGATATTTACATTAGAACATTTCTTTCTGACAGCTATATCACTGAACTCCACCATAAAAATACATGCATATTTCAATAGGGACATCCATTTAGTTGACTTTGATTTAATGTGCATAGTCAGCTTAAGTCAGGATGCTGTAGATAACAAGACTGTCTTCTCTAAAATTAAAATGCCTTCTTGCATAAAGCAAACACACATTCAATGCGCACTTCATAAAAGGTTGCCTTTACATGGGGCAATTATTGCTCAAATGATCACAAAAAACAGCAAATTCAGGCAAAGTCCCATGTACTCACAGCCGCAGATAGGGCACTGAGCAAGAAAATGGTTCACTGGTCAGAGTTGTTTGGTTTTAAGCAGCACTTAAAACCAAGCAACTGTTGGGTCGTGTAAACAGTAGTTGTTGAACTATGAATGACTGCCTGTTAACTGTGAATCGAGGCAGTCCGGCTGTAATGATCTCCGGCTCGATTAGTTTCCACTCACAGAACTATTGTTCCCGCACAGGAGCGAAGGTTGGCTGGTATTCCATATGTTGGCTGTTGGATGCTTATGCACCAGACCTCATGTATAGGTACCTTTAGAGATACCTGCCCGGCTTTCCTTCATGGTAATTAGGCACGTGACCCCGGAGTGCAGCAAAAAAAAACAAAAAAAAAAAACAAGTGAGCAAGTTTTCTGTGATTCAGTTCCAGTGTGAATCCACATTAGAATGGGACAAACAAGAGGTCTGAACAGAGAATGGTGTGATCAAGAAAAAACCATTCAGCAAAAGGCGATCCTGTGACCATAAACTCTTAGTCAATGGAAGGAGGGGGGCAGAGGATGCTGTGGTGCACAGTCAAGCAAATTAAAGCCAAATACAATGGTAGTGCTTCAACTAATGTATCCAACTGCACAACTCATCATACCTTAGTGTGGATAGGCTATAATCTTGTTGTCAGAACTGATTTTGATGTAAGTGGTGTGAATCGAACTGTTCCTGTCAGGTGTCAACATTTCAGGCTGGTGGAGTAAGGCCCCTTTACACAGGGCGACAGTCGTCTAATCAACAGCACGAGCATGGACTTCACCACTGAAGTTGTAAGCGTTAATGTAGAACGTTTAAACCGGTAGACTTCAGAGCTAGATTGTGGGCTTCTCCTTACATGTACACTGAATGGCAAGCCGCCAATCCAGCAATGGTTTTTATGCGGACTGAAAATCAACGAGAACGAATAGTAAACAATGTTTTTACATCTGCACTCGTCTCGTGTAAATTATATATATCCTGCAAGAGGTCTCACAAAGAGGTGAGGTTGTTCCAATTGGTAGGATGGTGTACCCTCCCATATTAATTAATAAAATGTGTAGCTGTTATGCATAGTATAATTCCCTGCCCTCACACATCACCTTGACTGATTCTGATCCAAATTTCTTTTCTCAATTAGTGGGGTCTTTAAGTTACTATGATGCAGTTTGTTTGTTTCTGATCTTCCCATTCCATAGCAACATCTAATTATGTGCTAAAAATTATTTTTTACTTGATATGACAAAATAAAATGTACAGTGCAGACCCATAATCCTATGAATGATCCTATTCATATAGAGAGTGTTATAGTATTTACTAGTTAGATTCTAGATATTCAAGAATATCTGAATATCACAATGGAGAGGTCACAAAGATCTCATTTCAGGGAGTGGCGGTGGTTAGAACTTACAACCGCAGAGGCAATGTAAACCAAAGGCTTCTTCAAAAAGAAGCGGCATGGATATAAATTGCTTTAATTCGATGAACCCAGCTGGCCTGAATGAAAATATCATTCTTCATAGGAAACAATTAAATGACATCTTGATCCATTAGAATGCAGATCCTATACCAATCCTGTATCTGATAGTAGAGAATAAGCCTCCACCCACATATATACATTTACAAAAACCATACACTTGTGCACTGAGGATTGGGTACCCCCACTGTATATCAAACTCGAATATCTAGAATCTAACTAGTGAATACGATAACACTCTATATGAATAGGATTATTCACTTATGGGTCTGCACTGTACATTTTATTTTGTCATATCAAGTAAAAAAATAATTTTTAGAACATAAGATGTTGCTATGGAATGGGAAGATCAGAAACAAACAAATGGCATCTTAGAGACCCCACTAATTGAGACAAGAAATCTGGATCAGAATCAGCCAAGGTGATATTTGTGAGGGCAGGGAATTATACTATGCATAACAGCTGCACATTTTATTAATATAGGAGGGGACACCATCCTGCCTCTTGCAACCACCTCACCTCCTTGTGAGACATCTTGCAGGATGTATATAGCTTAGAGGGATATAGTAAAATACTGTCATTAACGTTGGTAACAGTAATAAACTAAGTCTCATGTAAATGGCTGATTATAGTGTGGAGGTTTTCTTAACACACCCCGGGTCCTCCAATAGCTGTGGTTGGACGCCACAGAGAATTGCACGCAGTTCTGAAGGCCAAAGGAGATCAAGCACTACTAGATGGACCTCCTTAAGAGAGTGGTTAGTGTATAATTAATGTAAAAAGAAGCTTCACCTTATACAGTCATGTACATTATTGAAATGTTATTGTATTTCTCCATTTTCTCCAAGCTCTAATCTCTTAAAGCAAACTTGTTTCAAATTATATAAAATTTCCAGTCTTTGCACAGTTGAGATTTTATTAACATTTGTTCTATTGTGTCGTAGCACGACAGTGATATTTCAGCATACACCTATGAGAAGACTCTAGTGATGGAACAACGTTCTCAAATCCTGAAACAAATGCATCTGACAAAAACAGAAAGGGAGCGGGAGGTGAATATATAGCTTTTAAAAAGAAATAAATTGCACACAATCTTGGATTGCATACCCCTAATTCTGCTTGTAAAAACCACATCAAGAACGTGCTTTAAAAAAGTTTTTTTTAAAGACATTTTTTCTCATCTTCTACAATCACCTAAAGAGAAAAAAGTCAAAGCAAATGTCAGATTTGCTCGATCTACACTTACTTAGCTTCTTTCCGTACAGATTCAGAGCATTACAGATGAATCACGCGGTTCAATACGACGCAAGAACCCTACAAATTCCCGACTGCATCTAAGTGTTCCAGAAGAGCAAGTGGGAGATTGTGAGGAAAAGCCTGAGGAAGAGGTAAAACTGAGTGGCATTCCTTGTCTTGAACCTTGAACAAGTGTCTATTGCTCCCTGAATATGGGTTTCTTTATATTTAGGTAAAATTAATACATGATGAAAATGCAACAAGTACACCGCAATCACCGCCAGAGGAACCAGACACTACTCAAGACAAGGTGCACCTTACCTGGACAAAGGAGAAGTTTACAGCAGACAAAAATAAAAGCAAAAGTCCTAGCACTCCAGAAGGAATAAGGGACTTTTTCAACATGAAACCGTAAGTAGGATATTTACTCATTGTCAAAAATCAAGCACCTTGGAGTTGTCAGGTTTGAATGAAACCCTGTATATAGGATTGTAACGTTAATATGTTCAGTAAGAGATTAGCGGCCTTTATTGAAATTTTGCTGTACAAAACATTGAACTACTGAACCTTCCTGAAGTGATATAATGTAAATATTATAATTATTGTCCAAAAGAAAAAAAAAATAAAGCCCCTAAAAATGAGTTGTCTGAAGAAAATGAAACTTTACATATGTGATTGTAACATTGATATGAGTGACTACAGTATCAAAGGAAAAGGAGAATTTATTGTGGAAAACTGAACACTTGAAGGGAGGCTCTAGTACCCTGTTGTATCACCTCTAGCTTGGATGTGATATGAGGAGGCATTGAGGCATACAGGTTCCATATGGTAACCATATCGGTCCATGTTGAAATAAAAATTAAAAAGCATGCAAAAGACTTTAAAAAAGGCATACATTTTTTCAACATTGTTCGCATTTTTATTTGCTACATAATAGTTGGGGATATGGTTCGTTTTTTTCTAAATTTCTCCCGAATCTGGAGCTGCAGTAGCAGCTTAACGGGTAAACAGCTCTGTTAATGTCACAGTCTCTAATTTGACTCAACAGTTTGGTTGAGTATGAGATTGTCAGGAAACTGGTCACATGAATAGTGTGCCTCTTGTGGGTGTGTGGCAGTCTATTCCAGCCATGCATCTAGTTTAAGACCCTTTAATAACTCCTAGAGAAAGGCATAGCCAATGTCATTTAGAGTTTAAACTGGAAGGCTATTAATATGATTTGGGAGTATGACTGTGCCTTAAATCAATCAACAAAAACATGGAGAAAATATACAGTCTCCATTCAGACATTGTCATGGCCTCACTAACGGCCCTTTTACATGGCCCAACTGGCAGGCATGAATGTTCCTCCGTACATTTCTTAGCCCAATTATTGGGCCCTGTAAAAAAAAAAAACAAAAAAAAAAACAAACCGCCCCCTCCCAAAAAAAACCCCCAATACATTGAGCAGCTCATTCATCAACAGATCAGTGACTTTCAGCAAGCATGCTTAAGGACAGGCTGCACATTTTCCTGTGTGAGCGAAGAGATCTATAGCCGGCCTAGAGGGACAAACAATCATAACTACGACTATTTGTCCCATTAGTCAACTGTGTTCACGTAAAAGAAACTTAAAAGGGTTGTTTCATCCAAATGCAGCAGCACCATTGTCTATGGGTTGTGTCTGGTACTGCAGCTCAGCTCCCATTCACATCAGTCGAGCCCAGCTGCAATGCCACACACAGCCCTATGGACAAGAGTGGCACGTTCTTTGTAAGAAAGCAGTCATGTTTTTCTAACCCTGGACAACCTCTGCAAATGAGTATATGTTGAGAGGCACTTGTTACATTGGCCTAAGAATTCAGCCAGTATAAATGGACGAAAAAATTTAATTCAAGCTCTCTGCTCCAAAAATGGAACAAAGACGGAAAGCCAAAACAGAGGTTAAACACTAGTGTGAATGAGTCCTTAGAACTTTAATGATCTAATACAAGGATTCCTAAACGGATACACCGTTTACGTAGATAAAACGGTTATAAGTATATTTTAGAATTGCAATTCAACAACTCTGAACCCCAAAACGCCCACAACTAATTTTGCACAATATTTTTAATTCAGTTCAGCACTTTTGTTACAAACTTAAATTTATTGAAGTTCATATATGTAGAATATGCATATTTTGTCATGCAACTAATCCCGATTTCTATTTTTTTTGGCAATCAGAGAGTGGGAGAACTTGTAAGTGTTTTTGTTTTGTAACCCTGCTTGTCAAATGCCGTTACCAGAGTCGATATTGTAAAAAGTTTTGTAAAGTGTCTACAAAGTTTCTCATTCAAAATTTCTTTTCCTCAGGAACCAGTCAAATGTTCGCAGGATGCACACAGCTGTGAAACTTAATGAGGTTATAGTCAAGAAATCTCATGATGCAAAACTTGTTCTACTCAATATGCCTGGTCCACCTCGTAATAGGAAAGGCGATGAAAATTGTATCCTTTTCTGTCAAGCAAGGGCCATAATACCCCATCTTGGAAAATCAATTCTAGTTGCGCTGTTTTTAATGATTAATCTACTTGACATAATGAAACAGAAGTTCAGTCCGTTGATCTCGAGGTAATTCATATTCAGCTCTAAATTTTGAGCTCTGATGCAGGGGCGTAACTATAGAGGATGCAGGGGATGCGGTTGCACCCAGGCCCAGGAGCATTAGGGGGCCCATAAGGCCTCTCTTCTCCATATAGGGAGCCCAGTACTATGAATAAAGCATTATAGTTGGGGGCCCTGTTACAGGTTTTGCATTGGCGCCCAGGAGCTTCAAGTTACGCCTCTGCTCTGATGATCCTATACATTCATTATTAAATGTAAGTTTACTATACTACAGAAGAATATTTAGTGGTATAGAAGTTTAGTTATTCGACAGGGAAGTTTTAACATTGCTTTAAATAATCTCATATACATAACAATCCTGATTTTCGACCAATGGAGTAGTTGCTTGTACTGGATCTGTTCCGTAAATAACCACTGCAATGTAATTATATGCATTTACCATTCTCAGATTCGAAAGATAGTTTCTCATTCATAAGTGGTGCACAGAATTTGTATAGAATACTATGCGGTTATGATCCACTCACTTATTTCCCTCAACTTTCGGCACCAGATATGGAATTTTTAGAAGTCCTCACAGAACATTTGGACCGCGTTATGTTGGTTCGTGGTGGAGGGCGCGAGGTCATTACTATCTATTCTTGAATACCAGAACCCGGATGAAGTTTTTGCTGCACTTAGCAGGAGTCTTCGAACCTCTCTCCACATTGCAAAAGTATTATAGATCAGGAGAGATGGGAGAGGCATATGGTCAGTGCTCAGAAACTTCACTTGCTTCCACCATTCCCTTTAATGCCCTTACATGTGAACTGCAGCACCAGATCTTCCATTCCAGCACAAGTGCAACTGTTCCTCATATCTTCATCAGCGTGCCACTGATGAAGTTTATATACAAATCTTTACATAAGTCTATGTACGTTTCTTAAACTGAGCCGCACTGCTTAAGATGCTATAGATACTGGCCCCTCTGTGCATCCTGTGATCCACTGTTACACTAATTTCTCCCTGACACAGACTTGGAGAACACATGGGTTGTACTGGCAGACACCAGAAGAGAATTCTCTCTTACATCTATTGGTGATTAAGACCAGAGTCATTAGATAAAGCATTGGTGTGACAAGATAAGGGAGAGAGGGGGTATTCACCAGCATGCTTTACCGTTCCAAATGTTCCTCCCTCTACACCCTTTTCTTGACCGCCGCTATTTTCTCCTCGGCTTCAGCAATTTGGCAGGATTTGGGGTACCCACAGACAAAATTACCCAACAGCTTACACACTCTTATTCAGACTGCATATGCCCCAGATGAGGAAGAGCGCAGCCAAAAGTTGCAGAAGAGGCCAAGCAAGACATTAAGAGGATCACTCAGCTGTGCAGAAAATCAAGCAAGGGCTGTTAACATATTGTGTGATGCCGAGGAGCATGTTGCAATAATAATCTGATGCAAAAAAAAAAAAAAGATATATATATGGAACAGTATCTGCCTTTTACGTTTCCTCTACCCTTTGCTTTTCAGTATTGCCTTTGAGGGACTGTACCAGAAAACCAGGGCAGTTATTTCAAATTTGAAACAACCAGGGCAACAGTTTGTGTAGATTCAGATCGGTAGCAGGGAAATCAGGGGACCTTTTAGAGACTGTGACTTGCTTCCACAGTCTCAAAATGCATGGCCTAGGATAGAATGCTTATGTAAAGTTCATTTCACACTATCCCAATCATCGATCTTTCAGCTGTGATTTCTGTACTTGCTTCTTGTTCACCGCCACTACACAAGAGAAGTGGCTCCCAAACAACATGTAGTTATAGTATAAGGTTAGTGTTGTCCAAAATGATCTTTGATCGTTTACTGTAAACCAATCAAGGCCGGTAATGTTTATGCACTTTCAAAACATATTTTAACCCAAACAAAAATGTAATATTTCCAAAAACCGGTCTTCCAAAATAATAGAACATAGAATATAGGTGAAACTTTTGTTGGGCTTTAAAAAAGTTTTATTTTGCACATGCAACTTTTTTTTTTTTGTTTTGATGGGCCCCCTTCATAGTAGTAACCGCTATGAATTCAGTACTCCCAAAATATATTTAAAAAAAAAACACAAGAGCCCTACACATTTTAGGTGTTTAACCGTTTTACAGTGCCATGTCGATAGTGCTGTGACTTTAAGCTGTATGTGGCGTTTGTGTTGAAAAGCACTCGCCAGTGTACATATATATTTTTTAAATATATAAATATATAAACAGAGATTTATTCAGAATGCAGAGTTCTACTGTTTAAAACTAAATTGAATATAAAAGTAGAGTAAGCATGTACTGCAAAGTTCTATTAATTTTATCAAGTGTAGCACATCGTCAATATTTTTATAACTGTAATAGCTTAAGCTCCTCGTCACTGAGGTACCTTGTAAAAAAAAAAAAATATTGGAAAATCTATATATGACTTATTTGCTTATGGTGTTCATATTTTTTTCCTAATTTGGTGCTTTCATGTATGAAATTGTAGTGTTTGCAATAAATGTATTCCATTTGTCCTTAAAAGTCAGTGAAAACCTGCCAAATATAGTAGTAATATGGTCTCAACAAAAAAAGGACTACAGCATGAAGTCAGCATCTGGAGAAAAACCCAACTCCAACTTTTATATATTAATATATACACAAAAAAGTTTGTCATTTTACTCTGTGTAGAACACGTGGTGCCCCTTAGTCATCCTCCATTCTATTATAGGCTTGAACTACTCCTGTAGTTTGTCTGGCTATTGTATCCAGTCTTTAGTAATTCCACTTTGCCTTGTGTAGATTGAGAACATCAGCAGCCTTGCATGACTGCAATGGTGAATGCCATACAAATTTTGTCAACGTGCAGGTTATTTGTGCAATTACGATCACCATGATGGCATTGTAACTTCGCAAGATGCAAGCTTATCTGTGCAAGGTACCTTAGGCAACAGCCATTAGGTGAACTGGCTGTTTTGACATTTGTACATAAGTAACCCATATGTTTTGCTATTTGTTCCTTGAAGTGCCTCTAAGAGTGAAAAACTGGCTCTCTTGTGCTCCAGCTGTTGCTCCGGTATTCAAAGCTTAGCAAACACATCCACCACAATAAACAAAGTGTTACATTTTTTTCCCATTTTATTCTTTAAATCTAAAGAGAACCTGGCCCAGACTCGGATCAGCAAGACTGGCTGCATACATTTACAGAGGACTGCACCGATTCCATCCCTTTTAAATTTTGCTTTAGCCTCCTTCCCTACCCCCAAGCTATCACATTAGGTTTCAGAGCCCAACTGTAGTCAACCGTTGGTAGCCAATCGATGGTCTCCATTCCCTGGTGTCAACAGCTGAGGTGGTGTTTGCTTGACCTTGTGCAAAAGAAACTGCTCAGATGACTAATATTGGGCTCTGAAACATATGGGGAGTGAGTGATTGCAAGGTGGGGTGGCCTAAAAGAAAAATAACCGAAGAAGCAATGAAGAGGGGCAGCTGTAGGGTTACACAGTCAGTTTTACTTAGAATAGATAAGTCCTCTACTTAACTCCCTTCCACTCTTCCGGTAATTATAATGGATCAATAAAGCATAATCATTGCATAAAAATTATTTAGCTTTGTAATGTACTTTGTGTGTTCATTCCTCATTTTTACGATTTCAGTTCTGTCAGTGAACGGGAATATTTTTATTAATGACCCGTCACCACCCCGAGCGGCTATTTTTAATAAATGCTTGTATATCCCATGAAACAAGAATTCTGGACCATCTTTTTGCATAACTAGGATGTGCCTTTCCTCTGTTATTTCTCCCGAATATGTCCAGAAAAAAAAACCTGATAACTCGTCATCACCATTTCCCTTGACACAGAGGGGTCTTAACATAACAGTCTTGCACTGTCAGCATCAGACAGTAGGAAAACACCCCCTACTGTAATACTCAATTTATTCCTAATTTTCGAGAATCAAGAACAGAGGAACGGCACAAGAACAGTTAAGGTAAAAAAAAAAAGAGGATCTATGATTGTTATGTGCTAAAGAGTACAAGTATTTACATTAAAAAGGACAAACTTGACAGGCACCCTTTAAATCTAGAGGCTAAAAATCCTTACAAAACTAACATTTTACAATTACGAATTAGCTATATCTAAACTAGGTAACCGTATGGGATTAAAAACTCCTACAGCACATAATTGGTTTTCTGCTATGGAGTTGGCTATAATGTCCAATGTTATTAGATGAGAGAGCACTGCAGAAGAGAGAGGGCAGCATGTGGTCTGTATAGTTTTCAGCCACTGGCTATATATATGTTCCTATTCGTTGACAGCAAAGCGATCATAAAACATAAAGGACTTTAAAGTACATAACTGATTAATTTTCTTTAACATTTAGACTAGTTTCACAAAAATCAAATATCTCACCAGCATCAAATGTCTAAGTTGCCAATTTCCTATCAGCAGTATGGGAAAATTTAGGTAAGGCTTTAGACTGCCAGTGCAACAGCTTGTTACAGACACGTTGGGGTTTTGTACAGAGGAGCAATTTACGAAGAGTCCAGGATTTACTAAACCTGCTAATACCTATTATTCATTTGTATATCTCAGAGTCAGACTGTGCACATTCTTGCTTCTATGCAGACATATCAGGGACCTTTGAGAATATAAAGTATTTTGGTAATAAATTGTATCATCTTTGAAAAAAAAACAAAAACAAAAAAAAGTTGGGAGACTTAGGCAGTCCTCAGCCACTGGTACAAAAGTGGGATAAATGGACACCTTGCTATTGCTTTACGGATGATAAGGGGCTGAGCAGTAGGTCTACTCTGAAATCTTCCAGTACCGTGTTGCTAACTGGCATGTTCTAATCAGTATATTGGGATGGGAGGTAATAAAAAAAATTCAACGCTAATGTGGCAGCTTAATGATTTCAATTAACGAGTTGCACTACAAGCATCAGAATAGATAGCTGACACCATGACTTTGGTAGGACCCCCAAAGCTTCAATTTTCCTATTAATTTAACTCACCTTGTGCTAACTGTGCAATATATAAATATATATATGTATACATATTTAAAATGTGTTTTGAAAAGTTCTACCACCAATGTGATCTTAAAAAACCCTCAACTGCACTCTATGTTTTATGTGACTCCCAGTTACCTAATGTAGTGTGCTATTTCCCTAGATGGCTAGTAAATAAATAAATAAAAAAACGCTTTAAATTTTTTTTTTTCCAGTCGTTTATAACTATGGATATAGATTGAAATCAGTGTACAGGTATTACTGTTCCAAAACCAAATGAATCACTGCTATAGACTGGCTGCTTTCGTTTATGTATCTTACCAGAAATAGTTTAATGTTTTGTGTAGTTATTTACAGTGTGGTTCTCTTTGTGGTCGAATGCTATCTTACTTATTCATACAGCTTTAACGTGCCGATTTAATTTGTTTTGAGACTGTCAGCACAAAATGCAATAAACTTAATTTTATTACACCCTTTGGACATGGTGTTCAAACTGGTATTAAAAAAGATTTAATCTATTAATTTAAGTTAAGATGTAAAAATTAATGTATGAACACTGGTCAAGTTTCATAGATTTCTGCTCAATAACGTGAAGTCAACAAGAGCGTCCAACACAAACTTTAGGAAACGGAATATTTCAGTTAAAAAGGAGTCAGGAACAACTTTTTAAAATAAATTTTTACTTAAAAAGTTGTTTTACAACAAGATCTAGTTGTAATAAGATACATGGCAAAGCAGGGAGTTTTCACAAAACCATTTTACCGATGCAAAATTATTGGTGACCAACAGTATGTGGAGAAACTGAAATTCTCAGAATACTTCTGAAAATGAAAACTACTGACTCTGCTAACTGTTGCACCATTATGTAGAGGTCATTTACAGAACAAAAACAGGGGGGGGGGGTCAAATATACAACCGTATAAGAAATTAACTAGTAGTTTACCGCTATGAGTCGACAACACAAGATCTGTAAGCCCTAGAGTGTAAATTAGTAGTGACGGGGAAAAGAGACCATTGGAGGCTGTTGCAGAGACCCACTGCGAACTGTTTGACCTGTTGTCTGGCTCACCAGGTGTGAAAGTGCAGGTCCGCTCTGAATCAATGAGTCCAGAGCTTTCTGCACACTTGGGTTGTCAAAGTTTATTCCTGCAGATGCCCCTGGTCGCTGGTTTGGTGCATTACTAGGAGCCTGAGGACGAAGTTGTCCATACATACTCTGTACTTGAGGAGATTGAGCAAGTCTGGATGCTGCACTCCTTACAGCTTCACCTTGTGTCATAGAGCTAGGATGCTGGTTCACTATGGGCTGAGATCGCTGTGTAGATGGACCAAGAGATGGGACATCCATTTGGGCTACTGCCCGTTGTACAGAAGACACATTTCCGTAGCTCTGGCTTGGGGCAGTTGTTGTTCCTGAAGTGTTTGCATTGAGATTGATTGTAGAAGCAGCACCTCCACTATTAAACAGACTGAGAATTTTTGCCTGCAGCTCTTGTTGAGAGCTGCTTGGAGTTTGAGATGCTGGAGCGCCAGAAATCAACTGTTGAGTCAGTGGCATCGTTTGGCTGCTTGAAAGGGTTGAAGAACCCTCAAGAGAAGGTCCAGAACTTACTGCCAACGGTCTTGAAAGTTGTGCTATGAAAAACAAGAAAAAAAAAAAAAAAGACTAGAATGTCAAATATTGTAATTAAAGTCAAACTTTAGTCAATTAAAAAAGGAAAAACATTTGAAAATTGCTATTTAAAAAACACGACAATTACTACTTACATGTCAATGGTTCACCAGACAGAGCCAGCATTCTTTCTTTACGATCTCGTAAATAGAGTATAACTTTGTCTATTTCATCAGGAGTAACATATCTATTATCTGAAAGCAAATTAAGCAGGGTCATTATTCCAGAAGGTGGAGGAGCTCTTATTCCTTCATCCATGGCTAAAGCACGCTCTCTTAAAAAGGCATCTGTAGACAGCTTGGCAGCTTGTTTTGCAATATCTTCACGATCCTTGTCGCGCTTCTCTACCTTATACCGTTCAAAGCTTCTTGCCACAAGAACCATGGCATCTGCGAGTGGCATGTTTCGATGCTCTGTAATCACAATGATAAAAATGACCATGGAATTCCATCCATATACACAACTAATGCATACAAATTTATAAAGATCGAAAAAAAAAGGTAAATACAAGAATGAAAACAAACCAAGCACATTGATGGTGCAAGTTTCCATCTTAAGTCATTAAAAGGAGTTGTCCCACCAAACGCAGTTATCCCCAATCCACAGGATGAATAGCAGCTGGCTGATAAGGAAGACCCAAAGATTACAAAAGCAGGGGTCCCAAATGGTCATGCATATACACCACCTCTCCATGCATTTCAAATGGGACTTTTAGTACTTCGCCATCTTCACAGAAATGAATAGTGCGGCAACACGCATGCTAAACCTGTGCTCCATTCTTTCAAGGATAACTTTCTGGTAGAATAACCCTTTTAAATTATTTGACCTCACAGAATATTACATTTCATTAATCATGTTGCTTGGCGAGGGCCTCAAGTGGCAGACCCCATCGATCAATAGCGTGAAGAGGACAACCCCATATTATTGGGAGTTATACAATTTAATACACTCAAGAAATATAATGCTTAAAGTGGTTCATTTGCTGTCTTAGAAGTCCTTTTTTTTCTGGCCTCGGGACCGTTGCTATGTGGCTTGGGAGATCATTACTTTTAGAATGCCAAGAGGTCTTCAGTTTTTTTTTTTTAGCAAGCATAAACCAGCCCCGAGTGCATCAGTTAGGAGCTCCTGAGAGGTCTGTTCATACAGGGTTTGCAAGAACCTAATTCTTTACAAAAATGTAAATCCTTTAGAATGGAAATTCCCTTAGAAAATTTAACACTGTGGTAAAGAGTACCAACCAGATCACCAGATTAAGCGCAATGCTTCAAATTAGCCTGTGCTCATTCAGCATTGCCATCTCCTGTAGCAAGTCTGCTTCATACAGTCATGCTATTTTAGTGGTAGGATAGCAGGGTTTAGTAATCTTGTTTTGTCTAGACTCTTGGCTAAGGGGTTGATACAGACAGTCTGTGTATCAGTTTTGGACCACTGATTGACATTAGTAATGTGGTGATGAAGCAATTTCCACCATAGCAGCATCTCCCTCACAAGTCTGAAACTACCCACATTGTTTTTGATAGGCTGTATGTAATTTGCAAGAATTGTTTGAGGTGGTTAGCACTATTTTCACTTGACTTCACCAAGTGGCACACATTGAATTGGTGATTAATCTGAGGATCCTTTTCACACATACGTTTCGCATCCATCACAGACCAGATGTGGTGTCTGATTGTCCAATGCCTATTCCATCTCATTCAGCACTGTTTCTTGTTCTTTATGCCAGTGATATCCATAGCCAGGAAGAGGTAATCATTTCAACATTTTGATAGCAATTCAATTTGCGTATTGAAGTTGAGAACGTCCATATTCAACTCATCACCAACAACAGTGGTTCCGGCTTTTTCTGGACTTCAAAAAACCTTAGGACTGAACTGTGCTTTATGAAAAGACACGGTTGTCAAAGTTTGAAAACGTATTTGTATTGAAGAAGAATAACCGAATTGCACTATGATTGTCCACTCTTTTCTCCATAATGGTGATTAACAGGGAATTTGTAGCAAGGGACGCTACTACTTATATGACACTAGATACAACTTTATAGAACATGCTGTTGACCTTGTATAGGTAGGTGGCAGTATTAGTGGTACTTGTGTTAGTTCACATGCAAGGAAGCATGATTAGTGATGTTGAAGATCTTCCACTTGCAGAAGAACTATCCACAGTTCAAGTTCAACATTTTCTGAAATCTGTTCAGACAATACTATTTTTTGCACTTTAGGAACGTTTGATGAAATTGCGTTCAATGACAAAGTCTTTCGATCACTATAATCACAGGAATCTGTTGCAAATGTAGCAAGCATATGTAATACGCATTGTACAATTTTTCCATTCAGTACTTTTACCACCATCTCCTCATTATTTGCATACTATCTGCCATTGGCTATTCTGTATGGTTGAGAGGGGAAGAAATGAAAGCAGAGCGATTATCATTTCTCCCTCCTGACTTGCGCACAGGAACCACACACAACTAAAAAAAATGCTAAAAATAAAGTCATGTTCGCTTGCACTGGTGAGCAAAGATAATGATCTGCGGAACTCACTGCCTGGGAATCCAGCTGTTCCGAATTGAGGCAGTTGACAACTAGGATGTCTACCACAGCAGTGTGAATGGTAAATGTTGCCAAGACAAGACGTACTGCCCAGGAAAGGGTCTAAGAAACTTCCTCCTTTAAGACATTTGCTACGTGTGGCTCCGAGGTGGTTAGCATACAACACCGCTATTGTATTGTCATTTAGTAATAGATCTCTCTGAGCTCCAGAATGTTTTATAGACAGAAGAGCTTCCCAAGGCTATGGTTTGTGCAATAAAGGAAATAGCTTGTCCCCTCAACCCAGAAGGTTGACATCCAAGGTCAGACCAAGCAATGACCAGAATGATCATGGGAAGTGCAGCCACTACGGTCGGATATTTGCCTCGCGGTTACAACAGCAGCTTGTGTTAGGAGTCATAGACGCCTGAGGCCAGCCACGTCTTTAGTTGCTTGAGATGAGCATCTGACATGATTCCAGAGATGCAGTCAATGCTTCAAAAAGGCAGATTTGGTAAGAGGTCTCCATGATCCTGTTCCACAGAGTCCTAAAGTACCACAAGCTGTGCCATGAGAAGTGTGGTTAGAGTTGGGACATCATAGGGTCTATAATGAACGAGGACGTCCATTTACATATCAAGTCCACAGGAAAAGCAATAGAGGATGTCCTAGAGTTTGGTTTTGAAAACACTTGTCCGTGGGTTTCCTTTCCTTGGTTAAGACCTTTAAGAGCCTTGAATAGTTGGTGAAACATGAGAAAACATTTGGATCATTGAGGAAAGTCTCCTCCTCAGCTTTTGTTCTTGATTTTGAGGTCAGAATAGAAGTCTAGGGCACAAAATCATCACTAATGAAAGTAGGATTTCTTGGAGAGGAGGAAAAATTCAATGAGGGAGCCTGAGAGGTGGTCGAGCCCCTAGGGTGCTCTAGCATCTTTAAACATGTGTTGGACCTGCAACACTGAGCTCCTTTCCCAGCTGCTAGGACTTACCCTGGAAAGTACACAGAAAGATGAAGGTGGTTAGGCAAACCATGGTGCCACATAACCAAACATTAGTTGATGAGATCTAGCCCTTTGGCGCTAGGCTGCAAGCAGGTGACTATATAAGTGGGTCTTAGCCATCAGATGCCACAGATTGGAGCCAAAAAGGTATAAAATCTTCAGATGGCCCATCAAAAGTGGTAATGGATAAGGAATGTTTTTTCCCCCTTTAAAGCCTAGAACCAATCACACTGGCGTGGATAGCAGGTGGTTTAAGGCCCTTTGTGGTCTTCCGCCACAGAAGTGGGTTAAAGTTAATAAAAACAACTCATGCTACAGAAGGAGGAGTACTTGCCCAGAAAGGACTCCCACCATAGTACAAGGCTATTGTGAAGACTGTTTAGTTATGAGACTAGGCAGTAACAAAGTCGTGTGTTAAATTACTCAGCCATACAGGGAGTAGTGGAAGGTCTTTATAGGTCAGGGCTGAGGAGAATCCATAAAAGGAAGGGGACCTAGTGGTGAGGCCCCTAGGCACAATACCTGAGCTTTCCAGATAAAGAAGTCAACTACCAGCCAGAGGCGCACTCCAGTGGGTGCGAGGATATTTCCCTCCTGAAAAGCGCAGTGGCAGGTGAAAACGTAGTCCTAGAAAGACCAAAAGAAAACTCCACCGTGGGGGATGGGTGGGAGCATTTCTGAAGACGGCATATACTAGGAGAGACCAGTGAAAGTTGGAGCAAAAACGGGACACATACACAGACGTCCAACCCTACCACACAGCCAATGGACAGGTGAACGTACAGTTTCTGGTAGAAAACAACACTTTTTATTTAATCCTTTACAATTAATGTAATCCTGCAAGACACTAAGTGTCTGTAACCTGAAAAAACAAAGCTCCACAAAACAAACAAATGCATAAAATTTGTCATATATGAGTAAATCAGAAGTCAGAGCAGTAGTAATTGCTTAAAAGACGTAAAGAGAGACATAATTCTTTTTCTTTTTGGTGGACAGCTGACAGTAAGAGAGTTACTGTGTTAATAATTGATGCTGCCCAAATACCACAGGTCACCTTCAAAACTTTTTTCATAGAAGCAAATAAAGTAGCTGCACTTCCATTTGACACTTCTCAGTATTAAGGGGAAATCAAACGAACTGTACTAAAAACATTGCTGTTGGTGAAACATGTTGGGAGACCAGCTCCTCGGCGTACTCAGGGTATATCAAGGCTAATACTGAGCCAGCCAGCACATTTATCACACAAAAACGTGGGACACCAGTATATTCAACCATCAATACCAACCCTATGTGACACTCTCCGGCCAAACGGACTACCGCATCATACATCCTGATAACTAAATGAGAGGAAGGCGGGACCCAGCTTACATCAGAGCTGGGAAATCCCAACAAACTAAAACCGATAGAGGAACATGCTCAGTAACAAAAATGAGACAATTTCACATTTTGCGCAAAACGTTTTATAGGATCAGTTGATATCGTTACCTTGAGGTGTTCCAAACAGAATATTTACGGTGCAAGACCGATGAGTCTGGTGTTGTTGTGATATGACTATAGCAAAAGGTGTGCCGCCTCTAGTCACATCTTCCAAAACTTGGGATAAAGATACCTCTGTATTCAAAAATATCAATTCCACTAACATGCCCAGGTCACGGATTTTTCTTCCCACCAACTCTGCATATTCCCTGAAAAACAGCCATAATATTGTTAGTTTGATTCCATTGTCAACAAAACACTAAAAAAAAAAAAAAAAAAAAAAAAGAAAGGAAGGCTGAGTAAATGCATATGGCATGCTTGCTTACTTTGACTGCTTGTTTGCCACAACAGAGCAGTCCACACGGCGATCCTGTTCCGGTTTTCTTTGAAGTTCATCAAAATATTGTCGATAAAGCTCCTCCCGTCGACGTTCTTCACGCTTGTATCGATCTACAAATATAACTCAAAAGTTATTATTACATACTTGCATCACAAAAAGCTGCAAAACTGAACTTTCAGTAACCATTACCTTAACGAACACTTTTGTGCGGCTCAAGATAAACATGCGCTCCAAAATACACATTTCCTTTTCTTGAGGTAGGCTGACAATTTGGTAGTTATACTCCTATAGTACTACAACTACATGTTCTGAATGAAACAAGATTTTCAGCAAAAAAATGTAAAATAAATAGCCAGAGGTCAGTAAGGCCAGTTTGCATTGGAGGTTCCATTAGGAGTCTCCGGCACAGATACAGTAGAGAAGAAGATCCTACTAGGTGGGGAAAAATGCCGGCAGGTTGTGGAAAGGACCTTGTTACAGTCAATGGAGTCTGTCCAGTGCCATTTGTATCTGGTACAACTTGGTGTCTTCATTGTTTGGCTCCAGGGCTGGAGCTGCACAACAGAATTAGAAGCACAAGCATGAAGAGTCTTATCAAATTATCCTTTCTGATTTTTCTTTCTATCTAAGCAATATGAACTTCTGGAAGGTTTCCATCAGAGTTCTAGATTTGCCAAATACTTGGTGCACAAATTGCAGGCACGTTTTCCCTATACCCAAATTACCCGAGGGTTAAAGCAATTTGGGTGTAATGCGATTTCTTCTCTCCCCCCCCCCCCCCCCCCCCCAGAAAAAAAAAGCACACACACTTTAACCCCTTAATGACCGCCGATAAGCCTTTTGACGCGGACAGTTTGCGGATTCTGCATCATTGCCTAGCGATGACGTGGAAAAAAAAAAAAACTGTACTGTGAATCTCAGACATCCATTCACAGTATAGAAAAAAAAACAAAAAACACAGGTACGTAGGATCACCGGCCAGACCCAGGGTCGGAATCCGCTGCGGGCTCCTGCATCTGGAATCCGACCTGCTTGCGTGCAGGGGGACCAACAGCTAGATTCCATGCACAGACAGCTGTTTTGGGGTGCTTGCCCCTCATCAGTGTGCAGCAGGAGTCCGCTTTTGCTAGAGGCCTGTGATGTGGGTCAGAAAGGCTATATTTTCTCCTTAGGGAGAGCGCCTAGATGGTGCGTGAGTGAGGAGACTTAAAAGGCCATTCATGCTCCTCTGGGTATTATGCAAATAAGGGAGATGGAACAATACCCCCTTTTTATTGGATCTAAAAATACTTATTTTCAACTTCATGCCCCTTTTTTCTATGCCCTTGAAATTTTAAAATTGCAGTTTCCCAATCTGGAAATGCAGAAGTAGAAACAGGTAAGACACTCCATTTCTAAAGTTGTACGGACATTTAACATACCCCGATCCACAGTATCACTTGTGTACCGAGAATACGTCAGAGAAGACATTACCACCATCAGAAGACATCCACATTCTATGCAGGAGGCCTCTCCCATATATCCCACAGGCCAGTGTAGCGTTCTTTAGCTTCCACATGATATGGGAGCAGAAGACCCACCAGAACGGCACTATTAACACCATGACAATGGGCACAGCGCCTCAACTGGCTTCGTGAGGTTGCCAAATAGACCCTAGAGGACTGGCAACAAGTGCAGTGGGCCAATGAGTTACAGTATCAATTGTTTCAGGTTGATAGTAGAGCTTCCATGTGGCGCAGACCCAACAAAGCTACGGACCATAGTTATTAACAAGGCACTGTGCAGGCTGGTGGTGGTTTCATACTGGTATGGGATATATTCTTATGACATCGTTTGGTCCACCTAAACACATCACTGACTGGTGGCTTCTATGTTTCATTGCTTGCTGACCATTTTCCAGACCTTGGACGCCATGTATCCCCACAATGCTGGAATGTTCCAGCAAGATAATACACCATGCCAAGTTGTCCAGAATTGGTATGAGAGCATTTTGAAGAGTTCCTACGGATGGTGCGGCCATTTGGCAAACATGAGTCCAATTGAGGATTTATTAGCATGTGGTGGAGAGATCCATTCGCACCAGAGATCCGGCAACTACAAATATCAGAGCTGTGGGTGGCTATCCAGGCACCATGGCTCAACATCCCTCTCAAACGCTTTCATCCACTTGTGCAATCGTAATCAAGTCGAATTGCTGTACTTCAACGGGCTAGAGGGATCCTACATGATATTAGTCCTTGTCCTTTTTTGTACGTCAGTGTAAAGCACAAGTGTCAAACTCAAGGCAAAATCCATCCCACCGCATGATTTTATGTGGTCCTCGATAAGGTCTGGGCGCAGAAGGACCGGCTCTCCACTTTCCGTCTGAATGCTGTCAACATTTGGCAGAGGGGGTGGTGTCAGCACAGGGAGCAGGTGCCATCTTGGATTCTGAGCTCTGGCATCTACCTCCACACTACTTTGTTCAACAACTCACAGGTGGTGTCATAGCTCTGTCAGTCCTACCTAGGCAACCTAGCCACCCTCCAAAGTAGGATGCTCAATGCTAAAGAGATGGAAGGATAAAGCCCATCATTGTGCATAGAGCTCCATAGGCATGTTAAGGAGTAGTTACATCTAGGGCTCATTCACATGGGCGTATGTTATATTGGTCTGTAGGATACACAGCATTTTCTCAGACCAAAATTGTGCCTATTCACTACAAATTTGTACCTTCTTGCCCTTTTTTGTGTACGTATTCACTGCATGTTTCATATGCGCAAAAAAAAAAAAAGCCCAGTAGATTTCTCCTGCCTTCATGCATAAATGCGGATTTATCATGCGTATTCACACAATCCCGTTGACTTTAATACAGACCAAAACGCATGAAAAAAATGCATGTTGACATACATCATTGCAAATCAATGGTGTTGAAGGGGTTGTCTCGCGGCAAAAATCAAAATTTTACATTACCCCATTCCCCCTGTCACCCCCCTGGCATAAAATAGCCATTTAGAGCGGTTTTTAAACTGCTTGCTACTCACTGATCCGACGAAATATGGAGTTATAAAAATCTTCTCCCTAAGATGGCCGCCGGTCCTTTCCCAGGGATGCACTGCGGTTTTCTCCCATGGTGCACCGCGGGTCTTCTCCCATGGTGCACCATGGGCTCTGTGCGTTCCATTGCCGATTCCAGACTCCTGATTGGCTGGAATCGGCACACGTGACGGGGCGGAGCTACGATGACGCGTGACCAGCTCTCCGGCACGAGCGGCCCCATTCACCAGCCAGAAGCACGGACTGCGCAAGCGCGCCTAAAAACGCCAGAAGACATCAGAATTAGACGGATCCATGGAGACGGGGACGCTAGCAACGGAGCAGGTAAGTGAATAACTTCTGTTTGGCTCATATTTAATGCACGATGTACATTACAAAGTGCATTAATATGGCCATACAGAAGTGTATAACCCCACTTGCTGCCGCGAGACAACCCCTTTAAAGCAGTCTGTTTTGCACATGTAAAAAAAAAAATATATATATATATATACACATACATGTAATATGGAGTGCAAATACGTCAATGTAAACCGGCCCTTTGAAGGCAATCAATGTTCTTCACTGGCTTAACTAAAGGGGATGCAGTTGAGCCCAGGCCCAGGAGCCTTAGAGGGCCCATAAGGCCTCTTAATAGTACTAGGCTCCCTACATAGAGAAGAAAGTATTCTAGTTGGGGCCCTGTTACAGGTTTTGCATTGGAGTCCAGGATCTTCAAGTTACTTTATTCTGGGCGCATATTTGGAAAACTAGTTGTTTTTTTAACCATTTAGGACGTACAAATTTAACATTACTTAACATTTTGAGGAACACTTTGTTTTCCTACACCAAGCCAAGATTGCAAAGGCTCATAGGTGTCAGAATGCTATATATCCTCACTAATGACCTAATTTTAAAACCTACACCCATTAATATATTCACTGAGAGGGGTCATGAGTATTTTGACCCCACAATTTCTTTTTTAGGAGTTAATGCAATTTAGAGGAGAAAGAAAATAACGTTTCATATTTTTGAAAATATGTCATTTTAAAAGACATTTTTCTATAGTGCACATGAAAATGAGGATTTACATCCCAAAATGGAAACCCCAGTTTGTCCTTTGTTCAGAAACCTACCCATTGTGGCCCTAATCTTATGTCCGTATGCACAACTGGGCCTAAACCGAAAGGAGCAGCCGGTGGCTTTCAGAAGACATTTTGCTTGAAGGCGATTTAAGCCCCATTGCCCTCTTGTAGAGCCCTTGAGCGGCCAAAACAACAGAGAACCCCCACAAATGACCCCATTTTGAAAAATAGGCCCCATATCAAATTCATCTAGGGGTGAACTGGGTCTTTTTGAATGAATCTAAGCAAAGCAGTAGGGAAAAAAATACGATTTTCATTTTTTTGGCAACAGGAAGGCCACAGAGACCTGACAGCTCTCCCTCCTCAGCCGTGGACAGGGGGCCTAAAGCTGTAAAGACTTTAGAAACAACTAAACCCATCACCAATACAAGCATTCATGGAAACCTAAAAAAACAAAAACACGCATATTGAAATCCCTTCTGTAGCAAAAAAAAAAAAAAAATTTGTCAAAAATACACACCGTCTTGTTGTTTATCCACAGGTTCTCTGTAACGGTCCAAGTACTCATCCCGCTTCCGGGAATAATCATCAAATACATTGTCAACTCTGAAAAAGGGCAAACACACAGAAAAAGACTTTAGAGACTAAATATTAACCGTCATTCACATTAGAAATAAACTTGTGCCTTACGAATATTTATAATCTGCGTGAAATGCGTTAGTTTTATTTTTTCTGTAAAACATAGGCAAGTTGCGTCAATAAGGCTCCGCCCATGTTCTCGTGTTTATATGGCGGCATTGCCTATGGATTCTGCAGAAACTAAATCATAGCACGTTCTATGGAATGCTGTATGTGGGACCAAACAAAACTCACCAAGACAGACATCCGCTGAGAAATAAGTAGCCATATTCTAGTGTGAAATACCAAAGGGGCCAGCAAAGTAAATACGATTTTAAGACTCATTTAAGGGTCATTTACATGGGTTGATTATCGCTCAGAATTCGTTCAAACAAACGAGATTAAGCGATAATCATATAAATGTATTTGCTCACTTCTCATCGCATAAAAAAAACATTGCTGGATTGCGGGATTCACACCGAGTCTAACTGCTCTCGCTCTGTGCTTCACTTAGAATGTGAAGTGCTGAGCTCCGCCGGTCTAAATGCTCTGTCCAAGTGCTAATGTCCTTAGCGGTGACGTCATGTGATCCATGTTGCTATGCCGACCGCAGGTCCTGGACGTCCATTTCCTCAGTTCAGCCTGTCCAGACAGCACTACAGCAGTGAGTAGAACAGGGAAAAATGGTGTATTACAATAGGGGCGACCGCCCAAGGCCCAAGACACCAATGGGGGGGCCACAACAGTCCCAATAGCCTCTATTGTAATCCACACTGCTAAACCCCCAGCTTCAGGTAGAGGAAGGGATAAAGCAATTTCCTATTCTCGCAGCCTTCCATCTCTGCTGCCTGCAATCTCGCTCCGATGCAGACACGGGGAAGGCTGTGTGTAGTAAGTAATTTAACCTTTCTCTGCCTGCATCTGAAGACTATAGCAGCAATGGGGGACCCCACTACTACCCGTGGCGGCCAATACGCGGGACCCCACTACTACCCGTGGCGGCCAATACGCGGGACCCCACTACTACCCGTGGCGGCCAATACGCGGGACCCCACTACTACCCGTGGCGGCCAATACGCGGGACCCCACTACTACCCGTGGCGGCCAATACGCGGGACCCCACTACTACCCGTGGCGGCCAATACGCGGGACCCCACTACTACCCGTGGCGGCCAATACGCGGGACCCCACTACTACCCGTGGCGGCCAATACGCGGGACCCCACTACTACCCGTGGCGGCCAATACGCGGGACCCCACTACTACCCGTGGCGGCCAATACGCGGGACCCCACTACTACCCGTGGCGCCCAATACGCGGGACCCCACTACTACCGGTGGCGCCCAATACGCGGGACACCATTACTACTGGGGCCATTACTAGTAGGGGGTCATTACTACTATACGGGGCGGATTTGCTGTGAAATTTACAGTAGCTGTAGCAGAAAGTGGATGAGATTTTGAAAGTCTCATACACACATGGGAGAAGTCTGCACAAAACCCGTGCTGATATTGACATGCGGTGTGGGATTCTAATTCCGCAGCATGTTCATTTTAAATATAATGTACTTGCCCGGGTACCCAATACAGAACGCGTTTTTTGTTGCCAATAGCAACCAATCATAGCTCAGCTTTCATTTATTATTCTGCTGAGGTAAAATGAAAGCTGCATAGTCATTGGTTGCTATATATATTATACTGGTGAGGTAAAATGAAAGCAGCTCTGTAATTAGTTGTTATGGGAAACCGTATTTAATCCTATTAGTGCTGAGGTAAAACGAAATCTGCTCTGCTTGGTTGCTATGGGCACCAAAAACAGTTGTTTTTTTTAACCGTTACACATTTTTTATATAGGAGGGCCAGTGTTCATAAATTTGCCCCCTGCATTCCTCTCTGGGGACAGATCATTATCCACACGGACATTCAATGTGGACATAAAGGACAAAATGGGCAAATGATCGGTGGCTCGACCAGGGTTAGGGCTAGGGCTAAACAGCAGTCCTGAAAGACAAGTGTTCAATGCTCAGTCTGACTCTTCTAGTGGAAATTACTTGTTGGAAATAACCGTGAATACTAAACCAAGTACGTACATTCCATTGGTGAAAGCAAATTTGGGGTTTGTTGCATTACAATTCAAGCAAAAGGCAAAAAAAAAATGCAAATAAGGTTGCCAAGACAACATTTCAGATTTTTTCTTAGCCCATAACCTCCCCTGGGTCGAGATTATAATGTGTGCATAATTTCATGTCAATCGGTCGTACAGTTTGTGAGTGATGCTCAAACAGACAAACAATGACAAATATATAGAAGATATCAATAGCTCATCCAATGCTCCAGCATTCCTCCCTGTCATTTTTATAATGACTACGAAAAGAGAAAAATGTGATGGCTTTAGGCGCAGCTGACTGAAATATAAAGTTCAATAAAGTAGTAAGCTCAGCTTCTCCATTTTATTTTAAACAAGCATTAAAAAGACCTGTTTCGGGGCAACACCCCTTCCTCAATTATAGCTGGGGATACACCTTGTTTTAGCTGGAGGTAAAAAATCATATGTTGTAATAAGCCATGCCCCTAACCCCTCCCCATAATACACCCTCTATCCCGCTTTGAGGCTCCACAAGAAACTTGCTTCAAAAAGAGCTCCACGGCAGAAAAAGTTTGGGAACCACTGATCTAAATTTAAAATAAAAAATGTAAAAACCCCACATATTTGGTATTGCTGCATCCATAAAAGTCCGGTCTATAAAAGAAACATATTTACCCCGTAGGTGAACGTTGTCAGAAAAAAATAAACCCAAAACAAAAACGCCAGAACTGCGCTTTTTGGTTCACTCTGTCTCCAAGAAATATAATAAAAAGCGATCCAAAAAATAAGTGCGTTTTAAAAAATTAAATATTTTGGGAAAAAATATAAAAGTAGTACAGCAAAAAGATAAATAGATAAAAATATTTAAAGTTTGGTTTCCTAGTAATCATACCGACCCATAGAATAAAGTTATCGGGTCAGTTTTGTTGCAGTATGTACACCATAGAAACAAGATGCACCCAAAGATGGTGGAACAACGTTTTCTTCTATTTCACTACACAAAAATTTTTTGAAACATTTCCCAGTACATTATATAGTACCATTGAAAAATACAACTCGTACTGAAGAGTTATGATTTTTTCAGGAAGGTAAAAAAAAAGGGGCCACATCCTTAAGGGGTTAACTGCTTATGCGCAGGAAGCAGACAGCAGGACGCAGCAAGGGATTTCCTTGAGGTGCGTGTATGACACCAGCTACATCATCCACATCAAAGGGGGCTGGAGAGGCGGGCAGAGTTGAAGAAAAAAAAAAAAGCAGCTAAGGGAGTCAGGTCTGAGCATGCCCGACCAGCATAACAGTGAAGAATACAGGTCGTAACCATTGGAGAACTCAGCAGGGGAGGGGGATCACAAATAATGTCTCTGCAGCTTTGTAAAAACATGCTATAACACTATATTCCAAAATTACAGGTTATCACCTTATGAAGGGGCCTTATAACTTTTTAGTCGCTATAATACCCCTTTAAGAAATGTTTTTTAGAATGTCTCCTTATGGCAGGGATAGAATGTTCCAACAACTTCCAGGACATTTTAAAGAGAACTCATCACATTGAACACTGTACCTGATCCACTGTTAGTGCATTATAAAGTGGGATGAGCTAAGTTTTGTGGGAAAAGATTCAGCGTTTGGGTACAGGCACACGGACTATATAAAAATAAAAACACACACAAAGAAAAGCCACATATTTGGTATCACAGTTTACGTAAGGGCTCCTTCACACTGGCGAGGGCGATATCATGGTCCAATATCACCCTCAAAATCCTTCAGAAAACTTCTAGATGTGAGGAGTTTTCACATGGAAAGAACCTCTCACCCCTACGGGGGTTCCCTTCATCCCTCCCCACTGCGGCAGGAGGAGATCACAATGTTCTCTCACTGTTTTCAATAGGGCTGGCGCAGCTGCCACCGGACCCATTGAAAGCAATGAGCAATGAGAAAGAACATACTGCGATATTTTTCACGCAACCTTGCAGGAGTGAAGACATCGCAAATCAGAATGAAACCATTGAAAATAATTGGTTTCATAATCACGCGTTTTCACTCACATCGCGAGAAAAATCGCACGATTTTCTCACCAGTGTGAAGGCCCCCTAAGAATCTGATCTAGTAAAATAAATATCACAAGGTTTATCCTGTACGATAGAGGCTGTAAAAAGGGAAGGGAAGTAGTGCCAGAGCTGCAATTTTTAAGAAGCTGGGGCTCCAAAAACATCTGCATAGAAAAATGATCAAAGAGATGTATGCACACCAAAATGGTGGTAATAAAAACTATAACTCACTCTGCAAAAAGACAAGTCCTTTCACAGACGAAAAAAAATAAATCACAGTTTTCAGAATATGGGGATGGAAAGCATTGTTTAGAAAAAGATTTTACTTTTAAAGTTTTTAAAAAGTTATGTACATTAACAAATACAACTGAGTAATGAATCTCCGTTCCAAAATTGCTTAATGCACTCTATACATGTTCAATGTGGGAGTCTTTAGTGATACTAGACAACCTAAAACATATCTGTGGTGCAATAGAATCGATCAGATGATATGCTGGGATGTGACTAGGCATGGTAGCCAGTAGCCTACAGGACCCTGTTGCTGAACAACAGGGGTTACAACTCACCCCAATGTGAATGACTGAACCAATTTCACGTCTGAATGAGCCAATGATGTAGTATAAACAGGCTGCCCGAGCGAACTCTGACATAGTTTGCTCATTGAAATGATAAATCATTTGATGTAAAACCGACCCTAAGGGTTCTTTTACATGGGATGATCGTCCCAACTGTCATGGCTCCTGTGCTCTCGCACAGACACGATAATCACCCAACAACTGAAGGCAAGAGTGCGCCAGAGAGCTCTACGGCCACCTGCCTCCGTTCAGAGTAAGCAGGAAGTCGTGCATAGATGGACTTCCTGTGTCCGTGGGCAGATCGTCATTCGGCTTTTATGCACACATAACGTGAACGGTAAGTGAACAGATGATCTTTTGGATTCAATCGTTGGCCATATTTACACTGCACAATAACTCTAGCCTTTTTGCATCTGGCGTGTGATACATCAATTCTTATGGAATCTTGGGTGTAGAATCTGAATTTAGCTTTAGAAAATGATGCATCCCCTAAGATTTTTATGCAACTTAGTTTTTTTTCAATTTTTTAAAAAAGGTTCTCGTTTGTGTGCTCTCGTTTTCTGGTGAATTACGTATATAAAATTAAAAAATCAGTGACTATGCTAAACTCTATTTGGATGTAATACACAGTGGATGAAGTTCTAAAAATGATCACTAGATGGCAGAACAATGTAGTTGTGCGGGAAGGGTACTGGCATTAGCCTATCGAGGTACTGCTGTTTGGTGCATGTTGCAATCTTCATGAAGCACTTCTCTTTATGGTTATCTCAGCGTATTGGTATGTTTTGAGTTTCCGTTACCTCAGTTTGTGTTTATCTGTTTCCTGTGTGAGCTAGTCAGTGAAACATTCTGACATATCAGTTATAGTTAGTACCACGGCAACCGGAAAACTTCCCTCCAAAAATCCAAAAGGAAGACAAATCACAGATTAAGTTAAGAAGCCTTATAAATTGTATTTGGATTGTGATCAGCACAACTACTCTAACCAAATGGATAAATTGCGGTAAGCCATGCTATTAGCTGTTCCAATGATTTGGTATGAGCCAACTAATCATGCGGATTGTTATTGTTGCGTCACAAATATTGCAGGACATTCCAGTAAAACCAACACTTGACGCTTGACAAAGATCTTTTTTTTTAAAGGTCGAAACGTCGCAGCTTTTACATGGAGGAATAAAAGTTTTTTTTTATCTATCTAAGAAAGATCCTGGAGTGCTGACTTCACCACAACATACTAATTGGTAAATATATTCCAGTAAAACCAGACATAAAATATTCAGATGTGCCTTCAGTACCTAGATCTGTGCCTCATGGGGAAACGTGCACATTCCTGTCTGTAACTTGCAAACCACTGCGGACCGATCGGACGAAAGCTAAATCAGAAGTTGAACTGTAGAAGAGCACAACCCCAAATCTCATGACAGATCGCCATACCTCATAGAACAGAAGGAACTAAACGATTTGGGTCCAAGATTTAAAACTTTCTAAACAGGGAGAGGAACTACTGGGTTCTAGATGGAAGCAATGGAATCTTCTAGCTGAAAGGACAAAGACTTCAACTCTTAGATTAAGAAGCAGCAGTCTATCTGAATATTTTGAAGTGTAGAATTGAATGTGCTTGTATAGAACATGGGGTGTAGAAATTCTCTAAAAATTCATTTTTTACATTCACATCTTGATTTCTTCCCGAATAATTTGGGTTCCTTCAGGGATGAAAGAGAAAAGCTTCATTGTCTCATTTTGCCAAACCAAACGAGTTTGAATGTTGGAATATATAAAGCGCTTTTGTTGACCTCACGTCAAGAAATACATTACCAGAAAAAGGGAGTTCTGAGTAATTTTTTTTGTACCTAAAACCAGTCAATATTTCCTAATACTGTATTATTGTCTCTATTAGTGCTGTGTATCTCGGAAATGTGACGTAATGGAATCTGATATTTCCACTGAATTCAGGACCCAAATTTACGTAAATCAACCTATTTGCAAACCAAATACAGAAAAAGTTTAAATTTGTTGGACTAGTGTAATCGTTCGGTTTCGCATTGAGCCAACGATTAGCTGAATGATAATTGTTCCATCTACAAGGACGCGAAGGAAAAGCTTCAGCAGGCTTAATAGGGGTGGGATTGTCCCAGACTTCAGAGACCTTAAATGTCATACTTTACACTTTTCATCTAGTTGCTCATGTATGATATATTTCATTCAGTCAAACGCAAAAAAACACATATCCTACCTACAGAAGAGGAAACCTTACCTATATGGATTTCTTGTGTCACGGACATCAGTAACACGGTCATACAGCGAATCTTTAACTTCTCTCGAATCACGGGCATCACGAACACGAATCTCTCTTGTATCTGTTAGATCTTTTGCATCACGTGGGTCTCTGTAGTCTCTAGGGTCACGGGCATCTCGTAGATCTCGGCCATCCCTTGAACTATGCCCATCCCTAAAATCTCCATCACGAGCATCTCTCAAATCTTTGTGATCTCTAATGTCCCTCGGTTCCCGAATATCTCGCGAGTCCCGAAGGGATCGTGAATCTCTTTCTCTTGGCTCTCTACTGTCTCTCCTGGGGCTGGAGCGAAGAGGAGATCGGTCTCGCCTTGGCTCCCGAGTTTCACCATATCCATACACATCTCTGGAGCGCCAAAAACAAGCTATTAGTTTTAGTTCAGAAAAAAAGACAAGAAGCTGCAGTAATACTCAAAGCTTTTATACATAAAGATATTTTATTTTTAGGGATTGGTTTGCCTCCTTAAACTGAACATAAGTCTGCGATAAAATAATGCCTGCTGGTCTTTGGACTTGAAATAAGATCACCGAAATAGTTGCAGACATTACTTTAAGTCTTTGAATGTTTAAAGTTAACTCTATTCACCAACTTTTAACCGTTTTGCAAGACACAATTTTAATTTGATTTGCACCTACATTTTATTTTTATTATTTAAATACTAGTAACATTCTGTGAAGAGCCGCGAGTACGTTTCTGCTCATCTTATTTAAACAAAAACGCCCTAACAAATTATTTTCTCTCCGCCGTGTTGATTAGTCAAGAGGTTGTGCCGCAAATGTACAAGATGAAAAAAAAAACGTTACTGATCCAACCAGGAACCTCTGAAGAGAAAGCCAAAATTTAGTGGGACTCCTTGAAATTTGATTTTGCACAGTTATTCCTCAACGAACGCTGTTCAGAGCAGGGGTTAAAACATATTGTTCCTCGATAACATACATCCAGTAGAACATATGAAGTCAGTCATTAAAGTGTTAGGCTGGCTGCCCAAGGCCCGTGACGGAATATCACTAGCGATATTCCGTTGCGGGGGAGGAGCACTCAAGGGATCGCCACAGAGAATTGCAACAAATTGCAGCATACAGCCATTTCAATCCTGTAAGCGGAGAAGTCGCTATGATTTTCCGCTCGTCGACGTTGGGCTGCACTTTCCATAGTTAGCCTATGGAAAGCATGCAATGTCCACGGACGATTTATCCCTGCGGATCTCGCAATGAAAACATGCCCGTGGACAGGCAGTCTAAAGTTTGCATTTTCTCGTACTGGTTTTTTTATTTTTTAGATGATTAAGATATTAAAAAAAAAACAAAACAAAGTTTTAATACGAAGCGGGTTTTAAAAAAATATTAAAGTTTTATATATATCATAAAGAGGGAAAGAAAAAGGAAAAACATACAAAGACCAAATAGAGTAATTTTTTTAATGTTATATAAAGCTCTTAAGCATCCTTTCTAATTTAAGTTTTAAATCCCAGATTAAACGCAGTAAGAGCGAAGAACGAAAAAAAATCCAAGGCTGCGCCGTACTTTTGTGACATTGCCAAACGCTTAGCAAGTGGTTGGTGTGTTAAGAGTGGGAAGACGTCCGTCCATCTACGTAACCATCAAAAAGGATGGTAAGAGATTGATCCAGGAAATCCAACCAACAGAAAACCCAACGTTTCGCTTTGAAGTACTTTACCTTCGTGATGGGCTTGACCTGGAAGGAGCTTTATACATATTTCTTCTTTCCCCTGCCAGGTTAATATCTGAAAAGCATAATTAACCCATCTGTTCAATAACTTGGAAGCAGTCACAATAACCAACACAATTCTAGAAAAAAAACAACTACCACCATGGAGGAATTTAATCGATGGACATTTATTAGAAATCCACGTAGCATGATCTAAACTACACAAAAAAAAAACTTGACTGAAAGAAACTATGAAATTCTAGGGAAAAAAAAAACATGATGAGAGAATGTCTTCAAATTCAGTAACCGTAAGGTATATTTGGTAAGTGTCCTACACAAAGTATAAAAGGGAAACAAAACATAAGTCTCATTTTGAACTTTAACGTAGATTTTATTTTGTAGGAAGCAGTAAGCTTTAAATGACATTTAGATAAGCTCAGTTCTGTATGTTTAAGAGCTGGCAAGCTTTTACTTCAAAACTTTAAGAGTTTATACTTGGATGTCCCATTAGCAGAATATGCTCAAAGCCAGGCACAAGAATGAAATATAGCTGAATCAGACACACACTGCTTCACTGTGCCAGCCAGAGCATGAAGGCAAACATATTGCAGATTACCGTAAGAAAACACAATGAGGAATAATTTAGCTTTTTTTCCCCAGTATGCTGAAAGCAATAAAAAGCTGCGAGGGAGGCGTAGACGCAAGAAAACTTTTCCCACAATAGTTTGCCACTGAGATGAGTGCCGCCCATTTTCTTAGATCTTGCTTGGTTTCAAGCCAAAATTGTACTTTTTTTTTTTTTTTTAAAAAGGGTAAAAATATTTTACTATGTTGAATACATGTAGAAGAATATTAGATCAAACCTTTCACAATGGAATTAAATCTGCCCTAGCATGCACTTTTTTCTTTTTTGCGTTTCTCTTCTTGGACATTTTTATTTTGAAGTTAAAGGCTCTACATTTTCACAATTTTTATATTCAATAATTTCATATTGTTAGAATATGTTGAATGTTAGAAAAAGTAGCCGTTATGCCTGCTGAAGACATGAGTTGGTCCTGTTTTTGCCCTCTTGGTTCCATCTTTTACTGATATAGGACTTTACAATTATTTAACAGCTCAAGAAATGTGATGGAAAGACCAACATACACCACACAATGTTATCTTTTGATGACAGGTTTTCTTCCACAGCGATTTATAGTAAGGACATCAACCATATGAAATGTTTTAAAGTTCCAGCAACAGTTTGAATCAGAACCCCCCCCCCCCCCCCAAAAAAAAAAACTGCACAATTTCTACAGTTTTCAACGGTTATTCGAATATAACCCTAGAATTATTTACCAATAATAAGGTTTATTGGCATTAACATTTACGAATACGACCTTGACTTTGCTGTATAGCACTAGCAAACTGACTTCTTTGTGGAGTCAATATGACAAGTCCTGCCATGTAGTAATTTTGTTCATTTTAAGTAAATAAAGTAAAAAAGCATTTTTGCTAGTTATCACACTGGCTACCATATAAGCACAAGTTGTTTGAAAATTTAGTGCCCATTAAATTACAAATAGTCACGAAAGCTCCTGCAGCCGTAATGTGCCATTAAGCATTCATGTGTCAACTGAATAACTGGCTTCAGTAACAATCACATCACAGGGACCAAAGGTAACATCTAAAAAAGGAGTGTTTGTTATTTTGTACACTTATTTGCTGTGTGGCCAAATTTGAAAACTCCTGGTCAACCCCTTTAACGACGTGATTTAAAATGTGATTGCAACTCAACATATGTTGATCACAAGTGTCTGGGGTTGAGATAATACATTTGCCAAAGTAAGAGCTAAATTCTAAACAAAGCCTAAATTATCAGTGGGTCATTACATAAAGAGGATATTTGATGGACTGAAAGAAAACAGGACTAGCTGACTTTCACAGTCAAACAAACCATGCCAGTCGATGGCAATCTCCTTCACATTTAAACCAAAATTGTGCGCCGTGGGCGATTACAAAAGCAAGAGATACCCGTTCTGACATAAGAATGAATGTATAAAACTTATTAATGTAGCAATCCACAAAAGGTGAAAGTCACATGAGGCTGATTTGCCGCAGACTTTAATCAACAGATTGGCACAGCTAAAATGCACAGATTATTGCAGAGATTTAAAGTCCCAGCCACATGTTGTAGAAATCCTCCATGCAGCCGGGGGTGAGATTTGCAGTGAAGCTGCAGCCAGAATAAAACCAAAAACACACATGCGGACCCTGCAGCGGGTTCATGGCGACAAGATACCTTAAAGGCTACAAATAAAATCAGAATGGTATTTGACCAATTTCCTGTAGCGCATTACAGGTTAAAAGTTTTTACTCTTCTGTTGACATAGCAGTATGAGAACTTGTATTTTGCAGCATTTGCTGCGCAGTATAAACCGCTTTATGCTCCGGGTTGAAAGCATTTAGGAGGATATCAAATATATCTATCTAGGTTTTTCTACTTTTGCACAATAAAACACACTTTGAAGGCAGGAGCATAAAATTTATTTATTTTACTCCATTGACAGGAGCCACGAGGGTAAGCTGTAGTTTTCATTGGTACCATTTTGGAGTACATGCAGCTTTTTGATCATTTATTCAGTTTCTTTGAGAGACCGCCTGGAACCCCATCTCTCCCAACCCCCAAACACACACACACCACAACACAAATACACCGCAATTCTGGCACTGAAGTCTATTTTTTCCTTTATTCACCACGTGGGATAAGCATGCCAGTTTTATGGAATGGGCTTTTACATATACAGTGATACCAAAGCATTTGTTTTGCCCCTTCCACTACAATATTTTTTTGTAGAAAAACATCATTTTTTTTTACTTGAGATTTTTCTTTTCCAGAAGCAAACTTTTTTCCTTTTAAGTTCCAATGTGAGACTTTGCCATGCTGTCAGGGGCAGGCCCAATATGCAGATGTCAAAGGTAGATCCTTTGTTAGACTCATGGTTGCATTGGCAACCAACCACCGCCACCACTTGATTGCATTGTAGACGTTTATGGCTTTATAGAAGGAGCACCGTTGCTGTAAAACCACACGTGTGCTGCGGCCGCGGTTGACCACCGCAACTAGAGGCAGTTAGAGGTTCTTCTGATCCCAGTCATTAGAGGAGGCTCTCTCCAGCCAGCATGAGAAACCCTTGCAGAGCTTGCTGTATAGAGCCAGAAAACCAAGGTGCTCTAGAATAAGACCCCTTACCGGCCACCAGAAAGGCGCGTTGGCAGTGGTTTCAGGGGTTAAAAGGACAACAGACCAACATCCAGAATTTGTAGCAAACTTAAAGCAAAAGATCAGCTGCCAGGTAATACAAGCAATAATCTCACTAGATAAATAAGGACTCAAAAATAATTATCCTGTGTAGAATAATCATAAGAAAAGAGATACACCTTGATGGTGCTAAAACCAAAACCCCTACAATTCTCTTTAAGAACGCAACGTGAAGAAATAATTTCCAAAACTCAGCTTAGGAAACATGGAGCTAATATTTCATCACCTTAACACTCAGCATACTGTTACGCCCACGCACACAAAAACTAATTTAACTTGCTATTTTAGTGATCCCTCAATGCTCATCAGGGATCACTCATCATGGGACAATGCTGGATATGTGAAACGCGGTTGCTAAGCAATTGCTCCAGAAAATTACATGGTACTGAAGAATTTCGAAGATGTAGGTGTCAGGTAAAGATTGGCAAATTGGTTTTCACAAGGTTCTCCGTTAAATTATATAAATCTCTCATATAAAAGAGCTCCAAGTACAGATATTCAAAAGCAATCAGTAAATGGGTGTCACAGTAAAATGTTAACACCTTAAAAAAAAAAAAAAGACAGCTAAACTCCATAAAAGCTTCTGCTATTTCATACAGACATGTCAGAAGTGGTGATTGGTGTGGTCCGGGTGCCCACAACTGTTAAAAGAAAAGGTAGAAGCATTGATGCCAATTCAACTGCTTCGAGTGGTGTATGGGTTCCACTGATAGGCTATGGGGTCTGTACACAGCTAGCAATAAAAGCTGAACAAGCACAGCACTCAGCCCACTCATTTTAGCGAAGGGGGTGGGGGTGAGAGGGAGGTGTCTCAGTACCCCACTGATCAAACTTCCGACTTCATTAGCACGTCAAAAGTTTTTAAAAAGTTTAGTTATACTTTAAAAAGGACAAGGAAGGGATAGAGGCACCCCTCCTTCATCTAACTAGTTAGATGGCATTGTCCACACCATCTAAGAGGTTGAACACCTGCCGGTTACAGGGGGCTTCAGCTGTATAATGTAGCTGTCACCCACCTGCATAGTTCCCAGAATTTAATATTAAACTACAGGGCAGAAAGGTGTTTAAAGGGTTTACAAAGTTATTTTACAAACTTTTGAGTCCCTTGTGCCAAAAATTATATACCGTAAAATATACTCAGCGCAGTGCCGGACCACCATTTCGGCGATCGAGAGCCATGGCATCTGACAGGTGACCTCACCCAACCAGAAGGCCTGGAAACATTGCAGAAATCTGTCACATGGAATGTAGAAAACCCCCATAGCGGGTTTACGGGACGCTATCATTGATGTCACTGCCAGGCATTCTACTGGCTGCTCCGATCACGTGAGTAAACAACCCATGTGCCCGCTGAAACACTTGAAAACAGAAGACTGGGAGAGCACGGCGGGGGAAGTATAGCAACAGCCACCAATAACTCGGAAAACCCTTTTAAAGATGGAGCTGTATACCAATGTTCCTTTGAGGTCAACAAATTGTTAGTATGTTCCTTGTTTGTTTTATATAGAACACAATTAGCAACCTCTTTGAAGACAGGTAGCATTCTTTTTTTTTTTATTGCTCATCACCCAGTTTCAGAGAGAAGGTGCTCCTTAGAGAAAAACTCTGAAGAAACGCAATCCTCCCCAGAAGGCCTGACAAAATCATTGAATTCCACATTCTGCGGTGGAAGCAAAGGCCGGGCAAAAAGGAATCTAATTGTCATATGCCACAGTCTACGTGCCCCTTACTAGTCTTAAGGGCCATTTATATGGGAGGATTATCGCTCAAAATTTGTCCAAACTAACTAAATTGATCGATAATCGTCCAGTATAAATGCAAAAACATTGTTTACTATTCGTTATCACTGACTTTCAGACAACATAAAGACCACCGCTGGTTTGTGGGATTGTCGTTTAGTGTAAATGCTCCCCACTTCACATAGAGGGTGAAACGCTGAGTGAGACGCTGAGTGAGAAGCCGGCGAGGTCTGCCAGTCTAAATGCTCTACACAAGTGTCAACGACCTTAGCAGCGACGGCAGCGCTTGTGGAGTCGTGTACCCAACTGTTGTCCCATGTAAAAGGGACGCTGGCTCCTGTATGAATTGGCCCCGCTATTGAGCAATTACACCCCAATCTAAACCCACTGACGCTCCGCTGGGAGCCCACAGCGGAATCCAACCCTATGCGCTGCGCGTACCTGTCATTAGGTCTTCTCTTCTATACTGCAGAGAGCCTGCACAGCACGCCGTCGGATATGCGCAGTCCAGTTTTTTTTTTTTAAACGCTTTTCCTGCATCATCGCCCAGCGATGACGCGGTATCCGTGCAGAAGGGCAGCGGGTCAGAAGGCTTCCATTGACTTCAATGGAAGCTATCCGCATGGAATACACGCAAAACTAGAGCATGCTGTGATTTTTCCTCCACGGCTAGAAAAATTGCAGTTGATTTCCACTCATGTGCAGGAAAAAAACGCTTTTCCATACATACAATGGAAGGTATTTGCTGCGGAACCCGGAGCTTGACGCCCACCCCGGATTCCGCAATGTAAATCTGGTAGTGTGCAGCTGGCCATAGGGGGCTAATTAAGGTTTGCTCTCCAGTAGGCAACTTATGCATTTCTTTACACCCTGCACTTATGCACTGCATTGAGCCTACTAGTTCTGCCTACTTCTTGCTATGACAATAAATGCCTCTCCATTGTACTATACCTACCTGTAGCTTTATTGTGCCATTACCATTCAGCGAGTGCTGGGCAGGGTTCCCGAGTCACCCCTGGTGAAAGAAATTTCCATCACCTATCCTTCAAGCAAGACTTGGGAGGAGGCTCTGTGCAGATCAATAGTAAGTAAAATGATCCAAAACACAAATGAATGCTGTAGTACCCAGGTGTTATGCTTATAGGTACAGCAGCACGTTTCCAAACAGTGGAAAAAATAAAACGTTCACAAACGGTTTTTTAAAGGACAAATTCGGTTCTGAAGTAACTTTGCTGGACAAATTAGAAACCCCCATTAATTACCTTATTTTAAAGCCTGCACTCCTCCAAGTGTTCAAAACAACATCTACAAAGTCTATTAACCATTAGGTTTTTCACAGGAATTAAAGCCAAGTGGAGGAGAAATTTTAAAATGCCGTTACACAGATTTTCAAATTGTAATATTTTTATGTATTTTTTTTACTTTAAACACAGCAAAAAGAGAAAAAAAATGATCATAGAAGCAAAACTCAACACTGAAGCGATGTTTTAGAAATATCCTACATATTGTGCAACATGACTCAAACCACACGCCTCAGAATTGAAGGTGAACCTTATGGATTTTGGTACCTTCCTTTTATTAGGACATTTTACTAGGTTGCATTTCAGGATTACAGAGGCCCTGAGGTGTTAAGACATAAGGAAACAAGTGAAAAGACATTTTGAAAATGTCGCCCCTCATGGGGTAAAGTAAGCGTTTAGACTCCACAGGGGTTTTAGAATTCGGCCATTTCAAAGTGGGATGGCAAATAACCAAGCAATCTATAGTGACAACCAAATTTAATATACATTTTTCTTTTACTAAAATTTACTCAAAAGCGTTTTTCATGCTAAATATTTTGCATCACTGTAGTCACCATATTTTGCGGACGAGCTTATGTTTCCATTAATACCATTTTGAAATACATATGACTTTTAATCTCCATTTGGATTTTTTGTGTGTGATCAAAACTAGCAATTCTTTAAAAAAAAAAAAAAACACGCGTGTTCACCGTGCTGGACAAATGTAACTTAATAGTACAGGTCGTAGCTTTCTTTCCTGGTCAGATGCTCTCTGCTACTGCAGTCCCATAGACCGTGAATAGAGCTGTAGCATCCATGCATGAAGACCACTCCATTCAAGTGGGGGACTTAGAACCCGACTAATGGTGGAGTAACCCATTTCAGTAAATCTACCATGGTCTACGTAATTAATGCATGCACTACAAAATGGAAAAGGTAACCACTATATTGCAAAAATGTAAGAGTTGAAAAAAAGCTTAAAAAAAAAATGTAACAACTTGCGGTAAGAATTTTTAAAAATTTTATTCTGATGTCGTATCGGCTAAATCTTTGCCTTACCTAATCTACTCCCTTTGTACATGCGACCTCTTTCGCCCTGCACAGCTGCTTCAGCATCTTCCTTACGTTCATACTGGACAAATCCATAGTGATGGAACATGGTGAGTGCTGAAAAATTAATATTTGTTACAGCGAAAGGAAAAGGCTCCAATCCATATGTCCTTAGATGCACTCGAGTATAAAATGCTCAAGACAGTTTTTAAAGGGTTAAGCAAAACCAAGAGCTATTGGAAACCATTGTTTCAGATAAAAGGGAGGGGGGTGGGGTTGAATAAAGAAAAAAAAAAAAAAATTCTATAAAAAATGTTTACAGAAACAGAGCCAGTCAAATATATTGATGCTTTTGTTCATGCATGATATATTTTGTTCTATGAACAAAATATATCATGCTTTTGTTCTTAGCACTTAACTAGTGACTTATTTTTATTATATTGGAACAAAATACTTTCATGGATAGATAATTTATACACATACAAAATAATTTCTACATTGATTTTTTTTAAATACATATTCATGACTTTCATGCACCTTCTGTACTGAAGTTAAGTCACCCATACAATAGGTGGTTTTAGTTTACAACTAAAATTACAACTGCTGTACAACTTTGTTTAATGAAACAGCATAAAACAATACTAACCAATAATTTTTCCATATTTCGAAAACAGGTCTCCCATATCTTCCCGGCTCATGCTCTCTGTAGGTAGATTGCCAACAAAAATTCTTCTGTCTAAATCTTTAGGATCATCACTGTCTGTTCGGTTCCTGGAAGGACTAATATTCTTGTTCCTTCGGCGAGACATATTTGAAAGATCCCAATGGAACCTCGCAAGAAAAAAAAATGGCCAGGCATATAATTTTAACATATGTTATGGACATCATTGCCATAATATAGCGTCTACAAAACCTTGATTTAGTTACTTTTCGCTATGACCTGGCTTACAAGATCAATCATTTATTTTTTTAAACTAAGAAGGAAATAAGAGCAAAAAACAAAGTTGCTAAAGATTAAAAGCATTGAAACAAAAAACTGTTTTAGTGAAATACAGTTTATTGTACAAGTTTAAATCAACAATATGTATAACATGCAGGAGTTTTGGTAAATTTAGTATCCAGGCAATAAGAACTTTCAGACATCAACAGAAAACAACCCAAAAAGATGAGTGTCTGCAGTTGAGATCAATGTACATTAGCTACTTGGCAAAAGCCCTTGGAAAGGTCCCTTAATATGTACGGCTGAGTACGACCTTTAAAACGCAACGCAGGTGCTTAAAGAGTGGGAAATTGCATTGTGTGTAATCTAGTTTCTTCCGTAGCCGATTTACTCTGACTCGAAAAAAGGTACAATCGAAACCAAGAAAAAAAAAAAGTCATTTTGGAGAGTGTCCTTCAAGCAAGCAACAAAAGAATCAAACACAAGTAAAATGTTTTATTTTTAAGGAATGGATAGCCATTTCCACAAACATCTGGCTCTTGAAACGTACCCAAACTGACCTTAATGAAGACACTACTGTCAAAGTCAAGAAGATAATCTGACCCCTGATGCGGAAAGAATAGAAACCCTCCAATATATCTGGAAACGTTTGCCCTTCTTCACTCTTCTAAAAAGTTGTTCTTGGTGTGACAAAAAGAACTGATCCCTAAAATGCTAGTAAGAATCGAGTCCAGTAGCACCAAACGCATTCTTTAATTGCTTTATGATTCTGAGGCCCTGAAGGTTGTGGATTGTCCAAGTCGCTAAATCGTGGCCTTTAAAAGCATAAAAAGGAGCTCCTATGTCAAGAGATGCAAGACGGTCAGGCACTTTATGAAGTATGACAACTACAATGGAAAGAAGATATTCCTCCTGATGCACTTTGCCACAATAGGAGAACTGTGCACATTTTCTTGTACTTAGTCTCAAACCAGAAGTTGCCTCTGTGGAAGAAATCAGTTTCAATTCTATTGAGGTCCAAAATTCCACATTTCTGATTCGATTACAATTAGTTAACCCAACTCAATGAGTTGTATTTTAAATTTAAAGAAAACCGAATACAAGCAGCTATTTGTTTCACTGCTCAGAAGGAAGAAAACCAACTACATACAGTAACATCTACTTTCCGTTTACTAGGTTTGTTCCAGTTCCAGGAGGGGAACCGACCAACATGTTCAAAATTTGTGGTTTGTAGGCAACATGTTATAGGAGCAGCTGAGAAGATTTTCATATTGTTTTGAAAGTTTTGAAGGAAAAGCATTAATTTTTTTTGTTTTAAGTTTTTGCTTTTTTGGGGCTTAGCTATCCAGCAGGTGGTCTTTTAAGCGATAACCGTTCATGCATGGCTGTCAGTCAATGAATAAAGCCCAATGGGTCATTCTAAAACACAGTATGACAAGGCAATTAATGCACTAGATTCTAGATTTAGTTTCAAATTTTCTGTGTTTATTGTGCACTCCCCCCCCCCCCCCAACAGTAGATGGAAGTTAATGAAGACGCAAATCGGACAATATCAAACTTTAGAATATGTTATAGACATCTGATAGGCGGGAAGCCAAAACTGGCATAACCACCAACTGGAAGAACATACATTTTGAAAAAAAGAAGTTGAGACATGCCAGCCACAAATGAGTGCATTATTATTGCTTGTTTGTTTGTTTTTGAAGACCTAGGTTTCTTTGCTCGTGTACAGCAGGTGATGAAAGCCATGTCTCTAAGGATTACTCGCACTGGGCTCAAACTCTGCTTTCAACAGGCAGCACAAAGTATGACCATAACCTTATATGTTATTTTCAGTAAGAACTCATGCGTACTGGTGATCGCGATATCGCCACAAATAAAAATCACATCTTTTTTCCCACCATTTTTTTGAGCGTCAGCACTGCTTTTTCTTGCAAAAACATCATTGCCACTTGTGATTTTCTTGTGCGTTTTTTAACACGATTTTTGTTGTGCGAAAGTCAATAGGACTTTCCAATGTTAAAACCACATCGCACGATAAACGCAAGTTTGTGCTGTGCGATGCAATAAAAAGGAAACATAGGGAACATAGGGAAACATGAAAGGGGGAAAAAAAATTAATCAAAATCGCTGAATGATAGGGCATGCCGCGAGTTTTCTCTCTCACGACATCGCATCAGTGAAAACAATTGCAAATGTGAAGGAAACCATTCAAAATCAATGGTTCCATAATTCTGCTTTTGCGCTCGCATCACATGAAAAAAAATAAATAAATAAATAAAAAAAAAAGAAAAATCACATGATTTTATCACCAGTGTGAAGGCGCCCTAAGGAGTTTTTGGCATAGTAACAATGAAAAATACTGGCATAGATTATAGTAGAGAAACACACACGTATGGCCAGCTCTCCATTGCAGTCTAATGGAGAAAAGGGATGGGGTGGAGACGTCAAGTGTGTTAAGAATGCCTTATAATCTGTGACTTATTTCCACTCTTCCAAAAGCAGACAAAAAAGGTTGGAGTCAAATGCACACAAGTTCGGCAGTCCAAAATTTCCACCAACTTTCCAAGCCTCAATTATGTCCCCAAGCGAGGCAACCTGTTGTCCATAGCAATGCCTCTTCCCTTGGTTACTCAAACACATCATTCTAATGCTTTAAGGGTCCTTTTATACAGGGAGACGACTGCCCACAACAAGCACCATTTGATGATAAAGCAAGGTGATCGATTCTTGATGATTTGGCAATAATCATGTTATGTTCATACAAACCAGTTTATATTATTGTTGGTGGTACATTCTGTTTAAATGGGGTGTGGAGGGGTGTTAACTCCCTTCCTGGGAAAAGGAGTTAGTATAAAATGCTGGAGTCCTGCAGATCCCCACCATTAACTCCTTACATATTATAATCAATGTTAATTTCAGCATGTGAAGGGTTAACACGGGAAGTGAGCTCCATCTGATGTCATTGGCCCTTCACATCTAAATCGCCCGAGGGCCTTCAAGTTTGCCATTACTTGTCATACCCAAGAACAGAGGTAATATACGGTTACTTGAGTGATCACAGAAATCACAGGCTGAAGTTCCCTATAGGGACAAAAAAAAAAGAAAAAGAAACCTACATTTGGCATAGTTGCATCTGTAACGACCCATAAAAAGATTTAATGCATTTTATCCCCAAGAAAATGTTATTAGTGCTGAAATACATCTTATGTACCCCAGAATGGTACAATAAAAACTACAGCTCTTCATACAAAAACAGCCCTCACACAGCTAACTCCATAGATTTTGGGTCTTTGAATGCAGCGATGCAAAAGAGAAATTTTTTTTTTAATGGTGTTTTATTGTGCAAAAGTGTAAAAACCTAAAAAAAAAAATTAAATACATACACTCATTGTATCAAAAGGTTCTCAGAGGCCACTTGTGTGGCGCTTGTTGACCACTACACGCTGCGGAATAAGTTGGCGCTATACAAATACCAAGATTGATTGATTGATTGCACTACACGCCTCTACGACGTAGAGAAGAGATTCTGCCCAATTAACAGAATTTGAGAGGGGCGCATTATTGGAATGCGAGAAGCTGGATGGTCGTATCAACGAATTGCCCGTCCACTGGGCCATTCTGACTATTAGGAAGTGTTGGGTCCAGTAGATGTGCGAGGGCACGAAGTCAAGGTGAACAGACTCAGGATGCCCTCAACAGAGAGCCAGAAGAGACGATTGTCCAACAAGCATGAGCAGCTACAACTGTTTTTTTTTGTCCGCCAACCAGACAGTTGGCACCATCATTACAGGCCCCTGTGTCTGTCGGACCCATTTTCAGGTGCTCGGCGGAAGGACGTGTGGTCTCAGGACGCCCATTACATCTACTGACTGACACCCACGCACTGTTGACCTCCGTTTGCTGTGGTGTTGTGAATGACAAAACTGGACTGGTATGAGTTTGCAAGATCTAGAGGCTCAGTTACAGCAAATGTGGAGCAAAATGCTGCAGGATACCAAACAGAACCTGCATGCCTCCATTCCCACCTGTATCACAACTTGCGTCCATGCTAGAGGTGGCCCAACGGGGTACTAGAGCTTCCCTTCAAGGGGTCAGTTTTCCATAATAAATGATGCTTTTGCTCACTTATAACACGTTACAGTCACTCATAAAAAGTCTCATTCTAGGCACTTGATTTTTTACAATGAGTGTATAATTTTGGCATTGTTGTAATTGTACTGGCAAACAGCAAAAGGTTGTCATTTACACCACACAATGAAAGCAGTAAAAGGAGAAAATATATATATAAAACAAAATTCATGTTTTTTTCACACTGTGGCCCTCCACCAATCAATACAAACTTAAGAGATCACACTGTAATGCACAAGTCCTCATGGCTATGTCGACAGAAAAATAAAAAAGTTACGGCTTTTGAAAAGTTGACATCTGAAAAAAAAAAAACAACTAATACTGTCCAAACCACAGGCATCATGTTATAGAGCAGGAAATGCTGGACAGATTGATAGATAGTTCATGTGGAAAGCTTCAGTATAAGGGCTCAACGCCCACAGGCGGATTTGATTTGCAGAATATGTGCAAATCAAGCCGCCTATAGGGAAACATGGGGTCCGCAAATAAAGCATGCGGATTTGATTTGCGAACCTTTTGGTCCAGAAAACAAATCTCAGCATCTTCTATTTCAGTGCGGATCCAGCACTGACAGCTTCCATTGAAGTCAATGGAAGTCATCCGATCTGCGGGCTGTCCGCAATTTTGTGAGGAAGCAAGAGTTTTAAGAAAAAAAAATAACACTTCTCTGTGCATGTGCGGTGGCGCGCTGCCCGGCACATCCCCACACATCCACAGAGAAGAAAATGAAGACCCGGACGGGTAAGCAGAAGACCCGCAGTGTCCACTGGCGTGGGCAAGGTCAGATTCCGCTGCGGGCTCCCACATGTGGAATCCAATCCGCCTGTGTACATGAGGCCTTACTTGTATTTTATTCATTTATGTCTCTGTTCACTTTGAGCTTAGATGTCCAGTGGTCGGTCCTATCAGTGGTTGATAGCTATCTGTGAATAACTGTACATACAAAAGATAGCCATCAACTACTGGGCACATATACACCAGGCAACAATTGGGTCACATTTCCAAATGCTCGTTCTCGTTTGCCTGATCGTTGTCCCATACAAAAAAGGACCTTAAAAGGGGTTGTCCGGGAGTAAACTATTGATGACCTATCAGGATAGGTCATCAGTAGTTAACCAACAGGGGAAGGGAGGATCAGTCAATTAGAATCCCCGGCAATCAGTTGTCATCAGGCCTGCTGTCCTGTACAAAGCTACAAGCTGGCAGGTCTTTACACATTCAGGAGGTCAAGGTTGGTCATATAGGCACAGATCCCAATGAGTACAATGATGTCCGATTATAGAAAAACAATTTGACTTAGATAAACAATCGTACCGCTCACGTCATTAATTTAGTACACTGAGAAAAGATCCACAGTGCAGAAAGAAAAAAGTAAATGAACCCTTGAATTTAATGACACTCAGATCCTCCTTTAAGATCAATCGTTTGGTTTGCTCCTAGAGTAATCTTAAAGAGGACCTGCTACCATCGTTCGCTTGGATGGGCTCTTCATAGTTCTGGCTCAGGGCGGCCTTAATGTGTCAAGTGGGCGGTCCCCATCACTCATCCTCTATGAATGACATCAAGCTATCAGTCAAGTCCAGCATCACCAATAGAGAAACAGTGGGGACCACTACTATGAAGAACCCATCAAGGGTTAGAGTCAGTGGGGCCACAGTTGAAGTTCTGCATCCAGACCTGCTGATTCTATGCCATAACAGGTTCTCTTTAACCGTATGCCCACTCCTAAAAAGAGTGGGACTAGTCCTGAATTTTTTCCACTTGTAGATAAATTTGTACTGGGTGTACATTTGGTGGACTGATGTACACCTAGGTCATTAGCAATGCTTTGTAGCCTTTTCCAGCCTCATGCGTCTCTAACGCATCTTCTGAAAGTTGCTTGCATACAGCCATGGTTCACACTAACCTGTTGAGAACAGGTCTGTCAGAAACCAGGTCTTGTGTGCCTTTAATTAAAGAGGTATTCCAAAATTGCCATTTTCCTGGTCACATATAAAGATAGTAATTTACATTGTATATAAATTTAGCTTGATTTCAGTTGTAAACCATACCTCCTTTGATGCCCCCCTCATGCCAATCATTTGGTCTCCCATGGATCCGATCCGTTAGCACTGCTGTCCTAGCTGTCTGGCAGGCGTTGTAACAGCGACCATCACAGTGCCTGTTCCTTCTGCTTCTCATGAATGCACATCATGCAAGAATGTTCAGCATCTCTCCATCCATACCGAGTCGGCATGTCTGTGCCAGTGATGTTTAACTGAGCACAAAATCTTGAAAATGTGCTGGCAGCAATGATAATCAGTAGCAGTACGCAGGAGTTTTTGACAGATTTCTCCTGTAATCAGCAGTTTCAGGGGCGTGCACACTATGCATTGGTTGTTGTACATTGTAGGATTGGTATCCTGTCTGAGCTGATGGTGCCATCTTTAGTGCACATCATGTTGGGGATTTAATGTTATACACAAAAAATATATATAAATCTGACCTATGTTAGCATATCCACATATAACTGTAGTGTCCAGGACATGCCAGTGGCCAAAAAAGGCCCCCACGGCCAGAATATCCCTTTAATCCTAGAATGCTAGAGTTGGAAGGGACCTCCAGGGTCATCAGGTCCAACCCTTTGGTTAATGCAGGATTCACTAAAACATCACCGTCAGATATTTGTCCAGCCTTTGTTTGAACACTTCCATTGAAGGAGAACTTACCACCTCCAATGGCACCCTGTTCCACTCATTCATCCCCCTCACTGTCTAATATCTAATTTGTGTCTCCTCCCCTTCAGTTTCATCCTATTGCTTCTAGTCTTTTCTTGTGCAAATGAGAATAGAGCTGATGCCTCTGCACTGGGACAGCCCTTCAGATACAGCAGGCTGCTGATGATTTGGCATTCCCTGCTAGGCAGGGAATGCTACGTCCCTAGTGACATAGCATACTCTGACCTGCAGGAAGCAGAATGCTGAGAATGGACGCTACATCACAAGAAATAGAAAAAATTCGGCCGGCTGGAGGTGACGTGACCTGGAGGGATTCCCACAGCGGAGTTAAACCTGGTGACCAGCCAGTGATCCACGCGTACCTCTTCTCTGTCTTCTCCTCTGCTGCTGATGTGTCAGCCGTCGCACATGCTCAGTACAGAGGATGGCGCGCTGTCATTATGGCGATGACGCGGCTGCCGCAACCATTCTCTAATGATTGCAGAATCGCCGTGGGATGGATGGCTTCCATTGACTTCAACGGAAGCCAACCATGCGTAGCCCACACAAAATCACAGCATGCTGTGATTTCCCGCCCGCCAGCAGAAAAATCGCAGTCGATTTCTGCTAGTGGGCAGGAAAATTGCATATTGTTAAAGCATGCTATGGACTGGATTTCCTGCAGAATCCGGAGGCGGAATCCCGCTCCTGATTTCATAATGCAAATCTGCCCGTGTGCAGGAAGCCTAAGGCCGCCTGCAGACGGCTGGGTCGGATCCCGCAGAGCGGAGTCGGCGGCCGGGGAGTGACATTTCTGTGCGGGGCTATGCGAGCCCTGCACAGAAATAGAGCATGCAGTGTTTTATTTTCTGCGCGTGATTTCACATGGACAAATCACGGCTGTCTGTCTAGGATTGCATTTTCTAACGCAATCCTATGGCAGCTTCCACGGGCGGAAATTCTGTGGGAAATCCCGCCGCGGAATTTCCGCCCGTGTGCAGGGGGCCCAAGTCTCCTCTCAGCCTACTTTATTGCACCTCCTGTTGTAACCTGTTCCACTCATCGATCACCCTGTCAGAAAGTTCTCTTTAATATCTAATCTGTGTCTCCTCCCTTTCAGTTTCATCCCATTGCTTCTAGTCTCTCCTTGTACAGATGAGAATAGGGCTGATCCCTCTGCACTGTGACAGCCCCTCAGATATTTATAGACAGCTATTAAGTTTCCTCACAGCCTTCTTTCTTACAAGCTAAACATTCCCAGATCCTTTAACCGTTCCTCATAGGACATGATTTGAAGACCACTCACCATCTTGGTAACGTCTCTGAATTTGCTTTTTTAAAGTGGGTGCCCTGAACAGTATTCCAGATAAGGTCTTACTAAACACCTGTTAAACCCAAACTTCTGATTGCCTTTATTTACTGAAACACCTTTTTTCATTCAGCTATTGGAGAAAATGTTAAAAGGAACCTGTCATCAAGCTTTACCAAGGCAATCCACAACAAGCCTTTAACAGCGCTGCTAATAAGATTACTTTATCACCATTTGGTTTTGCCCGCTACCTTTACTATCTGCTCTTGAAGTTTTCCCACACTGTATTCCAATGAGCTAAAAAGCGTCAGGTCGGGCTCCCAGGCACGATCCGGGTTCTCGCAGCAGAATCCAGCTGTGACCCCACTCAGCGACCATGTGTACCTGCTTTTTCTGTGCTGTGGATGACCACAGACGCTCAACAGTCATGGGCAGTACAGTTTTCATTTTAATGGCCCATCCGCAAAGACAGCTTCTATTGACTTCAGAGTCCTCAAATTAGAGCATGCTGTGATTCTTCACTCGCGGAATACGCAGTTTGTTTCCGCTAGTGTAAACGAAAAAGCGATTTTACATACCGCTGAATGCATGCAATTTGCTGCGGATCCTCCGTGTGGACACCGACCGCGGATTCAATAAATATCCGCCCGTGTGAGCCCGGCCTTATATTTCTCCCTCAGCGCTATGCCAGGCCCAATTCTGTTCTTGAAAAGCATGCATAACGAATTCCGGTCGCCCACAGAAGATCACTTCCTGGATTCATAAATCCTGCCTCGAGGAAGTAATGGCCGTGATTGGTTCATCTAGCACTGCATTGATTGGATGAGGTGCAGCTAGAGAACGAATCAACAGCCAGCGCATTGTGGAGGCAAGATTTATGAATTAGCTGGGCCGCATTGATTTGCCAATTCATAAATTCCACCTACACAACACGCTGGCTATTGATTGGTTCTTCAGCCAATGCTCAGCCATTGCATTGGTTCACCCGACGCTGGAATGAATGGCTGAGCAGCGCTGAATAAACCAATCAGAGCCATAGCTTTCTGGAGGCAGGATTTAGGAATCCAGCAACCAGGAAGTGATCTTATGTACGTGAACGAGGACTGCAGGACGCCCAGCGGAGCTCCGGAGAGCAGCGGGAGGACCCGGACGAAACCTTTTAGGCAAGTATTCCCCTTTTTTTAACGGAATGCAGCCAGGGCTTAACCTTCTCACAATAAAAATCATGCACTTTTATCGTGGACAGCAGAAACGCTCAATTTCTTTTACAAGAAATACACAATCATTGACACTACAAAATCATAGGGACAGAGCTGCGATATCGCCGCGATTCTGTAGTGGCGATATCGCTGTAACCGATGTGAGAGAGGCCAAAGGTGCATACACAGCATACCAGCAGAACTGAGGCGTGCCGGAAGGGTTTACTACTGCACCTGTGTGGGATTACAGCATAGAAGAGAAGTCAGTATGCACGCCAATCAAGAAGAGGGGCATGCTTGGCGTGGCGAGAAAAAAAAAACTTGCTCTCTTCAACTCATTTTAATACAGCGTGGGAAAACCTTAAAAACAGATTGTAACGGTACCGGGCGGTGCATGTTAGGCAAAACTAATCTCATGTATAAAATGCAAAATCTGTTAGTTTGTGTCGTATACAAATCCACCATTGTGGTCCGATTTCAGTAAAATGGCAAAATTAAGTCGAAAACTCCCTGACTTCCCTTGTAATTTGTGTTGCCAATAGCAACCAGTCACAGCTCAGCTTTCATTTCTTATACTGCTGAGGTAAAATGAAAGCTGTACTGTGATTGGTTGCTATACAGGTGGTCCCCGACTTGCGAACAGGTTCCGTTCCGGGAGCCCGTTCGCAAGTCCCTTTTGTTCGCAAGTCGAACAAATGGTATGGAGCGGGTGGATCCCGCTCCATACAACGTCGGTTGCCGGCTGACAGCGGTATTTGGAGTGTTAACAGTTCCGCCGAGCGGCGCGGCTCGTCGGAACTGCTGCCGCCGGGTGCCCGCTGCACCCGACGTTCAGGGGGCCCGTACAGCGTCCCACGATGAGATCACGGGACGCTGTGCGGTTGCTAGGCAGCCGGGGACCTCCTGAAAGGCCCCAGGGCTGTCTATGCAGAGTGCCCATCAAGCGCACGGCTTGATAGGCGCTCTGCATAGACAGCCCTAGGGCCTTTCAGAAGGCCCCCGGCTGCCTAGCAACCGCGATGTGACCGGACAGGCTTCTATCAGGCTTGATAGAAGCCTGTCCGGCCCCTGCACAGTATGCTGTAATGCCATAGCATTACATCATACTGTGCAGGACAGATAGTTCGTATCTAGCAAAATTTGTAAGTCGAATGTTCGCAAGTCGGGGACTATCTGTATATTATACTGCTGAGGTAAAATGCAAGCTGTACTGTGATTGGTGGCTATATATTATGCTGCTGAGGTAAAATGAAAGCTGCGCTATGATTGGTTGCTATGGGCATCACAGATTTTTTTGTGGACGGCTGTCATAAGAGTGGCTGCTGGGCTCATTTTATTACATAGAAGGAAATAACTTTGAAAGCCCAATTTTCAACAACCAATCCCTGCGCTTATCGCGCCATGCAACGCACGGGTGTATTACCTAGTGTGAAATATGGAAATGTTATTACTAGCACGGTTAGCTGTCTGTCATAGATCGCATGGTAAAAGGAAGACGGGTTCCCTCAAGACTCCTTTCACACGGCCGATTCTCTCAGCGCTGCGCTAAACGCCATCAGAGGCTCCCATTGTTTTCAATGCAGCCTCTCCAACATGCGCTCGGGATTTTCGAGCCGAGTCTGTTCTATGTTGTCCGTTTAGCGCCCTTCATCAATGATATGGTATGCTAAAGCTGCTTTCAGAGGCAAAAACGAGTCGGAGCACCACAATTTAAATCGCAGCGCTCTGCCGCGCTGATGTGCGAGAGAGCCCTTAGGCCTCATGCACACCGCAGGTCTGGATTCTGACAGCGGACTCCAGCCCTGACGGCAGCCGGTGACCCCGCCTACCTGTCTTCTTTTTCTGTGCTGCGGATGGTCCGGCCGTCACATTTGCGCAGCACAGAATTTCCCGTGCCGGTCGTAGGCGATAATGCGGGTAACCCGCAACCAATCCGGAATAGACATTCCTTCTGGATAAGGCCGCGAGTCGAACAGCTTCCTTGGACTTCAATGGAAGCCGTCGGTGAAAGTGAAGGATAATCGTTGGGTTTAACCTGCGCTCATTCAGTCCTTCTTATAGAACTGAACAACTGAATGATTCTCGTCTGAACGAGCCAACGCCGAATCTGCCCTCGATGCGCAAATGAGCGAACTCTGCCTTCATTCTCTCGTTCATGCGATAATCGCCTGGTGTAATCGGACCCTCGGGCTGCTGTGGCACCAGTAACGCTAAAGGCGGCGCTGACACGAGCGGATGCATAAAGCGCTGCGTGGTTAACACTGATTTCTGCGGCTCCGCGAGACGGCATTTAGCTACGTATGGTAGCGATTATTACTGCGCACGACCGCGTATCTCACACACGCCGTCATGCGCGGACTCATTTTTTTTATTTCGTTTAGTTGCTTAGCGACGGTATATATAACCGCCACAGTGTAATTGCGTGTGTACTGTGTTTATCACGCACCCATCGGGAATAGGTCTATCACGTGTAACACGCGGTGAAAATAGAATTAGCTGCGCGTCTATTACACGCAAACGTCAATGGATCCGTGAAAATCAGTGTATTAAGCGCACATAATACGCCGTTACATACTACTGGAGTGAACCCGCCCGCCCTAACACCCATGCAACAGCGCCAATCGCTGGGCATCATGCACACTTGCAGGCTCAGTGCTGACAGCTACCAGGAACCGCTAGCGACAACCGCCATTACACCGCTGGACGCACACGCTTTCCTGGCGATTGCCAATTTGCGCCGCCGCACGAGCGACAATGACATTCATGTATTTTGCAGCCTAAACGCAGGGGTTCACTTACTTTTTCGCCTTGCACTGCGCATGTTTCCTCATCAAAGTCCTGGATGGAAGGCGGTTTATTACATTGGTCTATAAGTTGTGACTTGTATGACTGACAGAACACATTTTATGCGCAATCAATGCAGATGACTGTAAAGGGTTAACCTTTTCTAGTATTTGTATCCAGGGGCTACCTACTGTATAACGGTAGGTGCCTGTACACCACAGCAGCATGCATGCAGACATGACAGAGCATCGCCCACAGCCCAGGGAGGCTCTGCCCACCCAAAACATGGCGCTTACCTATTTCTAGACCAGTCCTTCCCTACTCGGTGTGGGCAGCCGGTCCCCAACACAAAGGTTCCTCACGTCTCAGAGCCGCTCGCACGCCGTTTCGCTTTACGATAAAGCCGCCTATCTTCTTGGACGCTGCAGCCGCTTACCGTGATTGGTGGCGCCAGAAGCGTGACGTCCCGCAGCAGCCCCCGCCCTCCGTCGCCATCTTGTCTTCGAGCGGTACTTAGTTAATGGCTGATGGTGACGTACAGTAGACCCACCGCGGCGGCGCTGTCATTCTAGCGTCGCTCGCCGTTGAAGTCGGCGGTTTTCTGAATCTAGTCGGTTAGGTTTACCTCAGAGGGCAGCAGCGCGGCTCACCCGCACTTCGCGCCAAATTATTTTCGGTCGGTTGTTTAGTGAAGTACCTTCGTGAGGTAAAATGGCATCGCAGGCATTAAAATGTCTGGGTATGGCAGGGATTTTTGATCAAAAATGTAAATTTGAGAAGTACTTTTTTTTTTAATGTTTCGTAATCACAAAATCAGAAATTAGACATTTATTTTGTGAAAAATCAAAAATCGCAGTTATTTTTAAAATGGCGGATAAAATACGGTAATGTGGAGAGGAATCGACAGGCTTGGTTTTGCGAATGAATTTTACCTCAGCGGTGCGAATAAAAGTGCACACAGACTCGTGCTGGTTCCACGCGGCCGAGTGTCTCACTTCAGTACATTGCAAGACGCGCAAAACTTGCGCAATTCGGAACTCCGTTCTTTTGTCGTATATACATCAGCGATGCGGGAAGAAATAGCGGCGTGTCCTATCCTTTTGTGTTCCTCGGCCATTGTTGTCAATGGGACGGTAAAACGCCTCGCGCATTGTGAGATTTTTCCATTGGAAACAATGGGAGCACCTGCCGATCACCTTAACGCGCCTGAAAGCCGCGCCGGACGATTGTTACTTTACAGAAGTGATGGGAGGCGGTTTTGTCAGAAAAAAACACCTCACGTTCGTTTAATAACGCACGTTGGCGAGTGCGATATGGCGGTGACCCGTGTGTACGTAGCTGGGGGATTACGAAGACCCCACTCACCGGCGTCATACGCAATGTGAGGGTATGTTCACACGGCGAATTCCGCCTCGAAAAATCACATCCAAATCCAGGCTTTCCTCCACAGTTTTTGGTGCGGATTTGCGTGCAGACTTAGTCCTTTCAATGGGCAAAACCTGCATGTGGAATTATAATGTGGAGGCCAGGGACACTTCTGGATGGGGAAACGCGCATTTTAGCGTCGGAATTCCACATGCAGATTTTTCTCATTGACGGCAAAATCTGTGTGTAGATCCGCACCAAAAACTGAGGAAGAAAGCTGCAGATTTTGACGTTTTTGCATTACGGAAAATCCCGCCATGTGAACCCTTAGGCTAGGTTCACTCAGCGATCGCGATTTTGACGCGAGAAAATCGTGTCAAAATCATGTCTTCCCGAGATTTTTGAGCGTGAATTATGCTTTTTAGAATCTCGCGTCGCATCACTGCCGCCCACAATAAAATCCTGCAATAAAAACCTCATCGCAAAAGTCAATAGGACTTTCTAATGTTAAAATTGCAACACAAGTTTGTTGTTTTGTGATGCACTTAAAAAGAGGCTCCATGGGGAAACATGGGAGATAAAAAAAACGCACATCACAGAAAGATAGAGCATGCCACGATTTTTTGTTCTCAACATGGCATCAGTGAAAACATTGCAGATGGGAAGTAAACCATTCGAATCATTGGTTGCATTATCTGCTTTTTACTGACGCGAAAATCGAACGATTTTCTTGTCCGTGAGAAAACACCCTGAGTGTATCTAATGCGGATTTTGGCAAGAACTTTGTGCCAAAACCTCCTTAACCCCTTAAGGACCATATTTTTTTTCTGTTTTTACATTTTTGTTTTTTCTTCTCCCTTTAAAAAAAATCCTAACTCCTTTATTTATCCATCAACGTCGCTGTATGAGGGCTTGTTTTTTTGCAGGCTAAGTTGTATTTTTCAATGGTGCTATTTAATGTACCATATAATGTACTGAAAAACTGTAAAAAAAATTCTAAGTGGAGAAAAATGGAAAAAAATAAAATTCCCCCTTCTTTCGGTGCGTCTTGTTTCTACGGCGCCCAAACTGCAACAAAACTGACATGGTAACTATTCTATGGGTCAGTACGATTACTACGATACCAAGCTTATGTAGTATTTTTTTTCAAAGATATTACATTTTTAAAAATTATTTTCTGCCAACATCTTCTGCGCAATATTTTTGTTTATTTTTCCCTTGACATAGCTATGCAGGGCTCATTTTTTGCGGATCGTCCTGTATTTTGCGTTGTTGCCATTTTGGAATACATACAACTTTTTGATAGCTTTTTATTGCATTTTTTTCTTGGAGACAAGGTAACCAAAAAAGTGCATTTCTGGCGATCTATATTTTTTTTTCTGACAGCATTCATCCAGCAGGATAAATATGCGTTACTTTGATAGATCGGACTTTTATGGACAATTCAATACCAAATATGTATTTTTGTTTTATTATTTAGATCCTTTAATCACAAATATAGCAACATTTTTTTTTAACTTTTATTTTTTATTTTTTTAATGATTAGTAATACTTTATTGTTTTTATTTTTACTTTTTAGTAAGTCTCTACAGGGGACAACAATTTGCAATGCTTTGATCGCTTCTGCAGTATGATGTAATGCTATGGCATTGCATCATACTGTTATCTGACAGGCAGTCTATCAAGCCACCCCACGGGAATGGCTTGATAGGCATTTTGCCATGACTGCCCTAAAGCCTTTAAAGGGCCCTTGGCTGCCATGACAGCTTCACGACTCCCTGCGATCTCATTGTGTGTGTGTGTGGGGGGGGGGGGGGCATACGGTTCGGGGGATTTAAATGCTTAAAGGAGATGTCTCGAGGAAGCAGTGATTTTTTTTTTTTTGCCCAGTCCCCCTAATTAAACATACATTACTAATTACCCCTGTAAATGACTTTCCTAGCTGGTTCGTACTTACCGTTCCAGCGTTTCAGCAACTTATAAAAGTTTCCCCAAGATGGCCGCCGGCTCTTTCCCCGTCGCTCGCTGCAGCCCGACGTGCGCGCTCCCGAGACGCTGCCAGCTGTGTCTCCATGGCAACCGGACGCCCTGCAGCCGCCGACCAGACGCCCCGCAGCCAGGCAGCAGGTAACCGGCGCTAGCCCCCGGCTCCCCAGCGCTACGCTCCCGGCTCCCCAGCGCTACGCTCCCGGCTCCCCAGCGCTAGACCCTCAGCCCAGGTGAAGGCCCCGGAGCCCAGCGCTAGGTTCCGGAGCCCAGGTGAAGGCCCCGGAGCCCAGCGCTGGGCTCCGGGGCCTTCACCTGTCAGTGAACATCACCCCCGACCCATCACTTACCCCCCTGGCCCAGCGCTAGTTCCCCCGGCCTAGCGACAGCCCCCCCCGGCCTAGCGACAGCCCCCCCATCGCAGCGACAGCCCCCCCCCGGCCTAGCGACAGCCCCCCCATCGCAGCGACAGCCCCCCCGGCCTAGCGACAGCCCCTCCATCGCAGCGACAGCCCCCCCGGCCTAGCGACAGCCCCTCCATCGCAGCGGCAGCCCCCCCCCGGCCTAGCGACAGCCCCTCCATCGCAGCGACAGCCCCCCCGGCCTAGCGACAGCCCCTCCATCGCAGCGGCAGCCCCCCCCGGCCTAGCGACAGCCCCTCCATCGCAGCGACAGCCCCCCCCGGCCTAGCGACAGCCCCCCCATCGCAGCGGCAGCCCCCCCCCCCCGGCCTAGCGACAGCCCCCCCATCGCAGCGGCAGCCCCCCCCGGCCTAGCGACAGCCCCCCCATCGCAGCGACAGCGACGACAGCCCCCCCCCCCGGCCCATCACTTACCTGGACGGCGGGACAGCTGGACGGCGGGACAGCTGGGCGGCTTCTCCGGACAGCTGGGCGGCTCTGCACCTTCCTCTAACAGAGGAAGGTACAGAATGGCCGCTCCAGCGCGCTCCCGAGCAGTGACAGCTCGTCTGCGCATGCGCAGAAGAGCTGTAGCGGGGAGCACACTGAAGCGGCTCGTGCTGAATGGAGAAGACCGGACTGCGCAAGCGCGTCTAAAAAAGCAAGCTGCCGGCGAATTTAGACGGAACCATGGAGACGGAGACGCCAGCAACGGAGCAGGTAAGTAGAATAACTTCTGTATGGCTCATATTTAATGCACGATGTATATTACAAAGTGCATTAATATGGCCATACGGAAGTATATACCCCCACTTGGTTTCGCGAGACAACCCCTTTAAGGCCTCATGTCCACTGCTAAAATAAAATTAAGAATCCACAGCGTGATCCGCGCCCCATAGGAATGCATTGGAGACCCACAGGTAGTTAAATACCTGCGGATGTCATTTTCCCCTGAGGCGCAGATTGCGTGTGCGGGAAAACACTCTGTTGAAGCCTATGAAAGCCGTCCGGATCCGCGGCACACCCGCACCTGAATTTCTGCTCTCCAGCGTGGGAGAGCAGGAGTTTAAAAAAAAATGGAGTGCCCGGCGCATGCGCGCAGCACATCCGTCGGGCTGAAGAAAGAAGATCCGGCCGCGACTGAGGGAAGATCCACAGCGTCCGGGCAGGTAAGTTTAATCTTATTTTTAGCCTCATGTCCGCGGGAAAGGAGGGACCCGCTGCGGGATTCTGCATGAAGAAACCGCGGCGGGCCTGATTTTCCCTGTGGACATGAGGCCTAAAAGGTTAACAGCTGCGATGTAAGAACCAGCTAGCACCCGGGATCTATGAAGGGAGGTTGCCCCGCGATCTTCCTTTATGCACATGTTGCATTGACAGGACATAAAAACACGATAGTGCGCTCACTAAGGGGTTAAGGGTGGCTTCACATTAACGTATGCGCGTTTGTTGTGAATTTGTTTTTTGTGCATATATTGGTGTATTTTACTGTACCTTTTGCGCACCCAGAGCAGGGTATTTTTGCGCAATGGACACTACAACGCCCCCATTTAAAAGACTATTTAGCCTAATTAGGTCCAAATGTGTTCATTTTTGCACAGCATTGCGCAGCGTATTGCGCATTTGTGCGTGTATTAAGGGCTCAGTCAGACTAGCGTTTTTTTGAGCGCACCTATGTGCACAAAAAAAGGGTGTCTGATGGAACCATTGGTTTCTAATGGTGTGGTCACATGTCTGTCTTTTACAGTCGCAAAATCTTTGCACCTGCAAAAGATAGGACATCCGTGCAGGGGCAAGGCCTGCCCTGCATGTAAAATATCTCTGCGGGGAGTCCCCTCATCACTGAACACTGTGTTCAGTGACGAGGGGATTCCCCGCGGGGATGAAGGAAACCCCTATCACAGCTGTGGCAGAGGATCACAATCTTCTATTGCTTTCAATGGGACCGCAGCCGACTCCATTGAAAGCAATGGGCTGCAGGCAACCCCTGCAGTAATTTTCAGGGAAGGGCTTGAAATATAAGCCCTTCCCTGAAAATCTTCCCTAGCTGCTGTAAAAAAAAAAAATATATATACTCACCTCTACGCCGGTGGCGGGGCTCAGGCGCGTGTTCTTTTTCCATGCCAACACTGCTCTGAAGCTCTTAAAGCATGCGGGGATTTAAAAATCCTCATCTCCTGAAAGGGCTGTGTCTGATTGGCTAAGCGCTCAGCCAATCACAGGCAGCACTCATTCATTCATTAAATTCAATGAATGGCAGGGCACTGCCTGTGATAGGCTGTTCGCTGTGACTAATCACAGGCAGCGCTCAGCCACCGGTGGAGAGGTGAGTATATATTTTTTTATTTTTTACAGCAGCTAGGGATGATTTTCAGGGAAGGTCTTATATTTTAAGCCCTTCCCTGAAAATCACTGCGCGGGAGCCCCAAAAGCGTCGGACAGGTGATGTTCATATTTAAAAACAATGGGCACGGAGCTACAGTCACGTGCATTTTGCTAATGCGTGGAGCGCACATAGGTGCGCAAAAAACAACGCTTGTCTGACTGAGCCCTTAGTGTGCATTCGTATACCTCCAATAGATTTCTGTAGGGACCTTTGGTGTGCAAATGCGCACAAAAATGGAGCATGCTGCGTTTTTTATCAGCGTGCGCAAAAGGCTAATTGCCTTTAGCGAGTATACTCGCTCATCTCTATTTACTTCACATTTGCGATGTTTTCACTCATGCGATGTGTGAAAAAAAATTGCGGCATGCTGTATCTTTCTTTGTTTTTTAATTCCCATGCTATCTTATGGAGACTCCTTTTTATCACATTGCACAGCACAAACTTGTCTTTCTTACGAGAAAATCGTGTGAAAAAAAGCACAAGAAAATCCCAAGCAGCAGCAGTGTTTTTGCAAGAAAAAGCAGCACTGCCGCTCAAAAATCGTGATTTTGCCACAATTTTCTCACAGCGTTATCGTGGTCGCGAGTGTGAAGCCAGCCTAAGGGTGCCTTCATATTTGCAATAATATCACACGATTATTATGCGATGCGAGAGTGCATGAAAACACAGGATTATGAAACCAATGATTATCAATGGTTTCATTCCCATTTGCGATTTAAAAATCGCGGCATCCTCTATCTTTCTGCATTTCGCTTTTTTTAATGTCCCATGTTTCCCTTTGGAGTTTGCTCTGTATCGCATCACAAAGCACGAACTTGTGATTTTCTTGTGATGCATTTTTAACATTAGAAACTCCTATTGTCTATCCTGATAAAAATGCACGAGACAATCGCAAACGGCAGCGATGTTTTTGCAGAAAATAGCACTGCTGACGCTCAAAATTTTATGAGCATAGGTTGCAATTTTGCAGCAATTTTCTAGTGGCGATAACGCAATCGCTAGTGTGAAGGAGCCCTAAGGGTATGTTCACATGTAGAGATGAGCGAGCATGCTTGTCCGAGCTTGATGCTTGTTCGAGCATTAGCATCCTCAAAGGTACTAGTTACTCGAGCGAGCACCACGCGGTGTTCAAGGAAATTTCACCCTCTCCTCCCCACATGTTTAGCGGCTTTTTTTAGCCAATAAACATGCAGGGAAGGCTTTGGCACCTCCTGCTATGACGTGCCAACCCTGTGCACGTCTATAGCAGTGACTGGCTGGCCGGATCAGGTGACCTACGAGCATAAAAACTCAGGTCACCTGATGCCTCACACGCAGGCTGGATTAGCTGAGGGACAGAGTTGCTGTCAATCAGGGAGAGTGGTAGTGTAGTTTAGAAGGAGCGTGTAGGCAGGGATCCATTTTGCAAGAACCCAACAGTTCTTTTTAGGACTACAACTGTACTTTTGTGCATCAGCAGTTTGGCTGCCTGGGACCAGTAGTGCTCACCAACCATTCACAAGCATCCCGGCTGTATACTGCATACTGTTACTGGTTTTATGCAGTCTACTGCTAGTGGTGTACGCAGACTAGATAGGAAGTAACAAAACTCCTCTCATTTTTCATTTTTTTATTTTTTTGAGGGCTTAAAGCGTACAGTATATACCCCTGTGTGCGCCCTGTCAATCCATACTATCTAACAAGACTATACGCAGTTTACAGGTTTTTTGGGGCTTACAGCATACGCTATATACCCCTGTGTGCGTCCTGTCAATCCACTCTATCTAACAAGACTATACGCAGTTTACAGTGTATATTTTGGGCTTAAAGCGTATGCCAAATTAACCCATGGGTGTGTCCTGTCAATCCACACTATCTAACAAGATTATACAGTTTACATTTTTTTTTTTGGGGGGGGGGGGGCTTAAAGCCTACGCCATATACCCCTGGGTGTGTCCTGTCAATCCACACTATCTAACAAGACTATAAGCAGTTTGCATTTTTGGTGGGGGGGGGGGGGGGGGGGGGCTTACAGCATATGCTATATACCCCTGGGTGTGTCCTGTCAATCCACACTATCTAACAAGACTATATGCAGTTTACAGTGTCTATTTTGGGCTTAAAGGGTATTCAAAATACCTTGCAGTTTGTGTAGCATTTTGACCAAGTGCATTATACAACATGATGAAGACTAGGGGGAAGGGTCGAGGACGTGGATGTGGGTGTCTGAATGAGGGTGTGGGCAGAGGCTGAGATCCTGGGCGGGGTGAAACAGTCCTGCTGCTGAGGGAGAAGTAGAGTGCTGCCTATCTATGCTCCCTAGCTTCATCTCACATTTTGCAGGTCCGTGTGGTAGACCATTATTAAAAGCAGAACAATGCGGTCAAGTGATGACGTGGATAGCGGATAATGCATCCAGTAATTTATCCAACACCCAGTCTTCCTTGCAGTCCACTCATGTTAGCCAAGGGACTGGACCTGTGAATCCTCAGGTTGTTCCTCCTGCCTCCCAGCCTGGTCACTCCAGGAAAAGGAGATATTCAGAACAGGCATACTCGCAGGAACTGATTTTCAGGTCCCTTCCCTGAGTCAGAAAAAACGGTTCATGAGCCACCTGAGGAGTTTGTCGTGACTGATGCCCAAAATTTGGACCTTTCACAGTCTCAGGGTGATGAGGGTGGGGACTTCCAAGTAGTGTCTCAAGAGATATTTGTTGATGATGATGATAAGACACAGTTGTCTGTCAGGTGAGGTTGTTGTTAGGGCAGTAAGTCTGAGGGAGGAGCAGACAGGATTCAGAGGAAAAGCTGGTGGATGATGAGGTGACTGACCAGACCTGGGTTGGTAAGCTTACTGAAGACAGGGCTTCAGAGGGGGAGGCAAGTGCAGCACCAGAACAGGTTGGAAGAGGCAGTGGGGTGGCCAGAGGGAGAAGCAGGGCCAGAGCAAGTAATCCCCCAACTGTTCCCCACAGCACCTCCTCGCGGCAAGCTCCCGTGCATAGGGCTAGTTGTTCGAAGGTCTGGAGGTTTTTTAATGAGAGCGCAGACGATCGATGAACAGTGGTGTGAAATCTGTGCCAGACCAAGATCAGCAGGGAAGCCACCACTACCAGCCTGACCACCACCAGCATGTGCAGGCGTATGATAGCTAAGCACCTGACGGGGTGGAACGAAGACCATTCACCGTCTGCGGGTCACACCACTGCCTCTTCCCCTGTGTCACATGCTGGCACTAAGATGCAATCCCCCTCCCAGGACGCAGGCACGAGCGTCTCCCGGCATGCACCCACCCCTTCACCTCCACTGCCTCCACCAATGTGTCCCAGCGCAGCGTTCAGCTGTCCATAACACAGACATTAGAGCGCAAGCACAAATATGCAGCCACCCACCTGCATGTACAATTGCTAAACGTGCATATCTCCAAACTGCTGAGCCTGGAGATGCTGCCATGTAGGCTGGTAGAAACTGAGGCTTTCCGCAACCTCATGACAGTGGTCGTCCCTTGCTACTCGGTCCCCAGTCACCACTATTTTTCGGGCTGTGCCATCCCCGCCCTACACCAGCACATGTCATGGAATATCAATCGTGCTGTCACCAATGCCGTTACTGGGAAGGTTCACTTAACCACAGACATGTGGACAAGTGCTGGTGGGCAGGGACACTACATCTCCCTAATGGCACATTGGGTTAACCTAGTGGAGGCTGGGACCAAGTCTGACCCTGGGTCCGCTCACGTGTTACCCACACCGTGGATTGCGGGTCCTACCTCGGTCATGGTTTATCCGGCTTATGCCACCTCTTCCAAACCCCCCCTCTTCCTCCACCTCTCAATTACCATCTGTGAGCAAGCCGTCTTCAGTCAGTAGCTCAAGATGCTGCAGTACTGCCGTGGGAAAGCGTCAACAGGCTGTGCTGAAACTCCTGAGCTTAGGTGACAAGAGGCACACTGCCCAAGAGCTGTTACAAGGTTTGACGGAGCAGACAGATCTATGGCTTTCCCCGCTGAACCTCCAACCAGGCATGGTCGTGTGTGACAATGGGCGTAACCTGGTGGTGGCTCTGCAGCTTGGCAGACTAACACACGTGCCATGCCTGGCCCACGTGTTCAATCTTGTGGTTCAGCGCTTTCTTAAAAACTACCCCAATTTGTCTGAGCTGCTCAGCAAGATGTGTCACATGTGCGCACATTTCAGAAAGTCCACCAGAGATGCTGCCACCCTCAGGACACTGCAACATCGCTTCCAGCTGCCAGTGCACCGACTGTTGGTGACGTTCCCACGTGCTGGAATTCAACTTTGTACATGTTGGCCAGGGTTTACGAGCAGTATAGGGCCATTGTTGAATACCAGCTGCAACATGGCTGTCGGTGTGGTAGTCAGCCTCCGCAGTTCTTCACAGAGGCATGGATGTCTGACATCTGTCAAGTGTTAGGAAACTTTGAGGAGTCAACACAAATGGTAAGTGGCGATGCAGCCATTATCAGCATAACCATCCTACTGCTTTGCCTGCTGAGAAGGTCACTGCTAAGCATTAAGGCTGACGCTTTGCTGATAGAACAGGAGATGGGAGATGACAATATGTCGCTTGATAGCCAGATCACCCTCATGTCTGTTTCTCAGCGCGTATTGGAGGAGGGGGAAAAGACTGCTGCCCACACTGCAGAGGGTACCCATGCTACTTCCTTCACATCTATTCAGCGTGTATGGGCTGAAGAGGAGGAGACAGTGATCCTCCTAGTGAGGACAGCGATGTGTTGTGTACTAGGACTCTGGCACACATGGCTGACTTCATGTTAAGCTGCCTTTCCCGTGACCCTCGCCTTAGACGCATTCTGGCTAACACGGATTACTGGGTGTTCCCTCTTCTCGACCCACGGTATAAGGATAACCTTTACACTCTCATTCCCGAAGAGGAAAGGAGTACGAGAGTGATGCAATACCACAAGGCCCTGGTGGAAAAGCTGATACTAAAGTTCCCATCTGACAACGCTAGCAGTAGAGGAAGTAGTTCAGTGGGCCAACTAGCAGGGGAGACGAGAGGAAGAGGCAGCATGTCCAGCGCAGGCAGGGGAACACTCTCCAAGGCCTTTGCCAGTTTTATGGCAGCCCAGCCAGACCGTGTCACCACTCCCCAATCTAGGCTGAGTCGGAGGGAACAGTGTAAAAAGATGGTGAGGGAGCACATAGCCAACCCTACCAACGTCCATCGTGATCCCTCTGCTCCATACAACTATTGGGTGTCAAAGCTGGGCATGTGGCACGAACTTGCGCTGTACGTCTTGGAGGTGCTGGCCTGCCCTGCTGCTAGCGTGTTATCAGAGGATGTTTAGTGCTGCTGGGGGGATCATCACGGATAAGCATACCTGCCTGTCAACTGACAGCGCCTACAGGCTTACACTTATTAAGATGAACAAAGCCTGGATTTCCCCAGACTTCTCTCTTCCACCGGTGGAAAGTGGCTTAACATAAAGTATCATTAAGCTGGAACTGGAGAATCATGCACCCTCTATCAACCCAAAAAAGGGTAGAAGTAGCTTGGTCTACCCTTCTCTGATCTTCCTCCTCCTTAACCAGCATGTCATCACACAGAACAGCCAATTCTTCAGACGGCCAAAAGGCTCTGTAAAAACTATTTTTTTTGGAGGGCTGCCTCCAGGCTCTGTCAAAACAATTTTTTCTGAGAGCTGCCTCCAGGTTCTCGCCCCCAATTTTGAAGAGGTTCAGCAAATGTGCTGGTTCCAGCTTCATACACCCACAGAGTCCACAAATGTATCCCAGCACAGTGGCCAGCTATCTCACAGTGAGACAGAATGAATTGTCCTGGTTTGGACACTAATTTCTTCATAGTACATAGTACTATGGTACACAAATAGTACTCTTGGTACACCAATTTTTCATGGGTGCACGATAAAACCATGTATGGCTCACGCAGGGTTTTAAGCATATAGTTCTGTGAGCCTGGCCTAAGGCCACCTTGCTCTGTACAGTCTTATTTGGTCCTCTGCAGGTCACTACATCCTGGGCTTTAGTGAGGATGTATCGTATAACATGTCACTGCTGCAAATAATCACAGGCTGCGGGACTTACATCGGTCAAGACATCACTGTTGGAAGCCAGAAGAGACTAGCAAGGGACCCGGTGAGTATGTTTTTTTTCCTAATAAAGTGCACATTCCCTGTGGATTTGCTGAAGAAACATTGTGCAGAGCCCATAGGTTGGTGCTTACTCTTCTTATTTGGTAATCCAGTACTGCTCAAGACAGAATGTGTTAATAAGCCATAAGGTCTCGTTCATGCGAACATCAGTTTAATGCTCCAATAGCTGCACTGAGACACAGCCGGGGACCCAGAGGAGAAGCGGTTATTAACCGCTTCTGCCTTCTTCTTTCCCAGGTATATAACGCTCAGTGAGCACTATGTACTAAAAAGTGAAAGTGGAAGTATTACTTCCACTACGCTACCCAGGGAATCACTTGACTGCCGGGTGCTCCCGTTACAGCAGAGCTGTAGGGTCCTAGCAGACCCTCATCAGCTCTGTTAGTGACTGATTTCACTACAGGGGAATGTTTCCCCTGTAACTGGGGTTTCTATGGATGCCCCAGCTACAGTCGAAAAGTGTGAAATAAAGAAAAAAAAGACATCTTATATGGAGTCATGAGGGTCATAATAAAAAAAGCAGTTACAAAAATAAGTTTAAAAAAATTATAGAATAAAATTAAAATATATACATAAAAAAGAAAGTGACCCACCACTGTTGCGAACCAAAACCGTCGCTGTATGCTCCCTGTAATCCAGAACTATACATATTATATATCAAGATGTTCAAAACAAAATGAGGAACCCATCCATTCCAATTCTTTATTTTAGCATAAATATACTAATTTAAAGCTATACATTAAAAAAAACATCCTCATCAGTCTCATACAACACTAACTATGAACTTTAATCCAATTCTGTTTCTCACCTTAGATGAAGATTTATCTGAGTGTTTAGCCATTCCTTTGTTCTTTCAGAATCTCTCATGAAATACAGCTTTTTCAGTTATCATCAGCATTCCACAGTAGAAAATGTTACAAGTTTTTGTAGATATGTACTGTGTGTTAATTTCACATGACAATGAGAATTTGTTCACGTGAGTTAATAGTTTTACATGAGACCTTGTGTGAAGCTTTGGCATAAAGCCATGCATACTCCTTCCTTTCCTTTTTTTTCTCTTTTTCTTGATAAAAACACTTGTCTGTAGTAATAAACGTAGAATTCTTTGGTATGCAGAGAACTGTCTGTATCTCATTGATTCCATCCGTCTGGATATACAATAATAATTTGGAACTCGGAAACATATCATTTGGGGTCCCTGGAATATCCCTAACACCCCCAATAAAACAAAACAAAAAAAGGCAGTGAAAAAAAGATATAAAAAAAATAGCTCCATATGTCATGGGGAAAAAACTGCAAAAAACATGGATCTCCGACGAGCGGAAGATAAGAGAGAGAGGGTCCTGAAGCAAGTCGCCTTGGGCTCCCTGCCTAGCCCCCTGACCCTGATCCATCCTCTCCTCCCCCAATTTCCCCTCCTAATCCAATTGACCTACCCTCCCCCTCCCTCCTCTTCTATAATCATAACTTTACGATTTTGAGCCACATATCCAGCCCTAGGACTACTCTCCCCCGCATCCTACTCCCGAAAGGGATCCTTCACAGTGTTTTCTGTTCATCCCCTCCCTCGGTTCCGCCCCCGACATCGTGGGTGGTCTGAGGAAGGATGGAACTTATCTTTTAAAAACAGTTGTGGTACATGGACAATGCCAATAATTCTTATTTGTAATTCTTGAGTAATGTGGCTATTGTGTATGCAAACATGAAAAATTCAATAAAAAATTTTGAGTTTAAAAAAAAAAGAAAAAACTGCAAAAATAATTTTGGTAGCTGAAGGAAAAAAATAGTGTAGAAAATGTGTGATACCACTGGCGTACCACTAGGGGCTGCAATTGTGACTCGGCTCCTTAGCGAACAGGGTCTTGGGGGCAACCGTCACATACTGTTTTGCTACCGCGGACTGGCTGTGTGTGGCACTTTGGGAGGGGAGGGCTGTTACCCGGGGAGTCGGGCAGCCAATTACATGCTGCACATACTCGGTGTGCAGTCCTCCTATCCACTGGTGACTGCAGTTGTGATTGTTTTCGTGATTGGTCCTGACAGTGTTGGAGAGCGGAGGAAAAGAGCAGAGTCAGCGGAACATACTGATAGTATGTATTGTATATAATCTCCTATGTATACCTGGTATGGAAGAAAAAGTGCTGCATTCAGCATTTTTTCTTCTGGTATTTTCAACACAGTTGTAAAACTGGCCTTACACCAGCATGGTCAATATCACGATATATAGGAGTTGTATATACATCTCCCTGTATATAGTGATATCGACCATGTATATAGTGATATGGACCATGCTCGTATAACCTGGGTATTTCCTTTATATAATTACACACTTTAGATACAATTAAAAAATGTATTCAAAAGCTGGATAAAGCTTTTAAAAAGTGCATGTATTGTTTAAATCCACATGCGATTTTTGAATACTGTATGCAGTTTTTTGATGTGATTTTAACTGTGGTTCAAAAAACATGACCGCAGGCTAAGATGCTACAAACATCTTTTCACGTAGTGCAGGAAATGCGGCATGTTTGGAAAGCTTATGCTAAGGGACTAGATCATGTATGTAAATTTCTTTTGCAGCTGTATGCAGCATGGTTTAGGTATGGGTACAGGTACACGTATTAGTGGGTGTGGTGGGGAGCCCGAGCTGAACTTTTGTACCTGGACCCCAGCATGATATCCTAAACATACCTTAAAGGGGTTGTCTCGCGCCGAAACGGTTTTTTTTTTTTCCATAGGCCCCCCGTTTGGCGCAGGACAACCCCAAGGGATGTGTTAAAAAAAAAAATGTATTACTTACCCGAATCGCCGCTCTGCGACGTCTTCCTTCTTCTTACTTCTTCCTTCACCAAGATGGCCGCCGGGATCTTCACCCACGATGCACCGCGGGTCTTCTCCCATGGTGCACCGTGGGCTCTGTGCGGTCCATTGCTGATTCCAGCCTGCTGATTGGCTGGAATCGGCACACGTGACGGGGCGGAGCTACGAGGACCAGCTCTCCGGCACGAGCGGCCCCATTCACCAGGAAGAAGACCGCACAGCGCAAGCGCGTCTAAAAAAGCAAGAAGACATCAGAATTAGACGGATCCATGGCGACGGGGACGCTAGCAACGGAGCAGGTAAGTGAATAACTTCTGTATGGCTCATATTTAATGCACGATGTACATTACAAAGTGCATTAATATGGCCATACAGAAGTGTTTAACCCCACTTGCTGCCGCGAGACAACCCCTTTAATTATATCTGCTTTTGGGAAAACAGGACGACAATAATCTCAGCTTTGCAGATATTTCAGTAGTTGTCACTCAGCTCTCCTAGAGTTATATGGGCTGAACGTAGAACGCCATAGCAATTTGCTGTTGTTGCTAGAGGCAGCAGGTGCAAGTCATAAATCTAAGGAAAAAATTAAGTGCTATGATCTACATAAGCACACATGCTGTTAGTATTACCTGACCACCCTGACAATGAACACATACAGCAGTTAAGTTTTAGGCCTCCCTCACACAGGCGTTTGCAGAAACGTAGTGTTTTTCAACGCTGCGTTTACTGCGGTTTCAGCAGCATTGTCATGCATTTTTGACAACATTTTTGCTCCATTTTGAACACAGCTGAAAACGCAGCCAAGGATGCTAAAAAAAAAAAAGATCAATACTCACCTAGCTGGTGCTGTGTGGGTCCCTGTCCCTGTTCTCTGGAGCTCTGTACAGACTCCTCTGCACTTGTCATGGCCAACAAAGCATCTATCAATAGTGACAAGGATTGAAATCCCCGCCTCCAGCAAGATATTGCTCTGAGGCAAGCCAGTGCTGGCTTCATTGAATGGCTGTGATTGGTGCATCGAGTGCCAGCTCTGATTGGTGGAGCCAACTGACATTTAGCTGGCTCAGCCAATCAGAGCAATCTCTTGCTGGAGGCAGAGATTTCAATCCCCATTACTAGCATTGATGCTTTGTTGGCGATGGCAAGTTTTTTAGGTATTGCATCTAGTGCTTGTGTTTAGCACTGCCAAAAACGTGGTACAAAGTGCCGTGTTTTTAGCAGCACTGAAACCGCTGCCCATTAATTTCAATGGACGACGCAGGGCTGAAAATGGCATGCATCGCGTTCAAGGCGCAGCTTTTAAGACGCTGCTTTTTCACTCTTATGTGAACAGCCCCATTGAAATGAATAGGAGCGTTGTACAGCATTTAGTGGAGCGCTGAAAAGGCAGCGCTAAATGCTGTACAAAAATGCCTGTGTGAGGGAGGACTTATGCAAAACAAATAGCTGGTAGACAGCTTCATGACACATTACATATCACACAACATAAATAGGCAGATTTACTACTGAAAGTACAATTTCCTGGCTCAAATTGCACCAGAAAACTGTCTTACATGCATTGCGCCACATTTAAGTGTTTTTAGACCTTTTTGAACACCTTTTTTGTTGTTGTGGAAAATTTTGGCACAATTTGTGGCTTAAACTAAGCCAACTAAAGGGTGATCTAAACTTAGACTAGACAGTCTTACAATTTGACAGATTTAACAGATTTATCATTCAGCAGAGCTACTGTGATAACTGTGGCACATTTTAAGACTGGTCTAAGCTTACACTATCTGACTATTAGACTGTAGTAGTAAATAAGTCTGATAGTGAGAAGTGAGTCTGACAAATCGTTACACTATACTGTACCAATAGATCGAACGAGCCTACCTATCATTGACTTATCCCCATCAGCCATCCCAGCTGACCGTTGTGGCTTCCTGGGCCAGAAGAACATATTAATATGGTTGGCCGCAACGAGCAAGCCACGAGTAGGTACCTGGGAACGTTCCGTATAACTCATGTTCCCACACTAGCAAGGCTGCCCTGCCATACAGCTTTTGACTTGACACTGTGACCAACTAAAACAATCCCATCTTCAGAGTGTAGTGGTCTGAGACACCCTACGAAACATTTTAACAATTTACATTTCATAGAAATAAAGGGTAAGTGACGTCTTTTGTCTTCACCTTGTGCACACACTTAACCACTGTTCTATTCATACAGATGTTCTAGTAATCGGTGGGGGGTCTCAGAGGGGGAACTCCCAGCAAACAAACACTTATCACGTTCGCCCTGAGGGTAAGACGCACCATGCCCAGGATGAACATAAGGTTGTGTTCACACTTAGTAGACTACAGAACAGAGTAAAAAAATCATAATCTAAACAAAAGGAGGAAGGGACAACCTCACCCTGACTACTAGGAAAGAACTGCCTTGCCTAGGCACTAACTTGGACCTAATGCCCTGCCTTGGCACTAGCTCTAGCAACTAAAAGAAGGAAAACACTACTGAACAAACAAAAGCACAACTTAGCTTTACAGCAGAACTCTTACTACCATGAACACGTCCTCACTAAGACTGAGAAAATAATCAACAACAGCCAGAAACAGACTTAAATAATGAACGAGGCAATGCAATTGGACAGACATAGTTCCAAAAATAGCAGGGTAAAATCCACATACAAAACAAGAGAATAAAATCAGTGACAGGAAACACTGAGAGAATACAAACAAATGACCAAAGTAACACCTAAAGAAATAACAGACCACATAAACATCAACCTGTCAGACAGACCAGCTGCACTGCTCCAGTCTGTCTATGCGTCGACACCACTATGCCATGGCTCTGTCGCGGCCTACAGACCGTGACAGTACCTCTGCAGAGGGGCCACAGGGCCCTAAGGACACGATTTATTAGGATTCCACCAATGAAAAGTCTTAACAAGAGGATCAGCTCTGACATTGGAGGCTGGAACCTAGCCCTTTCCTCAGGTTCGTACCCCCGCCAGTGCACCAAATATTGCAAGGAATTGCTTACAAACTGAAAATTCCCATCCACAAGAACTGGAGGAGGGGGGACTCGCCATTCACTGGATTAACCTACCTTTTAATCAGTGATTTGCGAAAAACATTAGTAATTTAATAGAGCAAGAAATCTCTAGTCTAAACTAAACTGGGTTAATAATATCCTTGATCTTGTAAGGACCAATAGAACATGTGCCCGGTTCAAAAGAAGATATTTTTAGTTTTTATTTGATAACTACACTAAGTCACCACCTCGAAAAGTAACCCCCTTTGACCCATTGCTATCAGCCAGCCTTTTGTAGTCTCTTACTGGTCTAAGGTTTCTCTGCACTTCTACCCAAACATTGTTAAGGTGCGATGAAAATTCATTGTCTTTTGGTACCTCAGAAAGAAATCTTGAAAAAAAAACAAAACACAGATGATACCCATAATTGGAAAATAGAGGAGAGGTGCCCTTCGAGTCCAAAGACCTATTATTCAACGCAAACTCTGCCAAAGGTAAAAACCACGATGAATCCTCCTGATTTTTGGAGACAAAACACTGCAAATATTGCTCAAGACTCTGATTAAATTTTTCAGTTTGACCATTAGTAGCAGGAGAATAAGCAGAGAAAAAAGACAGTTGTACTTTCAAGCAATAGCACAGGAAACTCCACAAACTAGACACAAACTAGATACTTCGATCTGAGATTAAATCAGACGACAACCCATGTAACCTGACAATGAGTCAAAAATAGTTTAGCCAATGTTTTAGCATCCGGAAGAGTAGGCAGAGCAGCCAAATAACACATCTTGTTAAATCGGTCCACCACTACCCAAACCATTGTTTTGCTCTCTGAGGACGGTAGATCAGTAATGAAATCCATGAACAAGTGAGTCCAAGATTTCTCCAATACTGGCAAAGGTAGTAATTTCCTAGCCGAAAATTCTGGGGAGCCTTGGATCCAGCACAAACCCGATGGAAAGAGACAAAACTAAAAACATCCCGTCTAATGGATGACCACGAGAAGATTCTGGTTATTAACCTCTTAGTATTGTTAATACCAGAATGACCTGCTATAGCAGAACTATGTAACTGGAGTCTTAGATGTATTGGAACAAAAAGCTTTCCCTCTGAAAGGTTCGAAAGGACAAATCCTAGGGTCTTACGGATCTGCTTCTCCAGATCCAAAGAAGCTGAAGACACAATGACTCGTTCAGACAGAATGGGCGCAGGCAGTTTGTAGGAGACTACGGGAACAAAACTTCTAGTGAGAGCATTTGCTTTGACAGTTTTACAACCAGGATGATATGTTAAACAAAGTCAAAGTGAAAAAAAATAATAACCACCAAGCCTGGTTAGGTTTAGGTTTTTCAGCAGACTCCAAATACACCAGATTTTTGTGATCAGTAAAAACTGTCACTTTATGTTGAACCCCCTCCAAAAGATACTGCCACTCTTCCAAAATCCACTTAATAGCCAATAGTTCCATGTCCCCAGTATCATAATTCTGTTCATCCGAAGCAAAAAAGGCACAAGGATGGAGATTTTTCAACTCATTAGTGCCCTGAGACAGAACCACTTCCACTGCTGCCTCAAAAGCATCCACTTTCACCACAAAAGGTTTAGAAGAATCAAGTTGAATAAGAACAGGAGAAGAAGAGAAACACACCTTAAGAGTATTCATAGCTTTCACTGCGCTTGAGGATCACTATGAAGAAAATGCACCCTTCGTAGTCCTATCTGTCAAAGGCTTCGCAATCACTGAAAATCCCCATATTCACAATGGCCAATACCTTGTCCAGGTCCATTTTAAAACCACGTGGAGTAATGATGTGACCCAGAAATGTAACCTCTTGCACAGCAAAATAACATTTCTCTCTTTTTTTGCAAACAATTCATTCTCCCAAAGTGCTTGCAATATCTGACAGACATGTGAAATGTGAAGAATAATCATGATCGTAAATGAGGATATCATTCAGGTACATCAACAGAAAACATCCAAAGAAATTCATTGGTCAAACATTGGTCAAGCTAAGAGACATCACTAAATTTTCAAAATGCCCTTCTGGGGTATTGAAGACTACTTTCCACTCATCCCCCCCCCCCCCTTGATTCGTATTAAATAATTTGCTCCACAAAAATCGAATGCAGAGAACCAACTGGCACCCCTTAACTGGTTAAATAGGTCTGGTATGAGCGGTAATGCATACGGATTGTGTTTAATAATCTTATTAAGTTCTCTGAAATCCAAATAAGGCTGAAGATCCCCATCTTTAGCAAAAAAAACAAACTGGCGGCTAAAGGAAACTTAGAAGGATATATGTGCCCCTTTTTGAGCCTGTCAATAATATAATTTTTGAAGGCCTGTCGCTCTAGACCAGACAGGTTGTAAATACGACAGTCGGGTAATTTACAGTCTGGGACAAGATCAATAGCACAACCCCCTCCTCTATGGGTAGGTAATTTATCAGCCCCTTCTTCAGTGAAGACATCTGAAAAGTCGCTAACGAACAGCAATTCTTCCATCTGCACGGAAGAAACATTTATCGACATACTGTTTTTCCAGCAATTCCGAGTTCCACTTAATGATCTCCTCCCTACCCGAATCAATCACAGGATTGTGTAACATCAGCCTAAGTAATCCGAACACCACTTGTGTAGGGAAAGATTTCATGACAAGTAAACTTTCTCAGTATGAAATGACCCTATCTTCAAACAAACCTCTGGAACACAAAATTTTAAACATCTTTAAAAGAGTGGAGCTGAATCAATAGCGGACACAGGAATGTGACAGGCCAAAGGCTTTAAGCATAGTTTCAAACTTTTAACCACATCAAGCTGAATCAAATTAACCCTAGCTCCACTATCTAAAATCACCTGTGGTAAAACCAATCTCAGCAGGCAGAACTAACCTGGAAAATGATACCCAGGTGACCTGCAGACCTGGAGGAATCTGCCTGTTGGGGTTTAAACTTAGGAGAACCTGTGCTCCAAGCGTCAGTTCTCCATGCTGAGCTATCCAGCCTTCTGGACAGCTCCCTTGCTGAACCATAGGCTTGTTCCTTGCTCCTGATCCAGTTCTGTTTTGGCTCCACCCTGTTTGCTTAATTGGACATGTTATAAAAGCCTGGTCCTTATGCTAGTTCCTTGTAAGATTTTTGAGCTCCCAGCCTATAATCAAACTCCTCTTCTTCCTGCCCCTCCTATAAATAGCTACTTTTGTGTACCAACCTCTGGCTTCCCCCAACTCCACTACCTTCCTGCTCTTCTGTAAAGCAACCGATATCACCTGTGCACCGACCTCTGGCTTCCCCCAACTCCACTACCTTCCTACACCTTTGTACTGCAACTGATATTATCTGTGTACCAACCTCTAACTTATTCTGACCACGATACTGACCCGCATTGGTCGCAATAGAGAGGCTGTGAAACTGCACCAGATCGTTAGACCCCCCCATTAACCTCTGGGCAGGCCAGTTTTCCATCTGCAACCTTCGGAGCCAGCACATCTGAACAAAATGACTGATGCGGCCACAGAAAAAACAGCGACCACCGGCCCACCGTTTACCTTCGTGGTCATGTCTTTTAGATAACAAGCCTGATTGCATAGGTCTCTCAGTAACAGGGAATTCAACAGGTGCTACCATACTATGCCCAGAAATGCACTCCCTCACCTGCCAACCAATACGGATGGTCAAGTACATAACTTTGTCCAATGTCTTAGGATGTGGGTATGAAAGCATCAAATCCTTAATGTCATTACACAAGGCTTACACAAGACGCAGGCTTCTAATTTTACTCTTGGCCAGAGAGGTTCTATTGGGGTCGTCATATAATAGTCACAAAACCGAGAAAAAATTAACCAGCCACAGAGCTTCAGAGTTGGGTAGCAAGGAGCAGACCTGAGTCACCCTAAGAGGTAGGGTGAAATTTAAAATAAAGCCTACAGAACTCCTGAAAGGTAACAAACGCCAGTCTCTTGCCCGAAAAATTATCGGGTAGATCCAATTTAGCCTCCTTCACAGGACCTATTCTCCCCAAATACTGATGTTTAATTTCAACTACCTCTAAGGAAAGGGCCCTAAGCTGATTTGATAATTCCTCTATGGAATCCATGATAAAGCAAACAAAATGCACTCCACAGAGGAAAATAGAGAGCTGATTATTTTACCATGTTTGCCCAGAGCATAAGATGTATCACGCTCCCTGTGTGCAGCTGTTCACACAGGGAGCAGACTGCAGAATGGGGTAAAAAATCGTGTAATCTAAACAAAAGGAGGAAGGGGCAACCTCAGCCTGACTACTAGGACACGAACATCTCATGCATTGGCCATTAACTCTAGCAACTAAAAGAAGAAAAACACTAATGAACAAATAAAAGCACCACTTAGCCTTACAGCAGAACCCTTACCAACATGAACACATCTTCTCTCAGCAAAGACTGAGAAAATAATCAGCAAAAGCCATATTAAGAAGCAGACTTAAGTAATAACCTAGGCAATTCAGTTGGACAGACAGTTCCACAAACACCAGGGTAAAATCCACATCCGAAACCAGACAACAAAATCAGTGACAGGGAAAACAATGAGGGAATACAAACAAACGCCAAAGGTAACATCTAAAGATATAACAAACCACATAAACATCAATCTGTCGGACAGACTGGAACAGTGCAGCCAGTCCATCTATACATCGAGACCACCGTGCCACGACCCCTTCACGACCAATAGATTGTGACACATTACCTATCCAGTGAAATTGCTATGGTTGGACAACTCCTTTAAGCCAATGGTGCAATGATGGGCAACCCCTTTAACACTCCTTATAGAGATCACTAATGGGCTTTAGCCTGATAGACTGGTGTTTTTACAGTGCTGCATAAGAAGTTCAGCACAGATGACCAGTGCCAGGTAAATCAGAACCTCAGCTGTCTAACCACTTAGATGCTGCAGTCAATGCTCACTGCAGCATCTAAGTGTTTGAAGGAGGAAGAGGGGTCCCTCAGTCACCCACAATGCAATTGCAGGGTGCTGATACGTTGTTATGGCAGGCTGAGGCCTAACAATGGCTCCTGGGTTTGTGATCCATGGGAAGTAGGCCCAGTCAGGAAAATGGTGTAATAGGCTGCTATAATACACCGCAATTCAGAAGGATTGCCATGTATGTTTCCAAACAACATTTTCCTAAAAATGGTATCAATGATAATTACAGCTCACCCTGCAAAACAAACAAACCCTCGTATAGCTCTGTTAATAAAGAAATAAAAATGTTAAGGCTTTTAGAATGTGGTGATGTTCCAAAAGTCTGATCCGTGTAGGTTTCACCGCTGAAACCACCACCAATCCTAAGAATGGGGGTCCCATGACTCCTTCTCATTACTGAGGGCTTGCTGCACCCACCCACAATGACGTAGAGATTGAATGGAGTGGTGGTTGCATATGTACTGTGCCGTGCCACTAATTTCAATGGGGCTGATGGAAATAGTAGAGTACAAGCACTTGGCTGTCTCTGGCTGAAGATGAAACATGTGCCACTACCGCTCTATTCAGTCACCTCCTGAATGCAAGGATTCAGTTAGGTCACAGTGAGAAGAGAGCTGAGACCTCCACCAATCAGACTTTTATCACCCATCCGATGCATAGGTGATAAAAGTCTATTTTTGTACAACCCCTTTAAGGGCTTAAACTGGTAAAACATATATATTATCTGTTGTAAATGTAACTTTTTTAAAATCAGATTCCATTATAGAATAATGAAGGCTCAAATATTCGTATGATAGTCTAAAGCACCATCTAGTGGTAAAAATGTGTAATGTAGTAAATTACATTTTTCTGGTAATCTTTCTGCTTCATTTATTCCTGTTCACTGTGCAAACTTTCTAAATCACCAGCACCTAGTCTGTCCCAAACCAATGGGAAAAACTGAGCAATTTTATATCTTTGTGTATATCTATATTGTATGTATATGCATTGCGTATTTGTTTTTTACCTCCAGGTCATCTTTTTTTTTTCTCCCGTGCAAAAAAAAAAAGGGGGGGGGGAGGTGGCCCAGTTTTTTCCCTAGCATTGCTTAGCATGCTTGTGTTGCCAACTAACCACAATGTTCGTAACAAAGCTTTGTGCCAGTCCCAAGCCTGGAAAAATGGGGACGGGGGGAAAAAGACATGGTGATGTATATATTACCAAAGCACTCAATGGGTTGCCTCAAAAACACGCTTGAATATATGGTGCTGGAAGGTGAGCCTCCCGGTCCGGAGAGCACCTACAATGTTACCAGGGAAAAGCAACGGCGTGTTTCAAATAATTCGGGGATTTGTGATGTGGATAGGGGAAACACATCTGGGTGTTGACCTGCAGATGTTGCCTTGGCGAAAGAGATTGCATGCGCTTTACTAAAATGCATAAAATTGGAACATGGAACGTACCTGGAATTAACTATCACATTTGTGCTCCTGAGACCTGTAGTTCTGTCCAGGAGCACCTACTGCAGGTGTGGTTGATTTGGCTGGCTGATGGGGTGCAGTTCTATAGCCAGCCAATCACCATGGGTATAAATACCGTCCCCACTAACTAGAGGGTGCTGATCATTTATTCATCCTATCTCATTCCCATGGTGATATGTTCAGTGTCTCTGTAGGTGACCAGACATCGGGTGTGAATAGTTACCTGTGTCAGGGTGAATTTCCCTTGTCTGTTGGTGCATGTGAATAGTGTCCTGTCTCTTATCATCTAGGGAGAGTCAGACCCCTATGTTCCAGCATGGGGCTGTCCCTATTGGGACGATCGCCTGGCTTGTAGGCTGGACTCCTGGAGTTAAGTTGTCTTGTTAGAGTAGGGACTCACGAGACACGAGAACCCTTGACGCGGGCTCATAGGCTTAAGTATCTTGGCCAAAATACAAACCAATACCTTGTATGTACTTTAGCTGTTCCATAAGCTTATACGTTTTGGTATTCTAGGTAAAAAGTGTTGGTGTTTATCAGTCATTGTTGGATGTCTGCTTGCAAGTCCCATTTGCAGTTCAGTTTGTTATGGTGTTCAGCATGTATACACGTTCTCCTGACTGAATCCTTTTCACCCAGGTCACATTTGGGTTGCGTTCGGGTAGGTCGTTTCCCCCACGGCCTGTCCGAACGTGATATGAACATTGGCAAATTAGACATTATAAAGAACGAAATGGAAAGATTAAACATCGGTCCTCTGGGTATCAGTCAACTTCACCGGACAGGGAACGGATGCTTCACCAGTGGCGATTTCATAGTTTACTACTCAAAAACCTCCAAAGGAATGGTAACACCTTCATTGTGAACAAAAAGATTAGTAAAGTTGTCCAAGCTTTCTGTGCCATAAGCAACAGAATCATGACCATCCGCATCAACAGAAAACCTCGCACCATATCCATAATACAAATTTCTGCCTCTACCACTGACACAACGAATGAACAAATCGAAAAAATTTTAAGGTGACGAACAAGAAACCTTACAACAAATCCCAAAAAAGGATATTATCTACATCATCGATATTATCTACATCATCGGCAAAAACTGGTGCAGAAGAAGAAACCCAAATAGTAGGGAAATTAATTTCAGAAAACAAAATGATGCTGGTGATCAAGTTTTCCAATTTTCCCAAGAAAACCGATTATGATCACATTGTTCGCAGAAACAAAACATCGTTTGTACAGCTGATGCCTCTTAACGGAGTTCACTTCAATCAAATCGATTATATTTTGTACCCCCAAAAGGGGAAAGGTTCTGGCAGCAAAATGTTCCCAGCCGCAAATTGTGGTTCTGACCACCAACTCAAATCAAACTATGTTTCTGCAATCACAGAAGAACAGCAGCAGCATTGAAGTTCAACACTGACTCAGTGCCTCTCGCTTATGCAGTAGAAGTGAAGAATCATTTGGAATAGCTTAATACCTTTGCAAAAGAGCCAGACAAATTTTGGGAGGAAATTCAAAGCATTACAACTGAAACAGACAACAAAAATATACCATGCAAACAAGAAAAACAACCTGGCAACCAGCAGACACAAACTGAATCGCTGGCATACAATGAGAAGCAAAAGCTACTGGAAACAGGGATGATTTCTAGTGGCTAAATTCCCAGTTTCAGCACAAAGCGAGGAAAGACAAAGAATGGTTTTGGAATGCACACTGCATGGAATTGAAAAAAGCAAACAAAAAAGGACATACCAGAGAGCTCTTCACTCATGTTAGAAAGGCTTGTGCTCCTTTTGCATCGTGGAATGTAACCTGAATTTTTGATCAGAATGACAGGGAATTACATGATCCTGAACGAATAAAGCACAGATGACGGAAATATACTGAAGAACTGTATGCAAATGATTGTGGAACCCATCTAGCGCAAACAGAATAATGAAAATACTCAAACTACCGGACAGTAGCTCTAATATTGCATGCAAGCAAAATCCTAGTGAAGATTATACAAAAACGCATGATGGCGATAGTGTAACAGGATTTCCCTGATGCATAAGCTAGTTTTTGCAAAGGAAGAGGAACAAGTGACCAAATTGCAAATCTCTGATGGATCGTGGAAATAGCCCTGGAATACTAGAAGGGGGAGTACATGTTTTTCAGATTACAGCAAAGCCTTCAATTCCATATCCTCTGTGCGCGTTCCATTGTTTTTGCGCACTCATTGACTATGGGTGACTATTGCTTGAGAAGTTGGGACAGAATAAGATACGCTGTACTTATTTTACATTTCATGTAAAAGAAAAAAAACAATTCATGTCTGTATAGCTCTATTGACTATAATGGGTTAGGTCAGTCTCACACAGACAGGTCGGATCCCATATGCAGAGGCCCACAGCGGAATCTGGCTCTGTTCCCAGCTGGCCACCCTGCTTATCTTTGAATTTTTGTATTGGGGATGACTGCGGACACTTGCCGTTGGGCATGCACAGATATTTTTTTTTAATCTTTATTTTTCCCGCACCATCGCTAGGCGATGACGCGGTACCCGCGACCTATCCGCAGTGTTAATTGAGCATGGGTTGGATGGCTTCCATTGACTTCAATGGAAGCTGTCCGTGTGGAGTCCACACGAAAATAGAACATGCTCCGATTTGAAATCCGCTTGCAGAAATCGCAATCGCTATCTGCTCATCTGGGTAGATAAGCGAATGTTCTATTCTTCTAATGTGTGCGGAATACCGAGGGTAACGATCGCAGATTCCGCAATTCAAATCCGGTCATGTGAGTCCAGCCGTAGTGTGCTGCCCATGTGCAAAAACAGACAGTAGCAGAATGTGAAAAACACTGATGTGAATAGGCTCTTACATTTCCTCCGTCGTTCTTGACAAATAGATTCAAACATGATCCGGTGTTAATGGGGGTTTTCAAGTTATATTTTAAAAAAGGAAAAAGCACTGCCCATGGCCAAAAATACTGCAACAGCTTATACTGACCTAACCTTGATCCCTGCAGCTCCAGCGGTGCACCTCCTTGGTAGGTGTGTGTTTACAGGTTGCAGTCAGCCTGTGTACGGGACAACATAGGCTGTGGCAGACAATCACAGAACTCAGTGGTCAAATTCTGAGGCCTGTTCTTGAGTGCAGCAGCCTATGACGTCTTTAAACACATACCTGTCGGGATAAACAGAGGTGCAAAGCTAGAGCTGCTGGGATCCAGGATAAGTGAGTATAAGCTGTTTTATTACTTTTGGCCGTGGGATTTAAAAAAAGCAACAACTTGGAAAGCTCCTTTAAATTCCCACCATTGTCTATTAGAAAGTTGTTTTCACTTACAGTGATTCAGTTCTAGTTCTGTAAAAGCAGTAAACCTGTAAACTACCAAAATATATGTTGTATTAAAAGCAAACTAACCAGTAAGGGTGTTCTCACATGGCAGAACTCACCATGCAAAAAAATCCACATGAAATCCACCTCTAAAATCCGCATCTATTTTATAAGGCGTTTCACGCACATCCGCTAATGGAGTTGGCCCTTTCAGTGGGCAAAATCCACGTGTGAAATTTCAATGTGGAAAATCTTGTTTTTGATGGCTGAATGGTTGCGACGGTGTCGTCATACGTTTACCACAATGTGGAAGCAGACTGGCCGCTCTGCTCCTACATAGGTTGCTGGTTGGCACATTTTGTGTGTGGGTTGTCTACTACTATCTGTATCGTTGCATGTTGGGTATTTCCCCCACCTCAGAGAGAGGTTTTATGAGGTGTGGTTTCTTCTCTAGTCTACCTATCAGCAGGCAGGGAGGGCTTTATATTCCTACCCCTCCTTTAGATCATTGCTTTTTCAGTTCACTTGGTGCTCGGAAAGGTGTCCAAGTCCTCCTGGAATTAGCATTACATCTAACAGTTAAGGGATAATTTTTTCCCCACATGCTGCCTTATTTATACTGAGGTGCAATCTTCTCCCTTACCCCATGTTAGGGCCAGGTAGCAGGCCAAGAGACTTCAGCAGGTTCGCACTTTTCAGAGCGGTCTATCTGCTTTCAGGTAGGGACCTTTCCTATTTGTGAGCAGGGTCAGTTTTTCTATTTGTCTTGACTCAGTCTTGCGTCTGTACTGGGTGTGGACGAATGTGGCAGTGACCTGTCACTACTTTTTTAGTTTCAGTATCATTTCTGTTTTGAAATTCCATGTGTGGATTTTGCTATTGACAGGAATTCACATGGAATTTTTCAACTTCTTTCAATTCTGCTGTGTGAAGAATCGCATACCCTTACTGGTTAGTCACAGAACAGAATTACCACATCTCCGTTACTGTTAGTTGTGTTTCACAAATCAAAACGCTGAGACAGAAAAATATTTTTCTATGTTAATGACTCAAGTCAGTGTAATTAATTGGATAGGTTAAACATAAAATATTACTTTTCTCTGACAAGTTACATGAAATAGTCCAAATCACAGTAAGGTGAAGACACTTTATGATTCGGGTTAACAGAACACATTCATATACATTTAGAGTCACTGTTTTCTAACAAATAAATTACTTATTCCTGAGTTACATTTTGCCAAGTGTGGCTTTGTGCCCAAAGTACTATAATCACTGGTGAAAATGAGCGAAAAAGAATGACTTTTCTCAAGTTCTAAGCACAAGAGTTCACACTGGATCACACAGTAAAGCTAGAGCACATCTATTACTGTCAAATTGTGTCCTCTCTCTGTAATTACTCTCTCAAGAAATATGAAGCCTGCATCCGGACTTTTCAGGGTGTTTTTTATTAACATTTACTGGCAGTGAGGATTTATTTGGACAGGAATACATAAAAGTGCATAAAAGTTGTGAAGGGATAGTTAAACATAGCTTAGGAAATATTTGCTGAATTCATACATGGAAATTATCCTTCACAGGTTAAAAATTCATTTGTTGGGAAGTTACTGAAACCATTTGCATTAAAGAGAAATTGTCTATTCTTTACCTAATAGTAATTTTTTTTTTTTTTTAAGCAGATTAGGATAAATACAAATTGATATTTTCCTGGAAAAACTTGCTCCCTTGCTCTAGGTCATAAAGCTTTTTGACATGTTGCTGACAAGAGTGAATCTCTGATCACGGTCCTGTTTGGGTCTGTTTCCATGAGGCAGAAATGCGGTGGATTTTCCACAAGGAGCATTTACAGTAGAAGCTATGTGGACCAAATTTAAAGAAGCTTGTCCACATGGTATGGAAAAATTCTGCACAAAACTGCAGCAGAATGGACCTGCAGCATGTCAATTTACGCAGCATATTTTCAGTGCCAATTCAAATGAAAGGGTGAAAACCGCACCGATTGGTATGGATTTTCCACCATGGATTTGCAGAAAATCCACAGTATTTCTGACTTGTCGGAACATACCCTTTGTTGACTTTGTTCTACTGATACTGGTCCATTGCTGATCACTGACTTTGCACCCATGACCAAGTCCTGAAGCCTGCAGAACAGACTGGATTTCACCTTTACTTCCCGAGAATTTGAACACCGTGAACACTTTAGGGCTGCCTTCCTACTGGGCGGAAATGCTGTGAAATTTCTGCTAGCGGAATCACAGAGGATATTCCGCAGCATTTACAGTACAAGCCATATGGAGGGTATTTAAGAAATCTCATTAATGAGGGGCAGAAATTTTCTACAATGAATATGCATTCTAAAGCCACAACATGTCTATTTATGCTGCAGAGTTTAACCTTTGAAGGACAAGCATTAAATTCCACAGCTGATCCGCAATTCAAAACGTGGCCAAATACGCTCCATTTAGATGCAGATTTGGCCACAGCTGATTTCCAGCAGGAATATGGAAAGCCTAGAGTGATTTTGCCACGTGTGAAGGTACCCTAGGAAGATTCATGGATTCCATTAGATCGTCATAAATTGAGGCATGTCTTTAATATATGTGCTGAACTTGAAATAACAAGAAGTTTAAAATTTTAGAATTTGTGTGGGATTATTTATTTTTTTGAAACCTCATTCATGGCGTTTTCTCTTCGTCAATGATATTTTTGTCATACTGAGATTCCATAGAACTGTACATTGAGGCACATCTAGCTCAGAAGTTTTAGCCATGCTCTGATGTACACTTCCTTTTCACAGAGTTAGGACTCATTCACACAGCTGTATTACAGCTCAAGTTTGCATGGAGGCTAAGGCCGTATGCACATGACTGGGTCCGATTCCACATGCAGGAGCCCGCATGTCAAAACCAACCTTGTGCCCGGCCGGCATCTGCGCGTACCTGTATTTTCTTCTTCTTTTCTGTACTGCAGATAGTCCACACGGCTCACCGTCGGACATGTGCAGTACAGATTTTTTTTTTAACTTCCGTTTTTTTTCTGCTTTTGACATTGCAGATGGGCCGTGAGTTGGAAAGTCTCCATTGACTTTATTGGAAGCCGCCCATGTGGAATCTGCAGGAAAATGGAGCATGCTGCGATTTTTCATCCGTGAGCAGAAAACGCAATTGGTTTCCGCTCGTGTGCATGAAGAATCATTTTTGCATTGCATGCTATGGGCATGTCACCCACTCTGGATTCCGCACTTTAAATCCGCCCATGTGCACTCACCCGTAGAAGGACTGCCACTGAGGTACATGGGCCTCTACTCACAGATTTCATATGGAGATATACAGAGGTTTTCTTCTGTAGGAGTAAACATATCTAACAGAAGAAAAAAATGGCATGTCTCATCAGACTTTAATCAGACAGAGAATGTCTGCCATCCAGGCACTTTTCTTGCGTGCATGAGCATTTACAATGTACTACTCATAGATTGCACTACATCATGATCTTCAGTAGGGTGTTTTCACTGGTGCGGAAAATGGCAAAATCTGCAGCAATTCCGACACAAATCCTTGTCAAAATCTGCATATTAGGTATTCAGATTTTGGTACGAATACTCTATCACATGTGAAAGCACTTTGTCCTTTTTACCATCATTTATACCTTAACCCTTTCCAATCCAATTTGTATCCTGGTTTTCCTAGGGGGCTTACTCTTTTTCTGCCGTTATACAACAGTGCTATATGCTGGCTAAAGCCAGTACTGCATGAGGTGACACGTTGGATAGGCTCCGACAGCAGAGAGGCTGGCAATATACAGTAAGAGAACCCCGATGTATGTCTTCCAACATCGGAGCTGTAAAGTCTTAAATCATAATGTCTTTAGACGTCAGACAGTGGGTTGGAAAGGGTTAAATATCAACCTGGGAAAAAAAAGATAATTTGTAACAATCCCCCCACAGCACTGCTAAATATGTCGTCACTAGAGATGAGCGAACGTACTCGTTACGAGTACTTACGCACCCGAGTACCGCCATTTTCGAGTACTGCAGTACTCGGGCGTAAAGATTCGGGGGGGCGCCGTGGCGGCACGGGGGGTAGCAGTGGGGAGTGGGGGGGAGAGGGAGAGAGAGAGGGCTCCCCCCTGTTCCCCGCTGCTCCCCCCCCCCCGCACCGCCGCGCCTCTCCCCGCCCCCCGGCGCCCCCCGAATCTTTACGCCCGAGTACTGAAGTACTCGAAAATGGCGGTACTCGGGTGCGTAAGTACTCGTTACGAGTACGTTCGCTCATCTCTAGTCGTCACGTGTTATATATGCATCAGGGAGTAAACATTATTGCATTTGTTGGAGGGGTTTTGTATGTCTTAATAGACAGTGAGGTAATAGACATGACTGTAATCTCTGACGTGGATTTAAAGGGCCTGTCTGAGTTAATTTTTTTTCATCTATCTTCCTCATGCCGAAACACAACAAAACAGCTAATACTCACCTCTCTCGGCTCCTTTTATGGCGCATGGGGAACATGGATTAAAAAAAAATTACTTGGACAACCCCTTTAATTTTTAGACGTTTCTGCAGAAAGTTAAAGTAATAATGAAACTAATCTGAGTTCATGCATGAAAAGGAAATGAAATAAGTAACCTTCTACTTGGGAACTAAGAGAACAAAGGATATTTCATTTCTTATAGTTTATTTAAATACAGTAAGTTCCAAATATTTCATCTCATAGTACAGAACATGCACCTATTCTGAAAATATACACTACAATCTACAAATTAAGACATGTACATGGGAACATGCATAAAGCCTTTTACGCCAGTCTGTGAGGTAATAAAGTTGCAAATTTGGGGACAAATGTGGATTTCGGAACTGACCTTGCCACGTTTGGGCTTTTATAAAAAGGACATGGCCGCTCTGGACCAATAGATTTATGTATAATTTAACACTTTCCAATCCACTGTCCGAGCCAGTGCGGTGGCCAGGGGTAGAGGCAGGGCCAGACCGAATAATCCACCAACTGTTTCCCAAAGCGCCCCCTCGCGCCATGCCACCCTGCAGAGGCCAAGGTGCTTTAAGGTGTGGCAGTTTTTCACAGAGACGCCTGACGACCGATGAACAGTGGTGTGCAACCTTTGTCGTGCCAAGATCAGCTGGGGAGCCACCACCACCAGCATGCGCAGGCATATGATGGCCAAGCACCCCACAAGGTGGGACGAAGGCCGTCACCGCCTCCGGTTTGCACCACTGCCACTCCCCCTGTGCCCCAACCTGCCACTGAGATCCAACCCCCCTCTCAGGACACAGGCACGAGTGCCTACCGGCCTGCACCCACACCCTCACCTCCACTGTCCTCGGCCCCATCCAGCAATGTCTCTCAGCGCAGCGTCCAGACGTCGCTAGCACAACTGTTTGAGCGCAAGCGCAAGTACGCCGCTGCGCACCCGCACGCTCAAGAGTTAAACGTGTACATAGCCAAATTGATCAGCCTGGAGATGCTGCCGTATAGGCTTGTGGAAACGGAGGCTTTCAAAAGCATGCTGGCGGCGGCGGGCCCGCGCTACTCAGTTCCCAGTCGCCACTACTTTTCTCGATGTGCCGTCCCAGCCCTGCACGACCACGTCTCCCGCAACATTGTACGCGCCCTCACCAATGCGGTTAGTGGCAAGGTCCACTTAACTACGGACACGTGGACAAGCACAGGCGGGCAGGGCCACTATATCTCCCTGACGGCACATTGGGTGAATTTAGTGGAGGCTGGGACAGAGTCAGAGCCTGGGACCGCTCACGTCCTACCCACCCCCAGAATTGCGGGCCCCAGCTCGGTGGTGTTATCTGCGGCGGTGTATGCTTCCTCCACTAAACCACCCTCCTCCTCCTCCTCCTACGCAACCTCTGTCTCGCAATCAAGATGTGTCAGCAGCAGCACGTCGCCAGCAGTCGGTGTCGCGCGGCGTGGCAGCACAGCTGGCCGTGCTGAAACTACTCAGCTTAGGAGAGAAGAGGCACACGGCCCACGAACTGCTGCAGGGTCTGACAGAGCAGACCGACCGCTGGCTTGCGCCGCTGAGCCTCCAACCGGGCATGGTCGTGTGTGACAACGGCCGTAACCTGGTGGCGGCTCTGCAGCTCGGCAGCCTCACGCACGTGCCATGCCTGGCCCACGTCTTTAATTTGGTGGTTCAGCGCTTTCTGAAAAGCTACCCACGCTTGTCAGACCTGCTCGGAAAGGTGCGCCGGCTCAGCGCACATTTCCGCAAGCTGCCACCCTGCGCACCCTGCAACATCGGTTTAATCTGCCAGTGCACCGACTGCTGTGCGACGTGCCCACACGGTGGAACTCTACGCTCCACATGTTGGCCAGGCTCTATGAGCAGCGTAGAGCTATAGTGGAATACCAACTCCAACATGGGCGGCGTAGTGGGAGTCAGCCTCCTCAATTCTTTACAGAAAAGTGGGCCTGATTGGCAGCCATCTGCCAGGTCCTTGGAAACTACCCAGATGGTAAGTGGGGATGCTGCAATCATTAGCGTCACCATTCCTCTGCTATGCCTCTTGAGAAGTTCCCTGCAAAGCATAAAGGCAGACGCTTTGCGCTTGGAAACGGAGGCGGGGGAAGACAGTATGTCGCTGGATAGTCAGAGCACCCTCATGTCTATATCTCAGCGCGTTGAGGAGGAGGGGGAGGAGCATGAGGAGGAGGGGGAAGAGACAGCTTGGCCCACTGCTGAGGGTACCCATGCTGCTTGCCTGTCATCCTTTCAGCGTGTATGGCCGGAGGAGGAGGATCCTGAAAGTGATCTTCCTAGTGAGGTACAGCCATGTGTTGCGTACAGCGCTGAGCCAATCAGAGGCAGGTCTGACTCACACCCCCTTCACACCCACTGCAGGCCGGCCGCGCGGAACTCCGGCTGCCGGGAGCAGGTGTGTATATATATATTTTTTATTTTAACACTTTTCTGGATGAATTGCAGGGAAGGGCTTATATATTTAAGCCCTTCCCGACAATTCATCTCGCGCACGCCGGCAGCCCATTGCTACAATGGAGCCGGCTGTATTGCCGACTCCATTGAATTCAATGGGCAAACATCGTTCTTCTCTGCCACAGCTGTTACAGCTGTGGCAGAGTAGAATGATTTGTCTTCTATATGTTCTCAATGGGGTCGGCGCTGCTGCTGCCGGCCCCATTGAGCGCATATAGAGAAGAGAACAGGAATCGCAGATCGCAGATAGGTGCGATCTGCGATTTCTGTTCTATAATTTATCGGACGAGCACATAAAAGGTGCTCATGTGTCCGATACCATTGCAAAGCAATGGTTTAAAAAAATCGCCGGACGCATGCGCATGCGCAAATTGCGCGAAAAAACGCCCGTCTGACTAAGGCCTAAAGCGTTGAAACTTTCACCTGAACCAATTTTTATTTTAACTGGGCTGCCTCCAGGCCTAGTTACCAATTAAGCCACATTAACCAAAGCGATTAATGGGTTTCACCTGCCCTCTTGGTTGGGCATGGGCAATTTTTCTGACGTACATTAGTACTGTTGGTACACCAATTTTTTGGAGCTCTCGCCTACAGTGTAATCCTATTAATTTTTTGCCCACCTGCATTAAAGCTGACGTTACATCAGCTGTGATTGGCAATGCAATGGGATATATTTATGTACCGCCGGTGGCTTCCTGGCACCCACGCATGCTGTGGGTCCACAGGGAGTTGTAACTGCATGTGTCCACTTCTAAAGAACCCCAGTCTGACTGGGGCATGCAGTGGGGGCCGAAGCCCACCTGCATTTAATCGGACATTACCTCAGCTGTGATGGGCACTGCAATGGGATACATTTATGTACAGCCGGTGGGTTCCAGGGAGCCACCCATGCTGTGGGTGCACACGGAATTCCCATTGCGGAGTTGTACCTGCCTGTGACTATTTATAAAAAACCGCAGTCTGACTGGGGCATGCAGACACCTTGACAGAATGAATAGTGTGTGGCACATAGGTTCCCCATTGCTGTGCCCACGTGTGCAGCTCCTGATGGCGGTGGCACAGGATTATATTTCTCATTGCTTCTGTACAGCATTGTGGGCTATCGCCCCGCCCCTTTTAAAGAGGGTCGCTGCCTAGCCGTGCCAACCCTCTGCAGTGTGTGCCTGCGGTTCCTCCTCATGGCAGATGCACTTATAAATAGACATGAGGGTGGTGTGGCATGAGTGCAGCTGAAGGCTGCGCAGGGACACTTTGGTGTGCGCTGTAGACACTGGGTCGTGCGGGGGGGGGGGGGAGGGGTTGGGCAGCATGTAACCCAGGAGAAGTGGCAGCGGAGTGTCATGCAGGCACTGATTGTGCTTTGTTGGAGGTAGTGTGGTGCTTAGCTAAGGTATGCATTGCTAATGAGGGCTTTTCAGAAGTAAAAGTTGTTGGGAGGGGGGTGGGCCCACTCTTGCCGCTATTGTGGCTTAATAGTGGGACCTGGGAACTTGAGATGCAGCCCAACATGTAGCCCCTCGCCTGCCCTATCCGTTGCTGTGTCGTTCCCATCACTTTCTTGAATTGCCCAGATTTTCACAAATGAAAACCTTAGCGAGCATTGGCGATATACAAAAATGCTCGGGTCGCCCATTGACTTCAATGGGGTTCGTTACTCGAAACGAACCCTCGAGCATCGCGATAATTTCGTCCCGAGTAATGAGCACCCGAGCATTTTGGTGCTCGCTCATCTCTAATTATGATTTAAGGCTGTACAGCTCTGATGTTGGAAGATGTCCATCGGGGTTCTCTTACTGTATATTGCCAGCCTCTCTGCTGTTGGAGCCTATCCAATGTGTTACCTCATGCAGTACTGGCTTTAGCCAGCATATAGCGCTGTTGTATAACGACAGAAAAAGAGTAAGCCCCCTAGGAAAACCAGGATACAAATTGGATTGGAAAGGGTTAAACCTGAAACTGTCTAGGTATACGGAGATGCCAAGATGACAAGACACGCATGTTGGCTCCGAGTTGCGTGCAAAGATAGGACCTGTCCTATCTTTGGTGCGTGCTTTCCATTGAAAGCACGCAGCTTGCACCTAGAATCGTGGGAACGGGCTACTCCAAGTAGCTGGAAGCAGCCCATTTACTCAATCTTTATAGCTTCTATAGCCGCGAACTTTTTGCGCTGCTAGCAGCGCGACATCTACGTTCGTCTGAAAGAACCCAGAAGTGCAGGAAGGGAGATACATTTATAGCTAAAATAGGATTTTTGTTTTCATCGGGGCATCAATGGGGTGAGAGAGTAAAGAAGCATGAAGGGGCAGACTATGACACCTACCTCTAAGACCTGCTCTAAGACAGGGAGAATGACTCCAGGGCAAGCCTACATGAACAAGAAAACTCTTGTAAGTTTGCCAGAAAGGGAAATGACATTGCTCCGAGCCAAACTTCTTTCTGGAATTTTTCCCAGAAGTTATGTTTCATTTTCTAAATTATTTTTCACATTGGATCTACTTGAATTTGTTTTTTAGTGAGAGTTATTCAGAATTTTCAATCACATTTAGTAATTCTACCCTGTAATGTATTACATCATTTGGAATTGACACCACAAACATATTTAACCTGTTTATGACTGTCCCATTTTAGGCCTTAATGACAAATTCATTTTCTAGTTTGTTTTTCATCTTCGTATTCCTAGAGCCTTAACTTTATTTTCCTGTTGACATAGCGGTATGAGGGCTTGTTTTTTGGTGGAATAAATTGTATTTTATAATGGTATCATTTTGGGGTACATATAATATATTGTATAACTCTTATTTTTAGGGTGGGTGTGATGGGATGAAAAAACACAGAAATTCCATTGTTTTTTGGGTTTCTATGGCATTTATACCACTGTGTGGTATAAATAACATAATAGCATTACTTTCAGCACAATTACAGTGATAACAAATTTAAAAGGTTTTTTAGATTTCCTAAAAACAATTTTTTTAGGGAAAAAAATTGCTTTTGTGTCTCTGCATTCCCAAAGCCATAACATATTTCTTTTTGTTTTGAGGGAACATTATGAGGGCTTGATTTTCGCTGCATAATCTGTAGTTCTGAGTGATAACATCTTTTGGAACATACCAATTTTTGATCATTTTTTATTCCATTTTTTTGGAAGCAAAATTAATAAAAAACTGCAATTCTAGCACTGTTCTTAGGCAGTTTCTTTATGCAGCATTCATCGTGCGATAGAAACTACATGTAGTTTTAATTCCTTAGATCACCATGATTGGCGCGATACCAAATTTATATGATTTTTGTTCTGTTTTACTACTCTTGCACAACACAGACACTTTTGTAAAAATGTACATTTTTCACACTGTTTACCCTGCATGTTCACTTGTTTGCTGTTCAGAATGCAATGCCAGTTGTCTAGTGTTTTTCTTTTCTTTTTCTTACGTGGTAAGTAGGGAAAGAAAAGGTGTTTTGTTTTTTAAACTTTTTTAATGTTTTTGTAATATTTTTATTAAACTTTGTTGGCTTGTATATTTTTGTCCCACTAATAGACTTCTTCACTTGGATTGTTCATAGAATACATGGCAATACTTAACCGTGGCAAGTGTATTCTACAAACCTACTTCCCCTACTTTTGGCAGGGCTTAATAGGCCACCACAGATAGCTGACCCAGAGGCCATTGTTAGGCCTCTAAGTACCATAGCTACCCATCAGCTTTCACAGGGTGCTAATGGGTGACATAGGGAGTCCCTTCCCACTGTCAGCCTGTTAGATGCCACAAAAACCTTGACTGCAACATTTAAGGGGTTTATGTGCAATTTTTTTTTCCCACGCCTATAATGCGGAAGAAAATTTGCTTGTCTTACTGAGCCCTGACGCTGACTCAAATACTGATGAAAATTCATATTAGAAAATATATGTACACATTAAATTTCACATGCAAACTGCAAATTTTAATGTTTTTTTTCATTGAATGTTGCTTGTACTCCCAACCAACATTTGCACAGAATGTAAAATGTCATATTAAAGTGGTTGCCAAGGTTCAAAAAAAGGCTGCTGTGAATTGGACACTTCCTTTCTTCAAATCCTTTTGGGAACGCAGTGTATAAAAATAGATACAACATATTACGCATACTGTATCTTATGGATGGATTATAATAGTCCAATCTCATTAAAGAAGTCCCCTTGTGTTGTTATATAGTTTCTGACACAAATAGCACGCAATTAAATGCTATATGAATTTTACAACCATTTATTATTGTTCCAATGCATCAAAAATTAAAAATAAGCAACTTTGCAAAATGTCTTGGATAAAAATATCTTACGATTTTGTGCATACTGCTTATATGCCGTCCTGTATATCTCCATGGTTACAAATGTCTAAGGTAGAAAAAGCTCTTTGTAGAGGCTTCGTACCATAGAAAGCTGCTGTAACAATATGCCATCACTTCATAATCGGATGTAGTTAAGCGCATCGATATCAACTCCCTGATATCAACTGTGCAGGGAGCTACAACACAGACCCGTATACTTGAATGGAGCAGTGCGGGAGTTCCTTACACGAAACATTAACCCTTTCTAATTCAATTCTGGATTCAGGGTTGCCTAAAAGGCTCTCTCTTTTTGCTGTTATACAACGGTGCCATCTGCTGGCTAAAGCCAGTGTGTGTGCACCAGAGAGGCTCCGACAGCAGAGTGGCTGGCAATAGACGGTAAGAATACCCTGTTGGACGTCTTCTGACATCAGAATGTAGGATTGGAAAGGGTTAAAGGAGTTTTCCAATATTAATTAGAATTTTTTTAAGCTGCCCATATTAAAACCTAATAAAAGGCACCTTCCTTCACTGGTTACAATCCTTTTGCCGCAACCTGGTTAGCAATATCCTCTTCAGCCATACATGTTGTGGATAAATGGTGATAAGTGGAGGAAGATTGTTGACTCTGCTTTTATGTAATAGCATGTTCATCATTACATATAGTTATAGGCTCTGCTGTTCAATAGGTCCTTTTTTGTGATCATTAACCTCTTTTGATTGAGGCCATTAATGGTCTGCAGCGCCGTCTAAGACCAAGTTCACATGACCAGGTCATATTCCGCATGTGGGAGGCCCGCAGTGGATTCCGGCTGTGAGCCCAGCCGGTGACCCTGCATAGCACAGTACAGATTACTTTTTTGTTCATATTTCCTGCACCGTCACCTAGCGTTGATGCAGGTACTTGCAGCCCATACGCAATGTAATTGCGTATGGGCTACAGGTATATCCGCGACCATAGAGCACAATGGGCTCTAAGGTCATGGATTCCGTGGTAAAATAGAGCATGCTACGATTTTCCTTCCGCTCATGGAATACGCAATTCGTAACCACAGGTGTGAGGGAAACTTCAAAAATGCATGTCTTTCAATGAATGCGTATTACCACGGATTGTCCGTACAGGCGGCGATTGCGGAATCCGCAATTCAAATCCGGTCGTGCGAGACTGGCCTTAGTTGGATCCTGTGTCAATGGGGTCCATCGGGCAATCTAAGCTGCAGTGTTCAATGTGACCATTTTGAGGTACATCTAATATATTGATTAGCTTGTAGACTTTTTCTTGTTGTCTGGCAGGGGTATCTCATGTCGTACATGTACATCATAGAGCGTTAAGAAGGTAAGTGTTTAGCACTAGCTATTTATTTGCTATAGTTATAGAAGTTAATTACTAGTTTCTTTGGTAAAGGGGTTGTTATGACAAGACAATCTATTTTTCAAATGCAGCCAAACATTCGGTTCCATCCGCCATGTCCAGGCGATAAAGTCCTACAGTAACTCTACAGACACCTCTCTGGGCAAAACACCTCCAAATGAATGGCATAGCTGTATTTGTCCACCGTGGTGCTGCAGCCACAGCTCCCACTGAAGTGAATGGTTGGACTCCTGTAAATACCGTAGGTCATCAGTTTTTAAGATCTCGAAAAGTTTCTAGTTGGTCCTTTAATTCTAAAACTGTTCAATTTGCAAGTAGAGAAAGGATGTTCTTATTACAGCTGACTAATCAGGAGGAAAGTATAAGTGTAATTTACACTGATCCAATTTAGATTACAGTACTATGTTCTTATGATAACTTCATTTTAAGGATGGTACCCATACTCAAAGAGAGCAGTACTCATTCATTTATTCCATATGTGAATTCAATGCTTAGAGGGGTCTCTGTATATTAAGACCAAACATTTCTTTTTTCGTAGAACACTTAGGCCCAATGTCCATGGCCGGAAAGCATTGGGCTTCCACACTTCATTTAATACCTGCGGATCTGTTTTGATTTGATTTGCGGATGCCACGTGTGGATAATAAATCGCAGCATGCTCCATTTTACCGCAGATCAGGCACAGATGCGCTCCATTCATCTCTATGGGAGCTTACGATCCGCAGTGCATCCACAAATACATTTGCAGGTTAAATTCAATTAGAAAGGTGGGGGAAAGGCTGGGAGGTGAGTTTGTGGATTTTTTACGCACGGATGATCCGCACTGCATCTGCGCGGGAAAAAAATGCAATCCACGATCTCCCGCAAGCAATAGAAAAATCAATTTAATGATGACTCGAAGTGCATCCGCTATGGAAATCTGCATGAAAAATCCACACACACCGTGGGCTTAAGGCCTTACTATTGCGTGAATATGTTGATAAAAGACTAAGGCCGCCTGCTGACGAGCGGGTCGGATCTGGCGGCGAGAATTCTCGCCGCGGGACCCGACCCGAGCGCCTGCAGAAACGAGCGTGTACTCACCCGCGCACGGCGGCCCCAGCTCTTTCATGTGCCGGCTGCCGGGCAGCCGGCGCATGCGCAGACCAGAGCCGGCGGCCGGGTGAGTGACGTTTCTGTGCGAGGCTCTGCGAGCCCCGCACAAAAATAGGACATGCCGCATAGGAGTGCGTATTGTAATGCACTCCTATGCAGGCTTTCAGTGGCGGAAATCCCGCCGCGGGATTTCCGCCCGTGTGCAGGCGGCCTACGGCTGAATGCACACAGCCAAGTTGGATTCCAACTTCGAGATCTCGCAGCGGAATCAGACCCTGTGCCCTGGCAGTGACCCCTGTGTACCTGCCAGTTGTCTTCTCCGTGCTGCAGGATGTGCTGGCCGCCGCGCCGCCGCACATGCGCAGTGCTGAGAATGACGCACCTCAATACAGAGAAGAACAGGTCAGGAAGTATTTGCATAACATACAAAAAAGGGAATCCACATTTAAATGAGTCAATAACCGTCAGTATATACAAGAAAATGAAAAAGAGAAGTGTCCTACTGGCACAATAAGTGAGTTATTAACTAGAAGGAGGCTTCCAGAAACTGACTTTTCTAAATAAAAACAACCAGTCAGGGTAAAGGTTTTTTTTTTGCTGTGGGAAATTACATTGATAAAATACCCTTAAAGGGAAACTGTCACTGGCTACGAGCTCCGTAAATTAAGTTATGGTGCTCAAAGGGCTGGATTGCAGGGGAGTATTTTTTATACTTACCTGCCTCATGCTGCCCGCACTGTCAGACCCAAAAGTCTGCATACAGACCCTGTCATTCGACTGAGGGCTTAAACACATGGATGCATGCGCAAATACGCTCGCCACTACGGAGCAGATTTGCGCATGAACCAGTGATTTTGTTTTACTATTCAAACTCTGTGCAAGTCTAGAAGAAAAAAAAACAGGAAGATAGGTCATGCCCTATCCTTTCTCGTACGTAGTAATATCTCACGAGAAACCCACCAGTCAAAACAATATCATTGAAATCAATGGTTTTCTTTCGTCACTTTTTGCGGCCTTGATTTTTAACAGCCGCAAAAAGCTGCAAAATCATGGCCATGTGAAGAAGCCCTGAAGGATGTGTGCGCACATTCCCATTAATCTCTGCATTCTAAATGCACGGTCCGCGCACAAACTTTCAGGGAGTTTCTTTAGACATGGAGAGGCAGGTAAGTATAACAAGTACCTCCCTGCACCCCTAAGAACCTGCCATATGAGTATCATAACTTAGTTTTTGGTGCTCATAACCAGTGACAGCTTCCCTTTAGGGCTTCTTCAGATAGCAGTGTTTTTCCAGGTTTTTGCACTGTTTTCAATGGATTCGTTTTGACTAGCAGGATTCTAGCGAGATATCTCTAGAAAAGATAGAGCTTGTCCTATCTTTCTCATTAATAGTATTTTTATGTGCGAGAAAAAATAGCGCAGGGCTATCTTCCTGCTTTTTTTTTTTTAATCTTGCGTGCAATAGCGCAAGTTTGAATAGTCAAAAAAAAACTGGTTCATACACAATTATGTTCCATAGTGACGAGCGTATTTATGCATGTGCCCATGTGTTTAAGCCCTTTAAGGGGTTTTGTCATTACAAAAAATAAATTCTATTCCTCCCCAGGCAGACTTCTTACCACATTTTCTCCTCACTGATCTTAACCAGTCCCCTGGGTCAGCTCACCGCAAGCCATCTGGATCCTTTTCTCCTTGTTATGAAGCCTGCATTCTTCACATTCTCCTTCCTGCAGGTCAGAGAAGGTCACGTCCCTGTGATGTAGTGTTCACCGACTTGGAAGGAATGCCGATCTATTGCAGAGACAGCACACATAAGCAGTCTCCGCAATAGCTCGCACTTCCTGCTAGACTGTGATTTAGTGACATAGCGTACATTTCCGGGCAGAAAGGAGCAGCCAAAATTCGCCGGAATTCTTTGACCAGAAAACCTGCCTGCTATAACTAAGGGCGCATCTGGACAGTGATTGTTTTCATGAGACAACCTTTTAAGGAACAGTCCCAAATGTTACTGATTTTTTCAAATGTACAAGATGAACCTATATATCTTATTTATATATTATAGAATCATTTATATATACTATAGTATATATAATATAAATAGTACATGTGTAATATGAAAGTGCCTGCATGTACAGTTATGTTATCAATGGATTTTAGCACTCTTCTAGTTGTCTAGCTTAACACAGGAGCATTTGCACAGAATACGCAGAGAATAAAACCGTTTGCTTTCAATGAGTTTGTTCAAATTTGCATATTTTTCCTGCACGTGTTAGTGGCACAAAAAAAATACAGCATGCTCTACTTTTCTGTGTATTTGGGCACCATAAATGTCAATAGGGATGCGTAAATGTGTGCGCAATACACAAGTATATGTGTGAAACATTGAGTAAATCGACTGGAAAAAGAACATACCTGCAACGAAATAGTCATTTCAATCAGTCCTTGTCTGCCGTGTGAAAATGAACATGCCTTGCAGGCGCAATAAGTACAGTAAAATACGCTGACGTATATACATGGCAGCCTGGCCATCTGAATGGGCGAGAAAACGGGAGATTTAGCCGCGACTTCATCGTGGCTTTCTCTCATTCGTATGATTTTCGGCCGCGATGTGGGTGGCCCATAATCACAACGCCTGTGTGAAAGAGCCCTAACGCTGAAGTGCCGTGAAATGAATGGCTCTATCATCGTGGAAATTGTTTTAAAAAGTTTAATTTCATAAAATTTGTGAAAAGTGATTAAAATCCAATTTTTCTGCCCTTGGGCATGTTCAAGACCTTTTCCCCCTGATCCCTGGACTTTGACCCACTTCCTTCTAACATTCCTCCTAGAAACTTCCCAATACTGTGCTGCAATGTTGTACATCATTTTACAACTATCAGCAATATATAACTCACAAATGTTTGGAAGCTTTCAACATGTCTGGGCTCCTGCTTGACTTTGACCTGAAGGTTTTAAATTATTTTGTGTAAGACATGTTTATGCATTGTTAGGGCAAAACGTGACAAAACGAAACCATTCATTTCAATGGTTTAGTTTTGACTAGTGTGTTTCTCAGGTGATCTTACTACGCGCAAGAAAAGACAGGCCTTGCCCGATTTTTCTTGCACATAGTTTTTCTACATACAAGAAGAGATAAGACACAACTTGACTTTTTGCTTTTTTTTTTACTTGTGCTTAAATTTACGCCTTGTTCAAATGAGCGTTCACATTTACACATGCATAGGTGTGCACAAATACGCATCCACGCATGTGCCAAAACATGCTTGAACGAAGCTCCGTGCAGCATTGCTCTCACTGGGGCCTCCACTGCTGCCAGCGGCCCCATTGAAAGCAATGGCCTGCCGGCAACCCCTACAGTGATTTTCGGTGAAGGACTTTAAATATAAGCCCTTCCATGAAAATCATCCCTAGCTGTAGTAAAAAATAAAAAAAATATATACTCACCTCTCCGCCGTTGCCGGGGCTCAGGCGCGTCTAGCCGCATTTCCTATGGGAACGTTCATGTGAAGGAATTTTAGCCGCGCAAAAAACATCTGAACATTCCTATAGGAAACCATTGGTTCTTATAGCCGCAAGTTTTTACGCGAGTGATTTCTGCGCGCGTAGGAACCCATGTGAAAGAGGCCTTACATGAGCCTTTACTATGGAAACGTTCAGATGAAAGAATTTTAGCCGCGCAAAAAAAAAAATTGCACCTAAAATGTTATGTAATGAAGAGGAATGGTGAGCCATGGTCAGCGCTGAGCCAATCAGGGGGCAGGTCTGACTCACACCCCCTTCACACCCACTGCAGGCCGGCCGTGCGGAACTCCGGCTGCCGGGAGCAGGTGAGTATGTATATTTTTTTTATTTTAACACTTTTCTGGATGAATTTCAGGGAAGGGCTTATATATTTAAGCCCTTCCCGACAATTCATCCCGCGCACGCCGGCAGCGCATTGCTTTCAATGAAGTCGGCTGTATTGCCGGCTCCATTGAATTCAATGGGCAAACATCGTTCTTCTCTGCCACAGCTGTTACAGCTGTGGCAGAGAAGAATGATTTGTCTACTATATGTTCTCAATGGGGTCGGCGCTGCTGCCGCCGGCCCCGTTGAGCGCATATAGAGAAGAGAACAGGAATCGCAGATCGCAGATAGGTGCGATCTGCGATTTCTGTTCTATAATTTATCGGACGAGCGCATAAAAAGCGCTCATGTGTCCGATACCATTGCAAAGCAATGGTTTTAAAAAATCGCCGGACGCATGCGCATGCGCAATTCGCGCGAAAAAACGCCCGTCTGACTAAGGCCTAAAAGGGACATCTTATCTTTATTCTACGCATCAATGCAACTAAAACGATACACAATGTATATTTTTTTAATGAACTTCTGCTTAAAATTAAAAAAAGAAAAAAACACCTGACACCTGAATGGCAACCCCATGGTCCTATTGTGGCAGGGCTATTTGCGTAATTTTTTACATCTTGATTGATCAGGATACTTATATACCGCTGTCAAGACTAACAGCGGCATTTAAAGGCTTATGTGCTTATTCACACGGGCGTATATCGGCCAGGTTTTCACGCCCGACCAATATACGATACCCCTTGGCTTACAATGCATCAGTGCACAGGGGAGTATTTCCGTGGCGTAAAAGCGCCGCTGGCAGCTGCATAGATTCCTATGGGAGCTGCCGGAGAAGGGAGGTAGAAGGGAGTTTAGCAGTGGGATTGCTAAACTCCCTCCCCCTTCTCTTCTCCTCTCTGCCTCTTGCCACTGTTTGCAATGGGAAGGGGCGGGACACTCCACCCTCTCCCATTGCTGGCTGCGGACAAGGAGCAGGGAGGGGTGGGAGCTTAGCTCTGCCCCTGTCCCACCCCCTCTCATTGCAAACGGTCAGAGGGGAGGAGAGAGGAGGGGAGCTGGCGAGGGGAGGAAAGGCGGAATGTTTCCCCAGGCCCCACGGCATGGCAGCCCCAGCATATATGCGCTGGGCCTTTTGCCATTCAGGCTTTTTTATGGCGGCGGCGTCTGCACGAAAGACACCTACGGCCATGTAGATGGGCCCTAACAGCTACAATCTGAATTAACTCCAATTGTGGCTGTTGCAGATATGTGTTTGTTGTCAAAAACAGCTGATACCTGTTGTATATGGAACGGACGCCATACACAGCATATACTGTGGACGTCTATACACATCCTAACTGAACAGGGCATTTGCAGTCAGGATATTTATAGCTGTATGGCTATCTGAAAAGGGGTAAAGTCTTGGCTTTGGAAATAAGTAATTAGGAAGGTATAATTTATTTTCATATTAGATTACTTCATTCATTTTTGTATTCTGTATTTACATATTGAAGGTTTTGCAGTACCATCTTGTTGCAGCTTGTCAGCTGTAATCAGGAAGTGGAGCAGAGGTGGCGTCTCTATGTCGGCCTGGTTCAGGTGACCACGCCTTGAGTGCTGAGATGTGCCTCTTCATGTCACTGTAGAATGTCCCTTACAAGTTTGCTGTTGGCTATCCCTTAAGGTTTCCTGTCACTGCTGAAGGTATCTTTGGGGTCATCTTTGGGAATTCCTTAATGTACTCTGCAATAGCATCTGTGGTGTGTGGACTGATTGACCAACAGGGAAGTGTTTTCCCTAGCCTGTAAATCAGTCATATTGAATGTGTATTTATTCTAGACCCTCCCCTCTAAGGGCTCAGTCAGATGAGCCTTTTTGTTTTTGCACACCGATGTGCGCCAAAAAATGCGCTCCACACATGTTAAAAATGTGCGTGACTGAATTCAATGAATGGCTAAGTGCTGCCTCTGATTGGCTGAGCACTCAACCAATCATACACAGCCCTTTCAGGAGGCGGGGATTTTTAAATCCCTGGCAGGAGAAGAAGCTTCAGAAGAGTGTTGGGGAAGCCAGTGACAAGACGCACCAGAGCTGCACAGCAGTGGAGAGGTGATGTATATATATTTTTTATTTTTTACAGCAGCTATGGATGATTTTCAGGGAAGGGCTTATATTTCAAGCCCTTCCCCAAAAATCACTTCGGGGGTTGCCTGCATCCCATTCCTTTCAATAGGGCCGCCGGCAGTAGCGCCAGCCCTATTGAAAGCAATTGGATGGCATTGCGGTCCTTTGCCACAGCTGTCACAGTGTTCAGTGATGAGGGGACTCTCAACGGGGAATCTTTACGCACAGCATGGTCCTTCCCGGCGCACGGATGTCCTATCTTTTGCTGGTGCGAGTATTTTGTGCCTGTAAAAGATGGACATGTGAACACAGCATAGGAAAGCAATGGTTCTATCAGTATGCGCAAAATAACGCTCGTCTGACTTCGCCCTAAGAGTGCTGCTTATTTACCGGACTTTCTGGTGTGGGAATGCATGCTATTCTATCTATTTTATCTGTCCTATGGGTGTTGTCGGACGCCTGTACCCTCTGCCCGATGGATGTTGTTGAACATCTAAACCCAGTCTAGTCTGAATTATGTCCTGACAGTTGTCATCTGCTGATAAGTTTTTGTGGTTATACTTTTACTGTGAAGACTATTCATTGCCTGTAATGTATACACATAGACAGTGTTTTCATCTCCTATGTATTCTCTCCTATCTGCCATTTAGGCATTTAGGGACAGACTAGGTCACCTTGGGTCAAGATGTGGGGCTGCCCCTATAAGGGTGATCCCCCTGCTTTTAGGCCCTATTTGATATTTGACCTGTTTTATGAACTCCGTGTTGGTACCAAATATAGATTTATCTATTTATTTTGGTGTTGCTTGATTTTGTAGTGATATATATATTCCTATCTCTTTTGGAGACTAAAATACTACATTTGTGTAGGAAGTTATCCGCACATCCTGTACGAAAGTGAGTTATCGGAGCTTTGTCCTGCATAGCGTAATATACATATGCAGAACAGCCTATGACATCGGAGCTCTGTCCTGCATAGCGTAATATACGTATGCAGAACAGCTTATGACTTTGGAGCACTGTCCTGAATAGTGTAATAAACATACGCAGAACAGCCTCCAAAATAATAATGTAACATACATATACAGAACAGTCTCCAACATTAGAGAGCTGTCCTGCATAGTGATAGAAACATATGCTATATACATTGTATGCCGTTATAGGATGATTTTGTATGGCACTGTATTACAGAGATAGATAGATAATCATTAAACAGATTAGAAAGGAATTGAGTCTTATATAAATGCATGTAATAACAATATACATATATTTACAGGATTGTTACAAATGATCTTCCCAATGTGAAACACTCATACCTCATGCTGAATTTTCAAAACACTGCTAATAAAATCATCCTGACAGCTCATTTTTATGTGTTTCTGTTGAGTAACTCCAAGGAATCCACAACTACCCAAAATAAATAAGAACTGGGGAGGGGGCGGGTGGCAGGGAAACTGGATTGGAAAGGGTTAAAACTTGGCAGTGTCCTTTTTTAGAAATCCCCTAGCTGTTCCTTGATTGTATGTAGTTCCCACTTTCACTTTCACTCAGCAGTAATCCTTGGGTGGGACTTACTGTATAATACGGAACAGAGAACATATAACAAGCACTTGTCTGCTGTCTATCCCAGTCTTTGCAGTTAGCACTGTCATTGGGTCGCCTTATGAGCTCTTTTTGGGGTCATCATCGTCTTAATCTTCATGCGATGAGGTGTCTCTGTTATCATCACTGAGATCCTACATTCTACATTCGCTGCAGATGCTCCTGGGACCATCCAGTTGGTATTGTCACCTTTTGCAATTCTGTGGCCTTCCAATGTATCCTTGGATTCTCTGGTTGATTCTCTGTAGCCTCTGCTGCCAGGTGAGACATGACTGATACTACCTTCCCGTAATCATTGCTTGTATCATCATTAATATTACAAACTAGCAAGCCCATCGCCGCTCTGCCCTGTATCTCTAGTATGCCCGTGTGTTTTGTGCTACATCAATCTTCTCGTTGTTTCCCCAAGGAGTTAATATGCGTTTGTTCCTCATTTGTGACACTGGTAATTTCCAGGCACCTGCTGTTTGCCTCCCTGGGGAGTTTAACTACAGACGTGAAGTGCTGTGTACTATCTAAATGTGTGTGCACTTTAGCATCCCACTGGTAGGCTAATTTCATGCCATGATCGACTAATCTGTTCAATGTTAACAATGAATATATCTTGGAAAGTTGTACACCGTGGCAGTACTGCTGTTTATGAAATAGCCCACAGAGAATTTTGTTTAATGAACCCACTGTTGAGAGAAAATTAATTTAATCAGAAAATGCCTGGAAGCAAGTTAACACTGAAGTTAAAGTCGATTTTCTATTGTTCCTCATATTCAGCAAAAAGTCAGACCGAGGGGTAGATCTGCCGATGGAGTTTCAATATAAAGCAGCTTAAAATACTGTCATGGCATATCTGTGGTTAGGATGTATATGTTGCAGAACACCTTTTGCAATCAGAAATTAGAGATGGGATGATGTCACCATGTCAGCTCTGACACACATGAATGCACCTTCGGTGCTCGCACCAATGAAAGCCTGTTTCCGGTCACTGCAGAAGTTCCCTTTGAAGAGTTGTCTGTTGGGAATCTGTCAGTGTTTTAAGTTTCCTTCTTCTCTTCCTTGGAACAATATTTCCTATGGTGTATGGGCTAGTTGGCTTACATGGAGGTGTTTCTGCTAGCCGGGCAATTAGCCATAATGGAAGTGCATTCATTTGGGGCCCGCCTCTACATGGGTGCTGGTTATTTTTCTGCCTGAGGTGTTTGGTGTGGCTTTGGGACTTATTCACCTGTGCGTAGCTCTGTTAGCATTTCCACCTGCTATATATCCTTCCCTATCTTCCAGCTAGGGACAACAGGCTAGGTCCTCTTGATCCGAGACATGGGGCCGTCCCTATCAGGACGAATACACTGCTTTTAGGCAAGGTCCATCAAGTTGTACTTGGTTAAGGAGAGCGTTCCCTCTCCTGCATTTTGTGTTTCCCTTGTTCCAGTGATGTAGATGTTGGTCCATTGCTGACACTATTACGTCTTAGGCCTCATGTCCACAGGAGGGTTGGATTCCCTATGCGGATTTCCGCAGTGGTAGACCTGCTGAAACCATTTGCGGGAGATCACGGATGTACTTGCTTTTCTGCGCAGATGTACACGGATGCACTGTGGATGGTATATTGTCAAGATACACAATGAATTACTGATTCATCAAGGTCTGACAATTGGGACTTCACCAGTCGTTAAAATAAAGGACCCTTTGACATTTTCTCATCACAGCACCTGGAAAGAAACTCGGCCTCAGTATCTGCACAGAGCCTGGATGGGAGGGGAACTGTGCGACTACATATAAGCCACACTTTTAGGGGTTTCATTTTTATGGCATTTACAGTGCGGTAAAAATTGCATGTTCACTGTATTCTGTGGGTCGATATGATTCTGGCAATACCAAATTTATACAGTTTTTTTTAAATTTTACTACTTTAAAAAGGCAACCCCCCTTTTTTTAAAGAAAAAAATTGCTTTCCACCTCGATTTTATAACACCCATAAGTTCTTTATTCTTCTGTTTATTGGCTTGTGTGTAGACTTGTTTTATGTGGGATGAGCTGTAGTTTTAATTAGTACAATTTTTGTGTACCTACAACTTTTTAATCACATTTTATTCACATTTTTTTTACGAGATTAGGGAGCCCCAAGAAACACAATTCTAATGTGTTAGAAATAATGTGATATTTTAATAGTTGAGACTTTTACAAATAAGGTGATATTTATATTTTCTAATTTGTTTTTATATGAAAATAGGAAAATTTGTTTTTATTAACTTTTACCATTTAAGCATCGCTAGCGATATTCCGTCGTGGCCGTGGACAGGCGGCCTTAGTTTAAATTTTCATCATGAAGCTACATAGCACACAAAGGATACAATATTGCAACTTCTCAGCTGTGAAAAATATAAAGTCTGTACAGATTAGCTGATGAAAATGTTTCCATCCACTGGAAGCAAGCAGAGATCTTAACCATTGTAAAGAATTGAAGCATACAGTTGGAAATAGAGAAAAAAAAACTCTCAATGCTATTTTTTAAAATTTGATTAGCCCTGCAGCATGAGATAGGAAACAACATGGCTAGATTTTGTCAAGCTGATCTTCTTATCTGCTGTCAGCAAAGTGTCAGTTCAGTAGAGCAGCCCACCATTTACATTGAGCAGTCTGCAGTTTTACAGCATACCTATCATTTCATATGACTTTGCAGATTAAGCTGTCATGTAGAGATGAGCGAGCACCAAAATGCTCAGGTGCTCGTTACTCGGGACGAAATTATCGCGATGCTCGAGGGTTCGTGTCGAGTAACGAACCCCATTGAAGTCAATGGGCGACTCGAGCATTTTTGTATATCGCCGATACTTGCTAAGGTTTCCATTTGTGAAAATCTGGGCAATTCAAGAAAGTGATGGGAACGACACAGCAACGGATAGGGCAGGCGAGGGGCTACATGTTGGGCTGCATCTCAAGTTCCCAGGTCCCACTATTAAGCCACAATAGCGGCAAGAGTGCCCCCCCCCGACAATTTTTACTTCTGAAAAGCCCTCATTAGCAATGCATACCTTAGCTAAGCACCACACTACCTCCAACAAAGCACAATCACTGCCTGCATGACACTCCGCTGCCACTTCTCCTGGGTTACATGCTGCCCAACACCCCCCCCCCCGCACGACCCAGTGTCCACAGCGCACAACAAAGTGTCTCTGCGCAGCCTTCAGCTGCCCTCATGCCACACCACCCTCATGTCTATTTATAAGTGCGTCTGCCATGAGGAGGAACCGCAGGCACACACTGCAGAGGGTTGGCATGGCTAGACAGCGACCCTCTTTAAAAAGGGCGGGGCGATAGCCCACAATGCTGTACAGAAGCAATGAGAAATATAATCCTGTGCCACCGCCATCAGGAGCTGTACACGTGGGCATAGCAATGGGGAACCTATGTGCCACACACTATTCATTCTGTCAAGGTGTCTGCATGCCCCAGTCAGACCGCGGTTTTTTATAAATAGTCACAGGCAGGTACAACTCCGCAATGGGAATTCCGTGTGCACCCACAGCATGGGTGGCTCCCTGGAACCCACCGGCTGTACATAAATGTATCCCATTGCAGTGCCCATCACAGCTGAGGTAACGTCCGATTAAATGCAGGTGGGCTTCGGCCCACACTGCATGCCCCAGTCAGACTGGGGTTCTTTAGAAGTGGACACATGCAGTTACAACTCCCTGTGGACCCACAGCATGGGTGGGTGCCAGGAAGCCACCGGTGGTACATAAATATATCCCATTGCATTGCCCATCACAGCTGATGTAACGTCAGCTTTAATGCAGGTGGGCAAAAAATTAATTGGATTACACTGTAGGCGAGGGCCCCAAAAAATTGGTGTACCAACAGTACTAATGTACCTCAGAAAAATTGCCCATGCCCAACCAAGAGGGCAGGTGAAACCCATTAATCGCTTTGGTTAATGTGGCTTAATTTGTAACTAGGCCTGGAGGCAGCCCAGTTAAAATAAAAATTGGTTCAGGTGAAAGTTTCAACGCTTTAATGAGCATTGAAACGTATAAAAATTGTTTACAAAAACAGTTTACACTGTCGGTTGACAGGCGGGTACGCTTATCCGTGATGATTCCCCCAGCCGCACTAAACACCCTCTCTGACAAGACGCTAGCCACAGGACAAGCAAGCACCTCCAGGGCATACAGCGCGAGTTCAGGCCACGTGTCCAGCTTCGACACCCAGTAGTTGTAGGGGGCAGAGGCGTCACGGAGGACGGTCGTGCGATCGGCTACGTACTCCCTCACCATCCTTTTACAGTGCTCCCGCCGACTCAGCCTTGACTGGGGAGCGGTGACACAGTCTTGCTGGGGAGCCAGAAAGCTGTCAAAGGCCTTAGAGAGTGTTCCCCTGCCTGTGCTGTACATGCTGCCTGATCTCTGCGCCTCCCCTGCTACCTGGCCCTCGGAACTGCGCCTTCGGCCACTAGCGCTGTCGGATGGGAATTTTACCATCAGCTTGTCCACCAGGGTCCTGTGGTATAGCATCACTCTCGAACCCCTTTCCTCTTCGGGTATGAGAGTGGAAAGGTTCTCCTTGTACCGTGGGTCGAGCAGTGTGTACACCCAGTAATCCGTAGTGGCCAGAATGCGTGTAACGCGAGGGTCACGAGAAAGGCATCCTAACATGAAGTCAGCCATGTGTGCCAGGGTACCTGTACGCAACACATGGCTGTCTGCACTAGGAAGATCACTTTCAAGATCCTCCTCCTCCTCAGGCCATACACGCTGAAAGGATGACAGGCAAGCAGCATGGGTACCCTCAGCATTGGGCCAAGCTGTCTCTTCACCCTCATCCTCATCCTCCTCATGCTCCTCCTCCTCAACGCGCTGAGATATAGACAGGAGGGTGCTCTGACTATCCAGCGACATACTGTCTTCCCCCGCCTCTGTTTCCGAGCGCAAAGCGTCTGCCTTTATGCTTTGCAGGGAACTTCTCAAGAGGCATAGCAAAGGAATGGTGACGCTAATGATTGCAGCATCGCCGCTCACCATCTGGGTAGACTCCTCAAAGTTTCCAAGGACCTGGCAGATGTCTGCCAACCAGGCCCACTCTTCTGTAAAGAATTAAGGAGGCTGACTCCCACTGCGCCGCCCATGTTGGAGTTGGTATTCCACTATAGCTCTACGCTGCTCATAGAGCCTGGCCAACATGTGGAGCGTAGAGTTCCACCGTGTGGGCATGTCGCACAGCAGTCGGTGCACTGGCAGATGAAACCGATGTTGCAGGGTGCGCAGGGTGGCAGCGTCCGTGTGGGACTTGCGGAAATGTGCGCAGAGCCGGCGCACCTTTCTGAGCAGGTCTGACAAGCGTGGGTAGCTTTTCAGAAAGTGCTGAACCACCAAATTAAAGACGTGGGCCAGGCATGGCACGTGCGTGAGGCTGCAGAGCCGCCACCAGGTTACGGCCGTTGTCACACACGACCATGCCCGGTTGGAGGCTCAGCGGCGCAAGCCAGCGGTCGGTCTGCTCTGTCAGACCCTGCAGCAGTTCGTGGGCCGTGTGCCTCTTCTCTCCTAAGCTGAGTAGTTTCAGCACGGCCTGCTGACGCTTGCCCACCGCTGTGCTGCCACGCCGCGCGACACCGACTGCTGGCGACGTGCTGCTGCTGACACATCTTGATTGCGAGACAGAGGTTGCGTAGGAGGAGGGTGGTTTAGTGGAGGAAGCATACACCGCCGCAGATACCACCACCGCGCTGGGGCCCGTAATTCTGGGGGTGGGTAGGACGTGAGCGGTCCCAGGCTCTGACTCTGTCCCAGCCTCCACTCAATTCGCCCAATGTGCCGTCAGGGAGATATAGTGGCCCTGCCCGCCTGTGCTTGTCCACGTGTCCGTTGTTAAGTGGACCTTGGCAGTAACCGCGTTGGTGAGGGCGCAAACAATGTTGCGGGAGACGTGGTCGTGCAGGGCTGGGACGGCACATCGGGAAAAGTAGTGGCGACTGGGAACTGAGTAGTGCGGGGCCGCCGCCGCCATCATACCTTTGAAAGCCTCTGTTTCCACAACCCTATACGGCAGCATCTCCAGGCTTATAAATTTGGCTATGTGCACGTTTAACGCTTGAGCGTGCGGGTGCGTGGCGGCGTACTTGCGCTTGCGCTCCAACACTTGCGCTAGCGACGGCTGGACGGTGCGCTGAGAGACATTGGTGGATGGGGCCGAGCACAGCGGAGGTGAGGGTGTGGGTGCAGGCCAGGAGACGGTAGTGCCTGTGTCCTGAGAGGGGGGTTGGATCTCAGTGGCAGGTTGGGGCACGCATATTAACACATTCTGCCGCAGTTCTCCAGCGCGGCCGATTCACCCAATCAGCTGGCTGGAATCGGCACATGTGACTACACAGCGTGCACGCGGATTGCCTGCAGCAGCCGTGTGCACTACACAGTACAGTTAAGCAGCCGTGTACTACACACTCCACTTAAGCAGCACGGGGTTAGGTTTAGGGTTAGGTTTAGGGTTAGGGTTAACTAAACCTAACCCTAACCCCAACCCTAAACCTAACCCTAAACACTAATCCTAAACCTTAACCCTAAAGCTTAACCCTAACCCTAACCCTAACCCTAAACACTAACCCTAAACACTAACCCTAAACCTAACCGTAAACCTAACCCTAAACCTAACCCTAAACCCTAACCCCGTGCTGCTTAAGTGTAGTGTGTAGTACACGGCTGCTTAACTGTACTGTGTAGTGCACACGGCTGCTGCAGGCAATCCGCGTGCACGCTGTGTAGTCACATGTGCCGATTCCAGCCAGCTGATTGGGTGAATCGGCCGCGCTGGAGAACTGCGGCAGAATGTGTTAATATGCTTGGGGCACAGGGGGAGAGGCAGCGGTGCAAACCGGAGGCGGTGAACGGCCTTCGTCCCACCTTGTGGGGTGCTTGGCCATCATATGTCTGCGCATGCTGGTGGTGGTGAGGCTGGTGGTGGTTGCTCCCCGGCTGATTTTGGCGCGACAAAGGTTGCACACCACTGTTCGTCGGTCGTCTGCACTCTCAGTGAAAAACTGCCAGACCTTTGAGCACCTCGGCCTCTGCAGGGTGGCATGGTGCGAGGGGGCGCTTTGGGAAACAGTTGGTGGATTATTCGGTCTGGCCCTGCCTCTACCCCTGGCCACCGCACTGGCTCTTCCAACCTGCCCTGCTGCTGCACTTGCCTCCCCCTCTGAAGACCTGTCCTCAGTAGGCGTAGCAAACCAGGTGGGGTCAGTCACCTCATCGTCCTGCTGCTCTTCCTTTGAATCCTCTGTGCGCTCCTCCCTCAGACTTACTCCAATTACTACTACCTGAGTGATAGACAACTGTGTCTCATCGTCATCGTCCTCCTCACCCACTGAAAGCTCTTGAGACAGTTGCCGGAAGTCCCCAGCCTCATCCCCCGGACCCCGGGAACTTTCCAAAGGTTGGGCATCGGTCACGACAAACTCCTCCGGTGGGAGAGGAACCATTGCTGGCCATTCTGGGCAGGGGCCCGGGAACAGTTCCTGGGAGTCTGCCTGCTCCTCAGAATGTGTCATTGTAATGGAGTGAGGAGGCTGGGAGGAAGGAGGAGCAGCAGCCAGAGGATTCAGAGTTGCAGCAGTTGGCGCAGAACTCTAGGTGGTCGATAGATTGCTGGATGCACTTTCTGTCATCCACGACAGGACCTGCTCACACTGCTCATTTTCTAATAAAGGTCTACCGCGTGGACCCATTAATTGTGAGATGAATGTGGGGACGCCAGAAACGTGCCTCTCTCCTAATCCCGCAGCAGTCGGCTGCGATACACCTGGATCAGGAGCTCGGCCTGTGTCCACACCCTGACTTGGGCCTCCGCGTCCTCGGCCGCGTCCACATCCTCTAGGCCTACCCCTATCCCTCAGCATGGTGTATTACCAGTAGTGCAGAAACAGAACGCTGTAATTAAATGTGCCGCTTATTGGCCTGTGGTTGGAGGCTGACTTCGCTTACGGAACGCACAGCAGAGGCAGAAAAGAATTTTGCGCAAGCCTGCTGTAACACTTAGCTGGCTGCGTATGAATTAGGACAACTACCCCCAGCAGAGACCCAGTACACTGAGGACGGTCACAGGCAGCCCAAATAGATTTTTTTTCCCAAATATTTTTGGAAAGGCCCACTGCCTATATACACTGTATATGTCTTCTCTCTCTGCGTCACCACTACTGGCCCTGGAGTATGTAAAATAACTGCAAACTGTTGCACTGTGGACTGGAATACAGCGGTGATGTAACAGCCAACACAGAGCCAGGAAATAATTTTGCGCAAGCCTGCTGTAACACTTAGCTGGCTGCGTATGAATTAGGACAACTACCCCCAGCACAGCCCCAGTACACTGAGGACGGTCACAGGCAGCCCAAATAGATTTTTTTTCCCTAATGTTTTTGGAAAAGCCCACTGCCCATATACACTAAATATGTCTTCTGTCCCTGCCTCACCACTACTGGCCCTGGACAATGTAAAATTACTGCAGACTGTTTCACTGTGGAGAGGAATACAGCGGTGATGTAACAGGCAACACAGAGCTAGGAAAGAATTTTGCGCAAGCCTGCTGTAACACTTAGCTGGCTGCGTATGAATTAGGACAACTAGCCCCAGCAGAGACCCAGTACACTGAGGACGGTCACAGGCAGCCCAAATAGATTTTTTTTCCCAAATGTTTTTGGAAAGGCCCACTGCCTATATACACTAAGGGCTCATGTCCACGGGCAAAATGAGATTTAAAATCCGCAGCGGATCTCCCGCGCGCGGATCCGCACCCCATAGGGATGCATTGACCACCCGCGGGTAGATAAATACCCGCGGATCGTCAATAAAAGTGATTTAAAAAAAAATGGAGCATGAAAAAATCTGGACCATGCTCCATTTTCATGCGGGTCTCCCGCGGGGACGGCTCCCGCGGGCTTCTATTGAAGCCTATGGAAGCCGTCCGGATCCGCGGGAGACCTAAAATAGGAATTTAAAGCATTTACTCACCCGCAGCGGGCCGCGAAGCTCTGCTCTTCCTCACGGCCGCATCTCCCTTGCTTCGGCTCGGCGGATGTGCCCGGCGCATGCGCGCGGCACGTCGACGACGTGCCGGCGACGTGCCGCCGGCGTCAGGAATTCATCCGCCGGCCGAAAATGAAGATCCGGCCGTGAGGAAGAGCAGAGCTTCGCCGCCCGCTACGGATAGGTAAATGCTTTTAAATTGCTATTTTCAGCGCTCATGTCCGCGGGGCAGGAGGGACCCGTTGCAGATTCTACATGTAGAATCTGCAGCGGATCTGATTTTCCCCGTGGACATGAGGCCTAAATATGTCTTCTGTCCCTGCCTCACCACTGCTGGCCCTGGACAATGTAAAATTACTGCAGGACGCAATGCTCTGCAAGGCCGATATGCCAAAAAAAAAATGTGCAACACTGCAAAAAGCAGCCTCCACACTACTGCACACGGTTAGATGTGGCCCTAAGAAGGACCGTTGGGGTTCTTGAAGCCTAAAATAACTCCTAACGCTCTCCCTATAGCAGCTCCGTCACCAGCAGCACTTTCCCTGAACTATGTCAGAATGCATCTGTGGCGAGCCGCGGGAGGGGCCGATTTATATACTCGGGTGACACCTGATCTCGCCAGCCACTCACTGCAGGGGGGTGGTATAGGGCTTGAACGTCGCAGTGGGAAGTTGTAATGCCTTCCCTGTCTTTCTATTGGCCAGAAAAGCGCGCTAATGTCTCAGAGATGAAAGTGAAAGTAACTCGAACATCGCGTGGTACTCGTCTCGAGTTACGAGCATCTCGAACATGCTAATACTCGAACGAGTATCAAGCTCGGACGAGTACGTTCGCTCATCTCTACTGTCATGCATTGACATGAGAAATAGTTGTATTTCTGTCCATCATAATACTGTTATGATGCACTGATCACTAGTTTTTCCTGTATGTAGCTTCCATCTCAAATTGTGAATTTTCCAGGAGCTGGTGGCTGGAGAAAAGCTACTGTAATGTTTCCCATGCACAGCAGACACAGAAACCGGAAAACCTGCTCCCTTTTCCTTCAGTAGCATACCTTCAGAAGCTGCATCAGCATGGCGGACATTATACAAAAGTACTGAGCAGCATAGTTGTGAATCCATCACTAGGATGCAATAAAACAGTTACAAGAGCCTTCAGCAGCAGTGTCTCCTTGTCTCTATCTTCTCTTACACTGCAGTTGCTTTCTTCCCCTCTCTTCTCCATAGATTTCTATGGGGAGCATGTAATCTGATCCCTCAGTGAGCTGATCTGTCCAAAGTTGGATTTCAGAGTATTTCAGAGTGCTGGAGGCAGGAAGGAAGAGAAGAACTGGCCCATAAGTGGAAGCATTTTTGTCTAATAAGATATATGGCAAAGTGACTTATATTCACTTGTACTATTGATTTATGCAAAGTTTTTATGAAGTGGCAGTTTTAGTTAAATTACCTAAGTCTTTAACTGAAAAAAGAATTGTCAGTGAAGTGAGGGCAGTAAAAAGGGTAAGGTTTGCAAATCTCTGAAACTGTTGTTTAAGCAGGTCAGACAAGAAGGCTTTCATATGACCGTTTAAACAAAATGGAATAAAATATACAAATAAATGAAAAAAAAACAAACAACTGTTTTAGTATCATCCCTTTAATAGAGCTGGCTGTAGTAAAATAATAAACTGAGCTGTACTTACCCCTCTGCTGCCTCCTGGATCCAGCACTGCAGCCCGCTGTGATCCCGGTGTTTATGGTGATAAAGGTCAGGTGACAGCTGCAGCCAATCAGGGGTTGCAGCATCACCACTTGTTTTCCTGGCATTGGCGCTAACATACTGAGTGCTGTGATGCCAGAAGTTCAGGAACGCAACGCTGCAGCCTCTGGTAACTGGACAACCCCCTTACTAAGTTTTAAAAAGTTCTTAAATGATTTTCCAAGTTATTTCTTCTAAATAGTTCTGGACTTCTCATGCCCAAAACTATATAAAAGAAATATACTCACCACAGCACCAGACCCTTTTTCGGCAGTTTGGCACTAAGGCATCTGACAGGTGACGTCCCGTAAACCTGTCACCTGGACTCCTAATGTAGAAGCCCCAAGGCAGGTTTACGGGACATCACTGATGACATCCCTGCCAGCCTCCCATTGGCTGCAGTGGTCACATGGGTAAACAACTCACATGACTACTGAAGACAGAATACACAAAACATTGGAGGACTGGAGTTTGCAACAGGAAAGCAGTACAGCATCGGAGAGGACAGCATTTGTGTTTTTTTTAAATAATACTCAGCACCCTACTGCCACCAATCTTTCTTCACAGGGCTTGACTCGGAAAACCCCTTTAAGACCAAAAATATAATGGAAATAATCTATATTTTGTAATTTGACGTCATTGAACATTTTCACTTCATAAAAGTACTTGTAAAATTGTCCTCATGAGTTATGTTATTACAGATACATTTTATAAGAATTTTCTAAAAAAAATAAGCTGAAAAGAGGAACTTAAATATTTCTAAAGCAAATTAGGGTTATTTTTTCAAATTTTAAACAATGTTTGTCCAACAATGAAGAGCAGTGAGTCATGAATAACCTTTCTAACCTATCTGTGTCCTACAGACACAGCATTCGTCAATCATTGGGTGGTCCTGGTACATGTGCAGTGCACACATAAAGCGGATACGAATACACCTGGCTTCACTGCATGTGCCTGGGAATCAGTGATCCTGCTGATGCCAGACCCCCTTTGGTGCGTCAATCATGCCTCAGTGGGCGTGCTTACAGTAGGGACTGCATAACTACTGAGTTGAGTGGCTCTGCACAGTTGACTAGTTCTTGGTAATTATAGTACAGTATGTGCACAATTAAGTTCATTTTCTGCAGTATTCATTATCACCCAGCATACAGTAATTAAAAGCATCTCAGTAGAGCTATTAAAGTTTCTAATCCAGCTGACAGATACCCTTTAAGTTCCTAAAGTGACATTTTTATAAGTTTCTCAAAACTCTGTTACCTCTGTAAACCACTGTCCAATTTAAGGTTATGTCTATAGCTGCTACCAAATGGTCTTCATTCCCTTAGGGTGGCCATAAACATTAGATAGAAGTAGGTTGATGGTTCAAAACCATACAATGAGCGATCATAACCCTGCGCCAGCCATATACATTGTAGTTCATGTTGACTGTTGCAGTCATTCAAACTGGCCATGCATTTTCAATGACACTGGGTGATGGACAAACAATGTTTCACTGGATAAATGATCTTTCAATTTTGGAAATGTTCTTTCATGGAATAGTCGTCCTTATAATGGCCAACTGTACACTAAAGTACTAGTGGATTTCTCACAAAAATTTTCAACATGGCTGATTTCTAACCAGATCTGGCATTGGTTGCCCCAAATGATTGTTTGATGTTACATTTTACTCAACAATCGTTTTGGTTGAAATAAACTGTTTTGATTAACTTCAGACTAATGGGTGTGACCACCTTAACATGGTAGATGTGCTCAGTGTCTTAGGTTTGCTTCGGTGTGAGGTTTCAGAAGCTTAGAATGTGGGTAAAATTGTAGTCACTAGTAATTGTTACACCAATCGTTCACTGAAAGAACTTTCCACCATAGAAGATCTTTTGTTCGGTGTCATTGAACATAAATGGGCAGTTTGAACCACTGTAATGGCCAATATGGAGTAAAATGGGCACAGCTGCATTAGTGTAATGATCGCTCACCAGATGATCACTTGTACAACCCTCCACCTACTTCTGTGCAATGTGTATGGTCACCTTAATGAGGTTATCCAGGCAAAACGACTTTTTGTTAATTTGCTCACCAGGTTGGAATGTGATTTAAAAGAGCCTACAGGCTTTTTCCTGCACCACACTTTGAACCCTTTGCGTGACCTTTGGTGGATGCTTTTGGTGTCATTGAATTTTTTACATCCTCACCACTGCCGTAAAATCATAAGATTTAAGTTTGATACATTGAGTGATGTCAGGCCAGGTCAAAGGTCCTATGTTAAATCTAGCGGTACTGTTGTGCTTCAGCCAACAGCCCCGCTAGGGAGAGTCAAGCATTGCTAATTGACGTTCCTATCAAATGCTTACCAGTTTGACTGTTATCATGTCCTCAAAACGTGGAAGACCAAACTGCGGATGGCGAACAGTTCAAGCCCAATCATCGGCTCGACAGTTCTTAAAACATTTACAAACATTTTATGTTCACGCAGCGAACATCGGGTTAATCTAGTAATATAAAAGATGTCATACTCACCTTATCCAATCCTCCCCACTCCCAGCCCCATGCTACTCTCTACTACCTGCTGCAGTGAGAACATCACCAACGCAAGCACATGTAACTGCTGCAGCCAATTACTGGCTCACTTTGGCTGGTGAGTAGCTGCAGTGGGCAAATGTTCCATTATTAGGACATCATTGCTACTGTTGCATGTACTAAAGAGCAGCGGGCAACCAGGCGCCGGTGGCAGGGGATCGGGTGATGTACGAAATCTTTGTTTTTCCAGCCTAGTAGGCAGATTTCCAAAAATTAATTTTCCCTGGATAACCCCTTAACCCTTTCCAATCCACTGTCTGACGTCTAAAGATATTCTGATTGATGGCTGTACAGCTTCTGATGTCAGAAGACGTCCCGCAGGGTATTCTTACTGTATATTACTGGCCGCTCTGTTGTCGGGGGGCCTCTCCAGGATGTCCAACACCGCAGTACTGGCTCTAGCCAGCAGGTGGCGCCATTGTATAATGGCAGAAAGAGAAAACCCCCTAGGAAACCCTGAATCCAAAATTGGATTGCAAAAGGTTAAAGTCCTCGACAAACTTCAACTTGTTAGGTATCTAAGCAGGGAATTTTCCAACAGACTACTGAAGTAAGAATAACTTTCATAACTTTAATATATCTACCAGCAGAATCTCAGCAGGTTTTCTCCATAGCGTCCAATATAGCAACTGCTATGTATTTTTTCTTTGGGAGCAGGCACATTCCTAGTCATCATAAAGACTGATGGAGCCACTGAGATACTGCTATTCTTCAACACATAGAAAAACACCGATAACACACACTTTATTATCAGCCAGCAGAGTGGGGATTGCTAATATGAACTTTTACACGGGGGAAAACTTACATTTAATGAATACCTTATCTTTTGCTACCATCAACAAATGCTGCTTCAGACAGGTTCTTATTAGAGGCAAGTCTCTGTGCAGGAAACCCGGCTAATAGCTCACTAAGGGGCTCATTTATGAAAACTAGTGCAAGAAAAAGTGGTAGACTTACCTATTGCAACCATTTTCTATTTATATTGAGGTTGTAAAGTTGTTTGCAATGGACAATATCTTTTATGCAGCTGATTTTATGCTATAAATGGACCCTAATGAATGGTCTACACGAACACTTCAGAATATATGACATATCACTAATGTTTATGACGTATCTTCTCTTTCGTAGAGTTCAGAATTCTCGTGTAAAATTACCGAATATGAGAATGACAGTAGATGTTGTTCACTATGTAAGCCAGGTAAGTGCACATCCGGTTTAAAGAATAAGAAACACTTTAGCTGTCAATACCGTGTTTCCTGTACATATACTGTGTTTTCCTGAAAATAAGACCCTGTGTTATATTAATTTTTTTCTCCAAAAGTGACATTAGGTCTTATTTTCGAGGAAGGTCTTATTATACCTACAAAGCAGGCTCGGTCCAGGTCCCTCCTACTGCTGTCCTCAGCTCCGACATGCTTCCAGCAGCCCTCAGCCGCTCATACAATATTACTTCCTGGTTACGGGATTCATAAATTCCGCCTCCAGGAAGCAATGGCTGTGATTGGTTTATCGAGCACTGCATTGATTGGCTGAGCAGTGGTGGAAGCCAATCACGTTTTAGAGGAGGGATTTATGAATTGGCTGAGCCACGGCCAATTACAGCCATCGCATTGGTTCTTCCAGTGCTGCACTGATTGGCTGAGCGGTGATCAACAAACAAATCACAGCCATCACTTCCTGGAGATGTGATTTATTAATCCCGTAACCAGGAAGTGATGTTGTACAAGCGGCTGAGGATTGCTGGAACCACACTGAGCTTCTAAAGAGCAGCAGGAGGGACCTGGACAGAGCCTGCTAGGTAATGTATTCTTTTTTTTTTAATGTATTATATCTAGGGCTTATTTTCAGGGTAGGGCTTATATTTCCAGCCTCCTCAAAATTATTTTTGGGGTAGGTCTTATTTTTGCGGAAACAGGGTAGATAACCTATGAAACAAGCATTCGTACAAAAATATAGTATTATCAGTCCCCTGCCTATTTTAATAGGCGGTCCTGTCATACACATTCATGCTAAAAGTACACACACACACACACACACTAGATATACAGTAGATTTGCTGAGCCTTCCAGTTGCTGGTCATCTGATATATATGGCGGCCTCCTGACTTTTCCCCAATGGCATAGGTTGGGTATGATAAGGATCGGACACTTGGATTTCAGCTGCCTGATCCATTTGTTCAGGACCTATCTTCCTGCTTTTGTTTTTTGAAACTCGCACGCAATAGGCTAGAGTTTATTCATTTTTACATTTTGAGCATGCTCAGAGTGCAGAACACATGCTCTGGCTGTTCATCAATGCCAGGAGCACACTTCACGGAGCATACACTGACTGTGCTGGTTGTGCTCCATCCAAAAGCAGGGTTGAAAACAGAGCATCAAGATGGCAGCATCAAGTGTAAAAACTCGTAATCAGTTTATCCTGGACAGAAAGTTGTGCATCATAGAAATGGATGCAGAAACTGCAAGGATGTAACTGTAAAGTAAGTTAAAAGCAAGGTCACAGTGTGATAATTTTATTTATAGTGTGATCTGATTGGTCTGTACTGAGCAGGCTAGAATGGAGTAGGTTGATCAGCTGGATCATTAGCACTGTGTACTCCTGCTGGTCACATGATTCACTCTGTGATTTCATGGATTACTCTGGGAGTAATCTAACAATGTGAAAATGAATATGCCTTTTGACTGAGGAACTGGATCGGGGTGACGTCACTGCGTCAACCCTTCACCACAGGATTCTCATGCTGGCATTGCTGACTGCCATTTTGGCGTTGAACGTTGACAGTCATACTTCTCACATTTTTTCCTCCTGTATGGGCAGCAGTCCAGCAACCAATCAGCTTTAGTCTATGTATATTTATTCTGGCTCCTCCTCATATATAGGGCATCAGTTTTTCATTCAGTCTGGTCTGATCACACTGTTTGAAGATCTCTGGTTCTGTCTGACTCCTGTCTGACAACTCTCTGCTTGTAGGGGTTTCTGGCCAAGTCAGTGGTCCCCAATTTTGTCCTGTATATTACTTAAGATTCGTCTGGTGATTACTAATTATCTGGTGTGTTAACATCTCATCAGCTGTACTTCTGTGGTTTCTACATTTGTGTTACATCTAACCTTTGCCCCATTTCCTGCCACCTTCTAGGGAAAGTCAGAGTCCCCCAGGCTCCTGGCGTGGGGCTGCCCCCATCAGGGCGATCACCCTGCTTTTAGGTAGGGTCTTTCTGTATCTGAGAGGTCAGAGTCAGTTTCCTTTTCACCTAGTTATATGTTCATTATCCCCTTAGTGACTACGCTATTGTGTTTTTACGCCCTGCTGTTGCAGAACTTGTATGGAGGGAGATAGCGCTGCTATCTCCTTCCATACATCGCAAGTGTCAGCTGTTTATTACGGCTGACACCTGTGGGCAACAGGCCCGTTCAGCTGCACGGCCGATCAGGACTATTAACCCTTTAAATGCCGCTGTCAAATCTGTCACGTACGTCCCCCTCCGGTGAGATCAGGGAAGCCATACGGGTGTCATGGCAGCCGGGATCCTTCTGAAAGGTCCCAGGGCTGTCATGGCAGAATGCCTATCAAGCCATCCCCGTGGGGTGGCTTAATAGGCTGCCTGTCAGAATGCAGTATGATGTAATACTATAGCCTTTTGCCATATTTACAATGAAAAAATCTAAATAATAAAACAAAAATACATATTTGGTATCGCTGCATCCATAAAAGTCCGATCTAGCATAGTAATGCATTATTTACCACGCACGGTGAACGTTGTCCGAAAAAAACAAAAAAAAAAACAACCAGAAATACGCTTTTTTGGTCACCCTGTTGCAAATCTAATTAAAAGTGATCAAAAAGTCCTATTTATTTAATCACGGTACAAACAGAAACGACAGGCCGCACCGCAAAAATGAGCTGTCGCACGACTATATTGATAGCAAAATAAAATAGTTATTGTGCGTAGAAGATGGAGACAGAAAATAAGTTTAAAAAATTAAATATTTAAAAAAAAATATATAAGTAGCACAGCAAAAATAAACTATACAAGTTTAGGATCGTAGTAATCATAGTGGCCCGTAGAATAAAGTTATCATGTCATCTTTGTTGCAGTTTGTGCGCCGTAGAAACAAGACTCACTGAAAGAAGGCAGAATGTCGTTTTTTTTTCCATTTCTCTCCATTAGAATTTTTTTTAAAGTTTTTCAGTACGTTATATGGTACAGTAAATATTACCATTGAAAAATACAACTCCACCCACAAAAAAAGCAAGCCCTCATACAGCCACGTCGATGGATAAATAAAGGAGTTACGATTTTTTAAAGGAAGGGAGGAAAAAACGAAACTGGAAAAAAGCAAAAAAAAGTGTAGTCACTAAGATGTTATATATATATTTTATTCCATGTTTTATCTATTTAGGACATTATATTTAGGCCACTTTCACACGGGTGACAGCGATATGGCAACAAGAAAATCGCAGCAATATCGCTTATGTGTTCTGCGTGACATTGCTGCGTTTTGTCGTGGCGATATCACGATTCTGGGTTGCTACAAAGTCATACGTACTGCTACAAAGTTGCGCAACTTTGTAGCGCTGTTTTTGCCAGGATTTTCTTGGGGGAAGGGAGTGGAGTGAAGGGGGCTTGAAATATAAGCCCTACACTGAAAATAACCCTTAGCTGCAGTAAAAAAAGGCGCTGTGATTGGTTCATCGAGCGCTGCAGTGATTGGCTCAGCCGCGGCACTCGAGAAACCAATCAGAGTCAGCGGTTCCTGTTCCAATGAACCACAAAGGAAGGCTTCATAGGGAAACATGGGCTACAAAACCTCTCAAATCGTGGCTGTGTAGAGCATGCCACGATTATCTATTCTAGCAATGTCGCAGGCAATAAATCATCGCTCATGTGAAAGAACCCATTTAAAAGCATTGGCCTCACATACAAGCGTTTTGTAGTGCTGTTGCATTGCTACAAAATCACGCGATAGGCCTGGTAGATTGCTGTGGTTGCACCTTGCACAGACATAACAGGTGGGCATGCCATTCACGTGATCTTACTTCACTCGATTTCTTCCTCAGGAAGTTAACACCAACTTATTCCACAGTGCTTTCAAGTAATTTATATTCCCTACCAAGCTGGGTACTCATTTTACCAACCTTGGGAGGATAAAAGGCTAAGTCGACCTTGAGCTGGCTACCTGAATTCATGTGGGGATTGAATTTGCAACCTTCAGGTCATGAGCAAGAGCTTGGCACTCTGTGCCACACGAGGGTTACATAAAGGATAATGTCTTCAAGAACAGGATGAATAGTCTCTCAGATTTACAAGCTTACACCTGTGATACGATTGCTACTGTAACAATAGACAAGCTGGAGAGAGCATGGCAGAAAATTGAGTATACACTGGATATTGTTCATGCTACCAATGGGGCACATGTTGAGGTTTATACGTACGTGCCAAAAATATGTTGAGTTGTTCTTGCATGTCCTGTAGTTTCACTTTCATTTTCCTGCCATTCATACTTTGTGCTGTGAACTAATAAAATGAGGCAGGTTTGAATGAAGCACCCTATATAGTGATCTACACCAGAATGTGAGACTTAGGCTGGGCACACACGGCCGTACGCGGAATCCACTTGCGGCCCGCTGTGACTCTGCATATGGCTGCTAAATTGTACTGCGCATGACCGCGTACTAACGCAGGTGGTCATGCGCAGTACATCTTTTTTTTCAGATTTAGTCAGTATTTTCTGTGCCAAAACCAGGAGTGGAATGTACAGAGAGAAAATTTAATGGAAATATTTGCATTTCTTCTGTATTTTGGACCCGCTCCTGGTTCTGGCTCACAAAATACTGATGAAAAATACGCCCTTGTGAAGGAGCTCTTAAACACTTAGAATATACAATATTACTTGTAGAACTGATCAGGAAAATTACAGTTGTGTATATAGTTCAGTCACTTATATAAGGACCTAACAGGGGCAGGTTAAGACTCAGAGAAAGGACACTTGTCAGAGCTGAAGTATCAGCAGCAGTACAATTATATTTCCTCTTCTGACTGCTCCAACTCTCTTTACACTTCAACCAGAGAACTCTGAGAGGGTTTGCTCATAAGCAAGAGCATCTGTCTGTAAGGCAGTAGAGGAGCTCACAACCTCCTCCCACCAGCACTGCCCTAGTCAGAGATTCAAGTGGCATAGCCTCTCTGGATGAAGCCTTTACCTCTGATACAGGCCTGCATCTTCATGAAATTAGCGCAACATCACCCATGAAGCCCTTTGCTCTTGGTGAAACTACTGGAGTACATATTTTGAAGACATAAATCTGTCCGGACTATTTTCAAGTCAAATAGTTAGACCCCTCCCTACTAAACCTCCTTGACCCCGCCACTGTGTTTGAGAATGTTGATCATGGCCTGCTCCTCACTATGCTTCGCTACATAGGCCTAAAGGACATTGCTCTTTCCTGGTGCACCTCCTATTTCTCTGACCGCTCATTTGGCATTTCCTTTGCTGGCTCTACCTCCTATCCGCTCCCCCTCATTGTTGCGATCTACAAAGCCCCGCAGATTTGGCCACCAATATCATCTCTATGCTGACGACACTCAGCTATACACCCCTTCCCATGACATCTCAGCACCATTCCTCCAAAACGTCACTGACTGTCAGTCCACTGTCTCAAATGCCATGTCCTCCCTTTTTCTCAGACTTATCCTCTAAAAAAATGAGCTTCTCGTCTTTCCGCCTTCTGCCAGCCGATCTTCCCCCAATATCTCAATCTCAGAATCTGGCACCATCATAACCCCCAGACAGGATGTCTGCTGCCTTGGGGCCACACTGGAATCTGACATCTCCTTTACTCCCCACATCCAATCTCTGGCCCAAACATGCCACCCGCACCTCAGGAAAATTGCAAAAATCCATCCATTTCTCACCACAGACATGCTAAAGACACTCGCCGCCTTCATCCACTCCCGACTCGACTACTGCAACTCTCTGTTAATCAGCCTTCCCTGCACCAGACTCTACCCTCTACAATCCATACTAAATGTGGCAGCTGGACTCATCTTCCTATCTAGCCGCTTCTCTGATGCCCATGCATTATGCCATTTGCTGCACTGGCTACCCATCCACTACAGAACTAAATTCAAACTCATCAGTCTCACCTTCAAAGCTCTCCATGGCACTGCACCACTGTACACTCTGATCCACTAACACACTGAGACTAAACACCCCTCTAATACAAACCTCACATTCTCGTCTCCAAGATCTCTCCAGAGCATCACCGATCCTCTAGAAAGCTCTACCCAAAAACATCCGGACAATCCCCAATGCAAGGAACTTTAGATGCGCCTTAAAACGCACCTTAAAATGCACCTCTTCAAAGAAGCATATCAAACCTCCGGAATGAATTCTCCCCTCACCCCTTACACTGCACAAAATAACACATTGCCTCCTTGTGCAAAGCAATTCTTGATCTTTGGTTCTCTAAGTAGAGAGCTACTTTTTATAGTGGCTTTCCACTTTGTTGGGTGAGGGACTCCTTCTACTAAATTCACATGCCCTAACAAGATATATAAATGGGGATTGCTGAAGGCAGACATCCCCACTGAAAACTTGTACAAGACTTTACCTCTTCATTGGCAGCAAAGTATCAGCAGAGGAGAAACAAAGAACCAGTCTAAGAATTACATCACTCTTCTCATAAGAGGAGGGGCTAAAAAATTGTAAAGCCCTTTTGTCTTGGGATGAGGAAGTGGAATGGAACTAGGCGGAGGGCACCATTATTATTTGTGCCATAGGACCCTTCTTATCTATGTATGACCCATTCTCCATCAAGGATGAAAATAGATCAGAACAAACAACTAGTCAATGTATTGGTGACCGTTTTCCTCTGTAAACTTTTCTTTAGTGATCTGTCCGTATGCCCAATGTTCGCCTCAGAGCACCACTCGCTATTTTTCACAGTTGATATATTAGGTTGGTTATTTTTTATGTGTGTTAATGTCTGAATCCATCATTCACAGGACAATGGTTGTTAACAGACTGCACAGAGCATAATGAAACCGTGTGCTTGCCCTGCAATGCTGGAGAGTTTCACGATAAATACCATAGAGAAACAAGCTGTCTGCTGCACTCAGAATGCAATGAAAGTATGTGGGACTTATTTGTTGTTCTTCTTCCCTTCTGTATTTTTTCTATCGTGTTTTGTTGGGAATTTTTGGGTAGTAGTTTAAAGGGGTTTTCAAAACTAGATAAAAAATGGACAATAGTTTTCTAACCAACACGTTGTTCTTAGAGCTTGGCTTTCAGATGATAAAAGATGGAACATCAACCTCAAATGTAGTCTGCAGTTGTCAATTGGGCAAGCACTGCTCAAGTGAAGCATGTGAGACATGTGTGAGGAGCACGGCTTGTGGTCCAGGAGAAGGAGTTATACAGAAAGGTGAGAGAAGAGATATAGTCAACTGTGGTGGGTACAAGAAGTGCTTGTGAAACATCTTGTAAGACGATGGCTACACGGTAGCTTTGGCCATGACACACAACATGACCACAGGTTTGGATATCTTACAACTGATGTGTCCTGGTAGCGCAATCAGATTCACTTGCATTGCAACGCTTGCAATGAACACAGTGTGAGGTTGCGATGTTTGACATATGATGTGGCCAAAGTTGACATGTAGTCCTAACCTTAAAGTTCTATCTCTACTTTTTTTGGTGCTAGTACATCATGAATGTTATACATCAGTGAGAATGCGTTCATAGTAACATGTTGTCCAATGGCTGCCGTACTGGGGCGTAACTATAGAGGATGCAGGGGATGCGGTTGCACCCGGGCCCAGGATCCTTGGGGGGCCCATAAGGCCTGTCTTCTCCATATAGAGAGCCCAGTACTATGAATAAAGCATTATAGTTGGGGGCCCTGGTACAGGTTTTGCATTGGGGCCCAGGAGCTTCAAGTTACGCCTCTGCTGCCGTAGGATACATTACTATGAACGAAGCATCACTGAAGCATAGTAAATGTACTGTGCAAGTTGAGAAATAATATAAAAGTTTAAGTCATTACGAATAAGAACTCTGTTCGAAACATGTAAGAAAAATTTTGGAAGATGGCTTTATCCTTGAAATTTAAATAAAACACTGTTTTTATTCTGGAATCCACAGTTTTGATTTTATTCTAGTATATGATAAATATATTATTAAATGGGGGCTAGTCAGAGTCCACAAGAGCTGCTCCACTCTTGCTTATAGCATTCTATGAAGTCCACATGCTCTAATAGGACATTTGGACAGGGGTTATCTTGATGGAACAATCCCATTAAAAGTAGTAATGTCTCCTTCGTTATTGAAATTCAGCTTATTTGAGAAAGTGGTTTCACTTCAAATTTTTTGGGTTATCCATAATTTTACAACATATTACTTTTTTGACATAAAGGTATTTAATGGGGTTGCCTTGTTGCCGGACAATATGCCCTCTATAGTGCCCACTGTGCTCAAATAGAAAAGGAGCAGTGCTTGCATGTTCCTTGTTGCTGCTGCCCAGCCATGGTCTCAGTGTTTGCTGGTAATGTCACTGGAAATCAGATGACCGTTACAGCTAATCAGAGGCTGTGGCATCACCACTCATTCTCCTGGCATCAGCTTTCTTATTTTAGCACAGTGGGCACTAATGCTGGCATATTGACCGGTAACTGGACAGCCCCTTTAAAATTGTATACATTTATATTGTTACCCAATGTGGTCAGGTTATTTAGGCATGACAAGATTAGGCCAGGCTCACACGAACTGGTTGGGTTTCCACATGCGGATATCCACAGTAGAAGACCTGCAATAAATCGCGGAAAGTAATTGTGAATGGTAGCGGAAGATTGCGAATGAGTGTGGTTTACCGCGCTGATGTATGCGTATGCTCAGCGTATCGTACGCACGGAAAAAACATTGCACACATGGAAACGACACCAGAGAGTAGTAGAGCATCGCTTAGGTGAGAGATTCCTGCTCTTAGCTCTCTCTCGCCCTCTTTTGCTCTCACTCTCTTTCCTGCTCTCTTGCTCTCTCTCGCTTGCTAGCTCACTCTCTATGTCGTGCGCTCTCTTTTGCTCTTTCCCGCTCTCACTCCCTCTCATGCTCTCTCGTTCTTTCGTCCGCTCTATCGCGCTCTCTCTTTCTCACATCCATTGACTTCATGCTGCAGAACATGCTGTTATTTTTGTCCTGCTTTCGGAATGCGCAATTCGTACCCTCGAGTGTGAAGGGAAAATACTTTCAATGCCCGCATTTTACCACGGATCTTCCACGTGGACATCGATCGCGGAATACGCAATTCAAGTCTGTTCGTGTGAGACTGGCCTTATGGTGTGATATTGTAGAAGTCCTAGTAATAGTTTTGTACTTATTGCATGTTTTACACGCCACTTTGGTTACTTTTAACACTCTTCTATATTTTGTCAGCTAACAGAGTTTCGGACACCCAGTGCTCGCCATGCCAAGAGGGAACATATTCTGATATAGAATCGCTGACGGCGGAGTGTATACACTGGAGCAAGTAAGAAAACACTTATACAGTACAGCTTATGTGCTACTAAAGTCACCAGATACATAAAGAATGTCTGCCAGGGAGCCAAGTGATCTGCTCTTTCAAGCTAAGGATTATTGTAGCATTTCTTCATTAAAGGGGTTGTCCCGCGGCAGCAAGTGGGTCTATACACTTCTGTATGGCCATAATAATGCACTTTGTAATATACATTGTGCATTAATTATGAGCCATACAGAAGTTATAATAAGTTTTTCACTTACCTGCTCCGTTGCTAGCGTCCTCGTTTCCATGGAGCCGACTAATTTTCGCCGTCTAATGGCCAAATTAGCCGCGCTTGCGCAGTCCCGGTCTTCTTCTTTTTTCAATGGGGCTGCTCGTGCTGGATGCCGGCTCCGTGTAGCTCCGCCCCGTCACGTGCCGTTTCCAGCCAATCAGGAGACTGGAATCGGCAATGGACCGCACAGAAGCCCTGCGGTCCACTGAGTGAGAAGATCCCCGCGGCCATCTTCATCAGGTAAGTAAGAAGTCACCGGAGCGCGGGGATTCAGGTAAGCACTCTCCGGTGTTCTTTTTTAACCCCTGCATCGGGGTTGTCTCGCGGCGAACGGGGGGGGGGGGGGGTTGAAAAAAACCAAAAACGTTTCGGCGCGGGACAACCCCTTTAAACAGAGGCCCACTTATCAGTGATTTGTAAGTCTGGGTTTGCACACTGTAGATGCAGCGTGGCCAAGGTGCACCTTCAATATGGCTGAAAACGCACCAATGGGGACTTAGTTTTCAAATTGACTGCAAGTAAAAGCAGTTCCATTGTTAATGGCTGCTTGGTTGGTTATGCAGCTAAACAGCAGTTTAGCACATGATCAGTTGATTTGATAATCCTGTCGTTCTATGTTCCGATTGCATGGTGGGTGCGCCGCAGCCGCAGTGTGTCTGCAGCATGGGAATGCAACCTACATGTGCTCTGATGGGTGGTTGCCGCATCAGCTGCTCTCCTAAATGACAGTCAAAGAAAGTGGCTTGTAGAGGGTTGGTACTGCCCATTTAAATAATACAGAGCCCTATTGTTAGTGTCTTACCCCTGTTGGTCTGTATGTGTGCAGAATGAGTGTCCTTTGTGGCCCCTTGTGTCTCCCCTCCCTGGTTTGCATGGATTGGAAGCATCACTTGTGTAGTCTCTCTGCTCCCTTCAATCAGTCCTGCCGGCATGTAGGATAGAAGCAGTGTAGTATCGCTGCATAGAATAGGGGAGTGAGGCAGCAGATACATACAGGAGGGGGAGCTGGGAGCCGGTGGTGGCATGAGCCACATGGAGGTGTCCAGCAGCTGCCTTCCCCTCAGTCCTAGCAGTAGTGGCACACATGCTCTGATTTACCCCCTAGCTACATCCCGAATAAGGGATCTGGCAACAGTACCTTGTTGGTGGCTTGCAGGAAAGAAGTTATAAAAGGTTCCTGCGCTCTTGGTGTATGAGTAGACAAAAGGAGAAGAGAGTAAGAAAAGTTATCACTTCTCTGAGGAGCCCACAAGCGCTAGCAAGCTTCCTCAAATATCCAGGTTCACATATTTAAGTAAAAAGGACCAAAGGTGCGAGTGTGCATTCGCACCAGTGGTCAAATGTGCGCTTGTGGGTTTGTGCATGCAAAGGTGCGCGTTTACTGGAAGAAGATGGCTGCCGAGTGGCGACGGCGTGCATACCGGCGCGTGTATGTTTGATCGCCAGTGCAAATGCACCCAATTACGTCCACTCCTTTTTACTTAAATATGTGCTTTTATCCAGTCAACACACCCTACTGCGTCATATGCTTGAAAAAGGAGTCCTCTGAAATGCGTTGCATGCATTCCCTGTGAAGTTTGTATTGTCCTGTTTAGGGCCCCTTTCCACTGGTGAGGAAATTGCGCATTTTTTTGTGCGATTCGAGAAAACACATGATTATGAAACCAAGGAAGTTCAATGGTTTCATTCTCATTGGAAATGTTTTCACTCCAGCGATGCTGCGTGAAAAAATTATAGCATGCCCATTCTTTTTGCAAAACTGCCCATTGTTTTCAATGGGGCCGGTGGCAGCAGCGCTGCCCCCATGGAAAGCAATAGGAGAGGATTGCTATCCCCTGCTGCGGCTGTGACAGCTGCAGCAGGGAATTCCTTGCATGGGAAACCCCTGGATGCAGTCACATTCGGGGGCTTCACCTTGTCGTCAGCAGGGCCGGCGGCAGCAGGTTAAAGGGATGAAGGGAACCTTGCAGGTATGCGAGGCTATTTTCACATGAAAACGCCTTGCATCTGGGGGGTTTCCCATGGATTACGAGAACGATATCAGGCCGTTAATCACTGCCCGATATCGCTCTTGCTAGTGTGCAGGAGGCCTTATGGAATAAAGAAACCTGGAGTTATTCCCACTCTCCAAAATATCCGTGCCCAATCTGTGACTTCCCATAAGTGAACCTGGATATTTGGGGAAGCCCACTGGCGCTTGCAGGCTCCTCACAGAAGTAAGTGAAAAGTTCTTTACTCTCTTGTCCTTTTGTCTACTCGTACATCAAGAGCGCAGGAACCTTTTGTAAGTTCTTTCCTGTACCTGTGACCGAGGTACCGGCATACTCTGGGCCCTTCCTCTGACGCTCTTCCTATGAGCTTGGCCTTTTACAGGGATCAGGTGGTAGAGTGGAATAGTACCATTTTGAAGGCAAACTGGGACCATCGGTGTGGTTGGTGGTCTGTCGTAAGATGGGCAGTCCACGCCCCTATATTTTCTGCTGCACCTTTCTAAAAACACAAAAATATATTCTCGGAGCGCTGCCTTGAACTTTTATTTATTGCTGATGGTTTGTACATTGCAGAGTAATGACAAAATAATGAATTAAGTTCAAACAGCAAAAAGTAATGAAGATAAATTACAGAGATGCCAGATCTTTTTTATTTGTTAGGCAATAAAGCCTAACTAATTACAGATAATGCAAAAAGCTTGGCAGTTACAGTCGCTGATGGGCACACTCAGCCTGGTGGTTACAGCATGACACATGACAGTTTCACATAGGTATTCAGTGTGGCGGTTGCAAACTCTATTGAGCACACAGTGGGTCGGTTGGCAACAGTCACCCACAACAAGAACAGTCTCTATTAGGCACACAGAATTGTGGTTTCATTTAGTAAATTCACTATATAGGATATGCAAGGCCTAGAGAGCTAGCTGGGTCTCAATATCTAGGCAGCACCATCAGCCAAGACATTATCATTTTGGAAGTGGTCTGCAACCATATGCAGGATTCTCCGACCCTCTCCGACCTTGGGGTTTTTATAGTAACCTCTTATTAAATGTCTCATTCATATTATTACTGATACATCTTACCACTCAGTAGTTCTACTGAACCCAACTTGGTTCACTATAGCTGGGACCATATTACAGCTGTGTGGAACAGGACTTATTGGGACCAGACTGATATTTAATAGGTTTGGCTGTAGGATGTAACTGAGCAATGCCATTGTCAGGGATGTACACAGTATTATCTCAAGGTGATAGTTTAATTAAATTCATTATGAAATAACTTACTCGGCACAGTCATGTTAGGATTTCAAGTAGTGCTAAGAGTCCTAATACCAATGTGCCGAATGATGACTCTTGCTAATGACACCAACAGTCACTGTCTGGTTGTCTCCCACGAAAGGGGGCAAAACGCCAGTCCATCCATACAGCCAGCTATGTTCTACAGACCACTGTCGACTGTACTAACAGGTGAGAGCAGCTTGTTTCCGTTCCTGCCCGACTACTACAGCCACCCTAGCAGTCTGAACATTTGTCTCCCAGACCTGATGCAACAGTGCTACCGTGTTTCTCCAAAAATAAGGCCTACCTCGATAATAAGCCTTACCCTGTTTTTATGGAGGGCTTAAAATATAAGCCCCACTCAAAAATAAGCCCTAGCTATAATAAATGAAAAAAAAGGAATACTCAACTAGCAGACGCCGTTCGGGTTCCTCCCGCCGAGCTGTAGGACTCCGTCAGGCTGCCGTGCAGTCCTCAATGCTGACTGAGCATGTCTTGTTGGTGACAGGGCTTAAATACCCTGCCTTTAGCAAGCGATAGCTTTGATTGGTTCAGGAGCGCCGCCTGAGCCAATCAGAGCCAGTGCTCAATGAACCAATCACAGCCATTCATTGAATGACATAATTGAATGGCTGTGATTGGTTCATAGAGCGCCGGCTTGGCTGAGGCAGTTCTCCTGAATCAATCACAGAAATCGCATGCTGGTGGCAGAGTATTTAAGCCCTGTCACCAGCAAGAGATGCTCCGTTGACATTGAGGACTACAGGGAAGCCTGCAGGAGCACCGCAGCCCAGTGGGAGGGACCCAAACAGCGCCTGCTAGGTGAGTATAATATACCCCCCGAAAATAAGACCCTGTGCCTCTTTTGGGGAAAAAATAATATAAGACAGAGTCTTATTTTCAGGGAAACACAGTAAGGACCAGAAGGGGGCAGATTGCTCTAGCCTGTACAACCAGCATGATACTTATCAATGTTTGTCGTCTCGGACAGCTGGCAATGCTCCTTTTGAACTTTTATAGCTAGTAAGTAGGGCAGTTCGGGACCTCGACACTGTTCCCACTAAGGTCGGCAGTCCAGAACAGCATCAAGTAAACATTACAACACCCTGATAATTTGCTATGAAAGTCAGATATACCGGGTCACATAGCATCCAGGCAAATAGTATTTAACACTATCCATGCCTAGTGCAGTGAAGACTATTGTCTGCACCCCTGGTGGTCTAGGGCAGTGATGCGGTTAATGTCTGTATACCTGAAACCTGGAACAGCGAGGGCATTAGGCCTCCTGCACACGGTCAGAAATTCCGCGGCGGGATTTCCCGCAGAATTTCCGCCTGTACACTCCTGCGTAGGATTGCATTACAATACGCAAACCTATGCAGACGGCCGCAATTTGTCCGTGTGAAATCACACGCGGAAAACAAGTCACGGCATGCTCTATTTCTGTGCGGGTCTCGCAGAGGCCCGCACAGAAATGTCACTCCCGGGTTGACATGTCTCCTTCTTCCTGGGTTGGTGGGACAGCCCTCAGAATCTGGGATGGTTCTGTGAAATCCAGGATGATTGGAAGATATGACTAATCATAGAGATGAGTTTAGGGAGAGATAATGATGCAAAGTAAGTAGTTATGGAGTCTACTTATATTAGATGATCCAAGTTACACAGCCAGTATGCAAGGAGTGCAGTGGACCTCTGCCGGCAATCAGCTTTGGAGAAGCGTGTACGATAGGAAAAAGTCCAGCACTTCCATGTATAAACACTTACGACATCAAGAATGAAAAGTCTATACAATAGTGTAACACTTTACAACCGCATCCTCTGCATTCCCTATAGTTACACCCCTGATTAAGAGCCACTGCACGGTTTGAAACGTGTAACCATTAGACTGCTATATGGATTTTTCATTACTGATGTAATAATAAACAAGTGATTTCATATGAGAAGACCGTGCAACTAATGGCTGTGCATGGTTCTCAATGATTGGGCAGAATGCTTCATCAGCACTTTTCCAGATCATTAAAGGGGTTGTCCGGTTACCGGACAATTTGCACTTTTTTAGCGTCCCTTGTACTAAAATAAAAAGAGGAGCAGTACTTAGGGCCCAACAACACTGTTTTCTACAGTATCAGTTTCACATACCGATTGCAGAAGTGTGTCCCTCCCTGACCATGGGTCTTCAGACCCGAATTCAAAGCATGATATGCGCGTATCTGGAAACCCACAGTCAGGCTGGAACACACTTCTTCCATCTGTATGTGCTCGGGCCCTTACCTGTCCTCTGTCGCCATGATCCAGTGCTGTAGCCTTTGTAACGGCTCCCTTGCTTATGTCACCAGTCACTGTACATCATCGATCAAGGCTTATGGGTGCAGCACTGCATTCCACATAGCATGTGCACGGAATAAATTTTCATATTCTGCTTGAATACACAGAGTTTTGTTTAAAATAAAGGAATATGACAGGCAAATTGGTGTATTCCGTTCTATTACATATCAAAATATTGTTTGCAGGTTTCGTTTGCCTTTAATGGCATGTTGTCATTGCATTTATTTATTAAGTGTAAACTGCTATAATGAATATAAATTATAAATGTGTCGTTTCCATTCTGTTTATTAATAAAATGTTATGGCTGCAGGGAACAACGACTTTGAAGAACTCAATCGAGATAGCTCTTTAATTGCAAAGTGTTGTGAAAACTGGCAGCAGTGATATAAATGTGTTTTATATGGAGAAAGACTGAATCTGCTTCAACATAGTACATTATATCTGGTAATTCCTCCAGAAAGCAATGTACTGTAAGATGCACAGAGTACATAGATTTAAAGAAAATAACTTCTCCCTTTAACAGCTATGGTCAATAAGTTACTACTTGATTAAAATCCTATAAGGGTAATTGTGACTTCCTATGAAATTAACCCTAGAGTGTATCTAAGATACAGAAATTAGATTGGGGGATCAATAGGGACAGGGAGAGATGCGAATGGTAACAGTTTCTCTTTAAATATCTGGCATCTGCCAGCTTCATTGCACACATCACAGGTTTACAGCATCACATCCTGCATATACGCCTGGAACACGATGCAATCTTCTGGGTTTAGAACCCGCAGTATCCTCGTCGCTATTCCCTACCAGGACATCTAGGGGATGTCCTCCCTTGTCAGACTCGCAATCTGGGTTTACAGCTCGCAGTGTCCTTGTCACTTACTTCACCTGAGGTTTCTAGGGGGTGTCCTCACCTGTCAGACCCGTAACAGACACAGTCTGGTCCGCACCAGCCGACTTGTAAGCGGGCTCGTGGGCTTATGTATTTTGGCCAAAATATGAACTAATACCTTCTACATTCTATAGCCAGTCCATCTGACTATGCATGCAGTATGCAATGTGAGTATTTTGGGTCGTTAGTCAGTTCAGTTAGAGGAATAGTTGGAACAGATTGGAACTTGTCTCTTGGATGAAAGCTTTCTATATTCATCTAAGTACTGGTTATCTTTCATTTTGCTTTTGTTAGTCTTTTCTCAGTTTCTTTGCTGTATTAGTGCATCTCTCCAGGTGTCCTGTCAGGCATAATCAGGTCCTAGATGAAGACCGTGGGGCCGTCCTTACCAGGACGCCTACCCTGCTTTTAGGCAGGGGTTCACCATTCCCCTGATTTGTAAAGGAAGATTTTTTTCCATCAAATTGTGCCTGCAGTGGTGCAATCTGATTCTGCAGTGTAACATGTGTGCTTACGGCATTTCTGTGTGAATGCTGCTCTGAGTCTGTGTTGGGCATGGTGCTTCTGAGCCACACGGACATGAGACCACCACTTCAGTTATCCATTAGGAGATATGGTTATTAAAATGTGGTATATTTTTTCTATATTTTATGTGGTATATTTTTTCTGTATTGAGAAGCAGACAGACACTCCTGTCACAGTTACTGATGAGGATCACACAGCTCCTGTCACACAGTTATAATAGAGGAGATCACAGCTCATCCTCCTTGTGGAGGTCCTAGGGGTCTGAGCCAACTTATCAGAAAGTTATGCCCTATTCTGTAGATAGGGCATAACTTTCTATCTTGGTCTAACTTCTATTAAGTTACTGTTCAGTTGTTTGGCTGCTCATGTTATATAAAATACAATTTTGCCACCTCCCATTTTTGTCTACCTTTTTAGGTGCGGTGATGGACACACAATTGTACAGCCAGGAACCTCAACCACGGATGTTGTCTGTGGTGAGTTATTATCCTAAGGGGATGCCATGTTTAGTTATCTTTCCTCAAACTGAACAGTAAATCACTAAATCAGGGAGGAACAAGTCACCAGGACAGTTCAAGAGTCAGAGTAATACAAAATGGCAAATACATTGTAGCTTATTACAGAGATGGCATCCTAGTAGGCCAATCAATTGCCACTTGCCATTGGCTGAAGCATGTTTTAAGCTAGTTAGGGTTCTTTTACACAGAGCGAGAAATCATTTGTGTGAGTGAACAATTTACAGAAATTCCTTGTTCGCTTGTTCATCCAGTTTACACAAGCAGATAAATAGTCTACATTTTGTTCGCTTGGTCGTTCATTTGTTCACATTCACAGCACCAGTGACTGAACGATTGCTGTTGAAACGCGACAAATTGCAAACGAGCAACGAATGAGAAGTAAATGAATTATCATTTGTCGGTCAATCGTTGGTTGCATTTACACGGAATGATTAGTGTTATAATTCACCTGGTCCAACACTATTTTTTAAAACAATCATTTTACATCTCAAACGTCGTGAAATGAGCCCTCGCACAACTACGGCGACAGAAAAATAAAAAGTTATTGCATGCAGAAGATGGCGGCAGAAAATATTGAAAAAAAAATAAATGTTTTTTAAAAAATATATAAAAGTAGTACGGCAAAAAAAAAACTATATAAGTTTGGTATCGTAGTAATCGTACTGACCCATAGAATAAAGTTACCGTGTCATTTTTGTTGCAGCTTGTGCGCCGTAGAAACAAAATGCACTGAAAGATGGTGGAATGACGTGTTTTTTTTCATTTTACTTCACTTAGAATTTTTTAAAAGCTTTTCAGTATATTATATAGAGTGAGAAGATAGTCCCTGCCCTATAAAATCTGATGTAGAGCAACCTCTCTCTGTGCCTGTAAGACTATTGGGGCAAATATGTAAGGAATAGAGATAAGTGAGCATACTCGCTAAGGGCAATTACTCGATCGAGCATTGCCCTTAGCGAGTACCTGCCCGCTCGGAAGAAAAGGTTCGGCTGCCGGCGCGGGTGGGGAGCGGCCGGGGAGAGCGGGGAGGAACAGAGGGGAGAACTCTCTCTCCCTCTTTCCCCCCCGCTCCCCCCTGCTCACTGCCGCAACTCACCTCTTCCCTGCGCCGGCAGCCGAATCTTTTCTTCCGAGCGGGCAGGTACTCGCTAAGGGCAATGCTCGATCGAGTAATTCTCCTTAGCGAGTATGCTCACTCATCTCTAGTAAGGAAGAAATCGGTAGACAATTACTATTCATCTAAGGGCTTCTTCAGATGACTGTGAGTTTGTCCCGTTTTCACATGGGATGAATCGAAACCATTGATTTCAATGGTTTTGTTTTCACTAGCGGGATTCTCGCGCGTTTCATATTATGAGCGAGAAAAGATTGGACTTGTATATTGTACTGCATTTACATCCAGCTGGAGACATTTGTCTTCTATTTCCTATTAATTGATGTGATCTTTTTCTCTTCCTTTTACAGGCCCGAGTGCATCCGATAAAACATGGATCTATATTCTATTAGTCTTCGGATGCTTTGTGGTGATTGGTTTGCCTGCTATCATTTGTAAGTACAAATAGATCACAACAGAAAATAACAGCATAGACATGGCAATACATATTGGATTAGAATTTGCCCTTTTTGGTAGTCAACAGTTTAATGTATAGCCACAGTTTCTTGATGACTGCCGTAGGAGAGAGAGGGGTCAAGCTTATTGGATTTCATAGGTTTCTATCAGAGCATTATTCTTCCTTTCTCCAGTAAAATGAACAGTGCACTCAACCAATCTGAGCATTTTGATATATTAGAGAGCTTGGAGTGATAGATGTCAACAAACCAAGTGTTAGCCCGACATCTACATCTACCTCATGTCTAAGGCCAGCTCTATTGCCATGCGGTATCTTAATATCCCATTTACACGCAAAGATGATCGCTCAAAATTCGCTCAAAAGACAATTTGAGTGAGCATTGTGTATAGCTACTAATGGGCACTAATGTCCATTAGCAGCTAATTAACATCATTTGCATGTTAATGAGCCATCAGGCGATGTATTTACAGAACAGCAGGTGGTATATTCTTTAAATACCTGTTCTTTGTTCTGCAGTGGGCTGCTAGCTCATAACAATGTTATCAGCGCTGCCCGCAGAGAACTCATCATGTGGTCCCTGCTATCACAAACAATGGATTTAATGAAATCCATTGTTCAGCAGAAAAGCAAACAATGGTAGGATTTAGAAGCAAGGATTATCACTTAAAAGCCATCCTTTGGACGAATTTCGAGCGATAATCGTTGTGTCTAAATGGGCCTTAAGGCTCTTTTCACACTGCGCTCTGCTATCCAGCAAAGGCTTCTTCTTGACTTGTTGTCTTCTATGCAGAAAACTGCATAGGGAAGCAAAGCAGGATGGAACCGGGACAGAACCATAGGATTTAACATCTGAGATGGACACCTCTTTGGTCTCCGTTTGACATGACTTCCACCCCTGGCAGTGTTTAAAGCTGGATAGAAAACACTTTTCTTGGTGATTTTCTAATCAGCTAAAAACAAATGGCAGAAGAAAGAGGTCTCAAATCTCACCTATTGAGCCTTATGATTCCATCTTGGTTCTGTCCTAATTTCTATCCTTATGCAGTTTTGTGCATGGAAGACAGCTGAGCCTAACATTTGTAGGGATAGGAAGATTGTTTTGGTCCTCAGAGTCTCTTGCCTTCTTTCTTAAATTGAAGCTGGAATGGCAATCAGCTAATCTTCACAAGTTTTGGCACCGGAAACCCTCAGGGGCACGTGTATTAATCCTGCAGGCAAATGAACTACTGTATGCTCAAGTGAATGGCTATTTCTAGTTTACTGCGAATATATGAGCATTTTACATCAGTTTTTGCATTTTTAATGCACGTGTCATCTGAGTGCAATTCATTTTTCATGCACTTGAAAAAAAGTGTCCCAATTGAAGCAATTTAAAACTTCCATTAAAGTCATTAAGTGCATGGACAAAAATGTAAAGACATGCAATTGCGTTCCGTTATAACATGCCAATTGACTTGAATGAGTGATTCTGGTCCAAGAATCACACCAGAATAGGACATTCCACAATCTTTTTACATGGACCTCAGGCTGCATTTCCACGAATGTATATCGGCTCGGTTTTCACGCCGAGCCGATATATAGGTCGTCCTCATGTGCAGGGGGGGGGGGGAGGGAAGAGCCAGGAGCAGGAACTGAGCTCCCGCCCCCTCTCTGCCTCCTCTCCGTCCCTCTGCACTATTTGCAATGAAAGGAGGTGGGACGGGGCGGGGCTAAGTTCTGAGAATTAGCCCCGCCCCTGTTCCGCCTCTCCCCATTGCAAATAGTGCAGAGGGGCGGAGAGGAGGAAGAGAGGGGGCGGGAGCTCAGTTCTTGCTCCTGGCTCTTCCATCCTCCCCCCCTGCACATGAGGACGACGTATACCGGCTCAGCGTGAAAACCGAGCCAATATATGTTCGTGGGAATGCAGCCTTAGGAATGTGAAAATCACATGTTAAGGGCTTAAACACATGGGTGTGCCTTTGAAAATCATGGCTGCATAATGGGACAATTACGAAACCTTTGATTTCCATGGTTTTGTTTCCACTATTGGGATTCTTGCTAGTTAATACTTTGTGCGAAAAAGATAGGGCAAGATCCATCTTCCTGCTTTTTTTCTTCAAACTCACACGCACTAGTGTGGAGTTTGAATAGTCTGCAAAAAAAAAACGAAACCTGTTCATGCGCTAATACACTCAATAGCGGCGAGTGTAATACTGCATGCCCCATGTGTTTTTGCCCTAATACACATATTGACTTTATTGGGTCCGAGTTCTGTATAAGATCTGTTTATTTTCAAACTAGGAGAGAACTCGCATGTTAAAATTGTCTGCGTTATTAAGCCTTAACACTTAAAGGAGTTGTCTGGTTGTAAACTCTTGATGTCCTATGCACAGGATAAGTTATCAGTAGTAGATTGGCAGAAGGCCACTGCCTGATCAGCTTTTTGCCAGGCTGGTATACTTGTGCACTGAGCTGATTTCTGTAGTAAGCAAACAGCTCTGTTTCAACTGCAGTGGCCAAGCTTGGTATTGCAGGCAAAGCCCCAATTCATTTCAATGAGAACTTGGCCTGCAATAGCAAACCTGGCCACTGCAGTAAGAACGGAACTGTCCGCTTCCTGCAGAAATCAGTTCAGTAAATGAGTGCGCCAACCCGGTGAATGGCTGATTGGCAGGTGGCCCAGGCAATGAACCCCTGCAAATCTACTATTGATAGCTTATCCTGTGGATAGTACATCAAGAGTTTACAACCAGACAACTCCTTAAAGTGTTAAGGAAGGACAGGACATCAGTAGTTTACAACTGAAAAAACTCTCTAACTGTCTTTGAGTGTTGATTCTAATCAGATCGACTAAATAGTTATTACCGTGATGGCTTATTCACCTGGGCAATATTCCCTTGCGAGTTCTGTCTGATTGCTATATGGATGGAACTCACATGTGAAAAGAACCCATTCATTTAAATGAGTTCATGACCACAAGCAATTTTTTACTTTGACCCATGGTTTGAGTTTGAAAATCCATGCATGTCCTATTGTGTGAGGCTTGCACCAGAATAGGACATGTAATGTGCAGTGTTCTGCATATCAGACAGCACACGGATGGAGTGTCCGTATTCAGGCCAGGACTCTCAGGCACAACTCATATGATATTTTTTAAGTGTCCTTTAATAACATTAGTAAGAAAAAATAATTAGAGATCAGCGAGCATACACACTAAGGCAAACTACTCAAGCGAGTAGTGCCTTATGCGAGTACCTGCCCGCTTGTCTCTAAAGATTCGGCTGCCGGCAGGGGGCGGGGAGCGGTGGGGGAGAGCGGGGAGGAATGAGGGGGAGATCTCTCTCTCACTCTCTCCCCCCCGCTCCCCACTGCTCACTCCTGCAACTCACCACTCACCCGCGCCGGCCGCCGAATCTTTAGAGACGAGTGGGCAGGTACTCCAATAAGGCACTACTCGCTCGAGTAGTTTGCCTTAGCGAGTACGCTCGCTCATCTCTACTAATAATGTCAAACATTGATCTTCTATGATGAACTGCATGATGGGCCCGTTTTATACTATAAATGTTAATGTAGCTGCTTATCTATCAAGGCCAACCAAGGCTATTAGATGTACATTAAGGTAAAACAAGCTCTCTGGGACAATTTTAGCCACATTTTCCTCATTTGTTATTCAGATCAGATTCCTTCTTGATTTACGAAAGGCAACTGGATGATATCCTTGTATCTAATCCCATACTACCCTCCTATTACATTAGTCATGGGATAAATATGTAGCCCTTCTTTATAGAGTATAATACTTATATTATCTGGAGGTTGATACATTTGATTTTACTGTAGTTAACCTGCTTTTTCTTTTATTTAGTTATGAGATTACATCGGAGGAAGAAGAAGAATGAGAAAAAACAGGTAAGAAATTATCACATTTGTATGCAAAATACCGTTATGAAAAAAACTAAGTACACTCTCTTCGAATTCTATGGCATTACGTATCGAGACATAAAAAAAAATCTGTCCAAGAATACACAGGATGTCAGCATGTCCTTCTTGCAACTTTTATTATGGTAGAAACAAGTACAAAAAATGTTCTTGTACATGTTCCTGCCATAATAAAAGTTGCCAGAAGGGCATCCTGATATCTTGTGTTTTATTGGACGTGTTGGGATGGATTCATTGCAGTTTCTTACATTTTTTGGGCTTTGGCATAAAAAACATCTGGTCCTTAGAAGGTCTTAAAATGAGGTAAATACAACTTCTGATGAACGACACAAGATAAAACCAGAGTTCAAAGGGGGTATACTTAGTTTTTCTCGTGACGATACACATAAGAACTCTGTCTTCCACAGCACCGTTATCATGATTGTGTTTAACCTTGAATTTTAACAGAATCCACCTGACCAAAACAATCAACAGCAGCCTATCAAAGTGAACCAGCCTGAAGAATATCAAGACGATCAGGATATTACAATGCAAGGATTGCCGGTGGCCCAGGAGCAGGGAAAGGACTACCGGTTGTCACAAGAGGAAGTCTAGGAGAACTATCAATGGAATGATTTGCATAGGCTCAGAATCAGACATTGGAGATGGGCAACAGTCTGACAGTCATTGCTAACTACTAAAATTAGCAGTGCAAGTTTTTGCTATACCAGCAAAGAATATTAACCTGGGCTTAAACCAAACTGGAAGTGGTAGGATGTTGGCTACCTAGGAACAGACCACTTTAATCATAACACTCTTTGATGAACTGGAGAAATTGCCAGCTTACCCAACCTAACTATTCCTCCTCACTGAGTGTATGGAAGCACAGAGCCAATGCTGATAAGCATAAAAGCAAATGGTTTTCCAGCAACTCGGACAGCATAAAATACTTCCTAATTTCACTAAGAGCATGGATAAAAAAAACAGCATAGATGTTTAAATGCTTACATGTTTCGAACAGGAACTCTTAGTAATGGCATAAGATGAACCATTAAATACATTTCTTCCTGCTTTTCACCCAATCTATTAAAAATGTATCAGATAATAGCATATATCATTAGTAGGTTGTTTTTTCTCCTCCCCTTGTTTGCAATTCCCTCTTTCAGCTTCTGTATATGTAACTGATTTCACTGATTGCTCATTTGCCCAACAATTGATCTGTGGTAAAGGGACCAACGATCAGCCAACAAACCAGCTGCACATCTCCCTTTTTTCAATGGGGACATGTGCAGTCAAACTAACGATTGTGGTAATGATCTGTCATTGGCATAAAGCAGATAATCTATCCATGTACATTGGGCTAATGAGCGCTGAGTGACATGACCATTGTCAGTCAGTGTTTGTTGAAAAAAGTTTGTTAGCCAGTAGAAAAAAATGTGATTGTTCTCAGTAAGCGAAACCAAGTAATCTTGTAGATATGATAACTTTTAATGACTAACAAAAATACATGATGTTATAGCAAGCTTTTGGACCTACTCAGGCATTAGCCTGAGGAAGAACCCTATGTAGGTTTGAAAGCTTGCTATAACAGCATGTATTTTTGTTAGCCATTAAAAGGTATCATATCTACAAGATTACTTGGTTTCTCTTGCTGAGAATAATCGCATTTCACTGTTTGTTAGCATGGGCAGATTATCTACTCGTGTAAAAGGACCATAAGAGCTCCTGCTCAAAACATGTAGGCGTTTAAAAATATTTGATTCCTTTTTTTCCATGTTTTTACTGAAATGATGAAATAAACAAGTCTTTTATGTTGTCTGAGTTACTGGAAAAACTTAATTGTCTTCTATTACACTCTTTAAGGCCAGTTTCAGATAAGTGCATTATTGCTGCATTTCTGCATCCATAATATGGACGTATGTTCTAGCCCAACCATGGGATTTACTGGCCCAAACTGTCACTGTTATAGGGATCTATGATGGTGACAGTTGGAGTGGGTATACCCCATGGTTTGGCTCGGACACACATACGTATTACAGACATAGAAATGCCAGTGCAATATGCTTGTTTAAAACTGGCCTAAGGCCCAATGCACAGGGGTATATTTGCATTGTGGGATCCAGAGCGGGCGTCCAACTCCAGATTCTGCAGCAAACACTGCCCATAGAAATGCTATACAAAATTGCTCAATCAGAGTTGGAGGGGACCTCCAGGGTCATTGGGTTCAACCCCCTGCTCAGTGCCGGATTCACTAAATCATCCCAGACAGATGTCTGTCCAGCCTCTGTTTAAACTCTTCCATTGAAGGAGAACTCACCACCTCCTGTGGTAACCTGTTCCACTCATTGATCATCCCCACTGTCAAATTGTTTTGTAAATTAATTGTATATGAAAACTGTAAAATGGTGTTTAAAAAAATCTTGTCATGTCCTCATGTCAGTGAGGCAGCTGTGGCCCAACCGATTCCAACTATGTATTTCTTTTGTTTATACACACCCATTATAGACTTTTCTTAGATTTGCCTCCTGACACTGTGAATAAGTCAAGTGGGTGGTGCCCATAGCTCACTGTCAATGGGTGAGGTCAGACTTGATAGACAGCGAGCAGTGGGGACTTCACACTTGACAAATTCACAGTGCTGGGAGACGAATATAAGAAGAGCCACTATGGAGGAACCGTGTTGAGTATAAACAGTATTTAGTTTTTGCTATTGTTGTGGACTATGTGAATACATTCATAAGGTAGAAGAATTATGATTTCTTCCCTTTATGAATGTGAGCCCCTTTCTTGTAGTCATAGATTTTGTCTAATGAAATGCCTTTGTGATGCCAGGATACTACCTTTTTCCTGATGCTTTTAGTCTTTCTGGAACTGGCTCTTTTTATAATTGATGGTAAAAGTATCCTCAAATGTGTTTTGCATAGCAAAGGGGTTGCGGTCATAGCAATAAATTCTGGTTCCACAGTGGACTATCTATTAAAGCAGAGGAATGGATGTCTTGCCTTAAAGGAAATCTCCAAACTTTAAAAAAAAAAAAAATTGTAAATTTGTCACACTACAATTAGCAGAAATAGTGTGGTACCGCGTTAGCCAGAAGAAAACCCTTGTAATATTTAATACTCTGTATAAAAAAAGACAAAAGTATTCAAGACAAAGGTATTATGATAACTTTATTGGCTAACCAGAAAAATTATATATGCAAGCTTTAGATAGAGGCTACTTAATGCCTCTTCATCAGTCTTGTCAGATTATAACAGAGGAAACATATTTATACATAACCGATCAGAGACAGTGTGATTAATTTACATTTTAGAAAGACAGGATAACAAATGGAAGGAAAAGCTCAGCATTTACATAATGATAAACTAGAGTCATAGGACTACGTCTTGTGTATAAGATGAAAGCGGGAGAGGGAATCTGGCAGCTCGAATATGCTGTCAAACTGCAGTCATTAAATTGTAGAGTAGTAGGAGCTGAGCAGATTCTATACAAGTTTGTGGGGGACGATTCAGTATAACTTGTATTTTATTGATTCAAACTTTGCTCATTCTGAGTCGAACAGTCCAATGGGCGGTCCTACCAGTGATTGAGAGCCTTCCCAGTTATACAGAGATCACTGATAGAACCGCCCACTGGACCACTTTGTTTCTCAGATGTAATCTGATGCGTTCATAATTACTACAGCTTCTCCTTTATCCACTGGTTTAATGGGGATATCATTAACTTTTAGTGACTTTAAAACCTTCCTCTCTTTCATTCTGAAATTGTGTGTAATTTTGTGGCATTTGTTTAAAAGTTCCAATTTTACCTTATTTCTAAAGCAGTCTGTATAATCCAGAATTGGGTTGTATCCAGATTGTGGGGTCCAGTTTTTAAAAATGACAGAGATAGAAAAATATGTTTCCTCAGTTATAATCTGACAAGTCTGATGAAGTCTCTAAAGCTTGCATGTTCTATAATTCTCTTCTCTTTTTTATACTAGAGAATTTAATATTACACTGTGATTGATATAGATTGCATATGATAGATTAGATAGATAGATAGATAGATATGAGAGATAGATAGATAGATAGATAGATGTTTTATGGTGTGGACTGGAATAGGTGCTTTAAAAAGAGTAAATACAAAATACACTTTTTTTCTTAAAAGATTAAGTATGTAACATTTGAAGCTTATTTTCTTAATAAAATCTTGCTACAAAGACTCTTGTAATTTCTAAAATTTTCCCAATTTGAATAGAGAAGTTTTTGACAAGTAGAAGATATTTTATTATAGAAACAGAGGTATGAGCAAAATTATATTACTATTCAATAATCATAAAGGGACTCTGTCACATCCTATAAGTTCTAGAAACTAAAATTATGGAGTTTCCTTCCTCGCCATTCCCCTGCTGTCTGCCCATAAAACCATCACTGTATGTATCTCACTTTGAACGCCACATAACGAGGACTTGTTTTAAGTAGTCTATTATGATAAATCCTTTTTTTTGCCTAAGAGGAAGAGCCTGCATTGTGCTAGGAACACATAACTGTCAAAGTAACATCCACAATGCCCTTGAGAAAGACAGAAGGTGAGCAAGGAAATGTCTGAATATCCATATATGCAGGTGGGTGACCAGAAAACACTTGTCAGTAAGTTCAAAATGGCCGACTATGTTTCCAACTTCTTGCTCCACTTATAAAGTATAAACTATTTCTTTAATAACAAACTTCTATGCAAACTACTAGAGGAACGTTAAAGAGTATGTTCAATTATACTATTTGATTGGAGAGCTACCGGTACTAATCATTGTAATAATAGTATTCAGTGTGATGATAAGAAAACTTGTACTAACCAAACCTAATATGCTTTCTATGAAGTTTTTAAATAATACATTTTCATAGCTACAACACTAAGAACACTTTAGTGCTATTGAGATGGATCGTGGTCTCCAGAGCACTGTTTCCAGGATGGCTCTATGATTATCGGTAGTATAAGAGGAACATTTAAGCTTCTTTATAGCAAAGGGACGAACAGAAATTCTGTGTATATATTACATAGTACAAAACGTTTTGTGATAGCCGTTCTGATTTTTACCCATTACCACAATTAGCAATTTCACTGGTATCCCACAATCATCTTTAAATAAATCACTGGATATATGTCCTCAAACAATAATAATCACGGGTAATATCCATTATACTTATGAGAATCTAGGAAGACTATTGTCTTGCATTGTTAAAGCCTTAAGATGCCAATTTTCATAACCAGCAAGAGAATGCTAAGGCTGGTCAACTTGGACAAGGAACCCAGGTCTATCACTAGGGTAATGGAAGACCTGGGTTTACTGCTGTAGATCTGAACTACTGGACGATTATCGCTCCATTTCCTTTGTTTGAATGAATTTTGAGCGATTATCGTCCCGTGTAAATGGCCCATAAGAAAATTAGGTTAAATAGATTATTGGTTAGGTCATCTATACTTATGGCTGGCCTTACGCTGCATGGTGCCCGTTGCAAAATTGCCCTGACTCCATTTTTTACTATTATGTGGTGTTGGTATTCAGTTCTTTTGTTCATTTTTTTCTACTCCGTTTCCCCAGGACATATTTAATATCTTAGGAAAGTTGATTAAAACTGCTGTACATGTGGACTATGTTGGTAGTTTTACTCATTTTCTTTTTAAAAAACCTCCTTATGTTGACTTTTGTTCTTCATACACTGTCTCCCTTTGTGCTGCACGTAGTCCTGCAATTCTGGCACGTATTTTGTGTTTTATTTTTACGCTGTTCACTGGGCGGTAAAAATGACACATTACCTTAATTCTGCGGGTCAGAATGATTACAGTGATACTAAATTGATACATTTTTGTTATGCTTAATTACTTTTAACCCTTTCCAATCCAATTTGTATCCTGGTTTTCCTAGGGGGCTTACTCTTTTTCTGCCGTCATACAACGACGCAATATGCTGGCTAAAGCCAGTACTGCATGAGGTGACATGTTGGATAGGCTCTGACAGCAGAGAGGCTGGCAATACACAGTAAGAGAACCCAGATGGATGTCTACCAACATCGGAGCCGTACAGCCTTAAATCATAATGTCTTCAGAGGTCAGACAGTGGATTGGAAAGGGTTAAAAAACCTTTCAGAAGAAAAATTGCTTTGGTTCACAGAATTCCTAGACCCATAACTTTTTTTTTCCATTGATGGTACTGAGCGAGGGATCATATTTTTGCGGGGCGAACTGTGGTTTTTATTGGTACCCTTTCGGAGTACGTATGATTTTTTGACAATTGTTATTCCTTTATTTGGGAGGTAAGGTGACCAAAAAACATAAATTCTGGGACTATGTATTTTTACTTTTAATGGCGTTCACTGTGGGGCATAAATAGCATGCTATTTTAATAGTTCTGACCTTTTTGCAAGCATTGAGAGCAATTTTGTTTATTGTTAATATTTTTTTACATCTCTACTTTTTTATGTGCAAAATGGGAAAGAGGGTGATTTTGTTAGGGTTGGAGTTCTACTTTATAGTGGTTTTCCGAGTTGTTAGTGAGGCCGGGAAATGTCCGCAGCGATCACATGATTGTATAACACAGAAGTCAGGAGGGAATACCGACTACCAGCGACCACAAGCGACAAAGGATGAGAGTATGCACTGTTTCTTATTTTATTACATACACTGAAAAAGAGACATCTTGGCAGTGTCTCTATCAGACGACAGTCACCACTCCCTTGTAGATGGAGGACGGTATTCTGTGAACCCGCACAGGTCACACATAGCTCAGGCCAGCCATGTCTATACACTTAAGCCAGCCAACAGCTATTTCTCTTGAGTTCATTATAAACCACAGATCTGAATCTGTATGGTCGTTCAATAAGGAAATGTGAAAAAGTCACTGCCAGACTCTGTAGTTGGGGGATAGTTGGTAGACCATCATACACATTAGACGGTTGGCCAGACATAACAAAATTGGCAGGTTTTGTCAGCATTTATCTCACATTATTTGCAATTTTTACTTTTAATTTTTGCACTATTAGCAATCATTTGCTCTGATATTGTAGATATTGTCATTTATTGTGTAAAACTGAACTCTTGAAGGAAGGCTCCATTACTCTGTTGGGTTGCCTCTGTTTTACACAGTTGTGCCTCTTTTGCGTTTGTATGACCTTCTCGTCCAGAACAAACATAACATGCAGGATGTCCTGGACATATTGCTGAGCTGTCATTGTCTCTTGTACTACCACTAGGGGTGAATGAATGTCATATGCAATGGTCCCTAAGACTATCACACCAGCAGTAGGGTCACGTCCCACAGCAAAGGCAAGTTTGAGGCACTCACTCCTAGGTCTCCAGACACAAGCATACCCATCGTCAGTGCTCAAACTAAACCTGGATTCATCACTGAATACAACCCGATTCCACTTTGTAGCGGTCCAGTTTCATTGTACATGACAACACTGCAAATTAAGGTGACAGTGGGTGGGTGTCAAAGGCAATACATGTAAAGGGTGCCAGGAGACTAAATGTCAATCAGCCAAGCTCTTGGAAATGGTTCTGAAAACAGGGGCCTGTAGCAATTGTGCCACCTGTCGCTGGATGGCAGAGAATGAAACAGTTGAATCTGGTCATGTTTGTTGGATGATCAGAGGATCCTCTCTACTGGTGGTCTGTTGAGAGCGATCTGAGCTCGGTGGCCTTGTATGCATGCCCTCATGCATCTACTGTTCCAAACACCACCTAACAGTCTGATTAGAAGGGCCCAGGTGGCAGGCAATTCATTGATATGACCATCCAGCTTCTCGCATTCCAATAATGAACCTCAGAATCCGTTAACTGGGAAAAATCTCTTTGATTGTGTCATAGAGGCGTCTAGTGCTCAACAAGCTCTACACAAGCGGAAGAAGAGGTCACTACACACAAGAAGCCTCTGAGAGCCTTTTTATAGGTTAAGGGTGGAACCACTTTTAGGGCCTCAGGTGGCAAGAATGTTCATCTAATCACACCACAGCTCTAATTATTTGCATATCTGTATGAGATGTAACCATTGAAAATAGACAATTCCTTCTAGGTGACATATTAACATAATATGTTAGACTGAAAAAAGACATATGTTTATCCAGTCTATTAACCCCCCTCCCCCAATGTTGATCCAGAAGAAGGCAAAAAATCCCAATGAGGTAGAAGCCAATTTATCTCATTTAAGGGAAAAAATCCTTCCTGACTTTAAATCTGGCAATCAGAATAATCCCTGGATTTACAATCCCTCTGAAGTAATTTGTGACTATAACATGTAATACTGTAATGCTCAAGAAAGGCATCCAGGCCCCTCTTAAACTCTTTTATCGAATTTGCCACGTCCTCAAGCAGAAAGTTCCATAGTATGGAAAGTTCCATAGTTCCATCCCCATATAGTCACATTAGTCACAATGAGAGCTGTTCTAGGGTTGCTGGCAATCCCATGATCGTCGAGTCCCAGACAGGAAACGGCAGTGCTGCTTCCTGCATGTAGCCTGCGAAAGGGAATGCGGAAGGACTCAAGGACACAACCTCCTCCTATTAGATTGCAGGAGCTTTAATTCTTCTCTATATTTTTAGTACTGTATATTTGGTCCCCAACGGGTTAAGTTCAAAATACAAGTAAATATGGTACGAGTCACTTATATTTGCTAATCTACAAAACCAAATGTAATTACTTGTAAATGTAATAAGACTTGAGACGAAATGTTTTCTGCTGGTAGAATGCTTTATAATATTTGCAGTACTTTCCAATTTATTAGTCATCTGAGCATGTTTATGTTCCCGATTTTAACACCTCATTGGATGTAGAAATAACCAGTTGTTAATATATACTGATAAACTGATGTGATGAATGAAAAAAAAAATCAGGCTCTTAAAAAGATATGTAATGTTCTTCTGATGGATTTCAATTCAGTTTTAAAGCCATGGGCGTAACTATAGAGGATGCAGGGGATGCGGTTGCACCCGGGCCCAGGAGCCTTGGGGGGCTCATAAGGCCTATCTCCTCCATAAAGGGAGCCCAGTACTATGAATAAAGCATTATAGTTGGGGGTTCTGTTACAGATTTTGCACTGGGGCCCCAAATCTTCAAGTTACGCCTCTGTTTAAAGCTATAGAATTTACGGATGTCTTTGCAGAACAACCACTATAGCCACCAAGATACTGCTCCGAGCTATACAATGTTTCAACACACTGCTAGGCGAGGAAACAAATCTAGGTTGAGTGGCAAATGGAGAATTTTTCTGGCAAGTACTACTTTATTTAATAACTGGGACTTCAGGAAAACGGTGAGGTTGGGAGAATGTTCAGTGCTGAATGACGTCCAGAGTGCAACTTCACTGACCGCTCTTTATTTCCACCTTCTACTAGACCAAAGCCAAAGTGGTTTCACCCCAGTTAAGAGGCTCCTACGGTAGGGCGCCGGATTTGAGGAGTCCGCTTCCAGTCACTGTTATGGGGATCTTGTGGCTATTACTATTATGAGAATCCCGTGGCTTTCACTGCATTTGAAGGGTCATTTAGCGGTAACTTATAAGGGGTTCTTTTTGCAGACACTTGTTATCATTTTAGCATTCACATTTGAGGCTACATTAGTGGGAAAAAAATCATTGTTAAATAGCGTTAGATTTTTTTTCATTTGGTGATTTACAGCTATTTATCCCCGTTATTACAGCTATTTCTACTTAATTTAAAATTAAGTCGTAGCCTTATTGGTATCTTGGCACACTTTAGAGAATTTCCCAGAAAAATTATCACAAATTTAGACACAGTGACAAAAAGGTCCAGGCCATTAATCGGTCATCTTTTAACTTTTTTTTCTGCCAGGCAAGCATTACTTGGATGAATGCAATAGCACAATGTTCTGTATAAATATCATATTCTTCTTGAATTACTCTAACATCTTTTCTCTTGTTGTACTTTTTGAAGATAGCGTCCTTAAGAAACTCGGGTATTAATTTTCTGTTAATCTATAACCCAAAAGAGATACAACTAGTTTAATATATGTATATACTGTATACTTGACACTAGTCTTGTAGTGTCCCATTTGGTCATTTAGTGATTCCGCCATGAGTCCACATGTCTGGTGTCACTCTTAAGGGGGTTGTCCAAGTTATTATTTTTTTTTTATTTTTATACCCTCTTTCACCAAACTATATTTGACTACTATGCTTACCCTGGAACTGGAGCACATCTTCTGCCCTGGTGATGTCACATGGGCTTCTAATGTAGAAGCCATGGGACTGTGTACAGGATGTCATTGATGATGCCCATGTCAGACCTTCTATTTGCTAGAGCAGTCACATGGGTAAGCAACCACATGACTGCTGCAAACCCAGTGTGCACAAAGAAGGACCGGAGCAGCGAGGCCATGGAGAGGGGAGTTTCACTATTTATTTTTAACTTTGTCAGCCCCCGAATTTTATTATAAATTGGATAATAACAATCAGATAATCACCATGAAAGTTTACATATTTTAAACCCACATGGTTTTTAGTCATAGTATCATAGCATGACTAAGAACCGTGTAGGTTTGTAACATGTAAGCTCTGTCTGGGTTACACTGTTTTGCTTTTAACATGCCTTGAATTAAACTCTTTTGATGCACCCCATGATCCTATACGCCTTGGCAGCAGCTGCCTGACACTGGTTGCTCCGGTTCGGTTTACAGCTAACTAAAAAAACCCAAGTCCCTTTCCATGTCAGTGTTTCCCATTTAGTGTGTAATAGTGACATGTATTTCCTCTGCCCATAGGCATAACCTTACATTTATGCCTGGGTCAGGCTCACACGAGCGTAAGTTTTCAGTGTATTACGCGTGTGATGTATGTGTGTGTGATACACGGTAATTCGCAGGCAATCAAATATATTGCCTTACGCTGTTTCGCTCACATTTGCATGTATGCATTGCGTAATACGCAAGTGCAAAAAAGAACGTAGATATTCTGTTTTGCCGTGCATTACGTAGATAGATCCCATTGTCCTATGGGTGTGTAATCAATGCTGCCTGTATGCAATTAAATTATGTATGGGCGGCGTATATATGCGCCATTGTGAAACAACAGTGCAGGAAATTTAACAAAAAAAACGAAACAGGAAAACTGCGCATGACAGAGTGCGTGATATACATTGTCATGTGCATAACAATATCACAGCCCCACAGCTGCAAAACCCTGCGTGACTAACGCAGGGTTTATGCATCTAGTCTTGTGAGCCCTGCCTTAGGCCGGTGAAATTTAATGGTAAGTTTTATCACTCTGCATTTCATTTTCAACTGTGAATGCTGTAGAGAAAAAACTATTTATGGTGTTTCCCTGCCTTATATTATTTTTGCCCCAAAAGAGGCGCGAGGTCTTATTTTCAGGGAATGTCTTTTTATACTTACCTAGCAGGCTCGGTCCAGGTCTCTCCCGCTGCTCTCCTGAGCTCCGAAACGCTGAGCCGCGGCATTGATTGGCCAATTCATAAATCCCGCCTCCACAACTCGATGACTATTATTGGTTCTTCAACCACTCTTCAGCCAATCAATGCAGCGCCCAATAAGCCATTGCATCAGTGCATCAAGTGCTGCATTGATTAGCTGAGCAGCGCCCAAGAACCAATCAGAGCCATCACTTCCTGGAGGTGGGATTTATGAATCCTGTAACCAGGAAGTGATCTTCTGTGGGCGTCTGAGGACTTCAAGAAGCACATCGGAGTTTTGGAGAGCAGCAGGAGGGATCTAAACCATTCCTGCTAGGTAATATATTTCTTTTTTATGTAATGCAGCTCAGGCTTATTTTCAGGGTAAGGCTTATATTTCAAGCCTCCCGGAAAAACTCAAAAAAAAAATTAGAGTAGGGCTTATTTTCAGGGTATGTCTTATTTTGAGGGAAACGGGGTAACAGATTTGCTTTTACCTCATCATCTTCTACAGTTTTTCCTTCATTACTTTTTAAAGGGCCAACACTTTCTGTTTTAATCTTTTTAGTATTTATATAATTGAAGAATAGTTTATGGTTAGTTTTACTCTTTGGCAATGAGTCTCTCTGTCTCCATCTTTACTGATTGTATTTGCTTTCTATATATTTTTTACTTTATAGCTTTTTAGTACTGTTTGCTGCCTTCTTGTTTTAATAGATTAAACTCTTTATTTTTGTTTGATTTTTTTTTGCCCACTGGTTTTCTCCTATTACTAAGTATTTTTTCCCATAAGGTATGAACCACTCAATTTAATTTAAGATGCTTTAAAAAACATCCCATTTTTTGTCTGTACTCTTATTTTGGGGGACATTGTCTACGTCAGTAAGGGTAAGAGCAGCTCTATGCTGATCAAACTTTGTCTTCCTAAAGTTCACTGTTTTTGTGCATCTCCAACAGAACACCCTTTTGAAAGACAGGTGGAAATGTGTTATATTATGGTCACTATTTCCCAGATGCCCCCCGACCTGCACCTTTCTTATCCTGCCAGGTCTGTTGCTTAATATAAAGTCCAAAATGGCCGTCCCTCTAGTTGGGTCCTGTACAAGTTGGGAAAGATAATTATCTTTAATTATTGACAGAAACTTGTTTCCTTTATGAGATCCGCAAGCTTCATTTTCCCACTTTATGTCCAGATAATTGAATTCCCTAATAATAATTACCTCATTGTGATTTGCCGCTTCATCTGTTTGCCTTAGTAATAGGTTTTCAGTGGGTTCTGTTATATTTGGTGGCTTATAGCAAGCCGCTATTAGGATTTTATTATTGTTTTTCCCTCTATGTATCTCTACCCATAAAGACTCCACGTGTTTATCTCCTTCACATTTTTCCTCCTGTAATGTGGGCTTTAATTAGGATTTTATATAAGGACAAACCCTTCTCCTGTTCGGTTTTTACTATCCTTTCTGAATGAACTGTACCCTTGTAAGTTAACTGGCCAGTCACAGCTTTCATCTAACCATGTCCCAATTCTTTCCACTATGTCATAGTTTTTCTCATACATGTATAACTTCCAGTTTGTCAGCCTTATTGGTCAGACTTTAGCATCAGTCACCATGCTGTTTTCAGATTTTTAGTTATTTTTGGACATGTTTCTTATTAACTTTTCTAACTGCACTAACCCTTCACAATGTTCCACCCCCATTTTCATTAATTAGTCTCAGATCACTAACTTCTTTAGCTTCCCCTCTATCTCTCTGGTTGCCCTCCCGCAGTCCCTAGTTTAAGCACTCATCCAAACTTCTAACCATCTTCTCCCCCCTCACAACTGCACTCTCCCCATTGAGATGCAGCCTATCCATACGGTAGAACCTGTAGGCAACAGCAAAGTTGGTCCAGTTCTTCAAAATCCCTCCTTCCTACACCAGCTCTGGAGCTACTTGTTTACTTCCCTAATCTCCTTTGTTTCTGTGGTGTGGCACATAGTACAGGTCGTATTTTAGAAATTGCCACTTTGGAGGTCCTTGTCCTAAATTAGTTTTTAAGAGCCTTCCACCTACATCTAACGTTGTCATTGGTGCTAATATACACCCTAACTGCTGTCAACCCAATCCGCAATATGCTAAAATCAAACTCCAGAAAGGCAACAGATTGTTCGCTGATCCCAGTCTTTGTGACAAGTTGCCCTTTCTGTTCCCCACTACGAGGACCTTTATAGCCTGCTCTGTGCTCCTATTCCCCTTCTTACACCAGCAGACATTTCCCTGCTAGTTTGAGGACATGTCTTGCTGTAGCAGTGCCAATCATCAAATGGTATACCCCTTATCCGCCAACTTTGTGAACTTGTTGGGGTATGCCATATGAGGACTATGCTCCCTAACACTTTCCCCTCTACCCCTCCTTCGGTCACCCAGCTGGCTGCCTAATCATTCTGCACTTAAATCCTACCATCTACCCAAACATCTATCACAGGGAGTACCTGCTCAATGATCAGCAAACCCCTTTCCATATTGTCAATGGATCTCAGTGTTGCAATTTGCATATTTCGATCCTGCATCTGGATATCCAAGATCAGAGCAGCCCACTTGTGTGCATTAATTAACACCCCTTTTTATGCCTTAGTAAAACACAGCAATTAGCAGGGGGGCAGCAGAACCTGCCACCATTGACTATTATTCAGATCTCTGTGTCTGAGTCTCTGTTAATGGGCCTTGTCACTAGTGACTGACTATTCTAATTCTACCTGGTATTGGCAATTACTTTATTTCTCTAACAGTCCTTAGGATCCAGCAGGGGACGATCGCCCCGTGTGCAGGCAGGTTTCATGGGTAAGTTGTCTTGTGAGAGTAGGAACCTGTAAGACAATGAGGACCCTTGTCACAGGCTTAAGTGTCTTGTCCAAGACACAAAGCAATACCTCATATGTTCTGTAGGTATTCCAACTATCTTTGCATGCTGGTATGCTTGGTGAGTGTCTTGGGCTGTTCAGTTCTGTTGGTGGTCTGGTGGGAGCAGGTTGGAGCCTTTTTTCTGGGTGAAAGCCATCTCTATAAAGATAAGTGCTGATTTATCCTTCCTTTCTTTATTAGTGCTTTACACAAGAGCTTTGCTATATTTAGTATATCTCTTCTGGTGCCCTTACAGGGATAGTCAGGTCCCAGGGGAAGACCGTGGTACCATTCTTATCAGGACACTAACTCTGCATTCAGGCAGGGGTTCCCCATCTTCCTGTTTAATAGGGACTAGTGTCATGCATCTTCTCTAGCCTGGTGTGGAGTAATCTTTGCAACATCATACTGCAGGTATTTGTGCAGTTCTGTGTGAATGCTGCCCTGCGTCCGGGCTGGGAGTGGTGTCTAGCGCCACTCAGACACAACACCTATTATTCCTAATGATAAGCCTAGATCTGATACTATCAAACCAGAATCTGTAATCTGCTAATAGAGTCAAGTAGGGAGCACTTGCAGATCTCTACTAACATACCTCACACTATAGAGTACTGTGGGTACTACCATTTCTAAGCCAGTTGTTACCTCATTCACTCAAGCGCTGTGTCTGAAAACTGCTTTGGGCATGACACATTTTTCTGGAAACCAGCCTGCTCTGATATATATATATATACATATATATATATATATATATATATATATATATATATATATATATATATATATATATATATATATATATATATATATATATATATATATACACACACCTTTGACTGGTACTGTGTACATTATATATGTATGTTTGCATTACATGCCGGTAGCAGAAATCAACAGTGTGGCACTATGTTTCGAAGTACATTGCAAATCATCTCTATGGAGTGGACATGCTTCTATTTCCAGCTGTTCTCTCCCCCTTTCTTGCTTTCTCCCTTCTCATTTTTCTATCTCTTCTCTCCCCCTCCTTTCCTGTTTCACAACCATCTCTGGTTTACGGGTCTCTGAGGCCTCCTCTGATTAGATGATTTCTTCCTTTTCAGCAGAAAAACTAATAAGAGCCTCAAAGGATTTTTCTTTTGACTTAAAAAAAGAACAAATATCTTAATTTGCATCCACCCTGCAAACTAATTGGTGGAAAATGAAACTGGTGAAGCCGGTTAATTAAATGAGGACAGAGTGAAATCCGACCAGATCCTGATTAGCTGGTGCATTAATTCAGTTTGTGTGAATTTAGATGAGTTTGGAAGCGGAGAAGAGGAGGGAAAGGAAGCATGGGGACATAGAGAGAGGTTACAGTAGACCGTAAGGCAATCTCCAGATATCATATGGATAAATTGGTACACAGGCGGCAGGAATTCATTGTGGTGTATGACAACAAAATTGGATCTCAAGCTAAAATTATTTGGTTAACTACTTCTGGCCTTCGAAAGAGGCCTACAGCCTCCTGGGCAGGAAGGAAAGATGGTCGTAATAGAATGCTGGATTCAGTGAACTGTGGCCACCTACATTCACTCAACTGGCAGATAGTTTGCATTGCTTTAAATAAAAACACGTCATATTAGAAAAGTATTTTCAAGTCTCTCAATGGAGCACAGAAGAATAATTATTGGTACTGGGTGAAAGCATAGTGGAAGGACCAGGAAGATTACATTGTTGTCTCACAATAAATAAATTTGAAAGTTTATAGGCACCATTCAAAGTGTTCCCAAGTGGTGGGTGTTGCCTCAAATCCCCGCTGACCAATCACCCCATACACCAGGAGAGAAGTGCCCTTGTCAATGGCCAGTGCTTCAATAATAGAGGGCATGCACTGCCACAAGGATCACATGGGCAGGGGCTGACACCGTGACACCACGTTGGACCTGATCCCATGATGCGGCCAACACATAGAATAGTAGAGTTGGAAGGGACCTCCAGGGTCATCGGGTCCAACCCCCTGCTCAATGCAGGATCACTAAGTCATCCCAGACAGATATTTGTCCAGCCTTTGTTTGAACACTTCCATTGAAGTAGAACTCACCACTTCCCGTGGTAACCTGTTCCACTCATCAATCACCTTCACTGTCAGAAACTTTTTTTTCTAATATCTAATTTGTGTCTCCTCCCTTTCACGCTGCAACAGTTTGAGTGCTACTAACCATTCCCCTTCAAATGAATACAAAAATGTGTCTGATCACACTGAGACATGCGGCAGGAATTTAGTAGAAGAAACTTTTATTTTGTCCTCTGAGGAATCATGATAAATAATGACAGTCCCTCTTGAAGCTGTGGTAGTGCACTGTGGGAAACTTAGTCATTATAACTGCTTGAAGATGGTAGATCACAGGTTCAAGAGTTGATACAATGAAAGTTTATTACAACGTCAATGACAGCTAATACCGCAGATATGCCCTCATAAGGAGTAGGCGTCAGTCCTTTGAGGTTACCCTGTTAGATTCAGCTGTTTTGGAGTTCGAAAAAAGCTGGAAGGCTCCCAGCCAATGATAATGGCAGCAATGAGCGTCATGAGTAGGAGATGAATGAAATCAGGTATATAGGAAATTACATGTTCTCTAAAAATAGTTAAAGACTAAAAAGTAGGGATGAGAAAAACTTTGTGAACAATTTTGACACGTCTTTATTCCTGCATTCAAAGAATGCGTATACTCTATAGATTTGGTAGCTTGCGGATATCTAGTTAGTGTAAGGGCGGTATCACATCTGCGTCGGGGATTCCGGTTTCCTGCTCAGTTTGGGGAGCAGGAAAAGGGAATCCCCTGGCCAAACAACTCCATCTTAAGGGCTCGGTCTATTGAATGACAGCTGAGAGCTGCCTCTGATTGGTCCCTGCACTCAGCCAATCAGAGGCAGCACTCACTCACCCATTCATGAATTCATGAATGGGTGAGTGAGTGCTGCCTTTGATTGGTGAGGGATGTGACCAATCAGAGGCAGCCCATTCAGCAGGCGGGGATTTTAAATCCCCGCCTGCTGAATACTACAGAGCGCAGTTCAGGAGAACTGCCGGCCGGACGCGGCTGAACTCCGGCTGCAGGAAAAAGGTGAGTATACTTTTTTTTAAATTTTTTTTACACATTTTCAGGATGGCTTTCAGGGAAGAGCTCCATTGAATTCAATGGGCGAACATCGTTCTCCTCTGCCACAGCTGTGGCAGAGGATAGCGGGCAGTCTTGGGCCGTTTCGCTGAAAACGCTGCTAGGTGCAGATTTTTCAGCGAATCGTCGGCCCCGGTCACGCGATTTGCGGATGCGCATCCGTTATGCGATCAGCAAATCGTGCGAAAAAACGCCCGTGTGACTGAGGCCTAAGACGGAACTGCACAGCACTGAGCGGACCCATTGACTAATGCAGCTGTTTTTCTTCCAGTATTTTGTGCTGGATCTGCGATGGGACCTCGGACCGAAGTTTTCAACGTAGATGTGAAACCATCCTTGGTGACTCTTTTCTGAAACTTTTAGCCTTTGTAGAACATTGGATAGCAAGTACTGTATTGTTCCTGTATCAGCACAATGGATAGTAAGGATTTATGACTATCTTCTTTACTGCATTGCTTAACTGGTATTTTACAGGGTGCCTTTGCTTATTTGCTCATTACACTTCATGCCGCAATATTTCAATGGGTAAAGGTCATAACTTTGACTTGACAGTTCCAAAGGGTAATATTTCTTCTGATGTTATATTTACGGGTATGTTTAGAACCATTGTTCGAATGGATGACTATTTTACTACATGTCAGTCCATCAGAAAATTTATCAGAATGCAATAGGAGTGGAATCGCTCGAGTGTGGGTGCAGCATGATAGAAATGCTGAAGTCCCATAGATAGCCGGTAAGTTTGCTTTTTACTCTGTTACAGGTAGAAAAGCAATGGGTTTCGGATTCAAACAGGATCCGTTGTCAGAAGTGGTACATCTTTCTATCCAAAATTCGTTGCTCCTATACCTGTAAAAACAGAAGGCATATGTTGTGCTATTGATGGGAGTTAAGTATTCTTATAGTGGCGCACCATTATTCGAGGGGTTCCGTTCCTATTGCATTCTCAGAGGCCTCCCATGGGATCATTCCAATCAGTAGAAACCACTGCTGGCAGCTCAATTAACTCTACGCTTTGACGGTTTGCAATCACAACTATAATAGGTGAGTGTATTTCCAGCATCACTAACTTTTATTGATGTAACAGTCCTACACTTGCTATATTTTATGATCCAAAAATGTACGGCCTACTCAAAGAGCTCAAATACCTTAAGCCAAGTTCCTTATTATTTACTTCAAATCATGTGGCGGATATGTAGAGAAGGCGGGTTCACATATTTTCCAACAATGGGGCAGATTTATGAAACGGTCTAAAACAAAAACTGTATGTTGCCCACAGTAACCAATCACAGCACAGCTTTCATTTTGGATTCTGCTCTTGAAAAAGTAAAGCTGCGCTGTGATTGGTTGCTGAGGGCAACAAACAGTTTTTGCTTTTAAAGTATGATCACACATAGTGGTGCAAATCTGCCCCAAAATCAACATGCTGATTTCGATGCAGATTTTCACAGCTGAATTCTCTTGTTGCATTCTGATGAATGAATTGCATTGAGAACATATCCAACATTCTGGCAACAAATACGGGAGGCTGTGGATTTGAAAATCCGCAGAATGACTAGCTTCCACTGCAGATATTCTTTGCTATAAATTAATGAGGTTTGTTAAAACCTCAGATGCTTACATTATTCTGTATATTGCTGTGGAATTTTGACTTGCATTCAATAGCCAAAATTCTGCAGCAAGTCCACTGTGAGTGAACACACACTTAGGGTATATTTACATGTGGCGGATATTCCGTGGAGTGTCCGTAGCTGAAAATTCCGCAGCAAATTACTTAGAATGTTCGCATCAAAATCTGCACCATGCGGAAATGCTGCTAACCAGAGGCGTAACTTGAAGCTCCCGGGCCCTGATGCAAAACTTGTAACAAGGCCCCCAACTATAATGCTTTACTTATAGTACTGGGTTCCCTTTATGAAGAAGAGAGGGCTTATGGGCCCCGTAAGGCTTCTGGGGCCGGGTGGAACCACATCCCATGCATCCTCTATAGTTACGCCCCTGCTGCTAACGCAAAATCAACTAGGTACCCACAGCTGAATTCAGAAGATACAGCGCTCACCTCCGAAGTCTTTAACTGTCAGTGCTCTCCTTCACTTGGTACCCAGCAGCCTCTACTGAGACCTGCGCCAATGGTCAGGTGTTGCGGAAGTGAGCAGCAGTGCTACGCTCACTTGACTTCGGAGGTGAGTGCTGTGTCTTCTGAAATCAGCTGCGAGTACGCAGCTGATTTTGAGTCAAAATCCACACCAAATGGTGCGGGTTGTGACTCTGTTCTGGAAATGCTGTGCAATTTGCCATGGAATTTCTGCTGCAGACACTACACAGCATTTCCGCCCCGTGTAAAGTTACCCTTAGGCAATTCCATAAATCTGCCCCAATGTCTGTTACAAGAGGAGAAAAGCAGATGATTCGTGGCACGGCTCAAGAGAGCGACCACTGGATGCTTAACACTTGGACGGACAACGCATTTGGATGCAAAACTTGCACTTTCTTCAAGCCATTACCGTATGAACAAACAGTTGTTGTTAGATCTGTTACGCCCTGAAGAACTGAAAGTCCTGCACCAAAATGCATGGCCTGTCCAATGAAAGTGTTAACTATCGGTGTTTTGGTCCTTTTGTCGAGCAGCACTACAAATCCCCTACTTTCCTTCTCTTGTGTTGGGTCTTCTATGGAAGCCCTCTGTTTGTCCATCCAGGGATACTGCAGCAACTGACTGGTTCCTATACGTGTATGATCCAGATACTAATATTCTTATTTCCTATTGGTGGACTTGATTAGCCCTCTACATCATGGAGCGCTGTATTTTGCTGTTCGCTCACTTTCACATGGCAGTATTTCTGCTCAGTATTTCGCATCAGTAGAGTTGCAAGAAAAAGGAAGCAAACTTTTTGGAAGTACCTGGAGTTCTGCATTTACTACTACCCATTCAAAACTGCTCGGAAAATCTCATAACTGGAAATCTGTGACGCAACAGCAAGACATATGACCATTCAATTCAGTTCAATTGACCTAACTGAAATATCCCAGTAGGGCTTAGGGGGGTTCAGGCACTATTTAGAGCACTGCAGTCCCCTATGTTCTGGAAATCACTGATGTTTTTGGCTAGATTTCAAATGATTGAAGAAATACAGAACTGTTTAAACAATTGCTTTAAGTGCTGTACAAATGAGTTACTAGAAAAGTACATGTGAAACAGTGGCAGAATGGGATTTTGTTCATGGCCAGACCAGTTCTATTTAATTGATGGCTGACGTTGTCTTTAGTATGATTTATTGTGTTTGGTGACTACTGATGTGTTGTATGATCGTGTCAAAGAAGAAAATGAACATGGGTATCGAGGGTGGCAGATATCCGTAAATAAATGTGCACCAGTGGAATGAAACAATTAATGGGCATAGTAGAGCAATGTCATATGATGTTTACATACTGATATGTAATAAATATGGAGCAAGTCTGCCCCTGCAATTAGAGCATAAGGTCTTGGTACCCTGAAAATTAAGGGATTGACTTGGGCTAGGAGCTCTGGCTTTCTTCATGTCCCTTTTGTCCAGCATATAGAGCAGCCAGTTGGCGAAATCTTGGACCCCAAGAACCCAACTGAGAAAAGTCTTGCTCTGAACTTGTAGACCAACTGCTGATTGAACTGAGGGATGCAGCACTGGAGCCTGAGCCCTCAAAGGCATAAGTCTGGAAGGAATCATATGGAGGCACTGATGAGTCCTGATCGGCTAGCCTCACTTTCCTACTGATGTAGTCTTTGAACAGTGAGAAGTCCAGTTCAGCTCCTGGAAACCACTGAGGCAAGGGGTGACGTTGAGTAGCAAGAGTACTATCCCCTCCGGCCTCACTCCCTTCACTAAAATTGTACAAGCTGCGCAAAGCTGACATGTCGTATGCCTCGGTGTCCTGTTCTCCACCTCCTTCATCATTGTACTTGATGACGTTATCTCTCATATCTTCGTCTTCATCTGATGAAAGGTGACCCTGGTGGTGCCGTTTTAGAGCCAGAATAAGTAGAATCAACACTGCGGGCAATAAAAAGTAATGTTTGAATAACATAGTATGACAATCTTACAAAGTATAACTATAGTAATAAACTTCTGGAACTTTATAAGAACCTCTTACACTTTGATGAGTGGCCGCATTGGACACACTAGGCTCTGCCCCCCGTCAGACAAAGCAGGGGAGTAGAGTAAGGAAAGATTGACCATGCACCAGAATTAAGTTGTTATTTGGAAGGCAGCACTGGTCCAGGGGAGATCAGCCAAAAGACAGAAGGTATTGCTGATGTATCATCTGGCAATCAGTATTGTGGGTGTTCCCGGGTTGGCACAATATAACGCAAGAGTAATCAATGGATTAGCATGCGATATGGTAAAGGGCCTGAATGCTACATCACAGGCCTTGGACCTTCTCCTACTAGACATACAAGGAGTCAGGAAAGCAGCTTTACAAAATAGAGCCGCCATATATTACCTGTTACTCGCAGTAAACCACGGATGTGAGGAATTTGAGGGGATGTGTTGTTTCAACCTCTCTGATCACTCAGAATCCATTCACCAAAAGATCAATACCTTGGGAAAAATAGCTACTAGCATATGCACCAGAATTAGGCACATGGAAAAAGATTGTGGTGCATGAAGCGCCAGAGTTTAGTAACACTTGTCAGCGCTGTTTTAGTAAAGCCCCGCCTTCCCCCCCGAGCCCAAACTTTCTCGGCGCCTGCTGTCTAGAGCTACAAAGAGGGAGAGAGAGTCTATGTAACTGCCTCGAAGTGGAGAGGGGCATTTGGACTGCGACTGGGAGCAACAGGAACAACGCGGTGGAGTTGTACCCTTGATATGATGCGGTCTGCGTCAGTGGTGACTCTCACGCAACTGAACTTTAAGTAGGGCCGGCTTCCAAAAGATAGGTGTGCATGCCTCCATAGACTAGATAGTAAGCCAGCAGGAGTGCTATGAATATGGACAGAGGCATTAGCGGGTATTCAAACACCTGTTATAAATTCTGGGCTTGAGCACTCAGGTGTGGGCTGAAATAGATATATACTAACAAGCAATGAGCCTGAAACCCCAGAGACATTGGTACCGGAGTTCCAACTAAATTGTGCTACTAATTTGCTGTATCACGGGAAGCAAAGTATTTAGCCTTTGTTAGACGAACAGTATACATTCCGTAAATTACAATGTCGATCATTGGGACGGATCTGGTTACAGCATTATTGATGCTGTTTTACCAACGTTGTTATTTTTTCATTCTAAGTGCAAGATATTATTGTTTCTTATTGTGCATAGAGTATTTTCAATCTTAGTATTCAGTAAGTAAATCTACAAGAAACATTAAATTGCTTAAGCGTTGTTATTTCATTATTCGTTTGCATTATTCTTAACCCCTTAAGTGGCTCTTGTGCGCAGAGTGCTAAGGCAGCAGAATGCAGTCTTAAACTCTCGCTCACGACCTGAAGGTTGCAGGTTCAATCCCTGCATGGTTCAGGTAGCCGGCTCAAGGTTGACTCAGTCTTCCATCTTTCCATCCTTCCGAGGTCGGTAAAATGAGTACCCAGCTTGTATTATACTGAAAATTATATAAAAGTGCTGTGGAATAAGTTGGTGCTATACAAATAACAAGTTACTTCTCTTTTGTACCTTAAGGACAGGACACTTTTTAGGGATTTTACCCATGTGGTGGTTTTACTGCCCTATTTATTTTCCCTCCAGCTACCAAAATTATTTTTGCTGCATTTTTTTACATGTCATATAGGGATTAGAGATGAGTGAACGTACTCGGATAAGCACTACTCGTCCGAGTAATGTGCCTTATCCGAGTACCGCTGTACTCGTGCTGAAAGATTCAGGACGCGCTGCGGAGCGGGGAGCTGCAGGGGAGAGCGGGGAGGAACGGAGGGGAGATCTTTCTCTCCTTCTCTCCCGCCCGCTCTGCCCCGCTCCCCGCTGCGACTCACCTGTCAGCAGCGGAGCGCCCCGAATCTTTCAGCACGAGTACAGCGGTACTCGGATAAGGCACATTACTCGGACGAGTAGTGCTTATCCGAGTATGTTCGCTCATCTCTAATAGGGATGTTTTTTCACTGACTTTTTTCCCATGATTTATTTTTTACATTTATAGTTGCTTTTTAAAAAATTAGTATATTAAACTAAAATAAAGTATGGGAATGGGTTCCTAATTTTGTTTTGGACATTTTGATATATAACATGTATGATTTTGGATTATAGGGTGCATACGGCGACGGTTTTGGTTGACATCGGCTTTGGGTGATTTTCTTTAGTTATGTATATTTTTAAATTTTATTCTGTAATTCTTTTCTTATTTTTGTAACAATTTTTTTTACCATCTATGTCCCCAATGACGTCATATAAGACCTCTGGGGGTCATTCACATGGGTTTTATTTTTTTTAATTTGACACTTTTTGACTCTAACTGAGGCATCCATAGGAGCCGCATCCATAGGAACCCCAGTTACAGGGACAACATCCCCGTGTAGTGACATCAGTCACTAACAGAACTGATCAGGGTCTGCTAGGACCCTGCAGCTCTACTGTGCCAGGGGGTCCTGGCAGACATGTGTCCGCCGGCTCGCGGACTTTCACTTTTTAGTACATAGCACTCATTTGGTCTAGAAAGTCTCTGGAGGTATTTGTTCTAAAGTATCTTCTTTTATTAATTGGTACATGCGTAAATAATCTCTAGTAATATATATTTGTCAGTGATATCTGCAAACTTAATGGACTGCTCTTGAATTACTATATAAGGACTTAAACAGTTGGGTGTGTTTTCATCCCGTTATGCGTCCGTGATAATCACAGCTGCATAACGGGAAGAAACAAAACTATTAATTTCACTAATAGTACGGCTGAGAAAAGGGAGTGCTTGCCCTATCTTTCTTCCACGTAGTTAATACTATATGCAGGAAAGATAGGGCAGTACCTATCTTCTCGCTGTTTTTTTCAAACTCCTGCTTTAGGGCGCCTACCCACTGGCGTTGCCGATTTTCGTGCGTGAAAAACGCAGCGTTTTCCCGCACGTTTTCCGCGCGTTTTTTGCGGCTTTTTCGTTAATTTCCATTGACAATCATGGGTGCATTAAGAGAAAAATAAGGAGACATATGCAACTGACAGTTCCTATGTTAAAAATTGCAACGGACCGGAAAAAAACCCCCAATGGACAAGAACACATTCTATACTAATTGCTCTTCAGAAAAAACGCAAAACGCAATTTAGCATCGCAGGAAAAAAAATCGCCAGTGGGTAGGCGTCCTTATGGTGCAGAATTTGAACGGCCTGAGAAGAAGAAAAAACCCCGTTCATGTGCTGCTATGTTCCATAGCGGTGAGCATAGTTGTGCATACAGTCAGGTTAAGCCACCCTAAGGCTGGATTCACACGGGCGTATATCAGCCGGGTTTTTACGCCTGGCCAATATATGCTGTCCCTCTGATGCATTTTTTTACAATGCATCAGTGCACATGGGCATATTCCTGCGGCGTAAAAGCGTCGGGCCAAGATAGCGCATTTCGGCTGGGCTCTTTTACGCCAGTGGCTGCATAGACTCCTGTGGGAGCCTATGACAGCTGCCAGAGAAGGGAGGTGGGAGGGAGGTTAGCAGCGTAACTGCTAAACTCCCACCCCCTTCCCTGCTAATCTCTGCCCCTTGAAATCTGTTTGCAATGGGAGGGGGCAGGACATCCTGGCCCGCCCCCTCCCATTGCTGGCTGCGACAAGGGTCGGAGAGGGTGTGGGAGCTTAGCATACTAGCTCCCTCCCCGTCCCGCCTCCTCCCCTTGCAGAGAGCTAGTGAGGGGGAGAGAAGGGGGAGAACAGTTTAGCAGAGCTAAACTGTCTCCCCCTGCCCAATGGCATTGCGGGCTTGGCGTATATGCCTAAGCTCGGGCCATCTGAACGGGTGCACAAACGTTAGCTTTGTGCGCCTGTTTACGCATCTTTATCCCGCCTGCAGGCGAACGTAAAAACTCAGACGGCCGTGCGACAAGTCCTAAAGGCTCCTACCCACTAGTGGTTTTTTTCGCTGCGATTTTGCTGTGTTTTTTTTACAAATGTCAATGGGACTTTCTAATGTTAAAATCGCATTGCACAAAAACGCTAGTGGGTAGGAGTCCTAAGGGTGGCCATACTTGACAGTTTCCTGCTTCCAGAGGTATCTCTCCCCAGTGAAATAATGGCTAGTTTTAGGCTGGATTCACACGAGTGTATGTGTATTTGCGCTGTGTTTTTGCACATAGGGAGTTGCGTATTTGCGCACACAACTGCGTTTTTTTACCGCACTTTCCTGCAATTGCGTATTCAAAAAATCATGCACTGATGCTCTCAGGCATTAACCCTTTCCAATCCAATATCAGACCTCATCCAACATTGAGATTTCCCTGCATAACTCCTTTGGTGGACGAGGTCTGACAAATGTTCTAAGACTAGGCTGCCGGCGGCCCCATTGAAAGCAATGGGATGCCAGCGACCTCTGTAGTGATTTTCAGGGAAGGGCTTTAAGTATAAGCCCTTCCCAGAAAAATCATTCCTGGCATGTGTAAAAAACTAAAAAATATATATATTCACCTCTCTGGCGCTGGCGGGGCTCAGCCCATCTAGCCGCTTGGCTTCTCTGCACTGTACTGAAGCTCTTTCAGGAGGCAGGGATTTAAAGCCCCACCTCCTGAAAGGGCTGTGTGTGATTGGCTGAGCGCTCAGCCAATCGCAGGCAGCGCACAGTTATTCATTGAATGACAGCTGAGCGCTGCTTGTGATTGGTCACAGCGCTCAGCCAATCAGACGCAGCGCTCAGGCATTCATTGAATTTAATTGAAAGGGTGAATCTGCGGCAGATCGGCACCAAAATCCACAACAAAATCTGCAGCAAATCAGCTATGTGTGAACACACACCCTCAGGCTACACTCACGCGGGCGAGCACAATATCTCGGTTGCACCTAATATCGTGCTTGAAACTGTTTATTTTTCACGGCGATGCAAAGCATTTTTTGATTTAAAAGCACATTACATCGCTTGTAAATTGAAATTGCGATCCCCACACGCATGTTTCACAAGCGTTTTTTCAATTTACGAATTCGCTTGCACATCGCACAACGTGCAATGTCTTTTAAGGTCACATTAAAAACAACGGGCGAGGGTTACGCGGGAACACCCAAAAATAGAACATGACACAATTTTTTCTTTTGCTAGTGTGAATGGATCTCAAACTCACACGAGTTTCGCTTGTATCACACAAAACTCAGGCGAAGATATCACCCATGTGAACAAGCCCTTAGAACCCATTCATATGGGCGTATTTACTGTCAGGTGCTGCTCATAGTTTTTACTAACTGAGGGCTTAAACACATGGCCGTAACTTTGTCATGTTTTGTGGCCATGAAAATTATGGTTACAAAACTTGACGAAACAAAACCATTAATTTCAATGGCTTTGTTTTGACTGGTGCGATTCTCGTGCGTTAATAGTATACGAAAGAAAAGATAGGACTTACCCTTTCTTTCTCACACGTAGTCTTTCTAGGGCATGACCTATCTTCTTGTGTATAACCACCCTAAAGGGGTTGTGCCAAGTATAAACACAGGACATGATAGAAGGCAACTTTATGATAATGGGGGTCCGACTGCAGGGAGTCCGTTGGGTCCCTGAGTGAATGGAGTGGAAGTCGTGCAGGCTTGAACTCTTATATCTCTGGCGCTGTCATTGAAATTAATGAAGTTGCGACAGCCCTGCATGACCTCCGGTCCGTTCACTCGGGGACCGATTGGACCCATGTTTTCGGGATCAGTGGGTGTCCCAACGGCTGAACCTTTGCCGATAAAAAGGGGATAACTTGGCACAACCCCTTTAAGCATGCCATATTATCCAGGAGTACATTGAAATTTTTTATATCTCTGAATACCCCACACCCTCCTTTCTCCATACATCCCAGTTTTAAGCCAAGTGCTGAGGGCTATTATGGTACCTGTGTATAATAATGATAACATATGAGTACTAAACACTAGTATGAAGTTATCCAGAAGTAACACTGCTTTACCTACCACCACTTAATGTAAATTGTTGGCGGTAAGCCATGCCGTGTAAAGTTAGCTCAGCAATACTCCTTTATTGGCTCACATGTCACCAGCGAGAGCTAAATGCTATGAGTACCTGGAGGACATTTTTGATGAAAAATGGATTGGATTTCTGCACTTACATTTCAATACATTTTAAGATATTCTTAAGCTTTTTGCAAGAACTCAACTGAATATAACATTTGTGTTACCAGAAGCAAATGGCTTTGTCCTTTTCGTCCTTTTTGATTTAGATATGAAACACTTAGAAACTTAATACAATATACTGCAGTTTTGGGCGAGTCTGCTGCGCAGGGTTGCCCTTATCGATGCGGCTACTGTTAATGGGTCAGAATTTAGGGCTAATACGGAGAGTGTGTGTATAAATAACCTGCCTCATCCCAGTTTTAATATGAGAGAGTTGTATATGTATTTTTGTTTTATGACTTGGAGGTATTGGTGATTATCCCTTCATTGAGTGATAGTATATTACACCTAGGACTTATACAACACTGAGCGATAACTCTAAGTGACCAAAATGTCTGCACAATGCAGGAGATTTAATGCATCTCTTATGGAGATGCCCCAGACTAAATTGGTTTTGGATTGAGATAATAGACAAAATAAATTCAGTCTTTTCTGCTTAAATTACTCCCGATCTATTGCTATGTCTTGGATTGTCTGGATGAGATGCAGGGAAATGAGTTTTTGTAGCTGGCAGTCATCCAATCGCTATTTATAGCTAGAAAATCTATAGCCTCCAAATGGATGTCCTCTTATCTGCTAATGGTAGCCAAATGGGGAAATGTTGTAAATCGCAATTCCTGGTTTGAGTGGCAGACCTACCAGCATAGATCTTACTTTAATAGAACATAAGTTGTATGGTTAGATAGCCCCTAAATCTCTTTAAAGAATTGGCTTACTCTTGCCCTACATTTGAGAGTTTACCATTGGATTGTCAGGGTTAATGTTTATTGGTTGATCTCTTCATCGGCGCAGAGTGTTAAGGCAGCAGAAATGCAGTCCCAAGCTCTCGCTCATGACCTGAAGGTTGCAAGTTCAAGCTAGCCGGCTCAAGGTTGACTCAGCCTTCCATCCTTCCGAGGTCGGTAAAATGAGTACTCAGCTTGGTGGGGGGGCATAAAATTACTTGAAAGGGCTGAAGGGCTGCGGAATAAGTTGGTGCTGTACAAAGATTTACTTAATTTATTTTTATTCTTTTCTAAATGAGAGCCCACTAGTGGCTAGATGAATACCAATATGGATCCAGCATCCAAAAACCTTACAGATTGCCCGCCATCATTAGGGAAAGCTGAGACAGGCCATGTGTACATATAAGGGAAATATGATATTACATGGCTGTGCTTAGTCTTTCAGAGTGTTAACTGTTTTTTCTTTACAGCGGACTATACTCTATATAATTGATAGGACTCCTAGCCTAAATATCTCTCTATGATACTAATATGTCCAAATAGAGAATATGTCAAGAAGACAACCTCTATTCATTTGCTGTAATAGGGCATATGGACATCATAGAGCAAAGCCCCCCAAGTCAGGGCACACCTCTGTGAGCCAGAATGGCGAGATACTCTGTAAGAGCATCTGGTAGGCTTTAAGATATACTTGTATTACAATGATTGTGCTTCATCCAAATGCCTGACATGAAATACTACATTTCCCTTGCAGCGGCTATTGCATTAGACATGCCTTGCTGGCCATGATTTCCCCAGCAAAATCAGTTGTTCGCCAGGAGTGCTGAGAGCAGGACCCCAGTGATCAGCTGATCACCCCTGAGGCTGCATTCGGTAGGGGGTCATCTTTGATGGGACAACGTCTATAACCGCTTCCCAGCATGCACTGTATATGCATGGTGCAGCGGGCCAGTAGTTCTCACAGTGAGACATACATGTACGGCACTGAGCCCCCAGTAATCACAGTGAGAATGTGGCTGCAACCTACAGCTGCGGTCCAGCTGCAACAACTGGGATGGAGCTTAAGCCTTTAGATGCTACTATCAATGCAGTCAGCAGCGTCTGGAGGGTTTGGAGAGGAAGAGGACTCCCTTCTTCTCTGCATTGGCACTTCTGCAATAAGATTACAGGTTGTTGATGGTTGCCATGGCAAATGGAGGTAAAATCATGGTCTCCGGGTCTGCCCTATAAGGTGGCCTGTAAGGATCAGTGTTCATCCTTGACAGTAATCGGCTGTGCTGTCAGTGTCTCACATCGATAATGCGATTTTGTGTCGCTACAAAGTCGCACGTGGTGTTACAAAGTCACATGACTTTTTAACACCACGTGCACGGATTTTTGGGGGGTGGAAAGGGGAGCTTGAAATATAAGCAATACTCTGAAAATAAGGCCTAGCTGCATAAAAAAACGCATACACCACCTAAGGGCTCCTGTATACTGGTGAGAGTGATATCGGTATGTGATTGACGCCCCGCTATCACTCCTGCAATCCTTTTGAAGCCCTGGATGCGAGGTGTTTCCACAGGGAAACAGCCTCCCATCGCAGCAGGGCTGAAGGAATCTCCTGGCTACCACAGCCATGGCAGGAGATAGTTATCTTCTCCCACTGATTTCAGTGGTGGAGGCGGCAGCAGCGCCAGTCCCATTGAAATCAATAGGTGATGCTCGCGATCCTCTGCCACTGCTGTGGCAGGGGACTCTCCGTGATGAGGATTTTCAGGGGGGGAGGGGTTGAAATATAATTTGCTGCATACTGGCAAAAAAATATGCTAAAGCGAAGAAACCCATTGATTGGCAGAAGTTCTCAGACCTACTAATAATGCTTAACTAGGGAAAGCTGTGTTCTTTTCCCAGCGTTCTGGAGTTGGGTGTGGGATTTACGCTTATGGGAGTGGTAGTAGTACTGAGGTGCATTGCTTACTCTTATGAAGGGTTGGAGAATTTAAAGGGGTTTTCTAACATATAGCTACATTGGTGGCAGTGGCGGGATGTCATAGATATTAAAAAAAAATACTCATCTCCTCTGCCGGGCTGCTTCCATGCTGCCACTTCCTTCCTTTAGTAACTGTGTTAACTTTGCCTGCAGCAGTCACATGGTTCTTTATCCATGTGACCACTACAGCTAATGGGAGGACTAACATTGATTTTATCAGTGACCTGCAGTAAAAATGCCTGGGGCTTCTACATTAGAAGCCCACATGACAAGTTATGGGATGTCATCAGGCCAGAAGACCCGGTGACATTACCTACCAAATGCTGTGGCTCCAGAGCAATGGTAAGTACATTAATAGAACATAATTTGTGTCCGGAGGGTCCAAAACTGCAAAGTTAAAATAACTTAACAACCCCTTTAATTTGCAGTTATATTTCAAATGAAAAAAAATGTAAGAAATAATCTCATCCAGAAAAATAAATGGGGAGCTGAAAGTTACAAAGTTAGTAACAAGCATCTTAACTTACCTACAAGTATCAAAACACACACCAACAAGGCAATAAGTGCTCCAGGACTCAGACTTCCAGCCATCACATAGGCGGTTGTGTTACACGACTGCACTGCGCCAGTGCTGTCACAGCCACACACTCGAATGGTAAGAGTTCCAGTACTACTCAGAGCTGGAGTACCGCCATCGACAACTAGTATTGGCAAGATAAACATATCCTGCTCCCTTCTGTCAAATGGCATTCGATGTGTATGTACCGAAGCTGTGTTATCTGCAACATAGAACATACATGGTATCAACATTGGACATTAAAGAGGAATTAGATAACCTCCCCCCCCCTTGTCTGATACTGGGATAATCATTCCTAGTGTTTCAGGATTTGTAAATTTAATAATTTAAAGTCTTCACTTAGGGCACATTTACTGGTGAGACTTTGGAGTTTGAGCAATTTCTCAATTCAACTCTCCAAATTTTAAATTGTGTTATAGTAACACTAATAGGAGCCCATCTGTGGAGAACTATAAGGACCGATCTATATGGTTTTATTAGCTTGGGAAGTGGTGGAAATTGGTTAAAAGTTAATTTATATCCAAAAATCTGATTTAAAGGGATTGTACCAAGATTACAAGTTATCCCCTATTTTGTGGATAACTTGCTGATCAGTGGGGGGCCTTGCTGCTGAGAAACCTGCTAATCTTGAAAACGGGGGTGCCATTTCACCCGTCTTCCTCAATTTGGGTTTATTGCACCCCCTGCAATGAGAAAAAGACTAACGGAGCACTGGTTGCGCAAACATGCTAATGCTCCATTAACTTTCAATGGGTCTGTGGAGATAGCTGAGCAGCAAGCGCTTGGGTATTTCTTCAGCCCTACTGAAATGAATAGAGTGCCGACCACTCAAGCTCGGCCAGCTCGCCATTCATTCTGACATCACTGCTCATAGTGACACGCAGAGGGGGGCACCGGAGTCCCATTTTGATATTTTGGGGGTCTCAGCCACAAGACTCCCACCGATCAGCAAGTTATCACCCTATCCTTTGAACTAAGGATAACTTGTAATCTTGGTACGGCCCCCTTAAGACAATATACAGAATTAGGCAATACTTGCTCAGATCCACTAAAGTGAACTTAGATCACCATAACATTCAACGTTGATCTATATCCAATTCGAGGAACTGAGGAAAATCAGTATATCTTGCTTTTTGTACAGATGTTTAATAGCAGCCTTACTTAATGCAAATCATTTTGTAAGACAGTCAACTATAAAAATGGAAGAATTAGCATGTGCATGGAGGAAAAGATGCCATACATAGAACTATCCAGGTTCAATGTGGTAGAAGTGTACTGAAGGAAATGAATGAGAATGTAGAAATTTGGGGAAATGGCATATAATAATACTGTATATAGTGTATATACTGTAAATAGCAAAGTAGTAAAGGTACCATTACAGGGGGCAATCATTGTCTAAATACTCGCTAGAAACAGAAAATTTTGGCGCTAATTGTCCTGTGTACACGTGGCCGCCAACTGGGCATTGAATGAGAAATCACTCACTTATCGGAGTTGCTTGGTTTTTAGCTTTGCTGTTATGCAGTGTAAACGTGAACCGCTCAATGTTTGAGCAACTCCTGTTTACTGTGAATAGAGGTGGGTGGGTTGGAATGATCCTCGGCCACTCCTCCTTCATTCATTAAATGACTATCACTCCTATGTAAAACACAGGAGCGATAGTCAGGTGGTAACCCAGGGGTTGGTTGTTGGGTGCTTATGTGCCTGACAGTCACAAAGTGTAAAGGTACCTTTAGAAAGTGAAGTTAAAGAGTTTTTGATCTCATGAAAATAAAGTTTAATCACTGTATTATGAACATTTCTGTAACTTTCTAATATTTTTCGTGTTAGTAAATGGAAGCATTCTAGCTTGCGTTTACAGGCTGAAAACCTATTGTGATGATGTCCCACAGTAGAATGCTTACTGGTACCATGCATCCATGGGTTAACACAACAGCTATATGACATAGGACTAGTGACACATGCCTGATTATATATTTCATCCTATTCAGCCCATGAATGCACTACGCATCCACTGGGTATACATCCATTCTAATGTGCAGACAGGAGTATACTGCACTGATCTTAAGATGTATATGGACAGTAGTTTAAAGCATTATAAGACATTTTTTTAAAGAGGTTGTACTAAAATTGACTTTTATCAGCTGTCCATAGGATAGATGATGAAAGTATCGTTGATGTGACCCCCACCGATCCCAAGATCATGGGTCCCGTTCCGCCTTCTTCTCCTCAATACAGATTTATTGTATCCACACGAGATGATGTGGAGATTGAATGGAGTAGCAGTTCCACATGCATGGCTCCGCTCATGTAGCTGACGCAAATAGTGAAATGCAAGTGCTCAGCTATTTCCGCCAGCCCCATTGAAGATGAATGATGCAGCACCATGCATTCACAACTCCTGCTCCATTCAATCCGCTCCTCACTGTGGGAGTGCAGTGATCTTGCAGTGAGAGGAGGGGGACACAGGACCTCGACCGTCTGGATTGGTTGGGTTCTTAGTGGTGAGATCCCCAACCATCAGCCTTTCATCACCTATCCTGTGGACAGCTGATAATAGTCAATCTTGTTTGTCATTTGTGCCTGAAATATTAGCATAGTTGAATACATTATTCGGTCAACCAGAAATGCCAGAAAGTAATGGAAACCTGATCAAACAAAGACCTTATGGGTCTCAGTTCGACTAATGAAAACATATGGTTCTGTCCACGGTTCCATCTGGATGCCATTTTCAGTAATCCAGATGGAACCCTGGAACAAAAACTAGGGATGTAGGCTGAGATGTGGTGGCACATGGAGTCCCTACAGACTTGTACTGTGGACCTGTAGGCCCTCCATGTTCTACTATATGTTCTCCATGAGGCATGGTACTCTTCCCTAGAAACAATACCGGGTTATAGTATGGGTCCATAGCAGATTATAGGCTGTATTACAGATCTATGAAACACACACTAAGGCCATGTGCATGAGCTTTAAGATTAATAGTAGTTTAATAACAATAGTACTGTGAAAACTGGGCTATCAAACATTGATCTCGTGTGACGTCAGTTCATACAATACAAACTAATTTTTGAGTATTCGAAAGGAAGTGAATGGATGGAAATCATGGCATGATCAAAGTTGATGTATGGTAGGTGACCAGCGTATGGCTCACCCTTGACATTGAGCAGAGTAAAGTGATGCTCGGCGCTGGGGTCTGGAGCAAGTCTGAAGTAGAATCGATGCCCCCCCATTGGCTCATCTCGATCCACCACACTGATAGTCTGAATCAGCTACAGCAAAGGGAGCACACATTATTTGTCCAAGCTTGGTAAGGACGGATAATACATTCTTTTAATACAAACATAGAAATATACATTTTCTTATATGATCATTTAAATTCAGAAGCAAAATGAAAATTACTTCGGGGTCACTTCAGATAGAAATGTTCTGTCTTTTGGTCACCTGGTCACAAAGGAATACATAGCACTATTTTTAATTCATTTCTACCTTCTCCACTACTCCTCTGTAAAGGTCAGGCCATGCACATGCATGTATATTGGCTGATACATTCATTTAAAGCGCCCCTCCGGGTGGAGAAACAAATATGGTCAAACCACTTCTCTGACTACCTGATAGACATTGTGTATACTACTATGCATCGGTAGTCTAAGACACTACATGCTGCTCTGACTGGCCAGCACTGATCATGTGGGCAGCACTGACCAATCAAAGCAGGTGTAGTGTCCTAAAATACTGATGCATACTAATACACAGTGTACATCAGAGAAGTAGTGCAGCCATCTCTGTTTCTCGAGGCCCAGAGGGTCACTTTAACCATTTCAAGGCCACAGCCCTTTCGGTTTTTCATTCACATTTTCTCATTCTTATTTTCCAAAAAAAAATAGCTTTTTTATCTTTACTTCAACGTAGCTCTATGAATTCTTCTTTTCTTGGAGAGCGAGTTGCATTTTTAATGGTGCCAATGGTACCTTATTAGAGATGAGCGAACGTACTCGTTTAGGGCAATTTTGCAATCGAGCATCGCTTTTTTCGAGTACCTGACTACTCGGGCGAAAAGATTCCGGGGGCGCCGGGGGTGAGCGGGGGGTTGCAGAGGGGAGTTGGGGGGGGAGAGAGAGAGCTCCCCCTTGTTCCCCACTGTTACCCCCCGCTCCACCACGCCGCCCGGCGCCCCCCGAATCTTTTGGCCCAAGTAGTCTACTTAAAAAAAAAGGAAAAGTGCTTGCTAAAAAAACTTGCTTTTGTCCCCATATTCTGATGCCCATAACTTAAAACATTTGTTTTTGTTTAATTGGCTGTGTGAGAGTATGTTTTTTGCAAGGCGAGCTGCAGTTTACATCGGTACCATTTTGGGGTGCATAAGGCTATTTGATCACTTTGTATTCCATGTTTTGAGAGATGGGGTGCTAAACTCCCCCTACAATTCTGATATTATGTATTTTTTCTCTTACGGCATTCACTGTGTGTGATAAATAGTGCAATATTTTAATAGCTCGGAATTTAATAGACATGACGATACAAAATACCTTTTAATATGATTTAAACCTTTTTTCCACTTTTATTTTAGTCCTACTATCAGATTTGTGATTGCTTAATCACTGGTATCATATGCTGAAATACTTCTGTACTGCAGTATATACTACTTTTGATTGTTACCTATTAAGCCTTAAATAGGTTTTCTTTACATGGCAGCCCTGGAAGTCTTCACTAGGACCGAGGCTGTCATGGCAATCTATCGGCATTCTGCTTACAGCAGTAGTTAAAAGTCTAGCTCCTATCATGACTTTTGCAGACACCCACTGGGTATGGAGTGGGATTGTCTTGTTAATCCACACCATACACCCTCATGACTGCAAGATGTATATTTACATTATGCAGCCATGAAGGGGTTAATATGCATGAAGACCTTTTTACTCTTCCTCGACCCATTTGGCCCTAATGACATCAGATGGTATACTTTCTACTAACGTTTGATACACTTCAGCTGGTATTTCCCTTTATTCGTCCTGCAAATGTCTGGCAAGTCCATCGAAGAACATGGACACTATTCAAATTTCCTGATCCAAAGTTCAAATTCCTCCCAAAGATGTTTATTAGGGTTCAAGTCGGGACTGTGTGCAGCAAGTTCAATCTTGGAATATCCATCTTCTCAAACCAATGTAAAACAGTGTTGGGTTTGTGATAAGGTGCGTTGTCTTGGAAGTATTGCAGACCATTCCCAGAGTATTGCCACATTGTCGGCAGCACATTATTGTCTAGATTGTGCAGGTACACCTCTGTGTCCATGGTTCTTGTCACTACAACCAATGGACACAGACCATGGCCACATAAAACATCCCAAAGACTATAATGGAACCTCCGCCATACTTCACTGCTGACATAACACACTCAGGTATAAGGCATTTTCCAGGCATCCTCCACACCCAGGTATATCCATCTGATTTGAAGATGGAGTAGCGTGATCCATCACTCCATGGAATATTCTTCCGTTACTCAACAGTCCAATGATAACGCTCCTTGCACCATTATAGACAAGCGGATGCATTTTCTATGAGAGAACTTGGCAGATGTTTGCAGGATGAATGGAGGGAAATTTCACATGTAAATAAATATTACTTTTGCTTCTTGCTCAGGTATCCTATTACTTTTGGTAGGATAGTGAATATGGGTTATATTGGCTGGATATATTCTTGTGGTGGCATTGTCCATATCATTTAGTGATGACGTAAAAAAAATGGCTAATATGTCACAACAATGTGACGAGGGAAACGTTACAATGTCACAGGGATCTCACTATTATAATATTTTGATAAAAGAAAAAAGACGTGTATCAAAATAATGAGATATTTAGCGTTATTGACATAAGAAATATTTCAAGAGAGGTTTTATGGTTTGTTATAGTTACTGGGGTGGGCAAGGTCGAATGTGAGCAGACAGCTAGAAGGAGAGATTTAAGGAACCAAGAGTATCGTACACTCCCTTTGTCTACCGTTCTATAGGAATAGATTATAGAACATTACCTGTCCTGGAAGAGCGTCTTCACATACAGAAGATTCATGGGGTGTAGCCAGCTCTGGAGGATTGTCATTTACATCCAAGATGCGTATCCTCAGTGAGAGAAGAGAAACTTTTTCAGGGTCATCTGTAGGGAACATATTACAGCTATGGTTACTGATGTGCTATAACACCTTTAATGTTGCTAAGACCTACAGCTTGAGAATAATGATATCACGCCATGCCTTATACAAGGATGGTACACTAATATACAAAATAACATGTAAGCCAATACAATACTATCTAACACCAATCAAAATGTGTAACCATGAAATACTAGATGATACACTGACAATAGGAGATTGCTAGGGGCATGGCGTAAAGTAGTTTTCCAAGCAAAATGCATTTATTATCAATGAGGGCAACTGGAAAAAAAAAGTTCCTTTAAATTATTTTTCCATTGTTATAGATTGGTTGCCTCCAGTCTTAGCGCATACAGGTAAGCCAACCATACACATAAAGTAGCTGTCAGCTGAATCCTCATTCAGGCCCACAGCTATCTCACCGTCTCTCCATAAATATCAAGGCTTCGGTTGACTGAGTGGGTCTATTTAGTGTCATATGGGATAAGCCGCTGCCTGACGCCTCTGTTAGGGGTTATCTTCTATGGAAAAAGAAGAATTGGACACATTAGACCCTCAAACACATTAGATCCTTTGTAGATTCTACCAAAATCGGTGGGGTCCGCCAACAAACTAGGTAATACATGAGACAGGTAGGTAGAGTACCGTCGTAAAGCAGACAATGGGTGGACTGAGGGTTGAAAGTCAGAGGAAAGAATCATTGGTTAATGTCAGCAATGACAGTATTTAATTGTAGTATACATGTGCAGTATGACGCCTAAGAGTCCTTTTACACGGAGCAGTTCATCATTGGAAAGAGCGAATGACCAAACGATGACCGAATTGTTGGCTTTGAAAATCTTTCAAACGTTTGTTTAGACGCATAGATTATTGTTCACATTTTTCACAATTTTTTCGGCATAGTTCATTGCTAGTCAGGGGAGTCTGGAAAATCCCTGGGAATTGGCCGTGAGTGACAGAACGATCGCCTTTTACATGAAATAACTGGCAAACAACGAATGATGATTTTTATGCCTACATGAAATGAACGTTGAAGGATCAGTGCACGAATTATCGTTCATCCTTGAGTTGTTGGCTGTGTTTACACTGATTGATTAGCATTCATTTCGCATGATTCAACGACTATTTGAATAATTATTGTTCTATGTAAAATGGCCTTGAACAGGGGCGTAGCTAGAGGCTCATGGGCCCGGGTGCAAAGGTTTAGCTTGGGGCCCCCCTACAGACCCCTCCAACCCCCACTCCTTTTCACGGCTACTACTTCTACATCACTTTTAGCTACATTTTTTTTTTTTCTAAATGACCCATCAATAGATCATTAGTAATGAGGGGTTTTAGCAGAGTTTTAAAACATCCATTCCAGAACACAAGCCTCAAGGCATGCTTCGCTTCCTCAGGAAAGAAAATTTATATATATATATATATATATATATATATATATATACATACACACACATATACATTGGAGACAGCATAATAACAATACATATAATAGAGACAACATAAGCTAACTTTATATAACATGTTAGGGCTCATGTCCACGGCCAGGTTTTCACGACGTATTATGCGTGCGTTGCGCACACACACGTGGTGCGCAGTGAACTGAGTCAAGGAAAGTCAATGAACTGCGTGTAGATATGCAAGAGAAATAAATCCCAGCATGCTCTCTTTCTTTGTGTACCATGCAACGTGAGCCCTGTACACTTGTATGGGCTGCATGTGATACACCGCCCATACGCAATACATTGTTTCCATACGCATTGACACTCTAAACACTCCCCATCACATGGAACACCCCTTATCGTCGTCGCCCCCCCCCCCACTCCCCATCACACAGAATGCCCCTTATACCCCCCCCCCCACTCCCCATTACACGGAACGCCCCTTGTTTTCCCCCCCACACACTCCCCATCACACAGAATGCCTCTCGTTCCCCACCCCCCACTCCCCATCACACAGGATCCCCCTCGTTCTCCCCCCCCATCACACAGGATCCCTCTTGTTCTCTCCCCCCCATCACAGTATCCCCCTCGTTTTCCCCCCATTACACAGGATCCCCCTCGTTTCCCCCCCATTACACAGGATCCCCCTCGTTCTCCCCCCCATCACACAGGATCACCCTCGTTCTCCCCCCATCACACAGGGCCCCCCTCGTTCTCCCCCCCATCACACAGGGTGCCCCTCGTTCTCTCCCCCCCATCACACAGGGTGCTCTCGTTCTCTCCCCCCCATCACACAGGGTCCCCCTCGTTCACCCCCCATCACACAGGGTCCCCCTCGTTCACCCCCATCACACAGGGTCCCCTTCGTTCACCCCCCATCACACAGGGTCCTCCTCGTGCTCCCCCCCACCCCCATCACACAGAGTCCCCCTCGTTCTCCCCCACCCCCCACCCCATCACACAGGATCCCGCACACTGACTGCAGTTTCAGACCCACTTCTGTAGCCTTGAGCAATTCCAGCAACCTCATTGGTTGTTGGGGACACACCTTCCCTTCAGATGTGCCCGAGGATACAGTTACACAGATCTGCGGTGTATTCACAGAGCTGTGGAAGCACCAGAAGAAACATATGCGCGCGGGCCGGCAGCTTCTCCTGCAGAGGGGAGGAGTCTGAGCGGAGGTCCGGGAGGAAGCGCCGGCATGCAGGAGAAGCTGCCGGCAGGCGCAGAGACATTAGTGAAAGTAACTGCGGTCAGTCCGTGTGAAAGAGGGCCCCCGGGGGCTCAGGGGCCAGGTCGCAACCGCGACCCCAGCACCCCCTATATGTACGCCTATGGCCTTGAATGACTATTTCTGCAGGGTGGAGCGGGAGCGACAGCGAGATAGATACGGGGAAATGGGGTGTCTGGTGTGGAGTCCTGGGAGGTGTGCACTTTAAGAATCAAGAGGGCAGTTGGGTGGTTTCATTAGTCTCAAAAACTTCAGTCTTGCCTTTCATTAGTCTCAAAAACTTCAGTCTTGCCTTCGCCCCCCCCCCACTCCATTGCCAAGAGTTAAGTCAACCACTTTTTTGAATCTTCACCGAAAACAAATCTTTTGTGACTTCACAGAGGCATTCAGATAAGTTTCCTGAGTCTAATTAACATGCACATTACTTAAAACACTTGCTATGTTTACTCATGTAAATGTCCGGCCCTTTTGAAATTCTAATATTATTTTTGACATATTCTGCTAGGACATTCCAAGATTCGACTTTTCTTTAAAAAACAAACAAAAAAAACAACTATTTCCTGTATTGACTGCAGATTATGTAATGACAGCGACTATTACTCAGCCTTGGCTAGTAAATTAAGATACAGGATAAGGTCAGGCTTAGTATAAAGAGGACCTGTCATGTCCTCATGGCAGCAGAGCAGCTCTTGCCCTTCTGACTAATGGCTTATTCACACGTCAGTGTTTTTCATTAGTATTTTGTAAGTCAAAACCAGGAGCGGGTTAAGAATACGGAAGATATGCAAATCTTTCCATTATACTCTCTTGCTGTATGTTCCACTTCTGGTTTTGGCTTACAAAATATTGATGAAAAGTACTGAGGTGCGAATAAACTCTAAAGCCAATGGTTTTCTTTTGATTACACTCAATCCCATTTCCACATAGAGGCTCTTCTTAAATTCACCTCTGCAATTGTGATTGCGTCAAGTGGGCGGTCCCCTTTGCTCACTGTCAATCAAGTCTGATGTCACCCATTGGCAGTGAGCGGTGGGAATCACCTACTTGACACATACAGGGCCAGATTAACCAAGGTGTCAATGGAGCACCAGCTCCAGGCCCCGCATTTCCCTATATTCAGGGGAACTCCTGACTGTCTGTTCCCCTGGGGCCGAAACACTGGTTTTCACCGGTTCAGCAGATCAATGGTAGTTTAAAAAGCAAAAAACACTTATATACTCACCTTCCTGCACAGTGTTTCCATGCCAATCTGGACTGCTCTTCTGATCTTCCTTTCTTCCGGGGTCCGTGCGATCACCTGATACGTGCCGTTCTATGTGACTGGTGCTGACCATTCCTGGCCTGAGGCAAGGGATAGGCTAGCGCTACTGCTAGGGCATGTGTCATAGCACATACCAAGTACTTGTGCTGACCCCGGAAGATCAGAAGAGCAGTCCAGAGCGTCATGGTGGCTCTGGCCCTGGACACATACACTTCACACCATGAGCTGAATCTAAGAAGAGTCCATAGGGGTGAACAGGGTGGGTACGAACAAAACAAAAGGCTGCAATGGAGCCAACAAATCTATGTAGCTTGCCCCAATGACATAAGGACCCTACAGGTTCTCTTTAAGCTTCGAGGGAAGGGAGGCAAAATGAATCTGTTTAACCTTTGTTAAGTAGGGTGTATATAGTAAAAATGCAGAGAGATTTAAAAGAAGATACATTCATATAAAGGAACCACTGAGGGCCCTTTTACATTAGCAGACATTTAGATGAGCGCTGATCAACGAGATCAAGAATTCCCTGAATGGTGAGTGATGGTCATATTAACAGAGTAAGGTGCACATGGCTGATATATTAATTGGCTGATGACAATATTTAAAAGAATGAAATAAAGTGAGCTGAACAGAAATGATGAAGTTGCACTAACTTGCTTCCTTGGCCTGTACTGTCAAATTGTGCCACCCAGAGGTTTCACGGTCCAGGGCTTTGGTTATCCTGACTTCGCCAGTCTCTTCATCAATATCAAAAATCCCATCATCAGACGATTTGTCCAGTGTGTATCTGGATGACAATGACAAACAGTTTTGGTACTTACAGCGTAATAGTACTTACAGCGCTGGTGTTTCTCATGCAGTTTTTGAAATCCATGTTGCAGAGAAAAAGAGAATTGACATGTCAGTCTTTGGCACGGTTTCTGCATGGAATCCATGTGGAAACCATGCTGGGCTTCCGCATGCACATTTGCCCCATTGATAGGGGCTAAATCCATGTGTGGTCTGCATGAGGCTCTGTGACAGAACTCTGAGGATCAACATTAAAGTTCTGCTGTGGACTAAACTGTCAACCAGTTGCAGTTTACTTCAGTCACCCCTGCGGAAGGCGGCACCATAGATGGACTGGCATCCAAGGCTTTTGACCACCACAAAACTTCATATAACCTGTTCATCAGTATTATTTATGCATTGTGTAACACTGTAGACTACTTTATGTATGGAGTTGTCATTGCATGGTATTATTTGGACACTATATGGTGGCATCTACTTTGGCTTTTTGTGGCACTGCTAGCTAGGCACTGTATAGCCTTTTATTTAGGCAACAGTACAGATAGGTTGCTTGGCCAATGTATGTTTTGGCACCATATTATATGGCGTGTATATTTAGGCACTGGATAGTATGTTGTTCAACATTGGAAGGGGGTTGGACTGTCAACGAACTTAAGAAACAAAGCACCATCCAACGTATGGCCACCTGACATAATGAGGAATCTTCCACATGAGTAGCAAATCTTTCCCACACTCTCCTTTGGCATGATACCTGATGGAGTTGTTGGCTTTATCTGGGTCAGAAGCTGTAATCGTCCCAATCACAGAGCCAACATGTGCATCCTCCGACACCTCAATTATCCCGCTCAGAGGGTGGAATTTGGGAGGTTCATCTACATCCAGAACGGACACCTTCACAATTGCTTGATCTCGAAAAGTCCCCAGATCAGAGAAGCGAGGATCCAAAAACCGGTTCTGGGCTTCTAGAACTAATGAGTGTTCCTTCTGGATCTCAAAATCCAGCGGCTGTAAGACAAAGAGTAGAACGCTTGTTGATAATAGGTTGCTATGGAAATATTTCCCATCACTGATGATAATAAAAAAATTACATAATTTCATCACGACAACGATAAATAGATGCAAATATCAATTACTCGCAATCACCTCAGTGTCTGTGTCCTTATTTAAAATGCTTGATAAATGGATGTGTTCAATATTTCTGTCTCCATCGGATTCAAGAATATTCTTATTAATGATTGCCTCGTAATTACTTTAAGATAAAAAGACATTTCTCCAGCCCTGGAATTTAAATGATGTTTAGTCTGGAGTCGGGAGGTGCACAGGCTGTGTTGGCCACATCTGAGAAAACTAATAATTGTAATTGTGAACGTCAATGCAGCCTACTACATAAATCACCATAATATATTCTGCGAATCAACTGAATATTGTTGGTTTCTAAGGACGAAAACCTGTGGAGCTAATAGATGTTTAAAGTGGACTCGTTGATTTGAGAAAATAATTAAAAATGCAAGCTATCGCTAGGATACCAGCCGACTCTGAGAAAGGACCTGTTGTTACAGGCTTCACTTTTCTATGATTGAATGCAATATAAGCACTCGTATGTATGGGCTGGGCTCTTGTGATTACATTGTTTCAGCATTTAATAGGTTTGCTGCTCATTGCAATACAGGTTGTAGGAATCTATGTGTACTAAACTTACCTTGCCATGTTCTATAGGTCCAACTACACTGAATGATCACTGCATTAGGAACATCTGGCATATAAGATCTTGTGATCAGTAACGCGGTACCATACGATGGCCGCATTCCGATCGGCTCGCTAACCTCTCTTCTGCACATTTGGCAGTCATGGGTAAATGTGGTGACTTGAGAGACTTCGTACCCGGAGGTGTGGTGCCAGTATTTCTGAGACAGTCACATTTGTTGGCTGTTCCCAAACCACAGTATCAAGAGTGTACAAAGACTGGTTGAACCATGGATAGACATCCAATAGAAAATCACACAGAAGCAGGACGCTTGTGCTTGAATCTAGAAACGAGCATTGGATGGCACAACTGGTATCTCAGCAATGGACCAACTGAACCAGCAGAATAACAGTGGGGAAGCTAGACAAACTTCCACAACACCCATGTGGCATACCACTCGTTGACTGGGGTTTAATAGCTGACAAGACTGACAAGAGTGCTCCTATCACCCTGCGTTATTGCCATCAACATCTCACATGGGCTCTGAAGAGGTCATCAATGGACCTTACACATGTCAGAAGTTTGCGCGGAGTGATGAGTCCCATTTCCTGCTGAACCATACAGATGGCCAGGTCTGCATCTGGCGTAAACAGCACATAGCTATATCTTAGTGGTGGTTGTATGATGGTTTGAGGAGCATTTTCCTGACATAGTCTAGGACCACTGGTTATCATACCACAATCCTTATATGGCAAGCACTACAGTGATCTGTTAGCTGACTATCTGCATCTATATCCTCAGGAAGTCTTCCCTAATAACAGTGCCATCTTTTAACAAGACAACGCTCCTTCTGTGCTATTGAGCTCTAAACACTAGGGAGTTGTTTGAAGAACATGACAACAAATTCTCCACGCTGCTTTGTCCCTCAAACATACCGGACTGTAACCAAATTGAACATGTTTAGGGTATGCCTGAGAGGGCTGTAGGATCTGCTCCCACTTAGCAGCAAAATGTGCACCAACTGATGGACCTGCTGCAGCGGTCATGGGTGAAGTTGAGTAGATTTTCGTCATCTTGTGGAATATGTTCCCCAATGTCTGAAAGCCATGATTGACCAAAAATGTAGATCAACCCATTATTAAGTATGTGTTCTTCATGCAGTGTGTTGCTCTGCGCATGCGTATGCAATAGATTGGGGAGGCGGGAAGTAAAAGCATAGTAAAGACCCCCATACACATTACACAAAAGACTTTCAAAGCTGCTAATTTTAGGCAGACTTTTGTATGTGTATGGGATCTCCTTCTGTTGGGCAATAGAATGGTCAGGCATGTTGAGTTCCAATGCTTGATCCTTTTGTTTCCCGGGGAGATAAGCTGGATTCAGAGCTGTCTGGCTGTAGCTTTTTCCACTGTCCCCATGTAGAACACATGAATGTTTGGCCGAACTGAGTGTTCATGTGTGTAGGGGAGTCAGAAAAAATAGCTATTGGCTGAACAAATGGTCATCTGAGAGTTATCGAAAGTTCAAGTGCTACTTTCTCAGCCACTCAAGACTCAGCAAATTTGGTCCTCTCACACCAATATGGAGCCAGAATAGTACTGTATTCCTATTTCTACCTCCTCTTATGTATGCTCATCAATTTAACCATTGATCTTCGTTTTGCATTTGGCCTAATTCAACTTCTCTCTTGCCTCATACTTTGTATGACAGCCTGCTGCTGAACCTCTGCCTGAATCTTATTATGCATGTTTCGGATTACTTTGTGCTGCACTATCCATCATTGGTGACTTTTTGCTTGTTCTTGACCTGGTTTTATGTGTGATCAGTTAATGATAACTGAAGATTTATGGGTAATAGCTTGCTCAGGTAAGGCTTGGTTCACACTACATCATAGGCTCTGTTCTGAGTTTACGTTGGCAATCCCATCGAATTTGCTGTGGAGAAGAGCTCTGCCTCCAGTGCCATTTTTGCCATTAAAACAATAGATAGTTTGACAGACGGCAACAAACGCCATTATAAATCATATTACCATCATGACCCTGATATATAGTATTTTAATGTATTTATACAGTATTAATATTTGGTGTGCTACAGCTCTCTGATCTGTTTTGTAGGGCACAATGTAAGGATGGTGCTCATAAAATCCCTTTGGTACTTTATAGCCTCCTTCTGCTAGAACTCTAAAAGGTTATTTATTCCTATGTGCTACAATAGGGCCCCATAGGACCTGACATAACGGCTGCCTCTCTTTCTTGCTAGAAGACCATAAATCACTTGGATCAATAGTTAGGAGTTTCCTCTAAATTAAAAACAGTCCCAAAATGATAGCAACCTGAGGAGCTGCAGCGATAAAGCATTTATGCCAGGAGATGACAAAGACATGACATTCTTGTTTGTCGCCAGAAGCATCTCTTATTTGCAAAAGTAACATATCTGCAAGTAATAATCATCAAGCATACATGACATGTATACATATTATTTATAGTGCACATTCGTGTGCATTAAAGGAGTTCATTTACTAGCTTTTAGAACAAACTAGAATTGCATTCCACATCTTAAAGTGGTACATTCACATCAGAAGCAGGACACACGTCCTTAATAATGATAACAAGTCATAGACTTAAAGGGATTATTGGCCTTGGACAATCCCTACTTTTTAGAAGGGCCTTTGTCATTAAAGGGGTTGTACCAGAATTACACGGTATTCCATATTCCTGTAAGGAATAACTTGCTGATTGGTGGGGGTCTCACCTTGAGAATGGGGTTCCATATCCACACCCCCTGCAGTGCAGAGGAGAATGAATGGAGCAACATTCTCGCAAGCTAGCTGCCGCTCCATTAATTTTCAATGGGACTGCAAGAACTTAGGTTTTTTCGTCAGCTCCACTGAGAAGAATGGAGCTCTGACAGAGAATGCTCAGGCAGCTCTCCATTCACTATGACGTCAATGTGTGTGTGTGTGGGGGGGGGGGGGGGGGAATATTCCTACAATCAAGAGGACAGGGAAACACGGGACCTCCGTTTTCGGGACTGGTGGGGGTCTCAGCGGTGAGAACCTCACTGCTCAGCAAGTTACCCCTTAGGATAGGAAATAACTTGTAATTCTGGTACAACCCGTTTAAGTGGATCACAAAGTGTCCTACTGCTGAGAACCTTAGAGATCAGCTGTAATCTCTTTGATAACCTGGCCATAAGAGTTCAATATCCCTGCAGTGCCACCACAGGAGAAGTGAAGCATTACACAGTATCTAATCAATAGGTTGTCTGTGTATTGTAGAACAGGACAGGTCAGAACAGGACAGGACAGAATGAGAAACACTCTTTGAAGTTGCTCTCCACTTTAAAGGCTCATTTACATGCAAAGACAATCTTTCAAAAGATTGAAAGATTGTCAGTTTTAGCAATCATTTCACATAAAGTGCTAATGGACACTAATGTCCATTAGCACTTTATCAGCTTCATTTGCATGTAAACGAGCCTCCGGGAGCTGTTTGTAGAACACAGTAGGTGGTCTGAGCTCCTCTGTTCTCACATGGACTGTCCGCTGAATACAATGTAATCTCCAACAGCCCATGGAGAACACAACGTGTGGTCCCTGTTATCTTCTCTCCGGCTGAACGATGGATTTTAAGCTCACCTTAAAATCATTGTTCAACCGAAAAGTAAATGATGGTAGCATTTACATGCAACCTTTATCACTCATATGCATTCTTTTGAACGAATTTTGAGCGATATTCGTTGCGTGTAAATGGGGCTTAACCAAGAGATGAGGAACCAGAACAAAGGACCTCTATTAACTCAAATTCCCTAATACAGCATATGAAATAAGTTTTCTAAAATTCACAGCCCTTTTAAGTGCAATGTTTGCTTTGGACAATCTCATTTGTTAGAAGGACAATAGATAAGGAGATCAAAAAGAATACCGCTGCTGAGACTCCAACCAAGCAGCTTCAGCCTGTATAGTAACCTGGTAGAAAGAATTCAGCTCCTCTGTGGTGATACAACAGTGATGCATTACATGGAGCCCATTGACATATAAGGACTGCCTGTAAAATGCATACATGTGCCAGGTCCTCCAAAAACACTCTTGTAGGGGAGCCTCAAGTACAGATGGATAAAAAATGGAGCACATGTTGCAGCAAACCAAAATAATCTTTATTGGCAGCTGAATTTGGCATAGTCACTTTAACTTGGCACACAGTTTCAGAATATTGCAACACAGTGTCAAACACTTTGCCAACACTGACTCTTCTGCTTCACAAAATTATCTTGACTTGCCAGTCCTTGCATAATCAAGCCCAGTCTCTTTAACTACACAGCAAACTTGTTGTATAATCACAGTCTCTTCACATATTTACAGGATCTTTGTAGTTAGTCTCTTTATAGAAAAAAATGAAAAAAATGGGCGGTTTGGTCCTGAGTTAGCCAGTAGAGCTAAATGTGATTGCTCTCAGTGAGATAAACCAAGTAATCTTGTAGATATGATACCTTTTAATGGCTAACAAAAATACATGATGTTATAGCGAGCTTTCGAATCTCTCAGGGTTCTTCCACAGATCTGTTTCATTATGCCTGAGTAAGAACCCTGAGAGGTTTGAAAGCTCGCAATAACATCATGTATTTTTGCTAGCCAATAGAAATGTATCATATTTACAAGATTACTTGGTTTCTCTTACTGAGAACAATCACATTTTTCTCTTCATAGACTCATAGGTCCTTTATAAATTATTAGAGATTAGCGAGCACCAAAATGCTTGGGTGCTCATTACTCGAGCCGAGATTTTTGTAATGCTCGAGAGCTTGGCTCAAGTAACGAACCCCATTGAAGTCAATGGGAGACTCGAGCATTTTTCAAGGTGCCCCATGCTCTGCATTGTTTTCAACGGAGCCGCGGTTGCTGCCGGCGGCTACATTGAAATCAATGGTCTGCTGGCACTCCCGAATTGCTTTTCATGGAAGAGCTTTACATGTAAGCCCTTCCCTGAAAAACAATAATTTTAGTGTTTAAAAAAAAAACGTACCCTCCGCCGCTACCGTGTCCCCCGCTGGGATAAAAAAACACATCTGCCGCATGCGGCAGATGTTTCCTTCATCCCCGCTAGTAAAAAGAATTCCATGCTGCTAGATCTGTGACAGATGCAGCAGAGGAATTCTTCAATTCCCTACCGCAGCTGTCATTCATTTGGCGAGAGCTGCCTGTGATTGGCTGAGCGCCTCAGCCAATCCCAATCAGCTCTTTCAGCAGGCGGGGATTTTAAATCTCCACCTGCTGATAGATCAGCACTACAGAGTTGGGGACAGCATGCAGAAGACGCGGCTGAGCCCCAGCAGCTGTAGGGAGGTGAGTATGTATTTTTATTATTTTTTACACTATTTTTCCTGGTTTTTCAGGGAAGGGCTTATATTTGAAGACCTTTCCTGAAATCCAGTTACTGGGGGGCCGGTAGCAGGATCCTCTACCGCAGCTGTCATGTGTGACAGCTGCGGTAGGGAATTGAAGAATTCCTCTACTGCATCTGTCACAGATGTGGCAGATGTAGCAGAAGGGAATTCTTTTTACTAGGGGGATGAAGGAAACATCTGCCGCATGCAGATGGGGACACAGCAGCGGCGGAGGGTAAGTTTTTCTTTTTATTTATTTTTTTTAACACTAAAATTATTATTTTTCAGGGAAGGGCTTATATGTAAAGCCCTTTCATGAAAAACAATTCAAGGGTGCTGGCAGACTATTGTTTTCCATGGTGCCGCCGGCAGCAGGAGGATAGGGTGAAGTTTTCTCGAGCACCGTGTGGTGCTCGGCTCAAGTAATGAGTACATTCAAGTATGCTAATGCTCGAACGAGCATCAAGCTCGGACGAGCATGCTCGCTCATCTCTATAAATTATGCATTCTCTTTGTATTTACACAAGCCTTTTGGTTACTAGGTCTTTTAGGCCTAGCGCAACTCTGTGGACACCCAACACATCTGTCATTGGTATGCACTCATCATTGGTATGCACTCACAGCCTTAATGCTGCGCTTCCACTATCTTTCAGCAATGCAGCGATTTCACAACTACAGTTGCCGTAGCTACATTGGTCCGACTGTCCAGCTACCGGACACTCTCTGTCCAGACAGAAGGCTCCAGTTAATGCATGCACTACCTAATCTGCAGCTGTACCCAACCTGTTCACACAAGCTTCCAAGTTTCCTCTTATGGCTCACCACTGGACCATACTTAGCCTTGCATCACTCTCACTTACTTACTGCTCCCTCCACCAGCATAGCTAACATGGGGTTAAAAGATTAGGAATATATATATTTTTTTGTAGAATCAGCTGTCTTGGAGCCTTTTCCTGAAAGGAGCCGCCGTAGGCACTGGCCTTTCAGTGTCTAGGGGTAAATACTGCCCTGACTATAGCATTTTATGTAGTAAACATCAGTCATTATAGCATTTCTCCAATAGTAAATAGTACTTTATATCACTTTCCTACACTTTGCATCTGCATCACTTTCTCACTGAGCATTAGCATTCTACATAATCTTTCTAACTAGCAAGTGCAGCATTTGTCTGACTTCACTAGGTTAATGTATCTAATAGAGATGAGCGAGCACCAAAATGCTCGAGTGCTCACTACTCGAGTCGAACATTCAGTGATGCTCGAGAGTTCGTTTCGAGTAACGAATCCCATTGAAGTCAATGGGTGACTCGAGCATCTTTGTATATGACTGGTGCTCCGCTAAGGTTTTCATTTGTGAAAATCTTAGCAAATCACCAAAGTCATGTAAAAAACACAGAAATGGATAGGGCAGGCGAGGAGCAACATGCAGGGCTGCATTTCGGGCTCCGAGGTCTCACTATTAAGCCACAACAGTGGCAAGAGTGAACCCCCCCCCACTGTCACCATAACGATCGTTCTCCTCTGCCACAGCTGTAACAGCTGTGGCAGAGAAGAACGATGTTAGCCCATTGAATTCAATGGAGCCGGCAATACAGCCGGCTCCATTGAAAGCAATGGGCTGCCGGCGAGCGCGGGATGAATTTTCGGGAAGGGCTTAAAAATATAAGCCCTTACCTGAAAAAGAAAGATTTTAGTGTAAAAAAGAATAAAAATGCAGGCATTCTCTTCAATGGAGCCGCTGCTGCTGCCGGCGACTCCATTGAAGACAATGGTCCGCTGGCACACCTGAATTCTTTTTCAGGGAAGGGCTTTACATATAAGCCATTCTGTGGAAATGAATTAAAAGGGATTTAAAAAACAAAAAAAATAGATACTCACCTCCCTTCAGCTGCCGGGGCACAGCCGCATCTTCTCCGGCTGTCCCCTGCACTGTGGTACTGAACTGCTGTCATTCAGCTGAGAGCTGCGCTGAGCCAATCAGAGGCAGCATTCACTCACCCATTCATGAATTCATGAATGGGTGTGAGGGAGATCTGCCTCTGATTGGTCAGGCTGTGACCAATCAGAGGCAGCTCATTCAGCAGGCGGGGATTTTAAATCCCCGGCTGCTGAATACTACAGAGAGCAGTTCAGGAGAACTGCCAGCTGGCCGCAGCTGAACTCCGTCTGCCGGGAGCAGGTGAGTATATATATATTTTTTATTTTTATACATTTCTGGATGAATTGCAGGGAAGGGCTTATATAGTTAAGCCCTTCCCGAAAATTCATTGTGCGATCGCCGGCAGCCCATTGCTTTCAATGGAGCCGGCTGTATTGCCGGCTCCATTGAATTCAATGGGCTAACATCGTTCTGCCGGGACAAGGTGAGTATATATATTTTTTTACTTTTTACACATTTTAGGATGATTTTCAGGTAAGGGCTTATATTTTTAAGCCCTTCCCGAAAATTCATCCCGCGCTAGCCGGCAGCCTATTGCTTTCAATGGAGCCGGCTGTATTGCCAGCTCCATTGAATTCAATGGTCAGTGCTCGTTTAATCGAGATGAGCACCGCGTGGTGCTCATCTCGAGTAATGAGCATCTCAAGCACCCTAATACTCGAACGAGCATCAAGCTCGGACGAGTATGCTCGCTCATCTCTAGTATCTAATCCTCCTTCCATGCTCTCTACTGCGGCTCATTGATGAAGATCCACAATGAAGATATTATAATTCCTTAATAAGGTATTCGGAAATTATTTTCTTTAATTAGACAATTTCTTTTAATGGCAGATATAAATTCTGCTTCCTGTGCGGTTCATCCTTGCTAGCAAATTCTTTATGTCAGTTCTTGCTAAATGGCTGCATACATGTTACTCCTCCAATGGAAGAGAGGAGAGCGGTAAAAACCAGTACTGGGAGCACTGTGATTAGTGGTTTTATTGGTAATGTAGCCGTTGTGCACTGGTGATGGATGGCATTATTATGGGGAAACTATGGGCTATACTATTACGGCTTTTACCCACTAGCGGTTTTTTTAATGCTGCGATTTTTTCAATGGGACTTTCAATGTTAAAATCGCATCGTACAAAAATCGCAAGTTTGTGTGATGCGATTTTAACATTAGAAAGTCCCATTGACATTTGCATGAAGAAAAAAACACAGCATTAAAAAAAACGCTAGTCGGTAAAAGCCCCTATGGGGCACTTTGGCTGGTACAGTTTTAGGAGCACTGTACAATATCAAAAAGTGCGAAAAAGGTCAAACATTATCACACATATTTGTGTCTATTTTGCTAATTTCAAAAGTTGGCAGATACGGCGCTACTCAACTACCCTGTTTCCCTTAAAATAAGACATATCCTGAAAATAAGACATAGCATGATTTTCCAGAATTTTTGAGGATGCAAAATGATTTTTCAGGCTTTTTGAGGATGCTTGAAATATAAGCCCTACTCCAAAATTAAGCCCTGCTAACAGTTAATTAAAAAAATCAATGTAAATAGTGTCCAGGCAGCTATACATGTAAAAAAGGTAAACCCTTTTGAACAAAAATTAATATAAGACACTGTCTTATTTTCGGGGAAACACGGTATATATTGCGAAACCCGGCAACTATTATTCCCTAGTTTTTGAAATACTATTTTTAAGTTACTTGAAAAAAACTGGGGAGCTTATTTGTCCTCTGGACATCCTATAAATTGTTTTCTGCAATGCATATGTTAAGCATTGTACCTCCCCCTGTACATAGTGGTATGGAACATGCTGGATTATGCATGTACAGCACTTAGGCCAAAAATAGGGGAGTGTTACATTAGGTAATTGATATGATTTTTTTTTTAGCTTGAACCTTTCCTGGGAGCCCTATACAGCCTTGTCTCCATGAGAGGGGAAAATATATACATAGAAGTACAGATATAGGAGATGCAAAGGAAGCAGTCATACTTGGGCCAGAATTTCCTTCCGCCACACAAGAGGTCACCACAGGAGCATGGAAGCATAGGGGCTTTGTTACAGATTTTGCATTTGGATGGAAGAGCTTCAAGTTACACCTCTAAGTTATCAGAGACCAACAAAAAGCTGCCTAGGTTGTGTTTGACTACAGATTATACTGCAAATTAAAGTAGATCTAGTAATTAACTTGTGTTATTACATACTATCATTAGTATTCAATTAGGAAATTATACATTGGAAGTATCTTGCACTGGGAGAAAAAAAATAATTTGATTGACCAGCAGATGGCGCTAATGCAACAAGTTGCTTTTCATGTACTTACTAACCCTACCTTAGTTTTTGTACAGCCAAGTCTTTGGCAAAAAGTGTATCATATGTTTTTTTTCTATTCCCAGAGATGAAAAAAAAAGCTGCAAAAAAAGAGCGTGAATGAAACTGACTAGGCAAATCTTAACAGCTGTCCACTACGCCTGAATAATTTACCGTCAGAGGCCGAATAGTCACCTAGAGAATATATTATGGACTGGTATAAAGGAGTGAAGCCAGGGGCGGCCATAGAGATATATTTATTTGTAGTCTGTCTTTAGTGAAAAAGTAACCCTTGACTGCACTCATAACAGATCAGAAACGTCATGGGCACCGGTCATCACACTTCTTCCTATATATGTCTTTGTATGTAGGGTGTTATGCACTGTGGACATAAAGCAAATCAAGGTAACCAAATTGGAGATGATTCTAAATTCTATTTCGTCTAATCAGCAGATTTGATAGCAGAGACATTCATGCAATGACGGTAGTTAAATGGGGACTGGGCCATTACGGATATTGCAGCTGGTACAGATTGGGAACTTAAAGGTTAAGTCCTATTGAACTGATTTGGACTCAGCCTGCAATACCAACCTGGACCACTGCGCAGTGTGTGGAGCTATCTGCTTCCTGAAGCAAAACAGATAGAAGTTGGAAAAAAAATGTGACCTCATATTGTAAGAGGGCCTAAATTTGCATCATGCAGGGCCAACACAAGTAGATGGGGTCTGTAAACTATCAAATGTAGCCACATTGGAGGTAGGTGATATTAATGCAAAAATAAAAAAAGAATACCCCTTTAAGACAATAGGACACAGCTCCCCAGTGCTAGAACTCTATAATCAACAATAGAGCGCCATCATTTTACACAGCTCTAAATGATATGTGGAGTGCAGTCATTACATATATTGTATATGGGTCGGGAAAGGTATCGTTTTTATTCCTTATAGGGAGCACATAGAAGGGGTGACAGACTTAGGCCACCTGCAAATGGGCGGGTCGGATCCGGCGGCGAGGATTCCGCTCGTGTGCAGGCAGCCATATAAGGCCACTTATGCTTCCCGCTCAGGGTAAACAGGCAGTTGTTCATCAATGAATAACTGCCTGTTCCCAGTGAATGGAGGCGGACGATTGGAAGAGATTTCAGGCGTGCTTAGAGATGCTATCCAGCCATTTTTCATCTTTTTTTGTCCCTGCTCCAACAATCAAACGTTTTCTTTAACTAACACTGGATGAAACACTGTTTGGTCAGACAACATCCCCTCTTCCCCCTAACCTCAGGCCTGACTAAGATGACCAAGCATATGCCCCACTTGCCCTTGCCCTAGGAGTTTAGCTAAAGGCTCTTGGCCCCGGGTCAAATGTTAAGTTTGGGTCCCCCCCACTGCTCCCCCCGCAGCTGCCTTGCTCATAATCTGCCCCAAAAATAAATAAATATATATATCTATATATATATCTATATATATACATTCTACACAGTGATAGTGATTACAGTGCCGTTACCTCCAGTGATCACACGTGACATCATCTCTGATAGATATCATCCACTTTATCTTTCCTTCACCATTTGGTCCAGACAGCCATGACATTTTCCTATATCTACAGCTTGTCTCTGCACATTTTCCACACTTTTTAAAGTAATATAGCCTCCCTGTGACCCTTTAAATGGGTATTTCAGGACTCTTTTATTTTTGCTATTGATGACCAACAGGGCATTAATAGATGATTGTTGGGGACCCACTGCTCGAATCTCCACCAATCAGCTGATTCCCAGGGCTGCTGTCACTGCAGTCAGCAATTAGAAAGCACTGATCACAGTGCAGCGACCCAGGTTGGTATTGCAACCGCCGTCTCCATTGAATTCAATAGGAGTTGGGCTGCAGTACCAACCCGGGTTGCTGCACTATAGTCAGCGCTTTCTGCTTCCTCAGCTGACCATAGTGACAATGGTACAAGGAATCAACTGATCGTCAGGGATCCGAATAGCAGGTCCCTATAGCAAAAATAAAAAAGTACTGGAATATCTTTATAAATTAATGGAGCCCCCTTATGCCCCTACAGAGTAATAGAGCCCATCTCTGCCGCTTTAATACTAGAGGCCCCCATGTTCCCCTTTAAGGTAATAAATCCCGTGTGACTCCATTCGGCCAAACAGTTTGTGCACACTACTTGTCACTCGACTCCTGTGGCTGCAGCGCTACACAGTCTCACGTGTTACCCGCCGTTCAGCTTGGTTAGAGCGTACCATAAATCCTCCAGGAAGAGTCATGCTACGCTCTGACCAAACCGAGTAGCTGGCAGTCCATGACAATATGTAGCGCTGCTATATGTGTGAAACAGATGTTACTGCGCACTAATTGTCCAGCCGGAGAGACGGTTTGGGAGAGCCTCAGAGTGATATAAGTGGTGAGGGGGGCCTCAGGACCCCCCTAGCTTAGGGGCTAGGTCACAATTGTGACCCCTGCGACTTATTGCCATGCTTTTCCCTCTTTCTGCAGCTACCCCCATGCAATGCAGAGGAATTTGCTAATCAGTGTCTGTGAAATCCCAGATGACAACTCCCTGTGTGCACAGTAATGGCCACCATTAATGGTCAGTAACTCTCAGTAGCAGAAAAGAATCTTAAAAGGCTTGACATAATAGAACAACTAATGTATATTTGGACGTGACAATGAGATTTCTGCAAGGAACGGTCTTGAATTGGAATATGTCAATTCATTGAAAAACATAATGGAAAAAATAAAAATATGGGTTTAGACTCCAAACCATCCTGACACACAAAGGCATAAATTCAATGAATTCCCCAGCTCCTAATAGTGGCAGAGACACAGCCTCGATCTAGGACTCTGCCATTGTTTGGAATACAAACATCATTATACACTCTCTCTGTGGGTTGGGGTAGTCAATAATATAAAGAAAGAAAAAACAGAGGCGTTCAATATCACAAAAGGAGAAAAAGAAGTCGCTTCACTAAAAAGACTAAACTTAATAGCTCAGGTGGTTTCAACCTATCCCCCATTACAACGAATTTCAATACCCTATCTTTTGTGCTGCATTGAATAGCTATCATGATGAATTCCTGCGACCAACGTCACATGTTCTGTCAATTTTCCCATAGATGTATAGTAGTTTATCAGTTGGCTTTTCACAAGCGTTGTCACTGACTAATTACACCAAAGGGACTTTATGCAAGCAGACTAATGTAGGTTTTCTATGGTTCAAGTCATTTATACACATTTACAGAATTTTTGCCACAAATGAAAGATATCATTAGTTTTTATAGATCTTATGAATATTTATAAGTCACATCCATTGCTGGCCTTAGCTTACAAGCAGTTGGTCTGACCACTAGCTTGTAAGAGTGGTGGTGGCACCAGGCGCATGTAGGCTGGGGCGATCGCCCACTTAGGTCGGCCCGGCCAGATGATCTTCTTCCTCTTTGTGGCAGTGCCTTGTGGAGCTACATGAATCATTCTTCTCTTAGCTCTTTGTCTTCCTCTAAAGTATTCTGAGTCACTGCTATCAGCCCAGCGGCACCCCCAGAACATAATTGCTTAGTTCTATTACCGTGTTGTTGTTTGAGCTTGGTTCTGGTGCTGTATTTATGTTATGAGTTTGGTTCTGGTGCTGTATTTACATTATGAATTTGGTTCTGATACAGTATGTATCCACTGAGCTGTTCTGGTGTGGATATGCTGCTATCTTGCTGCTTTCTGCACAAACAGAATACAGGCAAACTGCTTATCAGTACAATATTTCTTGTTTTTTCTTATTTGGGGTGTAAGGGGTGGGGGGATTCTGCACAGGGTGATATCTAATCTAAGGCAGGCACTGGTTATATCAAGTCCTGTGAAGGCTGGCCTCCACTACAGCTCTCTCATGGAATCTGCCTAGACATGCATAGCGTAGGGTACTGTTGAATTGTATAGTTGATTTGATAAAATCACAGAGGTGAGGGAAAAAAAAACAAAAACATTATTCACAGAAAAAGCCAAAAATACAATACCTGAAGGTCTGCAAAGCAGACACGGTCGCCATAGGCACAATCGCCGTAGGGCAGGCGCAATGGCCGTAAGCCCTGGAGATATGCAGTCAGCCAGACTGTAGCGATTGTGCCTGCCTTATGGCGATCGTGCCTATGGCGGCCGTGTCTTCTTTGCAGACCTTCAGGTATTGTATTTTTGGCTTTTTCTGTGAATAATGTTTTTTTTTTTTCCCCCCTCACCTCTGTGATTTTATGTAATTTATAGTGAGTTAGCGTAGGTACTGACGGACGCGGTGTGGCCTCGTCGCGGCCCGTCAGCCTATGCGTTTTGGCCAAAATGCAGTACCAACACCCGCATTTTATTAGTATGCATTAGTACTTTTGTATGTAGTTTGCTAGTTGGTGGGGGAGCCCAAGATGTCAGCCAGTGTGGCCCACTTTAGAGATACAGGGCAACCCGCTGTTATATCAGCCAGGGTTGATATCCTGTATGGTGGGTCACCATCCATCTATGGCTGGCATTTTTGGTATCGTTCACATGTGCAGGCTATTAGTATATGCAGTCGCTCCTCCCCAATCTGGGCTGGGTTGAGTGGGTGACTGCATATTAGCCTGCCAGGAACAAGCTGCTCCTCCACATTATTGTCTGGCTGACTGCATATCTCCAGGGCTTACGGCCATTGCGCCTGCCCTACGGCGATTGTGCCGGTGGCGATTGTGCCTGCCTTATGGCGATCGTGCCTATGGTGACCGGGTCTGCTTTGCAGACCTTCAGGTATTGTATTTTTGGCTTTTTCTGTGAATAAAGTATAGTTGATTTGAGGTGTAATGGACTGGGGTAACTTGGGCCCACCAAAGGAAGTCAAGCTGAGAGCTTATCTACTACATCCACACACAAACAGAAGCATATATTGAAGCTATTGGGCCCAATGGAAAAGGTGGACTCAATAGTGATGAGCGAACTTTTGCAAATTTAGTTTAAACTGAACTTCACGAAACCCCTAAAACTGGCGTATAACACTGTCTAAAAGACATAAGGATTGTATAGCACTTAGAAAGGGTTTTCATGAGTGTTCAGAACTAGTGTTGGGCAAACCAGTAGAACCCTGTTTCAGGGGTAAGTTTGCTTAAAGCTCAGTTTGGGTTCATACTGACCCAACTATCATGTATCATTTAAAGTAGTATTGTATTCTCCTCATGCAGGGTAGAGGGACCTGTGATGCAGGTGTGACTGCTACCTATAGCTACACTCCTGTATACAAAAAGACTAGTAATTGTTAAGAAATTATATGTACCAGTGTTTCTGGTGGCACAATGTGCCATACAGCTCTGCTACATGCACGTCACACACACAGCACTGCTACATGTCTGTCACATACAGCTCTGCCACATACATTCTTCATACAACAGGGATGAAAAGCAGCACAGCAGAGTCCTGCGCATACTGATCACCCCTTGGTCGTGTGACCCCAGACTGCTCCCACACAGGTGACTGAGCACATGACGATGACATCATGCCGGGTGCTGTAAGCACACTTCTGTAGGTGTTTGTTAGTATTCCATCCCCTATAAATCCCTGCGGCCTCAGATGCTACAGAATACTAACAAACACCTAGCCGGACCTTAGCAGTGGGCTAACAGGGTCTGTGATGATGTCACCATCATGTGATCGGGGGCAGATCATGTAACTCACTCACTTGGGATGAAGGACCTTTGATGATGTCACCGTCATATGATCAGGGGTGGAGCATGTAACTCACTCACTCTTGCTCTGCCCCATATCACCCGGAGTGAGAGAGTTACATGCTCTGCCACTAATCTCTTAACCGTGACATCATCACAAGTCTTTCATCTGGAGGTTATCCCGAGTCAGTGAGTCATGCATCACCTACAAACCTCTGCGGCCTCAGTTGCTATGAAATAGGACCCGTGATGACATCACCATTATGTGATCAGGGGCGGAGCATGTAACTCACTGACTCAGGATGAAGGACCTTTGATGGCGCCACCATCATGTTATCAGTGGCGGAGCGTGTAACTCCCTCATGCACAGACGAACAAGTGGTCATTAGTAGTTTGACTGTAGTGGTTGTCAAACCTACAATCCAGGGAGTCCCAATGTGAGAATGGATGGAGCGAATATCAGGCACAACCACATGAAGTCAAGATGTAGATAGCGGTAAACCAGTCTAATAGTCACAGGTATAACCCATTTTGGGACCAAAGCGTACCCTTTATCAGGTAAATTACCGATTGCTATACTGATTATTAACGTGAGTTCTCTCCTATCTTTCTCACACACCATATTGTTAATAATGTTCTGTTTTTTTACTTATATGTTTGTCTTCTATTATATCATCTTGGCATGTATATAGATTAATGCTGATGTATTTCCTCTTTAGCATTGTGTTAACACACCCCTGAATGCTGCAGACCAGCAAACTGTCCAAAGCTCTGCTTTTATAGAGCTGGTCACACTTGCTGATCATCAATTAATGAAGAGCATTTGATTAGTAGCTCCTACCTGATACTTGCCCTCTTAATTCTGATGGAAGCATGGAATGGGTGTACTTAATTATTCACATGTCGTTCTGCATTTTGGCCTAGTTTTCATTCAATAAACAATGGCATGGTGTAATTTATTGTGTGTTGTTGTTCATCTGAGGTTCTGTTTGCCTAATTCTAAGGATAAGATTTTTTATTATTATGCCCTGAGGGTCTACTTAGTTTTTTTCATGAATGCACATCAATTGTATACATTTTCTCAAAATGTAAATCAAAAATATCGCACAAAAAGTTGAAATGAAAAAATTCTGAATTTCTTACACCATTTCTAGGTCATTATTCAAATTTAAGCAAATGTATGACACTGACAAAGTTAAACTATTTGTACAAAAGGTCACATTTCCTTGCATCTTATTCCGTTCATTGAAGCAGATGTTCAGATGATTCTCAGTTGGGGAGTGTGCCTTAGGTAAAGCACTCAGCAACATTGTGATAGTAGAAAATATGACAGTAGAACTAAGTGAAAGAGTCAGAAGTCAAAAAGTTATTCTAAGCAAAGAAAAGCTTTCTCAGAATCAAATCAAGGCTAGACTTAGGCCAATTTCCAAGGGGGCACGCTATACCCTTAGATTTGGATATTTGTCAGAAAGGTTAATACAGGAGCAGATACTGCCCCAAAGCACATGTCAAGGCTTTGCAAGAGCTATATGAAGATGAAAGAAGCGCAAAGATAGCTAAAAGTCAGGGACTTCTTGCCACAGTCACCTGACCTCAACCCCAATGAACATTTGAAGAATGAAAAAAGTGCATATTTAGTAACATCACAAGACTTTTTTGGAACATTCTCAAATATTGCTGAGATACTGAAATATGGATTATTGGGTTTTGCACAAACGTGTGAAGTCCATGCCAGCTGGAGTGTGTGAGGTCATTAAAGCAAGAAGGAAACATACCAAATACTAAGTCTGACATTCCTGCAAATATTTCAGTGATGATACTTTTTTCTCAAATTGCTATGCTAATATAATTTGTAATAAGACATGCTCAGACCGCATCTCCAAAGCAAGGTGCATATAAGAGTGGCTATGTTGTGAACATGCAGACAGGGTGTAAACACACTCCACAAGTTCCAAGAAATTTGCCAACAGCAAATACATTGAATTGAATCACTGCTATATTTATAAATCTGAGGTTGTTAGCACACATTTTGATCAAATCATGAAAGCCCATCTTCCCTGACAAAACAACCTCTTCAGATGAGACCTTAATTCTAACAAACTTACCTCTCCTGGGCCATAGGTTTACGAAGCAAACTCAAAGACAGGTAGGATCCAGCAATACCAATGGTCCTCACCATCCTGGATTTGGGGAAACAGTCTCGAATTTGGGCAGCTGTCTTGCCATCCTGGCAAGGCATGCCCCTGTCCTACCCACTACAGGACCCCGAACCACTAATTAATCTTTTATGTACAGTAAAGACAGCCAGCATGATGTGATCACTCACAGGTCCTGCAGCATGCTGCACACAGCACAACTTCACTCCCTCCAGCTCCGAAATCACAGGGATGAGAGCAGAAGCCGGGCATGGTGTGCTGCCAAGAACTGCAAGTGATCACATGACACTGGCTGCTCTTACTGTAGATGAAGTGGTTAGTGGAGTGGGGCCATTATACTATAAATGAGGCCACAGGGGGTCACTATAACAAAAAGGGGCCACAGAGGCGTTGCTATAAAAAAAGCCACAGAGGGGGTCACTATAACAAAAAAGGAGCCATGGGCGAGTCACTCTAATTAAAGGACTAAAATTAGATACTGTAGCTAAGAGAGGGCACAGAGGGGTCATTATAACAAAACAGGGTCACAGAAGGGGTCAATACGGCAAAAAAGGAGCCACAGAGGAGGTTACTTGTAACGGAGGGGCCACAAAGTGGCACTGTAACCAAGAGAGACCACAGAAAGGTCACTGTAACAAAGTTGGAACACAGAATGGGCATTATTACTATGGAAGGTTACTGAGAAGGGCACTGGAGGTAGTGGAAGGATGGCCAAAGTGTACAGAGATGAGTTATGTCTGAAAGCAATCTTAAGGGCCATTTCCATGGCAAGACTATCATGCAAAGCTCATTCAAATGAAAGAAAATGCGCGATAATCGTTACGTCTAAATGCAAAAACATTGTTTACTATTTGTTTACATTTCGTTAACCAATTGCTGGATCATTTACTTCAGGCTGTGTGTAAATGCACCCCGGTTAGCACTTCACATAGAATGCGATAACCAGCTAATGTAATAGTCAGTGATGATCTGCCTGTCTAAACGCTCTGCATGAGCACTAACAACCTTAGCGGTGATGTCAGCGCTTGTACAGCTGTTTAACCGACAGTCATCTAGTGTAAACCCAGCATTAGAAACAGTCAGGGCCCAGAGTGAAGAAAAACAAAGAGAAGCCACTGATCAGGAACGACATGACCTGTGAACACCAGAGGTAACAGCACTGTAATCAATGTCACTATGTAGAGTTCATATCTGACTATTATTTAAATATTTATTAGTCTTGGGTACTCCCAGGAGTTGTGGGACATTCATCCTTGTCTGTTCCCTCCTTAGCCCCCCATCATCCCACTTCTTCCTCCCAAAATAAAATTTTCTAAAGCACAGATAACAACTGTAGCTGTATAGCTTTTCCTTGGAGAAGGCCCGTGCTTGGCTGTTCTGCTCACCTGATACAATTTGTCCTTTGCAAACTTTATGGCACTGATTTTAAAACAAGCAGCACACCTGTTGTCTTATCATAGTATATAAGGCTGAAAAAAAAAATCTGTCTATCCAGTTCAACCTATGTTGATCCAGACGAAGGCAAAAAAACCCCCCAATGGGGTGGAAGACAATTTTTCTAATTTAAGGGAAAAAAATTCCTTCCTAACTCCAATCTGGCGTTTGGAATAATCCCTGGATCACCGACCCTTTTGAAGTTATTAAAGATTATAACATTTAATATTGTATCGCTCAAGAAAGACATCCAGGCCCCTCTCGAACTCTTTTATTAAATTTGTCATTACCACATCCTCTAGCAGAGAGTTCCATAGTCTCACTGCTCACTGCCCAATCTTAATAACCTCTCTGGGTATTGTAGTCCGCCCATTCCATCTATTACTTTAGTTGCCCACCTTTGAGCTCAAAACTGTCCACAATATTCCATGTGTGGTCTGACCAGTAGCTTCTAAAGAGAAAGAACAATGTTCTCGACATGTGCCTCTAGACCTCTTGTGATGCACCCCATGATCCTATTTGGCTTGGTAGCAGCTGCCTGACACTGGTTGCTCCAGCTAAGCTTACAGTTAACTAAACCACCTAAGTCCTTTTCTATGCCAGTGTTTCACAGTGGTTTCCCATTTAGTGTGTAATGGTGACATGTATTTCCTCTGTCCATGTGCAGAACCTTACATTTATCAGTGTTAAATCTAATTTGCCATTTTTCTAACCTAGTGCTCCCAACTCATCCAGATCCTCTTGCAATCTTCTTGCTTTCTCTCTTGTGTTAATATCTTTACATAGTTTTGTGTCATCTGCAATTTTGATATTTTCTTCCTTGCCTGTGACCGTCCTCAGTGTACTGGGTCTCTGCTAGGGGTAGTTGTCCTAATTCATACGCAACCAGCTAAGTGTTACAGCAGGCTTGCGCAAAATTCTTTCCTGGCTCTGTGTTGCCTGTTACATCACCGCTGTATTCCTGTCCACAGTGAAACAGTCTGCAGTAATTTTACATAGTACAGGGCCAGTAGTGGTGAGGCAGGGACAGAAGACATATTTAGTGTATATAGGCAGTGGGCCTTTCCAAAAACATTTGGGGAAAAAAATCTATTTGGGCTGCCTGTGACCGTCCTCAGTGTACTGGGTCTCTGCTGGGGGTAGTTTTCCTAATTCATACGCAGCCAGCTAAGTGTTACAGCAGGCTTGCGCAAAATTCTTTCCTGGCTCTGCTGTGCGTTCCGTAAGCGAAGTCAGCCTCCAACCACAGGCCAATAAGCGGCACATTTAATTACAGCGTTCTGTTTCTGCACTACTGTTAATACAGCATGCTGAGGGGTAGGGGTAGGCCTAGAGGACGTGGACGCGGCCGAGGACGCGGAGGCCCAAGTCAGGGTGTGGGCACAGGCCGAGCCAGTGCAGTGGCCAGGGGTAGAGGCAGGGCCAGACCGAATAATCCACCAACTGTTTCCCAAAGCGCCCCCTCGCGCCATGCCACCCTGCAGAGGCCAAGGTGCTCTAAGGTGTGGCAGTTTTTCACAGAGACGCCTGATGACCGACAAACAGTGGTGTGCAACCTTTGTCGCGCCAAGAACAGCTGGGGAGCCACCACCACCAGCATGCGCAGGCATATGATGGCCAAGCACCCCACAAGGTGGGACGAAGGCCGTTGCACCACTGCCTCTCCCCCTGTGCCCCAACCTGCCACTGAGATCCAACCCCCCTCTGAGGACACAGGCACGAGTGCCTACCGGCCTGCACCCACACCCTCACCTCCGCTGTCCTCGGCCCCATCTAGCAATGTCTCTCAGCGCAGCGTCCAGACGTCGCTAGCGCAACTGTTTGAGCGCAAGCGCAAGTACGCCGCCACGCACCCGCACGCTCAAGCGTTAAACGTGCACATAGCCAAATTGATCAGCCTGGAGATGCTGCCGTATAGGCTTGTGGAAACGGAGGCTTTCAAAAGCATGATGGCGGCGGCGGCCCCATGCTACTCGGTTCCCAGTCGCCACTACTTTTCCCGATGTGCCGTCCCAGCCCTGCACGACCACGTCTCCCGCAACATTGTACGCGCCCTCACCAACGCGGTTACTGCCACGGTCCACTTAGCAACGGACACGTGGACAAGCACAGGCGGGCAGGGCCACTATATCTCCCTGACGGCACATTGGGTGAATTTAGTGGAGGCTGGGACAGAGTCAGAGCCTGGGACCGCTTACGTCCTACCCACCCCCAGAATTGCGGGCCCCAGCTCGGTGCTGGTATCTGCGGCGGTGTATGCTTCCTCCACTAAACCACCCTCCTCCTCCAACGCAACCTCTGTCTCGCAAACAAGATGTGTCAGCAGCAGCACGTCGCCAGCAGTCGGTGTCACGCGGCGTGGCAGCACAGCGGTGGGCAAGCGTCAGCAGGCCGTGCTGAAACTACTCAGCTTAGGAGAGAAGAGGCACACGGCCCACGAACTGCTGCAGGGTCTGACAGAGCACACCGACCGCTGGCTTTCGCCGCTGAGCCTCCAACCGGGCATGGTCGTGTGTGACAACGGCCGTAACCTGGTGGCGGCTCTGCAGCTCGGCAGCCTCACGCACGTGCCATGCCTGGCCCATGTCTTTAATTTGGTGGTTCAGCGCTTTCTGAAAAGCTACCCACACTTGTCATACCTGCTCGGAAAGGTGCGCCGGGTCAGCGCACATTTCCGCAAGTCCAAGACGGACGCTGCCACCCTGCGCACCCTGCAACATCGGTTTAATCTGCCAGTGCACCAACTGCTGTGCGACGTGCCCACACGGTGGAACTCTACGCTCCACATGTTGGCCAGACTCTATGAGCAGCGTAGAGCTATAGTGGAATACCAACTCCAACATGGGCGGCGTAGTGGGAGTCAGCCTCCTCAATTCTTTACAGATGAGTGGGCCTGGTTGGCAGCCATCTGCCAGGTCCTTGGAAACTTTGAGGAGTCTACCCAGATGGTGAGCGGGGATGCTGCAACCATTAGCGTCACCATTCCTCTGCTATGCCTCTTGAGAAGTTCCCTGCAAAGCATAAAGGCAGACGCTTTGCACTCGGAAACGGAGGCGGGGGAAGACAGTATGTCGCTGGATAGTCAGAGCACCCTCATGTCTATATCTCAGCACGTTGAGGAGGAGGGGGAGGAGCATGAGGAGGAGGGGAAGAGACAGCTTGGCCCACTGCTGAGGGTACCCATGCTGCTTGCCTGTCATCCTTTCAGCGTGTATGGCCTGAGGAGGAGGAGGAGGATCCTGAAAGTGATCTTCCTAGTGAGGACAGCCATGTGTTGCGTACAGGTACCCTGGCACACATGGCTGACTTCATGTTAGGATGCCTTTCTCGAGACCCTCGCGTTACACGCATTCTGGCCACTACGGATTACTGGGTGTACACACTGCTCGACCCATGGTATAAGGAGAACCTTTCCACTCTCATACCCGAAGAGGAAAGGGGTTCGAGAGTGATGCTATACCACAGGACCCTGGCGGACAAACTGATGGTAACATTCCCATCCGACAGAGCTAGTGGCCGAAGGCGCAGTTCCGAGGGCCAGGTAGCAGGGGAGGCGCAGAGATCAGGCAGCATGTACAGCGCAGGCAGGGGAACATTCTTCAAGGCCTTTGCCAGCTTTATGGCTCCCCAGCAAGACTGTGTCACCGCTCCCCAGTCAAGACTGAGTTGGCGGGAGCACTGTAAAAGGATGGTGAGGGAGTACGTAGCCGATCGCACGACCGTCCTCGGTGACGCCTCTGCCCCCTATAACTACTGGGTGTCGAAGCTGGACACGTGGCCTGAACTCGCGCTGTATGCCCTGGAGGTGCTTGCTTGTCCTGCGGCTAGCGTCTTGTCAGAGAGGGTGTTTAGTGCGGCTAGGGGAATCATCACGGATAAGCGTACCCGCCTGTCAACCGACAGTGCCGACAGGCTTACTCTCATCAAGATGAACAAAGCCTGGATTTCCCCAGACTTCTCTTCTCCACCAGCGGACAGCAGCGATACCTAAGCAATACGTAGGCTGCACCCGCGGATGGAAGCATCGTTCTCTATCACCATCAAAAACGGAGACCTTTTTGCTTCATCAATCTGTGTATTCTATTCATCCTCCTCCTCCTGCTCCTCCTCCTGAAACCTGACGTAATCACGCCGAACGGGCAATTTTTCTTAGGCCCACAAGGCTCAGTCGTATAATTTTTGTAAACAATTTTTATACGTTTCAATGCTCATTAAAGCGTTGAAACTTGCACCTGAACCAATTTTTATTTTAACTGGGCTGCCTCCAGGCCTAGTTACCAATTAAGCCACATTAACCAAAGCGATTAATGGGTTTCACCTGCCCTCTTGGTTGGGCATGGGCAATTTTTCTGACGTACATTAGTACTGTTGGTACACCAATTTTTTTGGGCCCTCGCCTACAGTGTAATCCAATTAATTTTTTGCCCACCTGCATTAAAGCTGACGTTACATCAGCTGTGCTGGGCACTGCAATGGGATATATTTATGTACCGCCAGTGGCTTCCTGGGACCCACCCATGCTGTCGGTCCACATGGACTTCCCATTAGGGAAAAAAAAAAACTTGAGCCTGACTGGGGCATGCAGTTTGGGCCGAAGCCCACCTGCATTTAATCTGACGTTATCTCTGCTGTCCAGGGCACTGCAATGGGATACATTTATGTACAGCAGGTGGGTTCCAGGGAGCCACCCATGCTGTGGGTGCACACGGAATTCCCATTGCGGAGTTGTACCTGCCTGTGACTATTTATAAAAAAACGCAGTCTGACTGGGGCATGCAGACACCTTGACAGAATGAATAGTGTGTGGCACATAGGTTCCCCATTGCTATGCCCACGTGTGCAGCTCCTGATGGCGGTGGCACAGGATTATATTTCTCATTGCTTCTGTACAGCATTGTGGGCTATCGTCCTGCCCCTTTTAAAGAGGGTCGCTACCTAGCCGTGCCAACCCTCTGCAGTGTGTGCCTGCGGTTCCTCCTCATGGCAGACGCACTTATAAATAGACATGAGTGTGGCGTGGCATGAGGGCAGCATGTAACCCAGGAGAAGTGGCAGCGGAGTGTCATGCAGGCAGTGATTGTGCTTTGTTGGAGGTAGTGTGGTGCTTAGCTAAGGTATGCATTGCTAATGAGGGATTTTCAGAAGTAAAAATTGTTGGGAGGGGGGGGGGCACTCTTGCCGCTATTGTGGCTTAACAGTGGGACCTGGGAACTTGAGATGCAGCCCAACATGTAGCCCCTCGCCTGCCCTATCCGTTGCTGTGTCGTTCCCATCACTTTCTTGAATTACCCAGATTTTCACGAATGGAAACCTTAGCGAGCATCGGCGATATACAAAAATGCTCGGGTCGCCCATTGACTTCAATGGGGTTCGTTACTCGAAACGAACCCTCGAGCATCGCGAAAATTTCGTCTCGAGTAACGAGCACCCGAGCATTTTGGTGCTCGCTCATCTCTAATCATGTTAGATTTATTTCCATCTTCACTGTGACCCGCTATCTGTACAATTCTATTGGAAAACAAACTAAAATCTTTTAGGGTGGAAAAAAGTGTTTGCATAAATATGCACACCCAGAGGCGTAACTTAAAGCTCCCGGGCCCCAAAGCAAAATGTGTAGCGGGGCCCCTAATTATAATGTTTTATTAATAGTACTGGGCTACCTATATTGTGTTGAAAGGAGAAATTCCTCTTCATCTTCATCCTTTTAGCAGAGGCCTGAAAGTTTTGTGCCAAAATGGACTTATATTTGGAACTGTTCATAATTCCCTTTACCTTGACTAAAGCCTCAGTTCCATTAGCAGAAAGACAACTGTCTCCACTATCTTCACTGTGGGTATGGTCTTCTTTTGGTGATGCGCAGTGTTGGCTTTGTACCAAATATACCTTTTGGAAATATGGCCGAAAAGTTCAAGCTTCGTTTCATCAGACCATGACATGTACTCACACATACTTTCGGCAGACTTGATGTAGGTTTGGCAAAACATAGCCGGCTTGGATGTTTTTCTTTGTTAGAAGAGGCTTCTGCATTGCCCCCCACCCCACAGCCCAGACATATGAAGAATACAGGAGATGGTTGTGACATGCACTACACAACCAGTACTTGGCAGAAGTTCCTGCAGCTCCTTTAATATTGCTGTAGGCCTCTAGGCAGTCTCCTGGACCAATTTTCTTCTCTTTTTTTCCATTAGTTTATGAGGGAGGTCCTGTTCTTAGTAATGTCCTGCTGTGCCAAAATTAATCCACTTCTTGATGACCATCTTCACGGCGTTCCATGGTACGTGTAATGCCTTGGAAATTTTTTGCTATCCTTCTCTTGACTGATACCTTTCAACAATCGGATCCCCTTGATGGGCTGTAAGCTCTTTATGGCATTGGCTGAAAAATGTAACTAAGAAAAAGTCAGGAAAATCCTACTAGAAGAGCTGAAGTTTAAATCAGAGACCCTGTAAATAATGGCAGTGGAGTACTGGCAACAATTTAACATAAGGTTAAGGCCGCTTCCACACAGCCGACAAAATTGTGCGATTTTCTCGCTATGCAACCTCACTACAAATCGTATATATGTGAATCCCATGCTTACCAATTGGTTCTTTCACATTAGTGATGTTTTGTAGCCTGCAACATTGTGAGAACACAAAATCGCAGTATGCTCTATACAGCCGCGATTTACAATGTTTTGGAGCCTATGTTTCGCTATAGAGTCTTCCTTTGTGTTGTATTGCATCGCACAAAAACATTGTTTTTCGTGCGGTGCAATGCAACTTTTATAGTAGGAAATCCTACTGTAAAAGCCCTAAAATAAACTCTATCTGCATCAAATAAAAAAAAAATACATCACCTATCAGGCACCGTCTGCCCCGGCGTGCTTCACCTCTGCAGCTTCAGCACAGTTTTCTGTAGTCTTCAGGCAGCCCTTCTTGGATTGGAGGTTTAAAATCCCCGCCTCCAGGAAGTGCTGGTTGTGATTGGTTCTCGAGCGCTGCAGTGCAGACAATTAGAGCCGCTGCTCGATGAAACAATCACAGCGTGATGTGCGACTTTGCAGCAACACAAAAACGTGATATTGCTGCAATTGTCTCATGGCCATATCGTGTCGCCTGTGTGAATGCGGCCTAAGTGTCATTGGCTTATTGTGGACACAACCACATTCGCAAATATAAGTGGGTTTTCACACTCAGGCAACCACATTATTTTTATTTTTCCATCCTAGAAGATTTCAGTTTGTTTTTCAATGGAATTCTACAGATAATGCGTCACATTGAAGGTGATTCATCTTTGTTGGATTTTTCTAAACTTGACAAAAACCTGGCATTTTAACAGGTGAATAGACTTTTTATATCCACTATATGTGGGCCTTCTTTTGTTTCCAGTGACACCCGTTGCTACGATTGACTCCTACTCCACTATTCATTATTTTCACCAATTTTTGGGCGGAGCATAGTGTTTCCTAGATATGTGGCTATACTCCCATGCAGTTTGGGGGGGGGGGGGGGCTGTAGCTCCATTGTGGACTTTCTGGAGGGCATATTAGTGAATCCAATTTTTACTCCCATTGACTTTAATGGGACACGGCATCAACCATCCTAATTCACGATGATTCTCGTGAAATCAGCCTGATGCCAACACAAACTGATTATTGCACTAATTGCTTATCACTAGAGATGAGCGAACCTACTCGGACACGCCCCTTTTTCGCCCGAGCACTGCGATTTTCGAGTACTTCCGTACTTGGGTGAAAAGATTCGGGGGGCGCCGTGGGTGAGTGGGGGGTTGCAGCGGGGAGTGGGGGGGAGAGGGAGAGAGCTCCCCCCTGTTCCCTGCTGCTACCCTCCGCTCCACTACGCCTCCCCCCGCCCCCCGGCGCCCCCCGAATCTTTTCACCTGAGTACGGAAGTACTCAAAAATCGCGGTGCTCGATCGAGTAATTACTCGAAACGAGTAGGTTCGCTCATCTCTGCTTATCACCAATTATAATTCTGTGGTATAAATATTTCAAAGGGGATTATTTTTAATTAAATTGCTATACTGGTAGTAGCATTTGTAATGAGAACTTTTGGAGTAAATTAGAGAACAACACAATATGGTAGCAATTTAAACGCTATTTTCATGTATGTATGTATGGATAGATATGAGATAGATAGATAGATAGATAGATAGATAGATAGATAGGAGATAGATAGATATATAGATAGATAGATAGGAGATAGATAGATATATAGATAGATAGATATGAGATAGATAGATAGATAGATAGATAGATATTCAGAAATGTTCTACATTCACTTCCTATAACTATACCTCAGAGACTAGAATGCCCTTGGATCTGACATGTGAGCAGACTATATTTATAGTTAATGCTTCTTTTCTATAGACTCTCCCGGAGTGCACTCATTATGGAAGTGATACTCTATCCCAGACAAGTGTGGGAGAATCAAAGGAGTCAGACTCCCCCTCTATACCAGACATAGTGTTCAACGTTTGTTCTCAGCTATTGCCCAGTAATTTATAGCTCTGCACATGGCTTTACATTTGCTTTATTCTTCTTGTCCAGTCTGTGGTGTGTAATATTTACTATATGAGTTCTAGGTAAGTATTCCTTACCTATATGTATACATCCAACATGCCGGACTTTCGTTTAGCAACTATAGTACTTTCACACCAAGATTTTCGTTTCAGCACCAGTTCCATTTCAGGTTTCTGTCCTCTATCCAGAAAACTGCCTAGGGATGTGAACCAGAAACCTCCGAAGACATAAACCCTAAGGCAGAATTGGTGTTGGAGATAAAGTCATGGTGTGAAAGGAACCTTACTTGTGTTATGACTTACATATAACTGTAGGGTCACTTCACTTACTCAGAATTTATCTTTTTTGCGAGAGTTTAGGCTAGTCACTCAACATCAAGTACAAAGAAGGTGAAAGTTGTTCTTGTGTGCTTGGTGTCATATTATGAACCACTAGCTCATTATACCTCGCCCTCTGTTTGATCATATAATATCCACTTGGTGAGATCCGATGCCCTAACAAGCAGGGATCTGTCTAGCGACACGTCACTTCATGTAGAAGATTAAGCTGTTTATGACAGTGAACTTCTCAGTCTTTTTCTACTGGATCCTCACTGCCAGCAAGGTGAACAAGGTTCCAGTGTGAACTGAAACACGTTCTCTACAAGTTTCTGTGATCTAGCACGTTTGTTACCAAATAAACAGGAGTTTTGCACACATTGTTCCCGACTTTGGACTTCACTGCCAAAACTTGGTTATACCTGATTCTCACCATTGGTCATAGTCCATTCCAAATTCTTTAAAAATTAGCTCAATTTTTCAGTAAAACATTATAATAAGCAGAAAAGGCATCCGTTATGTTACTAAACCCAAGATTGGTGCAACTTGGTAAGATCAATGCAATATATGACACTTATGTAGTCAATGAAAACAAAGATCTGGTACGGTGTTAGCCAGTAGAGCAAAATGTGATTGTTCTCAGCAAGAGAAACCAAGTAATCTTGTAGATATGATAACTTTTAATGGCTAACAAAAATACATGATGTAATAATAGCGAGCTTCCGAACCAATGCAGGGTTCTTCTTCAGGCTTATGGATTGGATCTGAAGAGGCATGGATATTTATACACACTTATAACATACATACTTATGACAAGGCACAGATATGGATGTGAGTGGTTCGCACTTAAAAGGAATTCTGCAACAGCAAACAAACTTTTTTTTTTTTTTGTCTGGGCACTGATAGCAGAGTGAAAGTTTTATGGTCCCTAAATTACTGTTGGGGGGGGGGGGTTGGGCAGGCTAGAAATGCTACAAGAGGTGCACAAACATTTTTAACTAAACACTGATCACTGATAAGAGAGTGAAAGTTTATGGTCCCTGAATTACTGTTGATGGGGGTCTTATCTGTGTAATAAATGTCTCACACTTCCCATTCACGCATAAATCCTGGGGAATAATTTAACCCAGTATTCAGTGTGTCAAAAGTTGTTATCAATTTATATTCCCAAATCTTTCTGTGGTTTTGTGACTTGAAACCACCCTTCAATATCAAAACTCTCATATCTCCTATGTTATGTCCATGGTTAGAGAAGTGCTTGGCCACAGACCTGCTCACATGTACTGACTGCGGACAGGATACGGATCCCCAACACACAGCAGGACTATAAGATCCCGGAGACATTCACATGTTCCTCGTCCAATGTTGTGTACCTGATCATGTGCAGTAAATGTCCTGTTGGGGGTCTTTATGTTGGAGAAACAGGACAGAAACTGAAAGCAAGGATGAGATCTGATCGCCACATGATTAAACACAGAAAAAGAGAATTGCCTGTGGCCGAGCACTTCTCTAACCATGGACATAACATAGGAGATATGAGAGTTTCGATATTGAAGGGTGGTTTCAAGTCACAAAACCACAGAAGAATTTGGGAATATAAATTGATAACAACCTTTGACACGCTGAATACTGGGTTAAATGGTTCACCAGGATTTATGCGTGAATGGGAAGTGTGAGACATTTATGGCACAGATAAGACCCCCCCCCCATCAACAGTAATTCAGGGACCATAAACTTTCACTCCCTTATCAGTGATCAGTGTTTAGTTAAAAATGTTTGTGCACCTCTTGTAGCATTTCTAGCCTGCCCGACCTTCCCCCCCCCCCCCCCAACAGTAATTTAGGGACCATAAAACTTTCATTCTGCTATCAGTGCCTAGACAAAAAAAAAAAGTTTGTTTGCTGTTGCAGAATTCCTTTTAAGTGCGAACCAATCACATCCATATCTGTGCCTTGTCATAAGTATGTATGTTATAAGTGTGTATAAATATCCATGCCTCTTCAGATCCAATCCATAAGCCTGAAGAAGAACCCTGCGTTGGTTCGGAAGCTCGCTATTATTACATCATGTATTTTTGTTAGCCATTAAACGGTATCATATCTACAAGATTACGTGGTTTCTCTTGCTGAGAACAATCACATTTTTTTTTCTTATGTAGTCAAAAAACTACTCCTAACTTTGTCTCATCAGTGAGGTCATCCTCAGAGTTTGAGAAGCACTGATCTGAAGCAGACCTGGATAGCACTTAAGATCTCCACATTGCCGCTCCCAAGGTAAAAGTATGCAGCGCTAGAGAGGAATCCTAACTAGTAATTTGAGGTAATTTTATAGAACGACAGTTACAGTAAACTATCAGTATTTTGATGTATTGGAGGAAACATAAGCAAACACAAGTAGAACACGCAAACTCTATGCCCATGGTCAGATTTTAATCTAGAACCCCTGCAAAAGGTAACAGTGCTAACCACTGAGATTGAAAGTAAGGGGAGATATTCAGAATATCCACACAGCATAAAGAGAACATAAAATCTGTAAAGTAGAAACCTTTCTAATATTACTTGGAAGGCTGTTACCTACAAGCCTGATGGGTAGAATTAAGAAAGAATGGTGATGAAATATGCTCTAATACCATGCCTGGCACTACAGTTACCCATTGTACTAAACTTCAGAGAAAATAGGTTTTCTCTAAAAATGGGAACCAATCACAGAGTAGACGTGGCTAAAAATTATATTTTATTTATTGAGTTTTAAAAAATATAGACAAGGTTCGCAACGTACACGTAATATGACTTACACATAAAGATGTGACGATGATAGAATCGTCACATAAAAGTATAGAGAGACTAGACTTTAGAAAGAAGGTTTACTTAGATAATCATCCTAAGGGCTCCTTCCCACGGACGGATTTCCACCGCGTAATACGCGGCAGAAATCCGCTGTGTTGCCCGCAGCTATTAGGTTCTATTGAACCTAATAGCACAATGCTTACGGTGTGGAATTCCACCACGGAATTCCGCACCGTAAAATCACCTGTCCTCACCCGCGGCATGCTCTATTTGCCGCGGGTGTACACGCGGACGGCTTCCATTGCAGTCAATGGAAGCTGCCGGTCACGCTATCTTCCGCTGTAGCACAGCGGAAGATAGCGCGAAACCGCTTCCCCGCCTACCGCCAGCCGCGTCATATGATGTGGCCGGCGCGTCATGTGACACTGTAGGTGTGTCATATGACGCGGCCAGCGCGTCACATGACGCTGTGGCGTGTCACGCGCTCTATTGCGCATGCGCGCCGAAGCGTCATGCGGGACGTAGGACGCCGGATCCGGAGGTAAGTATTGGGGCCTCTGGGTGGGCGCCGTGACGGCCGTGTGAAGCCAGCCTAAGAGAGGGAAATTACATCTCTCTAAGGTGTTCGTAAAAATCACGATACAAATGATGATTATTTAGAGGTTCATGGTTCGTAATGGTTCAACGCCTCCTGATTGGCTGGAATCGGCACGTGACGGGGCGGAGCTACAAGGAGCCGCTCTCCGGCACGAGCGGCCCCATTCAGAAAAGAAGAAGACCGGACTGCGCAAGCGCGTCTAATCTGGCGATTAGACGCTGAAAATTAGACGGCACCATGGAGACGAGGACGCTAGCAACGGAACAGGTAAGTGAATAACTTCTGTATGGCTCATAATTAATGCACGATGTACATTACAAAGTGCATTAATATGGCCATACAGAAGTGTATAGACCCACTTGCTTTCGCGGGACAACCCCTTTAAGTCTAATTGTAACTTATATATGAAAAAAAAGATATACCTAAAAATCCCACGGTTATAAATAAAACTGTGCCGATTATAACTGCTTGAAATGTTACCGGAGATAAAGAGAGGGGAAATGACGTAATGGGTCATGTGCCCATAATCAGAAGTCGCGTGGTACTTGTTGTCAAGGCAACCGAGGCTATTATCGACGTCCCGATGTGCAGCCGGTACACAATACCTGTTGCTGACATCGGTGCGCCGTTGCCAGGGGGAGAATACTTGCAGTCCGGAGTGCGCTTGATGACGTTGGCACGTATGGAGTACGCGTGAGGGCGTCAGCACATACGGGGTACGAGTAATGACGTCAGCGCGTTAACGACGTCGCCGTTACCCAGGAAACAACGCTGGGGATCCAGATATAAGTCCTTAATGTCGTGTCATGTGACGCAGTCACGTGACATGGCTAATACAAGGGCAATGACTTCCAATTCATTAAGAAGTGCCGGTATCCACATGAGAGAAGACACATAGATGGAGAATATCGGTCCGAGAGGTCCACAATTAGCATTGATGTACATGATGATATAATTGATATATTGATAAAAGAATTGGATCAATTTTATCCGGATTTATAAATAATAAAGTTTATAAAGGTAAAGGAAAGATTTTCGTTAATTCCCAACGGAGAAAGACAATCTATTCTAAAAATCCAAGCAGCTTCCTTTTGTAGGATTTTACGCTCAATATTGCCCCTTCTGTTGTTAACACGTATGGTTTCCATGCCTTGAAAGGTTACCAAGTCTTCATTGCCCCCGTGACACGCCCACATATGATTCGCGAGTGGGGTTTTCTCCTTCCTACGGATATTGCCTATGTGGGACAGTATTCGGCATTGTGTAGCTTTCCCTACATCATTTAGGGGGTATGGACAGGAGGCAAGGTAGATGACATTTCTAGTAAGACAATTGCTGAACTCCTGGTTAGTGTATCGCTTTTGTGTACTGGCACTCTGGAAGGAATTGCCTTTTTGTATGAATTTGCATGCCAGGCAATTGGTGCATGGGAATGTACCCATAGGTTTCATTGAACCCAACCAAGTGAGATTAGTCTCAGCAGATGGCAAGTGGTTTGTTACTACACAGTCACGAATATTTCTCCCGCGTCTATAGGTTATAGCAGGTGTCTCGAGGATAAGATGTACCAAATATTTGTCTTTTTTTAGTATATCGCAGTACCTGAAAAGTATGTTACGGACCTGTCCTGCCCTTGAATCGTAAGTACCAATAATGCGCATTTTTGACAAATTATCTCTACTTCGTGGGACTAGGAGGTCTGTTCTTTGTTGATTTGAAGCAAATTCTTGTGCTACTTGCAGAATGTCTAATGGGTAATCCCTCTTTTGGAACCTCCTTATGAGATTTGTACATTCGTCTCTGAAGGAGTTATCGTCCGAGCAATTTCTCCAAACACGGAGGTACTGTCCTTTTGGTATGCCCTTCTTCAGAGCATAAGGGTGATGACTGTCCCATCTTAGTAAGCTATTTGTTGCTGCAAACTTTCTACACAAGGTAGTTGAGAGGGTGCCATCAGGTCTCTTGCTGATTTTGACATCCAGGAATGCCACTGCCTCCTTACTAATCTCGTACGTTAATTTAAGGTTAAGGTTATTGGAGTTCACATGGTTTATGAACTCGACGAGACTTGACTCGCTACCTGACCACAGTAGAAGGATGTCATCTATAAAGCGTAACCAGATGAGTATCCGGTGCGACCATGACGCATTTTCGAGGGCAAACACATGTATTTCCTCTAAAAATGGGGAACACTAAATTAGTGCCCAGACGCATAACTTGAAGCTCCTGGGTCCAATGCAAAATCTGTAACGGGGCCCCCAACTATAATGCTTTAGTCATAGTACTGGGCTCCTTATATGAAGAAGAGAGGCCATATGGGCCCCCTAAGGTTTGTGGGCCCAAGTTCAACCGCATCCTTTATAGTTACGTCCCTGGTTGTGCCTGCTATGGCTGCTCAGCTCAACTGAAATGAATGGGTCTGAGCAGAGGCATAAGTTGAGGCTTCTGCCCCCAATGCAAAATCTGTAACAGGGCCCCCAACCATAAAACTTTATTCATAGTATTGGCCTTCCAATATGGTAAAAAAAAGGCCATGTGGGCCCCCTGAGGCTCCTGGGCCCGGGTGCATCTCCTCTGCATCTCCTATAGTTACACCCCTGGGTCTGCAATACCACATACAACCTGCCGACCATAGTTTTCTAATTTTATACAACCCCTTTTGCATTAGGTTAACAGCCATATCATTTGGTAATATCTTTAAGACTTTTTACCTTTAAGCCTTTCCTACACTGCGCCACAATAGTACAGCATAGGAAATGGTTATTTCCTGTGTAACACTACTATTACTGTGCAGGGATGGCACATACTTAGGTACTGTGCCCATGTTATCCATAGTGCTGCAGTGCCAAGGAATAGAGATACCTCCAATCCTGGATGTTTAACCCCTCAGATGCCTTGGTCATGGCACCTAAATGGTTTTACAGATGGAAGGGGTTCCCACTGGCATGTTAATGACGAGATTGCGGGTTGCCATGTACTGAAGCCCAATAGGCTGCCTGTCAGTAAAACAATAACAATCACAATTCACGGCAATACAGAAGTACTGCAGTGTATTATTTAAATGTTCAAAATCCCCATACTAGGACAAAAAATAAAGATAAAGGGGCACATCTATGAAAGGATTTAAACTAGTTTCTACATAGTAACACAGAAATTGGCGTAAATTATACCAGATCGGACCTGGTGTACAATTCTGTCTAGGCACGTGGAGCTGGCAGGAATGCACTGATTACACGAAGAGGTATGCGCCTCTTTATCTATTCAGTGCACCTGTACTCAGGGAAATTGTACTATGCCCAGCGCAGGAAATGCTGGGCTTAGTAAATTTCCTCCTGTTGCCCCTGGGTAATAATAATTGGTATAACTGAACCCCGTAGTGACCTGTGTTATAAAACTAACATGTTATTTATCTGCCTTTTAAATGCTGTAAAACGAAACTCACTAAACCCACTGAAATACAGTATAAAATAGATGACTTTTGTCCGTCCTCCTAAGAACATACATAAAAAGTAATTAAAAATTGGTAGCACCCTAATGAAAACTATGTCCTACAAAAAACAAGCCTGGATAAACGTTCATCAGCTAAGTAAAAAATCTTATGGCTTTTGGAGTGTGGTGACCAAAAAACATTATTTTGTAAGAAAAATGTTAATTGTGCATAAGTTGTAAAGTATGAAAAAAAACGAAAGATTTGGTACTTCCACAATTGCAATAACCCACATAATAAAGTTATTATTACTTACGCCTTAAAAGAAAACAATGGCACAATTGCTTTTCCAATCCCTCATAAAAGGTCATCAATACTCTAAAAGGTCATCAATGCCGCCAACATTCTTATTTCCAACTCTCCAATAGACTGACTTTCATTCCAGTTATGGATAAAATGAAGTGTCATTAAAACCAAGAGAAGACCAAGACATTTTTGGGACAACATTACCGAAATATCACCCTTATGCGTGCTTGATTATCCTGCACCAAGGGGCTAGAGACCAGAAACTATGTAGTGTAACAAATAGGTAGCATTGGATATGGGTAAAAACTTTTTCACAGCGCTTTATATGGTAGGCGACCAGTAATATATTGGACGACCAATTGTATCTGACATGTTTCTAAGGTCAGTACCTGCAGAATACTGAGGATAGCCTCCTGAGTGACGGCATCAGTTGTAACACTGAAGAATGCTGCTGCCTCTTGCTGCTGGATCTGGTAGAACATGTCTGTGTTCTCCCCCACATCGGCATCCTCTGCTTTTATACGACCAATCACTGAGCCCCGAGGAGCAGTCTCCATTACACTAAACCGATAAAGCTCTAAAAAGAAGCAAAAAGTATGGCTTTTAGAAATTAAATTTTAAATGTTTTTATCTCCATCTCAGATGTAACTTTTACAAATCTTATACTTTTACAACAATCTTAAATGGTATTAAGAGGTAGATGCAATCCTTCTTTTTTCCCTTTTCTACTCCAACTAAGTGTCTTGCCCTAAAAGCACAGGATCCTTAGGTTTTGATCAGTCTATTTCCTAGATACTTGGTTCAAAACTTGAGGGCACTTTGTGAAAGCCAAACCTTCAAACAGTCAAACCATGTTATTCCCCATCTGAGCCTGAAATATTAACCAGATCTTTCTAGGAATACATTCAGTTGAAATCCATCCATATAGCTGCAGAATATACCTTGTATCAACATACTAGAAGATGGAAGATGTACTATTTTGTCTATGTTGCATGAATATCTTTTAACATTAGCTGCAGTTTATTTTCAACTTACTCTGGGGGAACCTTGGTGGGTTGTCATTGACATCAGTGATCACGATGGTGACAGTTGTTGACCCAGAAAGTCCTCCCATTTGTCCAGCCATATCTGTGGCTTGTATCACTAGGTCATATCGGTCCTGAGACTCTCGGTCAAGGTCTGGTACTGCTGTACGGATAACACCTTGGATAGAAAGAACACATCAAATATGATAATACTAATATTGTATGAAAGTACTATAATACTTTTTGTATATTTCAAAGCAATGATCAGCAAAGGCTAGCTGAAAAAAACCCGAATGGGATAAGGCTGTCCTTGACATTTGTGGGGTGCTGGTAGATGTAGGGTTTTACAGAAGTATAGGAGAGGAACATATGAAGTGCTAACTTTCTGCTATGTATTCTAATGGCAATTTGCTCTCTAAGATCAAAGCTTTAGAACCATACCTAGAGCATCTCCGATGATTGTTAACATGCTGGGTTCCACGGACAAGAAATACAGAGACGATGGCTACATTTATACAGGTGTCCCACTTGCTGAAGGCCTGGAAAAATCAGCTATAACACATTTTAATTAAATTTGATCAAAACATACCTTACTCAGTGAAAATAAAAAATACTCTTTGAGCACTTATTAACCCAACTGCCACAGTCCGCATGGTTACAGTGAATGGCAAGGGAAAGGATCAGCTAGTCTGGGTGCCTAACCTGTCTCTTTCTCGACACACCATGCCACCCCAACAGTCATATTTGGCTTCAGTTGTGTAGTTATAGGGGAGGGTGAGCAGTGCTTTGCTTCCCCATACAGTCTTACATTCACTCTGGCATGCAGCCAATCTTTGCAGCATTATGCCCTGGCCTCTCCGGGCCAGTACCTGGCTGGAAGGGGGATCAGGGAGAGAGTGCAGAGACCGGCTGAGCACCAGCCAAGTGTAGCACTTGCCAGTGCTTGCTTGAGGCCCCGACCTCCCCTCCTTGATAGTCCAGCAGCAGGGAAGGGCTTAATGAGAAGAGGAGAGTGCTTCCAGGAGGAGGTTCTGCCCCCTCTATGATGTGTCTGGCACATCACTGTCCAGATGAAGCGCATTAAGAGCTGTGGTGTGTGAGGGACGGAGTTTTGCCTTCCCCTCAAGAGATTGGCCAGAAGGATCTGGGAAGTTTTGAGACTAGAAGTGGAGGTTAAGTCCCACCCCTATGTGAGATCACAGTAGCCATCTTAGCAGTGTGTCTGTGAGAGAACAACGATTGCAGAGCATCAGTAGTGAATAGTGAGTGTGCCTACTACAGCCTGAAATGGATTATGACAGTGGCCATCACGAGTAGAGTGCATTAGGAGACTGGACAGCAGATACACCAAGATGCTGAGGGACATGAGGCAATGTATTTTAACCCAGTAGGTGATGCTGCAAGGAGCAGTGATTGTGACTGCAAACGGACTGTGTGATGCTGCTGCAATACGCTGTGAAATAGACACAGAGAGATCAGGGACTGTACTGCAGGTGTCAGAGAGAGATTGCACCATGGAGAAGCTGTTTTTAACAGAAAGGACTATGGACTATATCTGGACTGCCTGAGAGGACACCGGGGTCCAGCAAAAGTATGGAACAGTGTGCACAGTAAAAGATAAGGAAACTGAATTTTGTGAGCATTGGACCATGAGTGGATGGCCTAAAACAAACCTGATTGGTGTAAATCATGTGAGAGACTTGATGATTAGTAAGCAGGCCGGCTAGCAGCTTAGGAGGAATAAAGGCACCATATGCACAGAGGGTTGAGAGTTCCAGAGAGGAGCCTGGAATGAGTAATTAATGGGTTCTGGAGTTGTGATGCAATGTGAAGGTTAAATTGTCTGATTATTACAATGCTATTTGTAAGGGCGCAATGAGTTATCAGGGATGGTAAGCATATTGTGCAAGTGTGATGAAGCCTGGAAGAGACCTGTGAAATTTGTGATAGTTGACGTCTACAACATCTGGTGTCTCAGTAGCAGAGACATAGCCACTATGGGGTAAAAGGAAATCAGTCTAGGCAAAAGTTAGCAGTACCAATCATCAGCAGTATCAGTAATGGCCAAGTAATGGTCAGTACATGTTCTCCAGGTGACTCTTTGTGGCCCAATTTGAGAGAAGTGTTCTATTATGCCATGGTTAACTATTACATACCTTCCAGTCGAGTTAAAACCCTAGTTCACATTCTTAAAAAAAAATGTGGACTGCCTCTGTCTTTGTCTTGTCACCGGTGGATGCACCATACACATACCATCCACCTGCAATATAGTCAATAGTGCTACATTCTGAAGGGCAAAGTTTACTGGAATAAGCCACAAACTATCCAGGAATTGAAAAGGAATCAACTGATCTCTTCTAGCAGAGAGAAGCTCGCTTAAAGAGGTTTTCTGGGCATTTACTATTGATGACCTACCTTCAGTATAGAACATCGGTAGTTGAATGGCGGGGTCTGCCACTTGGAATCCCTGCGAATCAGCTGATTCTACGGCCTGCTGCCAGTAACATCTGCATTGGTGGTTAGGGCTGGAAGAATAATAGATGGCTTTGCTGTCTCTTAACAGGATAGGTCATCAATAGTTGATTGGGACCTCACTGATAAGCTGATCCTCTGGCCTGTTGTCAGTGCAGTGTGGTCAGGGCTGGAAATGTAATAGATAGCTTTGTTCCCATTGGAACCAATGAGAGTGATGCCTTTCATTACACTTCCAGCTCCTCACTGTGTAATAGAAAGCATAGCTCGCATTGATTTTATTGGGAGCAAAGCCATCTATTACACTTCTAGCCCTGACCACCAATGCAAACATCACTGACAGCAGGGGATCCCGAGTGGCAGAGCCCGCCAATCAACTATCTATGACCTATCCTGAGGGTAGGTCATCAATAGTAAGTGCCTGGAAAACCCTTTTAAGTGAGTGCCTTTCTGCTAGGAGAGATCAGTTGATATTATTAAGCTTTGTTTGCACAAGAGACATTTCCCTAGAAGCCGATTGCTACAGAAACTGAGTAACAGCCTAGTTAGGGCTAAGAAGCCTAAAAACTTTCCCACTGTGACTGATTTATGTTCTGTAGAAAATTATTGCAAAGTCATAAAGAGAAAATCCCTTCTTCTTTGTTGTGCCTCAAATTCTACGTGACTATTTTAGTTGGACAACTGCCATCACCTTTCTTCCTGTACCTTGCAAAACACAAAACCCTTATGGTTCTCCTCTACCAAACTTAGATCATCATGCAACCCTATGGTCATCTAAATTAGGTTTGGCATAGCCATCACATCTCACCAACCATGTCGAATTGAGACCAGGGTGACGTCTCAGCATCAGTCCCAGCCCATGTGAACCACACGCTGACACATGCTCAGTGTAGTTTCAGCGTTTGACACTGACGTGAGCACTTCTCTGCTGGTGTATGGATGGATTGCTTGCCTGGAAGGTCTGTATTATAACTGGCTAATCAGTGCTTGTCTGTACTCATTTATTTCAGCTCCTCCTCATTGAGCAGGACGGTTCATTGCATGCTTATTCAACAGCTATACCCTATGAATTGTTATCTATCGCAGCAAATATTATCCCTGTTTTCCAACTAGGGAAAGTCAGAGTTGCTTTAGCTTCTTGACGTAGGGTTGCCCTCATCAGGGCAGGTGCTCCACTTATTATTAGTAGTTAAGGTCAGATTTCCCTTTCCCTCACTTTTATGTTTCATTATGAATATATTGTGTTCTTTGCGTTAGAATATTTTGTGCATATCCATCCATTTAGGAGAACTAATTACATTCAATCTGGGAGAAATATTTTGTATCCAGCTTGGGCAAACCAGTGGCCATAATATGGCTGGGAATCCATGAACCAAATACAGGAATGCGTGTAGCGGCAGCCCCAAGGCATATATTCTGTGCCCATAGATGTACTTTATGTAAACATACAAATTTATCCTGTCTTACCTTTTTGCCTGTTTCAAGACATTTCAAGAGAAGAGCTATGAGATGACCAGCTTAGAAAATAATTGCATTTCTCTCTGGGGTGTTGTGAGCAACGTATAATTTTTGTTTTCAAAGATGGTGCTCTCACATGCCTTCCTGATCTTTGGAAATCTTGAAAAAGTTGAAAAGCTAAGTGGGAACATATGTAGTAGGTACAAAACCACTTCTAACCACGCTTGTCAGATGTCAGGACTGCTTGGGGAGATTGAGTCACTAAAAGGGTTTATATTGGAGAGTGTGAGCATAGAGAGTGGACACAGATTGTTTATTAGTCCTGAAAAATCCCCCGAAGTTTCACATTGTAAAGTTTACTGTTAATTGCATTTTATTCACAAGATTTAAAATAATGGAAAAAAAGTCAGATGCAATCAGGGAAGAATTACGTTTAGAGAATTAGAACACGGAGCATTTTAAGCAAACACATTTTCAGCTCTGCAAAAGCTTCCGTAGCATTTAACAGCTAATGATTAACACAGCGATTGAAGCACTCAGAGTATATTTCATACTCTGACAGTTCATTTCAGTTCAACTGAGAAACAGCAGCCGAGAGTGAATAAAGCTCTTGGGGTGACGGGGCTCGCTGAAATAACACTGTATCCTATAGAGAAGCTTTTTACATGTGCATTTCGAGATGAAAAAGCTGTGGCAATGCTCCTGTTGCCCTCAAATGAATACCAGTTGGCATTGTTGTTAAGTTGATATGTTGCACTTAAACCGATCTTTTATGAACCACCTGTACAGCAGTCAGGAAAAACAAGATCTTAAAGGGAACCTGTCACCGGGCTCAGGCTGCCTGAATCATGGACTGCCTAAACCCAGAATGGATATGTACATTGCCCTCACATATTTGTTATTCTAAAATGTTTCAGCCTTTCAGAATAAATACGCTTTGAAGTTTGCCTGTTTGACTCGGGAATGGAGCTCTCGAGTCAGAGGCGGGCCCTGTCAGGATCTCCCCATCTGCAGCATGCTGACAGATTCTCTCCCTGCTTCTAGTTCAGCCTGTTTCCACCCCTCTTTGTTGATCCAGAGGAAGGCAAAAAACAACATGTCAGGGATCGAACCCGGGACCTCCTGTGTTCCAGCTCTTCATGTTGAGCTATTCAGCTCTCTGGATAAGCTCCCTTGCTGAATCCTTGTTTCTGGTTCCTTGCTCCTGATCCAATTACTGCCTCTCTGTCCTGGCCCCGCCCAACTGCTAATTAGGATTCCCTATAAAGCCTGACCCTTCCACACACTCATTACATGATTATTCTGCTTCTCAGCATTGTTCAGCTCCACTTCTGTCTGTTCCTCTGCCATTTTGACAAGACCTCCTGATACCGACTTCTGGCTTCCCAACTGACTACGTACCTATCTTATCCTTCTGTACTGCATATTGAGATCACCCGTTGTTGACTCCTGGGTTGTCCCTGATTATCTCTCCAGGCTTGCATGGCTACTACAACTGTGGTGTTGGTTAGACGCTTATACAACATTCAGCAGGCAGGGCGATCCTGGCACAACCCGCCTCTGACTCGAGAGCTCCATTCCTGAGTCAAACAAGCAAACTTCAAAGTGTGTTTATTCTGAAACGCTGCTGCATTTCAGAATAACACATATACAAGGGCATTGTGCATAGCTGTCCCGGGTTCATGCTGACCATGGTTCTGGCAGCATTAACCTGGTGACAGGTTCCCTTTAAAGTGCTACTTTACTTTTTGCGTACACACTGTGCCAGGAAAAGCCTTCTAGATTCCCAAAGTAGAGTTGTCCAGTTGTAAACTATTGATAACCTATCCATAGGATAGGCCATCAATAGAAATTTAGTAGGGGTCCACTGCCTGGGACCCTTGCTGATCAGATATTCACTGGGCTGGTAGACTCATTCACTGAACTGATTTCTGCAGGAAGCAGACAGCTCCATTCGCCAGTGGCCAGGCTTGGTATAACACGCAAAGTTCTCTTTCATTTCAGTGGGAATGTTGCAAGTAATACCAAGCCTGGCATTTCAATTAGATGCAACCAGATGCCAAAAATACCTCTTCCACATCAGGCATAATAGTTTTCCGAAAGGACGAGTATATGTGTTATTAGAAAACTCGAAGAACAAAACTATAAATGATGAAACTAAACAATGAGGAAAGGGAAATATCACCCTATCATACTAATAGAAAACTCTGCCTAAGGGCGCCCACCCACTGGCGTTTTTTTTTCCTTTGCGTTTTGCGTTTTTTCTCAAGAGCAATTAGAATTGAATGTGTTCCTGTCCACTTGCGTTTTTTTTTTCAGTCCGTTGCAATTTTTAACATAGGAACTGTCAGTTGCATATGTGTCCTTATTTTTCTCTTAATGCACCCATGAATGTCAATGGAAATTAACGGAAAAGGCGCGAAAAAGCCGCAAAAAACGCGCGGAAAACGCTGCGTTTTTCACGCACGAAAATCGCAAACGCCAGTGGGTGGGCGCCCTAAAAGCGAGGTAATCGCCCTGATAAGGGCGGCTCTAAGTCTGGAATCTGGGGGCTACCTAATCTGTCCCTATATGGCAAAAGGGGTGACAATTGACAGATATAAATAACAACAGTCCGAACAGTACTAGGAAGCAGATGTTATACCAAGTAAAAAGTAAGAACACCAGGGACTTATCTGACTGACACGACACAAGAAGGACGTGAACCAGACAGGAACTCTATCATACAGAGGAAAAATCTGCACCCTCAGAGCGGAGAGGCCAGAATTCATATACTATAATAAAGGTTGATTGGCTCCCTGCTGACCAATCAAACCCCGCACATCAGAAATATATTTACATGTTGGCGCCAGCATCAAATGATATGTAGCATGTGCTGGCGCCACAGCCACATGCAGTGAGAATAAAGCTGTTTGCTTCCTGCAGAAATCAGCTCACTGCACAAGTGCACCAGCCTGGCGAGAAGCTAAATGGCAGGGGTCCCGGGCGGCAGAACCCTTCTGATCTACTACTGATGGCCTATTCTGTAAATAGGCTATCAATAATAATTATTTACAATTAGACAACCCTTTTCATTGACCTATCGAATAAAAAGCCAGAGTGAGTAATTTACTTCCAAATGAATTGACTCTCTACAGTTTACTATCATTTTCTATATTTGAGCTAAATAAAATGTATTTGCAAATCTATACTATTGTAAATAACGTACAGCATATACTATATGTTACAGTCCTTCTTGCTAGTTAAACCAAAGTGCCTGAAAATGGCTGTTGACGTTACATTCAAGATTTATTGCATTTCGAAGGTCATCGTTTTGTTGTCATTAGAATTCACAGTTGGCGGTGCTGTTGAATTGGCATCTACATAAAAGGCTTTTTGGTACTGCGATAACCTAGTACTGTGCCGGAAAACAGTATCATGAATAGGAATATTACATTTAAAATGAAGGTTTACATAGTGGATAAAGCTATATTGGGGAATTGGGAAAAGACTTCATTCATCAGGAACACTTTTCAATGAACTTCCCAGTTAGATGCTTTAACCGACTACAGATCGTAATGCTACTATGTATCATCTGTATTCAATCCACTTCCTTCCCCGTTGGGTTATGCTGGATTGGAAGTAATCTCAATAATAATAATCCTATTTTAGGAGATTGCTACTAAGTAGAGATGAGCGAGCATACTCGCTAAAGGCAATTGCTCGAGCGAGCATTGCCTTTAGCGAGTACCTGCCCGCTCGAGACTGAAGGTTCGGGTGCCGGCACGGGGGAGCGGTGAGTAGCTGTCAGCAGGAGGGAGCAGGGGGGGGAGAGAGAGGGAGAGAGAGATCTCCCCTCCGTTCCTACCCGCTCTCCCTGCCCGCCGCCGGCACCCGAACCTGCAGTCTCGAGCGGGCAGGTACTCGCTAAAGGCAATGCTCGCTCGAGTAATTGCCTTTAGTGAGTATACTCGCTCATCTCTACTACCAAGGTAACTGCCTGATATATCATCATAGGTTTAAATGGTAACAGAAAGTTTTTCTAGTCTTGTGTAAATAAAGCATAATCATCAAATCATCATTTAACAAAAATGTATGTATTTTATGTACGAGAGTGTTAAAATGTAGGAAAATGTACAATTATTGTGGCACAACAAGATTCTTAGAAGTGCAAGAAAGTAATCTAAAAATCAAAATTGTTCGTTAAGGTTTTTTGATTGGAGGCGTAAAACATTTTACATCTAATGCTGACATGCAGAGAAGCTCTCAGAGTTATGTGTATGCAATCAAGTGTAACCTTTTTATGGCCATTACTCCATGGCCAAATTTGTTGGCCATGCTAATGTATTTCCTATTGGCATGACCTTCACTCCATTTTTAGATGTGATGGTCGCAGAATTTAAAATGTGCCTCTCATCCACAGATGGTGGAGATGGTTATTTAATTCTTAAATTAAAGCTGCCGTCAGCATAGGTTCACTTAAAGGGGTTCTCCAGTAATAGCGGCATATACGATAATGTCGTATTAGGACATAAATTACTTTAATGATAGCTAAACAGAGCATCTTGGGTCATTAAATGCTTATCCTTTACTAATGTAAGGACCTGAATGTTGGTGAAATAACTACAGTGTGATTGACAGCTCTGGTCTAAAGTCCTGCCGAATGGTTCTGTATAGGGAGAACACCGAACACAGTGTTATTGGCATTCAAAAAAATCACCTTCATACATGATGAAGGTGATATCAGTACTTAAAGCGACCCTCTAGTCCTGGAAAAAAAAGATGGCTGAACCACTTCTCTGACTACCTGATGTATACTAGTAGGAATCATCAGGGGCGTAGCTAAAGGCTCATGGGCCTGGGTGCAAAAGTTTATCTTGGAGCCCCCCAACTTCTCTTAACCCCTTAAGGCAGAGGTGTAACTTGAAGCTCGTGGGTCCCAATGCAAAACCTGTAACAGAGCCCCCAACTATAATGCTTTATTCATAGTACTGGGCTCCCTATATGGTTAAGAGAGGCCTTATGGGCCCCCTAGGGCTCCTGGGCCCGGGTGCCACTGCATCCCCTGCGCCCTCTATAGTTATGCCAATGGGAATTATTAGTATAAGACACTACATCTGCTTTGATTGACTAGCATTGCCCATGTGGGCAGCACTGGCCAATCAGAATATCATTTTTTGATATTCTAGCCTCCTATTGGGGGGGGGGGGGGGGGGCTACTGGTGTTTCCGAGCCAGGTGTATGCTTAGAGGCAAGGTTCAGTTTTTATTGGATTAAGCACTAGACTTTTGTGGCCCCAAGGACCTCCTCTTCTTATATAAAGTGATTAATTTGTATTTGTTAATTTGTTTAAATAAAATGGCTGCTGTGGCTAAAATATCCAAAAATTATCATGGTCTCAGTGTATCATTGGGGGTACACAGTAATAGGTTGGGATGGGTCACAGCGGATGTGACTCTAGCATACCCGTGTCATGAAATACCTATCCTGATGTCTCCCCTGTCACCTGCACAATGAACGGCACGCGACTGCCCACCGCATCTTCTCAACTCCTTACGGCAGGCCGGCATAGGTGAATATTCAATTCTAATTCATTTCAAGCCCATTTAACACTTTTTTATGCCCCCCAAAAACTTCTTTAAGTAGTGGATTTGATTGTAGTTACTAAATTGCCCTACAGTGCCAGTGATGGTTCAGAGTTGATCACTACATCTTTCACTCCTTAGAAACAGAACTCCTTTGTAGCTTCCTGATTGAGAAGTTAAGGGGCTGTTCATTGTTAATATGCATCTCAACACCCTAATGTAAAGGGGGTTGCCAGGGTCCCAGGATCTATTCAAAGAGAGCAAATATATTATTATGACTAAGACTGGCCTTAACTATGTGCAACCCATACTGTAGCAGAGGGTGCTGGCCACCAACCTGTAGGGGAACGCCAGGTAGATGTAGGGTGGGGGAGATTGCCTCCTTAGGTCTGCCTAGCCTGATGATCTTCTTCCTTAATGTTGCAGCATCTCATGGAGCTACATGAAGCATCCTTCTTCTGGCTCTGTCTCCTCCCTCCGATGTTCTAAGGCTTTACTGTTAGTCCGTTGGTGCCTGTGCAAGACAGTTACTTAAATCTGATCCAGTATTTATGTTATAAGCTTGTTCTTGTGCTGTATTTATGCACTGAGTTTGGTTGTGGCACTGTTTTTATGTTATGAGCTTGGTTCTTGCACTGTATTTATGCACTGAGCTTGGTTCTGGGCCAGTATTTATGTTATGAGCTTGGTTCGTATGCTATATTCATGTTATGAGCTTGGTTCTTGCACTGTATTTATGCACTGAGCTTGGTTCTGGGCCAGTATTTATGTTATGAGCTTGGTTCTTGCACTGCATTTATGCACTGAGCTTGGTTCTTGCACTGTATTTATGCACTGAGCTTGATTGTGGGCCAGTATTTATGTTATGAGCTTGGTTCATATGCTATATTTATGTTATGAGCTTGGTTCTGGTGCTGTTGTTATGTTTTGGACTGATTCTGGTGCTGTACGTATATTCTGAGCTTGTTTCTGGTACAGTATTTATTCACTGAGCTGTTCTGGTGTGGGCACACAGCTATGTTGCTGTTTTCTGCAAAAGCAGAATAAAGGCAGAGTGCCTATCAGTGCAATAGAAAATGTGTTTTTTATGTCAGGGAGGGCACCTAAAATTTTTTTGTACGGGGTGCTACCCAACTTCAGGCCAACACCGGTTTATGACTATTAACTGGAGCATTGTTTCTTGACGTCCTCCAAACCATGATTTAAATTTACTGATATCTTGCATACACTACATGAATAATGAGACTTGACTAGTTGCAAATATTTTATTAAGATACTGAAGATGATAACTACTGTTACAATGTTGGGCCCACCAAAGATAATATATAAAAGAATGCTTCCCGTATTGTGCATTTAAAGTAAAGCATTTATCTTGCACTCTCCAGTGACTTGTAAGATTTACCGTGCGCATGTAAAGCTATTACTTGTGTTGTCAGAAATGATTATCTTAGTGCCTGATGTTTGTAATTAAGGACTAAGTGATTGACAGCATGTCGTATTGAGCTGTGATGTAGTCCTATAGTGCTGATGCGGCCCTTTCCTATGGTTCTTTACAAGCCTCCATTACAGCTTCCCCCTGTAGATTAATAGATGTCAATAGTTAATGAACATCATGTGGTAACGTAGAGACTGTAATAAAAAGGCTTTAAGACTTAACTGATTGACCAACCGGTTACTGCAAGTATTGTTTAAATCATTTACCCTCATTTACGGAGAAGTAAAGGCGTGTCCATCTACATACTCTACTGTATCTGGTAAGACATAAATGACGGGCACTATACCTGCCACTGGGTAGAGAACGAAATAGGATAAATTCTAAGGTTCTAGATGTATTAGTGTAAAACTTTGGTAAATATATTCCTCCCACTGTGGGATGAATTTCTGAGAATCATGACTATCCCTCACAGATCATAGCACTTAAAACCCCACAATCATCAGAACATCAGATAAAGGGGCAGAGTCCCAATACAATTAGCAAGTATGGCATCTCATCCACCGGATGAAAAAAAGAAGAGAGGGACATCAGCAAGGGGGTTTGCTCCATTAGTGCATTACAATAGGATTAGGTCTCATAAGATGTGATAGGGATAAAGGTGACAGTAAGACAAGGTCTACGCCCTGAAAAAAGTCACGGATATTGCTATTAATTTTTCAGGATTTCCAAGAAAAAAAGAAAAAAGGCCCGGCGCTCCACGAAACGAATCCAAATGGATGGGAACAGGAGATCAATCTAGGATCTTTAATCTAAGGTACATATATAACGCGTTTCGTCGCATTACCGCAACTTTTTCAAGGCTTGAAAAAGTCACAGTAACGCGACGAAACGTGTTGTATGTGTACCTTAGATTAAAGATCCTAGATTGATCTTTTGTTCCCATCCATTTGGATTCGTTCCGTGGAGCGTCGGGACTTTTTTCTTGTTTCACTATTGTACAGTGGTCATGTCCCTATCTTAGGGATACGACAGGCTGTGGCCAGCTCCTGCCTGACACACAGGGACAGGAAAATGAGAACGTGGACTTCCATTGTTTGGATTTGTTTATATGCACACCAGGACGTGGAGGTGTTGTGTGGGTGGCCCAATGCTTGGCTTTCCCACCATCACCGGGTAAGTCCTGTCTATATTTATATTTTCTTTTCCACTGTCCAGTGGGTTGGAGCGCTGTCCTTATATTTGTTTCCTAATGCACCTAATGGTCTTCTTTCCATCTGCCCCTTTTTTTCTTTCCAACAACTTGTTACATTGGCCCTATTTGCTCCATTCTAGGCTTTACATAGGCATTTAGCTGGGTAGCTCCTCTTTCTGAACCTGGAAGACAGTTTCCACTATTCCAATTGGAAAGATTCTTTAGAGGGGTAATTACATCATGCACACAGATACCGTCCCACTGGCAAACTGCCCCCCCCCCCCATTCCCCTCTTCAGTGATGGGGGGGGGGGCAGTTTTCCTACTGCAGGAGCTTGTTTGTAGCAGTAGTCTTCCTAATGATGTTCATTTGGATCCTGCCTTCATTATCAATATTAATGGAGAAATCAAAAACGTGAATGCATGATTTGTTATATTCATGCATGAATCTAATTTCTATACTGTTCTTATTCAGAACAGAAACAAAGTGCTCAAAGTACGTCGTCTATGTACCGACCCCAAAATAAGCTATATTGATTAAACTCTTCCATGTCAACTGTGAAAACAAATGTAGGCCCCCACCACCCTAAGAAAAAGTTTTCAAAAGTGGGTGCCTAAGTTGTACCCATGGCAGTACCACATATCTGTAAATAAAATGTATTATTAAACAAGAAATAATTGTGCATAAGTACAAAAGAGATTAAATGGTGAATCAAATGGTTGTGAACAGAGAAATTTGTGCCTTGTGTGGATAGAAAATAATCCGTAGCCTTCAGGCCTAGAATATTTGAATGAACTCTCTCCACATCGATGGTTGCCGAAATAATGTTCTCCAATACAGATATATCATGTATAGTGTCTTTTGTGACTTGGAGGCAAGAAGGCAGTGATGCCACAAATGGTCTTAAAACTGTGCCAATGTAGGTACTGGCATTTGCCTGAGATTATTGAGCGGCCCGCAAAGGGTATCTTTTTTAAAGTAATTTTGTCAACGCATAAAACGTAGCAATAGTAGAATTTTCATTGAAGATTAATAATAATTCATCCAAAGATAATGGATGTTCCTCCAAAGCCTCTGTCAGGATTGACCTGAATTCTTCAATGAACAGTCCCTGGGTCACCAGACAGGGTTCTATAATGGACATTCATCTTTAGCAAGACATTCAGCCATTACCATATAAACTGGTTTGTCCATAATCACTATATTACCTTCTTTGTCAGAAGATTTTATTTCAATGCCCACATTACTATTTAACTCCTCCCGGGCTATTACTTTCTCAGATGTTAAATTGGAATCCATTTTATTTCTATGAGGTTTAATTTTTAGAATGTCATTTGTTACCATATGCATGAATGCATCAACTCTGACTAACTGAGAAAGAGTCAGAGTGCTTTTCGATTTGGGTCAAAACTTGGTAAAAGGGCCCTACATCTCCTCTGTAACACACTATGGCCCTGCTATACGCCCAAACTTTTAAAGTCTACCCCTACATCTCCCGATGACTTGGAATCTCTGGAGATGCTAGAGGACCTCCTTTCCTTTCCCCTCAGGAGGTCCTCTAGCATCTCCAGAAATTCCAAGTCATCAGGACATGTAGGGGTAGACTTTAAAAGTTTGGACGTATAGCATGGCCATAGTAAGGCCATTTTTTGAGAGAAAAGTTGGATATGTTTGATCAAAACGTGAAAATTTGTGGGTAGGAGTGAATAATAAACCTTTTTTCAATACAGAACATTGAGCATCAAGAAGTATGTGAAATGAAAGGTTTATAAGCTGCATTTCATCCTGAGAATCCTCTTTCTCTGCCTGCATCCCTGGTTGTCCCTTTCGCTTTGTGGCATGATAGTTGGACCTAAAATAAATGGCACCATCGGGCAGAGGCGTAACTTGAAGCTCCTGGCCTCCAATGCAAAACCTCTAACAGGGCCCCATTTATAATGGTTTATTCATAGTATTGGGCTCCCTATATGGATAAGAGAGGCCTTATTGGCCCCCTAAGGCTCCTGGGCCTGGGTTTAGCCTTATCACATGCATCCCCTATAGTTATGCTAGTGCCGTCGGGGGTAAGATAGTATTTATAGTAGAACGAAGCCTTGGTAATTGACGAGGGTAGGGGCTAAATCCATCACCTGTTATTGTGAGCATGAAACTATGGAGGATGTAGAGACGTTTGGCAATCATGTGGAGCAAAAGGAAATACATCCTCCCAGGTAGTTTCAGTAGAGCATTTTAATGCTTGAGTTGAGGACGTAGTTCCCAGAACAGTGGAATCTAAATTCTTAAACTGAAGTATTGGGGGTTTCCTATCAGCTATCACCAATGGTTTCGAGTTATTTTATGAGGGATTGTATTGTGCAGAATAAGTGGTGAAATTATGATAAAATGTCCTCTTTTTTTATTTTCCTTTTTGTATCTGATTCTGAAGGATCAGACTCAGAAATGTCTGTATATTTATTCTGCTGAGGATGTATGTTATTTTTCTTAGTATTCACCTGTCCAATCTCGAATTTCCTACTATGCCTAACAAACTTCCAATGTATTTTGTCCTTAATTTCTCTTTTAACCCTTTCCAATCCACTGTCTGACGTCTGAAGACATTATGATTTAGGGCTGTACAGCTCCGATGTTTGGAAGACGTCCGTCAGGGTTCTCTTACTGTATATTGCCAGCCTCTCTGTTGTCAGAGCCTATCCAACGTGTCACCTCATGCAGTACTGGCTTTAGCCAGCAGATAGTGCCGTTGTATAACAGCAGCAAAAAGAGTAAGCCCCCCTAGGAAAACCGGGATACAAATTGGATTGGAAAGGGTTAAAATTATCAATATTTTATTGATGTTTTTGCTCAAGTGTTTGTAAATCAGTATGTCCACCAAAGGCTCCAATGTCCTTAATCTCGTCTTCCAACATCTCTGTAATCTTCGCTAAATAGACTTTTTCATAATCCAATAGATATTTAATCATACGTGGTGAATTCTCTGTAAGGACTTGTTTTCAGCCCCTCAATAATTCTACTTCATCTTTGTGTGTACTCCGTATAACATTAATCCTGAGAGCACGGTGCACTATTTTGTGTTGTAAATATATCTCAAAACTAGCCGTTTCCCACCATGATCTAATATATTGTTTATGGGGGTTTTGTAAGTTGTGAAATGCAACATTGATTTCTGATGATCCTTTACTGCCTTTCATTGTGAAAAGACCTTCGCTGCCTCACCACACAACTCCTGTATGTTAATACCCTTCAAAAACAAACCCACGCGGTAAATGGCGTCAATAAATGTACATTGATTTTCATTGTTCCATGCACACTTGTGTATATTTATTGCATATGTTCCGTGCATAAAAAAGATATAGAGCCTTGTGTGGTGCAGAGTGTAAGCTCTCACCTACGACCTGAAGGTTGCAAGTTCAATCCCTGCGTGATTCAGGTAGCCGGCTCACGTTTGACTCATCCTTCTGTGGTCAGTAAAATGAGAACCCAGCTTGGTGTGGGGTAATAAGTAATAATTACCTGAAAGCGCTGTGGAATAAGTTGGCGCTATACAAATACCAAGATTTATTTTATATAGCACATTCTATTTTACCGCGTATTATGCACCTAAGAGCCCTGTTGTTCTCTATGGGTGAGTTCCAAACACAGTGCATACGCAAATACATTGCATATGTGCGGCGTTTGTTTCAGATGTTGCTAGGGGACATGAGAAGGAAAATTTAAAAAAAGAAGATACCAGCATAAAATATGCTGTACATGCACAGGCATACGTGAGTAAAAACACACCAATACACACAGAAACGCAGTTCCACGCGCCAATAAAATGCTAAAATGTTTACGCAGTGTATTACCATATGGTCGTGTGAGCTCGGCATAAGGAAAGAAAAGAATGGGGATTCCCTCTGGTCAGTTAGAAAGTAATATAAACAGAAGGGGAAAGAGGTTACTAAAAAACCTCCTTATTGGATAGAGAAAGGGTCAAGTGGGTAGTAAGATTGAATCCCCTACCTAATCATATATAGAGAACAAAAGAAAGGGTGTGACCCATAGGAAAACATTCGGTGCTGAGCAGATGCAAATAACAAAAGGTGTGTTTAGACGGAACGATTGTTCCAAGAACGAAAATGAATGGTCATCATTGAGTTAAAATGGAAGCCAATGATTAAATGACATATGAGAATCGTTCACTTTCCGTTCATCGTTCAGTTTATCATTGTTGGCTCATTCATTTCTCATTGCGTTTAAACACTGAACGAGAAGTGAACTGTTCTCAACGATGATCTGCCATGATTAAAATACAAAAAGCCCCCCTCATCATGTTCTGCAACTTAATGTAGCATCCTCAGGAAAAACACACTAGGGCTATAAGCAAGGACCGGTGAATAGACAACCTTTTTATGTCAGATGGGAGTAACCAAACATTCTGAAGTTCCAATCATTAGCGCATGTGCAGCTCATAATATCAGTAATCTGTAATTCTCCCAAGCCTTCTGAGCATACGCCCTTTATTTATATCACTTCCAGTAATTTGCCTTTTCCGGTAATTTGACCTGGTATACCCTGTAGAGGCCACATCTTTACACCAGGATGCACATCGACATAGACGTAACACTGTTCGAGTTCTCATATTACACCTCATTTGCAGGAGGTACAACCTTGAACACATGCGCTGCTGTGTTTTGCAGTTCTGGTCTATCAGCATCCTCTTGGACTTCCTCTGGTTCCAATTTGGCTCTGGTCATCAGGGCCCTTTAATAGTCAATGTTCAGCTCCAGGTATACACTCTTTTACAGTGTCTACTGCATTGTTCCCCAGAATAAAGACAAGGCAGCTCAGGCCACTCTCTACTATCAGTGGCCACCGCCTCATTAGCACTACTGCTGGGCTACCTTCTCTCCAGGATGCTGGTTACTGCTGGTTCTCTCACTGATGCATCACACTGCCCTTTCCAATGATGCAACATTCCATTCTACTGTATTTATAGCACCTGCAAGGTGCCTAGTGAGTTCCAGGGCTTTTCTCGATGCAGGCCTTAATGCCCCATATGCTATTCCCTGCTGTGTGGGCAGTTTTGAGTATATTTTCCTTTTTCAAAATGGCCACCACTGCATAGTCATGTGAGGGAGCATTGCCAAAGGTCCTGTTTACTGTTCTCTCCTTGCTCTGCTCTCCCCAGTGGGGATGTCATCTCAGGGAGGGGGTTGGAGCTAAAGTTCTGAGACTGTTCTGAGCAGCAGAGCCACTTATGCCAATAAGCAGTGCCAATGCCCCCACCCTCTTACATAGTAATAACTTTATCTCCACACAGGAAGCTGTCATAAATACTTATACAGGCTTATAGGAAAGGCCTACATTAGCACTATAAGACTATATAATAGCTTAATAGTATGTTCTGCTAATATCTAAGTCCTTGATTACCAGTCATATTTCATGTAGAGAGATAAGAATTTTTGTCAACACCAGTAGTAGCCTTGGTAAATGTAAAAAGTCACTTGAAAAGTACTGCCATGTAAAGCCTAAATCTCTTTGCAAGTCCCGGCATACTGGTATCTTATTTTAGCTTTTAGAACAACTTGAAAGGAAAAAGAGGAGTGGGACAGACTCTTTAATAGAGGTTTTCTAAAGGGTAATGGGTATAGATGAAATGAGAAATGGGTCACTTTCACACGCCAGTATTCTAGTCACTATTTTGGATTAGTATTTGTAAGCCAAAGCCAGGAGTGTAACCTACAGAGATAAGCTATATTGGAAAGATTTGCACTGTTTTATCGACCCACTCCTGATTTTGACTTAAATCAAAAATTCATTAAACCCCCTAAGAGCAGCATGGCAGTGTCCGTTCAATGGATGTGGATCAGTGGTTACCACTGTTGCCCTGCAGCACTGGGGTCCTACGATCAAATCTCACTGAGGACAACATCTGCATGGACTTTGTAAAACTCCATTGTCCTCAGTCAAATTTGAACCTAGAACTCCAGCACTGCAAGGCAACAGTGCTAACTTCTGAGCCACTGCACTTCTTTTCCCTTGGAGCAGAGAATAACAAGAAATACAAACATACAAGCTCCATACAGATGTTATCTTTGGTCAGGTAAGATTTGAACCCAGGACTCCAGTGCTAAAAAGAAGAGGTGCTAATCACTGAGCCACATCCATTGAAAAACCACCACTGCCACTCTGTTAGACAGTGTTCAACACACTTCTGATTCAGTAGAAATGAACCGCCTGAGGTTTGAGTTCTCACCACATAGTATTTTTTACCAAAGTTTGACCCAAAACAGAGTTCTATTGGTTGAGTCCTCTCAACACTACTACTGATGCAAAATACTGCAGGCTTAAAGTGCCCATAGAAAAGAAATGCAAGGGAGATGAGGATAGGTCCATGGTGGAGTTTGCAGTGCTGTCATGAATGACAAAACTAGACTGCTACGGAGTGGAACTGGGTTGTCTCCAGCAATGAATCCAGGTTTAGTTAGTTATGGAACTGACAATATTGAGTTTATGTCTGGAGACCTAGGGGCGAGGACCTCAATCCTGTCTTTGCTGTGGAGCAGCACACTACCCCCACTGCTGGTAAGATAGTTTGGGGAGCCATAACATACGACAGTTGCTCACGACTAGTAGTGGTATGAGGGACAAAGACAGCCTCCACAGCACTGCCACACTTCCATGGCTGCCCTGTCGCTAGATTTATTGCCAATAGAACATGTATGGGACTATTTGGAATGCCAACTTCGACAACCTATGAGTTTGCACAATCTAGAGTAAGTAGGTCCAACAGGGTACTAGAACCTCCCTTCAAGAATTTGGTTTTCCACAATAAATGATGCTTTTCCTCTGATATTGTATTCACTTCCTTATATCAACGTTACAATTACACGTAGAAAGTTTAATTTGATACCAACAACTCCTTCTAGGTGCTTGATTTTTTTAATGAGTGTATGATAACTTTTCTTAACAGTTAAGAGGTGTGAGGTATTTGAAAACAATTGTTGAGCTTGTATCAAAACCCTATTTGAGGTATGGTGGCTTCACTAAGAAGAGTGATATAGTGCATCTGGCATTTATTTAATGGGCTCTTACCTGTCTTGCTGTCCACAGTGAAGTGCTTCTCCCCTTCCAGGACACTATAAACCACTCTTGCACTACTTCCATAAGCAGGGTCATCTGCATCAAATGCTGATACCGCCATAACAGATGTTCCTATAAGGAGGACAGAAACAAGCTTCATAATTCCATTCACCATTTGTGGTTCAACTTTCTGAGGAAATGTGCCTTACCAACAGGAGATAGCTCAGGAACACTTCCAATGTACGGGGCCTGCAGGAAGCGTGGTTCACTATCATTAATGTCCTGCACTTTAATAATAAATTCAGACTCTGGCTCAAGTAGTCGATCAGTGTGTCTGTCTCTGGCTTGGGCACGGAGGGTGTAGAAGGTCTTGTGCTCCCGATCCAAACGCTCTGTGGCATGTATATCTCCAGTCAGTTCATCAATGATAAAGATGGAGCCAGCTCCCTCTCCAGAAATGGTGTATTTGATGGAACCATCTCCTTCATCTGAGTCTGAATGAATCTGTAAAGATGGAATTAGATGTAGATAAGAATCGGAAAGCCTGAGACAAAAGCAAATATAGGGAAAAGTTTAGAAAAGACAAGAAAATTGCATCTAACCCGGTCAAAAGCTAAACTTGAGCTTGTTTTGACTGAACATACAATTTAAGTATAAATATAATCATTTAGTTCCCCATGAGACCAAAAAAATGTCACAGTGACGGTAACCTGTGAAAAGGGCACTGCCATGACAATGTGAGAGCAAGGGAATGGAAAAAAATAGATGAGGAACAGGGGTAAAGCAGAGTCTTCTTGCAGGGCCGTGTAGTGGTACTTGTACAGGAATGTAGTGGCTACGAATGCAATAATGTGAAATGGATTTTCAAGAGAGCAGATCTCAACAAAGAAAGTGAAGATGTATACAATGCCAGGAACTACTAAATGATTAAAGCACACCTAACCTTTTAGATGACTCTTAAGAATAATCTGTCACATGTACATGAGGAATAACACTGTTTCTATCCATTATATGACTTGCATCCTGCATTTTTCATCACTTTTCCCTTTATCAGGCTCCATCTGTAATTCTTCATTTTCCCTGAGCTCTTGTGTACAGACAAGCAGTTATGATGGCTCCACAAACTGCATTTATAAGGACCCACACTAATGTATAATATTACCATAGAGAGAAAAGAGGCACCAGAAATTTGGCCAAAATCGTAGTATGCGCCAACATTTGGCACAATGGAACTGAATTTTGCTCACTGGACATTTGTTGTCTCTTTGGTGCGATGACTATAAAAAGAGCAATTTTCTGTTGTGTTGTGAGCTCACCAAAGCTTATGTAGGCCCAAGGGCTCAGTGAGCTGGGTTCTGTGCCGCCTGTGATTAGGGCGCAGCAAGACCGCAATGGCACTGAGCTGGTGAGGAGCAATGCCAATGACAAGAACCAGAGAGCATGAGCTTCAAAAAGTGCTCCTGGATGCGCATAAAGCAAAAGACTAACTTTGAACCATGTAGCCTGAAACATCCTGTGCATCGAATTGTAAGTGAGACCAGCCTTTGACAAGGCCACACAGAAAGAGAGAGTTAGTGTCGAGTCAGCACACCTGTTCCAGAATCCACTTATTGTATTAGGGAGATTGGACTGTTAGAGATAATTTTCCGTCACTTGGGCTCCTGAGGATTTTCAGCGTATTGGTGAGTATAGAAAGATCCTTATTTCTGGACTGAGATATTTCACATTGAGAAAAGAGAAAGACAACTCTTAGCCAAACTATGTGTTGCGTTCTGTAACCTACATTTATGTGAGACTATACTGATATTAGCAAAGTATTATTGATATTGTTGGGTAAGTAATAACTACTTATATAGTTAATCATATATTATGTTTAGATAATCAGGAATGAGAATACAATTGCTTGTTCTTTAAGATTCAATTGTTAACTTTTATTTCTGTGTTTTCGATAAAAACTTCACTTTCTGTTTAGTCTATCTGCTTCATCACCATCCTTCTTTCTGTGACACATATACAAAGAAGAAGAGATTCTGCTCCCCTATCATTATTTTACATATACAGAGAAGCAGCAACAGCATGGAAGACATTATTCAGTGGTACTGACCAATCTAGAGGTAATCCCATTAGCTATAAAACAGTAAAAAACTTGCTACTGGCTGCAGCACAGTCTCTTCATCAGTCTCTCTCCTTCTCTCTTGGCTCATCTTCCTCCTCCCATTTCTCCTCTCCATAGACCTCTATAGTCAACATGGTCTGATCCCTCAGTGAGCTGTTAGTCCACCTTGTCTACCAAGACATATTTATCAGTTTTTCAGAGTTAGCACAGTTTAGAAAGGAGGGGAGGGAGGAAAGAAGCATTTTCTCTGATAAAATGTATTAAAAAAATGTCTTATATTCGCCTGTACTATTGATTTATGCAATGTTTGTTGAAAGGTTAGTGTCCATTTAAATTCAACCGTGGCATTTTGTTTGGACATGATAGCTGCTTGTACAATTACATCTGTTACTATAGAAGCAGATTTTGCCAATAAAGTCTGCTGGCACAGAACTCCACGAACACATATGGGTTGCCTTTGCTTTCCTCAGATCAATGAAGTCCCATAATAAGTAAAACTAGATGAACATATGCCTATTTTCAACCTTGAAAAGCATATAACTATATATAATACTAGACATAAGGAAGGTCTCATGTGGGAGAGTAATGGAGTGGGCAGGCCCACCAACTCCAGAAAGTGGTAAGAGGGAAGTAGGCACCAGGTCAGGAAAACAGTATGTTCATCAATTATCATCTTGGTACTGCACATTCATTTTATATCATAACTTCATCAATTGGAAACAATAGAAGATACAATGTGCATAAAATACACATTGGAGTCCAAAGCTCCAAAGTGTACTGTCGGTCACTGATGCCTTCAAAAAGCGTAGGCCATCCACTGATGCCATTAAAATAACATACCATCCACACAGATACCCAGGGGCGGATTGGGAACCCAAAGTGGCCCTTGAAAGAATTTACAAAATGGCCCCATGTTGTAGGGCGCCCCTCCCAACAAGCAGCAAGTGGGGCAAATACAAGCAAGCAAGGGTCAGCAAATCGCCAGCCACAGCAACGAAGGTCGGAGAAAGGAAGAAGCCTATGTAGTGTGCATAGCTCACCGCAGCAAAGTTTCTACAAAGCACAGAACATGTTAGGACTGGAGGGGGTTTTCCAGGGAAATGCTACTGATGACCTATCCTCAGCCAAAATACAAGGTACGGAGTGTAAGCAGATTGTTCTGACCCCTGTGTAGTGGCCGGCGGTGGTAATTCCAGGTGCAGCTCTCATTATACTATGCCTTCAGCACAGTCTAATGGATTGCTTTGCAGTTTTAGATGCATAGGGAATAATTTTTTGCTACATCGAGTATACCAAATATCACTTTTTGATGTCCCTTGTGGGTCTTAAAAAAAAAACAAAACTGAATAAATGTTAATAAAGTTTGTTTAAAAAAAATGACAGCTGAAAAACATTTTATTTTGTGACACATATATGCGATATCACTGTAATCATCATGACCCATGTAATTGCCTCCACTGTCACTGCACAAAACCCACTATACCAAGGCCCATGTTACCAATAGTAACACTGTATACCAGCCAAATAATACCACCAGACCATGATAACATATAACCACCACATAATGACTGATACCACTATACTGTTACTGAATAAGGACATTACAAAGACAAATAATAACACTGCATGATGACCAGACAACAGCGCCAGACTGTAACCAAATAATATCACCATAGTTGTGCTGAAAAAACACTAAAGAAAGATCATTATTACCCCCCCCCCCCCTGTGACCATATACTGGTTGATACCAGCTCTATATAAGCACTGCGCAGGCTGTATAGTACTGTTATATCCAGAGATCACAGGTGACATTGTGTCTGACTGGAGTCACTTGAATTTCCCTTTACTTCTCTATCTTACCCAGATCGCCATGGCGACTTCTCCCATGGCATCTTTGACTCCTGAATTTTCCTGCCACCTGGCTTTGTTTTCCAAACTTCTACATAATATCCCCATTTATAGTGCCCCAGAAAGTAATAATGCCACCCATGATGGCCCACAGAGTAATAGTAGTTTCCTTTTTTTCTCCCTGCAAATCTCACATAATAAGTGACACTTTTAGTGTCCCAAACATTGTAAAAGTGCCCCCACTCAATAATAAATCCCTCATGGCCCCCACTCAGTAATAAAGCTACTCATATCCCCCCCCCCCACTCAGTAACAATACTCATTGATATGCTCTCAATTAGTAATAAAGCCCGTCAAAGGCTCCACTCAGTAATAATGACGCTCATAGGCCCCAGTCCCCACTACAGTACCCCTTATAGATACCAGACCACAACTCTGTAATAAGTAAGTTTTTTTGATTTTCTTCTAATGCATTCCACAAAAAGATTTTAACATTCTTGCCTGTCCACTAGCCCCAGGACCTGGCCGGCCCAGCAGGAATTTTCCTGGCTGGTGGGTTCAATGGTCAACCTGGCCCTGTAGATACGTCATAATTATATTCCAGCCACAGAGGCCCTATAACAATCTGCCAGCCATAAATGTTTTCTGTACCTGCCTGCCACAGATATGTGTTAGCGGAAGATGCCCCATAGTAGCTCCAGCTACATTTGTGCAAGTCGGACAGCAACAGTTGGAGACCCTGATGTGTGGATACGTCCGGTATAATATTTCTTCCTCAGTCAACTGAAAACTGGCTGAATTGAAAATACTAACAGCTAAAACTGTATTATGGGAGTTTGAAATGAAAGAAATCAATACCAAGTGCATGGCTGAACAGCATGCTTCCATTCCAATTGGGTATCATAGTATACATGTGGGAGCTCAGTGGGTAGTTGAACTAAGGTCTTATGCACACAGCGGAGGGTGATTTTGGTGAAAACTGACTGATTCCTCTGTGACTCTATGAGCATTTCATGTCAGTTTTTGTTCGGGTTGTGTTTTTATACGGATGAGTGAGTGTCATCTGATTGCGATCTCTTTCTCACACATGTAGAAAAATTGGAAAGTGACCCAATTGATGTCATTAAAAACTCCCAATAAAGTCAAGGGTGTGTAAAAACCGAAACGCACTTGCCTGCTATGTGAGTGCATTCCATTTTATGTAATGCACTCATTGACTTAAATGTGCAATTTTGCAGCAGAAATCACAGGCCATAGACACCATGGACAGGAGGAGACTAGTGATGAGCGAGCATACTCGCCAAGGGAAATTGCTCGAGCGAGCATTGCCCTTAGCGAGTACCTGCCCGCTCGAGAGAAAAGGTTCGGGTGCCGGCGGCGGGCAGGGAGCTGCGGGGGAGAGCGGGGAAGAACGGAGGGGAGATTCTCCCTCTCTCCCCCCCCGCTCCCCCCTGCTGACTGCCGCTACTCACCACTCCCCCGCGCCGGCAGCCTAACTTTTTCTTTTGAGCGGGCAGGTACTCGCTAAGGGCAATGCTTGCTCGAGCAATTGCCCTTAGCAAGTATGCTCGCTCATCTCTAGAGACCAATTGATTACTATTGGAGACTGTTCTAGACACGTTCTGTCACCTGTACAGAAAGCAGGAGAGCTGTGACCATCACCTATTGCTATGCTATCTATATTTAGGCGTTGCCTTCTATTATAATTATGCCTGTGATTATAATTAGATGACTGCTGAAAAGTTTTCTCCACAGAACAGGAAATATCACATTTTTATTAGGCTTAGTGGTCAGCGTGAAAAATGCAGGACTTTAGTATTTTTTAAAATGCAGTATGTAATATTCAAAATTCTAAAAAAACGAATTCGTAAAAAACATATTAAATGAAGTCTAAACATTAGGTCATTTTCTGATGACACCTTTCCTTTAAAGAACATTCAGTAAAGTTATTCTCCTTTTTCATCACTGTGGGTTTTAGCACATTTATGATTTTAATGCTTGTTAGTAATTACTCCCAATGGCTTTCACTTCATGGGCTTGTTTATTAGATGTTTCACACAATGAAACTCCATATATCTGAACATATATCCTAGTACTAGTTACTCATGGAATTACACTAGAGTTCATTGACAACTAAATCTGTACGTGGCACACACATACCTTTGTTTCACTTAGGCCGCCTGTCCACAGTCAGGACGGATTCTCGCAAGCGTTCTTTTCTTTCAATGCGGGAAATCATTAATAAAGGCCTCTTGCACACAGGCGGGTCGGACCCCGCATGCGGCATTCGCTCAGCAGAGTTCAACCCGGTGCCCGACTGGTGACCCCTGCATACCTGTCCAGTGCCTTCTGCGAGTGCTGCGGATGTGCCTGCCGGCACTCCGTCAGGCATCCACAGTAGCTGCCAGCACTTGGGGGGGAGGGGGTGGGTGACACGTATCCCGCGATACTTCCACAGTGCTTACTGCGGAAGTACCATGGGACGGACGGCTTCTATTGACTTCAATGGAAGCCGGCCGTGCGTAAACCGCACAAAACCGCAGCATGCTGTGATTCATTCTCCGCGAGTGGAAAATTGCAATCAATTTCCGCTCATGGAAATGAAATGGCGTTTTGCCATTGAATAGTATGGGCTGTATTTGCTGTGGAGTCTGGAAGTGGAGGTCCGCCACGGACTCCGCAATGCAAATATGCCTGTGTGCAGGAGGCCAAAGTCACGGCGATGAACCTATCATTATGATTGGTTCATTGCGGAAAATCGTGGCATGCAGCGATTTTTAGACCCGAGCAGGAAAATCGCAATGGATTTACCTCTCGTGTTTATCAGGCTGGGCTTTTCATAGTTATCATATGGAAAGCGTTTCAAGCGTGATCCGCGTGTAATTTATCGCCGCGGATCATGCTATGAACTATCACCTATGGACAGCCAGCCTTAGGGATAACGGTTTACATTTCACATTGTACTCCCCATTTTATGTAAATCTGTCCTGCTAGCTTGCTAGATTTTCACCTGCCATATTTTATTGTATACAGTCTCCGTATATCCTGTATGTCTTTAACAAATCATTCAGCCCTTAATCTGCCTGAGCCATGCTCACATCCACAAAGCCCCTCGGTAATCTGTCCCAACATGACTGCATTTCTGAGGAGCAGTTTCCCTTGAGAATCTAGACATACCTATGGGCTACCGGGTGCGCAGTATATTTCATCATTCTTTTAGAGCAAAGGTAAAAGAAAAAATCCGTGACAAGTATTCGGTAGTTGCGGCTTTGGGTTTGTAGAATATAATAGGTTTATTCTTGACATTAGGCTTTTCTCACAATGTGTTTCTGATTTTATTCCCAGGTAGTATACTAATAGCTGATTATCCTGGAAAAACGGAATTTGAATTTCTAACAAAAGAAAAATTAAATCCAACGGCAATTATTAGATTTTTCTATTTTATATCCCTTGTCTATTTTATATGGGGAAAAGTTTTCTGCCTTTCTATTAAATAAGTACAAACCAGAAGACAAAGCTATCTATCTATCTATCTATCTATCTATCTATCTATCTATCTATCTATCTATCTATCTATCTATCTATCTATCTATCTATCCATCCATCCATCCATCCATCTATCCATCTATCCATCTATCTATCTATCTATCTATCTATCTATCTATCTATCTATCTATCTATCTATCTATCTATCTATCTATCTATCTATCTATCTATCTATCTATCTATCTATCTATCTATCTATCTATCTATCTATCTATCTATCTCATATCCAGCGATTAAGGCTTGGTCATCAGCACCTGACTAGTTGGCTCTATTATTTCAAAAACTGCTAACCTTGTGGGGTTTTCTAATGTGACAGTGTCAACAGTATACCAAGAGTGGGAAAAGGGGATCCTGTGGACTTGCTGATATAAGGGGTCAGAGGAGAATGTCAAGAATCATTCTGATGAACAGGCTGTGTACAGTCAAGCAAACTGCTGGATACAATGCTGGTGCTCCAACTTATGTGTCCAAATGCACAACTTGTCGTTCATTAGCACAGATGGGCTATAACAGTAGACTACCAGTTCCAGTGCCATTTCTGTCTAATAAAAACAGAAATACAATCCAGTGGAAAAAAAGAGCAAAAATTGGATCACTGAGCAGTGAAAAAACATCACCATGTCAGATGAATCCAGATTTCTGGTGCACCATGCTGACGGGAGGGGTAGAATTTAGCAAAAGCAGCATGAATCAATGAACCCTTCCTGTCAGCTGTTCAGAGCAGGTCAGCACCTCCATCAAATCTGCAGCAACTACAAGCTATAAATGTAGCAAAGTTTAACTTGATTGTGATAATTTTTTATAACATTTTTTAAGCCCATCAAAATCTATTGTTCTCTTATCTAAACACCACACAAAACTATTATAAAGCAATTAAGTAAGGAGTAGAGATGAGCGAGCACCAAAATGCTCGGGTGCTCGTTACTCGAGTCGAACTTTTCGCGATGCTCGAGGGTTCGTTTCGAGTAACGAATCCCATTGAAGTCAATGGGCGACTCGAGCATTTTTGTATATCGCCGATGCTCGCTAAGGTTTTCATTTGTGAAAATCTGGGAAATTCAAGAAAGTGATGGGAACGACACAGAAACGGATAGGGCAGGCGAGGGGCTACATGTTGGGCTGCATCTCAAGTTCCCAGGTCCCACTATTAAGCCACAATAGCGGCAAGAATGCCCCCCCCCAACAATTTTTACTTCTGAAAAACCCTCATTGGCAAGGCATACCTTAGCTAAGCACCACACTACCTCCAACAAAGCACAATCACTGCCTGCATGACACTCCGCTGCCACTTCTCCTGGGTTACATGCTGCCCAACCCCCCCGCACGACCCAGTGTCCACAGCGCACACCAAAGTGTCCCTGCGCAGCCTTCAGCTGCCCTCATGCCACACGCTGGCCTCATAGCCACACCACCCTCATGTCTATTTATAAGTGCGTCTGCCATGAGGAGGAACTGGAGGCACACACTGCAGAGGGTTGGCAGGGCCAGGCAGCGACCCTCTTTAATAGCCCACAATGCTGTATAGAAGCAATGAGAACTCCAATCCTGTGCCACCTCCGTCAGGAGCTGCAAACGTGGGCATATCAATGGGGAATCCATGTGCCACACAGTATTCATTCTGTCAAGGTGTCGCATAGCTCAATCCACACTGCAAGGGGAAAGCCGTCAGCGCTCTGCCCTCTACCCAAGTCAGTCAGTGCCTTTGTGCCAGACAGGTCAAACACCGCGATGGGAACTAAGTTTGCACCAACAGCATAGGGGGGTCCTAGGAAGCCCAAGACATGAACCAGAAAAATTAATCTGAGCGGCCAAACATGGCAGACTTGCACCGCGCCCACGATATAGGCCTTGGCTCACAGCTTCAGCAATCCTAGGCAAGAAGCGGACTTTCACTGCACCAAGGACATAGGCCTCTGCACAAACCCTCAGCAATCGCGGGCCTACAGCGGACTCCAATGCTAGTGTAGCTGTGCATGTCTCATTAGCGCTGTATTGCTCCTGTAGTTTCTCCCAATGCAGTGCCCCGGATAGTAGAGCTAACGTCAGATTAAAAACAGGTGGGCTTCGGCCCACACTGCATGCCCCAGTCAGACCGGGGTTTTTTATAAATAGTCACAGGCAGGTACAACTCCGCAATGGGAATTCCGTGTGCACCCACAGCATGGGTGGCTCCCTGGAACCCACCGGCTGTACATAAATGTATCCCATTGCAGTGCCCTGGACAGCAGAGCTAACGTCAGATTAAATGCAGGTGGGCTTCGGTCCACACTGCATGCCCCAGTCTGACCGGGGTTTTTAATACATACACACTGGCAGGTACAAATCCCTAATGTGAAGTCCGTGTGGACTGACAGCATGGGAGGGTCCCAGGAAGCCACCGGCGGTACATAAATATATCCCATTGCAATACCCAGCACAGCTGAGGTTACGTCCGATTAAATGCAGGTGGTCTTCGGCCCCCACTGCATGCCCCAGTCAGACTGGGGTTTTTTATAAGTAGACACAGGCAGGTACAACTCCGCAATGGGAATTCCGTGTGCACCCACAGCATGGGTGGCTCCCTGGAACCCACCGGCTGTACATAAATGTATCCCATTGCAGTGCCCTGGACAGCAGAGCTAACGTCAGATTAAATGCAGGTGGGCTTCGGTCCACACTGCATGCCCCAGTCAGACTGGGGTTTTTTAAAGTAGACACAGGCAGGTACAACTCCCTATTTTGAAGTCCGTGTGGACCGACAGCATGGGAGGGTCCCAGGAAGCCACCGGTGGTACATAAATATATCCCATTGCAATGCCCAGCACAGCTGAGGTTACGTTTGATTAAATGCAGGTGGTCTTCGGCCCACACTGCATGCCCCAGTCTGACCGGGGTTTTTAATACATACACACTGGCAGGTACAAATCCCTAATGTGAAGTCCGTGTGGACCGACAGCATAGGAGGGTCCCAGGAAGCCACCGGCGGTACATAAATATATCCCATTGCAATGCCCAGCACAGCTGAGGTTACGTCCGATTAAATGCAGGTGGTCTTCGGCCCACACTGCATGCCCCAGTCTGACTGGGGTTTTTAATACATACACACTGGCAGGTACAAATCCCTAATGTGAAGTCCCTGTGGACCGACAGCATGGGTGGCTCCCTGAAACCCACCGACGGTACATAAATATATCCCATTGCAGTGCCCAGCACCGCTGAGGTAACGTCACATTAAATGCAGGTGGGCTTCGGCCAACACTGCATGCCCCAGTCAGACTGGGGTTCTTTATAAGTAGACACATGCAGTTACAACTCCGTGTGGATCGACAGCATAGGTGGGTCCCAGGAAGCCACTGGCGGTACATAAATATATCCCATTGCATTGCCCAGCACAGCTGAGGTTACGTCCGATTAAATGCAGGTGGTCTTCGGTCCACACTGCATGCCCCAGTCTGACCGGGGTTTTTAATACATACACACTGGCAGGTACAAATCCCTAATGTGAAGTCCCTGTGGACCGACAGCATGGGTGGCTCCCTGGAACCCACCGGCGGTACATAAATATATCCCATTGCAGTGCCCAGCACAGCTGAGGTGACGTCACATTAAATGCAGGTGGGCTTCGGCCAACACTGCATGCCCCAGTCAGACTGGGGTTCTTTATAAGTAGACACATGCAGTTACAACTTCATGTGGACCGACAGCATAGGTGGGTCCCAGGAAGCCACCGGCGGTACATAAATATATCCCATTGCATTGCCCATCACAGCTGAGGTTACGTCCGATTAAATGCAGGTGGTCTTCGGCCCATACTGCATGCCCCAGTCTGACCGGGGTTTTTAATACATACACACTGGCAGGTACAAATCCCTAATGTGAAGTCCCTGTGGACCCACAGCATGGGTGGTACATAAATGTATCCCATTGCAGTGCCCTGCTCAGCAGAGCTAACATCACATACAATACAGGTGGGCTTCGGCCCACAGTGCATGCCCCAGTCAGACTGGTAATATGTACCTTAACAGTAACCGCGTTGGTGGGAATGTGGTGGCGACTGCGGACCTAGTAGCGCGGTTTTATTTAGTTGGTTTTCGGAATGTGGCCAGGATTAAGTGGGCCGTGGCGGGGGGATGTTGGGGGGGGCTCTCTTGTTGTATCGGTAAAGGTGAAATTCTTGGACTGCCACCAGACAGACCAATGCAAAGGTATTTGCAAAGAATGTTTTCATTGTTGGAGGAGGAGGGGGATGTTTTTGAGGCACTACGTGTCCTCTCCACGTGTCCGTGGTTATATGCACCTTAATAGTAACCGCGTTGGTGGGAAATGGCCTCGCCACCATAATGTCTTTGGGAAGCCTCCGTTTCCACACCCCAGTGACATAGCATTAGCAGCGGTATAGGCAGAGCCCAGAATTAGTAACATTTCAGCGGTAGCATTAGGGACAGGCCCCAGTAACATATCACTAGCAGCATTATAGGGGGAGCACAGTATTAGTTCCATTTCAGTAGTAGTAGCAATCCAGACAGGCCCCAGTAACAATTCCGAAGCAGCAGTATAGGGGGGGGGGGGGGGGACAGTCTTAGTTCCATTACAGTAATAGTAGCAGTCAAGACAGGCCCCAGTAACAATTCCGAAGCAGCAGTATAGGGGGAGCACAGTATTAGCTCCATTTCAGTAGTAGTAGCAGTCAAGACAGGCCACAGTAACATTCCCGTTGCAGCAGTTTAGGGAGATAACAGTCTCTTTCACATTTCAGTAGTTGCAGTATAGACAAGGCCCCAGTTACATTTATGTAGCAAAAGTGTAGGCCAACCCCACACACCTTGCTGTAGCATGAGTGCAGGCGAAGCCCATAAAAATTACTAGGATTACACTGTAGGCGAGGGCCCCAAAAAATTGGTGTACCAACGGTACTAATGTACCTCAGAAAAATTGCCCATGCCCAACCAAGAGGGCAGGTGAAACCCATTAATCGCTTTGGTTAATGTGGCTTAATTTGTAACTAGGCCTGGAGCAGCCCAGTTAAAATAAAAATTGGTTCAGGTGCAAGTTTCAACGTATTAATTCACCAACTACTACCCCCAGCTGAGACGCAGTAAACTGAAGGCAGTGACAGGAAGGCCAAATATAGTATTTTTTTGAACTTTTTGGGAACAACCACATTGCCTGTGATATACACTGTATTTCGATTTCCCTGTTGGAGGCTGACTTCGCGTACGTAACGCACTGCAGAGGCAAGAAACAATTATGCGCAAGGCTGGATATTAATTCACCAACTACTACCCCCAGCAGAGACTCAGTAAACTGAAGGCAGTGACAGGCAGGCCAAATATTGTATTTTTTTGAACTTTTTGGGAACAACCACACTGCCTGTGATATACACTGTATTTCGATTTCCCTGTTGGAGGCTGACTTCGCATACGTAACGCACTGCAGAGACAGGAAACAATTATGCGCAAGGCTGGGTATTAATTCACCAACTACTACCCCCAGCAGAGACGCAGTAAACTGAAGGCAGTGACAGGCAGGCCAAATATTGTATTTTTTGGAAGTTTTTGCGAACAACCACACTGCCTATATAGCCAGTATATCTCTTTCACCTTTCCCACTGTCCCTGCATCACCAGTACTGCCCCTATACTCTGTAAAATGACTGCAGACTGAGGACGCTATGGTCTGCACGCCCGATATACAAAAAATAAAATAAATTGTGCAACACTGCTCCCAGCAGCCTCAACAGTACTGCACACGGTCAGATGTGGCCCTAAGAAGGACCGTTGGGGTTCTTGAAGACTAAAATAACACCTAACACTCTCCCTATAGCAGCTACAGCAAGACAGCACTTTCCCTGATCTCGGTCAGCATGCATCTGTGGCGAGCCGCGGGCGGGGCAGATTTTAATACTCGGGTGTCACCTGATCTCCCCAGCCACTCACTGCAGGGGGGTGGTATAGGGCTGGAACATCACAGGAGGAAGTTGTAATGCCTTCCCTGTCTTTCTATTGGCCAGAAAAGCGCGCTAATTTCTCAGGGAAGAAAGTGAAAGTAACTCGAACATCGCGTGGTGCTCGTCTCGAGTAACGAGCATCTCGAACACCCTAATACTCGAGCGAGCATCAAGCTCGGACGAGTATGCTCGCTCATCTCTAGTAAAGAGTAAATAAATGGTGGTAAAGAAAGCTATCATAATGCATTAAAAGTCAAGTTAAACTGTGCTACATCTGGTATCTAGAGATGAGCGAGCACCAAAATGCTCGGGTGCTCGTTACTCGGAACGAAATTTTCGCGATGCTCGAGGGTTCGTTTCGAGTAACGAACCCCATTGAAGTCAATGGGCGACGTGAGCATTTTTGTATATCGCCGATGCTCGCTAAGGTTTTCATTTGTGAAAATCTGGGCAATTCAAGAAAGTGATGGGAACGACACAGCAACGGATAGGGCAGGCGAGGGGCTACATGTTGGGCTGCATCTCAAGTTCACAGGTCCCACTATTAAGCCACAATAGCGGCAAGAGTGGTCCCCCCCCCCCGCACTGTCAGCATAAAGATCGTTCTCCTCTACCATAGCTGTAACAGCTGTGGCAGAGAAGAACGATGTTAGCCCATTGAATTCAATGGAGCCGGCAATACAGCAGGTTCCACTGAAAGCAATGGGCTGCCGGCGTGCGTGGGATGAATTGTCGGGAAGGGCTTAAATATTTAAGCCCTTCCCTGCAATTCATCCAGAAATGTGTAAAAATAAAAATATATACCGTATATACCGGCATATAAGGCGACGGGGCGTATAAGACGACCTGCCAACTGTCACCTTATATGCCGGGAATACAGCGGAGCAAAGAATAAAAATCATTACTCACTTTCCCCGGCGTTCTGCGGCGCTGCTGCAGGCTGTCGCTCCCTCCTGGTCCCCGGCAGAGCATTGCTTTCTGGACGCAGGGCTTGAAATCCCCGCCTCCAGAAAACACACGTGCCTTCAGCCAATCACAGCCAATGACAATGATGTCATTGAATGGCTGTGATTGGCTGACGGCGTGTGTTAGCTAATCACAGTAGCTTTCTGGAGGCGGGAATTTCAAGCCCTGCGTCCAGAAAGCAATGCTCTGCCAGGGACCAGGAGGGAGCGACAGCCTGCAGCAGCACCGCAGAATGCCGGGGGAAGTGAGTAATGAATTTTATTCTTTGCTCCGCTGTATTCCCGGCGTATAAGGTGACAGTTGGGGGGTCGTCTTATACGCCCCGTCGCCTTATACGCCGGTATATACGGTATATATTTTTATTGTAACACATTTCTGGATGAATTGCAGGGAAGGGCTTATATATTTAAGCCCTTCCCGACAATTCATCCCGCGCACGCCGGCAGCCCATTGCTTTCAGTAGAACCTGCTGTATTGCCGGCTCCATTGAATTCAATGGGCAAAAATCGTTCTTCTCTGCCACAGCTGTTACAGCTGTGGCAGAGAAGAATGATTTGTCTTCTATATGTTCTCAATGGGGTCGGCGCTGCTGCCGCCGGCCCCATTGAGCGCATATAGAGAAGAGAACAGGAATCGCAGATCGCACATATGTGCGATCTGCGATTTCTATGGCCTAAGAAGGGCCGTTGGGGTTCTTGAAGCCTAAAATCACTCCTAACGCTCTCCCTATAGCAGCTCCGGCTTCAACAGCACTTTCCCTGAACTATGTCAGAATGCATCTGTGGCGAGCCGCGGGCGGGCAGATTTTAGTACTCGGGTGACACCTAATCTCGCCAGCCACTCACTGCAGGGGGGTGGTATAGGGCATGAACGTCGCAGGGGGAAGTTGTAATGCCTTTCCTGTCTTTCTATTGGCCAGAAAAGCGCGCAAATTTCTCAGGGAAGAAAGTGAAAGTAACTCGAACATCGCATGGTACTCGTCTCGAGTAACGAGCATCTCGAACACCCTAATACTCGAACGAGTATCAAGCTCGGACGAGTATGCTCGCTCATCTCTACTGGTATCCTGTCTGCATGGACCAATACTGCTACAAAATATGAACACCTAGTGGAATCTATAGCAAAGGAGGGCCGACACACAACCAAATAAGAGTCTCCAATAAAGCTGCCATTCAGTGTCTATGTGGGTGTATATCTACACACACACACACACACACATATATATATATATATATATATATATATATATATATATATATTAGCATCATAGAATGGTAGAGTTGAAAGCGACCTCCAGGGTCATTGGGTCCAACCCCGTACTCAATGCAGGATTCACCAAATTGCCCTAGACAAATTCTGGGATTCACTAAATTATTCCATATGTAATATATAAATAGCTACTGACTATGTATGTATCCATTCAATTTATTACACATTTTACTGTTTACAGTCTGCCATTAGTGCACTTTAAGGGGGTCTACCTAGAAATACGCTGAACAGCAGTTGTTCCCAGGCAATCACTTGTAATCTATGCATGAGCTTGGCAGGAAGTGCTCAGTTCCTTGCAGTGTCAGCACTATAGAGATTAAGAATTACATGACACCCATTAAAAATGGACTATCTAGTTAATGCATGGACATATTGGGTCCTCCAGTGAAAGAGAGCTACATAGGGAAGCACCCTTTGTTGTCACTCTCTGCTACAGTGAATTAATAGGGGAATGGGGAGTTGGATTCCATTATTAACTTACAGTGCTCTAATAGAATATTTGACAATTGTTTTTCTTTACCAGACATCCTCCTTAAACCATGGATATCAAAGGACATCCTTAAAAGGTTGAAACAGTGGGTGCTCAATGTGCTCGCTAAACAGCCCCAAACTTCAAATCACTGCCTGGAGGGCCGCATCAATTTTCCGTTCAATTCAATTAGTTAGTAAGCTATCATGGTTGCATTCACTCTGGCAATAAGTCAGATAGGTTGTGCAGGGTGAAGGAATCGCTAAATGTGTCCTTGCTCGCAATGAATTATCAATGCTCCTTGCTTCATGTTACTAATTTGCTGGGGAATAGAAGATATGAAGGTATTCCTTTGTATTCTAGAACAGATGAGGTGAATAAAATTAGAGTCAGAACTCCTTGGATGTGAAGAAAAAGTCCGGGTCTGATGATCTCCCCAAAGTTCCAGTGATTTCAGGCTCTAGAACCACAATGGCTGGCCTCAAAGGTTCTGCAATCTCATTTGGAGCTCTGACAATTGGAATTTATGGCTATGCTATATTTACACTGGGCAAAGATTGGGAACAAACATTCATATGTCAATGTTTGCCGAGTAGGAAGTTTAGGTTGGATTTCTACTACCATGGAGCTGGTGATGCAGGACACTCTGTTGCCTTCACAGGGACCAAGATGTTGGTCTGCGTTGGGGTCTGTCTGGTTGTGGGTGTCATTGTGGCCTTGCCAGGCTCATTAAACCATCGTGGCCCAGCTCCGGCCAGGCCAAGTCAGGCTGTGGCCTGTGCCACAGTAGGCATGGAGACCCACCAGATGCTTTGGGAGTAGCTCTGGAAGGATGGAGACTTTCTCTTTCTATGCTGCTGAACGAACTTTAGTAACACAATAGAAGAATATAACAAAATGAAACCAGTCAAGACTTGAAGGCCTTACTTGGGCCGAAGACAACAATCGCAGTCCTTGTACTTGTAGCCAGTAACCTTCTCATGGATCGGATATTCCTGTAATCAGGATGCAAATAGTCCTTTTCTAGGTAAGTGCCTGTTCACTAAGTCTCTGTCATTGTGTTCCTGGGCATACTCACAATAGCGGGCCCACTAACCGTGTCTTCCGTTGGCGTGGTGGAGCAATTGCAGTGGAGTAGTAAGGCGGTTAGGACCAGCTTCTGGTAATCAGCAGAGTAAAAATTTGTCTTGCTCTTTCTAAGATATCCCGTAAGGCACTCAGAAGTTGACCACATTAGGGTCAGCTTCAAGATCTCTTAAGATGCATCCTACTTGCAGCACCACATTCGTTTTTTGGTCCAGGACATTCACGCCCAAAAGCTGGCCACACCCCACCACACTCCACCACCCCTCTCTTAAAGGCATAGTTATCAGATATCGAACAAAAAAACAGCAAACAAACAGCAATCATGGTACAGAGTCCAGCTCTTCCCCTCTGCACATGCGTGTATTTGTCTAGTCAATCATCGGTTTGTGTAAAAGGATCTTTATGGGTTGATTTGCAAATTGCATATTACGCCTTATTGATGACATATACTGTGTGAAATGATAATTAAGCTTTTGATAAAGAGAGGTGCTATTTGACAGCTAGTCAGTGCCTGTACTTCAGTAATACTACTGAAATGCCCATTCTGATTGGCAGGATCTTCCACTCAATTACACATGCCACATTAGCAGTCTGCTTTTGACATTGTATGTTGAATCTAGTTTCAAGTTATAATTATCCGGAAAAGACCATTGTTTGTTGAAAATATTGTATCTTGAGGGCATTATAACTTGAGGGATCACTGTCAAAGAATCATAGAATAGTAGAGTTGGAAGAGACCTCTACGGTCATTGGGTCCAACCCCCTGCTCAATGCAGGATTCACAAAATCATCCCAGACAGTTGTCTGTCCAGACTCTGTTTGAAGACTTCCAATGAAGGAGAACTCACCACCTTCTGTGGTAGCCCGTTCCACTCATTGATCACCCTCACTGTCAGAAGGTTTTTTCTAATATCTAATTTGTGTCTCCTCCCTTTCAGTTTCATCCCATTGCTTCTAGTCTTCATTATCAGTAGTATATGACATGTGTAGTGGAAATACTTGATACTAGATTAGCACAGTATGTGGGAGCATTTAAGGTGACCCTACAGAAAGAAATCCAGAGTGGCCAAGGAATGTGGTGGCCAAGGAGCAGGGCGTGTGTCCACAGAAATACCTATCCAGGGGAAAAGGTGATCTTCCCTTTTTATCTCATGATTGCATTCATTCATTTGGGGTATTTTCTAATTGCCACCAATGAGTAAATGCATTTCTATACTAATTTGTCTTAAATTGATTCCCTGTGCTTATTTTAGCGCCGGAACAAGTAGCTCTACATACACACATACCCTCCTGTAAGGCTGGAAAGATCTCTTTTGCCCCTGGATAGGCATTTCTGTGGACATCCCATATAATGAAATCAACTAATGAAGAATGTTTGATCTATTAAGCTTAAATAAAATGATATGTACACTCTGTACTCTTTACTGCTCTAGACCTGTATAAATAGTAATCTTAGAAAACCTCCACCATCCTAAATCACCTGGAAAAATAGTTCTTAACTTCTAATCCAACCTAGAGGTGGAGGGGTTGGGGGGGGGGGGGCGGAGACAGAGGCAGAGACAGAGGCAGAGAGACTCACACAAAGATATGACTGCAGGTTTTACTAAGACTTTAATGTCATGTCAGTTCTAGATTCACATCTACACTGCTCAGTATTGCTGCATAATGTCCTCCATGCTGCTGCTGGTATTGCTTTAGATATAATAGCGTCACAGAAGGGGAAACAAAAAATTAAAAACAATCACAGAAAATGGCCGTTACTTACTGGGTGAGGAGTACATATAGATGCATCCTCCTCTCACCATGCAGGTAGCAGACTGCCAAATGGAGGAGCCAATAACACCTGTGCAGGACACCGATAAGACAACCACTCACACTGCCTCTTGATATAGAGGGGGGTGGCTGCTTGGTGTATACCCCCACGCATAGTGGATACAGGGTGCCAGACCATTCTGATATATGTAGTTCACCATGCAGACCAGCAACCTATTAATGACGCCATGATAATTTGCCGGGTTACCCTGCATTTCAAACAGTGAACCATATTGGTACTGCCACCCTGGGCTCCCCCTGGAGTCTTAAAGCCACACTGCATGTGAATGATAGATAATAAATGCAAGGCATTGGTTGGATGTTGGCCAAGATACATGAGCCCACTAACCACTTCACGGTTCCTTGCGTTGTAGTGGGTCCTTACACTTATCATGGCGTCATTAACAGGTGTTATTGGCTCCACCATTTGGTAGTCAGCTACCTGCATGGTGAGAGGAGGATGCATCTATATGCACTCCTCAGTCAGTAAGTAACGGCTATTTTCTGTGATTGTTTTTAGTTTTTTATTTCCCCTTCTGTGATGCATTTATATTAGTGTAGGGCCCCACTACAACGCAAGGAACCGTGAAGTGGTTAGTGGGCTCATGTATCCTGGCCAACATCCAACCAATGCCTTGCATTTATTATCTATCATTCACATGCAGTGTCGCTTTGAGACTCCAGGGGGAGCCCAGGGTGGCAGTACCAATGTGGTTCACTGTTTGAAATGCGGGGCAACCCGCCGAATTATCATGGCGTCATTTATAGGTTGCTGGTCTGCATGGTGAACTACATATATCAGAATGGTCTGGCACCCTCTATCCACTATGCACTCCTCACCCAGTAAGTAACGGCCATTTTCTGTGATTGCTTTATATATAATAGAGAGTGATAAGAAAACAAGATCCCTCCTCTGTGTGCAGTATAAGTGAGCCATCATAGCAGCTAATCTACATTCGCCACCTCAAGAAAAACTGAGCATTAGGCCGGCTTCACACAGCCAGATTCCTTTTGTGGAATCCACGATCATCGTCTGCACGGAGGATCCATAGCAAATCACACGAATTGAAAGGTATGTACTTTTTTCTTTTTTCTTCACACTCGTGGATACGAATTGCGTATTCTTTGAGCGGAGCATGCTCTATTTTGCTGCAGACAGTTTGAAGTCAATGGACACCGTCCGAACCGCAGTCCGTACGCAATTAACATTGCATATGGACCGCAGGTACCTGCATCATCACCTAGCAATGGCGTGGGAAATACAAATATTTGAAAAAAAAAATCTGTACTGCCCATGACCACCTGCGAGCCTCCGCGGTCATCTGCATTACATATAATGCAGGTACACAGGGTCGCGGGTTGGGGTCACAGCCAGATTCTGCTGCCGGATTCCGCTCCCTCATGTGCAGACGGCCTTACGCTGGGTTCAGACGAGTGTATTATAACCATGTGTCATCAGTATTTGCCTTTGTATTGTTTTTTTTTCTATTGGGCAAATGCTAATAGGTCATGCTGCATTTTTAAAAAAACGTTCGTGAAAAATATGCCCATGTGAATAGATACGAGGAGGTGCTGATAAGTCTTTGGCTTTGTGTTCTTTTTTTGTTTCTATGGTAACGGATGTTACATCACATTAAAGCCTTATGTGTCTATTATAGGTTTTAAAAATGTTGTGTTTGTAGCTTATGGCAACAGTGATCTTGGCAAGCGGGAAAACAAGATGGCGGAGTCTAAGGCGATATTCACAGCAAATGAGAGCAGAGGAGTGATAAAATTCTTGTTTCTGCAAGGCAAGTCCTTAAAGGATATTCATGGTGATATGTTGCAGACATATCTGGGTTGCCAAATTTAAAACGGGCCACTTCAGCACCAATGATGAGGAACGTCCTGGAGGAGCGCGAGAGGTTGTTGTTCCAGAGATCGCCGATGCTGTGCACAACCCCATACTGGAGAATCGGCGAATTTCAGCTGCAGGAATAGCAGACATCATGGGGATTTCTGGTGAACGTGTTTGTGTCATTATCCATGAACATTTGAACATGAAGAAGCTATCTGTAAAGTGGGTCCCCAAATGTTTGACAACAGATCAGAAAAGCATGCGAGTGAAAACTTCCATTTGGTCCATTTGTCAGCGTTTCCGGACTGATAAGAACTTCCTGTATCCACTGGTCACTATGGATGAGACCTGGATTTATTTTTATGACCCTGAAACCACGGAGCAGTCAAAAGAGTGGAGGCACAGTGGTTCTCCTCGCCCAAAGAAGTTCAGCCACTAAGGTGATGGCGTCTGTGTTCTGGGATAAGGAGGGCGTGCTGCTAGTGGACTACCTTTAAAATGGTTCCACCATCAATGCAAGGTATTACATTGAACTTTTGGACCAATTAAAGGCAGCCTTGAAGGCCAAAAGGCACGGCAAGCTGTCCAAAGGAATCTTGTTCCTGCAAGACAACGCCTCCACTCACACTGCACAAGCGACCACGGCAAAACTGGTGGAGCTAGGCTTCCAGCTGGTGGACCACCCACCCTATTCACCAGATCTAGCTCCCTCCGACTATCATCTGTTTCCAAACCTGAAGAAACACCTCAAGGGTAGCAAATTTCACACCATTTCTGATGCCATGGCTGCTACGGATGACTGGTTTTAGGCACAACCGAAATCCTTCTTTTTGCAAGGCTTACAGAACTCTGAATACCGATGTAAGAAGTGTGTTGACATCAGTGGGGAGTATGTGGAATAAATGTAAAGTTTCATCTTCCTATCTCATTTCCTTCTGGGTAAAGCCAAAGACTTATCAGCAGCCCCTCGTACATAGAGTCCCATTAGCTCCGTCCCCAAATCACGGATCAAATACGAATCTAAAATATGCCAATCTGAAAGCAGCCTTAGAGATGGAGCCTGCAAAGGGGAAAGCTGGAGTAAAAAAAGTCATATAATGGGCAGCAGCGTTGCTGCTCCTCCTGTATATACACATGACAGCTTATTATGAAAATGCGGCTGAAAAGTTAGCTACGCTTTAACCTTTATCGTTACATAAAAAATTGATAGCTGAACAATTTATTTCTTACTATAAATGAACAGAAAAATATGGCAGATTCCAGGCCCCTTGCTTCCAGACACGATTCCCATACCTGCACTTCTATATTCTAATCATTAATACAAGCAACAAGCACATTGTTATCTTCCTTGTGCCACTTATTTGCAGGCAGCATTTGCTTGGAGCCAGGGACAAGCTCAGCTCGGTCTGGTGACAATTTCAGCAGGCAAGGAGTGTTGCCCCTGCCAAAAAAGCTTTGCTGAAAGGAATGAAAGTGCTGTCCTCAATGTATAACTAAACGCAGAACATGAAAGCTCCTATTAAGGAGCTCCGTGTAATGGACATCTATTCATATATGTGAAAGTGATAAATGGCCGTCGTATAATGAATTTCTTCTACGGGCTTTTTTTAAATTTTTTTTTAAGTTTTTGGTTTCGAAGAAGCTGTAATGATGATGTCTTTTGGAATGGGAAATACTGACATCCTGACAGCGAAGACGACTGCGTGATGGAATTGTTCTCCGCTCCTTGTTTGCAAAGAAGTACAATTTTGCTGAAGACTATCTTTCCAGAACACAATTCTTTTTGAAAGAAAAACTCCCTATTAAAAAAAAAAAAAAAAAAAAAAATCCGCAGTAAATAGAAATCGAGTTATCCTCTTCTAATGTTTTTTTGATACTCTACTTATTTTCAGATTAACCCCTTAAAGACATGGCCAAAGACGTAGCAATTTTTTGGGATTTTCATCTTCAGTTTTCAAAAACCGTAACATTTTTATTTTTTCGTCAACATAACCCTATCATTGGCTTATTCATTCGTGTGGCGAGCTGCAGTATTTATTAGTAGCATTTTTGGAGACATTATTTATTGCATAACTTGACATTTTATTTACTTTTTGGGGGGTGGGTATAAAAACAAAAATTCTGCAATTTTTTTAGTGTTCACCATAAAGCATAAATGACAGGATAATGGTTTCTTGCGGGTCAGTCTGATTTAGGACGGTCTCACCCAACCGGGTTGAAAGGAATGTATTTTCAAATTTTTCTTCACACTCGCAGATACAAAATGTGTACTGCACGAGCGGAAAAAAAAATTCTGCATGCTCTATTTCCCTGCAAAATCCACATGCACGTCCCCCACTGATGTCAATGGAGGTGTGTGACCCGCAGCCCATATGCAATTAACATCCTGTATGGGCTGTTGGTGCCCACGTTATCGCCAAGTGGCAGCGCAGGAAATACAAACAAACAAAACACCCGTACTGTGCATGACCGCCCGCGTGCTTCCATGGTCATCTGCAATAGAGTAAAGTGTGGCACGCAGGGTTACCGGCCGACCTCACAGCTGAAATCTGCTGCGGGAATCCAACGCGCTTGTGTGAGCCTGCCATAAGATGATCCCTGCATTTCAGGTGTAGCACAACACAGAAAATGATCCCTAAGCCAATAGTTGTCAGGTTGTGCTCCTTGGACCTGTAGTTCTATGGGTTTCCAGGAGCACACGGCTGCAGGTGTGGTTGATTTGGCAGGCTAATTTTGTGGAGTTCTCCAGCTAGCCAATCACCATTGGTCTTATGTACATAAATACCAGCCCCTCTCACTAGAGGCTGCTGGTCATTTTCCCATTTATCTCACAGAACTCTGGTACTTGAAGTCATGCAAGTTCTGTTTCGGTGTAAGTTGCATGCATGAGGTTCTTGGTGGGATTTACTTGTGTCTGTTTGTTGATTTGTACAGTGACTTGTTCAGTGTGTGTTTACAGGTGTTCAGACATTGTTCTGTGTCTGTATGCATTGTTGAATTTCTGTGTGGTGATATCTGTGTCTGGAGGTGTGAAGATACCTGTTGTATGATTTCCCTTGTCTGTTGTCCCCGTGTCTAGGGGGAGACAGGCCCCTAGGTTCCAATGTGGGGCTGCCCTTATTGGGCTGATCGTCCCGCTTGTAGCCAGGGTTCCTTTTTGTGGTTTTAGTTGTCTTGCTAGAGTAGGGACTCACAAGACAACGAGAACCCTTGACGTGGGCTTGTGAGCTTACGTATTCTGGTCAAAATACAAACCAATACCTTGTATGTACTATTCATATTTCCATCTGTTTGAGTTGTAGAACATTTGGTAAGTATTTTGGCGTGTTTTGTCTGTGGTTGTTTGTATCTCCCTTTGTGTATCCCTTGGGTTTGTGCACTCTTTCTGTGCAGTCTATTGTGACAGAGGCCATTTGTGTAAGATGCAATAGTTCTATCTCGAGTGTCATGATTAGCAACTCCTCCAACCCACACAACATCATACAGGACTTATCCATATGGGACTAGTACAGATGCATCTATGTCATACTAAGGAGCAAGTACACTAATTGTGACTGATCAGAGTAAGTCAGTGGCAGGATCAACAATAACAGTGTGACTCAGACATGACATCATCACTAATTAGCTTTGTGGTTTTCTCCAGTCCAGATCGACATGACTGCCTCTCTTGTCCAACTTGTCTCATCAGAGGTTTCCACACAAATGTCTTTGGCTCTTTGCTTTTTCATATCCGTAATCCCTATATTAAGATAAACTTGTAATAGTAAGTGCGATGAAAGGATCATGCTGGTAACAGGAAGATGTCGGTGTGTGGCCAGAAAGAGCAGGCGGGACAAACAGAAGACTACCCCGGACGTCGGGACAGCGGGTGAAAACCAGGACTGTCCCACCAGAAATGGGACAGTTGGGAGGTGTGGGTTAAGTTGCTGAAATCTGAGTTATCTCTGATCTTGACTGTTCATGTGAGGTTGCCAGTTGTATTATACAGCTGTCATCTGCAAATGATAGTGTAGGCATAGCCCCTGAGCCAGTGCCATCACAGTGCTGTAATAACATGTTTCCCCTAAAATAAGACCTACTCTGATAACAAGCCTTACCCTGATTTTCAAGGGGGCGGGGTGGGGGCTTGAAATATAAGTGCTCCCCCAAAAATAAGCCCTAACTACACTGCATGAAAAAAAAAAAAACAATATTCAGCAGGCAGCGTTCGCTCCCTCACGCTAGGCTACGGCGCTACGGCAGTCTTCCGTGTAGTCCTCAGTGCTGAGAGAGCATTCTCTTTCTGGTAATGGCGCTTGAATACCCTACCTTAAAGGGGTTGTCTCGCGAAAGCAAGTGGGGTTAAGCACTTCTGTATGGCCATATTAATGCACTTTGTAATATACATCGTGCATTAAATATGAGCCATACAGAAGTTATTCACTTACGTTCCCTGCGCTGGCGTCCCCGTCTCCATGGCTCCGTCTAACTTCAGCGTCTAATCGCCCGATTAGACGCACTTGCGCAGAAGGGTCTTCTGCCTTCGGGTCTGTCCGGCAGCAGCGGCTTTCTGGCTTTGCCCCTTCTACGCATCATCGCGTAGCTCCGCCCCGTCATGTGTGCCGATTCCAGCCAATCAGGGAAGGTAAGTGAATAACTTCTGTATGGCTCATATTTAATGCATGATGTATATTACAAAGTGCATTGATATGGCCATACAGAAGTGCTTAACCCCACTTGCTTTCGCGAGACAACCCCTTTAAGCAAGTCATTGCTGTGATTGGATCACGAGTGCAGTGGCTCAGTCAATCAGAGCTGGCGTGATGAACCAATCACAGTGATTCAGTGAATGACATAATTGACTGGCTGTGATTGGTTTATCGAGTGCCGGCTCCGATTGGCTGAGCCACGGTGCTCATGTTCCAATCACAGCAATCTCTTGCTGGAGGTGGATATTCAAGCCTCATTACCAGGAAGAGAATGCTCTCTCAGCGCTGAGGACTACACGGAAGACTGCCAGAGGGTCGCAGCCTAGGGTGAGGGAGCCAAACGCCGTCTGCTAGGTAAGTATTAAGACAACCCCTGAAAATAAGACACTGTGCTTCTTTTGGGGTAAAAATTAATATAAGGCAGTGTCCTATTTTCGGCAAAACAAGGTACTATGGTGGCTTGTGTTAAGTACATGTGAGTCGCGACTTACTATTATGGTGCAGGGCACAGAGGTGTTAATGCTTGTCCATGAGTTTGCATTATAGTTGGATTAAAACTTTTTCCCCATTTTGTAATCATGTGACAGTCTAACACCACAACCCCTGCTGATGACCATATAGTCATTGCCTAGTTAAGTCACTTCATAGAAGAAAATTTTGAATTAAAGTGACTCTTCAATTTCGGAACAAAACTTTGTTCTTGGACTGGAGGACTAAGGGGTAGAGATGAGCGAGCATACTTGCTAAGGCAAACTACTCGAGCGAGTAGTGCCTTATGCGAGTACCTGCCCACTCGTCTCTAAAGATTTGTGTGCCGGCGGGGGGCAAGGAGCGGCGGGGGAGAGCGGGGAGGAACGGGGGGGAGATCTCTCTCTCACTCTCTCTCCCCGCTCCCCCCTGATCACTCCTGCAACTCACCACTCTTCCCCTCTGGCACCCGAATCTTTAGAGACGAGCGGGTAGGTACTTGCATAAAGCACTTCTCGCTCAAGTAGTTTGCCTTAGCAAAAACGCTCGCTCATCTCTACTAAGGGGATAGTTTACTGGATATATTATAATCTACTTAATGTACATTGAGCACTGCTCTCTGACTGGCCAGTTCTCATCACATGAACAGCTCTGGCCAATCAGAAAGCAGGTATAGTGCAATGGCAGTCTAACATTACCAATACACTATGTGGATTAGATAGTCTGAAGATTGTATTAGCCATTTTGGACAGCTGATAGCAGGACCTAGATCCAGCGAATCACAGGGATAACAGAGAAGAACAACTTCAGGCCTAAGACACAATTTTATCTCAAAACCGAGGGGTCACTTTGAGGGGTTTTCCAATATAAAAACATTGCTAGCAGTGAGAAAACGAAGCTAATATAGATTTAAATTAAAAACATATATTTTAAAACATATATACTCACTCCTCTGATGCCGTGTTGCTCCCTCACTGCCACTCTGGTGCTCCGGTAACTTTGTTTGTGTTGTCTGCAGTGGTCATGTGGTTTTTTTACCCACCTGACCACTGCAACCAATAGGAGGCCTACAACGAGATGTCATTAGTGATGCCCCATAAACCTACCAGGCCTTCACAATGTGACAGATTTACAGGACATCACTAGGCTAGAAGACCTGGTCATGTCACGAGTTGTACACTATGGCACTGGAATGGTGCTCTGGAGTCACAAAAGTACATGATTTAAATGTACTTTGGGGCAGCAGGGGCTCAATAGTCCAAAAAAAATTATAAGTCAGACCAACCCTTTAACAAATGGACCACAAAGGTCTTCTATTTACCAGTAATCTGTTAATTTTAGGACCCATTACTTGTGAAGCGGTTACTGCCCTATTGGACAGGCAATATTTTGGTCATAAGGTGACTTTGTAATGGAGAAGGTGGCATATAGGAGTAGTAACAGGTCTAAAATAAATGTGTGCAGTCTTCGTAGAAGCTCTCACTTCCCTACTTATGCTTCCTATGGCTCTAAAACTGTCAAATGCTGTGATTTGGCATTACTCCAAGCAGAAAAAAGCCTTATACAATGAAATACAAGACAATACAGCTCACTTTTCTCTCCAACATATCACTTCTTCGGCTTTAATTTCTCATTAACATCGCTAATTAGACATATCCTAATTAGATGTTTTATAGATAGCAATTCAGTGTTATGTAAGAATGACAATGTCTCTGCTTAGTCGGAATCTGTCAAAGAAACAAAACATCCAGGGACAGCCAGAAAGAAAGGAGCATTCTATTAGGCTATAGCGCTCTCGATAATTCTCTTGGTACCCATAGGTGGTAATTCATATATACAGTTTGCAGCACAATAAAGTTACCCATACATATTAGATTAACATTGGCTGAACATGCCAATTTTGATAGGACTGGTTGACCATTTAGGTCTCATGTCCATAGGCAGGTCAGATTCCACATGCGGGAGCTCGCAGCGGAATCCAACACTGCCCACAGCCGTCGACCTTGCGTACTTCTCCGGGTCTTCTTTTTTCTGTACTGCGGATGTGTACGGAAGCGCCGGCCGGCATCCACCACACATGCGCAGTATAGTTTTTTCCCCCAAACTTCTGCTTTCCCGCAGAATTCGTGGCCCATCCGCAATGTCTATTGCGGATAGGATGGCTTCCATTGCCTTCAATGGAAGCCGTCTGTGCGGAAACCGTACTAAAATGAAGCATGCTGTGATTTGTGTTCCGCATACGGAATCCGTAAAACACATCCGAATGTGTAAATTCAAGTGCAGACACCCATGATTCCCTATGGGTGGCTTGAACTGCGGATCTTCCATGCGGGTGGACATTAGGCCTAAGGGGTATGTGGGATTTCATTATGCCAAATCTTTCATTCTCACAAGAGATAAGCCACCGCCAGAAGGATCTGGCAGTTACTTATTCCCCTCTCCCTATTGAGAAAACATGCATGCTTGGCCAAGCAAAGTGAGCAATTTTCATGAGGAGCAACTATCTAAGGTGTATGGCCACCTTAAAAAGGTTATCCCAAAATACGAGGGATAAACTTTTCCTCTATCCACAGGATAATTGTCTGATCAGATAGGTGTCTGATCACTGGGTGATCGAATGCTGGGACCTCTATTGATCATGAAAATGGGGTCTCCCCATTTTAATGGAGCAGCAATCGAGCATGTGTTCTGTTGGTCTATTCGTCTTTATGGAATTGACTACAAGAAGCTGAGTACAACACTTGGCTACAGTATGAATCCTTTAGAGCTGGAAGGAGTGACAGTGCTCATGCTTGACTATCGCTGTATTCATATCGGCTCCCTGTTCGCATGATCAGTGGGGGTCCAGGCAGTTGGATTCCAATTGATCAGACACTAATCCTCTATCTATATTACAAAACTATATGATATAAAAGCAATGTAAATGCACTAGAGATGAGCGAGCATACTCGTTAAGGCAAATTACTCGAGCGAGTAGCAGCATTGTCTGCTCTTCCGAAAAGATTAGGCGGGCGGCGGGGATGAGTGGGGGGATGCATGGGGGAGCGGGGGGGGGGGGGGGGGGGAGAGAGAGATCTCCCTCCCGTCCTCCCCCCCCCCCCCGAATCTTTTCGGACGAGCAGGCAGTTACTCGAAAATGCAGCTACTCGCTCGAGTAATTTGCCTTAACGTGTATGCTTGCTCATCTCTAAAATGCACCATCAACATGAGGATCGCTGGATATTAACCAAAGATGTCCTAAGACCCTACTATCTATCTTCAGATATGTAGCTTGACACTTTTGGTTTTAGAATCATGAGGAGTCCACTAAAACCACCACCACTGATATATTAGAATCTTTCTGCATTTACATTAGCTATTTATGTGCACAGTGATTTGCCTCAATCTATCAAGATGGAAAGTCTTTCTTAGGCCGGTTTCACACACCTGAGAAAATCTCGCTAGATTTGTGCGTTGTGAGACGCACAAGTCTCACACAAATATGAACCCCATTCTTTTGAATGAAGTCATATACATGAGTGAAATAAATTGCTGCATGTCCTATCTTTCCATGTTCCTCGGAACATTGCCCATTATTTTCAATGGGACAGTTAAATACACTGCACAATGTGCGCATGAGTGCAAGGCGAGGTTTCCCATTGAAAACAATGGGAAACACTTGCTGATCCTCCAATGCGGCTGAAAGCCGCGCATGAGGATCGCTACTTTACTAAAGTGAAGAGGCGTTTTTGATATCCCAGTGAAAACGCACATTGGCGAGCGCAATATTGTGCTGAGTTTCATTGCCTGGTATTGTGCTCGCCCATGTGTTGGTAGCCTTGAAATAATAGGCTAGAAATATCTGATCTCAGAACCCTACCCTAAAAGTGTCAGGGAACCCAACTCTACAAGATCACATAAACTTGGATTGATGAATCCCTCCGGCGGCATCCGATGCATACACACATGAAGTGCAGTGTACTAGCCTTGGCTTCAACTACACACTGCATTTGAGATGGCTTGTAAAGAAATATCTGGCCTGTGGGATGACAGTTAAAGGGGTTTTCTGGTCATTTAGTATAGATGACCTATTCTCAGGATAGGTCATCAATGGTTGATTGCCATGGGTCCGATGATCAACTGATCCCCCAGCCCACTGTCAGAGCAGTGGGGCTGAACATTGTCATCGGAGTTGGAGTCGGAAGTGTAATAGAAAGGCTTTGCCCCACTGAAATCATTAGGAGCGATGCCTTCTATTACACTTCCAGTCCACATTGGGGCCGGAGCCGGAAGTATAATAGAAGACATCACTCCTATTGATCTCAATAGGGAAAAGCCTTTCTATTACACTTTTAGCTTCAACCCTGATGAAGATGTCTGGCCCCACTGCACTGATAGAGGGCCAGAGGATCAGCTAATCAGTGGGGATCCTGAGTGGTGTCTCCCTACCGATCAACTATTGATGACCTATCTTGAGTATAGGTCATCAATAGTAAATGCCCGTAAAACTCCTTTAAGCCACGATGGAAGGAATGGGCCAGCATGACTGTTCTGAAGAGCAGCTCCATCCCCGTGACTCCTTATAGGCACTTGAATATAGCATTCAAAGTTCTTCTTCTGCTTTATGCCAAATTTCCCCAAATACTGTATATCATTGTAAATCTGCTACTGTCCTTTGGTGGCTGTAAGTGGGCCTAAGTCCTTCTCTTTAAATGTCCCTTGCCTAAAGGAATAACTTATTTTTTAATAAGCTGTGCGGAACCCTTTTGTTTTTCAAAGTACTTTTATATAATATGGGCAATTGTACAGCTCACAAGATATTCTGAACTTAAGCAATTATGAAGTTCCACGCCTGGAGCTTGCAAATAATGAGTAGTTGACACAGAGTGTGTATTTTTACAATCCATAATAAAAATAGCTAATCAAACAAAAGTTCAGCCGTTGCTAAATGTATTAGAATCTCAACACTGAAACTTATGCAGTCTTGGAGAAAGACTATAAAAGAAGTAATTACATAAGATTTTTTTTTTATTTAGGCAACATTATCAGATCCTGGGACTGATTGTAAATTCATAGCAGTTTTGCCGCAATATATATGATTCAGCATGAAAGCAATTTCTATTCAGTACAGTGAATTACATAGGAACCAATCCGATTACTTGGTCATGAAATGAGGGGAGGGTTATGCAAAGAACTTACTCTCAAGGGAAAAAATGTCATCTACTTGGAGGAAGAAGAGCAGATAAAAAGAAATGCAAGGGAAATGGCTCACTTTTTGTCAATTACACTTCTTCTGGATCTCTGATTAGGTTTTTTTTTATAAGGTTGTCTACTTTGGCCAATTATCAAAAAATAAAGTGAACACTAGTAAAAGCCCCATCATCTGTGGGGAACTGGCATCAAGTGCACCATTTCCCTGCAGTGCCCCCACAGGAAAAATGACACATTACATGATGCATGCATTTTCTTCAAACCTATACAAGCCTAGTGCATTCTGTTTTTTTTTTTTTTTTTGGGGGGGGGGGGTGGTGGTGGTGGTGGTGGGGGGGGGGTTTATTGCCGCAAACCTAAAAAAGGCACCCGAAGAAGAAAACCTTTTTCCTTTTTATGTTACGCTCATGACTTTCCTGAAAATTGGGTGGGGCTCAGTGGGAGGGTGTGGCCTCCTGCGAGAGGCAACTTTACTATAAATTACATTATAAACTGGCATGAATGATATGTTAGATCTATACCAAGTCATAGCTGCCATTTATTAAGAGACGTTCACCTCTTAATATATGTAGTCTCATTTTACTTGATTATGACTGGCATTTGAAACGCCAGTCTTGTTAAATTCCTCCCATTGAACGGAGAGAATGCCATAACTTTCTTATGACCTACAACTAATATCTAGCTGTTGCGTTTTTTTCTTTTTTTACTGCAAAATGTTGTGAGAATTGTAGCAAAAAATGCTTTGCTTTTCCTAAAAACACAATTTGTGAAACCACCCTATGACTGGAGACTTTTTTTCTTGAAAAAATGCTGCGATTTTTGGTGTTTTGATGCAGTGGTGTTTTTTTTCCAGCAAAAAATGCTGCTAATAGATGTTTGCTGTAGCTCAATAGTAAAACAAGAGACACCCTACAAACATTGCATTTTTTGTAGTAGCAGTTTTTCTCTCTCTTTTTTTCTACTGTTTTTGGTCCATTTTCTTTTTTGCAACCACAGCATGCTCTGTGTATGGCATTTTTCAGCCATTTTTCTATAAGCATTTCTATAGGTAAAAAAAGCCAAAGAAAAAAATGCGTATATGAATAAAAACACCACCAACAGAATGCCAATAAAACAATGCAGGCATCATTCACCAACCAAAAAACTCTTCTGATTTCTTTGACTTTTTTTCTTCACTTAAAAACTGCAAGAAAAGACATATCTGAAGGCATCATGAGGCCAGATGCACACTAGCATTTAAAAACGTGTCTGTGTTGCATCCACAAAAATGGGCATTTTTCTATCCGGCCTTAGTCAGACGGGCGATTTTTCGCGCGATTTGCGGATCGCATGACGGATGCGCATCCGCAAATCGCGTGACCGGTGCGCGCAAGTCGCCCGCAAATCGCCCGAAAATCTGCTCCTAGCCGCGTTTCATTAGAAACGGGCCGGAGCTGTCCAGCGCATTGCATTCAATGGAGACGGCAATACAGCCGTCTCCATTGAAAGCAATGCGCTCTGGGCGAGCCCGGGATGAATTGTCGGTAAGGGCTTAAATATATAAGCCCTTCCCTGCAATCCATCCTAAAATGTGTTAAAATAAAAAAAAATTGTATACTCACCTTCTCCCGCCAGCCGGAGCTCCGCGTGGCCGTCCTGCAGTGGGTGTGAAGGGGGTGTGAGTCAGACCTGCCCCCTGATTGGCTCAGCGCTGAGCCAATCAGAGGCATGCCTCACTCACACCCATTCATGAATTCATGAATGGATGTGAGTCAGACCTGCCCCCTGATTGGCTCAGCGCTGAGAGGCAGCAGTCACTCACCATTCATGAATGGGTGTGTGAGTGTTTTCAGCCTCTGATTGGTCAGGGCTGTGACCAATCAGAGACAGATCATTCAGCAGGCGGGGATTTTAAAGCCCCGTCGGCTGAATAGTGCCAAGAAGCAGTTCAGGAGAACTGACAGCAGCCGCGGCTGGACTCCAGCTGCAGCGGAAAGGTGAGTATACAATTTTTTTTTATTTTAACACATTTTAGAATGAATTGCAGGGAAGGGTTTATATATTTAACCCCTTCCTGACAATTCACCCCGCGCACGCCGGCAGCCCATTGCTTTCAATGGAGCGGCTGTATTGCCACTCCATTGAATTCAATGGGCAAACATCGTTCTTCTCTGTCACAGCTGTTACAGCTGTGGCAGAGAAGAATGATTTGTCTTCTATATGTTCTCAATGGGGTCGGCGCTGCTGCCGCCGGCCCCATTGAGCGCATATACAGAAGAGAACAGGAATCGCAGATCGCAGATAGGTGCGATCTGCGATTTTTTTGTTCTATAATTTATCGGACGAGCGCATAAAAAGTGCTCATGTGTCCGATACCATTGCAAAGCAATGGTTTTATAAAATCGCCGGACGCATGCGCATGCGCAAATCGCGCGAAAAATCGCCCGTCTGACTAAGGCCTCCTTGTGCAGCTCAGTGATGCTTTTTTGCATCCATATTCACTTGAATGGAGGAGTCTTGTTCATAAATTGCGTCAGAATAGTCCATGCTGTAGGTTTTTCTCACGATCTCTGTGTCCGTGTAAAAAGAAAACAACAAAAAACTGATGTATTTCTTGCCACATTGACTAATATGGGGCCATATGCTATCCCAAGTCAAGTCAATTTTTTTACATGGATAAGAAACGGACTGATGTGCAAGTGGCCTTAAAAAGTTTTATGCATAGAGTTGGTTTTTCTTTGCTCTATTCCTGGAGAACTGGGCCGACTTTGCTTTTGGCTACAGGTTCTACTGAAGGGATGGGCTGCATTTCAATGGACAAGAAGATGGCTAGAAGGTTGGAAGAGTGTTTAAACTAGGAACTGGGAAGGAGGCCAACCAGAGTGATAGAGGGGGAGATAGTGTAGACAGTGACCTTGGATTAATTAATGAAAATGGGGGTGGAGCATCAGGAGGGGTTAGTACAGTTAGAACTTGACGAATAGTTAGCATGGATACACTTAAAATAAAAAATACAAAAAATTTCTAAACTGTATGAAGACTGATGCAATAAATCTGACCAATAAGGTTGATGAACTGGAAGTAATAATATCTGAAGAAGACTATGACATAGTGGGAATAACAGAGACCTGGTTGGATGAAAGCTGTGACTGGGCAGTTAACTTACAGGGTTATAGTCTGTTCAGGATCATAGAAAACAGAAAGAGGGAGGCGTTTGTCTTTATGTAAAATCCCGCTTAAAGGCTACATTACAGGAAGATATATGGGAGGGAGATGAACATGTAGAGTCTCTGTGGGTAGAAATACATAGGGGAAAAACAATAATTAAATCCTCATAGGGGTTTTCTATAGGCCACCAAATATAACAGAAGCCACTGAAAATCTATTACGGAGGCAAATTCGTGAAGCAGCAAATCACAATGAGAATGTTGATCACATAAAAGTAACAAATTTCCGGTAATGACTAAAAATAATTATCTTAACCAACTTGTACATGACCCAGCTAGTGGGATAGCCATTTTGGACTTATTCAGTCAGGTGTATTGGTCATTATTAACAGGGGTGCAGGTTGGGGGGCACCTAGGAAACAGTCACCATAATATAGTAAATTTCAACTTGTCTTTGAAAAGAAAGTTTTATCGGGGAGCTATAAAAATACTAAACTTTAGTAAGCCAAAGTTCGATCGGCTCGGAGTTGCCCTTAATATTATTGACTGGGACAATGTCCTTAAAAATAAGAGTAAAGACAATAAATGGGAAACATTTAAAAACATCTTAAATAGAGATGAGCAAATCTACTCGGTTGGGGTGTTTTTGAACTCGAGCACCGCTTTTTCCGAGTATCTCACTACTTGGACGAAAAGATTCGGGGGTACCGGGGGTAAGCGGGGGGTTGCAGAGGGGAGTGGGGGGGGGGGGGGGGCGGAGAGAAAGAGCTCCGCCCTGTTCCCCACTGCTACCCCCCCGCTCCACCACGCTTACCCCCGGCATCCCCCAAATCTTTTCGTCCAAGTAGTGAGTTACTCGGAAAAAGCGGTGCTCGAGTTCAAAAACACCCGAACCGAGTAGATTTGCTCATCTCTAATCTTAAATACTCACTGCGAGAGGAGAAAACCAATGTGGCTCACTAAAGAAGTACACATGTGTCTTCTTTTAGCCAAACATACTATGTTACTATGTTATTGAAGATGTCAAAGCTTTCGAATTGGTGGAAAAGTCCAACAAAAACTCCTTCCTCTTGCAAGATCAATCCAGCACATTAGTGCTTAGGAATAGAATTTTGTATCTAGGGTACATACTGGGGAATGTACACCTGTTCAGGTATTGTATCCTATTTACCAAGTACCATAGAAGATGTCTTTAATTTTGACTTGTTGACACTAAACCATTTTCCTTATTTTTTATTTCAATTTCTCTTAGTAAATGGTTTATTTTGATTCAGTTCTTTAGGTTATCATTCTGTACTTAGATGCAGTGTGGCATTTCACAAGCTTTTAAGTCTTTCCAGTATATTAAATCATATCCTTAGCAGCCCCCGGGTGTTTAATTGTGAGAGAATGACAGGAGAGACTTCCTTAGGCATTATTGGATTATGGGACACAGATAAATACAATGACACTATAGGGCAAGGTAGAAGAGAAATGGATTGTTCTCTTGGGTGTTTTAACATCTATCTGTACTGTAATATCATTCACTGCATGAACATGAAGGTGAATGCAACCTGGCCAGGTGTAAAAGTTAAGTTACATAAGTAGTAATCAGTTCTAGACACACTGATGAGACTGGTGCTATGAAGTGAACATTTTTATGCAAGAAATTTTTGCCTAATTGCCTGTATAGTTACACCAGCTTTAGGAGAGTAAAATAGATATTTGATGTTCTTGATGGGCCATGTGGGTTTTAAGGGCATAAGAACCATGTGAAAAGAATTTAATTAGCTACATACAGTCCTAGAACTTCAATGATATTTTTGCGTTCGTGTAGGGCGCAACTAGGATGCCTGCCACAGATGTCAGACTAAGATGTGATAATGTCCGCGAAGGACCAACATATAAATGTATAACATCACTGAAACTAGGGAAATACAAAATACAGAAAAGTCAATGCTCTCGCTAACCATCGTTCCTAGAGGGAGGATAGGAAAGGATATATAGCAGATGGAAATGCTAACAGAGCCACACACAGGTGAATACACCCCACACTAAAAGTATAATCAAGGATACTTATCTACAGACAACCACTGTCACACCAGACTCCTCAGGCAGGAAAATAACCAGCACCCATGTAAAGGTGGTGTTACGTCCATGCGGCACTAGAGCACCATGCCTCAGCATGGATGCAAGGAAGCGTTCACACAAACGCCATAAGCACATACAAGGTGCAAACTGAACACCAAGGTAGGACTGTGAACTGATCCCACGGGCAGACATATCATATCCCTACTCTAATGGGACAACCACTATAGGAAACCTGCTTACAAGCAGGGCGACTGTCCCGATAAGGATGACCCCATGCTGGAACCTAGGGACCTTCCTATCCCTGGATAGCAAACGATCCACAGCAGGACAGAATGCAGCTCACACCAACTCACAGAACTGGACTGTTCACACCTGGTGTCTGGAAACCTCCACAGACACTGAACATGTCGCTGCTTAAACCAACACCCCAGGGACTTGCACACAAGACAGAACAGGCATCTGCACAGACCCAATGAACACGTCACTGTTCATACACATGTCCGGCCACCTGCACAGACACTCACTACACATCATGCATAAAAGCAAAACCCTAGGGTGACAGAGAAACCCAACACAGAAACCCCACTCAGAGTTCATATGCATACAGATAAACCATTGGTAGCGCAGGTTTCCTCACACCAAAGGGAAAGAGTCAACCACTGTACTGACATACAGAGAATAGTGTCAGGCATCACCCACCTGACACACGCATAACACGTCAGACGTCTGGAGGCCGCACCTGTCAAAGGGAAGAGGGAGTCTTTATATGATGCAGACAGGGACTACAGATGTCCAGACCATCCTCAGGGAAAGTAAGCGAGACACTTCAAACTAGACATGCATAATGTAGCTCAGAGTGGGATTAACACAGCATGCATAAACAAGATAAGATGACCAGCATTGTCTGGCAAGAGAAGTTGGCATATATGAGCAGCAGACTAGGGGAATTGGCTGGCTGGGGAAATCCACACCCAGCCAGCTCAATTAACCACTAGCTGTAAAGCTGTGCTCTTGGAAACCCATAGAACAACAGGTTTCAGCATGCACACCCTGACAGGCTGGTCCAGAATAAATACACTTCCATTATGGCTGATTGGACAGCTAGGCAAAACACCGCCTTGTCAGCTAATCAGTCCATACACCACAGGAGATATGGTAAAAGGGAAGAGAAGCAGGAAACATCAAAAACACTGAGTAATTCCTGAGAAACAACCCCTTAAAGGAACTTCTGCTGTGACAGGACACACCGAGGAATTTTTTACAGACGACTTCTAAAAGAACTTCTGCAATGAAAGGAAACACCAAGGGGTTCCCAACAAAACAACTCCTATACTCACCGGTGCTAAGCACTGAATAACCAGGAGCATAACACTCTAAAGTGATAACATAGTACTGCCATACGGTGTCTTCTAGGTAACCTAGTACGTAAGACATTTTTCTTACACACGCCAATGGACATTTATCTCCATTGCTCAATGCAATCTGCTCATGACCCTGCTCTTGTATAACGTAGCATTCTAACTTCTTAAGGCTTATACACACAGGTGAGCCCAAATGCTGTCTATAAAATCAGATGCAAAAAAATGTAAAAAATCAGCACACCAATACTGTCCATGTTCTGATTGATTTTCATAGATCTATTAATATTGCATGAGCTATTCTGATTCATACAAATGGATTAAAGTAGAACATGATCCTATATTTTCCACAAAGACCATTGTTTTGCATGAAAAAAGCATGCCTAACCAGCCCCACTGACTATAATGGGTTTGTGCGTAGCAGTGTGAAGTCCAATGGACATGTGGAAAGGACACAAGATACTCTGCGTAAATAAGCCATAATAGGGCAATTATGTTATTAAATTGTTAGCCGAGACACTCCAACGACCCTGATTATCCTCAGTAGAGCACTGACTAGCAATACATATTGGGGGAAATTTACTAAGCCTGGGATTTTTGGTGCTGGGCTTTGAACAATTTTCCCTGGCGCATAGTGGATTCCCGGGACCTCTATGTGCTGAGATATTGGAGGAGATAAAGATCAGGCAGTTGCATTTTAACCCTTTCCAATCCAATTTCCATCCTGGTTTCCCTAGGGGGCTTACTCTTTCTGCTGTTATACAATGATGCTATATGCTGGCTAAAGCCAGTACTGCATGAGGTGACACGTTGGATAGGCTCTGACAGCAGAGAGGCTGGCAATATACAGTAAGAGAACCCCGATGGACATCTTCCAACATCGGAGCTGTACAGCCTTAAATCATAATGTCTTCAGAGGTCAGACAGTGGATTGGAAAGGGTTAACTGTCTGAGATTTTTGTTCTTGGGAGTTAAGTTGCTACATCTGCCTTGTACCCTCTGTTCACAACAAAAACCACAGTATTGTGTGAGATCTGTCATACCACAAAACCATTTGGTTCATTGCGCGTATGTTTTATATCTATACCGCATCTATTGCTGTTTAATGTAGCAAACATTATCCTTATTTCCAACTAGAAACAGTCAGGATTGCCCTAGGTTCCTGACGTCGGGTTGCCCTTATCAGGGTGAGCGCTCTGCTTTTAAGGGTGAGCGCTCTGTCTTATCGCATTAGTAGATTATAGTCATATTTCCTTCCCCCCCCCCCCCACACTTTTTGGTTTCATTTTAAATACTTTGTGTTCGCTACATTAGAATAACACCTTTTAATACATGCCTAGACACATTTCTTGTGTCCGCTAACTGCATAGATAACTGATGTATATACTGCGACAGATGGAATCTGAATGGTTGCTAAGAACAATCACTCTACTTTTAGTTCTTTCTACATAAGGCCCCTTGTGTGATCTACTAATCTAGTACTGGTGTGTACAATGAATGAGGCAGGAGTACCTATAACGCTAACCTGAGCGTTCCACGCAGGGCCAGTATATAAGAATGCCAGTTCTGTGCTCCCAATTCCATCAGTACAAAGTCAATTATATCCAGTGAAGTGCCTTATTGCAATCAAAAAGAAATGTGATTTGCTATCGTAGAAGCATTGTTTAAAATCACGCGTAATCCAACTTAAGCTTTTTAAATAAGCAGAATTTAATATTCAGTTGTTTGGTGTCCCCAGAGAAAGAGAAAACTTCAGCACTTTCCTTTAATTCTCAGCAAGTTAATTAAACGTGTGAGCTTTGTGTTTAATCCCTTTTATATCTAAAATAGATCTTTCTGTATTCTGTCTTCCGTGGAAGGCTCTGACCCTATAATCCTATTAAACAAGAGAGATCTGCACAGGGAGACTAATAAGTAATAAGAACAGCAGGGGGCGCTACTGTATCTAAAAAAAAAAAAAAAAGTCGAAAAAAGGTGTGTGTCATTTTGTGATTATTGTGTATCAATCTACCGGGACTTATCCTAGGGATGAGATTGAGATGTGTATGAGCACACATCACCTCCTATTCAACACAGTATTAAGCACAAAGTGGTTGAGTCCCTAAAGGACGATGGAGAACTTACAAGATACCAGAACTTCAACTCAGACAACTCAGATTTTCCAAATGGCACTATGCCCAGATATATCTCCTATCTCTGAGAAGTTTGCCAGCTGGAAGCCCTGAAGTCACCGCAGTTACTGCAATGAAGTCTCCTTTTATAAAATGCAAAAGATTTCGAGAAGTTTTTGTTGAATTTTACACAAAGTTCATGAAAAAAACATATTAATATTAATGAAATAAAGCCTGTACTCAACAACAGAGATATCTTCTATAGATAATACTGACAATATAATGGCATGTTAGGCATGTCATTTTACATTACAGATCAATTTAGGTAAACTTATGTGAGATGTATTCTGCATATAACTCCACCATGAATGAAGACACATAAATAACAAAAAGTTTTAGTAGTAACCTAATATTAGCCTTCCCATCACTGTAATACATTTTCTCTCATGATGAACTCTACCAGTTGTGTTAAAGGATATAGTGTACAGAAGGGACATACGTGAAAGAAAAGGGACCCAATCATCTTCCTTTCTGGTTGAGGCCATCGTTTATGTTAGAAGGACAAGGCTAAACCCTGCTAGTATTATCCACAGAAAAGTAGGATGGGGCCAAACTGGGTAAGGAACCCTACTTAACACAGACCTCATAGCAGCCATAAACCTCACTATATCATAGGCAGGAGGAATATCCTTTGCCAATACTACTTGGTGTACAAAACTCTTAAAGGGAACCTGGGACAGATATGTGCATTCAGCCAATGCATGTTTTATTCTGAAATGCTTCTGTATTTAGAAAAAACATACTTAGAACTTTGACTGGAAGTTTAGCTCTCAAAGCTCTTGAGTTGAAAGGGATTGTGTATGGGAAGGGAGCTGTTAGTCTTGGTGATGGGGGGGGGAGGATGCGGTCTGGTTCTGTTTCAGCTCAACTGCAAGTTAACTTCTAAGTATGTTTTTTTTTATCAAATACAGCATCATTTTAGATAGAACATTCCAACTCTATCTGTTCAGTCATGTCTGACTCTTGGATATTCTGTAGGCTAGCCCTCTCCATGTTTCTCTATTCTTTACAGCTGTTTTCAATTGGTGTTCATTCCTGCATGCTTCTTGATGGTGTACAGCCAACGTGTTTTTTTGTCTTCCCTGTTTCCTTTTACCACTGACCATCCAAGTAGCATCTCTTTTTCTTGTAAATTCGCCTTTATCACGATTTTGCCTTCCAGGGACAATTCTGGGTTGATACGGTCCAGGACAGTTTTCTTGGTGACCGTAGCTGTCCAGGGGATTCGTAGAATGCTTTATTTCACGCGTTGAGCTGCCACTAGGATTGATGAGGGACTGAAGGAATACGAATCTATTAACCACTTTGATTCCCACGTTGTTGACCTTTATGTGGACTTCCTTGTTGGCGGCGGTCATGGTCTTTGTTTTCTTGATGTTCAGTCAAAATCCCATATTCTCACTTTCTTCTATGAGTGTCAGATACTTCGCTGTCCCTGCTACCAGAGCTGTATCATCTGCGTATCTTAGATTAGTGATTGTTCATCCCTCTATTTTCAACCCAATATCCTGATTAGAGATGAGCGAGCGTACTCGGTTCGGGTGTTTTTGCACTCGAGCACCGCTTTTTCCGAGTAACTGGCTACTCGGACGAAAAGATTCGGGGGCGCCGGGGGTGAGCGGGGGGTTGCAGAGGGGAGTGGGGGAGGGTGAGAGAGAGAGCTCCCCCCTGTTCCCCACTGCTACCCCCCGCTCCACCACGCCGCCCCGCCCCCCCCCGAATCTTTTCGTCCAAGTAGTCAGTTACTCGGGGGCGGCGTGGTGGAGTGGGGGGTAGCAGTGGGGAACAGATGGGAGCTCTCTCTCTCCCCCTCCCCCACTTCCCTCTGCAACTTCCCGCTCACCCCCGGCGCCCCCCGAATCTTTTAATCGGAGTAGTTAGTTACTCGGAAAAAGCGGTGCTCGAGTGCAAAAACACCCGAACCGAGTACGCTCGCTCATCTCTAATCCTGATCATTTAAGTTCAGCCGCCTCATGATCACTTCTCCATAGAGGTTGAAAAGAAAAGGAGAGAGGATGCATCCTTGTCTTGTGCCCCTTATGATTTTAAACCATTCTGTATCCCCATACCTTATTCTCACTGTGGCTTCTTGATTGCTGTAGAGGGACCTAATCAACATGATCAGTGGTGTTGGTACTCCTACCTCCCTCAGTGCTTCCCAAAACCTATCAACCTATCATGCTCAACACAGTCGGAAGCCTTGGTGTAATCAATGAAAGATTGGATGATTTTCCGAATCATCTTGCTGGTGTGGGAAGTCAGAGCGATCATTCTATAGTTTTCACAGTCCTTGACATCGCCCTTCTTTGTCAGTGGAATGAAATCTCATCTTTTCCAATTCTTTGGAAAAAACATATATGAGCTGAATGGACATATCTGTCCCGGGGTTCATGCTGCCTGTGATTTGCATCGGAAATGATCAGCAGAATTTGAACAATCTTGCCAAATACATGCAGTTTCAACCAGTCACTGATGAAACTTTCCAACCTGGCCGATTAAATTTTCTGCAGACATGTGTCTGTCATCGCAAGTGATTGTGTAAAAATTTTCAAATCATGATAGGCGAAAGTCAACCATTCCAGATGACCTTTCTTTTATGATATATGGGCAGCTTTACGGACCACCAAAAATGTGCAAAATGGCCTTCTGGAGGAATAGACATCTCAATATACATTGGATTTTGAGCATTATAAAGCTATTTAAAATAGATCAAAGAGTGGTCTCAAAGAGTTGGTCACCGTACTTTAACTTTTGAACAGCAAATCCACATTTGTGCGCTGGCAGGCAACCACAGGATCTGAAGATGATATAGTGATGTCAACCCGGACTTGATCCCAAGACATGGAAAAAACTGGTGTCAGTGGCACCATGACACATATATTAGGGAGTTGCTCATAATGCAATTCTCTAAAATTTTGGCTGGAGTACCTTCTAATACCTTAGTTACCATCACTTTCATTTATACCTGCAACAATAAATTGGAGTGTAGAGGGGCTACAAAGAACCTTACACTCTCTGGAGGACCCAGTGGTCATTGCAGTGGTCATAATGCAATGCTTCATTTCTCCTGTAGGAGTGCTGTAAAGGAATTAAATACCTGCTAATAGTTTGCCCCCCAGATTACAGCTTATTTTTGCAAAACTTGATCTAAAAATATTTTCTCCGCCAAATATACCCTGTAGGACATTGTAACATTTTAAAGCTGCCAAGATTCTATACAGGGGCGCAATGATAATGTGCATTTTCTAGCCTGACATGTAAAGATTTTTTGGTTTTACTCTACCAGTTGCCCTTTTCAATAGGTTCTAGAATAAATATATATAAAAATTAGTACAAATATTCAATGTAACTAATGTGTGTAACTTAATCATACAGCAATACATCTGAAATCTCCGTAAATTAGTTCATTCTCATTATTGCTGCCTCTAATTCACATAAACCAGCAGTATCCAAAATAGTTAAGTAGAAACTGACTGCCATATGGTAGAATTATGATGCCTGTGGCTGAATACAAATAGAAAAAAGAGAAAACCTATTAGAATCCCGGTGGCTGTCAAAGATGTCTGGGGTCTCAAAAAAGCGTTAGAGGGACAGTGGGATAACTCTAATCTGCACACAAGAACGCATGCAGAACTACACAGAAAACAGCATCAGAAACCCTGTAATTTTAAGATCTCAACTATACACCTAGAAAACCACAGATAAAGACGTGCTGCTCTTCGGGTACTCTGCTTTCAACAGGTAGAAGTACACAATTACGCACTGCGGGATCTCTCTGCATCCGCCAGTTACATACCAAGCAAAAAATACACTTATGAACATACTGTATCTGCATGAGATTAGTAAGATTTTTGGGTAAATAGTAAAAAAGATAGTAGTTGCATAAACAGGCGACTGGAGATGAGCGAGTATACTCGCTAAGGGCAATTACTCGATCGAGCATTGCCCTTAGCAAGTACCTGCCCGCTCAGGAACAAAGATTCGGCTGCCGGCGGCGGGCGGAGAGCTGCGAGGGAGAGCGGGGAGGAACGTAGGGGAGATCTCTCTCTCCCTCTCTCCCCCCCGCTCCCCCCTGTTCACTGCCGCAACTCACTTGTCACCCGCGCCGGCAGCCGAACCTTTTCTCCCGAGCGGGGAGATACTCGCTAAGGACAATGCTCGATCGAGCAATTGTCCTTAGCGAGTATGCTCGCTCATCTCCACAGGCGACCCAAAAGCAAAAAAGCACCCCAAATATTAGTGATGCGCTTTAACCTCTCCATGACTGGGATTCTTTTGTGCTGTCTACTTTGGAACAAAATTTGCCTGAGTATTGTGACAGTGAATACACATATGTTTGGTAAGAATATTTTTTATTGTTCGTAGTCTAAATTTAGGTACAGTTGTAGAGAAATTGGAAATAAAACCCATAAAAATGGACAACAAATTGATTCACTAATTCTATCAAATCTGGTGATACTAAAAATGTGCACATTCTCCAAAGTCAGCCGTAGCTTTAATGAAAGAACGAACATATTGGTTTTTCTACATCTGCACAGAGCTATCTAGATATTACATGTCTAAAGGCCCTTTTACACGCAATGATTATCGCTCAAAATTCGTCCAAACGGCCGAAAATGAGCGATAATTGTTACATGTAAACATAAGCATCGTGCACTTCTCGTTTGAATGATGGATTTTAGCTCTGCATAAAATCCATCATACAGCCACTGAAAGACTGAGCAAATACATTCCATTTTAATGCATTTTGCTCATCTTTCAAAAGACTGCAGGATACACAGTGTATTCCTTGGGTTTTGCTTTGCATATATAATGAGTACACTGTGCCACAAGGAGAACAATGGAATCTGCCAGCAGATGTTTAATCAGTTGTCTGTGTGTTTAAACACACAACCAGGTCGGCAAACAATTACTGGATGAAAAAGAGGATTAAAGGTCCTTTTACATGCAAATGAAGATGATTAAAGTGTTAATGGGCAATAAAGCCATTAACACTTTATGCAAATACATCTCTAAATCTTTCGGCCCTTTGAAAGATTATCTTTGCGTGTAAAAGGACCTTAACTATAAGAGCAAAAATTGCAACACCAAGGACACTACATCGCCTCCCTCATCTGTCTCTCTTGACAGAGTTGTTACCGGGATCAAGTTACAACAGCCGGTAAGAAGTCCTGGCTGTTGTAACTTTATACAGTACAGACGGAAGAGGGTGGTCTAGCCTACGTGAGACCCAGGTTCTTCACATCTCTACCTGACTGCACCAAAGGCAGCGCCTTATTCACCTTTCCGAATTAAAATAAACATACATGCTTGGCTCATTTGGGACCCATTGAAATGCATTAGAATCTGTTCAAAATTTAATAAAGAGTTAAATCTGTTAAATCTTATTTCAAAATGGAAGTTTCCCAATCTTGTAAACCTTTTGTTTAGCCTTTTAATTTTTTCTGACTAGCTGTATTTAACTGATACTTTTTCGAGCATTTTAATCATGATACAGAACAATGGATCAAAATGATAACCAACGTAGGGAATATTTGTAAGATACATGATCAGAACATTGTTCTGCCTCTTTACAAGTCACTGGTCAGATCAGACATGGAATATTGTGGACAGTTTTGGGCACCGGTACTCAAGAAGGACATATCAGAGCTTGAGTGGGTATAAAGGCGGGCAACTAAAGTAATAAATGGAATGGGCAGACTACAATACCCAGAGTGGCTATCAAAATTCAGTCGTTGTCAACTCTAGGTCATCCTATGTACCAACTCTTGCCATTTGCATCTATCAAGTACAGCTTCTTTTCTCTGGCAAATAGACATGCCAGTGTCTGCCATGATTGTGTCTAACCAGCAAGTTTTTTGACAACCTGTTCCTTGTGAACCACTGACATCCTAGCATAATATCCTTCTGATTGGGCCACCGTTGCTAGTGGGGTACCACAGGGTTCCGTATTAGGCCCAATTCTGTTCAATATATTTATCAACGACCTGATAGAGGGGCTGCACAGTAAAATATCAATATTTGCAGATGATACAAAATTATACAAGATAATTAATACAACGGAGGACAATGTACGGCTACAAACGGACCTGGATAAGCTGGGGGCTTGGGCAGAAAAATGGCAAATGAAGTTCAATGTTGATAAATGTAAGGTTATGCACATGGGCAGCAAAAATGGATGTTACCAATATACACTAAATGGGGTACCACTAGGGAAAAGTGAAATGGAAAAAGACCTGGGGGTACTAGTGGATTGTTAATTAAACTGGAGCAATCAATGCCAGTCAGCTGCTGCAAAAGCAAATAAAGTATTTGGGTGGATTAAAAAAGGTATAGGGGTGCGGGCCGAGAACATTATTTTTCCACTATACAAGGCACTTGTCAGGCCTCACATGGAATATTGTGTACAGTTCTGGTCACCGGTGCTTGAGGGGGTTCAAAGAAGGGCAACTAAATTAATAAATGGAATGACGGGACTGGAATACCCAGAGAGGCTATCCAAATTAGGATTACTTACCCTGGAAAAAAGATGGCTAAGGGGCGACCAAATAACCATGTATAAATACATGAGGGGACAATACAAGGATCTCTACCATGATCTGTTTATACCCAGGACTGCGACGGTAACAAGAGGGCATCCGCTATGTTTAGAGGAAAGCAGGTTTCATCGCCAACACAGAAAAGGGTTCTTTACTGTAAGAGCAATGAAACTGTGGAACTCTCTGCCTGAGGATGTGGTGATGGCAAAATCCATAGAAGAGTTTAAAAGGGAACTTGATGTCTTTCTAGAGTGCTACAATATTACAGGATATAGCCATTAGGTGACCAGCGGGGTTGTTGATTTCAAATGTTGATCCAGGGATTACTCTGGCTGCCATTATGAAGTCAGGAAGAAATATTTTTCCTCCATAGGAGCTAATTGGCTCGCTAGGTTTTTTTTTGCCTTCCTCTCGACCAACAAGGGGGAGGTTAAAACAGGCTGAACTAGATGGACATTGTCTTCATTCATCCTAACAAACTATATTACTATGTTCTCCAGTCTATTTGCTTGCATGATGTGTCCAAAATAAGATAGCTTTTGTTTTGAAATCTTCGCCTTTAGGGATGTTTTTGGCTTGACACGATTCAGTACTTCCTTGTTAGTGATTCTCGCTATCCATGGGATCCAACGCATTTTTCTCCAGCACATAATTAAAGAGCGTCTAACTTCCTCCTGTCATCCTTTTTAAGTGTCCAGCCTCCACGAGCAATGGGAAAAATAACTGCATTTACTAGGCAGCACTTGGTTCTAAAACTGATGTCTTTAACTTTCCAGATTTTGTCCATTCCTAGCCAAGCCACATGATCAGCGCCATTCTTCGTTTAATTTCTGACCTGCTTTCTCCATTGTGATTTATCTTGGACCTGAGGAATATGTAATCTGGTACAGCATCAATCTCTTTATTGTTAAATTTGATGGTGGTTCTACCATTTCCAGCAGTTGTCATGATCTTTGTCTTTTTAACCCTTTCCAATCCAATTTGTATCCTGGTTTTCCAAGGGGGCTTACTCTTTTTCTGCCGTTATACGACGGCGCTATATCCTGGCTAAAGCCAGTACTGCATGAGGAGACACGTTGGATAGGCTCTGACAGCAGAGAGGCTGGCAATATACAGTAAGAGAACCCTGACGAACGTCTTCCAACATCGGAGCTGTACAGCCTTAAATCATAATGTCTTCAGAGGTCAGACAGTGGACTGGAAAGGGTTAATGTTTAAGAAAAGACCTCCTTGTTCACTTCTTTTTTTGACTGTCATCATTTCCTGTTCTAGATGATCTTCACTTTCTGCAAGAAGGGTGGTATCATCAGCATATCGCAGATTGTTTATGTTCCGCTCTCCTATTTTCACACCAATTTCTGACTCAGCCAAGCCGATTTAATTCATAACTGCCTCAACATACATGTTTAAAAGAAATGGGGACAGATTTTGTAGTGGTCCAGAGTTAGGGGCCCCCACAGCACGTTGTCAGCGACTTCCTGTGGTGTATATGTTTGTCTATATGTATATGTGTGTGTATGTGTACCCATGTCTTGTATTTGTGTATTGGCTTTTCTGGTCACTAATCAGTTAATATCTGGTGTCTGTTTTGTATGTTTCTGCTTAACTTGGCAGAATTCACCCTGTCGCCTGTCCATCACACCTGTCCAGCTCTGGGATTGGATAGAGAAATCTCCTCTTAGCCCAGGATTGGTCAGTGGGGATAATATTAGGGGCAGCACGTGGGTGTAGGGAGAGTTGAGTTGAGATCTGAGCTGAGCTGGAGACTTGAAGGGAGGTGGCGGAGTCTAGCCCCATGCCTGGGCATGGGCCTGGCCTAGGCCTAGAGGGAAGCTTTGGAAGAAGTCTTCTAGAGTCGTCTGCAACCTTGCAATGAGGGACTGTTTTGAGGGAAGGCCGGCTTGTCAGCGGGAAGGAATTCATCCACTGTAATCCCTTTATTTCTCCACCAATAACCACCCAGTCCAGCCTGGCCACCTCATTTCTGAGAAGTAACAGTAAATACCTAAAGTTACCATTTGTTGGACGTCAACCTGTTTTCCAAGTAAACTGTGTGCCTTTGGTTTCACCAACATTGCTTGTGACTGGACTGTTTTTTTCATCATCACATAACACTAAAAGGCACTGGCGTCACATTCAACCTACATTAATTACTTACAGCCCTGGTAAGGGCCCTTTTGCAGTCCACCTGCTGCACAACCCACCATTATCCGCAGAATAGCCACCACCGTGACACAGTTAGAATTTGCGCAACCACTTTGGCTCACTGCAAATGCACCCTTGACATGCTCCTTTTCTGATTTTGCAGCAGCCTGTCTCCCCAAATGGTGTTCTGATCGTTGCTTCCTGATTGATATAGAGTGATCTTATGAGCTCAATGATGTGTCAGGACACCCATTTGTTTGAGGCAAATACAGAGCTTCTGACGGTCTACACAATCGAAAGCCATGGTGTAGTCAATAAAACAGAGGTAGAGGTCTTTTTGGTATTCTCTTGCTTTCTCCATGATCAGTCCCAAGTTTGAGATATAATCATAAGTGCCTCTGCCTTTTCGAAAACCAGCTGTCACATCAGGCATTTTGCATCCCATGATTGCTGCAATCATGGAATGTATAAATATACCAGAGGACAATACAGAGATCTCTCCCATCATCTATTTATATTGTGACTGTAACAGGGGGGCATGCTCTATATCTAGAAGAAAGAAGTTTTATACACCAACATAGAAGGGGGTTCTTTACTGTAAGAGCAACAAAACTATGAAACTCACTTAGAGAATACAAGAGGGCTCTGGACACCTTACTTGAGTTATCAATATTAAAGGGGTTGTCCCGCGCCGAAACGGGTTTTTTTTTTTTCAACCCCCCCCCCGGTCGGCGCGAGACAACCCCGATGCAGGGAGGTAAAGAAAGCTTACCGGAGCGCTTACCTTAATCCCCGCGCTCCGGTGACTTCAATACTTACCGCTGAAGATGGCCGCCGGGATCCTCTGTCTCCGTGGACCGCAGCTCTTCTGTGCGGTCCATTGCCGATTCCAGCCTCCTGATTGGCTGGAATCGGCACGTGACGGGGCGGAGCTACACGGAGCCTGCATTCTGCACGAGCGGCTCCATAGAAGACTGCAGAAGACCCGGACTGCGCAAGCGCGGCTAATTTGGCCATCGGAGGGCGAAAATTAGTCGGCACCATGGAGACGAGGAAGCCAGCAACGGAGCAGGTAAGTATAAAACTTTTTATAACTTCTGTATGGCTCATAATTAATGCACAATGTATATTACAAAGTGCATTATTATGGCCATACAGAAGTGTATAGACCCACTTGCTGCCGCGGGACAACCCCTTTAAATGTTATAGTCACTGATTACTCAGAAGGATTGTTGATCCAAGGATTTATTCTAACTACCAGATTGGGGTCGGAAAGAATTTTTTTCCCTAAATGAGGAAAATCTGCTTCTACCTCCTTGGGGTTCTTTGCCTTCCTCTGGAACAACATTGTAGGATAATAGATTAAAGTGGATGGACATACTCGTAGAACTTTTTTCCGCCCTTCATTCCATGTTACTATGAGTTAAAGAGTTTAGCAACTTCACAGGTTTGTGTAGGGCCTGCTGTTTCTTGACATTTGTGGCCGTACCACAACCTATATGAGTTATATGATTCGAAGAGTAGCCATATACAGTAGATGTATTTTGGCCGAACTTGCCAATTTCGACATGTCCAGCTGATCATCTAATGTATATGAGGGCCTCCCAATTCTCTCATGACAGCAGATGTCAGGGAGAATATAGATTGTGCAGTTGGATTTCAACCGCCAAATCTTTTTGTTCTTGGCGAGATAAACTGCTGCAAGAGGAGTCTGGCAGCAACTTTCTCCCCTCTCTGCATTCAGAGCACAAGCACACTCGGCTTGGAGGTGTCAGACAAGATAGTTGTCCACAGAAGGAACATTCAGTTGATAGCTATCTAATATGCATGGTCACCCTTATTGTGTGTCCGACTGAATAGTCTGAAACCCCTTTAATTAATCTTATTATACTGTTATAATTGCTCATTTCAATCTATAACAAAACTAACAAACCGCATGTAAATGGAACATCTAACAGACACTGTGCATTACGTAACATCACACGCATTAAACATTAAATTGGCAGTATCAGCTCGAAATTAAAAGGCCTATTTACATTCAATATTATGCAGTCAGCATCCAAAAGAAATCTTTAAATGTTCAAAGGGCAGTATCAGCTGAAAATTAAGTGGGTTATTTACATAGAAATTTCTTGTAGGCAGCATCTGTGGTAAAGACGATGTTTGCCTATGATGGTGTATTTGACAGTAAGGCACATATTAGTATATCTGGATCTGACATCCGATAGCTTAAAAGGGGTTATCCCATTCTAAAAAATATTTTAAACAGTTGGCCATGGCTTAAAATAACAGAAGCAGCAATACGCAGCTTTCCTCTCCCCCCCCCCCCCCCAACAGCTCTTGTGTCTCTCCCGGTCTGTATTTACAGCAGAAGTCAACGAACCATAGGCCGCATCACCATTGTCCACTCTTCTGGAAACAGCACTCACATCCTGTGTGCCATAATACCAAGAATTTAGGAAGGGGGTGCTGTGGCTTCTGATTGGCTGCAGCAGTCACCTGACTTCTGCTGTTAACACAAGCGGGGTGAGACATGCAAACCGATGTGTTCCTTACCGGGGTAAGAAGAGAGGTGAGTATTGCTGCTTTAGGCCTCGGTCACACGACCGTTTTTTGGTCCGATCTGCAGACGCGCTTGCGATCTGCAGATCTATAGACCAAATGCATCCCAATGGGATCGGTCACATGTCCGATCAATTATAGGACACAACGATTCACAGAACGCGCCTATCTGCGTTCTGCGCATCGTTGTGTTCTATATATGAGCTCAATGGGGCCGGCGGCAGCAGCGCCAACCCCATTAAGAACATAAACTTAAAGATCGTTCTCCTGTAACAGCTGTGGCAGAGAACGATTTTCGCCCATTGAATTCAATGGAGCAGGCAATACAACCGGTTCCATTGAAAGCAATGGGCTGCCGGCGAGCGTGGGATGAATTATAAGCCCTTCCCTGAAAACCATCCTAAAATGTGTAAAAAAAAAAGATACTCACCTTTTCCCTGCAGCCGGAGTTCAGCCGCGTCCGGCCAGCAGTTCTCCTGAACTGCTCTGCGTAGTATTCAGCAGGCGGGGATTTAAAATCCCCGCCTGCTGAATGGGCTGCCTCTGATTGGTCACAGCCCTCACCAATCAGAGACAGCTCTCACTCACCCATTCATGAATGGGTGAGTGAGTGCTGCCTCTGATTGGCTTAGCGCCAGGACCAATCAGAGGCAGCTCTCAGCTATTGAATGACAGCTGAGAGCTGCCTCTGATTGGTCCCTGCGCTCAGCCGGCTCCATTGAATTCAATGGGCGAACATCGTTCTCCTATGCCACAGCTGTGTCACAGCTGTGGCAGAGGATAGCGGGCAGTGCAAGGCGGTTTCACTAAAAATGCTGCTAGGTGCAGCTTTTTCAGCAAATCGTCGGCCCCAGTCACGTGATTTGCGGATGCGCATCCGTTATGCGATCCGCAAATCGTGGGAAAAAACGCCCTTGTGACCAAGACCTTAGTTATTTTAGGTCATGGCCAGCTGCTTAAATTTTATTTTTTTTTATAGTGGGACAACTCCTTTAAGAAAAACAGTTAAGAACTTATTCGCATCTCCCTCTAATGGGATTTTCAGGACTTAGTGAAAGCATGGAAAATGCATTATATAAAGACAAGACTCTTACGATGGTGTCGTTGTAATATATGTATACTGAAGATTGTAGGATACCCTGGGGGCATGTATTAGTAATGGAGTTCATATAAACTAGAGTATTGTTTAAAACTTCAGTCCCTTCTGTTGTCAGTCTGAGCACCAACATATCACAAGACGCTTGAAGAATATGCAGCTCGCTATAAAACGGACTCTTATGTGCATTGTGACGGCTTTCCTCCATATGAGCCTCTTTTGGCATTAAGGAGTAGCATATGGCTCTCAAGAGTACTGCAGATTACATGCAATTATATAACGATGACCCTTTATAATGACAGAATGGGAAAATGTTGAATCTATTGGCAGGTGAACCAAAAATGGTGCAATTAAAGCCTAACTATGGTGCACTTTACGAGCTTAAGCTCCCTGGCATCCTAAATCTATTTTACAGGACACCACACAATGACACAGGTGCCCTGTACTTCGTTTTATGCCATAATGTGTATAGTGCGTAATCGGTATAGCTGAATACTATATGTAAAATGCTCATTCATTCAAAGACGTATCAAAAGGGATTGTCTTTATAGGACAATCCCTGACCATATGAGCATCACAGAGGTGGAACCCCTTGTTAGCCAGAGCAGAGAAACTAACAAAGCAGGTCTCATTCTGGCAAATGGGGTGGTCCCACTGTCAAATGGCTGACCATTTATTTGGCAAATGCATGGCAAACCTCAACCCTCAGGCTCCGTTGATATTAGCTGTTTGCCAGAGCATTGAGAAGGTTTATATAAGAAAAGGTTGGCATAAGACACCCCTTTAAAATACATGTGCAAGAAAGAACACATTTGATAGCAGTTAGAAATGCTACTATATACACTGCCCAAATTTGTTCCACACTTTATTTAGTTCTACCTTGTGATGTTAATTGTATACATATATAGTACTTTGCAAAACTTTTCGGCAGGTGTGCAAAAAAATGCTGTAAAGTAAGAATATTTTAAACAATAGAAGTGTTAATAGTTTATTTTTGGCAGTTAACAGAATGCAAAGTGAATGAAGAAAAGATTCATTTAAATCAAATCAATATTTGGTGTGACTTCCCTTTGCCTTCAAAAGAGCATGAATTCTTCTAGGTACAAGGTCAGGGATTTTGTAGGATTATAGTCAGGTGTATGATTAAGCAATTATACCAACTAGATGATAATGATCATTACTTTTCATATGTATGTTAAAACACAGTTATTAACTGAAACAGAAACTGCTGTGTAGGAGGCTTAAAACTGAGTGAGAAACAACCAAATTCTGCTACAAAGGTGAGGTTGTGGAGGACAGTTTCATGTCACATGTCATGCACCACAACCAGACCAAGCGCAGCAACCAGACACAAGGTAATTGTAGTTCATCAGCAAGGTCTCTCTCAGGCAAATATTTCAAAGCAGACTTGGGTAACAAGATGTGCTATTCAAACTCCTATGAAGCGCACAAAACAGGCAATGTTAAGGATCGCAGATGCAGTGGTTGGCCAAGGAACCTTAGTGCAACAGATGAAAGACACATCATGCTTACTTCCCTTCTAAATCAAAAGATGTCCAGCAGTGACATTAGCTTAGAACTGTCAGTGAGACGTGGGACCCAGGTACACCTATCTACTGTCTGGAGAAGTCTGGCCAGAAGTGGTCTTTGTGGAAGATTTGTGGCCAAAACCCATACTTGGACGTGGAAATAAGGCCAAGTGACTCACTTATGAACAAAAACATATGAACTTTGGTACAGAAAAATGGCATCGGGTGCTCTGACTGAGTCAAAATTTGAAATATTTGGCTGTAATAGAAGGCAGTTTGTTCTTCGAAAGGGCTGGAGAGCCGTACAATAATGAGCATCTGCAGGCAGCTGTGAAGCATGGTGGAGGCTCCTTGCAAGTTTGGGGCTGCATATCAGCAAATAGAGTTGGGGATTTGGTCAGGATTAATGGTGTCCTCAATGCTGAGAAATACAGGCAGATGCTTATCAATCAGGGAGGCGTCTGATGGACTCCAAATTTATTCTGCAGCAGGACAAGGACCCCAGACATACAGCCAATGTCATTAAGAAGTATCTTCAGTGTAAAGAAGAACAGGGAGTCCTGCAAGTGATGATATGGCCCCACAGAGACCTGATCTTAACATCATCCAGTCTGTCTGGGATGACATGAAGAGACAGAAGGATTTGAGTAAGCCTACATCCACAGAAGATCTGCTGTTAGTTCTCCAAGATGTCTGGAACAACGTCCCTGCTGAGTTGCTTCAGAAACTGTGTTTAAGTGTACCTAGAAAAACTGTTGTTGTTTTGAAGACAAAGGGTCATCATCACACCAAATATTGATTTAATTTAAAATTTTATTTGTCATCTAGCATTTTGTTAATTAACAAAAATAAACTAACACTTCTATTTTTGAAAGCATTCTAACTTTGCAGTATTTTTTTCACACCTGCCTAAAACTTTTGCACAGTACTGTATAAGGGATGCTTTAGAATTTGTATAGAGAGTTCCTGAATGTACTGAAGGGTCCAGGTTATGTATATGCCCCCTGCCTTCCAACAGCTCATTATAGAGCACCTCATTTGTGTCTCTCTAATAATCCTCCAGTAATTGTAAGCCATGGAGTTAATTATTTTAGTTCCTAACAGTCAATCTAATAATCAGTAGAAAGCAGCTTTTAACGTGGTTTTCCACTTTGAACTATTCCTACTTATTAGAAAAGTTCCTAGAAAAATACGTAGATCACACAGTTCCCCCTGCCAAGACCCCCTGCCATCAGCAGTTATCTCTGGGGAAACCTGACTGTAAGGCCGGCTTCAAACGATCGTATGAAAGTAGCGTCTTTGTGGAAGCAACAAATGTTTTTTGTGCGCATATCAGCGTATTTTACTGTACCGGCAAGCTCTGATTGGCTGAGACAGTCAATGAAGGGCTATGATTGGGCATCGAGCAAGCACCAACAACCAATCACAGCACTATTGCTGGAGGCAGGGTTTTCAAACCTGGCCTACGGCAATAGACTTGTTAGTGCAGAGGAAGCCCAGATCAGCGGCAGAGACCAGTGGGCGCGACCCGGACTGCAGCGGCTAGGTGAGTATTGCTTTTTTTTTTTCTTTTCAGCATTCTTGGTTGCGTTTTCAGCCGAGCTAAAAACGCAGCCAAAACGCTGGCATAAAGTATGCCAGCGCTGCTGAAACGGTGTTGAAAAACGCTGCGTTTCTGCAAACGCCCTGTGTGAGGGAGGCCTTAGACTATAAGACACAGCTAACTATAAGATACACGCCGGGTTTAGACAACAGAAAAAGTGAAAAAACACTTCATACTAATTTAAATGTCTCTGGGGGGTCTAACAAAGTGGAAGGGTTGCCTTCTGGTTCCCAGGTGCCTGGTCAGGTGATGCTGGTCAAGTAAGGCCACTATAGGCCGCTGGGAACTGGAAGCCAGGGAGCAGGGACAGCAGGAAGCCTTCAGAGGAGGAGAAGGGGAGCGTCGCATAGTATGAAACCAGCTATAGATACACGGCTGATTTCCAGTCAAAATCTACACTAATGGTACCGATTTTGACTGTTTTTGGATACGGAAATACTGCAGAATTTGCTCCCTGTTTTTAAAACTGGCCCAGTACATTTTATAATGATGGAGGTAAAATTGTACGTCGTGATAAGCCCTGCCCCATGACCACACCCCACTGTTCCGCTTTGACTCTGGGAAAATCTGGTCACCTTACATAGATATGACATCTTCTACAGTCCCGCTACTGCTAGATCTTTCATCTTTGGAACATGAAATTTTTGTTGTTTTGCAATCACACTGCAGGGTGCCTATGGGTAATAAGAAGAGATCCCTGTCATCTGCTTACATGCTACAGTTGCTATTGATTGTGGCATTGAAGGAGTTCAACTGACATGATTTGAGGTTTCTCCTAAGGTAACTAGACATCCCAATTTAGGCGGGACAGACCCACTTTCTGGCGAAGCCCCAAGCGGCACAGTCATTTGTCCCGCTTTCGGGACGTCTGGTCACCATTAAAGTGATTACCAGCTGGAGTGTTACAGCTTCCCAGCTGGTAATCACTCTGCAACGCCGCAGCCAGATGGACCTACTGATGGCAGTGTGTGCACCCAGGATCTTCGTCCTTTCCTCCCCTGACCTCTCCTCCCCTGACCTCTCCTCCCTGACCTCTCCTCTTTGGTTCCGCAAGAGAGAAGAGAGGAGGAGGCACTGTGGGCGCACACACTTCCACCAGCAGCATAGCCAAGAGGAGCAGTATGCTTTGAAAACCAGGAGGAGGGAAAGTATATTTGTCTTAGGGGAGTGCTAATAATATTGCGGCTACTATGGGGCTCACTAATATTGCTGGTATAGGGGAGCACTATTACTAGTGAAGCCATTGTGAGGGAACACTATTACTACTGGTGCTACTGTGGCAGTCGCTATTACTACTTGGGCCTATGTGAGGGTCACTGTTACTACTGGGGCTACTGTGGTGGTCACTGTTACTACTGGAGGCACAGTGGGTGTCACTATTAGTACTGGGGCCACGGTGGGGAGGTCACTATTACTCCTGAGGCCACTGTGGGGGGTCATTATTACTACTGGGGCCACTGTGAGGGTCACCATTACTACTGGGGCTACTGTGGGGGACATTATTACTACTGAGGCCACTATGGGGGTCACTATTACTACTGGGACCACTGTGGGGGGTTTCCAATTACTACTGGGGCCACAATAGGAGTTACCTATTACTACTGGGGCCACAATAGGGTTCACTATTACTACTGGGGACACAATACAGGACATTATTTCTTCTGGGGCCAATATAGGGGATGCTCTTACTACTGGGACCACTACGGGGGCCACTATTGCTACTGGGACTGATATAGGGGACACTATTACTGCTGGGGCCACTCTGCATGTGGCAGCATACCTCAAGCTGACTTAGAAGATGTTTACATGTGGCGAAAATGCTGCGGAATGTCTGCAGCAGAAATTTCCGCAGCAAATTCCGCACTAAAAAGATAGTCAAAATCCGTATCATTGGTGCAGATTTTGACCAGAAATCAGCTGCAGATCTGCAGGTGATTCCATACTATGTGGCGCTCCTCTTCACTTCCTCTGAAGGTTTCTTGCTGTCATTGCTCACCGACTTCTGATTCCCTGCAGCCTGGTCAGGGGCGGCGCCAGTCAGGTGAAGCCACTACAGATCTCTGGGAACTGGAAGCCGGGGAGTGCTGACAGCGGGAAGCCTTCGGAAGAGGTGAGAGGGAGCACTGCATAGCACGAAATCAGCTGCGGGTACGCAACTGTTTTTCAGTCAAAATCCGCAGCAATGGTACAGATTTTGACTGTTTTTTTGGATGCGGAAATGCTGCGGAATTTGCTCACTGTCTTTTTTTAAATAGCCCTGTACTTTTGTATGTCGTAATAAGCCCCACCCCCTGACCACACCCCTTTGTCCAGCTTTGGCCCTGGGAAAATCTGGTCACCTTAGTTTCTTCACTCCTGGCAGCTAGAGCAGAAGCCTGGCTGTCAGTAGTCACCCAAGCCACCACCTTAAAAAGATGTATGCGCAGGTTTAAAGTCTATTAGTGAGGTCAGTAAAAGGGTATTGGTCATCACTAAAGGGTTAAACTGGACAAACCCTTAAACGTAACAGTAACCCCTCTTTATCTACTCAGCCCGCAACTGTATAGGTAGCATATACCAATTTCATTGACTAAAATATCTGGATTCTTGCAGACAGAAGACTTCTGAAGGTAGACCGAGTCAATCCCAACAAGCTGAGTCAGCAGGAACACGAACAGCTCTGATCCAGTAGTTTGACGGAGATGTGTCTAAATCCATGTATGCACCGCTATATATGTATGTCGAGTAGTCTTTTTAAAAAGATGTCAGACTTTACCTAACACATTGACTCCATAATTTCCTCCGCGTGGCACATCAGATGTGAATTATAGAACGTGGCTAGTCGTGACTATAATAATGTCTGCTATACAATTTACTGAGCACTATAATATTCTGCAGAAACATGGAATTGTGGCAGCAGGTAGAGATTGATCAGTGCATCCAGCCTGCCGCACATGTTATTTATTAATGACTATGTCTGGCAGGGGTTGATTCTGTCACTCGATCTACGTTGGTCAGGGTCCAGCAATTCAGCCTCTCAGCCAGAGAGTCGTAGACCCTTGTTACTGACTTGGAAGAAGCGAAACATCTAGTCCTGTAGGGCAATTCAGAAACTATCTAATAAATACATTTGCCAGGTAATGATCCTCGTGATTCGGAGAGTATATTATCATGTAAGAGGATATTCCGCAACATCACCTTCAAGGTGTATGGGCTGCTGAGACTGAAAGAGGTTGTTGGAGAGCAGAAAAACGTCTGCTCTTAAAGTAGCGTCACTTTTGACTATGGGCTTTGGCTGGTAGGGCTGCTCATTCTATGTCCTTTGTACAGACAACATCAGGGCCAGGATAAAGAGTTGGTAGGTGACTACCTAGGGTGTGACCTCGCCACAAGGAAAAAATCTGCATCATTGTATTGGTAAAGACTTTTTAAGACACTTAACATTCCATACAGTGAAGGCTTCCATCACTGACTGTTACAGGAGTACCGGGAAGCGGTGAGCATGGTTTGTGTTGCTCACCGCTCCTCGCTCCCAGCTAGTCATACGGTACTGCACTGATTTTCGACACTGCCCATGTCAAGACATAGTGTGCATCAGTGCCAGGATGTGGTGTTATGCCTGCAGCATAGGAAGGCCTAGAAGACTGGGGTGGCATCAACGGCAGCATGGACAGAGCGGCGGTCTTAAACGGGACTGGGGCTGTATTCATTATGGGATCTGTGCTGGCCTGGGATGTCTATTAATAATGGGGTATGATCTGTGGACTGTTTTAATTATGGGGCCTGTTGAAATTAAGGAGTTGAGGTCTGTATTAATTTGGGGTTTGGATAAAGGCCCTGTACAATTTTGGGACTGGATACGGAGTCTGTATAAATGATGGGGTCTGATCATAGTCATGTGATATCTCTGTAAAGTGAGTGACACCCCTGGCACTTTCATATTAATGTGTGTATTTCTATAAGGTGAGGTGATTATGGGTGGCTCAGAGGAACCGAAAATAAGGACAGGGAGCACTATTTTGTGGTGGCACAATATGACTCAGACCAGGCCGGAGTGAAGATCTATTGCACCAGGCTCTGACCCCTGTGTGTGTAGAGGGCCGCAGGAAACTCTTACCTCTGCTATGGGCTACAGTTGAAGACCAGAGTTTGTAGCCAGAGTATTTGTGGGATAGAAATAAATATTACACTTCTTATTGTCTGGAATTCCACTAAGTCTTCTGCACCGCCAGTACTGCTGTGAGTTACCATTAATAAATCAGTTAAGAGCAAAATGTGGTGTGGAACTGAGAATTTTTTGGCATCAAGAAAACCCTATGCTGCGGCTTGTAGCCGGGACTTTTTCTGGACCAATGGCAAGACCAAGTGTGAGTGGGCATCTCCATGCCATTCCTCCACACTAGCTGCCTGCAAAACGTGCTAGCCAGCCAATGCATTGCCGACAGGGAATGTCGTGGTCAGCCAAAGTAAGGACTTGGTTGAAGCTCCTCTCCTGCTCATTCATTGGTCTGACAGGGTGCGCCCTGCTGCCCAACACCCTGTTAATCTCTCTATCAATTAGGTGACATAATTACAGCTTATATTTTTGAATAGCACCCTAAATAGGAGTTTGCGGCGCCCAACCCAGTGAAGCACCATACTGTGAGCATTTCATGTACAGGATGTTTCACTTGAAGCGCAGTCCAGTATTTTTACAATATTTGTGTTTTGGAAAATGATATCTCACGAGAATGAATACTGATACCCCCCGACAAACAATACCACCCGTGGCGGGAATTCTCACAATGTGGCTCAATTATGATAAAATACTTCTGCTGTAAGTGCTATAAGGAAAATGCCCACAAACCTCCTTTTTATATTTGGTTGGTGCTTTGTCTTGATTAGGGCATCAATGAAAAAAGACTTCGGCAGCATCCAGGGTGCAAATTGATATCCAAAGTTTTATTCCCCCATCACAGAAAAACAGGCAACGTTTCGGCCATGTTGGCCTTTGTCAAGCAAGCTCAGCTTGACAAAGGCCAACATGGCCGAAACGTTGCCTGTTTTTCTGTGATGGGGGAATAAAACTTTGGATATCAATTTGCACCCTGGATGCTGCCGAAGTCTTTTTTCATTGCTGCATGTGATTTTGGTGATAAGGATCCATTCACCTGTTTCTTTGGCTACTGCATAATCTATGCCCAGCCCTTGGAGGGATATACAATTTGTGCTGCTGGCGACCTGCTTTCTCTGGTCTTGATTAGGGCATGATGGGAGTTATCAAAGTAACTGAAAAGGAATAGAGCGGTAGTTGGTCAAAGCAACTTTTCAGATATCAGCTACTATCTTTCAGTCCTCTTTGGAGAATGAGCGATGCAACTGCATTGATTGCTATGGACAGTTCCTCCACTTTTTCCTTGCATTCTCTGAACCACACTCTGACATGCCAAAGATACATTTAAGGTGGGTTTCATTTCCTATATGGACGATCCTCACTTCCGGAGATGAATTTAGATGTGACGCAGAATGATGTGAATAAATGGTAAAGTGCAGCTTAGTATATCAGAGCGGAAAAAAGAACATCCAATTCAATCTGTAGTGCACCTTCAAATATTCTGACAGGTATAAGCATGTTCATACGTATGTGGTATCTAAATGCAATATATCGCTCCTTATACCCTGCCATGAGTAATTTAATGAAAAAAAAATCTTATTCACATGTTCAATGTACCAAAAATACTTTTCTATTAAGTAAAGGGTTGGGCAATCCAATAGAGATTTGGTGGAAGTGAGATACTTGACATGACTTTCTTCCTTTTGTGCTCAAGAGCTAAGATGAGACTTTGCAGTCATTAGACAATGGTATATGCACTTAGTAAATGACCCTGTAGCTCCATGCAAAGAGTAATAATTATGTGTATGGATTTACAAGAATTACTTAGTAATGTTGAAAAGAAAATCAGGTCAAATCGTTACTAATGGCAATCTTAGCCTCAATGGTGGTCGGCTGCGTCAGATAATTGGTTTTAGCACATGATTTATAGAAATTAGCACCTTTTTGGTATCTTGACCTTTACTGAACAGAATAAACATTGCTTCTCTTTTGCCCATTTAGAACTGTGCTACATGCAGGATCAGTCTTTGAATCACACAGGATACATCCGAAGGGGGCTCCACTGGTCCTAATGGCCTGTGGATCTGGAACTTGCACCGCTGATCACAATCTTGTTGCCCAAACTTATGGAAAAGTAGATGCATAACATGGAGCTGCATTTTCACCTAACTTTCGACAAGTCATAGAGAAATGTCAAAAGTATTGATCGTTGGGGGCCCCGCTGCTGAGACCCCTGCTGATCACTAGAACAAGGGCGTTGCAGCGATCACCTGAGCTCTGTATCCCCTCGGCTGTCTTTACTGCTTTTCGTCTCTTTCTGGGAGCTGAAGACGGCCACATTGAGGTGTATAGGGTTTTATACAGACCTCTATGCAGGCCATCTTCAGTTGGTGAAAGAAGGCAAAAAGCAGCAAAAACAGCCATGAGGGCACAGCGCTTGGGTGAGCACTGCAGTCTCCTCGTTCTGGCGATCAGTGGGGGTCTTAGCAGCAGGACCCCCACTGATCAATACTTTTGACATGTCTATAGGATATGTCAAAGGTTAGTTGAAAATGCAACATGGTAATGAGAGTAGGTAATCACATATTTACTGTCAGATGGTGGTTCAGGGGATAATAGTTGAGTTGACGGTGGGGGAACAGGTGGACTATTACTGAGCAGGAGCTACGGGAGTCCCATTCTGAGTTTTCCTATGAGGTCCTATGAGATCTGTGTATACCCCTGCATAGAAGGTAATACACAGGACATGAGCCAGCCTACAGGTGGCTTTGACTACATTGTACATTTGAGGGTAGCCTTATTGTAGAGTTTGAGACATTAGTGTTTCCTTTTTATCTGCAAATATATGGAAATAGGGAGAAAATTGTCATTTTTTCTGGAAAGTTAATTTGCATACAGTTTTTCCCAGGAAGCATTGCATAGCCTATAAGACTGCCTAGGCCCACTTGGCGCTCTCCACAAGGAGAAACTATACCCCTCCAGAACCACATCTTGTCCTTTAAGGGGAATGTGTCATCTATCTATTTCTTTTTTACTAGTTAGAACTAAATCTTGAAAGATATTCAATTTTTTTCATTTGCTTTTACTTATGATTGTACATTTTTCTACTCTATTGTCAGTATATGACTATGGGAGCGGCCATCTTGCATGAGCTGCAATTGACAGTATTTAGAGATGTGTTTTACAGAGGAATTCATGGGCTGTTCATATAATGGACAGAAGAGGACCCGTTGACTTCTATTGGAGCATGTCTTGTTAACCTGTACAGAAGTCACTTTGCAGGGAGAGGAGGAGGTGAGCTGTGACCATCATCTATTGTGAAAACTGGATCCAGTGCTATCTATACATTGGTATTACCTTTCATGGTAATCCTGCCTGTGATGATAATAAGATGACTGCTGAAAAGCTTTCTCTGCAGAACAGGAGGTTTCAACTTATTACTAGGTTTAGTAGGAAAACTAAAACTGCAGGACATTAGAAGTTTTTTAGACATTCATAATGACGCGAACAATTAAAAAAAAAAGTAACAAAAAATTCCTAAAAAATATGATTAAAATATGTGAATTATACAATAGGTCATTTTCTTATGACACATTCCCTTGAAGAAGACAGCAGGTGACGTGTCATTGGTGCTGCAATTTCAATGATATGCTAACAGATGAGCAGTCAGAGAACTGGTGTCATCTGTGCACAGACTTGGTTTGGTCCATTAGAAATGTTCAGATTTCTCTGTAATTCATATATGCAAACAATTTCCTCAGCTCTTCGATTTCAGATCCATGATAGCGTAAACAATACTCAAATGGAGGTAAGAGGCATGTTTATGGCTTGAGTAAATTTTGTTGTACACATTTGCATCAGTTCTTTTCTGTCAAGTTTCTGCAGTGATAGCCTTACCAATGCAAATCGGATAGCAAAAAGTTCCATTTTCATTGGAGAGAGTCACCTTTTCTATAGCAATTTTTAATGGGCTCAAGGGAAAAATAAAAATCAGACAGCACAGGGTTTAACCCAAATTCTAAATGTACTATATTATAACATGTAGCTCCAAAACTCTTGTGGTGGTACACTGTTACATATACTGTGCATTTGGTCTCATCAACAGTGAGGGGGAACAGGACCAGCAGCTATTCAAAGAGAGGATGAAGAGATAGCTGTGTAGTATTGAGTGGGAGTGATTATACTACACAGCCTCTGAAAGAGGAGAGGGGAGGGGGAGCTTTTCATGTGTACCTCCATGAGAGAAACCAGCTGACCAGTGCTGAAAACACGCCCAAGCCAGAAACTTGAGTGTAGAAGAGCCTGCAAACCGAGTATGAGAAGGAAAACTCAATGCAAAAAACAGATACTGTAAGGCTGGGGTCACATGGGACGGAATTTCAGTGCAATTCTCATGGAATGGCCGCACCGAAAAACTGTGAGATTTCTGCAGGATAAGCGCAGCTTCAAAACCCGTGGCCTTTAGCCATGGGTTTTGGAGTGGTTTCGCTGTCGATATTCCGCTGCGGCTTTCTCTCTCCATAGAGAGGAGAGAGGCCACTGCAGAAACGAGAAAGGAATTGACATGCTGCAGAATTGAATTCTGAGCCGCATGTGAGTTTTCATGCGGCTTGACCGCAATGGATTGGCCGCAGCATGTGGATGAGATTTTTGCAAAATCTCGTCCACTTTGCTGGCTAATCCTGGGATTAGAAGCCGCAGGCGGAATAGTTGTGTGAACCCAACCTTATTGAATCGTTTTTGGTTTTTTTTTGCAGGGACTTAGCAAGGTCTGTCTGTTTGCTGATGACATAAAAGTGTTGAAAATCCTGGTGGTGTCTTGAACATGGAGAAATATTTAGCCTTACTGGATAAAAGGTCAAAACAATGGAATTGCAGTTTAATGTTTCCAAATGTAAAACAGCACACTTAGGGCGAGCACCCACTGACGTTTTTTTACCTGCGTTTTGCGTTTTTCCTGCACAGGCATAGAGATAACATGTGTTCCTGTCCACTGGCGTTTTTTTTGCGTTGCGTTTGCGTTTTTAACATAGGAACTGTCAGTTGCATATGTGTCCCTATTTTTCTCCTAATGCACCCATGAATGTCAATGGAAATTAACGGAAAATGCCGCGAAAACGCCGCGAAAAACGCGCGGAAAAAACGCGAGAAACGCGGCGACAACGCTGCGTTTTTTTCCCGCGGAGAACGCAAACGCCAGTGGGTGCTCGCCCTAAGGCCTCCTTCCCACGAGCGTGACGGGCTCCGCCGCGTAATATTACGCAGTGAAGCCCGTCACAGCGCCCCCCAGAGCCCCTATACTTACCTGCGGGAGATAGCGTGAAAACGCTTCCCCGCCCACCGCCGTCGCGTCGTGTGACACGCCCACCGCGTCACGTGACGCGGCCGGCAGTGTCACGCGACGCGCCGTCCGTGTCAAATGACGCGCCGGCCGAGTCAAATGACGCTGCGGCGGTAGGTGGGGAAGCTTTTTTTCACGCTATCTCCCGCTGGTTACAGCGGGAGATAGCGTGAACGGACGGCTTCCATTGACTGCAATGGAAGCCGTCAGCGCGTACAGCCCGTCCTCACCCGCAGCAAATAGAGCATGCTGCGGGTGAGGACGGGAGAAATCGCGGTGCGTAATTCCGCGGTGGAATTACGCATCGTGAGCATTGTGCTATTAGGTTCAATAGAACCTAATAGCAGGGGGCCACGCAGCGGATTTTTGCCGCGAATTTACGCGGCGTAAATCCGTTCGTGGGAAGGAGGCCTAAGGGAGAAGAAATCCTTGGACCGAGTATCAAATTAGCTGTTCTGCGTTATCCAGGACTTCCGAAGCGGATTTAGGAGCTCTGCTTTCTGCCAGCCTCAACATGAGTCCACAGTATGGAGCAAGCAGTGAAGAAAGCAAGTAAGATACTCAGCTGCATAGCTAGAGATACAACCAGCAGAAAGAAAGAGATTGTGATCCCACTGTTTAGAGCTCTGGTGAGATCACATTTGGCATACTGTGTTCAATTCTGGTGACCTCACTTAGACATTGATAATATAGAATGAGTACAAAGATGGACTACAAAAATGGTGTAAGGTCTAAAGAACAAAACATGTCAGGAAAGACTTAAAGAACTTCATTTGTATAGCCTGAAGGAAAGAAGGGAGAGCAAAGACTTGATCAAAACATTTAAAAATGTTAAAGGTATAAATAAAGTTATGGGGGGGGGGGCAGTGATTTTACTAAGCAGCTAAATACAAGAACAAGGCGGTACAATCTGAGATTAGTTGGGGAAAAATCAGAAGCAACGTCAGGAAATATTTGTTTGCTGAAAGAGTAGTAGGTGCTTGGAACAAACTTCCAGCAGATGCGTGTCACGTCACTGCCAGCACTCTGTCATTTCTCTGCCAGCACACATTTGCTTCTGCAGGTTCCATCCTGTCTACCTAGGGTTAATGTCTTTGGTCCTGTCTAGTTAGGTTAACTACCTGATGGCTGAGGTAGTGGCTGGTGATTGACAGCTCTGTCAGCCAATCAGTTTCTCCCCACTCCTTATATAACCCAGCTCTTCCTGGTTGGGAGTTGCTGGTTATATTTCAGATCAAGTAAGCTTGCTCAGTTCTCCTGTCTGTTGTCTAGATCCTGTGTTCTGTTTTGTTCTTTGCGTTTCTGTTTGTCTTGCATTCTGTGTTGTTGTCTTTTATTTATTGTCAGTTTCTATTTGTCACTGGTTTACTGTACTCTTGTTCCTCTCTGACCTTGGATCTGCCCTTGGGGAAGTAGTGGGGTGGTCCGTTTCGGGATGAGTGTGCCTCTGCGAGCTGGGTTCTGACGGAGGGGTTCAGAGTGCCCACCCCACTCTTATCGCTACCTATTGTCTGTCTGCTCCTGCATCAAGGCACCTGTGTAGCAAGCAAACACGTCAGTCTGACTGCTCCGGTACCAAGTCACCTCAGGGTTTTGTTAGCAGTCCAGGACAAATGTAATGTGGTTGGAAAATCAACAATAATTGAGTGTAGGCCTGGGATAAGTATAGATCTATCCTAAGAGAGAAATAAAAGGGAAATAATATAATGGCAGAGTGGATGGATCATGTGGGCTTTTTCTGACATCAATTTTCTATGTTTCTATATGTGTGTATTGATTTTTCATGCACAAAGGTTTCCATAGCCTTTTTTTAACTGCTTCGCAGCCACTATGTACTTTCTGGTTGTTGCTGACCAGGACATGTGACTGCTGCAGCCAATTGGTAGCCACAGCAGTGACCTTCTATGGCTGGTGATTGGCTACAGCAGTCACATGTCCTGGTCAGCAGCAACCAGGAAGGACAGAGTGGTTGTGAGTCGTGGAAAAACGCCTTTAATTCAGATATAACCAAATGAATAGTATAAGGTATCTGCACTCTCCTAGATATGCAAACTGTATATAAACATAGATAGTTACAGTAAATGCTTGCGAGAAATTGAGATAAAGGACAAGCTCATATATAGTATGATAGACTCTCATTGCTACCACACAGACGGCTGTCCTTGGTAGAGCATAGGAAGGAGAATGTTTTCCCCTAAACGTATTATAGATGTTTTGGTCCGTTCTGCTGTCCAACCCTACAGTGACTCGGAAATGCAAAATGTGATAAAAATGTTCTTCTCTTCTTAGGACATGCAGCTGGAATCCTGCTCCCAACGCTTGTCCCCAGCTAATACTGAGGAAGAGACTTACTAGCCTCGAAACGTGTATATATGCTGGTTGTGATAAACAAAGAAATTGGGCGAAATTTCCCTTGAGTAATTTTATCATTATCTCAGGTCCCGCCTGTTTTTCCCCCCAATTTTTTATCACTTGTTGGACTTCCGGCTCACACGTCAACCTTGAAGGTAATACAAATAAGGAAGATGGAACAATACCTTTGCAGCACCACCTATTGGTACTGCAGAGGTACTGTTCCATCTTCCTTTTTGGCATAAATTTCCCAGAGGAGCATGAATGGACTTATAAGTCTCCTCACTCCTTAAAGGGGGGGTTGTCCCGCGCCGAAACGGTTTTTTTTTTTTTTTTTCAACCCCCCCCCCCCCCCCCCCCCGTTCGGCGCGAGACAACCCCGATGCAGGGGTTAAAAAAGAACACCGGAGAGTGCTTACCTGAATCCCTGCGCTCCGGTGACTTCTTACTTACCTGATGAAGATGGCCACGGGGATCTTCTCATTTGGTGGACCGCAGGGCTTCTGTGCGGTCCATTGCCGATTCCAGCCTCCTGATTGGCTGGAATCGGCACGTGACGGGGCGGAGCTACACGGAGCTACACGGAGCCCCATTCAGAAAAGAAGAAGACCCGGACTGCGCAAGCGCGGCTAATTTGGCCATTAGACGGCGAAAATTAGTCGGCTCCATGGAAACGAGGACGCTAGCAATGGAGCTGTCAGAACCGGCAACTCTCGGGGCCGCCGTGCCCGCACCACCGGTCCGGCCACCCGGGGTACAGGAGCACGGCGCAGAGGTACCCCGGTTCTTGTGATCTCCCCGGGCCGCTGTAAGACTGGTCGCCGCCGGGTTGCTAGGGAGGCAGCTGGTGCTTCTAGTCGCTTGACTACCAGGCTGGCTTCCCTGGTAACTGTCTGTGCAGTGAGACTGGGGGCGTGCCCCCAGCACCGCCCTGATTAGCCCTGCTGCTGTCAGGCTCCCCGCCCCAATCAGCTTCTGGGGCGGGAGCGCTGACAGCATTTAAATAGGTGTGTTTTCCTCTCAGGCCTTGCCAGTGTTAGTTTGGTCTTCCAGCTGCACCCGCGTATTCTTTTGACTCCTGTTTGTGACCCCGGCTTTCTTGACCTCTGCTTTTGGACCTTGACTACGTTTTTGCCTGACCCCCCTGTACTGCGTACCCTCCTGTTGCCGACCCGGATTGTCTGACCGTTCTACCGTTGTTTGTCTTCAGTGTCTGTTTGTCTTCCCGTGTCCCGCTTCCCTAGTGAGGGTAGGGACCGCCGCCCAGTTGTCGCCCTGGGGGTTAGCCCAGGGGGGCAAGTAGGCAGGGACAGGGGTTGCGGGATATATCAGGGACCCCCATATCCCGGACACTGTCCTGACAGTAACACTGGCCGAAGGTAGGTCAGACTCGTGCATCCGCCCGGCTACTTTGAATCCCTCGATGGAGGCCGTGGCTGCGTTAGCGAACCAGGTCCAGGTCCTTACTAACCTGGTCCAGGACCTAACCGCCCGCATGCAGCTACAGGAACAAGTGGCGGCTGCAGGTCCCATGCAGCCCCCTTCCGCTCCCGGGACTATGTCAGAACCCCGAGCCACGCTGCCGGACTGCTTCTCTGGAGAGAGAGGTCAGTTCTTTGCATTTAGAGAGAGCTGCAAGCTCTACTTTGATCTCCGACCCCACTCCTCTGGTACTGAATATCAGAAAGTGGGAATTGTAATTACCCGCCTGAGGGGGGACCCCCAAAATTGGGCTTTCTCGCTACCAGCAGGCTCTCCAGCCCGACTATCCCTTGACGCTTTTTTTTCCGCCCTGGGTCAAATTTATGACGAACCCGACCGGGCGGGCTACGCAGTCTCCAAACTTCTGGCCCTGCGCCAGGGTTGTAAAATGGCGGAGGACTACTGTTCCCAATTCCGTCAACATTGTACGGAATCCGGGTGGAACGATGCCGCCCTAAAAGACTTATTTTTGACCGGTCTGTCTGAGGGTCTCAAGGACCTACTTGTGGCCCACCCAGAGCCTAGAACCCTGGAGCAAGCCATGACGCTTGCTATTCGGGCCGACCGACGTTTGAGGGGCCGACACGCCGCTCGGGCCACTCCACTCCCCACGCCCACTTCTTCTACTGACCTGACTCTCTCACTTCCCACCACCGAGCCCATGGAACTGGGAGCCATGAACCCCAAGCAGCGACGGGAATATCGCCTGAAGAAGAATCTTTGCTTCTACTGTGGGGAGCCGGGTCACCGCATTGCCACCTGCACTAAGAAGCCACGGCAGGAAAACTCCCGCTCCTAGGCAGTTGTCGGGAGGACTGTCTAGGAGCTAAGGTACTCCCTGTGTTATCCAAAATGTTATTGCCTTGCACCCTAGAATTTCATGCTTTCCACCGTACTGGGCAAGCCTTTGTTGATTCTGGGGCTGCGGCGAATTTCGTTAACTTTAATTTCGTTGCTCAACTGTCCGGGGTTTTTTTACGTTTAGAGACCCCGATTCTGGTTTCAGGAGTGGACTCCACCCCATTGCAAGCAGGGGTGGTTCATCTGGTTACCCCTGAAGTAAGGTTTACGATAGGAGCCTTACACGTGGAAACCTGCACCTTTCTAGTGATGAGAGATTTGTCTGTGGACGTCGTCCTAGGCCTCCCCTGGCTCCGGGAGCACAACCCGGTAGTAAATTGGGACACGTTGGAACTGGTAAAGTGGGGTCCCCGCTGTGCCAACCACCTTTGTGCGGTGAAGGTGGGAATCTCCACCTGCGAGGGGACCCCCCTACCAGATTACCTCTCCGAGTTTTCTGACGTGTTCTCCAAACAATTATCTGAAGCTCTGCCCCCTCATAGGGAATGGGACTGTAAAATAGACTTGATTCCTGGGGCCAAACTTCCTAAGGGCCGCATTTATAACGTTACGGTTCCTGAGAGAGAATCCATGAGGGACTATATCCAGGACAGCCTGGCCAAGGGGCACATCCGGCCCTCAGAATCCCCGGTGGGTGCCGGGTTTTTCTTCGTTGAGAAGAAGGATGGGGGCCTCCGGCCCTGTATTGACTATAGAGAGCTAAACAAAATCACAGTACGAAACCAGTATGCCCTTCCACTCATTCCTGACCTCCTCAACCAGGTCGCTGGTGCCCGATGGTTTTCTAAACTTGATCTCAGGGGAGCATACAACCTCATCCGCATTCGGGAGGGGGATGAGTGGAAAACCGCCTTCAATACGCCCCTCGGGCATTTTGAATACCTAGTTATGCCTTTTGGATTGTGTAACGCCCCCGCCATTTTTCAGGGGTACATGAACTCAGTGTTTCAGGATATCATGGGGGTGTTCGTGGTTGTATATCTAGACGACATTTTGATTTTTTCCTCCGACTTGCCAAGTCACCATACTCACGTTCAGACTGTACTAGCTCGACTCAGACATAACAAGCTGTTTGCTAAACTCGAGAAATGTGTGTTCGGGGTACAAAAGATATCATTTTTGGGGTATATCATCACGCCATGCGACTTCCAGATGGATCCTGAAAAGGTGAAAGCCATCACGGAGTGGGCCCAGCCAGGGTCGTTGAAAGCCCTTCAACGCTTCCTCGGCTTCGCCAACTACTATCGCAAATTCATCAAAGACTTCTCCGTGGTGGCTAAACCTCTAACGGACCTCACCAGAAAGGGGGCAGATGTGAGGACCTGGTCTTCTGAGGCTCTGAGGGCCTTCGATACCCTAAAGGCGGCGTTCTCTTCTGCACCTGTCCTAGTACAACCAGATCTGTCCAGCCCTTTTTTGGTGGAAGTAGATGCCTCTGAGTTTGGTGTGGGAGCGGTACTGTCCCAAGGTCCCTCCACTCTCACCAACCTTAGACCGTGTGCCTATTTTTCTAGGAAGTTTTCTTCCACCGAACGGAACTATGATATAGGCAACCGGGAATTGCTGGCGATTAAGTGGGCTTTCGAAGAGTGGAGGCATTTTTTGGAAGGAGCCCATCACCAGATCACGGTACTCACAGACCATAAAAACCTCACCTATCTAGATTCCGCTAAGAGGTTAAATGCTCGGCAAGCCCGCTGGGCCTTGTTCTTCTCTCGGTTCAATTTTGTGGTTACCTATAGACCCGGTTCTAAGAATGTCAAGGCTGATGCCCTGTCTAGGAGCTTTGGTTCTCCGGAACCTGCCGAGCCGGAGCCTGAGAGCATTCTCTCCCCTGGGGTGGTCCTCGCTGCTGTCTCCTCCGACCTTTCACCTCTCATTCACGCCGCTCAACAATCTGCTCCTGAAGCCCTTCCGGAAGGCAAATTATTTGTCCCATCGTCACTGAGATTGAAAGTGTTAGAGGAGACACACGCTTCTGTCCTAGCTGGACACCCCGGCATCAGGGGTACGCTGGAGTTAGTATCCAGACTCTATTGGTGGCCGCACATGGCCAAGGAGGTACGGGTATTTGTGTCCGCGTGCCCGGTTTGCGCAAGGGGGAAGAATCTCAGGAGACGTCCTGAGGGTCCTCTTCTTCCCTTGCCCATTCCGTCCAGGCCATGGTCCCATTTGTCCATGGATTTTATTACTGATCTGCCATCCTCGCTGGGGAATACGGTCATCTGGGTAATAGTAGACCGTTTCTCTAAAATGTCACATTTTGTTCCGCTTTGCAAGTTGCCTAACGCCAAACTTCTGTCTGAAATGTTCATCAAGGAGATTGTTCGGTTACATGGGATCCCCGAGGACATTGTGTCAGATAGAGGGGTTCAGTTCGTCGCTCGCTTCTGGCGAGCCTTCTGTAAAAATCTAAACGTAAATTTGTCCTTCTCCTCCGCTTTCCATCCCGAGAGTAACGGACAAACGGAACGAATGAACCAAGAACTTATCCAGTATCTGCGACTGTTTGTCTCTGATAACCAGTATCAGTGGGCCAACTACTTACCTCTCGCCGAATTTGCTATCAACAACCATGTTAACTCGTCGACCCAATTGTCACCTTTTTTTTGTAACTATGGGTTTCATCCCCGGTTCTCGCTTTCCACTCCTGTGGTCTCGAACAATCCGGCCGCCGACATATCCTCTGAGGAACTGTGCACAGTTTGGGCCCAGGTTCGTAAGAACCTTCAGGGTTCCCAAGAGAAACTGCGTAAATACGCAAATAAAAGATGTACCATCTCTGCACCTTTTGTAGTCGGGGAGCAAGTTTTGTTGTCCTCCAAGAATCTGAGACTCAAGGTTCCCTCCCTGAAACTTGCTCCTCGGTTCATTGGCCCATTTACTGTTTCTCAGGTCATCAACCCGGTGTCATATAAGTTGGCACTTCCTGACCCCTGGAAGGTCCACAAGGTGTTTCACAAAAGCTTACTTAAGAAGTATGTGACTCCAGTTCTACCCACCCAGAACCCGCCTCCTCCTTCTCTGGTACAGGGGGAACTGGAGTATGAAGTAGAAAGGCTGGTGGATGCCCGACGGGTTAGAGGTGTGCTGCAGTACCTGGTCCACTGGAGAGGATTTGGCCCTGAGGATAGGACGTGGGTCCCTGCCAGGGACGTTCATGCGCCACGCCTAGTCCAGGCATTCCACAGGGCTTTCCCGCTTAAGCCCGCACCTGGCCATGGGGGTCCGGTGTCCCCCCGTAGAAGGGGGGGTACTGTCAGAACCGGCAACTCTCGGGGCCGCCGTGCCCGCACCACCGGTCCGGCCACCCGGGGTACAGGAGCACGGCGCAGAGGTACCCCGGTTCTTGTGATCTCCCCGGGCCGCTGTAAGACTGGTCGCCGCCGGGTTGCTAGGGAGGCAGCTGGTGCTTCTAGTCGCTTGACTACCAGGCTGGCTTCCCTGGTAACTGTCTGTGCAGTGAGACTGGGGGCGTGCCCCCAGCACCGCCCTGATTAGCCCTGCTGCTGTCAGGCTCCCCGCCCCAATCAGCTTCTGGGGCGGGAGCGCTGACAGCATTTAAATAGGTGTGTTTTCCTCTCAGGCCTTGCCAGTGTTAGTTTGGTCTTCCAGCTGCACCCGCGTATTCTTTTGACTCCTGTTTGTGACCCCGGCTTTCTTGACCTCTGCTTTTGGACCTTGACTACGTTTTTGCCTGACCCCCCTGTACTGCGTACCCTCCTGTTGCCGACCCGGATTGTCTGACCGTTCTACCGTTGTTTGTCTTCAGTGTCTGTTTGTCTTCCCGTGTCCCGCTTCCCTAGTGAGGGTAGGGACCGCCGCCCAGTTGTCGCCCTGGGGGTTAGCCCAGGGGGGCAAGTAGGCAGGGACAGGGGTTGCGGGATATATCAGGGACCCCCATATCCCGGACACTGTCCTGACAGGAGCAGGTAAGTAAAAAACTTCTTATAACTTCTGTATGGCTCATAATTAATGCACAATGTACATTACAAAGTGCATTAATATGGCCATACAGAAGTGTATAGACCCACTTGCTGCCGCGGGACAACCCCTTTAAGGAGTAATGATATCCCTCCTGACTCACCTTGAAGGTTGTGATGGTTTGTTTGGGGATTGGCTTTACCAGTAGTATAGAGAACTTCCTTGAAATATAGACCCAAGTTACACATGGCCTCTGAAGATATAATCCACAGGTGCATTTTTCTACAGCGGCCCCACCACTTTTTTTAAAAAGTGGGTGAAACTTGTCGTAGGGGTGCGTGGCCACCCTAGACCAACAGATTTATGTATAATTTACGCCAGAAACTAGTGTAAATAATGCCATCCACATTTCTGTGGATGTGCACACGTGCCTCTTCAAGTATTCAGCCCACCATGTATTGGGGTAAATCATACGAAGTCCGGTGTCGGAAAGGCTGGGCTTAGTAAATTTCCCCAAAGTGCCTAATGTAAGAAGATGTGCATGCATTTACAGTATTCACAACTGTGTTACTTGTCGCTCTATCTTGCCTCTAGCCTTCTGCAGGAGATACTTATATATAAACATGTGAATCTGATTGCTGGGATCATGGCTAGACTTAAAGGGGTATCCCGGTACACAGAGTGGATCCCTAAGGAATGCTTATGATATATTTTAACATTTGCAATATGGTTATGCATCGCTCCCATTAATTTAAATGGAAGTGAAGTCCGTCGTTACACTTCCGATGACGATGTCCAGCCTGCTGCACTGACAGCGGGACAGACAGTTAGCTGATTAGTGGGGATCCCTGAAGATAGGTCATTAGTAGTCAAAGTCCCAGGTGCTCCTTTAGAGGAATTCTCCTCTAATAAGGCTAATTTCACATATAGTGGAAAATATCTGCTGTATTTCCAAACTCTGTAAAGCAATTCACACAAGATTTTGTTGCGGATTTGGTACAGATTTAGGCCTCATTCACAAGGGCGTTTTTACGCAGCTATTTCGCCACAGTGAAACGTCGACTGAAAATCATGACCATGTGAAGCATTGGATTTTAATACATGCATTCATATTGGTGACTTTTTTTCGGGCGCATGGAAAAAATCACACCATTAAATTGTCAAATCGCCGTCCTTTTTCAGTTGCCGATTTCTCATACAGTCTCAAAAGAGCTAGAGGCTCCCATAGACTCCTATGGGAGCTGAAAATAAAAGGGGGAGAAGGGAGTTTACCTGCGTCCGACGCTCGGAAAAGAAGACAGTTGGCTCTATTTAAGCATTAGAAGTCATTAGGAGGATTTCTGCTGACGAGAAAGTGCTAAATGTTCGCAGAACTCCATCGTGGCTACTCTTCCATGATACGATTAATGGTGGCGATTTGGCCGTCGAAAATCACAACGCTCGTGTGAATGAGGCCTTAGTTGCAGGATTTCACAAATTAGATTACATGTTATAGCCACTAATTATTTAAGAGGGGTCGGTGCTTCGGGGATTATTCCAATTGCCAGGTTGGAGTTGGGAAGGATTTTTTTCCCCTTTAAATGAGGAAAATTGGCTTCTACCTCAGTGGGGTTTCTTGCCTTCGGGTGCGGGCAGACGAGCGCATAAACGGCGCGTTTTTGCGACCAAACGTATATACGTGACCATCTGAGGCAATGGTTTCGAATGTATTCGTTCACATGGGCGATTTTACGGCGCGTAAAAACGGCAATTCGAAAAAAACCGGAACATATGTGACCGAAATACGCGCCAACGCATATTCGATCGCCGAAAAGACCGTTTGCAAAGTAGGAACAAACGAAAATACGCTTTCTAGCTCTGGTCGTGATCGGTGAAAAACGATCGCTCGGGCGATTATACGTTGTGCTCGTGCGAACGTAAATACGCCTACGCTCGTCTGCCCGCGCCCTTCCTCTGGATCAACGTTGGAGGGTAATAGGCTGATCTGGATGGACATATGTCTTTTTTTCGGTCTTACATACTATGTTAGGATGGATTCACACAAACGTATTTATGGAGGTATATCCGCACGTGAAAATCTCGCCCATAAAACGCGACAAGGCGAAGCCTTCGATTTTAGTAGATTCGTTCAGACAAACTTGTTTTTTCAGCGCAAAGTCGTTGACTGCGAAAAGCTAGGTCCTGTTCTATCTCTGTCCAGGTTATGCAGAAACTTCTATGGCAGCTCAAAAAAAGGGAGGGGGGGGAGTTACTCTGTGAACAACGCAGGGAAGGGAAGACAGATGGCCCTAATTAGGCATTTAATTGCTATTCTATTCCTTGGAAAGGGTTTAACTGGCATTTTGATCACAAAAAATTCAATTTCGATCTGCTAGCACGGACGTATCAACCTGCTTCTTGCCATCATCTTGAGCCCCGTGTGGTGTAGAGTGCTCAGGCACCAGAAATGCAAGTTCAAATCCCTATGCAAGTTCAAGTCCCCACATGGTTCAAGTAGCCGGCACATGGTTGACTCAGCCTTCCATGGTTGGTAAAATGAGTTTCCAGCTTGGTGGGGTAATAAATAAGTTACCTGAAAGCACTGCAGAATAAGGTGGCGCTATACAAATAATTATATATATGTTTGCGCTGTAGGAAGCAGCAGGAGTGGGTTTTTCCCTCATTGCTCGGCGCATGCGCATTGAGAAGCAATGTACCGTTTCCTGAGTTGCTCTTTGACAGAGGATGACCCGTAAGACTTGACCAAAGCGGAAGAACAGCGCTTCAATTTAACAAGTGATGTAGAGCAGGAAATTCCAGTTCCTCACCTACTAGTGGGACATTAAAGTAAGATGTTGAGAAGCTGATTGGGTTACCATCCCAGCGCAGTGGGGGGACACAGAAGAAGTGAGGTACAGTGGGGGGAGTTGCGCGAACTGTAGTTTCAAGATGAATAGCGGCAGGGAAGCAGCAGCCATCTGGAAAACTGTCAATGCAGGAAAACATCAAAAATGGGGAACTGAATATGGAGGTAGGGTAATATCCACACTATTAATATCCATATAACCTGATGTGCAAAAACATGGTGCTTACACTTTGGATTTTTCAAAAATTCGCTTCACAACGGGAATACCCCCTTAAAAATAGCGCAAAAACTAAACATTTATTAGATCATACCATTTGTGAGTATTCCTATCTGATAATACAATATAACTCTCCATGGAGAGTACTGCTGCACGAAAAGCACCGAAGAACATGAAAAAGGAAATTAGGCTCCCATAGAAAATTGTTTGCAAGTAACGGCCTTGGCCCCAGTAACCCGAATATCAGACATTTACCCGCAATGAAGCTGGTTGGCAGACAAGCATGTTTAAATTGAATTTGTATATGAAAATGTGCCTTGAATGGAGAGAGGATTTAAAGGTGCATTCGATTGCAATGCAAATTCGCTAAGTAAATTTCCAAGACTTTGATGAAGAAGAGAGACGGCAACAAAAATCCATGAAATTGAAATGGAATATATGATGCGAATGTTCTCTGGTGCTTTCATGACTAGACCTCTATTACTCCTAGCAGCGTGATTACCCTGAGGTATAACATGTCTCAAGTTCTCTCTCAAACCTCATCTCGTGAGTATGATCTCTTAGTGTTTGATTCGCCCACGTGTGCCCCCCTCAGGCTTTCGTCTCTGTTTTCTCTCCCTTAAGGCTTTGACTCTTCCCTCGTGAGGACCCTCAGACACCATGCCCCCCCTTACGCTCTTTCCTTCAGGCACTGCTTTGCGAGTTAACCCCTCATAAGCAGCCCCCACCCCATGTAACTCATTTACATCTCAAGAGCTGTCTTCTTCGCCGCTCATCTCCTTACCTTCCCCACGTAAAGTGGCTCCGTTCCCGTATATTCTTCCACCACAAAGAACTGATTCCACACCCAACCACGCTTCACCCGTCCAGACACCTCTAACGACAATCCTGTCTCCATGGTAACCATTCCCAAGAGCTTCGGGCTGCAGAAAATCAGCACCACAGTCCAGGCAAAGCCTTGTGCAGCCATCCCAAGTCCACAAGATCCTTGGGGCCTCACATCACGCAGGGAGGATAGGTACACCAAGTGCGATAGTGGCACATGAGGGCATTCTTCTTCTTTTACGAGTTTGTAGAAATTCTCTCAAGACATCATCCAAGTTCATGAAACCTCCGACCGGTTGGATTAGAAAGGACGCACTACATGGAATGCAAAGGACTCGGTTGGGTCGAGTTGGGTCAACGTAGCCTTCTGTTAGTATGCAGTGCGTTATACTATAGAAAGAATGTATTAGGGTTCCGCATGGAATGAATAGGGTTTATATGAAGGTACAAACACACTGTATTCTCGGCAGAAAATACCATGCTGTCTCAGGCTACTTTGATTTTCTGCAACGCAGCAGGGACATCCATTGTGCACTTGCACACAGTAGGCATGTATGATCCTTGCTACAATGCACCGATGATAATGAACTTATGCAGGTCCTGTAATGAACTTGCACGCCAAGATGTCTTCTGCTCTAATGTAATGGACTTGAGTTCCTCTTTTGAACAGCTAAAACCCAGCTGTTCTTTACTATAATGTTCCTCTATACAATACGATGCAGGACTATGCTGTGCAGTGTTAAAAGATCCTCCGCCGGTATATACAATACTTTGAGGTAATTAAGATATCTCAGGAAATCCAGATTGCATTAATAGGATAGGCACAGCTGTTTTGGAATATAATGGGTTGCAAAATACATATACTGGAATTTACCATGATGATTTACTATAGTAAACTGCTAAACTGTAAAGAATTCTAGGAAGGAGTATAATCTCTGTTAACTACAATCGTTGGTAATTATTAAAGTATTGGGATGGACTTCTATAATAAGAGCACTGCAAAAAGTGTGTCTGCCGCATTATAATTTAATGGCCATAACTGTAGTTGTGTTGGGCATTAGGATGGAGGATATGGTACCTAGGATCCTTCTCGCGAGAGGATGTGTCAAAAATGGTAAGAAAGTAATTGCATGATGGGAATGAATATTAAGTGCATTGGCTCTTTCAAGAAGTTGAACACGTTTCTGGGTTCGGTAGAACTGCAGTATGACTTGTCAAGCTTTGCCTGTGTTGGGTTTTACATTCAATCATCCAAGTTTCTACCCTTTAGCCTGCATAGGACTGTGCCGCCACATGATGCATGTTTGATGCTGGTATCATTGTAGAGTTGGAAACTTCAATGTCCCTTTCATTGTTGGCCCATAAGAAGACAGCAGGGAGAACTGTCCTTGGTGCTAAACTTCTATTGAAATGCTGTAGTAGCAGATGAGCAATCCGAGACCTGCAGAGAGAAACAAACATAAATATTAGTTGTCTTTCATATCAATTATTGTAGGTCATTGTAGAACATCAATACAAACCATTCCACATCAGTTATAATTAAAATCATGTAAATTGTATACAAGGAATCGGGCAGTTTCTGTACCTCCTGTTACTTTTAATAAGTAAACTGTAATTGGATATGAAAAAACCTTTTATTACTTTAGTGTGCAAATTAGTTTTCTTCAGAATATACTAAAATAAGACCAACGCTCGCATTTAAATTCGATGTACACCTTTGCACTTTTTGAATAATTGTGTTTTTGGAAATGAAGACTTTTTGTAATTGGTTTTCATTAAAAAAAATATATTTCTGTGCTTGTATTGTTTTCCGAGGTACTGCAGACTGGACGACTGAAATCTTAGCAAATTATGTCAGTCAGAATAAACTGACAGCTCCTGCATTCACTGCCTTTCTACTGAGCTATTATAAAGGGCTGTAAAATAAAAGTGCTGGGTGATGGTTGAGGAGAGCAGAGAAAGCTACTATTACAGAGGGCTGAAATTCTTCCTAGATGAATTCTCTGCTCTTATCAGCAGTGAAGGGAAACAGAACCAGCAGCTACTCAGAGAGAAGACGAGAGATAGCTGTGTAGCATTGAGTGGGCGTGGTTATGCTACACAGCCTCTGAAAGAGCAGAGGGGAACAGAGCTGAACTTGTGTGCATTTATTGGAGAGACCAGCTGATCAATACTCAGAATGCTTCCCAGTCAGAAACTTAAATGTAGGAGATGGCTGCAAACCAAGTATGAGGCTTTCTAAATGCAAGAGAAGGAAAACTTAAAACAAAACAAGTGCTTTTCTCTGCAGGAACTTAGTAAGATATGTGTGTATTAATTTTTAATGAATATAGGTTTCCATAGCCTTTAAAGACAACAGTTATGTGCCATAGTGCTGAATCTGCTGCTGCTTTGTGGTATGAAGAGAAGCTACAAAGGGATTCCCCCCCCCCCCACCCACCCACCCACCCACCCACAAGCATCCTATAACCTGACCACCTCATCTATAAGAGATGGGAAAAGCCACAAGAAAATAGCTGAGCCTGGGTGTCCTTTAAGCCCCAGCAGTTTAGGAGGAGCTCTTTTTATTCTGCAGGAAACGGACATTATAGTTTAGAAAGAACAGAGTTAGTTCTGCTTAAAAAAAAAACTGTAGTTCCACTTCTATCAGGGCTAGCAAGATGTTTTTGTATCATTTTAAAGCTGAGATAGTTTACTTCAAAATGACACAAAAAGCATGTTTGTAGCCCTTACAGAACGAGAGTTCCAGTCCTTTGAAGTGGAGTCAGGAATACCGAATTTACAGCTGTCATTTTTTAGAGTGTGCAGAGGGGAGAGGGAGGGGAGACCAGCGGAAGCCGAGAAGAGCTGTGAGTCTTCTGTATATCTCCCTGTCCCAGGGGACGGGGGACATGAATTTTTTTCATCATTCCCCCAATCAATCACCGCATTATTTGATTATTACAAATGGGGATTTTTCCCATAAAAGAAGTGAAATGATGAGGACTTGCTCATCTAATCACTCCTCTGTACCAGTGTTCACCAACTCCAGTCCTCAGGGACCAGCAACAGATCATGTTTTCTGGATTTCCTCAGTGTTATAAAGGTGATGTAATTATTGTCAGTGCCTCAGACATTGCCACAGGTGTTCTTACTATAGGATATCCTGAAAACATGACCTGTTGGCGGTCACTGAGGACTAGAGTTGGGGACCTCTGCTCTATACAATTTAACTCTGAAGATGCTGTAGTCATTGCTGATCGTGGCATCTATAAACGTTTTTACACAAAAAATTAATAACTTTTTCCCCCTTTACACAAGGCTTTAAATATTGAAAAAAAGAAAAGATCCAAAAATCCTACACCTAATCGGTATTACAACACACATAACAGAGTACTATGATATATTACATTATCAAGCATGTATGAAGCGCCAAACAAAAAGTATTTTTGCAAAAAAAAAAATTACATTGCGCAAAAGTGATAAAACATTAGAAAGCCTCTATAAATTTAGTGTTGTCCCAATCGGAACGTCATGTAGAATAAAGGTAATATAATATGTATACCACACTGTGAATGCCAGAGAAATAAATTGGAAAAAACAGTGGAGAAATAGCTCTTTCCCATTGGCCCCAGCAAAAATAAAAATAATTAAAGTTATTGAATACATTATATAGACCTGAAATTAGTTCTTACGAAAACTAGAACTCATCCTGCAAAAGGAGATACAATTGAATGGCTCTTAGGTTTCATTCACATGAGCATATGCGTTTACATGCTGGCCGCAACCACCGTAAGATCGCAATAATGAAGAATAGCCGTGATCGAGCCCGAACTTAATGAGCATGTTCTTGGCCATTCACATGGGCGTATCATGTGAGAAATACGCTTCAGTCGGCGGAATTCTGAGCTTACAAGTCCAACGGGCGGTCCTATCAGTCTATGACTTACATAGAGGGGTAGCTGTCAATCACCGATAGCTCCGCCCACTGGACTGTTCAGCTCAGAGTGTGCAGAGATATAAATGAATAAAATACAAGTTATACCTAATCTTTCCCCATCTATATATCCATCTGCTCAGCTCCTCCTGCTGTATAACATGATGTAGTTTGGACAGCATGTTCCATTTGACAGATTCCCTTAAAGCATGTAACAGTGTATCTTCTGTACAAGGTTACTTCTTCAAGGAGTTTTCCCTCATTACTTATCTAGCAGTAGCATCTTCAGCGCCTGCACCTGCTGTTCAGTCATGTCCTATCTCCCCATGCAGCCTTGGATGAATATCTTAATGTAATTCAATTAACTCTTTATTTGCACTGACCCTACAGACTGGCATCCTTACATTGGTGGGAAGTACAGAACCTGTAAGGGCCTGCTGATACTAGATTTCTCCCGGCATCTACATTATGCATCTAGTATGTGTACTAGTTCTCTAGCGGAAATGCTCTATGTTGGCTAAGCTCTACTGTACATCATGTTGACAATAAAAATTACATCCCGCTCCCTGTTTCCCACTGACTCCTGTCACAACGACTGCGAGCCACTGATCAGGACAAATTGAATCCATCCAGACCGTATCCATATTTATTTATTCCACAAAGAGGGATGACGCGGAGGAACACAAGCAAGGGAAAAAATAAGAGATTGAGGCTCCTTCACACCGGCGTATTTGTGCATGCAAAATTTGCGCGTTAATATGCATAGAACAGAACCCATTGATTTCAATGGGTTCATGCACATTTTATTCTTTTTGCGCATGCATTTCTCACGTGCAAAAAAGTAGGACCGCTCTATTTTTGTGCGCATCATAGGTCCCCCCTAGAAGTGCACAAATGTATACGCATGGCACACACAGATGCGCAATATGCTGTGTAATTCTGCAGAAAAAAGAGCACACCTTAGGCTGCCTGTCCACAGTCGTTGCGCTTTAATGCAAGCGGATTATCGCTGCGGGAGAACACTTAACCCCTTAGTGACGGCCCCATACTGTTTTTACGTTCTGCTGTTGCAGGACGTGTATGGAGGGATATAGCGCCGCAATCTCCCTCCATACAGCATGTTTATTATAGCTGACACCCGCGGGCAATAGCCGCAATTGTGGCTATTAACCCTTTAAATGCCGCTGTCAATTCCGTACTCCCCCCCCCCCCCGCGCAGTGAGATCGGGGGAGCCGTGTAGGTGTCATGGCAGCCGGGGGCCTTCTGAAAGGCCCCAGGACTGCCTTAGCAGACTGCCTATCAAGCCATCCCCGTGGGGTGGCTTGATAGACTGCCTGTCAAAAAATAGTATGACGTAATGCTACGTTTTCCTTAGTTAGCCTGTGAAAGCATTTCATGCATTACCGGCATGCGGATTATCGCTGTGGATGACGCAATGAAGAATCGCTCGTGGAAAGGCAGCCTTAGAATCACTGGGCTTAAAAAAACCTGCCGCATCTGCAAAGAGTACAGTAAAATACACCAAAACACATGCAAAAAAGCCTCATACATAGCGTTCATATATTGTGGCATATGCCCATGTGATGGAGCCCTGACTATCTCTTTAGGCTCCTTCACATGGACATATTTTAGTGCATTTTTGCGTGCTGGAAAATCCCCCCGAAAAATGCAAAGAATAGAACACATTGAGTTCAGTGGGTCCATTCTCTTTTTTTTTTCTCATACGGTTCTCACAGGTGTACCGTAGGGCCGTACGGTCACCTCATTTGGCGAAATAGCCATTTAAAATCAGGGCAGTGTGATTTCTTTCCCATGTGAATGAGTGGTGCTTGTGCAAGTGCACCCAGTATTTGAGCAGGCACACGCACAATATAAACTTGTTCTATGCAGAAAGAAATTGCGCAGGAGCGAGCGTATTTTGAAATACACCCGTCTGAAGCGCCCTCTATTCAACAAAGGTAAATGCAATTCATGAAGATGGAAGCTCACAATCACCAACTCACCCCTAATACACACATGCATATACGCACACCTTATAGACCACAGCCTATCTGCCCACATTATAAATATAGATGGCGGCCGTGTATTAATGAAGCTAGTCGTTCTCCCCGCTCCGTTCCCCTGTCCTCATATGGTTTGAAATAACTTTCCTTTCACAGCCATAAATCTTATCTTCTATCAGGTGAGATAATTTTCTATTGTTAAACCTGAACAATAAGCAGGCAAACATAATTAATGACTGAATTAATGTTGCAAAGATTATTTTGGGGTCTGGGTTCATTTATTTGCTGCTGTCTTATTTGCTAAATTATAATTAGGTAAATGGAAAACAATGCGAAATTACACAGTTCAGCTTGGCTGAGCCATAATAAGTAGTCAGGAAGCCCTGGTCATTCTGACATACTTCCCAGTACTCCTGTGGGAGCTCGTGGCGGTGGTGACTGCAGTGGGAGAAATGTTAGGGGCAAGTCAAGCTTATTGCCCTGGCTTTTCTAACACATCAGTTAGAGGAAGATGTAAGTGGCTAGACATTTCAATATTTCCCATGTGAATTATCACCTATATGAAAGATGTCTGATGTCATTGCCGTCTCTGGATGATTATCTAGTCCAATGTTGCTAGACCTTAGGATGGCAACAAAATAATCGGGCATATTCAAGGGGACAATAACCACTTATCTTATGTAGGAACATAGTATGCAAGTCTGAAAAAAGTGGGTCAAGATGGGTATCGTTTCTCATTAAGGAGACATCTAGAAGGTGAGTGAGGAGACTTATCCATGCTCTTCTGGGAAATATGCAAATAGGGAAGATGGAACAATACCTCTGCAGCACCACCTATATGAAGGCAGCATTCCCGCAAGTCAGTGTCAGATTTTTTATACAAGCCTTATATCAATGACTGGAATTGTAAGCCCAGCCAGAATACCATACAGACAGCTGTTTTGGGGTTTTTGCCTGTCCTCGGTGTGCAATAAGTTTCTGGCTTGGCTAGTTAGAGGCCTAGAAATGTGGGTCAGGAAGGGTATTATTTCTCCTTAAGAAGAGCACCTGAGAGCCTTAAAAAAGACATGCCCATCTAGTTCAGCCTCTTCTCCTGCAAAGTTGATCCAGAAAAAGGCAAAAAAAACCCAATGAGGTAGAAGCCAATTTTGCTCATTTTGGGGAAAAATTCCTTCCCGACTCCAAATCTGGTAGTCAGTGTAAATCCCCGGATCACCAACACTTCTGATGTAATCTAGTGTCTATAATATGTAATATTGTTGCACTCAAGAAAGGCTCTATGTATTCTTCTGTTAATCTGCATCAGGGCTTCCCATTTCCTGTAGGTAATTAAGGTTTTTGCCAAACTAGTCACATTTGCTTGTTCATGTGGGTTCTAGTTTGTTCTATGTGCGGAGAAGGTCTAGTCAGCACTCTAGAGGTCCATGTTGTGCTGTCCTTCCACGGTACTGTGTATATGATATATTCTGAATGGCCAGTTTACTAGAGACAACCATCTAGTAGTATGTTGGGCCTCCTTTAGTCTTCAAAAGGGCAGCAATTGTCCTGGCATAGATTCTACTGGATGTTTAAAAAGTTCAACAGGAATATTGGCCCATGTGGACAGGACAGCATCTTGTAATTGTTGCAAATTATATGGAGGTGCTGACCTGCTCTGAACAGCAGACAGGAAGGGTTCATTGATTCATGCTGCTTTAGCTAAATTCTGCCCCTTCCATCAGCATGGTGCATCAGAAATCTGGATTTATCTGACCAGGCCATGTTTTTTCACCGCTCAGTGATTTCAGTTTTTTGTTCTCTTTTGCCCACGGAGTCTCGCCTTTCTCTTTTTTCTTATATAGCAATGACACTCAAACTGGTCATCTGCTATTACAGCTAATCCGTGCTAAGAGACAACAAGTTGTGCCTTTAGGCACATTAGTTGGAGCACCACTTTTGTATTCGGCTGCAATTTGCTTGACTGTGCAACACCTATTTGTCAGCACTTTTCTTGATATCATCCTCTGACCCTTTTTGTCTATGAATTGTTTACAGGAAAATATGATATTAAGTGCTCACGACTCCTTAATAGTAAACCAGTAATCAGCCGGAGTATTTCCAAAGCAAGGTCATGCTGCGAGTCCAACAGCAAATAATTCAGAAATGAAAAAATAACAGGCCAGCTTCTAAAAGAATCTTCTCTTTTATTTGTATACTTGTTAAAACATCATTGTCACGTTCAACCTGAGGGAATGCACACCTCGCCCGGAACAGACTCACGACTGTGTCAACACCGGACAATGCAATGCTACAGTAAAACCCATATTCAGCAAAGGAAAACACAAAATAAGAGAGACAACTGATCCTAACTTGGAAAGGTCCCTAGCTAACAGCAGATTGACCGCACTGATAAGTGCGAACCTGCTACCTTTCGGCCTGATACCTGATCCTAACAGAGGGCAAGGGAGAAGACCAAACCACAGTATGAATAACCAAGAGAGAGGGAAATAAACCACAACTTAACTGAAAGATTTACTCCTAATTCCAGAAGGACTTGAACACAGCTCCAACCACCACGACCAACTGAACTGCAATAAACAGCAATGAGCTAAGGGATGGGTAGGAATATAAAGCCCTCCCTACCTACTGATAGGTAGACCAGAGAGGAAACCACATGTAATAATACCTGTCTATAGCCTGGTTTAGACACAACGATTATCGCTTAAAAGATGTCTTTTGAGCGATAATCGTTGTGTGCCTTTACAGCGCAAGGTAATCGCTCAAACGTTGAGCAATTACTTTGACCACCAAGCGCGGTATACAGAAGACAAGCGTGGCCACTTGTCTTCTGCATCCAGCTGTTTTCTGCTCAGAGCACCCGGCTGTTATACAGCTGAGTGCTCCGAGCGGGGTATGCAGAAGACTAGCGGGGCCGTTTGTCTTCTGCATCCAGCTGTTCTCTGCTTGGAGTGCCTGGCTGTTATACAGCTGAGCGCTCCGAGCGGTGTATGCATAACACAGCTGGACCGCCGTGTCCTTCATACCCCTGCTGTTTACGGAGCACTCAGCTGGTATACAGCTGTGCTCTTTGTGTGGAGCATGAAGAACACAGCTGGACTGCTGTGTTCTTCCTACCCCGGCTGTGTTCAGGGAGCGAGATACAGCTGAAACAATAGTATCAGCTGTGTCCCGCTATGAATTCCTGATAACTGATCGCTGATCTTTCAGCATGCTGAAAGACAATGATCAGCGACTGCTTAACGAAAACTGCACAATGTCAGTGCAGTTACAAACAACAATTATCGCTCAAAAGACAGCTTTTGAGTGAATTTTGAGTGATAATCATTGTGTCCAAATGGGTCTTAAGAGGTGGGGGACATATCATAAATGTTTGATAAGTGGGGATCCCACCTTTGGCAGGATCGTTGACAATGGGTATGTATAAGAGCAGACCAAATGGAGAGATCTCTGCTCTCTAACCTTGAGAGTTATGGAAGTGAGTAGCCATCTCTCCATTTCGGCCAGCTTCACACACACATATCTGCAAGCACAATACACAGTGAATAGAACCCATTGATTTTAGTAGGTTCATTCAGATGCATGTATTTTCTTACACTTTTTGGTCATGCAGAACAATAAAATAGAACATGCTCTTTCCACATAAGGTCACCATAGAAGTCAACGGGAGGTGTGCAAATGCGCACACAATATGCAAGGAGATACACGCATGTGAAGCCAACATTAGTGTTTTATTACTTGCATCACATGTACTGAATGTCTCCAACTCCATACTTGGCAAATAGAAAGTAGTCTTCTGCATGGAATCACCTCTTTAAACCACTTCTGCTAGTAAACCTGAAGGGGTTGTCCAGTTGTAAACTATTGATGGCAAATCCCTAGAATAGGCCATCAATAGTTGATCAACAAGGGTTTGACACTTACAAACAGCATCGATTAGTTGTTCACCCTATGCGCTTAAGCATTGAGATTAGTTCTACAGAAAGCAGACAGCTTTGTTCTCACTGCAGTGGTCATATTTGGTATTGCAGGCAAAGTTCCCATTGAAGTAAAAGGCCTGTAATACCAAGCCGGACTATTGCATCGGGAACAGAGTTGTCTGCCATCTGTAGGAATCAGCTCAACGTATGAGTGCACAGGCCCAGCGAACAGATGATCAGTGTGGATTCCAGGTGATAGGCTTCTGCCAGTATACTATTGATGTAAGCATAGGCCATCAATAGTTTACAACTGGACCGCCTTTTTAATGTATCTGGAAACAATATTAGATTAGAGAATTGCTATTGATTCATGTTCGTAAAAGAGGATCCAAACAGAAGCTTCACTTTTAGCTATTTCCCTTTTTTCCATCAGTCTAACGCACAATCCTCTATTTTGGTACAATGCTAACAGTGTAATATGACATATATTTATTGGTATATTTTCTAGGTCAGTAGATAGTAGTATTTGATAAATAGAATAAGAATCAAGTGGTAAGCCAGCACAATCGGGCTAGCAAGCTCTCAAGACAGGATCATTATGGTTACTGGTGAGGACGAGAAACGGGGGAATTGTGGTTGCACCGCACAGCAGATATTTATACTTCTGTTACCTTTGGTGAGAGCGAATGAGCAGTGGAAGAATATTCTATATGTCCATTTAGTAAACAGAATACATACAGTTTCTTTTAAATTAAATATTGAGACTCCCTTATAGCGCTCTCTGTGCCATAGGTGGCATTATGCATCCAGTCAATCAGTTAATCGGACATTGCTTTTATTGCCTGAGGCTGTTTAGTACAGTTAAGCCTTATTTTTCGAGTTACCGCATAAAATACAGAATACCTCTATATGTAAACAATCCAATGTCGCTTGCCACAATTTGTATTGTTGGAATCCTGCAGAATCCAACATAGAAAAAAATCTGTATGAAATTGGAGGCATGCAGAGGTATAGAACAGGCACCTTTATGGCCGCCTACTGAGGCTCCATGCGGAGCAATGATACGGCCGCGTGGTTGAGCTCCATAGGCAAATTAAATATTGCATAATGAAAGATTGCATTTTCTAATAACTTTTGCTGGGATTCCTTTACTGTTTCTGCCCTGCTTACTGTCAGTGAACGGAAACATTAGGGCAGATGTGTTGTTCCAAATATGTGTTTTCTGGTGCAAATTGTGGCAGAAAACTATCTTTTTGCTATGTGTTTTTGGTCACTTTTTTGGACTCATCTGAAAAAGGTGTGTGGCTTTGTGGAAAGGAGAATGTAAATTGCATCAAAAATTTTGGCCTAAATTAAGCTAATAGGTGGTATAAACTTAGGGCCCTTTTACACTGGGTGGTTATCGTTCTGTTTATCGCTGGATCATGGGAATCTGAACGCTAATTGTTGAATTGTAAATACTGCCAGCGACTAAATGACAAATGATAATTCATTCACTTATCGTTTGTCATTCAGTTAAGGCAGGCGTAAGATCTGAACGATGATCGGCCTGTGTAAACAGGCAGTCATACATCTATGAAGGACTGCCTGTTTACTATCAATGGAAGCGGATGGCCAAAATGATCTCTGGCGCACTCCGCCTCCATTCACTGAGTGATTATCGTTCCTGTGTGAAAGCCCAGGATTAGCACTGGGATGACTGTTCTTGCGAAAAGACCCTAAGGGCTCCTTCACACGGCTGATTTTCTGCAGATATAGAACCCATTGATTTCAATGCGCACTTCACTGCATGATTTTCCAGTGTTAATTGACAACACAGGACTAATTGGGCTGCTCAGCCGGTTCAAAAACGGGCCCAGCAGCGTAAAATAGGACAGTTAAACGTGCGGGAATGCATGCAAAAGCATGTGATGGCGCTCCATAAATCACGTCATGCCCTCGCGAGTGTACATACGCTCGTGTGCAGGAGCCCTAAATGCCCTTTTACATCGCACAATCTTTTGAGTACAGATGCCCAACAGGTGATCCCAGTGATAATCGTTCGCTTTTCCTCTAGGAACGATCAGCGCTAGTGAATTGAGGCGGAGCAGCACTAGGGATCGTTGCGACCTGCCAGCCTCCATTCACAGTAAGCCGGCAGTCATTCATAAGTGATCAACTGCCTGTTTATACGGACTGTTCAGTTGTTCAGTTTTCTGCATGCAGAAACTGAATGACGAACTAGAAGCGAACGAATTCCCATTCATCATTCAGTCTGCGTATTCATTCTCACGGAACAATAATCGTTCAGATTCCAGCTGCATGCAGGGATCTGAGCGATTTATCGTCCAGAGTAAAAGGACCCTCAGATTAGACAGTCTTAATATACAACAGATTTATCATCCAGCATGAGTCACTGTGATAATAGACAAGAGTTGTTCAGTCGTTCAGTTTCTGCATTTAGTGTAAGCAGCAGTCATTCACTTATTAACGACTGTCTGCTCAAAGTGAATAGAGGCGGGCGGGTGGGTGAAGAACGCTGCCTGACCACTCCGCCTCCATGCTAGCAGCACTGTGAGCAATGCCAGCGATACTCGCTCCAATGTAACAGCACGGGAGCGAGCATCACTGGGACGAGTGTTGCCCAACAGCTCTTCCCGCCTAAATGGGCCATTAGACAGTCCTAATAAATATGCCCCATTATTCACATTTAATGGTGAAATAGAATCTGCTCCGATCCTGTTCGATCCAGCAGCAGATCTCTTTACAGGTTTGATCCACTTCAAGCGGTATTCCCATCTTGGACTTTTATGACATATTTACAGGATACGCCATAAAAGTCTGATGTAGGTGGGTTGCTTCCTCTGGGATCCGTACCTATTTTAACCCCTTAAGGATGTGGGCTGAATTATATTTTTCAATGGTACTATATAATGTACTGAAAAGTTTTAAAAATTTCTAAGTGGAGTGAGATTTAAAAAAACAAAACTAAAATTACGCCATCTTTGGAGGAAGGGTTCTTGTTTTTATGGTGTACATTAAATATGAACGAGCATGCTCGTTTAAGGCTGATGCTCGAGTGAGCATTGGTCTTTTCGAGTAACTGATTATTCCACCGAGCACTATGCGGGGGGGAGTGTAGGGGGGGGGGGGAGTGAGAGAGATCTCTCTCCCCCCGCTCCACCCCGCTTCTGCTTCTCTCTGCATGGTGCTCGAATGAGTAATTAATTAATCAAAAAGACCAATGCTTGAGCATCAGCCTTAAACGAGCGTGCTCGCTCATCTCTAATGTACATACTATGCCAAAAATGTCAAGATTACTTGATTCTATGGGTCGGTGCAATTACAATGATACAAAATTTATATAGTTTTTTTTTTTTCGCTGTGCTGTTTTTAAAAAATAAAATATCTTTGGAAAAAAACGAAAATTTATTTTCTGCCACCAGAACTTTTAAAAAAAATTTTTGCGGGAGAGCAGATTAAACATTTATTTTGGCTGTTTTAATCTCTTTTACGAGAGCGTTGCTTTTTAATTCATCCTGGGGGTTGCGGAGGGGAGGGGGGAGGGTCATACTTTTCTTAGCATCTGCCTGGGGTGCCATATCACCTTGAGGAGGAACAGGACACGAGTCATCGATAAACACTAGACTAATGAAACTAAGTACTATGCTACACAAATTACCAGCCGAATTAAGAATCGTGCTTTGAGTGAAAAACCCTGCATGCCCGTTATTAAAGGGGTCTATCGGATGAAAGATATGCTTTAACCTCTTCTCTAGTCATGGCTGAGTAGAGTAGCGGTAATCAAACACAATCCACGGTAATGCCGCACATGTGAAGAACCATCTTAGAGAGCCTCGTTAATGCAACAGCATGGTGAGTAAATTACGTCTCTCGGATATCAAGTAATCTAAGGGGCAGTTTATTAGCCACAAGCCAAACAGGAAATTTTAAACATCTGCAAAAATAAAGGTCCCCCGAGAGAAAAGAAAAGAAGAACCTTCTTCTTCTACTTGTAAGAGCGTGAGAAAGAGGTTACTTACTTCCATCACATACATTCATCTAATTGCTCTCCTTCATTACAAAATAAAAAAATGTAGCAAAATGTTGCAATCCCCTGTTGCCTTTAATGTAAATGCTCCATTTCATGAAATTCAACCCCATCATTAAAAGAACTATTACGTGATTTAACGTCTCTGAAATGAAGAACAACAACTTAGTTCATTACCTCAGTTGGCCTCAGACGACAGGAACGCAGAAATTATTGCTAAACTCTATGATGAGGATTCGCAATTATTTTATGCCGCGGTGAGGAAAGTTGGTTCTTTAAGGAGGATCCCTCATGGATTGTTTGCCGTAGGGACGTGTTGGCATTAGATGTTTGTTGTGTATAACCACTTCATGTACACTCATCGGACTGTCCTCCAGGGAACGGATCTCACCTTGGAATTTACAAAAGCAACCTATTAGAGATCCCAGCTATGTGCTAGGAATGCACAGCGAGCCCTGAGAGTGGACAACATGCACATCCGCAGACACATTCACAATCTTGTAGCTTGGCCCCGAGGTGTTAATAGATAAAGTAAATGGTGAAAGAGAGCTAAATTGGGTTGGGAATTGAATGCAAATTTACACTTGAGGGATTTTATTTATATAGTATATATATCATTTTATTTTTTATATGTACATATATATGTATACACTTATATATATCTATATATATATAGATATATATGTATGTATATCTATATATTTATTTTTCATTGTATATATATATATATTTAATTTTCATTTTAAATATACAGTATATATATATATATATATATATATATATATAAAAATATATATATATATATTTTTTTTTAATATTTAATTTTCATTTTAAATATATATATATATATATATATATATATAAAAACAAAAAAAAACAACATATATATATATATATATATATATATATATATATATATATATATATATCTGTTTCTACATTTTCAGGTCACCAGTTTTCTGCTTATATGAATTGTAATGGTTTTTTTTTTTACATTTTTACATTTCGGTTCAGTGATTTTTCTTTACTTTCAAAAATATGTTTCACACATTTCATAAGTGAGAGAGCTCCATTCAATAAATATTTAAGGGCTGTGTCCACCTTTGCAACCAAATTTTTCTACTGCTCGAATGCTTCTAATATCAAAAGTATGAAGCAATCTTGCAAAAAGTCTACTTTAAAAAAACTACTCTTTTGCGTCTACATTGCCTAAGCAAACACGGCAGAGAGTCTGATCTCCAGTGTTATTCATTTGCATCTGTGCCATGTTTATTTGGAACTTACTAAATATATATGTGTGATTGTTTCTAGGGAAGTATATCTCAATTCAGCATTGTATAGAAGTAACAAGCTAAACATAACAGAAGGAGAATCTGAAATAGTGCAGTGAGCTAGACCGAGCGCAGACCAATGATAAGGGTAAAACAGCGGGAGATAAGGTGGCAGTCCACAGTGGTTCTGCTGCTCCCTTAAAACGTGGGCAATCGTGATCTGGGCCTGTATGCCACATACAGTGGTAAAAAACAAATAAAATATACAATAGGCAGCTGTTATGGCCTGCTAACTGTCATGACACCAGTCCGTATATGGGTAGGGACTAGAGCTGAGCAAGCACGCTCGGTTAAGGCAGTTACTCGAGCAAGCATCGCTCTTCTCGAGTAACTGCATATTCGTCGGAGAAAATTCGGGGGCGGCGGGTTGGAGCAGGGGGGGGGGGAGAGTGAGAGAGATCTCTCTCTCTCTCCCCTGCTCCCCACCAGCTGCCCCCCCCCCCAATTTTCTCGGACGAGTATGCAGTTACTCGAAAAGACCGATGCTCGCTCGAGTAACTGCCTTAACCGAGCGTGCTTGCTCATCTCTAGTAGTAACCCATTTATAGAAATAAACTAAAAATGGTAATAGTCCTCATTCCTGGAGCGATAGTGTAGTACCTCATTGCAGTATGTTGATGATAGGAATAGAGTCCAGGCAACAGACATTTTACCTCTTTATTGCAGCGAGAGCGAGAGTACTTGACTTTGCCGTAGTAGCACAGATTACATTGCATTTACTTGAAGTAGGCGACAACTTTAGATTACATTTGTAGATATTGATTACCTCTGTACTTTTCTCAGGGTACTGTTACTAGACCTTGCATTAGTTCACTTGACTTGAATTTCCAGTTTTCTCTCTATTCTCTCCTCTGCTAACTCCTCCAGCATAACTTCACTTGGTAGTACTCATACTTTGAAATTCTAGCTCCCCATTGCACTGACTCTTGTAGATGTTTGCCTTGTTCTTCCCGGTTTCTATCTCTGGGACCTCTTGGCTGGGCAACCGCCAGAATTAGACTCACTAATCCCGCCGACTCTCTACCTTTTATGCCTTTCTTGTCCACCAATCCCAAGCTAAGGGAAAACTCTCTTTCCAATCCCAGGGGGTAACGGACACATACAAGAGCAGGTTAGAGTGTATTCTATAAACTCATACAAGGCTAGGCAGTAGGAACACCAGAGCGTAACACTTTCCTGACCATTTAAAGTGATATACACATAATTACACACATTCACAACTATATACACATTTCACCTTAGACAGCAGATAGCAATGCTATGGGACCCCAACTCCTGGGTACTACAATAGGATCCTTGCACCAACCTTTGAGGCATAAGTACTCTTGATACTGCAAACTCATCACCCCGTTACACTGAATGGCTACTTCGCAGTTGAAGCTTCCCCGTATGGAAATTATGTATGTGACCTTGAAGTGCAGCATAAAATTAGGTAATGGCCCTTTTATACAGGACGGCCTGTCGGGCACAGATCCCCGACAGGTTGTCCCAACGATAATCGACCCTGTGCTTTTACACAGGAATGAGCACCGTTAAGTGAATGGGTGCAGAGTAAGCCGGGCATTGTTCTGTCCCGCCCACCTCCATTCACAATAAACAGGCAGATATTCATAAGTGACCCGTTGTTTTGTTTTCTGAATGCAGAAACTAAATGACGAACAAGAAGCAAACAAATTCTCGTTCGTCATTCAGCTGAGGCATCCATTTACATGAACCATTTATCGACCCGTGTAAGTTTTGCGTGGATCACTTCCATTGTCAATCCCCATTAGAATGGAAAAAGCCAGTGATCTGAATGACATCCATGCTAGACTAACCGGGATCCAATGACTGCCAACCTTGAGGGGTTTTCTCTTGCAATAGTGTGGGAAGTATACTAAGAATGCAGTCATTGGTGAATTAAAAACCGAAAACCCGAAAAATGGCTGGTTGATAAAGTGTTAACCAAATATCACATGCACCAGTGTCTAGCATATTAATCAGGTCGTATATTAAGCAAGCTGTGAAAGTTTTTCTGACAATTACCTACAAATAAAGTTGTTCCCCGTAAGGACCTGCTGTAATCGTTTCACAAATTCTTTGCTAATTAACAATTGTTTTTGCCTTCTTTCGTTTTTTTTTGTCAAAATGGGGCTTATTTAATGTGTTATATGATATAATGGAAACATCAGCTACTCTAAGACTCAAAGCTCTTCTTCAAGACTCTTACTGAAGACTATAACAACGCCGCTCAAATATCTGAGAGACACTTTACCGCTTGGAAGAGAAAAGTGCATGAAATAATGTACTTGTTATAGGAAACATAAAGCATTTAGTGCTATTAAAGGAACATTAGGCATAAAATGCAGAGCTTCGAAAGACAGCTTCTTATATCAATCACACATATGTTGGTAAATGTTCCCGGAGCTTCTCAAAACTGGAGAATGTGTATCAGTAGGGGACCGATGTAGCAGTCTGGGCCCCGACAGCTGAGGTGGTCTAAAGGGCCCACTGCCAAAATATCGTTAATAGAGATGAGCGAGCATACTCGCTAAGGACAATTGCTCGATCGAGCATTGTCCTTAGCGTGTATCTCCCCGCTCGGAAGAAAAGGTTCAGCTGCCGGCGCGGGTGAGAGGTGAGTTGCGGCAGTAAGCAGGGTGGAGCGGGGGGAGAGAGGGAGGGAGAGGTCTCCCCTCCGTTCCTCCCCGCTCTCATCCGCCGCTCCCCGCCCGCCACCGGCAGCCGAATCTTTGCTCCCGAGAGGGCAGGTACTCGCTAAGGGCAATGCTCGATCGAGTAATTGCCCTTAGCAAGTATACTCGCTCATCTCTAATCGTTAACAACCAATGATGTTTTTACACGGGTCGAATACTTGTCCCGATGTAGCAAGTACTGATTGACTTGCATGTTGATCGGCGCTCATTTTATTTTCTTTTTACGCAGGCCAAGAAGTTGGCTTGTGGGGACAAACGATTGCTAATACTAGCTGTGCTAATAAACATAAGCATGAAATCGCTCCCTTGTCAGAGTTGCTTGAGTTTTAGCTCAACTAAAAACCAAGGGAGTATTGGCCCGTGTGAACAGGCAGTTCTTCATCTTTGAACGACTGACTGCCTGTTCACAGTGAATGAAGGTGGACAGTCAGAAGAGATCTCCGATGCACTCTGCCTCCATTCACTGAATGTCTATGGCTCCTGGGTGACAGGTGCTGGGGCGGCTAGGCACTTGAGCGCCTGACAGTTGTCTCATGTAAAGGTACCTTTAGCTAAAGTGCCCCCCCCCCCTTCCCTGCTGCAACTTCTTGAGCATATTAGAGCAGCAAATGGGTTTCCATTTTGTTTCTAGTAACCATTTTTGCTTAAGGTTGGGCTCACACAGGCGGATTTTAATTGTGGAATACGAAATTGTCGCAGAACATCTGCGGTAAAACGCAGACATTGAAAGGCATGCATTTTCACTTTTTCGTTAAGACTCGCGGATACGAATTACGTGAGTGGAAAAAAATCGTAGCATGCTCTATTTTAGCATGGATCCCGTACGGACGGCCCCATTGAAGTCAATCGATGCGAGTGTTCTGTCACCCATACGCAAATAAAATTGTGTATGAGTGGTGGAAACGTTTGCAACTTCAGCAGAAAATAGATAGAAAAGCCGGAATGCCGACTGTAGGGCTTTCTTCAGCGTGGACTATATGCCTTGTGCATAGTATACATCCATGTAGAAAAATGCTTGCATCCCGATCTTCCACAATCATTTGCAATTACTTTTTGCGAATGATCGCGGGTCTTCCGCTGCAGAAATCTGCATGCGGAATCCTACCTGTTTGTGTGATCCGAGCTCAAGGTTTTATTCACACGAGCGCTTTTACACGGCTATATAGCTGCATTGTATGCCGGCTGAAAATCGCGCCCGTCTGAAGTATTGGCTTGCAATGTATTCGTTCAGACGACCGATTTTTAGCTGTGTAAAAGCAACATTGCATTGGAAAAAATTTGTACATACACAACCAAATTTATACGCTGCCAGAAAAGATAGGTCTTGCTCTACCCTTCGACCGATATACGCTGCCGGCTCCCATGGGAGCTGGAAAAAAAAGGGGGGGAGTTTATTAGTGTCTAACGCAGGGAAAAGCTTGCAGGTGCCTCTATTTAGGCATTTGAAGTCATTCCGAGGATTTATGCCGAGAGAGGGATTTCCGGGCTACGGCGTATTTTCTCCGGGACCTCTTGGCTGAGCAACCACCAGGATTAGACTCACTAACCCCGCCGACTCTCTACCTTTTATGCCTTTCTTCTCCACCAATCCCAAGCTAAGGGAAAACTCTGTTTCCAATCCCAGGGGTTGACAAACAGGTACAAGAGCAGGTTAGAGTGTATTGTATAAAAGCATACAAGGCTAGGCAGTAGGAACACCAGAGCTTAACACTTGCCTGACCATTTAAATTGATATACACATAATTACACACATTCACAACTATATACACATTTCAACTTAGACAGCAGATAGTAATGCTGTGGATTTATGCTGAGAGAGGGATTTCTGGGCTACAGTGTATGTTTTCGCTAATACGTCGCACCCAGCCACGTGAATTGACGAGTAAACATAAATTAAAGGGGTTGTCCCGCACCGAAACGGCTTTTTTTTTTTTCAATAGGCCCCCCGTTCGGCGCGAGACAAACACAAGGGATGGGTTAAAAAAAAAAAAGTTTAGTACTTACCCGAATCCCCGCTCTGTGGCGACTTCTTACTTACCTTACCAAGATGGCCACCGGGATCTTCACCCACGATGCACCGCGGGTCTTCTCCCATGGTGCACCGTGGGCTCTGTGCGGTCCATTGCCAATTCCAGCCTCCTGATTGGCTGGAATTGGCACACGTGACGGGGCGGAGCTACGCGATGATGCGTAGAAGGGGGCAGAGCCAGAACACCGCTCATGCCGAGACCCAAGAGAAGGGAGAAGACCCTTCTGCGCAAGCGTGTCTAATCGGGAGATTAGACGCTGAAATTAGACGGCACCATGGAGACGGGGACGCCAGCAACGGAGCAGGTAAGTGAATAACTTCTGTATGGCTCATATTTAATGCACGATGTATATTACAAAGTGCATTAATATGGCCATACAGAAGTGCTTACCCCCACTTGCTTTCTCGGGACAACCCCTTTAAGCTTGGGACTTGATCGCGTCTTTTCTTCATTCACGCGATTTAACGGCACGTGTGTGGCCGTAAAAACACATACACTTCTGTGAAGTCTGATCATGTCATAAACCTTGTGATTTCTAGAAATGCCAATTTAATTTTACAGAAGTAGTGATTAAACAATTTGTGACAAGAAATGAACCCCGAAGTGCTGACGTCAGAAATGATGACCAGTCCTACAAGACCAGAGCCAGACCGTATAGAAGAACAATGTTTAAATCTATATATCGCGCATGTCCGAAATATATCCTATTTGTCTAACCACTATAAAAAAGGAAGTATCTCTTATACACTGATTGAAGTGTAACTGGTAGTATCCATGAAGTACTTCATTCCTTTTTATATAATTTGAATCACCCAAAATATACCTGAAGTATAGTGTTTGCTAATAATTTTGGTGCCGTGGCTCAGCCGTTTGGAGAAGTGTGCATGTGACAGAATGAAGTCCATTACATTAACAAGGGCAATAATGTACTAGAAGCAAGATATGATGTTTCCTTATAGTAAGATCAATAAACATAGAATAAAGGCAGCAAAGCCCAAATGATAATGTGTTCTAGTGGCATGAAGCAAGACGCTCTATGTCAGGTGATTACTCCACAATCTCATCCCTGCATGCTGAGCTCATTATGGAAGCATGGGGCATCTACTGCCTTGTTTAAATTTTTTTTTTAATCCAAAAATGGTATTGGATTTAAAAAAAAAAAAATGTTACAAAGCCTTATAAAGCAAAGCAGTGTATACAATCTCACATCTTATGTGCCAGTGGATGGTAAATATACAGAGACTGCAGATGATACAATCAAGCACAAATCTAGATTGTAAAATAGTTTGCCACTGGAGCAAAATCAAGGCAACAAAGGCCCTAATTTAATATTTAGAAGAAGTACCCCATCAGTATTGGGAATCATAGAGATGGAAGGGACCTCCAGGGTCATCGGGTCCAACCCCCTGCTCAGTGCAGGATCACTAAATCCTCCCAGACAGATATTTATCCAGCCTTTGTTTGAAGACTTCCATTGTAGGAGAACTCACCACCTCCCGTGGTAACCTGTTCCACTCATTGATCGCCCTCACTGTCATAAAGTTTGGATAATGTTATCAACCATAGCAGTCATGGCTGTTTTGTCAAAATGATATGATTGACATGATGTTTCTTGAACCAAGTGGAAAACCCTTGACAACTGCTCTTCCCCTCCTTACAAGCGTTTTTCATAGTTTGTAATTTATGGTCCTCTTTGGCTCAATCAATGGAAGCCAGTTGGATGGTAGACTCTACCTGAGTGATAGCCTAATTGGTGTGTGCATGTAAGGGTTCTTTCACACATGCCGAATTACGCCGCAGGCATAGCCAAATCTGCAGCTGCAGAATTTCATATCAAAATCTGCAGGTAGCCTGAGGAATTTGATGTGGAATTTACTGCGTCAGGTGACCATGTAAAAAGGTCCCTAAGGAAGTGAGTAGCACCCCAGGTGAAAGTTGTATACCCTTGCAATGTGTGTAATAAAACCGCTTATTGTATAGAATATGTATACTAACACATTATAAATTGTTTTTTAGTGTGTTGATGGAGCAGCCCAGTAGTCACAATCAGGGAACACCAGGATGGCAGGACAGATTGGGGACACAGGTTATGTAAAACGTCATCCCAGAGTAAAGATACCACTACTGTCTCTGTTGTTGGATGTCCATCTGGTTCTTGAAAAAAACCTCTTGTTTATTAGTTGTGGTCACGCGGCCAGTTCCTGTAGTATTAGGGCGAAGTCTGATGAGCGGTTTTTTGCACGCGTCTATGAGCACAAAAAAGTGCATCTGATAGAACCATTGGCTCCCTATGGTGTGGTCACATGTCCATCCTTTACAGGAGCAAAATACTCGCACCTGCAATAGATAGGACATCCGTGCGCCGGTAACGCCTGTGCTGAGCATAAAATATACCCCCGGTATGTCCCCTCATCACTGAACACTGTGACAGCACTTACAGCTGTGGCAGAGGATCGCAATCTTCTCCTATTGCTTTCAATGAGGCCAATGCTGCAGCCATCCCATTGAGAGCAATGGCATGCAGGCAACCCCTGTAGTGAATTTCGGGGAAGGGCTTAAAATATAAGCCCTTCCCTGAAAAATCATCCCTAGCTGGTGTAAAAAATAAAAAATATATATATATCACCTCTCCGCCGCTGTCTGGGCTCCAGCATGTCTTGTTGCTTGGTCCCCAGTAGTGTTCTGAAGCTCTTTCAGCAGGCAAGGATTTAAAAATCTTTGGTGGGACTTGAAGAAGGAGGTTGCAGCACACAAACTTATGAATATTATGGAACTGGAGGCCATTGTCCATGAGAAGTGGGCTAAGATTCCCCAGGAAAGCTGTCGGAAGCTGGTGTCTGGTTATACATTACATTTGCAGCAGGTCATAACAGCAAAACGTCCTCTACTAAGTACTTAAAAGGATAAAATAGGTCAGTCCTTCCCAATATAAATCCAAAGGTGCATGTTAAACCATGGCTGCAACATATAACAGAAGCAGGTTAAGATTAAGCCGCCTGGTATTGGCGAGTGGATCCATCTGAAAGCTTGGTCACCTGGACGTTGGTAGATGGGCCAATATGTTTTGATCACATTATATACCAAGAACCTTGCATTACATAATGTGGTTAGAGTATTTATTATAGGTATGTATACCTCTGACAGCCAATGTATTTTGCGTTCTGTTGCCACTTTTTGGCTTCTGCTTCTACTAAAGACGCTTGTCATGAAGGGGATAATTAATTCTGCGACTGAAGTAATCATTAAAAGTGGCATTTTGTGTTGAGTATGGAGAAACCACTTGTTATACTAGTTATGTTGAGCTATTCACAATGCTCTTATTTGATTGGGTTTATTTTTGCAGACAGCTGAAAGCTTGTAAATTCAGCAAACATACCTAATTTACAATGGAGGCTGAAATAATCTTGATTGCAATTGTAAAACAATAGCTAAAGTATGTATTCATCATTTTTGCTGTCAACCTCTGAATTTTGGGCACTTCTTTATATGGAATGAGAACAGAAAATCTAGATTAAATATCCTTTGTGCAAAGTTTGGTATTACAGGGTTCCTGCCAGGAAGTTGTTTCTGCCTGTGTCCAAATGACAACACTTAATGCCTCTTAGGCTTCTTTCACACGAGCATATATCAGCCACTGTTTTCATGGCTGGTTAATATACGCTATGATCTGGGATGTTAAAACTCATGAATGGGCGCACAAATCTAACATTTATGCGCCCGTTCAGATGGCATGGGCCCCGTCACATATGTGCCGAGGCCGCCATGCTGTTGCCGCTTCCCCTTCCCATTGCTAGCTCACCCCCGCTCTCCTCCCCACTGGCTGTTTGCAATAGAAAGCTCCCTCCCCCACCCCTAGTCTGCAGCCAGCAATGGGAGAAGGCAGGATGAGGCGACGCTTAGCTCCAACCCAATCCCACCCCCTCCTATTGCAATCAGCTGGAGGGGAGGAGAGAAGGGGGTGGGAGTTTATCAGTCATGCTGCTAAACTGCCTCCCGTCTCCAGATGCTGTCATTGGCTCCCATAGGAGTCCATGCAGCGGCCGACGTAGTTCGATCCAAAAGATAGTTCCAGGACTATCTTTTGGGCCCGACCTAAAAGCGACTGGTGCTATATTGGCCAGCTGGGCACTTTTACATCTCGGCAATACAGCCATGTAATCTGGTGCATTGGAATCCAATGCATCAGATCACAGCGTATATCGGCCGACCGTGAAAACGTATGAAAGAGCCCTTATAGTATAATAACGGGATAGCAAAAGCTGGATTCCTATTATTTGCTATGAGGTCCAATGTCACTGTGACAACACTGAGCTCCTTACTTGAGGTGAAGGAGATAACATGGGGACGTTCTTCTGTAGTTCTCCTTTAAAAAGCCAATTATTTTTTAAGCAAAACAATTAAATGTATTATTCATCCCTGTTTTGCTTATTGTCATCGGTGTTATTACGCCTCCTGTAAACAAGCTTCCAGTAATGTAATTAAATTCTATTATTTGATAATTCCCTAGGAAGTAAATTGCCCGTGAGAATTCGGTGTCTATGGCTAAATGTTTCTCATCTCATTTCTAGAACTACAATGGTTGGGGTGACGCTTACAGCTTAGTGACAGTATCCTTATTAATATCAAAGCCATAACCTTTCACAACGAGTCAATAGATTGTTATTTAGTGTTGGACGGATTCTGTGATCAGTACTGAATTTAATTTAGTGGAGGGCAGGCGCCGCTGATCAGTGGAGAGCATCCTTCAGTGGGAGACAGACTGACTGATTGGTGATGTGCAGCACAGCGGACGACACTATAATTGATCTGTACTAAGTTTTATTCATTAAATGGCAGACCGTATGGTAAGCAGGGAGGAGGCAGATTGAATCCGAGCTTGGGTGTTTTATGTTATTTTCAGCTGTTTTTATGTTAATGTGCTTCAGCTTATTATAGGAAGAGAAAATAAGACAATACCGTTGACTAAGCCCAAGACACAAATGGGCTTATTTACTATCCAAAATACAAGTTTCTGGCACAAATTACTCCAAAAAAACTGTTTATACGCTTTGCACATTTACTATTTATTTTTAGACAATTTTGGACAGTTTTTCCCAACTTCTCCGTAAAAGGTGTATGGCTTAAATTGTATCAAATTGCAGCGAGTTGCGCCAAAATCCTGATGAATTTTTTTTGGGCGGAAACTAATAAGTGGTCTAAACCTAGATTAGACCGTCTTAAAGTTTGACAGATTTCTCAATCAGCAGAGTCACTTTGATAAAACTGGCACATTTTTAGCCTGTCTAATAGAGATGAGCGAGCACCAAAATACTCAGGTGCTCGTTACTCGAGTCGAGCTTTGTGTAATACTCGAGAGCTTGGTTTGAGTAACGAGCCCCATTGAAGTCAATGGGCGACTTGAGCATTTTTCCAGATGACCCCTGCTCTACATAGGGGAGGTTGTTTTCTCTCTCTCTCTCTCTCTCTCTCTCTCTCTCTCTCTCTCTCTCTCTCGAGCATGCTCGCTCATCTCTACTGCTTAACTTTTAGACAGTATTAGTAAACAAGCCCCAACATTGTAATAATGAATAGGGCTTATTTCTTCCAAATCCTTCTCCATCTATTGCTATATTGAAGAACAAGCTGACCCACATTCTGCCTTAGTAGGAAGCTCCTCTGTGTATTATAAGAAAAGTGTGGGTTGGACTAGTCTGAGGGATCCTTCATGTGCTGTCTACATACATGCTTCAGACACATAGTTCCTATCACTACAAAAGAGGAATAGCTTTGTCAGCATCAGCGGATGTGGATCCGCTGTGCCAAACACTGGTTGACTTTGGGTCAAAACCATAAACAACACCTGAGAAACCTCATTCTTCACCCTTTATCCCACTAGTCCAGATATGGGTTTTGTTGAGGGTTCCCAAGGCCATTATACTGGAAGTCTAGTGTCGAAAGAAGAGGATGGGTGGAGCATCCCTATGGTGGTGCCTGAGGGTGAAAACTATGGTGAGGCTATAATATGGAGTCAATCCTCTGTGTGGAGGTGCTGCCAGCCAGATGTATCCCTCACAGTGGGCGGGCATGACATGATATGCAGATGAAAGAAGGTAAAAGTCTGGCACAATCTCCTGAGTAAAGGTGTTTTTGGCAATGAATGGAGGATCTTAATCGTTTTTATGGAAAAGTCATAAGAAGAATTCAAGCAGCCTAAAATGAGTTTTGAAGCAAACAGTGTCTTCTTCAGTAAAGCTGGATTAAGGGCAGCAGCGTTACATGAGGTGCCAGGCTAAGCTATCCATTGTTTGGGCAAGGGGGTTAGGCACCAATTTGGTGCAGTATCTGAGCTTGAAAACCGAGGTGTAGTCAGAAAAGTGTAGATCGAGGCAGACAGTGTAACTTCAAAACGAGGGACAGTCCACATGTTGGGGCACACGGAATAAGTTCAGCCTGGTGCAAACAGGACAGGAGTTAGGGAAGGCAGCATTCAGGAGAATGGCGAATACAACAGGCTGAGGTCAGGAGTGGAGAGTGCAGAGAAGTCTGGAATAATCAGGGTCAGAAACCTGGAAGTCAGCACAGACAAATAGCACCTTCAGCTGGACCAAGACCAAAAGCTTAAGCAACTTTCTTTGGGGGAAGGTGCCAGATATAACCACAGGTGCTCCATGATTAGCAGGGAACAGTATGTATTCTGGCCCTCTAAGATGATAGGCGTGGGTGACAGAGAGGAATAAAGAGAAGGCCAGAGCCGGACATGGGGAGGGCACATGCCACATGCGCCAGTAGAGGGAGTTGAGGCAAGATGGCAGTTGTCAATCGTAACAAGTTTATCTGTGAGATAACTTTAAAATGTGAAAGATCCAGTCAATAAGTCAATTGGCCATGGGGCTGTCTATGCTCTACCTTATAAGCCCATTTGTGAGAGAATAAAAAGAATATATGGTCACCACCATCCATGCAAACATTAGACATATTTCTCCTTGCAAGGAAAGAAACCATTTTCCAATGGCAGGCAAACTTCAATTCCAAGGAGAAGACAAAATCCCGCATCCTTCCAAGAAATTCAATCTCTCATTTTATTTAGGATCCATTAAAATGTATAACATGGATCCACATGGACATACGCCCGCATGCTTGCGTGTTTTGAACTAAGTGTTCTTGCTCACAACACCTAACTAAAGCCAAGATGAGATAGAAGCTACTTAAAAAAGTATTCTAGCCATAGCAATCATCATCTCTCCCCTGGATAGGTGATAACTGCTAAATTCGTGGTTTCCAATTACCCGAACCCCCATCTGAAAGACCATATTCACATGACCGTATATACGCCACTATATAGCCACGTCAGAAAATTGCGACCCTCTGAAGCATTGGATTCCAATCTATTTATTCAGATGAATGATTTTTGGGCATGCAAAAAAATTGCGCCAGGAAAAATAGCACATTGGCAACCGTTTTTGGTCGCCATTTTTATACACTTCATCAAAAGATAGGTGTTGCCCTATCTTTTGCCAAAATATGCAGGAAGCTCCCATAGACTTCTATGGGAGCTGGAAAAAAAAGGGGGGGGGGGAGTTTAGCTGCATACAATGCTGAGAAAAGAAGACAGCTGGCTTGATTTAAGCATCAGTAGTCATTTCGAGGATTTCTGCCGAGTGATGGATTTTCGCACTGTAGCGTATATTTTTGCCGATATGCAGCAGCCACCTGTGTGAATGGCCGAAAATACGCTAATTGAGATCAGAACTCGATCGCAGCAATTCTTGATTCATGAGAATTTACGGCGCATATGGGCGAACGTTAGAAAACGCATACAGTCATGTGAATGAGGCCTTAGAGGAAGTTTGAGTGCAACGGTGCTCAAGCATGACTTCTGCCTTTCCATTTAAAGTCTACGGCACTTGCCAAAATAGCTGAGCATTGTGCTCCTTGATTTCAGTGATCCGTGTGGTCTTTGCATCTGGATCCCCACCAATCAAAACGTCTGACATGTCACCAAGGCATCTGAAAGGACAGGTATCCTTTAAGCATTAACCGCTACTTACTCTGCAAATGGCAGGACCTATCTATTTCGGAATTGGCTATTAAGTAAAGAGAGATGTCACTCACTATTGTAAGCGATGCATCACAAAGGGTATTACCTAGTTTGATCTACCTAGTAGAAAAAGTTGCATTATTATACGGATTACTGTTCACCAGAGAGAAAAAAGGTAGCGGGAATGTGAGTTTTTATAGAATATGGGCATTTGCTGAGTGTAAAGCTTGTCTAATATGCTGGTCTAACAAGACTGAAAGGAGTCAGCGTTCATGTCAATTGTTACAGAAGAGACATAAGTCTTCAATGAGAAAAAGAATTATTCACTGAATGATAATACATGGGAAATCTCTCAGTCTTCTGACCTGCGCTATGCTATAATATTTCAATTGACTATTCATCGAGACTTGTTTTTCAGATTTTACTCTGGCCTCGGTCATATGTATGACTCCCTACTTTGAATTGCGCATACATATGGAATGTAATGCTTGCATGCTGGTCAAACACTAGGAGGCTTCTTCTTGAAGTTCATCCTTGATCATTTATTAATCCACACTAGATTACATGGCAAAATCTATCATTAATAATTATAATTAATACTATTGCTCTAAACACTCTGGCCCTCATGTATCAAGCCTGTCTGGTGCCTTGTTTCTCATAGCATAGAATACTTTTTACAAATGAGTTGCTGAATACTTCACTACAGATCTCAGATTACTTGGAAATGCATGAGCGATGGATTCCTGCAGAAGCCAAAGGATATGACTAGAAGGATGGAAAGCACACCATTCTTAGTGGAAGAGAACACCATCCCCGCTGCAGAGGATTGATATATAGTTCTATGCTGAAGATATCCAGAAAATAAAAGATTACACAAGATATAAAAAAGGCACTCCGTAGGGTAAGAGGACCATTAAAGGAGTTGTAAGAACACCGGTAGACCTGATGGAGGACACGCACTAAGTTTGAATGCTTATACTGAACGCATACATTAAGAAGGAGACCCATGAAAGGGCATAACCCTCTTCCTAAAAGCTCATGTCCATGGGCGTATGCGTAAAACGCTATGGGTCTACCCACAGCGTTTTACCCATTTTGTAAACATTGGCTTTGCCGCGTATGGCTGCGAGTTCACAGTGTGCCTCTTTGTTTTTTAATTCCCCGCTCTGTTTCATAAGGGAGTTGCCTATGTGTCATAGCCCATATGCAATATATTGCGTATGAACAGCGTTTCATATGGAGCCTATACAAAAGTATAGGGCTCACGCTGCGTGGTACGCAAAGAAATAGAGCATGCTGCGATCTCTTTCTCTTGCGTATCTACACACAGTGTCTATACTCACATGTGCATAGATCATTGACTCCATTCACCGTGTGTCACGCCGCTGTGCAACGCACGCGTAATACGCGGCGAACACACAGTCATTGACATGAGCCTTAACAGCAACTCAAAGAATGGCTATAGCTGTTGATAGTAAGAATGATATATTTTGCCTGTACATGTAGAATACATGTGTAATAAACCATACAGTTGGCCGGTGGCATTGCCTACTTCCTCCTGCCATTGGTTGTGGCTAGTGCCATGTTCACCGTAACTTCTACAGCAGACAGTACACAAAATACACTGAACGCCCCTTTTCTATCTCCAGCCACTCTGGACAAACTCCTGTCTATTGAAAGTTCTCTTCCCCATTGGAAGATGCCTGAGCGATTAGTTCTGTGCAAAGATGTATTCTAACTCTAACTGATTCTTGGTTTGAACCACGCCTGTTCTACTCAGCTTTCCTGTCTTCTCCAATCCTGACCTTGTTTCTGGACCATGTTATATATGTCTGCTGTTTGCCTTGACTCTTGGCTTGTCATATTGCATCACAAGAATTCTGCCTGCTCTTACTTCAATTTTGCATCACATCTCTGCCTGTTCTTCAGCTGCCACTACACTAAAACTAATTCTGGGGTAATGGCCTGTGAGACACTGCAGCAAAGACCAGATCCCAATTGGTGAGGTTAAAAGAGGAATATCAGGGGACCCCTGCTGCTGCTCTGGAGTATCCTTAAGCCAGATTGGTTTGTGACACAGCGAGTCCACACCTGGTATGCTGACATTGACATTATTTGACCTGCAGAAGAGTGTAATCCTAAACCATGAGATATGTTGTCTTTCTTAATAACTGCATTTTTCTGCCACACTTGCCAATGCTGTTAATATATTGTGCATTAATGCATTATTGGGCCAATTAAGTTAATGTTTTGCTATGATTGAACTGAGTGAGAATGTAGGGTAGCATTCAATAACACAGCTGATTGCCGGGGGTCCTGAGCGGCAGACTTCCTCCGATCAATTAGGTCTTCAATACTACAAGGGGTTAAGTCCCCCGAATACCCCTTTAAGACATCACTGTTGAACCTTGAACTATTTCAGAACTCCTGAGTATGTCTCAGATGCACATAAATTCCGCATTTGATGAACAGTTAAGGAGGCAAACACAGCAGTGGGTTTTGTAATGTGATGTCAAAATAATGACACAGCCATAAAGTGACTGGAAAAGGTGTCCTGACACTGAAATGATATACCTAAGCCAAAAAAAAAGATTCCAAAATCTTTTAAAAGCAATGCCTTGCAGACAAGCGGCCTTAAATCACTATTATATGTAAGCTTATAGGCACATCTGTATATCTTGTATACTCCATTATAGGATAAAGCCCTTTATTCCTTCCCAATGTGAATTATGTCTCTGTAGAAAAATTACCCTTCTGAAATTCTCTATCACGGGACAGGAGATTTTAATCAAAGATTTGGCGTTAAGCTTGAATTATTTATCATCCAATACAGGAGGAAACAAATGAGCGAGTCTCTCAGCACAGCAGTTATAGCATAGGCCCTCTGGGGCAAGCCGGATTCTAGCTAAAGAAGCAGAGGATTCCTTGATTGTCCTGCTATCAACTCAGCAGCTGCTATACCGGTAACACAGCAGAGTGTGCCAAAGGACAGATAGATGGTAGATGGATAGATAGATAGATAGATAGATAGATAGATAGATAGATAGATAGATAGATAGATAGATAGATAGATAGATAGATAGATAGATAGATAGATAGATAGATATGAAATACATTCGTGTAGGGCACCAATACGACGGACCAGTGTAGACATATATTATATCACCATGAAATGCAGAACACAAAATAGGGCAAATAATGGGAACAGAAATACAGTAATGGGAATGCTAGCCCAATCCAACTTTGGTGTGCCAGCCCCTGCTTAGAAGCAGGGTGATCGTCCTGATAGGGGCAACCCCACACCAGGACCCTAGGGGCCTATTCTAACCCAAGATGGAAGATAAAAAGGATGTTTAATGTAGATGGAAAAAGCAATGTCTACAATAAGGTAGAAGTTAATAAGCCCCACATAGGTACTTAGCTGACAAGAGTCCACTACCTCCCCCCAAAATTCACCACATTAACACCCAACACAACCCTTCATGACAAATAGGGCAGTTGCTGTAACAAGAGCAGCCCTATACAGTAACCTCACCCTTAGGCCTCTTCACGCGGACGACAATGATATTGCCCTAAGAAAATTACAGCAATATCGCAGCTGTGTTCCCGCGATTTCTGTGTGATATCTCTGCATTTTATCACGATTTTGTTGTGCAGCAAAGTCGCGCGACTTTGTAGCGCTCTTTTGGTGGGATTTTCGGGGGGTCTTGAAATATAAGCCCTACCCCAAAGATAAGCCTTCGCTGCATTTAAAAAAAACAACAACAATACATTACCTAACAGCCGGCAACAACAAGTGTTGGCTTTGCTGCACTTCTCCTTCTGAAGCTCCGCTGCACTTGGTTGCAGGCTTCAGACACTACTTACTGGTTAGGGGTTTCATAAATCCCACCTCCAAGAAGCACTGACTCTGATTGGTTTTCGATTGCCACAGCTCAGCCAATCAAAGCAGCGCTTTATGAACCAATCATAGCCATTCAATGCGATGGCTATGACTGATTCATTGAGCACGGCATTGGTTGACTGAGCTACAGTACTCGAGAACCATTCAGAGCCAGTGCTTTCTGTAGGTGGGATTTATGAACTCCCTAACTGGAAAGCGGCGGCTGAAAACTGCAAACAAGTGTAGCGGTGCGGACAGCGCTTGTCAAGTAATGTATTGTTCTTTTTTTTTAAATGTAGCTAGGGCTTCTTTTAGGGGAAACAGTAGGACTTACTAAAGTTAAAGTTGCATTGCACCGCACGAAAAACGCAATTTTGTGTGATGCGACGCAACACAAAAGAAGGCTCTATAGGGAAACATGCCTACAAAACATCGCCAATGTGAAGGAACCCATTGGAAAGCATGGGCTTCACATGAATGCGATTTGTAGCACTGTCACCCGTGTGAAAGCGGCTTATGATAGGCCTGTCTCCCAACACATTTTTATTACAGAATATTCTGGATGCCATCAGAGGCATAAAAAAGACAAAAGCTTAGAATATATCAATTCATCTCAAAAACTTAAAGACCACAGAGTATTAGCCATCAGAAGTAATTGGATGTATCAGTATGGAAATAAAGTGGTAGTTATATATAAGGTACCTATCAGTATAAATCAGAGCGCCATCAGAACAAAGCACCATAGAAAAAGTTTACTAAACTGCTCATCAATAGTCCCAAGATGGGCAAAACCCAAGGTCATACTGCACTTGATGTCTTATGTATATACTTGATCAAGTATCTACATTGCTTAGAATGCTGGCTGCACAACAGGAATAGGTGTAAAGTTACTTCTTTATAAAAAGCATTAAACAAACATTTTGGTAGAAATAAGCAGCAATATAAATGTTAATTTCTTAATTCCTGGCTTTCATGTTAAAAAGAAAAGATTTAAAGACTTTTAATCCAATGTCTAACCAGTATTTTTAAGTGTCTTAGTACCATAGCTCTGCTGATCTTTGTAAGCCTAATAGTAAGAAATATTTAAATATTACACTGACTCTAAAAGAAGTCACCATAGCACTACAATTCACTATACACTGGAGACACTGTCAACTCACCAAGCCTTAATATTCCACCCCACTGAGTGTACAGAAGCAGAGAACCACTGCTAGTAAAAGGCTAGGATGGCTTGCAACAGAGGCTAAAAGCAATAAAAAAGGATTTTGGGGGTATGTCAAAAGCAAAAGAATGCTATAGGATGTTTACAGGATGAAAATGGTGAACTGGTGAAAAATGATGTTGAGAAGGCCGACCTTTTAAATTCCTATTTTGTATCTGTTTTCTCTCAGAAAGTAGATATAACATCAACTGATCTTCCCTGTGCTATTGGGGGAATAAAAGAATGCAGGCTATCTATAAGCAGAGAGATTGTGAGGGAACACTTCGCTATCACATGAATTCAAGTGTCCAGGTCCAGATCAATTACATCCTAGGATACTAAAGAAAGCAGCTGAGGTAATTGCTGAACCACTCGCCATAATCTTTAAAAATTCCTGAAGAACAGGAGAAGTCACAGAAGATTGGAAAAGGGAAAATGTTGTCCCTATCTTCAAAAAAGGGAAGAAGGTGGATCCATGAAACTACAGGCCTGTGAGCCTGACTTCTATACTGGGAAAGATCTTTAAACGAATTATTAAACAGCATGTATGCAAGTACTTGGATGAAAGTTTCCTTCTATGACAGAATCACCGAGTGGGTTGATCAGAGAAATGCAGTGGATACAGTATATCTTGACTTTAGTAAAGCATTTGACAAAGTATATCATACAATACTTATTGAAAAAATGACCAAATATGGGATTGACAAGACAACTGTTAGGTGGATTCAAAACTAGCAGAGTAATTGTACTTAAAGAGTGGTCATTAATGGCTGCACATCCAATTGGAAGAATGTATCAGGTGGGGTACCTGGGGTGTCAATGCCAATGTGGTACACTTCTGAGATACAGGGCAGCCTGCTGATGTAACAATGGCATAACTAATAGGCTGTAAGCCTGTATGAGGTGCCACATTTATCAATTGGCTTTACACCTTCTGTATCATGTATCTATGTACATTGTTTGCGCTGCCATTTGCGGATATATGTGAGTGGCTTTTATGTCAGTGTTTTGCACCTTTGCAATGCTCCTCCATATTTGTGCTTTGTTTTTATCAATATCTTTTGCAACATGCGGTCTGACCTTTTGCCCTGGGGGAGACCAGGGTGTCAGTGCCAGCATAGTTTGCTCTCTGTCATTCCTTTGCCTGCTTTATCTTTATCTGTAAGCTTTGGATATACATTGGGCAGTGCATGTTTGGCCTGGCATCCTTGCATTTATTTTCTATCTACATGCAGGTGTAGCACTGTTTAGCTGCTCCCCTCCCTTTGGTTTGTCATGTGAGCAGTTGCTCATTAGCATTATTTACCTATTTAAAGCTCCTCCATGCAACATTTGAGCTCTCTGCCTCTTTTGGGTGGTGAGTATCCAGCCTCCCTATCTTTATATTTTTACTATTTGGTGAATTTGGCCATACTGTTCTGTGATTTTATAGATTTCTCCCTTTTCTTGTGATAATTTCCTTCTATGACAGAATCACTGACTGGGTTGATCAGGAAAATGCGGTATAGTATATCTCGACTTTAGTAAAGTTTTTGACAAAGTATCTCATATAGAGATGAGCGAACGTACTCGGTAAGGGCGATTTCGCAATCGAGCACCGCGATTTTCGAGTACTTCACTACTCGGGTGAAAAGTACTCGGGTGCGCTGTGGGGCGGGGGGTTGCAGAGGGGAGTGGGGGGTAGCAGCGGGGAACAGGGGGAAGCCCTCTCTCTCTCCCTCCCCCCCCCACTTCCTGCTGCAACCCCCCCCCGCTCACCCACAGTGCACCCGAGTACTTTTCACCCGAGTAGTGAAGTACTCGAAAATCGCGGTGCTCGATTGCGAAATCGTCCTTACCGAGTACGTTCGCTCATCTCTAATCTCATACCATTCTTATTGAAAAAATTACCAAATATGGGATTGACAAGGCAAATGTTAGGTGGATTCACAACTGGCTGAGTGATCGTACTCAAAGAGTGGTCATAAATGGCTGCACATCCAAGTGGAAGAATGTATCAAGTGGGGTACCACAAGGCTCTGTTCTAGATCCAGTGTCGTTCAACATTTTTATAAATGATCTGGGGGAGGGAATTTATGGGAAACTGATCAAATTTGCAGACGACACAAAGCTAGGAGGGATAGCTAACACTAGAGAAGAGAGAGAGGATTCAAAAAGATCTAGAAAAGCTTGATCAGTGGGCGGCGACTAACAGAATGGTCACAGACTGAACATGAGTCAATAGTGTGATGCAGCAGCAAAAAAGACAAACACAATTCTGGGATGTATTAAGAGAAGCATAGAGTCTAGATCATGTGAGGTCATTATCCCCGTCTGCTCTTCCTTAGTCAGACCTCATCTGGAATACTGTATCAATTTCTGTGCACCACAATTTAAAAAAGACATAGGCAAACCGGAGCAAATTCAGAGAAGAACTACCAAGATGGTGAGTGGTCTGCAAATCATGTCCTATGAGGAACGGTTAAAGGATCTAGGAATGTTTACCTTGCAAAAAATAGGCTGAGAGTAGATTTAATAGCTGTCTACAAATATCTGAAGGGCAGTGACAGTGTAGAGGGATCAGCCCTATTCTCATTTGCACGAGGAAAGACTAGAAGCAATGGGATAAAACTGAAAGGGCGGAAACATAGATTAGATATTAGAAAAAACTTTCTGACAAGGAGGGTGATCAATGAGTGGGCCAGGTTGCCACAGGAGGTGGTGAGTTCTCCTTCAATGGAAGTTTGAAACAGAGGCTGGACAGACATCTGTCTGGGATGATTTAGTGAATCCTGCATTGAACAGGGGGACGTTGGACAAGATGACCCTTGAGGTCATCCCATACAGATGTCTGTCCAGTCTCTGTTTGAAGACTTGTAATTTTTAAATGAATAATAGTACGGGTCACACAGGACGGAACAAGTATAACAGAGTGGAGTCTCAAGTGGAGTAAGAGTGAACTAAAGAGAGCGTCGATCTCTATGGGTAGAAATTAAAGGTCTTAACTGGCTATACTCCAGCTAGGAAATGCTTGTCTCTCCAAGTCTTTGCCATATGTCCTCAAGGGACGGCAAAATGGAACCAGTGAATATTTTTAAAGTGTGTATCCTCTCGTGTTTGCCATTGAAAAAGGAGCCCTTTTTTCATGCCAGGTGGAAACGCTAGGTTATGGAATAATGGGCTGAGGGGGCTTTCTTCTCTGGATAGAACACTTTTACAGGCTTTTGAGTTCCAGATCTTAAGGATCTCCTGCAAGAGAGGGTTACGGGGGAGGGGTAGGCACGGCCAGCATGTCTGGTCCAGGGAATGAGTTTTAGAAGGACTGAGAAATAACTGCTGTTCCAAGGGAACCCACTCCTTAGTCTCATAGTGGAAATGCCAGTCTAGGAGATGTGTCAGTAATGCTGCTTCATGATACTGCCAAAAGTTTAGCAACCCAGACCTCCCTTTAGATTTAGGTCGAACAAGAGTTTTAAGGTCTATTCGAGGATGGCTGTGTGGCATCCGAGCTGGAGACTGGCCTTTGCGGGTGAGACCACGGAGTGGGGAAAGCTTGATAGCTGTCCCTATTTCGTACACTGAAAAGTGTGCCTATAGCACTTCTCTTGATGCCCTGTTAAGTGTCGGAAAGGTGGTCTCTGCTACATAGATAACACATGGGGACATGTCCATGAACTGTCCCTATATATCGTAGAGTTGTGAATAGTATGACCAAAAGACCTCAAGGATCTCTAATGGATTATGATGTGTGTCTGAGCCCACTAACTTTTTAATTTGGGGGATGTATGTTTGCATGACCCGTGGGTGTAAAAGGGGGAGAGGCTTCTGCCAGCCTTGTTAGAGAATCCATAATAAAAACGTTTGCAATGATCCCTTAATTGTAGTTATTTTTGGTCAAAAAGGGAATTCAACTCATACCCAACAATGGTCAGGTCAGCCAGCAGTGAAGGCAAGGGGATCCGTTTATGTGAAAGTTTTAGTGTAGTTCTTATCCTGTGGATAGAGAATCCGCCAAACATCCACCAATTTGTGGAAGTGTTTTTCAATGCACAGAGCTGTTGGGTAGGGATAGAGCCCCATGCATTTGGGGTATCTATTTGTGTATTTAATGGAAAGTTAAAATCGCTATCAATACCCCATCTGCAAATTCAGCAAGCTGCAATCTGGTGCTGGTTTAGGAGATACCAGTTTGCCATGGTACAGGAGTTTATTGTCAGCTGTAGGAAGATATATCGACCCTGAGCACGTATTTTAGTGTCTATAGAAGAATGCGCTAGTGATCTATGACGTGCAATAGACGCTCCCCGGATCTTGAACCAAGATTGGCGCAATGTAACCAACTAGAATAATATTGATCTCTAAAGTTCGGCTCATGTCCAACTTTAAAATTAATCTCTCGAAGGAGCAGTACCTGTACCCCCTGTTTGTGCATATGGTAAAGAACCTGAGATCTCTTCTGAGGTAGGTACATTAAAGCCATGCACCTTGAGAAAGTTGAATTTCAGAGGCACCATATAGAGATGGAGAAGCGGAAGAGAGAAGGAGATGGAAAAAAAGAGGAGAAGAAAAGAAAGAAAAAGATGGAGAAGAAGAGGAGAAAAAAGGTAAGAGCAAAAACTAGGGAAAGTTAGCCAACTCCCAAGAGAGGTGGAAGAAGCAAAAGACAAGGAAACAAGCTTGAGACTAAATAATTGCATTCTTATGTGTGTCTTAAATCACAGAAAGCGACCATACTTACTGATACATTGATACAAGAGGGCAGGCATATAAACCATATATGCCTCAAACATGCAGAGGCCAGACTGCTATATGGAGGAGCCAAAAATGGACACATGTGAGGACACTGATGAGATAGCCACTCATAGACCCTCCTGATAATGAGGGTGGTGGTTGCTTAGTGTTATTACCTGCATAAGAAAGTCAATACAGGGTGTGAGACCACATGATACATGTAGTGAACCATGCAGGATTGCAACCTATTAATGTTGCCATATTTGAAACCAGTGGGCTGCCCTGCATCCCAAAAGTACACGACACCGCCACTGAAACCGTGGACTCCCCCAACAGTCAAAGCCGCACTGCATGTTATAGTTAAATGCTGATAAATGTGAGGTATTAGCTGATATTTTAGCTAGAATATGTGAGCCCACTACCCACGGCAAGGGTCCTTGCTTCTTGTGTGTCCCTGCACAAATAGTTAAAATCACAGAAAGAGAATTATCAAACAGACAAAAATCCAGGGTGTCAGTGCCGGGGTGCTATACCTTTGGGGTGCAGGGCAGCCCACTGGTTTTAAATCTGGTGACATTTATAGGTTGCAAGCCTGCAACCTCTCCTTCAATTGGTATCTGTACACTCTACATATAATGTCCCGTGGGCTTTGGGCTAAGAGACATCTATGCACAATCAAGCTCTAGGGCAGAATCTAAAGGAATACCTAGGATAGTGTTAAATATGGGTCAAAGAGTATCTTTGAGGCATTGCTGCTCTACCATCTCTGGGATGCCCTGCTTATTTTCCTGTCCCCTATTCTTTATATCATCCAGCAAATCAGCAAGATATTGCAGCTGGTATGTGTGGGCAGAAAGGAGGCGATCATGGGTGTCTCACCTGGTGGAGAGGAGAGTTATGGAGGTTTCCCTCCTCTGCAGCATGTACATCAGCCCGGACCATGGACTATTCTGATCTAAAGGAGGACTCTAGCCTGGAAATATATGCCTCCATGTTATCCATGACGAGCATCACACGGACATGGGAGCTGAGAACTTTGAGTTCCTCTCATGCTCCTGCCTGATGTAGAAAATCAGCAGGGAGGGAAGCCCCCAGGTTAAATAATTGAGGTACCAATAGTATATGTCGAGGGAGAGGGCCCTTTGCACATGTAGGGAATCCTAAAAGGGGTGGCGACATGGAGTTGCTGAATGGAAAAGGAGGACAAGTCAGAGAGTAACATCTATCTGCCTTTCTGTAGACCGGTCTCTGACACTGGCAGTGTTTGGAGAAGGAAGCTGCGCCTGAAGAGAGGTGAGGTAAACAGTCTTCTCTCACCTGTTGCCCATTTGAAGCTCACCTGTTGCCCATTTGAACCATATATATATGATTTTGGGCATCCATAGGAGCTCCTGTCATAGGTAAATAGTCACTGTGAGAGCTGTTCTGGGATGTGCTACGACTCTGAAGCTTTGACATGTTAAGAGTTGCCGGCAATCACCAGGATTCATGTAGATAATGGCACTGCTGCTTCGTGCATTCTTTACATAGCGCTCATTGAGCACTATGTAACCTGTAGATGAGAAGGCAAAAGTGAAAACAAAATGCTTCTGCCTTCTCCTTTGGGTCCTCGGCTGTGTCTGAAATACAAGCTTCAGTCCTGTGCCATATGTTTACTATGATGTGTGGATTGAAACCCAGGACCAAGCACCATTTATTTACGGTGCTTGGTCATTGAGGATTACAATGTGTGCTTCTCTATTGCATTATGCATGTTTTGTAATCCCCATTAGGCAGCAATAGGGACATGACAATTTGAGAGCACTCACTATACTTTACAGACATATGAAGGCAGAAGAACCTTCACATCCCAGGAAACATACTGATGTAACCAAATAATGATGTAAGTGAGGGCCAGGTAGCAGTTGCACAAAATATAAAGTATGAAAAACACTTGCTGGTTATCAATGAATAGACATTATAAGGTCTCTATGGGAAAATGAAGTGTGAAAAAAAGACTTTAAACATTTACTATATAATTGGATTCCTAGCAATGTAAAATTTTCAATCTTGGCTTAAAGATGACCCGTTAGCTGTCTTGACATGTCTGCTTTAGGAAATACTTGTATTCTTCATTAAATAACAATTCTGGACCATCTTTTCTTAAAAAGCTGCATTGTGCCATTCCAGTGTTATTATTCCTGAAAATTTATGAATAAATTGACAACTGGGTGTTACCACTTGGGGGGGGGGTCTGAAGGAGGGGTGGGTTTGCTTAGACCATCATTGTTTTGACACTCCTGAATTCTTCCTCATATTGTTGAGCAACCTAAGAGTTAATGTTTTATTATAGTGTTCCCTTTAAGGTGGGAGAAGCAGTGTTCTGGTGGACTCTGTGGGCAAGAAAAAAGATAAAATGTACTCTTAAAGAGGACGTGCAGTGGGGGACAGAAAGTGCAGCACATGAGGATCTTCTCGGAAGGCTCGGTGAGAACTAACAGACCGCCGAACCCACAGCTTTAATGAAAAGTCAGCCACTGGAGTTTTGGCAAGAGTAATTATTTGCACTTCTAAGTACCCAGAGTTTCCAGAACTGGTCCTCTCTAGCTGCAGCTTCAGTGTCAAGTAACCTTGGCACTTGGGGTAACTCGTTCTTTACAGAGACTGTATTGGCAAGAGTTGTTCTGCACAGGCCCATGGCCCCCATTAGGAAAAGGACTACCAAAGAACCCTGCCATTCAGGGTATTGTTCTACTCATAAGAATTAATTGGCTGTAGTCAAAAGTCGTTATTGTTTGAGATGTTTATTGCAACTGTTGAAGTCAGTGAACCTCGGTTGTACCAGAGTAGACATTCCTTATTGTCATCCTACTTGCCACTTCTTTAAATAAAACGTTTGCTGCATCCAAGATGGTGCCTTGCCCTGGTGCTACCACCCATGAAGGAGTTAAATTGTTAAAAGTAAAAGAATGCTGAACTCTCGTGCTCCGCCAAATTCAGCATTGAGGTTGAGAACAACTTAGTCCCCCAACTCAAAATACTACACTGTCCCCTTCCCTTTCTCCTCTACAGCCTAGAGCAGGGTGCCGTATAACGGCTCATGGGGTCCATTCCACCTGCACGCCACATAATGTTCCTACAGAAACTGATACTATCAACACTGATTGGACAATATCAGACTGTGTGGGGACACACCCCCAAGTGGTAACACCCATGAGGAATAACAGAGGAGCGGCACAGTGCAAATTTCTAAAAAAAGTTGCTCCGCAATTTTTATTTCATAGAGAATACAAGTATTTACTAAAAGAGATACGTCAGGAGTGGTGATGGGTCCGGTTTAAGGTACACTTTTAAATTAAACAAAAAATAGATGTGTCTTAGCAGAGCTACAGGTTCGGATCAGACATATTTTCACTTAAAAGACTAATAAGATACCAGTTACAGCTCTCATAACCATTTCTCTGACAGCAACACACAGGCTGCCCTCTAGTAGCTCCTTTTAATTAGTGCCAAAATCCTTGTGTGAGTGACATTCTCAAGCAGGCATTAAAGTGACTGCTTAATCCTGACCCCAGTTCCAGATCAGTAAATACTCAGTGACAAAGTGCCACCTAACTTCATGCTGTCTGGGATTGACACTACTGTGAAGTTAAGCCACAATAATAAATATTTCATGCTTAAAAGTATCTGCCCCCCAATTTGTTGGCTTATACAGTTTGGCCTTTTTATACAGATCCATTACTATTGCTTATATAAAATCAGGTATGTAACCATGCAACCTCAGTAGACAAATCTTCCTAGTAGAAAGGTGTGTATTGAAGAGATCAATGAGCACCAATGTATTAGCTTTCCTATAATAAAACATCTAAATTCTGCTGCTATTACTGTATTGTGAAGAAGAAGAAAGCAGCACTAGAGATCAATGATGCTGACTCATATAGCATATAAAAACTATATCCCATGGTTTCAACACTTACTAGTAAGCTTCAAACTATCTTTGGAAGTTACAATTGTAAAGGATCAGTTCTTAAAGGTTTTAAGCCAGGGTGTGTGAACTGGACCCACCATGTGAATGGTGCAGAGATTGAAACTGACAGCAGAGTTAACCACTGCTGGTGCTCACTCCCAATGAGGCAACAAAAGGCAAGTATAGCTGGGGGCCACAGGGATATATGCCCCCAGTACTGGTCCTCATAGGGGCAGGGATGTGGTTGCAGGGCCCCTGTCTTCAAAACTCCAGCCAGCAGGGCAAAGGAAACTTCATCATTCATGCTACTGATGCACACAGCATGGCTATGTGCATAGCTCAACTCCTCCCCACAGCTCCTGCCTACACTGTACTGTGGTAGCAGGAACATATAAAGAAGTCAGGCGATGCATGGCGCCACACTGTGGGCAGCAACAGTGTGCGTTATCAAGGTTTTACTGCAATGGTGGCCTGAGGTTTTTTGGGGGGGAAGACTTATTACACAGAGAAGCATTTTTCCTTTGGTAAAGGTACAGAGGGGGCTCTATTATTTTGTGGGGGCACAGAAGAGGCACTATTACTTGGAAGGGCATGTAGGGTAATTATTAGTTTGGTAGGGGCACAGAGGGTGCTCTACTACTTTGTGGTGGCACAGAGAGGGCAATATTGCTTTTGGTGGGAGCACTATTACTTTGTTTTGGCACAGAGGTGACAATATTTTTTAGGGGAACAGAAGGGACATTATTACTTTTGTGGGGGCACAGAAGAGTACTACTACTTTTGTGGGGGCGCAGAAGGGCCGCTATTTCTTTGGTGCACAGAGGGGGTATTATTACTTTTGCAAGGCACAAACAGGACATTATTACATTGTGGGGGACACAAAGGGGAATTATTATTATGTAGACAAAGGACAGCTTTATTACTGTGGAGCACAAAGGAGGCATTATTTCTTTTGGTGGGCACTATGGTGGAATTATTCCTGTTGAGGCACTAGTACTATATGGGGCACTAAATGGGACACTAGTACTGTTTGGGACACAAAGTGGGAGCACTATTATTTTTGGAGATGGGCATTTGGGGTAATGGCAGGATGGGGAGAATATGCAGAGATGAGTTATTGCTTAAAGAAGTCTTCATGGTGGTCTAGATAGGCCTGGATAGAGAAGAAAAACAGAAGTGGACAACTCCAATCAGAGACAAAGTCATCGGTGATCACTGGAGGTAACTACACTGTATTCACTTCTCTTTTTGTACAGCTGCTGTCTATTATTCTGTGCATTATTTACAGGTATACTAGAGTTGTATCTAAGCCCGGCATTTTATATCAACATTATTATTACAGAAATGTATTATTACTTTGGTGGGGGCACAGAGTTGGCTCTATTGCTTTGTGGAGGATACTATTACTTGAAGGGACACGCATTATTACTTTGGTGTGGGCACAGACAAAGCACTATTATTTTGTTGGGGGCTCTTTTACTTTGTGTTGGCAAAGAAGAGGCACTAGTAATTATTATAAAAGTTGTCTTATAGCTATGCTATCATATGTATTACATTTTTTATGGGGCATAGCATAGGGCATGTTTTTATTTAGGGGTGCAGTATGGCAGTATGGGGTATGCATTTATTCAAGGGTCATTGATTCTATTTATGTACTATGCATGGTTCTGGTGCTGTATTTATGCATTGGGGTTAGTTTTGGTGCTGTTTATTATTACGGAAAGAGGAGGTAAACATGTTATAAATGAGCTGCTACTCATGGACGGTATTATTGGAGCTTTTCGCCACCGGAACTGGTGGGTGTCCACAAGGGTAAGGCTGTTTGACAGCCAGGTGATGCCCCCTGTTTCTGATTGGCTGCAGTGTGCGCTCACCGTGCTCAGCCTCACAGGTCCCGGCATTCAGTAATAAATTACTTTGGCCTCAGTTTTCCCTACCATCCTGCCACCGGTGGCTACAGTCAGGAGCTAGGGCGCCTCAGCACAAGCAAGGTGACCCCATCCGATCAGCTGAGCAGGCGCATGCTGTCAGCGCTGCAATAACAGAAGTCAGAGCAGAAGCCTCCGCCATCCACCTTCTTATAATGGCCAGCGCTTGTAACTGCAGGCACGGCTGCTATTGATTTCAACGAGAGCCGTGCCTGCAGTTACAAGCGCCGGCCACTACATAGACATCAGTGCGGATGCTTCCGCGCCGACCTCTGTGTTATTGCAGAGCTGACAGCATGCGCCTGCTCAGCTGATCAGTCGGGTCCCAGCCGATCAACTATTGATGACTTATCCTGAGAATAGGTCATCAATAATATTTCCCTTGGAAAGCCCTTTAAATTACGCTGCACAAAACAGGGGCATTTTCAGATTCCACAATATATACTCTCTGGCCTGCTGTTCTCACATATCCTGCTGCCCAGGGATTGTGGCCTACTTAATTGGCGTTGTTTTTTGTGAACATAAAACAAAAAAAACCTTGAGGATTAGGGTTGATCGCCGTCTACAAGAGAGAATGCGGGAAACAGTGTTTAAGTTTCCTTCCTCATTGACTACGTTCTCCGAAGAGGTTTCAGATGAGCCTATGGAAAGTTTCCATTAATGAAGAATGAAGGGATAGATGACGAGAAAAAGGTTTGTGCTTTTATTGTAGACAAGATGGGCACTTTATTCTCAGTTGTCCAGTAAGACCCATGAAGAAGGTGCCGGTTATTCAGCAGATACCACAAGTTGCCTGGTTGGCTAACTCCAGGCAGACATTCCCAGCCAAAGTCATTTCAAATAATAACGTCATGACTGCTGGTGTTTGTTTGGATATTGGGTCAGACATTAATGTGATTAATTCTCAGTTTGCCCGAGAAAGCTAAGATAGAAACATTCTCTAACCCAATTTCTGTTTCCACTATACATGCGTCCCCATTACACTCGAAGCACATTGTTCGGGACATACGATTATGAGTTGGGCAGTTTCATGTAGAAACTGTATCTTTATACGTATGTGAGGGCCTGCTTACTGATATTATCCTAAGATTACCCTGGTTAGAAAGTCATAACCTGATTATCAACTGGTTATCTAATAATATTTCTGGGTGGGGAACCCATTGTCTTACCAGGTGTATTCCTGTGAATACCCTAGTAGGGAGTATCAGCCCCCCATCTTGATTTATTGAAAAATAATGATCTGTCTAACGTTATACAATTGACCTGGCATGATTTTTCCTGTTTTCAGTTCCCCTTGGGTTTCATACATTCTTTCCTTGCAGACTATTGTGACTAAGGCTGTTTGTGTAAGGCACAATAGTTCTGTCCAGGGTGTCACAAATTGCATTCCCGCTCTTGTTTTTTTACATTTATGCATTTGTTTCTGGCCCATATGGATAAGTCCTGTATGATGTTGTGTCTATGGAGGAGCTGACATATGCTTTTGTTCTTTGCCCTAAAAGTCCAGTGGTCCCTTTTTTAGAGGGGAAGGGGATAGGGGTTGTCACTGACAGCACACCTTTGCTACTGTGGGTTTTATCCTGACTAGCTACAGTTAATACATTCGGTCCTGTCTAGTTTAGGTTAATTAGTCCTGCAGCTCTTAGCTGAGTTAGTGGCTGATGATTGACAGCACTGTCAGCCAATAAGTTTCTCCCCACTCCCTATATAACCCAGCTCCTCTTGGCTGGGAATTGCCAGTTATATTTCAGTGTTCCTGATCAAGTAAGCTGCAAGGGGAAACAGAACCAGCCACCACTCAGAGAGAGGATGAGACAGAAGGAAAGATAACTGCAGTATTGAGTGGGTATAGTTATGCTAAACAGACTCCGAAAAAGGAGAGGGAAGGGGGAACTACACTTGTACATGGGAGAAACCAGCTGATCAGTGTTGGGAAAACCCCCAAGCCACAAATTTGAATGTAGGAGAGACTGCACATAATTTATGATGCTTTTTAAATGCATGGAAATAAAAACTCAATGCAAAAAAAAACAAAACAAATAAGTGCATCACTTTTTTATGCAAGAACTAAGTAAAATATGTGTGTTTGATTTTTCATACACAAAGGTTTCCATGGCCTTTAGAGCTTCAGTGTACAATTATCATCATCCTTATATTGTACAACTGTACATTATTCCACTGCCAGTCTGTGAATAAAGTGTGCATTACAGCAGCAAGATGATCATCAACAGTGCAATACAATATCAAGTACAACACTTAACACTGATGAATATGTCAACAGCAAACTATTCACAGCTCAAAAATACAGTCATGGGCGGTTGGGCGTACTGACAGTCTGCATCGGTTTCCAACCCTATTACACACCAGTACAAGAAATGTTCATCTTGAGCGTCATGAATAGCATTTCCATGGCTAAGTAGCTGCATAAAGACCTGAGAGCACCAATTATTGGCTAGAGTGGTAAAGAAAGCAAGCTGTCATTGTACTTTCAACCATGATTGAGCACCTGGCAGTCTGGAAAATGAATCTGCTTTTGGAGGATGTCAGGAGAATGTTTCTTCCACAACCCCAAGTCTTTGTAAAGTTGGCCAGGCTGTGTTTTGTATTTTGGGTTGAAACCCCTAGATCCTGTCAATAATTGGCATACAGCGATTTTCTAGTAAAATGTGTGATACCATCTTTATGGCAATATTTGAAGATGGCCATTTTCTGTTTTAACATGACAATGCCCAAGTGCACACGTTGAGTTCTACTACACAATATTGCTTTTGTCAATTTAGTATGGAAGATTTTAAACGACTTGTGAAGACCTTTTGTCACGTGCGACAAGGACATTACAAAGACCTCCAGGACTAGGATAAGAAAGGGAGATGGAAAGACACCAGAGCGACTGAAAGAGGAGAATGAATCTGTCCCTGACCAAAAAATGGTCACACCTGCCTAACTAGCGGAGCACCCACCCAAAAATGAGCGACCCCCTAGACAAGAACCTGGGGCTTCTCTAAATAACCCTAGCTGGAGTAAGGGAGGAAGACAAACCCCAGGAACAGACCAAGTGGGACAGATCCAGGAAAAGAAAGCACACCCAACAAGACACCCACACAGAAGGGACAGAACAGAACAAATGTAGAAAGCAACTCAAACGGACACAGAGAAAATGCCTGCAAACACACTGACTCAACTAAACCACTGACTTAGAAGACCAGAAGACAAAAAGTATAACTGAGGAGCTAGTGTAATTAGCAAAACAAAGTTACTGACTAACTGGCTAAACTGCCAATTACCCCAGCCAGCCAATTAATCAATTAAAAGCAAAAAGCTGTTAAATACTGAAACCGGCATCCAACAACAAATCACAATGAGCATGCACTGTCTTGGTGAATCATGTGAGCTGGGGCTGACTCCGTGACATCACACCGGAACGTTGCCTGTTTGCCTTCCTCTCAGGGATACCTTTGGCCTCAATTACTTAGAGTGCAATACAAGATCATGGTTGGTGTTCGTTTCTGTTCTAGCCAGCCTTTCCATAGATTTGACATTTGAAGCTAGGAGCTTCAAGTTAGGGGCTAACCAGACTGTCTTTAGCCTCATCTGTTTCATGAAGGACTTCTGAAGTGTGTCCCAGCCTGACCACAGGTTTCCGGACCTGAACTCAGAGCATCATACTGTATGAACTGTGGATGTGGAACCACTGCGTCAACCTACCCGGTAGGTGAAGATCCAATCCAGCATGGCTGACAGCCAACCCCAGCATGGGAGGTAAGATACCAGAGGAACAGCCCCGTATATAGATGGAAACTAGGGAAGGTATCTTGCCCTGAACTGATAACCAGGAGAGGGAGACCGCTGCCTACAAGTGGAGCACTCATCTCGATAAGGACGACCCCACGGGCTTCCTCTAGGCTCTGACTTACCCTGGTGGGCCAGAACATCTATAAGACAAAGATGGAACAACACCGGGTAGTAAAAAAACAAAGGAGGAACAAGTGGACAAGGATAAACAGAGAAGCAGAGAACGGGAACCACAGACTACAGAGTACACGAACGAAGAACACAGAGCACAAGTAGAATGCAAGGTAGCAAGGTAACTGCCGAAGCAGCCGCTGGACATGAAGTGAAGGGAACAAACTCTCATCAACACTGCAGCAAGGTCTGAAAGGCCCAGGGCAGCTATATGGGATGGTGATTAGAAAAGGAGCATCAGCTGAACAGGAGACCAGAAGCTATTAACCCTAAGAATGCTGGAAGAGAGTGAATATAAGTTCAGGAAACTAAGAGAATGGGCCAATGCCCATATTTGCCAGACACAGAAGCAGAAGATTGTGTCTGAACAGTACACCTAACACATACGCACGTATTATAGTTCAAGTTTGGGTCCAGAAAACCGTGATAAGTCTGAGACACAGTTTGAAAGATGGAGCTAAAGACAGTGTGGTTAGCCCCTTATTCCTTTGCCTAGTGGAGATTTCTTTAAATCAAATTACTATTGAAGGTATATTTTTTTAAATACAATTACCCTTAATTTCTACACATTTATCCATGCATAAGCATGATATACATAAAACATAGCTGTGATTTCTTGACATGAAAAGAATAGCAACGATTTGTTCTGTGTAGTGTGAGAGGAACATCCAAATCAAAATTACACGAGAAAGGTGAATAAATAACCATGTATTGAAATATTTTAGTCTCTCTCTCCCTCTCTCCCAGCCAGCCACATACTGCTGTTGATGTGCGCAAGCTGGCACGTCATAGCAGGAAGTGGTAATGCGGGGAGGTGTCAAAACGGGAAGGGGTCGAACACGGCGTGGTACTCGCTCGAGTAACGAGCACCATCGACTATGCTATTACTACAACGAGCATCCGGCTCGGACGAGCATGTTCGCTCAACTCTATTTATTATTTGTCTTTATTCATATACATTATTTATAGCTTTTGCAACATAGAAGGGGGGAAGTTAGTGAACAAAGACAAATATATAGAGAAGAAGTAGAAAGCTTTCAAAGTTATTTCTATCAAAATCAAGAAAACAAAAAAAAAAGGCGATATATCCTCTGGAACCAGAATCTTTGAGCTCCGTGACACTCTGGTAGTCATCATTTTAATTTTGTTTTCCGTAGTTTGAGATACTTGCTGCTATGTAGTTGTAACAACCAGGAGCTATTTGGGAAATGTAAATTCACCACTGCAGGTGCAAAGGGGAATACAAAATCTTACTTCTGAGCTCCAAATGGAAACAAAATCTAAAAACAAAGTGAAGCAAAGTAGACGTTATGTAAATTGTAGCTTATTTAAATTATTTTATACACTTCAATGTGGCCTAGAAATTTGTGTCCTTATGTGAAGGGAAGTGTTTGGTGCATTTAACAAAATGCACGCATATGTTATGACTGCACAGCTAAACACTGAGAGGAGGGGCGCCATCCCACGCCCCATCGACACCTGCTGCAACGCAATTGGGTGCCGTTGATAATGCTCTAGCATGGCAACCCTGAGCCTGCTGATGCCTACCAAACCCTGCCTGTGACAGGGCTTCATAGGCAGCACTAAAAATCACTTTATACCGCAATACTGAAGTATTACAATTAGAAATGAGCGAGCGTACTCGCTAAGGCAAACTACTCGAGCAAATAGTGCCTTATGCGAGTACCTGCCCTCTTCTCTCTAAAGATTCCGGTGCCGGTGGGGGAGAGCAGAGGGTTGCGGGAGTGAGCAGGGAGGAGCGAGGGGGGGAGAGAGGGAGATCTCTCCCCCCCGTTCCTCCCCGCTCTCCCCCGTCGCTCCCCGCCCCCCGCCGGCACCCGAATCTTTAGAGACGAGCGGGCAGGTACTCACATAAGGCACTACTCACTCGAGTAGTTTGCCTTAGCGAGTACGCTCGCACATCTCTAATTACAATAGAACAAGCCATAAAAGGGCCACAAGTTCAAACCCCCTGTGAGGACTAAACAAAGATGTAAAAAAAATTAATAAAGGTTTTAAAAAAATTAAAACATATTAAGGGCTCCTGCACACTTGCGTTTTTCTTGCACGTTTTTTTCACACGATATCACTGCGTTTTTTTCACACGATTGTCAATGGGACTTTCTAATGTTAAAAACGCATCTCAAATTTGTGCTTTGCGATTTTTGTGCCATGCGTTTTTAACATTAGAAAGTCCCATTGACAATCGCGTAAAAAAAACGCAGCGATATCGCGTGAAAAAAAACCACAAAAGAAACGCAAGTGTGCAGGAGCCTTAAATTAACAAGTAAAAAAACTATTTTCCCATTTTTTCCATAAAAATCCAAACAACTAAAAAAAACATATATTTGGTATCACCATGGACGTAAAGGTCTGAGCTATTAAAATATCACATTACTTAGCTTGCATGGAAAAGGCCAAAATAAAATACCTACGGTAATGACAGAATTAGAAGGACTTTTTCTGTTAATCCTGGCTTTGACAAAATTTGATCACAAAGATTCTCCAAAATGTTACTAATAACAACTACAGCAAAAAACAAGCCCACATACAGCTCAATCGACGAAAAAATAAAAAACTGACAGGTCTCAGTATATGGTAATGGAAAGCAATTTTTGTTTTAAAAAAGTTTTTTTTCCTTCTTAAAAATAGAAAACCATAAAAAAACGGTAGAAATTTGGTATCGCCTTAATCGTACCGATGCATTCAGATTACTTGTTAGTTTAACTGCACTGTGAATGCTGTAAAAACTAAACCTCCCCAAAATGACACAATTGCTTTTCATTCTTTGAAATTTCTCCCAAATTAATGTTGTTCCTGTAACCCCCGTTTGCCTCTTTATCTTAATTTACTGGGCTAAAGACATTGATAGATTGAGAATAGAGACTGGACATTTGGGCAGTACAATGAAATGAATACACAGAATCCAATGTATATGAGAAAGCAGTAGTATCAGAGTGGGGTGCCTAGGGCCCACCAATAGAATTAATTCTGTGGACCCAACCTATTTTGCACCTCAAGTGAAAAATACAACATTGAACACTCCTAAACCGCCTGCTATTGCACTATTTGGCCTCATAATTAAAGGAAATGATTATGCAGCAAGACATGCTATGCTAAGCATCTATGCTTAGCATTAGATACCAGATTTGCATGTGGATCCAATATGTCCCTAGTGATTGGCGGTGGGTGCTGGAGATGGTTTGTCTACACCAGAAGCGTAACTTGAAGCTCCTTGGCCCCAATGCAAAACCTGTAACGGGCCCCCAACTATAATGCTTTACTCATAGTACTGGGTTTCCTATATGGAGAAGAGAGGCCTTATGGGCCCCCTAAGGCTCCTGGGCCCGGGTGCAACTGCATCCCTTAGAGTTACGCCAGTGGTCTACACTTGGTCAATAAAGGTAACTCTAGTTCCTGCAATATATAAATAGGTCATAAGCTCTGATTTTACCAGGAAACCCTGTAAATAGTTACTTTTCAGAGCCAAAATCAATCCAAGATTAGCCAAGAACTGGAAAAAATACAATCCAAGCAAAACCAAAGCTAAATATTACAGTCATCAAAGAAAGAGGATACGAAACTCCAGCCAAGAGTAAGTTTCAGGATCAGACAGACAGAGCTAATTGCTCAGGAAGCAGAAGAACTGTAACCTGTTGAACAAAAAAAGAAAAAAGAAAACCGAGAAATGAGCCTACTATCTATAAAGCAAAGGAATAACAGAGGGTTTTGTCAGGAGGAAAGTACTCACTTTAGAAGAATGCCGCATTATAAATTATGGCCGCACAGATGATGCTGACAGGGCCAAGCACAAGTACAAATGCCTCTGAATAGGCATTTATCATAGGATGGAAATGGGACAAAAATTAGGGCCAGTACATCACAAAGAGTTTATCCACTGAGTTCTATATATCATATTAAAATGAAGACTGCCATAAATAAAAGGTACAAGGGATTGTACTCGAAGGAGCATTTCAACCATACTAAGTAAGTAACATCTGTTCTATGCAGGGATATGATGAGCCATAGCAACGTACAGAGTTCTGTGTGTGAACGAATCCCATCCATTCATGTTTAAAAGGAAAGCAGACGTGACTAACCCTTCCTAGATCTGCACATCCACCGGTACTTAAAGAGGTTCTTCCCAGTTTGTAGACAGCAGTCAAACAAAATCAATTGCACTTTGTAAAATACTAAAATAGTTGCTGCTATTTCAACAAACTTTGGATAAAACGTTGCAGGCGAATATAAGAAACTTTGCAGTATATCTTATCATAGAAAAAATGCTTCTTTCTGCACTTATAAGACACATTTCTTCCTTAAAATACTGCTAAAATCCCTCTTGGTGCACAAGACAAACTAATAGCTTACTGATTTATCAGATTACATGCTGCCCCTAGAAGTATATGGAGAGGAGAGCGGAAGGAGGAACCAGGTGAGATATAATCGGAGAAACCTACACATAAATACTGCTGCAGCTAATCGTAAGTGTTGTGCTGTCTCAAAGCTACTGGAATCTCATCTACAGGCTCAGTACTTCTCAGTACTTTTCTCCCACTAAACTCGCATCGCAAAGCTCTATGTATTATGACTGTCCTGCGTTTTATTTATCGCAGCGTTTTTAACACTTTAAACTTAATTATAGAGCAAAGAATCGCAACGCATTCGCGCGTGCGATTCTGCGATGTGCGATGCGTTTTTACGGCACCCATTTACTTGCATGGGCGAGGGAAAAATCGGACATCGCACTAATATAGGGCAGTCGCAATCGATTAAAAAAATGGCACCCGCGCTGCGAAAAAAAATTGCAAATGCGCATAGCCACATTACAACTCATTTGTTTCAAACTAGGAAGTTTTAGGGCTCAATCGCAGCGCTAAAAAAACGCAAAACGCTAACGCAAGTGGGTGGGAGCCCTAATACTGCTACTTCTCTGTATATGAAAGAAATAGGAGAGCAGGATCTCCTCTTCTCTGTATGCAGTGTATGGGAGTCATCATAGCAGCTTGTCTCCACCACCAGCTCAGGGATATCTGAGAATTAGAGATGTAACCTGCAGAGGAGAAAACTGGTGAAAAATGTAAGCTACAATTCATATAATGGCCAGAAATAGTTTTACTCCTCATGTACAAACACACGACAGCTTATTCTGAAAAGTTGTCTGAAAGTTTATATATGCTTTAAAATTAGATCCTTAAGTTGACAGCAAGAACCGCGACTGTGCCGAGTTAATTTACAGGAGCACTTCCACATAGCACAGTCTGTAGACGCATTGCATATATTAAAATCTATGTAGGCAGCTGATCTGTAGACATCGTTGTGTGGATTTGCTTGTGTAGACAAACTCAGCGTCACCATACAGTCTTCAAAAACCCCAATTGTATTATAAGGAGGTGTAGATCTTTGGATTTTGTGAAGACCCCCCCCCCCCTCCCATTAAGTTTTCATAGTGAAAATGGGGAGTTATGTCATGCTATGTAAGAAGGAGTGATCGGTCTATGTAATAAAGGGGTGACACACAGAGATGAATGAAGGGAGGAGTACAGAGAGTCCTGTTTGTGACAGGAAGATGAGGAGACAGAACTGTGGTGGGCAAGGGAGGCGAGGGAGACATTTCTAAATTTGTGCCTCTAGCTTCATTCATATGCATTTGTGGACCTATAAATCTTTGATGGAAGAAAGTGTATCCTTATTCATAGCGCTTGCAAGAATTGCTTGCTTAGCTGTCACTATTCCCTCCGCCTTCTCGCACTGTCCCTGGGGACATTCAACTCCCCCACCTGCTGAATGCGAATATTAATGACGAGAGAATTAATTTCAAACAAGACGGGTGGGCACATAAAATCCGAGATCACACTGAACGGGCCCCTTTGTATGATAATGTTATTCTCTTGTGGCAGAAATCCCCATCTGCCCCTTATAAAGCGTCAAGTCACACAGACACAGCATATGGTGGGAGGTGGATTAGATAGCCAAGAGCTATGTATATGTGAAAGACTTCGAAATCGCAGCACCGAGAAATGTTCTGTGATATATATCTACACGGAGAAATACATAACATCACAAGAAGGCGAGATATGTATGTATCTAGCAGGTCATACCAGTGGGATGACTTTACAGAAAGGAACGCTCGCCTTTGGAAGGATTATGGGGGTCAAGACTGGGTTTTAGCTACAGCATACCAAGACAAAATATCTAGAGGATTACTTTTGGAAAGGACAAACAAAGCATGTGTGCAGCCTTTGCAACTGCTCAGGACCCTGGAGGCAAGAGGGCTCATCTCCATCGTAAAAAAGAAAATAACAGTTCTTGCTACTAGATTGCTCTTACGAGATTGTCAATTACTGGTGGATTATAAACCGACATCGAAACTAACACACCACTGGAGGACCTGCTAGAAAGTTTCTCTAAGGCCTCATGTCCACGGGGAAAAGAAGAATTAAAATCCGCAGCAGATCTTAACTCTTCACCCGCACGCGGATCCGCACCCCATAGGGATGCATTGACCACCCGCGGGTAGATAAATACCCGCGGATGGTCAATAAAAGTGAATTAAAAAAAATATGAAGCATGAAAAAAAATGGACATGCTCCATTTAGGTGCGGGTCTCCCACGGGGACGGCTCCCACAGGCTTCTATTGAAGCTTATGGAAGCCGTCCGGATCCGCGGGAGACCTAAAATAAGAATAAACTTACCCGCAGCGGACCGGGCAGATCTTCCCTTCTTTGCGGCCGCATCTTCTTTCTTCGGCCTGGCGGATGTGCCCGGCGCATGCGCGCGGCACGTTGCCGGCGTGCCGAGCACATCCGACGGCCGAAGAAAGAAGATCCGGCCGCGAAGAAGAGAAGATCTGCACGGTCCGCTCCGGGTAAGTTTATTCTTATTTTCAGCGCTCATGTCCGCGGGGCAGGAGGGACCCGCTACGGATTCTCCATGGAGAATCCGTAGCGGGCCTGATTTTCCCCGTGGACATGAGGCCTTAGGGAGCTTTCACACAAGATGGAATAATTGCAACAATGTTGCGTAATATGCCATTCATGAATTCCGCACCAAAATCCGCACCGCTAACTTCAGATTTTAATGCAGAATTGCTGGCAGGATTCTGTTATTTTGAATCGCGCACCGAAATCTTGCCATATCATGCAATGCTGTCACAAAATATTTTGTCCCGTGTGAAAGGTCCCTTAAAAAACTAATGTTACACAGCAAGGAGTCACCATATGTTTTCTGCACAGGGTGCTTCCATGCTTCCAATGTCCGTCCCTGATGTTTGGGAAGCTGTTGTTGGCTACTAACCATCCTACTCCTCTATTTAATTTGAATAATGGATAATTACTATATGAAAAGTTAACACTTTTAGTGCAGGTATAAAAATAAATGCTTGTTTCCTGATAAGAAAAAACACCTCATTATAATTTTGGAAAGTTAAAGGGGTTTTGTCATTAGAAAAAAAATCAATACTCACCTATTTCTCACCAGGCAGTCTACTTACCACATCTAGTCATCGCCGATCTTCTCCTGGCTCCTGCAGTCCCCCGGGTCACCTCACCTCCAGCCAGCCGATTCTTCTTCTTCCTGTTATGAAGAGTACATTCGCAGCTTTCTCTTTCCTGCAGGTCGGTGTATGCTACGTCACTAGTGACCAAGCTTTTACTGCCCAGCAGGGAATGCCGAATCCTATGCAGTGCTATTGCCGAGACTGCGTATGCGTGCTGTCTCGCAGCAATTATTTATGAACACTCGCGGTGACACAGTGCGCATGCGCAGCCTCGGCAATAGCCCGGCATAAGATTCGGTGTTCCTTGCTAGGCAGTAAATGCTATATCACTAGTGATGTAGCATACATTGACCTGCAGGAAGAAGAGTACCGGTAAATGTACATTGCGTCACAAGAAGAAGATCCGGCCAGCTGGAAGTGAGGTGACCCGGGAGACTGCAGGAGCCAGGAGAAGATGCAGTAAGTGGACTGCCTCGGGAGGAATAGGTAAGTATTGATTTTTTTTTTCTAATGACAGAACCCCTTTAAAGGGCCACTCCGGCAAAAACACATCTTTCCATCTCTGCCCCCCTCACCAGATTTCTTGTCACAGGTTTCCCTGCAGTTCAGCCTCCTGTCTGATACTTATCAGGCATCATCTTGAAAGTGAAATTTGTTGCTTTCAGTTTTACATCTATCCCATGATGCATCAGCCCAGTATTAGCTGAGGATATACCATTTTTGCCTGCTGGGGGCGCATTTTAATTATCATTATCTCCTGTAGACTTTTAAATAAGCTAAGACCATAAGTATACAGTCAGGAGGATGAGCTGTGATCTCTTCTATTATAACTGTGTGACAGGAGCTGAGTGATCATCATCAGTAACTGTGATAGGAGTGCCTGTGTCCCCTTCCATGCAGTTTCTGTAATAGGGTCCACGCAACAGTATCACACAGGCTTTGAAATTGACTAGAAAATGAATCTATAACCGCAAGTAAATTTGAACTGGTCAGAACCGAGATCACATGACCATGTGAGGAAAAAGAGGACAGGAGTTTCAGACAGAAAAAAACAACAACCAAGGTAACGCTATCTCACTTTTATATACTGGTGGAATAGCTACATAATGAATGAATGAAAAAAAATTTGTGTGTGTGTATCACATTGCTTTTTAGAACAGATTGCTTCATGAGTAGGACCTTTCAGGTAATAAAGTTCCCTTTACACTGGCAGATTTTCAGCCAAGAGTGAGAGCCAACTGACATTTTTGAAAGCCGATTGGCACTCATTCACTTCATTGGTACAATGGGCACATATATTTCCATTGTTTTCAGCAGAACATCCCAGATTACACAGTGATATACTGCCCACAAACAGATGGTTTTTGGTACTGCATAAAAATGTTTGTGCATGGCTCAATTTGAGCCAAATGATGAGCTTCAATCAACAAAATCAGCACTAGTTTAACCCTTTGCAATCCAATTTTGGATTCATGGCTTCCTAGGGGGCTTTCTCTTTCTGCCATTATACAATGGCGCCATCTGCTGGCTAGAGCCAGTACTGCGGTATGAGGCATGCTGGAGAGGCCCCTGACAACAGAGCAGACAGTAATCTACAGTAAGAATACCCTGCTGGACGTCTTCCGACATCGGAGTTGTACAGCCTTCAATCAGAATGTCTTTAGACGTCAGACAGTGGATAGGAAAGGGTTAAATGGTCTTCACACAGGCCAATGCAAACTTTAATACGATCATTCATCCCCATACACCTCTATCATTGTTGAGAGCACATGTCCTGTCTGCATGGGGAGATGTACTGCCAGCAGCAATGTTTTTTGGAGCCACATTAAAGATTGTCAGCACCTTCATACGGACAATAATCAGGTGGAAATCATCAATGATCAGCGATCATCTGGCTATGTAAATGGCCCTTTCTTCAGTGTCAGAGAAGTTACATTTCTTGTGGCTCCTTTATCTGGGTCTTTTATGGCAGTGTGTGGTGTGGGTGGAATCCAGAAGCTTCCATAAACAGCAACTAAGTGTTTTTTAATGTAATCGGAGGTCGCCCCATTTTTTCTAGGTTGCTGCGCTTCTCTATTATCTAAACATTCTTGCTTTTAAAGAGTGTGACTCAAATGATGGGTTAATAATAGGGAATTGGCAACTATTCAATCACTAAGGCATAAATGTTGTAGCTATAGGTTCAACAGATAAATGTATGGCTTAAGTATTCATGACATACCTCGTGAGGAATTCTACAAAAATGGAACGCCATGAAAGTACAAACCGAGTAATGTAGCCACAAAACTAAAAAACGATTGACAACATTCTTCTGCAAAACAGTCTCATTTATAGCCACTATGGAAGCTGCAATGGTGGCCACTAGAGATGAGCGAGCACCCAAAAGCTTTTCATAAAATTCGAGAGCTCTACTCGAGTAACGAACCTCATTGACTACAATGGGAGACTCGAGCATCTTTGTATGTGGGACGCCGGGTGCCGAGCTTATTTTTTTTTTACTTGTCTCTCTCTCTCTCTCTCTGTCTTCCCTGCCTGCCAGACAAAAAATGTGCCAATGACGCGTGCTGCGTCGCAGCGGGGAGAAGCCAAAAACTGGGGCGCGGTCGAATTTGGCTTGATGCTCGTTCGAGTAACAAGCACCATCGAGTACGCTAATACTCGAACGAGTATCAAGCTCAGCAGGGTATGTTCACTCAACTCTAGTGGCCACATTAGTTGTTACCAAGCTTCCCCAGAAACAGAGAAATGACTGAGTAGAATTTTAAACAAGCAGTTGTCTCATCCTAGATATTGATGACATATTACTAATATATGTCTCCAATCATCTATTTATACCCAGGACCTTAAGTGTCACAAGGAGACATCCTCTACATCTAGAGGAAAGAAGGTTTCTACACCGACATAGCAGGGGGTTCTTTACGGTAAGAGCAGTGAGACTATGGAACTCTCTGCCGGAGGATGTGGTGATGGCGAATTCGATTAAAGAGTTCAAGAGCGCCTGGATGTCTTCTTTGAGTGCAGCAATATTGCTTCAGAAGGGTTGTCGATCCAAAGATTATTCTGGTTGCCAGATTTGGAGTCGGGAAGGAATCCCCCCCCCCCTTCTTCCTAAAATGAGGGAAATTGGCTTCTACATCATGGGGCTTTTGCATTCTGCTGGATCAACCTTGCAGGCTGAACTGAATAGACATATGTCTTTTTTATCCATATATACTATAGTCAGGAGGCTGACTGCAATTACTTCTGCCTCTTTTCTCATAGATGCACAGGCAGCTATTGTAGTAGTCAACAGCAGCCCATCTGGTCATTCGGAAAAAGCCTAGTGGGCTTGGAAAAACCCTAGTTATTGCCGACCATTCATTTTAAACGGGGGAGGAAGTTGCATTTCCGAGTGATATCTCTGCAATGTCTAAAATGAGGTTTTATTATAAAATGTTCACTAAGTAAAACCCATCCTAGAAATTACCGCTAATCTCACCGCACATTTTATGATGAAAAAAACCCGTAAACTTGTTAAAAAAAACCTGACTGCTAAAATGCTGCCTTGAAACTGTCACAAATACATTTTTATGATTGCTATAGGACACTGAAGTCGAGCCATGGTTGTTAATTTTGCCATTTTGCAAACGCTACATGTCCTACATGACAAGTCTTTTCCTCTGGGAAGATAAATATATGTACACAGCCCTACGTGCTTTTTTTCAAAGCAGTCTACCTTATGCATTAATCAAATTTGTAATAACCTTGTTGAAGAAAACCACTGCATTTAGATCAGAATATGGCTGCATAATGTGTAATCTCTATACTGCAAGCACCACTGGACAGACAGCATTCCTGCTAAGGAGGAAAAAATGTAGACACACAGCAGCTGCAGAGACCCATCTGGAGGAAATCCCAGACTGGCGTTTAAGTGTGTTCCATTGACCCTCTGATATCCTTTCTTTTTGGCTTAGGATTTTTTTTACATTAAAAAGGCCATTAAATGTAAAAATACAAGCTAATCCAATATAGAAACCATCCAATAAAATCTACAAATATATATTAAAAGTGCCCATAGCTTGAGCTTCTGAAGTAGCTATGCAGTTAAGTGCAAGTTTGTGCTCTTATCTACTGTATGTCTGACTGCAGTATAGACTTATTAAAATTGGAAGTCAGGTAGGCCTAGAAGAACTTTCAGCACAGTCACCGACTTGTAGGAAATATCACTAAAGCAGGGTTCACACGGAGATGGTTTTGAACAAGAGCAGCAGTCAATTGTTAGCTGTGGGTGAATGAGAAAATAGGATTCTCCATTGACATATAGCTTTTTGTAAAAGTGTGGATTATCAGTGATTTTATTTCACAGTGTATTGCATTTAGTGGTAAGGTAAGCTGTTCTGGGGGCAAAGGTGCACATATGAACCATGTGTAGTGGCCAACGCTACTCAACAGGTAGACCGCACTCCGAGTGTGGACTGCAGCAGTCTGCTGTTCAGATGAACCTGAAGAAGGAGCTACTGTTAGTTTTCCTTCCCTCTCCGCTAACTCATTTCATGTCATCAGTGTGACAGCCCCTAGCTGCTGCACACAGCATGTAGCTGCGCTCCTCCCCTGACTCTGGACTCTTGGTGGTCTCGAGAAGCAGGAGTCAAGGAGGAGGGGCTCATCACAAGAAGCAGCAGCAGCATGAAGCCATCTACCTGTGTACTGGAGAAAGGAGGGAAAAGGGAATTTTACAATGGGACTGTATTTTGTATGGGGCAGAAAGGATGATAAATGCTGTACTTTATATGGGACTGATTAACAGAGCTGCTGAAAGGAGGCAGAGAGTTATGATTTACATGGGACTAAATGTTGGAGGGCTATGTTCAGGGGCTAAAGGCAGGGAGAGTTGATTGTTTTACATGGGACTGTAGAAGGAGATGTTGAGAAGAAAGGTGCTATTTTCATGGGCATGTGTATTGTGGTTAAGAGGAGGGGAGTGATGTTTCTTTGTGTGGCTCAATATGATGGAGTAGAGGGAGAGTGTATTTTTTTACATGGAACTGTATGATGGAGAAGTTAGTTGAGGGGGTACTATTAGTAAGAAGGGCCACAAGGACACTATAAGAGGGGCCAATATAACTAAGAGGGGCCACAGGGGGTAAGCATACATAAAAAGGACCACAGAGGGGGTAATATTTACTATGGGAGACTTATTGAGACAGGGATTGGGAGTAGCGGAAGGATGGAAGAGTGTGTAGAGATTAGTTGTAGCTGGTCATGGCGGTCAGCGAAGACATCATATGTGATCACTGGAGGTAACTGCATTGCAATCACTATTAATGTGTAGAATTGGTATCCTGGCTCATAAGTGTTCAAAAAGCCGTACGGACCCCAAAATGTTATGAAAGAAAACATCAACTCATTTTGCAAACAACAAGCTATCACACAGCTCAGTTGTAAAGTAGTAAGAGAAAAACAAACTGTACATATTTGGTGTCGTCGTAATCGTACCGTATTTAAGGTGTAATTATAATTATGTGCCTTGCTTTAACCCTCATTACCCGGGTTTTCTGGACCTTCACCTGATGGCAGACCCAGGTAAGTGGACATTTACAAAAACCAGTTGAGTACTCCTGCCATGCTGTTATGGGGTCCTTGGAATCAGTTGATCTACTATTAAGTGACAAGGACCTATGCAGATCAACCCTCTCCATTTATAAGTGAAGGGTTAGCAAACCAAAGGATAGGAATTGGCTCAATAATTATAGAATTTTGGTGATGGAGACGAAATCCAGCGCTATAATTGGGGATCAAGTTAGATCTTTGGTATAACCCCCTATTCTGTGTAAAAAACATAAATAAAGTTATATTTTACTTTTCATAGCACATTACAGTTATGAGCACTGCTCTTGTTAAACTGCATGCTCTGGGAATGATAGAATTAGCAATTCCAAACCTTCCAGTTAGGTACAGATACAATTGAGCTTGTTAACCTTTATTGAAATCTAGTTTAATTCTTTACATCTCAGAGTACACAGTTTAGAGGGAAAATTCATGATGAGCCCAGGTATAGAAATAATACTAGGAAGATATACCACCAGTGCCTCCCATTAAATCAGAATGGAAAACCTGGGAGGAGTAACGCTCTGTACACTTTGAATCCATTTAGCATGTCCTCATTTTTGTAACACACACAGACACTTTTGAAGCATCTCAATCAGGTGTACCCGTACCCGACATCCAAGGGCACCAGAGTCCTAGTCAAGATGTCCGAGCAAGTTGTTCTGGCCTGGACAGGAAAAGAAAGTGTTGTGGCGGTGAGTTCTTTTATGGGACGTTCAATAGTTGAGTAAGCTGGGGTTTGCCAAGTGTGGTGAAATATCTTGGCCATCGACCATTACCTGTAGTATTCTGCACTACTGCCAGAATTGTGTTGCAGAGAGGGAGCTGGCCACTTACTGGAGCGATGCTACAGCGGCAGAGACAGACACAAATCAAAGCCGTAATCCAAGTGAAGGTTTAGCTTTATATTGGAGGCTACAGCAGTGATAAAACTCAGCTTGAATCTAACAGAACAAGGGCACTTAGTGTAAGCAGTAGCTAAAATTAAAGGAAGTACAGAGACTACCATGAAGATTATTGTTATTAGCCAAACCAGCTACCCAAAGACAACTGCCATATCCTAACTTTACCAGTATACAGAGACTATCAAATGGGTTGTCCAGTTCATAGGCCTCTCACTAGCCAAGCCAAGATCCTACTGCACACTGATGAGGGGCAAAGACCCTGAAACAGCTGTCTGTGTATAGATTCTAGCTTGGTTTTCAATTCTCAATAATTGCTCTGCAGACCTGTGTGAAGGGTCAGACATTGATTTGAAGGAATGCTGCCATCCAATAGGTGGCGCTGCAGAGGTATTGTTCCAACTCCTTTAGTTGTAAACTATTACTGGCCTGTGCTCAAGATAGGCTGTCAATAGGAGTTCAGCAGGGGGCTGGCATATGGGGCCCTTATTGTTCAATTGTTTGCCAAATTGAGCTCAGTGCACAAGTGCATTAGCCTAGTGAACAGCTGACCAACAGTGGTTCCAGGTGATAGATCCCCAAGGACCTATTATTAATGACCTAACCTGAGGATAGACCATCAATTGTTTAGAACTAGACAACCCATTCAAGTTCCATATTGTATCAAATATATATTACTCCATAAAACTTTATACTTAATAAAACTTTATTGTTGCTGCACAATCTACTGTAAAGGGATGTTTTACTACAACCACTGCCTCAATGATATTGTTCCTCATCCTCCTGTGTCTTTCAGATCTGTTTGGAACTTCATCGCAAAAAGGTCAGTCACTTTTAGACTTGAGAATGATTATGGCCTTGTGAACATGTGTTCGTAAATAATAGAAAAAGTAAAACTTTAAAATTATCATCATTTGGAGCTGAGATATGATTATTTAACCCTTTGCAATCCAATTTTGGATTTCCTAGGGGGTTTTCTCTTTCTGCCATTATACAATGGCACCATCTGCTGGCTAGAGCCAGTACTGCGATATGGGACATGCTGTAGAGCCCCCTGACAACAGAGCGTCCAGTAATACACAGTAAGAATACCCTGCTGGATGTCTTCCGACATCAGAGCTGTACAGCCTTCAATCAGAATGTCTTAAGATGTCAGACAGTGGATTGGAAAGGGTTAAAATTAAAGTTCCAAAGCCTTTTGCTGTACTACTGACAGATTATGATGACATCTGTCTCTGTACTGATTTCTGTTATGTGTCAAATCATCGTGGAGATCTTACATAGATTCCAATGCAGTGACCCTGAACTGTCATTATATAAGGTTATTGATAGTTCTGATAAATTGTATAAATGTACCTTTAAATGTGATATGTATTTTATTGATATCCAGACTTGAAAATGGTGGTTTGATAATGTATAGTGTTATGGCTGGTGGGTGTAGGCCCACTGTGCCAACTTACGAGCTAGGCTGTGATCCTGAACCGATGAGGTAAGCAGATGATCCCATTGGATGGAGGTGTTGGAGTGCAATGCTACAAGTCCGTCTGATCCGTGAGCAGGAGAGGTATTAAGGAATACTTAGGATAGGTAAGGACAGATGTCCTCTGACAGGCTACAGGAGATGGAGATCTCGCCCTAAACTAAAACAGGGTTGGGGAAAAAGCCCTGCCTAGAAGCAGGGCGACCGTTCTGACAAGAACGACCCCGCGGTTTTCACCTGAGATCTGTCTATTCCTGACAGGGCATAGGAAAGGTGAACTGAAAACCAAACACACCACAGAGTACAATAAATGCAAACAGTAAAGACTCACCACAGAGATGAAGACAAAACACAAACAGAAAGGCACAAGGGAACACGAATACGAGAGATGCACAAGACGAAGAGCAAGTAAGAACATGAACCAGAACCCAGACTGGATAACTATAGCAAGATATACCAGCACTAAGGCAATGAGACTGAGCTCCCAGCTCAGCTAAATGGGAAGAGAGGTAGGGAGAAGTGGCCAACTCTTTACCCTTACTCCCATATCTCACTGTAGTGTAGCCATTTGGGGAGGGCTTCACTTAGTAACAACCACTGTGGGACAAACGCCATGAGCCCAAACCACCATCCCATTCTGACTCACTATATAAATTGCAATCTACATGCTAATTGGTTTGAAAAGAGGCAAATATATGTGCATGTATGTGAACATAGATGTGACTTTTGATGATAATTCACGCAAGAGTTCCAAAAGAACATTTTGACTGAATTCAGAAGGGGACCTGTTGTCATCTTTAAGCAATGCCGCCTCAGGCTTTGTGCCTGTAACTTCAATTTTCCAAATACATATTTCACATTTTTAACATAGACTTAAGGGCCCTTTTTCACTTCTCTGTTAGTTATCAATGCTATGTGAGGGAAAAAGAGTCACTGTATTTTAATAATTTAAATTAGGCACCAATCAAGTCACTTTCCAACCTGCCTTAGGAAAATGACAGTTCCAATTTTGTCTCTACTTGTTTTTCCACAGTATGCCCAAGTACCATTTTCCTGGGAGTTCTTTTATATTTTGGAATCTGTACAGCTAAGAATGTTTTTCAGTTCCTACCCTCCAGGGCATTTTGATGCGCCCCACTGTCTGTAAAACATACCTCTATCCACAAAATTAAAATTTGACAGCACTCCTTAATCCCTTTGTGTAGTAACTGTGTGCAAATCTGTGGGCTCATTTATTTTTACCTTTAGTTTTTGGAACAAAATATGAGACATGTGAGTTTTCTTGTGGTGGCTGTTTCTGCTATAAGTTATAATCAGGGCCATATTTGTAACAACGCACTTGAAGGCATTTGCTTAGATTGTCCAGAAGGAGGGAGGCATTACTTTGGAGCAACAAAGTTATTAGTTTATTATGTTTGTGCAACTTTAATGCTGCTGACCATACCACTCTAAAAGCAGTTAAGCAGTAATGAAATCAGCACACAGCTGAGTGCTAATAATAACCAGAGCCCAGCCCAGAAGAGTCCATGACCTCCTCATTCTCTGGCTTATCTGTTCTGCACTGCAGGCGTTAAATCTTCCCCCTTCTCTCATAGCAAAGGTGTGAGGAGGATAGATTTTCAGACATACAAGGAACCAGTCTTCAATAAACAGACCGATATGATGTGTCTAAGTACAGGAAGGATTGGAGTATACCTTGTGTGTCCTGTATATGTATGTATGGGTGCAATAAGTGTATATATGCATTTGTTTCTGTGAGCAAATTTGCATCTACATATACATTTGTATCTTTGTAAATATGTGTGTGCACTGTGGGTGACATTAATGTCATACTTACCAATTCCCCTGGAACATCTGAAAAACTCCTGGAAAAATGGGAAATCTCCTTGGCTCCCAGAACAGCTGGGAAATCTCCAGGTACCGCATTTAGGGAGTGAAGAAGAGTGAAGGAACAGGGAGACATGACTGGGAGATGTGAGAGTCTATTTTGAGGAAGACTCTGATGTGGAGTCTATAATAAAGGGGGATCGGGTCTCAGAGTCTGTATTTATGATGTCTAGTATCAGTATTTGATTAGGAGGTCTGGTCAAATATTGTATGCTGCGGGGTATATTGTATATAAATGAGTGGAACATAATGTATGCCACTTTATGCATATTTCCTGAATGTTCCTGGTGTCCATTCTCAAAAGTAGTCTTAAGGTCAAAGTCACTTATCACAGTTTTACACTTTAATACAAAAAAATGATAAAAATAAGACAAAATAAAATGACTTACAATAAATGCAAAACAGTTATGAAAATAAAATGGAGAAATACATAAACCTGTAACTTACAATAAGTTCTTAATGTCTCTGTGTTCCGGAAGGTGGAAAGAAGATGGCACACATTTCAGCTGAAGTTCATTAAGCAAATCCCTGGGTTAGGATTGGTTAGTGAAGTAGTAAGGGATAAATGTAATGGATATTAAATGGTGCATTGTCCTGTATTTCCCCGTACTAGAATGGGGAATGTTCACCTTGGACAAACAGAGATCTATCATCAGCCTGTCTTCTCCTTTGAAGTTTGTCCCATCTTTATCTGGCTTTCTTTGAACTAGCTTTAGTTGACAAATATGGCACTCATCTCCAGAGATGGGAGCACACCCACAGAGTTTTTTTCTTGCCATAAAACATTTTGGCCAGTGCAAAGAGTTTACCACATAAGTTCAAGATAATCCTCTGGGTATCAAATATATACATTCATGACGTATTGTCATCATGTCAAGGGGTAGCGCTGCAGCACTTCCCCTTACTATTGGGCAGCTGACAGCTATTGGGAGGAGTGGCTTGGGAGCCGCGTGGTAAACGCCACCCCCTCTAAGTCCAAGATGTAGCCAGAGCAGAGTGTGAGGGACAAAGCCCATGAGTACAGTGAAGCATTACTGGAGTAAGGCCACTTAGCAGAGATCTGGGTGGTGGACATTGAGAGAGTTGACCAGAGCGCAGTTCCTATTCTGGGGGAGCAGTGGAGGAGGAGGCCACCAAAGCAGCCCTGATGACCAGAAGGCTGAAATTGATTATATCAAAGGGCACTGATGTCCTAGAGGCTGAAGCAGGCAAACAGCATGGAAGGAGAGGGAAGCTCTCTTCGCCTCGAGAAGACCTGGTCCAGAAGCAGACAATAGCGCGGTAGACCTAAAAGCACAGTGCCACACTGCAGGATATGTGAGATTGGTCTGATGCAATGGGGAATGTGGGAATTGTTACAATGTAGTGTGATGTTTAGTAGTGTGAAAAGTGATGTCATGTGAAGACATATTGTAATGGGAGAACAAGGCACTGTATGTGCTGCCTTCGCCTCCATCCCCTGCACCATACATACCACCCACCACCTACGTTACAATCACATCCACCTTCAGACAAATATCCTGAAACGCATTCCATTTTGTCTAGAACTATAGCACATCAACCTTGTTCTATAAATTCTCAGGCAGCCTTGATACATTCAGTGTTATCAGCTAATTATTTTACTCATGCACAACTAGACACACGTAGCGAGCCAATGACCTCGGTTGGCATGAGTGTGATCTGAACATATTCCATTATTATAAACCAGCCAGACTGGCAACAAAGATGAGGCACCAGATTAGAAAGTAACCAGCTTCCCTTGAAAGCATTTAGAGCACATCAATAGCAAGCATTAGAACAACACAGTGACCAATTATACTGTATAGAAGGCACTGTCAAACGGAACATGATTTCCAGAGAAAACACACTCCAAACAAAGCTGCAACTCCGCAATCTTGGGTCATTTAGTTCTATAATATGGTAATAAAACCAGCAGGCCTTTGTAATAGTATTGATATGAAATGTAACAAGAACGCCCCCTTACATTGCTCATTTCTCAACTCTCTGGTTTCGCATTTGACTTCTGAATTTCCAAGTGCTCTTGGGGATTGCATGAGAATACGAGCCATCTCGTTTGGACAAGCGCTAATTATTATGATAAATTTGGAATATTTTGGGGGCCACTGTCTTTTCCAAGATCTTTTGAGATTAGAAATGGAGGTTGTGAATATCAGGCGCCTTGTGCACAAAACGCTGCTGATTGCTGTGGCTTGTGTTGGCACGGTTAGGATGTGTTCGGGTTCTGTGTTTTGTTGCACAGCATTAGACTTTTAGATGTCAAGGACAAGTGGTGAGATTATATGAATAAAACTAGAATACCCAGGCAGAGCTTTGCCAGAAAAAAAAGCAACCATGGAAGTGAAAAAGAAGCAACTTCGAGTGGATTACATTACGCAGCTGTTTCTGTCACTGAAATCATTAGCAGTTAATTAATTATTAAAATTGTGGTAAGGTCAATTATGCAAATATGCAAAAATGCGTCTCTGTAGTGCATTTGCCTTTTGTGACATCCTGTGCCAGCCTCACATTCAGTAAATACATCAAAGGATCTTTTTTATCTGCATGAAGGGCATTACATCTTCAAAAGGTAAATTGCACAAAAAAAGAGCGTTTGCCACTGAATAATCCAGATATACCAAAAGTCCAGGGTCTGTATAAAGGATGAAAGGAAGAATATTTCATGTATACAGCTCTTATGAAGAGCTACATGTTTCCATGTTTATGGAGAAGAGCTGCCAGGATGATGAGCGGTTTACAAACCATGTCCTATGAGGAACGGTTAAAGGATCTGGGAATGTTTAGCTTGCAAAAAAGAAAGCTGAGAGGAGACTTAATAGCTGTCTACAAATATCTGAAGGGCTGTAACAGTGCAGAGGGATCAGCCCTATTCTCATTTGCACAAGGAAAGACTAGAAGCAATGGGATGAAACTGAAAGGGAGGAGACACAGATTAGATGACAGTGAGGGTAATCAATGAGTGGAACAGGTTACCATAGGAGGTGGTGAGTTCTCCTTCAATGGAAGTGTTCAAATAGAGGCTGAACAGATATCTGTCTGAGATGATTTTGGGATCCTGTATTGAAGAGAGGGTTGGACCCGATGACCCTGGAGGTCCATTCCAACTCTATGATTCTATGATTATATTAAACCCCTTTGTATAGTCTGATCCTTGAAGGGGTTGTTCAATAAAAATAAGTTATTGGATAGGGAATAGCTATCTAATCGGGTCTGACTAATGGAACCCACACTGCTCATGAGAATTAGGGTCAGTGAGTGAGTGGAGCAGTGGTAACGCATGCTCATTACTGCTATTTATACTACTACTAATTACTAACTTCAATGGGACTACTGGAGATAGCCGAGTTCAAGCATTGAGCTATCTCTATTAGTCCCATTGAAAGGAGTGCCAGTGAGCATGCTTGATCGCCACTCCATTCATTCAGGGATCATCAGGACCTTAATTTTCATGATCTATTGGGGCCTGGCAATTAGAATCCCACCAATCAGATAGAAGCTGCATACACAATCTAATAGGATATTTTTAATTACTATTATTTGTAAAGTTGTTTTTATTTATATTTTAGATGAAACAGAGCTACAAAGAATATCTCTTGTTCTGTTGGACCCAGCCATTGTTTGCTCTAAGCTGGACAATCTGGAATGGAAGGACTTAAAACAACATACTAATGAAGTTAACAAACCCAATTACAAGTATACCTCTCTGCAGGGTGTAGTATTTTTTAACTCTTATCATTTCTAGAGTGAACAGCTTATAGGAAACAGAGGACACAGCAAGTCTGTACATTACATAGATAATCGATTGGTTTCAAGAGGCACAGCATAATGCCTTATTTCTCCGGTGGTGGCACTTACACCAAGATTTCCCCAAAGATGATCAATGGGGATTCCAGAAATAGTACACCACGTAATCAACTTACACCCTTTTTTAAATGAGATTGTGGACAAGATCAGTGGACATGGATCTACTAAACCACAGACTGGTTTGACTCTGTGATAAATCCTAAGGAGACACCCTGATCTTCACTCTTTAACCCCACGAGTCCCAATGTGGGCTTCGATATGGGATCCCCAGGCCATTATTCAAGAAGTGATTACAGTGCTCTGGTGGATGATGTTACTTAAGGCCTAGGCGTAGTACCTAAAGGAGTGAGCATAGCCAGATGGTCTGGTTCGGGACATGCGGCACACTTCAGCATGGGGAACGAAGCCAGAGGTCAGCTCATAGAGAACTGATTCAACACAAAATTCAAGCCAGAGGTCAGTGCAGGCAGCAGACAGAAATGTAGTAAGATTAATAAGACAGCAGCAAAGTCAGGGAATAGTCAGATGTAAGGAAACCAAGAAGACAGACCAAATGTGATAGCACACCTTAAGATAGATCAAAAGCACCTTGATACTCAGACACCCTCCCCAGTGAAAGGATGCCTGATATATTCAGAGAGCACAGACCATTGATGAGATATTGTTGTGCACTAATACTTTAAGAGGAGGGACAGGAGCATGGACACACCCTCCCGGTGGCCACCACAGATAGTTCAAGCAGCGGGAAGTGACATTCCCCAGAAGGAGGACCTGGGTGCTTGCTACGACTGCTGGAAGACATGAGTCAGTGGCCATGGCCACGTCTAACATAAAGTAGACAACCCATTTGACTTTTATAGAAAATATGCTAATCAGATGCATGAGTGTTTTTTTTGAGTACAACATATTTGAAATGTTACTGTATTGGTATCATGTTTCTAGCTAGATCTCGTCTGGGAGAATAACTTCACACTGTGCAGTTACATCCGAAGAAACAAAATTTGCTTTTATGAGACAAGCTACATTAAAACCAAGGAAAGATGGGTATATTTATAAGGTATTAGCATGCGGCGACAGAGCTTCTTTCTCCCTGTAGAAGAACTGATTTTTATGAGTGTAAGTTTCAATGGAACAGCTTTTTACTATCTAAATGTATTTCACATAGGTGAATATACATATAAAAAACAGCACAGAAAAAAAACGTTAAAAACTAATTTGACTGGAGCATTCTGGAAGGGATTTCTTTTCTGTTTTGTTTCTTCTCCTCTACACTGAATGCTGCACTGGGCTTATATATGACAAAAACACATAGTCATTTTATCATAATCCTCTCCTTTCTGCCTCCCCTGTAACCATTGCCTGGCTCCGGTACGCTGAATTCAGCGATGTCAAAGTATAGTCATTGATTTACAAGCCAACCTGCCGATGCATATGTCATGAGTTCTATCGGACTGCCATTGGGATAGCTCAATGCATGCAAAGGCAGCATGCAAGAGAGCATCAGTGCTCATCCGCATAGCTATGGTATATAGCCTATTTGCAAAAGGGCTAATTCCCTGGAGGATAAGAAGGTTGATAGGACAGGAAGAGGTTAATACTCATAAACCTGGAAAGACCGGTATCTCTGTTGAAAAATATCAGGGATTCAATTCAGTGAAATTGTTAAAGAAATTTAAAGTGACATTCTTATTATTTTCCCGTTTTTAAAGTATGCAAATCATTATCTTTCAAAAGGAGAAAAACAAGCTGTAAAGTGCTATTTACTGACATCTCCTTTCTTTAGAAGGGAAGCTATTTGAATATTTTTCCCATGAAGCATTGCCTTAGGTTTCTCTAATCTCCTGCTGATTCTCCCTAAGGAAAGTCAGTATTCCAATGAGACTCATCTTGTGAGTAACCATCCAGATCCTTAATTACCAAAAAGGCAACAGCTAATCCCTCTGCAGAAAAAGGTTAGAAAAACTGAAATGATGATTCGAACCTAAATATTTATGGGCAGAGATTTAACTCAAAGTACCTGAGTTCTGGTGTAAAATCTTTGATAGGACCCCCACTTACCGTTTACCATTTTTAATACTGGTAAACGGTAAAAACTATGCACATGTGTATAATTCCCTCAATTCTGTATCCAGGAGTTCCATATACAGTCATAATATGGGCTATGGGTTAATATAAACTATTAGCAGCATGACCCCAGGACAGGTATGTACTCTGTAGCATTTCAGAATAAGTATCTCACAGACAAAAGTTCCACATTTATTATGAAGAAATTAAATCATAACCTCAATATTGTATATACAAATAAAGAAAACAAGGAGGAGGGAGAGAAAGATAGAACCTGTTCAGGTATTACTATGCCCTAGGTCTATCCATAATAATGGTAGGACAACCACCCTGAAAAGGGTGACCCTGAGCAGGTAGCTGGCCCAAATTGTCCTATTACAGGCAAAGCATACAGGCAAGGAGAAGAGTCAAAAAGGAAGTAAAAGTACAGGAGAAGTCAGCAAACTACAGATAGTGCTGTGTTCAAATGATATAAAAAAGGTCCTCAAGTGGGCCAAACAGTGACTCATATGACACTTCTACAATAACATAGTCTGAAGGAAAAATGTCAGGTCTACGCGTTTCACCTGCAGATGATGCCAGCTCTTCGGGGAACAACCTACACAGTGTCACAGAGAAACTAGAGGACTAACAAGCCCCAAGGGTTAAACCATCATGAATATTACATATTCAATGTGCTTTAATTCTGTCAAATCCAGAAAAACATCTCATTGAAATATAGCCAAAGTGCATAATATCATGCTTCCACCCATGCACACAAAAATACTCCATCAACAATCAGGAGCATAATATACATGCCACAGGAGATTATATAATAGCATTGCATCACACGAATATCCCCTTATCAGTTAGGAGCATAATATGACAAAATAAATGAACCCTCAGATGCAGATAAGAATCACATTTCATTACACCATACAGAAAGGGACCAATAGGACAATAAACTCACTTCCCTTTTAAAAGCAGATAACATATCTCGCGTTGCTGAAATGTACTAATATTTTTGGCTGTCAGAGATGAACGCATGAACCCCGGACCATGACAGGTATGCCCATTGCCCACATGTATGTGTTGTTCTGGAATGCTGCAGTGTTTCACAATAAATTTACTTTGAAGATTGAAAGGCGCTCCGAGTCACGGAGGTGCACCCACTGCAGCCTCTCACCGCCTGCATCATCTAGAGTGGCAGCTCTCTACCTGCTTGTGTGTAGAGACAGCTGTCACTCTACATGATGCAGGCAGGGAGAGGCATGGTCCCGCCCCCATGACACGGGAGATCAAACTTCAAAGTATATTTGTTTTGCACCCCTGCAGCATTTCGGAATAACACATACAGGGGGACAGTATACATACCTGCCCGTGATTTGGGCAGCATGTACCTGGTGACAAGTTGCCTTTAAGAATTCAGGGGTTAGGATTAGAGATGAGCGAGCACGCTCGGATAAGCCAGTTACTCATGCGAGCCTCGCTCTTCTCGAGTAACTGCATTCTTGTCCGAGCGTGCTCGGGAAGGGGGGAGGGGGCGGCGGGGGAAAGCGGGGGGTAGCAGGGGAGAGAGTGAAAGAGATCTCTCTCTCTCACCTCCGCTACCCCCCGCCTCTCACCCACGCCGCCCCCCGAGCATGCTCGGAGAAGAATGCAGTTACTGGAGAAGAGGGAGGCTCACTCAAGTAACTGGCTTATCCGAGCGTGCTCGCTCATCTCTAGTTAGGATACTTAAATATAAGATAAACCCCAGCGACACATATTGCATCTCTTAATGCTTTCGCTACCATTATATGCAATTAATATAATATTTCTAGAGGTCCAGGAAACTGAAATTTGCTGCTGCATCCCTCTCTTGCCTAGTCCGTCGTTCAGCATCCTTCTCCTGATGAAGACAGTGGCTAATTAATATGGCTGTTGTGATGGTATGTGTGCAAATAGCTGGGTTATTTCAGCAGAGGCACAAGTCTAGACACACCTGTTTAACTGGTGTAATAATGAGAAAATTGACTTTCAATATGTGAAAGTATTAATTGGAAGAGATGCTGCATTTTTTGGATGGAGGTGACGCTTTTGAAGGCCATTTTGAACTTTGCCATATTGAATTCAGCCCAGGTTTTTTTTTAAATGGGAAGAGGGTCATGTGATATATCAATATTGGCTAGACTTTATTCAAAAACACACTGTAGGTGTCAGTTTTGCCCAATCTGTGGTTTTCTCCTTATTCTTTGGAACTGGACATACTCAAGTGCTCCTACCTCATTCAGGCATGTAACCTGAAATAGATGTTAATTAAAATATATAAAACAATATTCTTGGTGCCCCCCCCCCCCCCCCCCCAGATGCTCTTCTGCTCACATCTTTGATCATAGCCTCACATTAGTTGCATCCTGTACATAATGTATCATCAGGCATATTCAGGCTGTACAATCTTATGCAATATGCAGAAGGACAATTTCTTTTAGTCTTCAAAGGAAACTCATATTTTTAAGGAGCCCTTGCAAATTAACATATACTTCTAGCAGCAGACACAGTAGGAAGTGAGTGATACCTTTAAAGGAATCTTTGATTGATGTTGTCACATAGCTTTCTGTAGAAGTGATGTAGTGTGTTGCATCTTCACCCACAATATTCAAAAGGACACAAACCTACTGGAAATCTGCACTAATATCACAAGTACAGTGACAAGACTGGGGGTGCCGATGGGTTCACATGGCTGTCCAAACCCTACTGAAGTCTCCCAGTGCTGCCATATACGGCAATCTATTAAGCTCTGCCTATATCAGGGCTCAATTGCTCAATCTTAAAAATACAATACACTGCACTACTGAGCTAGTGCAGTATATTGTACAAATAATCAAGTTATTGCAAGTTCAAGTTTACCCTATGGAGGCTACATTAAAAAGTAAAAATAAGTCATTTAAGTCAATAAGATCATTTATTTTAAGTATTAAAAGTAAAAAAAAAGCTTTCACATTTTTTCGCATTAAAAATAGATAAAAACATAATTAGGTCTTAGAATATGGCAACAAACGTGTTTTCTAAAAGGATCTTTTATTTCGTAAAAAAAAATAAAACAAAAACTATAAATTTGAAATGACCACATTTGTACTGAATACTAGAATAATGTTAACATTACATTTTTGCTTCACCGTGCGTGCTGTAAAAACAAATCCCAAAAGACAATGGTGCCATTGTATTTTTTTTTCCATTTTGCCCCAATTAAAAGTTTTTTAAAGTTTTTTGTTACTTTATATTGCACAATAAATGGTACCATTAAAAAGAAAAGTCAGCCTGCAAAAAACAAGCCCTCATACAGCTATGTTGACATTAAAATAAAAAAAAAACAAAGATGAAAAAAACTAACGAAAAATTTTAAAAAAATTGCTGTTTAAAGGGCTAAACGGATTTTCTGTTTTATTGATTTCTTAAATTCTGGCCATGTGAAAAAAAATAAAACAGACTATAGTTAACTATACTGGCTCCCTGCAGTTTTGGCACCATCTCTGTTTTTACCCTGTTGGCATTCTGTTAAAAGGCTACACTCAGCAGTCTGTGATAGGCAGACACAAGCTGACTCTGCAGAGTGGGGTCAATATTGTATATGGGTTGGTGAGGTCTCTGTGCCAGGACTGTTTTTTGCCCTGTTTCCAAGTAAGCTGTGACGTCTGAGCAGGACGCAAAACACCTAGTCTGGTTGGACGTAAAATATTGCCCTAAATGATGGATATACACACAGTATAATAACACAAATAACAGCACATGAATAAAACAAAACCAAAGGTAGGGAAAAGAGGAAATCTGACCCTGACTTATAAATGTGAGTAGACCCTACCTAAAAGCGAAGCACTCGCCCTGATGATGGTGACCCCATGTCAGGAACCTGGAGTGACTCTGATTCTCCCTAGATGGATACAGAGATAATGATAGCAATAGTATATATATATATATATATATATATACATATTTATATATATACATATATATATATATATAGTTATGCACTATATATATATATATAATTATGCACTATATATATACACATACATATATATATATATATATATATATATATATATGCTTGTGAAACATCCTATAATTGTGAAAATAAGAGTAGGTCTTATTTTCAGGGAAACATAAATATATATTAGGATGTTTCACAAGCACAGTATGAACTAGATGATACAGCAAAGCATTAATAGCAATTAGTTAAGGAATAGAGATGAGCGAATATACTCGTTTCGAGTAATTACTCGATCGAGCACCGCGATTTTCGAGTACTTCCGTACTTGGGTGAAAAGATTCGGGGGGCGCCGGGGGTCGGGGGGAGGCGTGGCAGAGGGGGGGTAGCAGCGGGGAACAGGGGGGAGCCCTCTCTCTCTCCCTCTCCCCCCCACTCCCCGCTGCAACCCCCCACTCACCCACGGCGCCCCCCGAATCTTTTCACCCGAGTACGGAAGTACTCGAAAATCGCGGTGCTCGGGCGAAAAAGGGGCGTGGCCGAGTAGGTTCGCTCATCTCTATTAAGGAACAGATACATTATGAACCTAGATCGTACTAGAACCAAACAGATTTATCTGAACTGTGAAAAGGATAGGAGTCGCCAACTTGATGACACCTTTATGCTTGAGGTATAACCAGCATCCTTTCTGAGGAGGAGCCAGAATAAATGTGTACAGATAAAGACTGATTGGCTAACTGGGACACACGCCTCCCAGCCAACCAATTCATCCACACACTAGCAGAGAAGTAATCATGTTGGCGTCCAATACCGAAATGACACAGAATATGGACCTGCATGGGGATCATGTGGGCCAGTGCTGATGGCGTGATGTCACCCCGATCCCAATCCAATAAGGCAGGTGTGCCATCACAGGAACACTTGAAAAGACTGCAGGAGCACAAGTCCATCAGTAAATAATGGTAAGGTATTTCCGCTATCACCTCAGCAGCATTAATACCTAACTAAAAGTTGTGTCCTGATTTTCCTTTCAATTTGCAGATTTCAGAGATATGTTGGGTATCTTAATCCTCATCTATAATTAAATAAACGTCTTCTTTCTTTTCAGAGCCACTTTCTAGCCATTCACATGCCCACGCATTGTCGCTCATACAAGACTTTTAACTATTTTAGGTTACTTTGCTCAAATACTGGACCAGAATTTCCAGAGCAATGGGTACTAGATTAAAATATTTTTACTGTGCTGGGTAAAGTACGTTTATTGGAAGTAGACCATTGAAATTCACATAGAGGCTAGGTCAGCTATGTAGTCTGTGCATGTATAGCTCGTTAGCTGCGAACAGTAGCCTATCCGACTGCAGTTAGAGAAACTCCATTATCTATAATTAACTTGTTATTCCGTATTCTTCAGGAACACTTATGTAATCTTTATGGGAGAAGCCACTAGATAGTTGCTATTCTCCAACTTACTGTTGCTAAGTGGTAGAGAAGAACAAAGAAATGTTTGCAAGAATGTGTGATCTGCAAACTTCATGTACTCAAGGCATAGAATACGCTCTTAGTAGCAGCACCTTCCTTCTGATAGATGAATGACTACTGTATTTGTTGCTTATTGTATTTGATACCACTATGTTTGCTACTTTAAAGGGAATGTATTGTCAGAAAAGTACATATTAGTTAAATCATTAGAAACATTTTTTTATGTGTCATTTTTTTAATGTGACTTTTTACATTTTTTTTAGTTTTTCTCATTGGCTACTCAACCAGACACAATAGGCTGATGTATACTGTTTAGGTAGCTCATTTTTCAGCTTTGCTGTATAGACTGGGACATGATAAGCACAGTCATCTCATTATTGTTTGATGACAGCAAGTTATATTGCTACAGGAAGGCAAGATAAAGCATTATACACAAATTTAAGGCTCTCTATGCAGCTGCCCTGGTCAAAGGATGGGTTTGTACTCAATCACCTCCTGGATGTTGTGATAGTCAATGACATTTTTGCCAATAAATTATCATTGCAGATGCCATAAAGTAGATAATTTGGAAGTATATATATCACCAATATGGCCACTCTTATGAAGGTTCTTAAAAGTGAAAGGTAAATAGCTACAACATATAAACACATTCTTTTGCTTCTATATGCCAAATCTAATTTAACGGAATTAAATCCTTAGTGACCGAGCTTTTTTTCATTTTTCCATTTTCGTTTTTTCCTCCCCCCCTTTTAAAAGATCATAACTCCTTTCTTTATCCATCGATGTCGCTGTATGAGGGCTTGTCGTTTTTTGCGGGACGAGTTGTATTTTTCAATGGTGCTATTTAATGTACCATATAATGTACTGAAAAACTTTTAAAAACTTCTAAGTGGAGAGAAATGGGAAAAAAAGGTAATGCTGCCATCTTTCAGTGCGTCTTGTTTTTACGGCACAAAAACTGCAACAAAAATGACAGAAACGTTATTCTATGGGTCAGTACGATTACTACGATACCAAACTTATATAGTTATTTTTTTTTGCTGTACTAATTGTATTTTTTTAAAGATATTTAATTTTTTTTAATTATTTTCTGCCGCCATCTTCTTTTTCCATTTTTCCACTAACATAGTTGTGCAAGGGCTCATTTTTTGCAGGATGTCCTGTAATTTGCATTGGTACTATTTGGGAATAGATACAATTTGTTGATTGCTTTTTATTCTGGCGTTTATTTTTATTTTTTGACGACATTCACCGTGTGGGGTAAATAATGCATTACTTTGATAGATCAGACTTTTACGGATGCAGCGATACAAAGTATATATTTTTGCTTTATTAGGGCGCCCACCCACTGGCGTTTGCGTTTTCCGTGGGAAAAAACCGCAGCGTTTTCGCCGCGTTTCCCGCGATTTTTCCGCGCGTTTTTCGCAGCGTTTTCGCTGCGTTTTCGCGGCTTTTCCGTTAATTTCCATTGACATTCATGGGTGCATTAGGAGAAAAATAAGAACACATATGCAACTGACAGTTCCTATGTTAAAAACGCAAATGCAACGCAACGCAAAAAAACCGCCAGTGGACAGGAACACATGTTATCTCTATGCCTGTGCAGGAAAAACGCAAAACGCAAAACGCAGGTAAAAAAACGCCAGTGGGTGGGCGCCCTAATTTAGATTCTTTTATTATAAATATGGCAAAAGTTTTTTTTGTTTTGTTTTTTTTACTTTTATTACTTTTTTAAAAAAAATAATTAGTAAAACTTTATTCATTTTATTTTTACTTTTTATTAGTCCCCAGAGGGGACAACAACTTGCAATGCTTCAATCGCTCCTGCAGTATGATTTAATGCCATAGCATTACATCATACTGCAATTGGGCTCGCAGTCTATCAAGCCACCCCATGGGCATGGCTTGATAGGTATTCTGCCATGACAGTCTTGGGGCCTTTCAGAAGGCCCCCGGCTGCCATGACACCCTGCATGGCTCCCTGCAATCTCATCGTGGGGGGGTCCATATGGGACCCCAGAACATCGTTTGGGGGATTTAAATGCTGCTGTCAGAATTGACAGCGGCATTTCAAAGATTAACAGCTCCAATAAGCCGCGTGGCTTATCGGAGCTACTGCCAACAGGTGTCTGCTCTAAGAAACAGCTGGTGCCTGCATTGTATGAAGGGAGATTGCCACGTAATCTCCCTTCATACACGTCCTAAAGTATTTTTATACAACATCTATTGCATAATCATTTTTATGACTTGATTGACAGTTAAGCAGGTAACTGGCCATCCAAATTAAAAGGGCTGTCTAGTTTAGAAAACCCATTTGACCCTGTTCAAGATCTTTGTCTTTTGGCCAGAGTGGAAAATGATTACAAAGAGAGCGTCTCGTCATCAAGGATCTGTCCTGTCCTCACAGACAACCTATTGATTTGAATGGACTTTGTGTAATGCTAAATTTCCCAGTAGTCTTGCAGGGTAATAGAACACTTATTACTAAGTTCCTCATAAGTTAGAGCTGAACACTTAAGGCTTCTGCAGGGGCAAATGTTTTGATCAGTTATTATCAAGAGGTCCTTCTAACAAGAAGGGAGATCCAAAGTGCACAACCCCTTTAAATCAATGAAAATGAAGAGGGCTCTACATACGTCAATGTGCAAACAGCAAAGCCCTGTCTATAAAGGGCTGTAATGTGAACTATGTAGGAGTGGGTACTTCATGTACCACTGTAGGCTGCTTCCTATGGTGCTGTTATATACATATATTCTCTCTTAGAAGCAGCGTTTTTAACAGGAAATTTCAGTAAATTGACATTGAATAGAGCAGTACATAAATAACAGAAAAGCTTAATATGCTTCTGTGTGAACACAAAGGCATGTAGAGGTGCTGAAAAATGCCATAGAAATCTATAGCCAGCATATTATGGCTCTATACAACTTTGCAGGGTCCTACTTTTGAGCAACTCTTTCATATTTCACATTTCCCTTTTTTTATTGATTGACATCTCTTTTATTATTTTAATGACATTTCACTATTTTCTCAACGTCTACAGAGGTGTTCATAAAAGTGACTTATATATGATTCTTTGGGCATTGATTGAAACCATGGGGACCATTGATATTATGCCTTCCAAAAGCTACTGAGCAAGACGCCAAGCCTGAAAGCAAGATCTCTTTTTGTTTCCTTTAGAATCAATATGTAATAAAATAAAATACATTCCCCACAAATCCCCTCTTGAGGATTTGCTTGCAGACCTAGGTTTGTGCAACTATCTTTGCATTTGACAGACTGCAATTGACAGTGGAGGACCGTCTATGGCGTAGTCATCCCTGTTCTGGTTGTGTTACTCTTATTGTTAAATGTTATTTGGTAGGGTTTACAAAGGCTGTAAATTCCAGAGGGAATGGGTTAAAAAGGCAAGCCAAATACAACAGAAGTGTGTAAGCCATGACTCGATTTAATGCGAATGACAAACATTAGGCAAGAAGAAATCAAAAAACATATCTAAATAAGGTCCACAAGTCTTATGATACCTCAGTGCTTGGACAATATGCTAATATCTCAAATGGAACTTAATGTTTGGTTACTCTTTGGCATAGTAAAAGCTAAGTATAAAATTATCATTTTTTAAAAATAATTCTAAAAACACATAAAACACAGAAAAAACCAGAGTACCGTACAGCTAAATAACTTTTTAAAGTTCAATGGTAAAACACAAAAAGTGACCCTCTCTAAAATAACAGAATTCTTCCATTAAAAAAAGTCTTTAAGTACAAAATATCTGTAACTTTTTTGCACCATCAGAACAGCTAATATTATGTTCATTTACAAACCTGAAAGATAGTGTTATTAAATGAGTGATTTATTAAGAGTGGGGATCAGTGAACTCGCCACTTTTTTCTAAAGGGATATTCATCAGATACATTGATGATGTAATCTCTAGAGATGAGCGAGCATGCTCGTCCGAGCTTCATGCTCGATCGAGCATTAGCATACTCGAAAGTACTCGTCACTCAAACGAACACCATGAGGTGCTCGGGTAAATTTCAGAGGAGGGAGGGAGAGGGTGAGAGAAAGAGAGACATCCCCTATGCCAAGCATGAGGCACCTTGAAAAATGCTCGAGTCTCCCATTGACTTCAATGGGGTTCGTTACTCGAACCGAGCTCTCGAGCATTACAAAAGGCTCGGCTTGACGAGCACCCAAGCATTTTGGTGCTCGCTCATCTCTATAAATCTCTATTCATTTATGTAAGCAGGTAGTCAACATTCTTTATTATAAATACATTGGTGTCAGTTGAGGCAACACTGGGGACCACAAACAATATTCAGACAAGAATGAAAGACACATCATGCTTACTTCCCTTTCGAAAGATATCCAGCAGTGCCATGTGCTCAGAACTGGCAGAAACTAAAAGGACCCATGTGTACCCATTCAAGTCACAGAGGCGAAATCAGTCTATAAAACAAGGCCCTTCACAGAATAGACATTACTAACTAAAACTCATAGTCTTTATTATAATTAATTAAAAACCTAGGGCACAAAAAACTATTGCATCCACCAAGGGGAAATTACAGGGTGTCAACTATATGAGACACACACACATATGGTAGACTCAGACAGTCATGCATAAATATTATGCTCATACATAACTTTCTTTTTCAAAGTGGCCAGACATAGGTACGACCAAGATGTTGCCACCGATTACTCTCGGTAAACGGTAAGAGAATTTTGCGGCGTTAAACAGCTCCGTTCTATTTTCAGATGTTCCAGAGACTAATTCAAGTATAGATAACTCGGTTCTAGTTTACTTGATGTAGTGTAAAAAATACATTTTGTTTTAGTTCATACTTCATGAAAAAGACAATACATTTTTCTGATTATAGTTTGTAATTCATAGCGTCCCAATTTCACCATTCAACACGTTTCCCCACCGATGTGGTGGTTCATTATGGGAACCAGTAATGAATTGAGAATCGAATCAGAGAGTGTATTACCTCTCTTTCTAACATTAGACACCGGTTATATATGAATAGTGTCTGAGTATACAGCTCTCCCACTAGTCTGCTGTGTATGTATGGGAGTAGTTCCTGTTCAATATGCACTCATGGAACTGCTTTCCTAGGATAAGTAATCAGATGATGCATCTCTGATCAGAGGTGATCAATGCGGGTTACAGCATTGAACAACAGGGAATCAGGGAAAAATATTTAGAATCATAATGGCCTTGGTTTAGACACATTATTCTATTTAGTAGGCTCCCTATTGTTGCAGTAGGTATGACCAATATTTGTCGCCCTATCTTGCACAGCTACTGACTATCACTTGTCACCTGTAAATCATTGATAGTGACCAGAATGGTCCACTAGTATGCAATAAGCCCAGATGGCGGTCTGTACTGTTATCAGTAGATTATCCAGGATCAGCGCTTCTGCACTAACTGACTAGCATTTCTCCAATTCGGGGTTCACTAGCTAGATTTTTCTTTATCGCTATTGTGATAGCCCTTTTTCAGTAGTGTGGTAGGAGCCTGTAGTATCTCCTTGCCACACAACAGCACAATAGCTTGCCCACAGACTTCTAGATTGATGCAAAAATAATGAAAAGGAGAGCCAGACCCATAGCCCTGATGGTGGACCCAGGTATACCCATCTAGTGTTGGAAGACGTCAGTCCAGAAGTGGTTTTCATGAAAGATTTGTGACCAAAAAGCCATACCTTCAATGTTGAAACAAGGCTAGGTGACTCAATTATGCACAAAAACATAGGAACTGGGGTGCAGAAAAAAGGCAATGGCAGTTTGTTTGCAGAGGGCTATGATGAGTGCCTGCAGGCAACATTGAAGGTTCCTTACAAGTTTGGGGCTGGATCTCAGCAAATGGAGTTGGGGATTTGGTCAGGATTAATTGTAGTCTAAATGCTGAGAAATAAAGCCAGATACCTATCTATCATGCAATACTATTAGGGAGGTGTCTGACTCCAAATGTATTCTGCAGTAGGACAAGGACTTCAACCATACAGCCATTGTCATTAAAAGGGTTTTCCAGGGAAATACTATTGATGACCTATTATCAGGATAGGTCATCAATAGTTGACCAGCTGGGGTCCGCCGCTCGGGACCCCAACTGATAAACTGAGCAGATGCATCCTGTCAGCACCGCAAATACACAGAGGTTGGAGTGGAAGCCTCCACGCCGACCTCTGTGTAGTGGCTGATGCTTGTAACTGCAGGCATGCCTCTCATTGAAATCAATGGGGGCCGTGCCTGCAGTTACAAACGCTGGCCACTATGTGGAGATTGGTGCCGAGGCTTCCGCTTCAACCTCTGTATTTGCAGCACTGACAGAATGCACCAGCTGAGGTGATTGGTCGGGGCCCGAAGCGATGGACCCCAGCCGGTCAACTATTGATGACTTATACTGATGGTTGAAATTGTTTTCACATTGTTAATTGGTCTCTCAAGTTTGTCGAAGACTTCCTTTAACCCCTTAATGACACGGCCTATTTTGGGCTTAAGGACGTGACGATTTTTGGCAAATTTTCATCTCCATTTTTCAAAAGCCATAACTTTTTTATTTTTCCATCAATGCGGCCGTATAAGAGCTTGTTTTTTGCGTGGCGAACTGTAGTTTCTATTGGTGCCATTTTTGGGTACATAGACTATATTGTAAAACTTTTATTAAATTTTTTTATGATAGCAGGGAGAGAAAATGCATCAATTCTGCCATAGATTTTTGGATTTTGTTTTTGCAGCATTAATCATGCAGCATAAATGACAATACATTTTTTTTCTGCAGGCTGGTACGATTACCACAATTCTTTTTTTTTTTTTAGGTTTTTCCACTTTTTTTTTGGAAATTTTTTATTTTCCAAATCGGTGCATTCAAAGTCCTATAACTTTTTTATTTTTCCATGGACGGAGCTCTGTAAGGGGTTATTTTTTGTGAGATAAGCTGTAATTTTTATTGGTACCCTTTTGGGGTACATACAGCTTTTTGGTCACTTTTATTGCGTTTTTTGGGAGGTAAAATGCAAAAATTAGCATTTTCCCTCAGTTTTTTAGCGTTTATTTTAACACTTTTTATCAGGCAGGATAATAAGAATGTTCAACTTATTGTACGTGTCGTTACGGACATGACTATACCAAATATGTGGGATTTTTTTTTTCTACTCATTTTTTAATGCTAATCTTTTGTACATAATTTTTATCTCTTTTTTACACCATTTGTGTCCCTGTGGGGGACTTACATCATACCACCAATGATCACTATGATAAGGCATTGCAGGACTTCTCGATTATTACAGCGATCATAAGCAGTGGTAATACAAAACGCCTGTAGTTGGTGTCCTGTTACCATGGCAACCAGCCGGGCTCTCTGCGATTACATCGCGAGAGCCTGATGATGTCACAGAGGGAGCGTGCTCCCTCTGTGAACCCTTTCCATGCCGCGATCTACATAGATCGTGGCAGGGAAGATGTTAACAGCGGGGGTCGCATCTCTGATGTACCCCCCCTGTTGCAGTAGGAGCCAGGCTATCAGTGATCTCGCGCTATCCACATGACGTAAGGGTATGTGCAGTTGCGGGAAGTACCCTGCTCCCTGCTGCCGTGACGTACCCTTACGGAGGAGAGGGGTTAATGATATATCTTGGCAATGATAATTGTCCAAAAACAAGAAGATAGGCATGGGTTACTCACACTGCTCCATCTCCAAATTCAGACCCCCTTATTTGTGATGGAGTAGATGCACTTGTTTGACATGATATAGATATCTCTCAAATGCTTATGGTTAAAGTACATATGTGAAATTATAACTGATCTTTAAACTGGAGCATTCATTTAAATTACCTGTCATAGACATGGGACTCAATCCATTTCCCCTTCAAGAGTTGGAGCCTTAGGCATTTGGCTCCAGCAGAAATGTCCAGCCTGTGTTGGAAGGAACTTGATAGGGATTGCCAAGTCTTGAGTTAGAGTCTTACAATATGTAAGGTACTGTATGAGGCTGTCAAGCTGCAGATTCTATCATGACGTGCTCCCCACAGGAGTGACAAGCTAACAGGATGATTGCCATTACCAATTACATGCATTATTTGAAAACAATGTTCAGAATTTCACATCTGACAATGCCGCCAAGATGCTGCCATAGGAACCAAGAAAAAGTGCATTTAAGCCGAGCCAACGACAGGCTCTATCCACCCTCTCACAGTCAAAAGAAAGTTACAGAAAACATTTTCCCAAAGGTGAGATAAACAGCTAACTGGGAAGAGTGAATAGCGAAGCATCAGGTGGTGGCTCAAAAGCAAATCGTGGAAGCAAATGAGCATTCAAAACTAATATACTCTTAGCACATAAACACTTAACAAGTGTATGGTCATGGTGACCCCCATTCATAAGCCTCCACACAATTTACTAATTGTTTTCTTATTTTCCATTCCACTGTTTATATGTTAAAAAAAACAGAAATATTGCTATATTGATGCAGACTACTGTATTTTCCTGAAAACAAGACCATGTCCTCTATTAAAGAGGCACTAGGTCTTATTTTTGAGGGATGTCTTATTTTACTTACCTAGCAGGCTCGGTTCAGGTCCCTCCTGCTCCTCGGAGCGCCAATATGCTTCTTGCAGTCCTCGGCCATCCACAGAAGATCACTTCCTGGTTACGGGATTCATAAATCCCACCTCCAGGAAGCAATGGCTCTTATTGGTTCATCCAGCGCAGCTCAGTGAATCAATGCAGCGCTCAATGAACCAATGTGATGGCTGTGATTGGTTCATCGAATGCTGCATTGATTGGCTGAGCAGTGTACGAAGAACCCATCACAGCCATCGCATTGTGGAGGCAGGATTTATGAATTGGCTGAGCCACAGCCCTGATTGACCAATTCATAAATCCCACCTCCATAACACGATGGCTGTGATTCGTTCTTCGATGTAGTAATCACAGCCATTGCATTGGTTCATCGAGCAATGCATTGTTTGGCTGAGCAGCCCTCAAGAAGCAATCAGAGCCATTGCTTCCTGTATGTGGGATTTTTGAATCCCGTAACCGGGAACTGATCTTCTATGGGTGGTCGAGGACTTCAAGAAGAGCATCAAAGCTCCGGAGAGCAGCATGAGGGACCTGGACCAAGCCTGCTAGGTAATGTATTTTTTTATGTAATGTGGCTAGGGCTTATTTTCAGGGTAGGGCTTATATTTTAAGCCTCCCCAAAAATCCTCATAAATCAGGGTATGGCTTATTTTCTGGGAAACAGGGTAGTCATAATAGGCTGACACTTTCCTGCTCAGTGGAGATCACTTCCTAGTAGTCATCTTATTATCATCACAAGCAGTATTACACTGAAAGGTAACACCAATATACAGATAGCATCCACCATTCACAATAGAAAATTGTCACAACTTACCTCCTCCACAGCCCCATATAATGGTCACAGAGTATGCCCACAACACTCTCCCATAAGTCAATGAGTCATCTCTGGTCTACAGGTTCTCATGATCTATGTTGCTACTCTAAAGCCTCTCTATGAATAATGTTAAAGGGGTTATACCAGAGTTAACTTTTATCACCTATCCATTGGATAGGTGATAAAAGTCTGGTTGTTAGGGGCCTCACTCCTGAGGCCCCCACCAATCTCAAGAATGGGGGACCCACGCCACCCTCTTTTCATCACTGTGGGGATACATCTTTCCCCTGCGCATTCTTGGCCATCGCTCACTTCAATCTTCTCTTCACTGTGGTGAGAAATGGGAACCCCATTGTTAGGTTGTGCTGCTGGGACCTGTAGTACTATGGTTTCTAGGAGCATATTTCTACAGGTGTGGCATGATTGTACGGTCTGAGTGTGGTGTTCTCCTGCTAGCCAATTCCCTGAATCTTGGCTCACATACTGTGTAAACCCAGCTCCTGTCAGTTCTGTTTGGTGTCCAGAGTGAGCAGTCAGTTTCCCCTTCCGTGTTCTTTGGGTCACGTTCGTGTAGGTCAAGTGCTTGTTTGCCCACACGAATGTAAAATAATGCACCTCTTTTAAAACTTGGGGACATTATATTAGTATGCATATATTGCTATGTTGTGTATGTCATATTATGTTATGTGTGAACAGTGTCAGGTCCAGTGTCTGTGCAGGTGTCCAGACACCAGGTGTGGATAGTCCTGTTATGGGTGTGTTGGTAACACATCTATGTTACGGATGGTTTGGTGTGGCTGTTAGTATGTTGGCATGCACCATGTTGTGTGCGTCATGGCCTATGTCTTATCCACCCATTGTTGGACGCCCGGTTCCCGTTCCTGTATATCTACACGTCCGTTGGTGGGCGGACGCCTGATCCATGACGTGTCCCCTAGTCTGTTGGTAGGCTGACGTTAGGGCTTTGTTTGGTTTGTTTTGCCTGTCTTGTTTTTGCCTTGCTGTCAGTTTCTGTCTGGTTCCGTGTACCTCCCTTTCAGGGATTGTCAGGTCCGAGGTTCCAGCATGGGGCTGCCTTTATTGAGGGGATCGCTCCGCCTATAGATAGGGCCTTGCCATCCTCCCTGCAGCCTAGGGTCAATCTCCCATTCTGTGTTCTGAGTTCTAGCTTTGTCCGTTACCCGTCCTGCATTTTGCAGTCTGAATTCTCTCCCAGTGTCTGTGCTGTGGCGAGATGTGCCCAGCAGACGTAATAAATGACCAGCCTAACCGTTTGCTGCTGACTCCTGTTGTATGTACCTGTGTTTTTGGCCCTCTCCTGCTGTATGTCCGGTAATAGGCCCGTATAGATAAGTCCTAGGGGTCCTTGTTTCAGTGGGAGGGTTGCCATGTTTTCCCCTCTGGACTAGGGCACTTTTCCTTGCAAGCTCCTGTGACTGAGGCTGGTTGTGTAAGGTGCAGTGGTCCTCATTTTAGGTGCATTATTTGTTACTCTCTCCCATTTTGCCATCTTTGCCTTGGTGCCCGGGCCTTTTTAGATAATTCCTGTACATGTGTGTGGTTTGGAGGAGTTGCGTAATTTTTTTTATGCTCAAAGGATCCAGAGGCCCTTTTTTAATGGGGGGGGGGGGGGGGGGTACTGTTATGTTGTGTTGCTGGCACCTGTAGTACTATGGTTTCTAGGAACACATTTCACAGGTGTGGCATGATTGTGCTGGCTGGGTGTTGTGATCTCCTGCTAGTAAATTCCCAGTGTCTATGCTCACATATATACCCAGCTCCTGTCAGTATCTGTTTGGTGTCCACACAAACGTAACACCCATTCACAGGATTGAGACGCCACAGTTCAGACTTTTATCACCTATCCTATGGACAGGTCATAAAAGTTAATTCTGGTACCCGTTTAAGGGCAATCTGTCACCAGGTTCAAACGATGGACAGCCTGAACCTAAGATAGGAATGTCAATTTCAGGGCTTTATGTGATATTCTGAAATTCTGAATAAAAATACTTTGGAGATTGTCCTGGAGTTATGTGGGTGGAGATTCAGCAGCTTATCCCCACCCTCATCACATAGACTGACAGGTCTCTTTCAATACGCAAGCAAAAAGAGACTTGTCAGTCTATGTGATGTGGGTGGGGATAGGCTTGTGAGGCTCCACCCACATGACTCCAGGCTCAGTTTTGTGCCACAGTATTTCAGAATAACACATCTAGCCCTACAATGCATGCTCCTGTCCCAGGTTTATACTATCGTGGTTCGGACAGCATGAACCAAGTGACAGGTTCCCTTTAAAAGCAGCTCAGGCAAGATGGCATCCCCATAGTCATTTACAGGGAATAGAATAAAAATACATAATGTACAATCAGAAAAAAAAACTAATTAGAAAACAGAATATTAGTATCCGGTTTTAATTAGTAAAAAAAAAAAAATAAGGTGATTTATTCTCTTTGATCTCAAGATGGAACAGCTCAAGTATAATAATATAAGTAGTGTTATAAGCTACATACTCAGATTGTACCTCGGTTGATAGCTGTTGTGGAATTTGACTGCTGTGACTAAATGTGCAGTGTTAGTAAACAGGAATTTCATGAAATTGTCATTCACACATTTCATTTTTTCCACTGTGAGTTTGAATTAGCTTAAAAGCATGCTGTGGCCTTCTGAGATTGCAGCATTCTCTAGGTATAACAGGTAATGGTGAAATCCTAATTTAGAAATGCATATGGAAATGCTATGCATCATTTTTATGTCAGACATAAGATTTTCCGTAGAAACAATTCTAGAAATATTTTACTAAGAATTCTTAATGTCATGGGCTATGAATAACTAAACTAAATTGTTTATATTCAATATCTGAGGCATTATACAGAAAGTTATAAAACTAAGCTAAATCTATATACAGTCTGTTAGGCCAGTTGGGACGCTATAGAGAATGCTCCAGTCTTGGAACCAAGGGCATAACTATAGGGGGTGCAGTCGCTGCCAGGCCCTGGAGTATTATTCGGCCCAAAGGCCCCCCTATCATATAAGGAAACATCCAAATTATAAATGCACATGGATGATTGGGGGGCCATATTGCAGATTTTGCTTTGGGGTCCCCTACATTTAGCATCTGCCTAATCTTTTAGGATTCTAGCTATGTCCCTGGTTGCTGGTGTTGCATTGGTGTTTTTTTTAAGAGACCCAACAATGCAGAGGAAAGTTGTAGGGTGGTCCCATACTGAACTTTTGCATCCAGGCCCACAAGCCTTTAACTACACCACTGTTGGAATACATACAAGTGACAGGACTAGATATGGCTCTACTCCAATTATGATAACCCCTGTTCACATAAATGGTCCCTCTTTGTGGGGGTTACTGCTCACCCAACAACTATTTGAAGATATTTTCCATTGTTATCCATGTAATATACAGGCGTTACTCCAGAGGGAGATATGCTGTATGTATTGGCTTTCTGCTCTGGCTAACCAAACTTGTCAAAAGTTTGCTCATTTTTACCAGGTTCCATACAGTTATAGCTTCAACATACAATATTCCCAACATATAATGTAGCTTCAAGAAACAATGTATTTGCAATCGATATCTCACAGATTCTGAATAAAGTGTTGGTGCATTTTGGTGGGACCACAAAAAAAGGCAGCACGCTTCATTATATGCTATGTATTGGACAAGTTCTCCTTAAACTAATTGTTTTAGAGGATAAATGGAATTCCACATACACTTTGTTGACAAAGGTATTGCAATACTTACCTGTCAGATGAAGGGGATATGCAAATTAGATGTGTAAACATTAGGTATAAAGGAGAGTATCACACAGGCATATCCTAGTACAGAAACCATCAGAATGTCACGAGGTGTATAGTTAACAGACCTCCAATGGGGTATAGTGATGGGATGTCACCTTAGCAAGCAATCAGTACAGGACATAGGAGCACTTTACGACTTTCCAAAGTCCACCATTAGCAATGTTATTTGGAAATGGAAACATCAAGTGTATGTGCAGTAAAGCCACGTTCAGAAAGACCTCATAAACGGATAGAATGTGAACAACGAAGCCTTTCACAAGCTGTGAAGGTATCACGCACATTGTCTGCCGGAACACCTTCCAAGGAGGCCGTTAGCAGCAGAACATCCATTAGCAGCAGAACCATCTATAGGGAAATGCACAGAGGCACCTGCGATGGTCCTTAGAGCATTTTGTTCTTTTGCTGTAAATGAGTGGAAACAAGTGTTGTGGACAACTGAATTACAGTACACCATCTTCTGATGCTGCACTTAGGTCTGACGGTTGCTTGGAGAGCGGTCTCTATGTGACTGCATCATCCCAGCAGTGAAGTTTGGAGGAGCTTCTGTTATGGTGTGGGTTTTTTTCTGTTGGGAAGGACTAAGGCTACTGGTGAAGTCCACTCTCAACACCAATGAGTACAGAGACATTCTGGATAATGTGGCATTACCTACCCTGTGGCAATTCTTTGGTACAGCTCTGTGTGTCTACCTACATGACTGAGCACCATGTCATACAGCACACAATGCTTAGACTTGGTCTGAGAAGCAGGACATCTACAAACTTCATTGACCAGTCCAAAGTTTGGATCTCAATCCCATTGAGCATCTTTGGGATGAACTAGTACGCACACCCAACATCTCCATCCCACACATTACTATCTGAAGCTCTTCTTGGGGAATAGAGGCAAATCCCTCCACACATCTATCGTAATTTGACGAAAAGCATGCCTAAGAGGGTTGCTGCAGTCATTGAGGCCAAAGGTGACTCAACACCATATTGAAAAATGTGAATAAAATTCATCACCTTCTATGTGCGTCCCAATACTTCTGTCAACATAGTGTAGAATAAAGCGACTTCCAGTCATGTTCAGAATTGTGAACTTTATTATGGCCCGAAATGCATATGGTTGTTTGAATGAGGCTTAAGGTAGAAAACTAATTTAAATCAAAGGTTCACCTTAGAAGAACCTAGTTTCTATATTACCAAAAATGATTTACATGAAATTTCGAATGTATACCTATTACCTGAATTACTCCCGCATGTAAAAGGAGTGATTGGAGAGGAGCACTTGTAAAATGTTATGAAGAATAAACCCCCATAGACTGCAGCACCGCTTGCTGAAGACTTTTTATTCCTAAACATTTATTCAGCTTAGATTTACATTCTGTTTGTTTCTCTCCTCCCAAAATTCAGTGCATTGCCATAAAATTTCAAATCCTACCCGAGCAAACACAAGACGAGAAAAAAGTATAACTCAAGAAAACTGCAGTCTAGCAGAGCCACACGAAGTAACAAGGAAAGTGCAACATTTCTTTGTGCAGTCGATAATCTTAGAAACACAAGCTGCTCTCTGAACAGTTAATATCCACAAAGTCCTCCTTGATCCTTTACCACCATGGAGGAAAAATAGTATCACGATATTGTAGCTGCATTCAATCCTTCCATTCAGTTTATTGATTCAGACCGGGCAGATTATTCCTCCATCTGAGAACCAACGGGAAGGAGGGGAGGATATGGTGAGAACAACTTCTTTTTGTAGATAAGAAGGGAAGTTTTTTTATTGCATATACTGACAAAACCATTAACACACAAGCACTTTCACATAAAACAACACCTGGCACGCTGACTTTGGTCCGACCCTGGGTTCGCCATACAGCTTCTTCCGGGACCCGATTGGCGTGTCAACGACATCTCCATAAATAGCCACAATTGCTAAACTTAATTTTAAAAGATATTAAAATGTACTAAAAGCCAATTAATACCAGATTTCTTTCAATTAAGGCTTACATTACTACCCACAAATAATAATTTTTATTTCTATAATGCAAACCTATTCCACAGCAATTTGCAATTCAGAGGCAGCATGTACAGACCTTAGACGTTACAGTAAAAAAATAATTGAAACAAGGGGTGTGAGGCTTTTGCCAGCAATCTGTGAGAATTTGGGATGGAACAAAAGGTAAAAGTTCTTATTTTGTACCATGAACCAGCTATCTGCGTATTTACAGACATAAAATATATTGGGGTGCAAAAAGTATGGAGGAAATTATTGGGGGGGTAGAAGGAAAGAAAATTGATTAGGGAATGGAATAGACTTCCTAAAAAGATGTAGTTTTTTTAGGACATGCTTAAAACTGTGGGTGTTGGGAATTAATTGGATTGTCCAAGGTAGCACATTCTACAGAACTGGTGCAACATGAGAAAAGTTTTGAAGATGGGATGTTCACATTGTGAAGGAAATTAATCGAAGATCATTAACAGAACAAAGAGCCTGGGTAATACTGCGTCCAGATGTTCAAAAAAGTGTTCAAACAAGCCAAAGTGAACAATAATTCTTCAGTATAAATGCGAGCCAACGACTGGACGACGAACGAGAATCTGTTGCTTCTCATTCAGTTTCTTCAGGCATAAAAATCGTTGTTGACTCGTTCTCTTATCATTCGGTTTAAATTACAATTGTTTAGTCCTTCTCACTCACTTATACAGGGACTAAATGATTCTCGTTGAATGAGCCAGTGATGCATGAGTGTAAATGAGTTTGATGTGACATCACTTGCTCATTCAAATGACAATTGGCTTGTCTAAAAGGACCCTAAAGGCCCATTAAGACACAACAATTATCATTTAAAATTCACTCAAAAGCAATCTTTTGAGCAATAATCGTTGTGTGCATTTACATGGCAAGATTATCACTCAAAATTTGCTCAAATGGCAGTTTGAGTGGCAGTTTTGAGTGTTCACATTGCATAAGCTCTTAGGTAGCTAATTAGCTACTTAAGAGATTATTAGTGTGTAAATGAAGGCTCCCACTGTATACAGAAGACAGCTGAGCACTTCGAGCAGGGTATGCAGAAGACAGCTGGAGCACTGTCTTCTGTATACAGCTCTTTTCTTCTCTGAACTTTCAGCTGGTGTCCCACTGAGAACTGCCAGCGGGATACCAGCTTAGAAAATCTTATCAGCACTACTGGCTGAGGTATCAGCCTGCGCTGCTGATAAGAGTCATCATTCATTTCTATAAAACTAGAAGTGAGTGATGAACGAACAGTGCACAAAAAGTGCACGATGGCCATGCGTTTAGACGCAATGGTTATCACTCAAAAGACGACTTTTGAGCAAATTTTGAACAATAATCGTTGTGTCTAAATGGGTCTTAAGGTTGTAGACAAAGATGAGGGAGGCGATGTAAGGTGGTGTAGCATGGTGGGAAACTATATGGATGAGACTAATAAGATTAAATTGTATTCTAAAGTCAATGGGCAACCAGTGATACAACAGGCACAGGGTAGAGGCATTGACTTAGCATGCTATTAGAATGCAGAACTCGAGTGAAGACTTGGAAAAGAGAGATCAGGCAGAGGCACAACTGGCATAAATGGGTCATCTGTGGCAGAGGGACTTTGGAGACCACTCATGCCCCAGAGCCTTGGTGTGTCTGCTACATCTATACTCCCTTGAGCCCTGGCATTAGGATAGAGGGGGGAAAATAAATGTCTCTGGATAATAATAAAGATTTGTATGTCACATGGGACTTCACATAACTGAATGCCAATGCCAATGGACACTGTAATGATGACCATAGGGGGTTTTCACTAAGCATCTATTACTCATGTAGTAGAGCAACAGGGCTCAGAAAACGTAATAAAACATAACATTATTACGGCAAAATACTCTCTAAAATTAGACATACAGCATCAGTCTTTGGTCACATTTCGGTTAGCAAAGGTGACATTATGCCCCACTGACCCAAGATCTGTATTTATGAGATCTCATACTATGCTTAATGACTAAGTCTGTGTACGGAATACAGCAATATATTCAAGTGTTGGAAAGGCAATATAACTAATTTTATCTGTCTCTTCAATAAAGCAATAGAATTAGTCTGATGTCATATGAGTCAATCCTTGGAAGGTGATGTATCATGTAAAAATGTATTCTACTTCTCTAATTAATGAGGTAACTCAAGTGTTAGCAAATGTTTTATTGAAAACCCAATCGGCTATAACCTCCTCTCAATCACCTTGTTCAGGCTCACTTCTAATTCACAAGGGCATATCATAGAGTACAAGGAAATGAATTTTGGCATTTTACGTAACTATAGGGATTCTAATAATTATTACTGTAATCATTCTAACCATTTTAGATTGCAGAAAATGATGTGGTAGAATTAAACTACACATTTCCGATAAACACCCGTAGTCTACCGTTGCAATAATAATGCTTTCTTTCCTTGCTAGTCACGACGTATGAATAAAGCATACATTACCTGTCAAGCTGGATAAAATCTAACATTATAACTTTAGTCAAAACCTAATTCTAAAGTAAAAGAACTAAATACTATAGCAACACTGGAAAAGTCCTTGTTCACACCAAATAGATGCTTCATTCAGAAAAAGGTATCTATACTAAATCATTTCAAAGCTGGACTAGTGTGCACCCTGTATATAGTAACATAGTATGTAAGGCCAAAAAGAGACATATGTCCATCCAGTTCAGCCTATTACCCCCCACCCCCCATCCCTGATGTTGATCCAGAGGAAGGCAAAACCTCCAATAAAGTAAAAACCATTTTTCTCATTATAGAGACAAATTAGTCCAATCTGGCAATTGGACTAATCCCTGGGTCACCGACCCGCCTGAAGTTATTAGTGACTATAGCATGTGATATTATAATGCTCAAGGAAGGCATGCAGGCCCCTCTTGTGCTTTTTTATTGGGTTTGCCACCACCACGTCTTCAGGCAGAGAGTTCCATAGTCTCACTGCTCTTACAGTAAAGAGCCCCCTTCTATGTCAGTGTAGAATCCTTCTTTCTTCCAGGCGTAGAGGATGCCCCCTTGGGGTTGCCCTTTATGAGATTGTCCGGTTTGGACAACCTATTTTATAAATGAGAACATGCAGATGATCAGCTAATTACAGGATTCCATGCAACAGAAACCATCAGCTATCATCTGTTAACATGGGGGTATCTACAAGTGGCTGAATATATACAGTACTGTGTAAAAGTTTTAGGCAGGTGTGAAGAAATGCTGGAAAGTAAGAATGCTTTCAAAAAAAGAAGTGTTAATAGTTTTTTTTTGCCAAATAGCAAAATCCAAAGTGAATGAACAAAAGGGAAATCTTAATCACATCAATATTTGGGGTGACTAACATTTTCCTTTAAAGCAGCATGAATTCTTCTAGGTAAACTTGCACACAGTTTTTGAAGGTGCTCAGCATAGAGGTTGTTCCAACATCTTGGAGAACTAATCATAGATCTTCTGCGGATGTCGGCTTGCTCTGATCCTTCTGTCTCTTCACGTAATCCCAGGCTGACTCAATGATATTGAGATCAGGGCTCTGTGGGCCATATCATCATTTCCAGGACTCCTTGTTACTCTTTATAGTGAAGATAGCTCTTAAAGGAGTTTTACAGGCAGAAATGCTTGCTATTGATGACCTTTCCTCAGGGTAGGTCACCAATAGTTGATTGGCAGCAAGTTTCTAACTAGCTAAACACACGGTGCACTGTTCTCTGATTGGCCAGTGCTGACCACGTGAACAGTAATGAGCAATCAGAGTGTAGGTATAGTGCATTAGTAGTCTAACATTATCCATGCACTGTGGTTTACTGAAGTCTAAAAATTGGCGTCAGCTGAAAACAAGACCCAGAATTGGAGGATCAGAGGGATACTAGAAAAAACAGCTGTAGGTAATATACTCCCTTCTCCCTCCAGTCCTGGGAAAGAACTTTATCACAAGACTGGATAGTTACCTTAAAGGAAGTCTGTCAGGAGATTTGGGTGATAGGATGATAAACATAATTATATTTTTTTCAACTCAATGTGCTCCCTGGGCCACGAAATTACCATTTTTGCTGTGTGCAAATGAAATGTGAATTGTCTGATGGGTAATTCATACATTGAGACAGGCCCAAGCTCTCTCCCTTGTTTGGTCAAAGTCTGTGCCCTGCCTGGTAGTTGATATCTCCAGTTCCTTTGAGCTGAAGACAACGTTCCAAGTGGCCTAGAGATGTCGATCGGTAGGCAGGTAGTGGGGTTTAGACTGAACAAGGGTCCAAGACAGACTTATCGTGTGAACCACCCATCAGATAGTTCACACCCCATTTACATACAGTGGCATCCAGAGAGCATTGTGACTAAAAAAAGTATCATTACACTTGCCATCCTGTGATTCTTCCTAGCAAGAGAAACCAAGTAATCTTATAGATATGATACCTTTTAATGGCTAACAAGAATACATGATGTTATAGTGAGCTTTCGAACGTCTCAGGGCCCTTCCTCAGGCATAATGAAATAGATCCGAAGAGGCATGTATATATTAATATTATATATATATATATATATATATATATACATACATACTTGTCATCCTATCCTCTCTCATGGCTCACATAGCTTTATGGAAGTAAATCTTTAAAGGGAACCTGTCACAAACTATAAGCACCATAAACTACAGTGTTTCCCCGAAAATAAGACACTGTCTTATTTTTTTTCCCACAAAAAAGGCCCAGTGTCTTATTTTCGGGGGAGGCCTTTTACTTACCTTGTCCGCGGCGTCCCGATGGTGTCTGGCGGCGTCGCAGCGTCCTCCTAGTCTTACAGATGCCTTCTGCTGGCAACAAGGCTTTGAATACCCCGCCTCCAGCAAAGCGAGTGCTGTGATTGGCTAATCGAGCGCTGGCAGCCAATCACAGCCGGCGCTCGATGAGCCAATCACAGCACTTGCTTTAGCTGTAGGCGGGGTATTCAAAGCCCCGTCGCCAGCAGAAGGCAGCTGTGAGACGGAGGAGGACACCGCCGGGACACCGCCGCTGCCGACACCGTCGGGACACCGCCGCTGCCAACACCGCCGGGGCGCCGCCACTGCCAGGACATCGCCGATGCCGCTGACACCGCCGGAACACCACCGCTGCGGACCATGTGAGTTTTTTTTTTTTTTGTGGGGCACCGAGATAGGTCCTATTTTTTGGGGAGGCCTTATATTTCAAGCCTCCCTCGAAAATCCGATAGGTCTTACTATCGGGGTAGGACCTATTTTGGGAAAACACGGTAAGTTATGGTCCTTATAGTTTATGTGACATTGAGTCCGGGATGCCTCTTTTAAACTCACCCTGCCCCCCATTCTTGCGGTGTCCCCATGCGAATTCAGTGCACATACAGCAAGCGTGACTCTCTTCAGAAGGCACGCACTCCCATAGAGATGAATGGGAATATGCACAAACTCCCTTCTGCAAAGAGTCAAGCTGCTATGTGCTTCGGGTAGAGAAGAATACGTTAGCAATATAGTGTATAGAGGCATCATACCTCTGGCTCCAGGGGGACTTTCTCTTGGATAGTTTCCAGCTTCCTTTATACTTCCCTTCTGGTGTTTGTATTTACCTTTCTGTGGATTGATAATGCTTGATGATAGGCCGAATCAGGTAACCTTACAGCCTATGTAAGTAAGTGCTTTAGTTGATGATTATGTGAAATCTTCAGTAGTTGCTAGTAGAAGTTATATACTAATGCCGTAAACATTAAGTGTTAATTTTAAGATAATGTTGTAAAATAATTCTAAGCTACATTCAGTACATTCACCCCATAACCGTTATATATATACGCATTTATTTAGCAACAGACATTAGCAGAAAAGAGGCTTCTAAACCTCTTCAAGCCGCCACGTTTCGACTGATGTTGCTTATTCTATAATACTTCAAGTGGTAAAGAAAATATATTTTATTCATATAAGCCACAATCAAGGTGAAACTGTTGGATTCTGATTATGTGCCCTGCCTCCATTTATCATTTTCCGAATGCTGAGAAGGCAAAGCATTAACTTAATGAGAGGTCATGTAAATGGTATTTTCATAAATGCAATCTCCTGTAACAATGACGCTTTTTTGACTATTTAATTGGAAAATTAAATCACAATGTCCACTTTTGCACTTCGGGATAATTTGTATCCTGCTGCCAGTCCTCTACCTTCCAGAGTAGTGACAAGAGAAACCATCTATAGAAGGCAAAGCTAAAGCCATACATCTCTATATTTGTGGTGGTCGAAAGGTCAACTGATAGATACACACAGTAAAAGGTGTCAGATATAGGGAAATTTAAATTGGTCCTATGTTACTCTACCGTGCAGCTTCTGAGGCAGTCGTAGGGTTGTAAGCCGGGGAACTGGCCAGATACAGCATTGTCGCTGAAAACATGACAGAGGGACGGTAACTTGAAAATTGTGTTTTTTTTCTGAATGCAAAAAGTAAAGCATCTCGAATATAAAAGGCCATCTGGCCAATCTTGGCAGCCATGGTATCTATTGGGGGTTGTTGTGTAACAGTCATATGTCTGACTCTGGCAACTCAGACGTACATGGAGTTTTGGCCGTCATATGACCTGCATAACCGAGCACTTGACCTACTCTTTGCAGTTCATTCATGCAATATCTATATTAGTTTCGAGCTCCAGGCCACAGACTCTACTGCCCTAGTCTTCACTGGACTGTCTCAGAAATCTTCTTCATCATCCCAATATAAACTGCTCCCCAGTGACACAGGGTAGGCATGATGCTCTTACGTAGCTTCCGTTCCCATGCTGTCCCTCGCATCTTATAGTGCCCCTACTTCCCATATATCCACAGGATACTATCTATTGAAAATATGATGCGTTATATTATTTGAACATTATTTGTATATATCTATGTCATTTTTGCACCATGGTAAACACTTTAATGCACAAAGGGTTAAAATAAGCAGTATTCCTGTAGAGATACTCCACCATTATTTTACAAAGTCATGGAGATTGGCCCTTGTTTCTGTATGGAGATCCCCTATAACCTTCCACTGAAAGGTAAGTAAACACTGCCATATGCCAACATAGGTTGGCATTAGCTACTACAGTTGCTTGGGGCACTAGCAGATTGGGGGTGGGGGTGCCCGGAGACAGTTGCTGCCCATGGGCCCATAGGGACTCAGCATAAGTCAACATAGTGATTGCTTAATCTTCTCACACCATCCTCGCTGTATGCACAAGTGTCTTGTATACCTAGGCAATGTATCCTTTTCTCAACTCTGTCTCCTTTCCTAAGGCACTCAGAAGAAAAATCAGAGCAGTGATACAGAGCCAGGAGGAGGATGAGTCATCTAAGTACAGAAGAAGCTTCCGGACACAGTGGAGGAAGTGAAAAGATTAGTAAACAAGTAACAGTATGGCAGGAGGTACATGTAGGGCATAAAGGGGGCGCTATTATCTAACATGGGACACAAAGGGAGTATAGTTATCCAATGTGAACACAAAGGGGGAACTATTACCTTATGGGAGAACAAAGGGGGCAACATTAGCTTTTTAGGAACAATACTACTTTATAGGAGCACAAAGGGCACACTATTACCTTATTGAGGCACAAAGGGGGCAGTATTACATTATGGAGAGCACTGCTACCTTATAGTGAAACAAAGGCTCATGATTAACTTATGGAGCATAAACAGGGCAATATTAGATTAACTGGGGGCAATATTAATTTATAGGGGCACAAAGGGAACAATACTACCTAAGGGGGAACACTATTACATTATGGGGGCACAATAATCTTATGGAGGCACGAAAGGAGCAATATTGCCTTACGGGGGTACAAAGATGGACATTATGTTGGCACTATAACTGTGGGGCACTAAGTGAGCATCTGTCACTTTATGTGGACACATGGAAGGCAACATTACATTATGAGGGTACTACCTTACATGCCGGACAAAGGGGGCAATATTACCTTATGAGGGGCACTATTAACTTATGGTGGCACAAAAGGGACAATACTACTTTATAGGGAAAACTATTATCTTATGGGGAACATATGTCTAGAGGCTTAGGCCCCTAATCTTATAAGGGGATTACTTGAGAAACCCAGCAATGCAGATGAAAGTTGCAGATGATTTGTGGCCATGAAGAGAAGTTGCATAAGGGGAAGCTAAACTTTTGCACCAAGCCCATGAGCCTTTAGCTACACCAGCCTGACATTCTCCAGTAGACCTATAATAATAATAACCTTTATTTATATAGTGCATACATGTCACACAGCACTGGATACGGGTTCCGTCCCCATCAGGGCTCACAATTTGTATTTTTTGGGGTGTGGAGGAAGCCAGAGCACCCAGAGCAAAACAATAAGAACATACAAACTCCATGCATTTATTGTCCTTAGCTGGATTTGAACCTAGGAGCCCAGCACTGTAATAGTGCTAACCACAGAGTCTTTCCAACTCTCTAAAAAAGAAGACCCTGAGACCTGCTTATAGTGAGATATAAAGGGGTTATGTGGTTTGGACCATTTCAGTTGATTTTGAGAGTATTCCTTTTGGGAGCTCTTGAAATCAATTCAAATCAATTCAAATGCGTATTTTAATTATAGCGCCACTGCTGGAGAAACAAAGCATTGCAAGTTAACAGGCAATCAGGTATCCTGATCTCAATGGAAGACTAAGGTCCTTCAAAATTGACTGCGGAATCTACATGGCTCTTAGCAACAGCTAACAGAAGACGGAGGTGCAAAGGAAGCGAGTCCAACTATAAGCATATTAGGTTCTTCTAAGGATAGAGGTATTCTGAAGGCCGCGACCACTATCTCCAATCTATCTGTGTTACTTGGGATACTTGAGCTTTGTGTGGTTTTGATTGCAGCAAGCATCTCAGGATATAAATTCTAGAAATTATTTTCCCATTGCACATATTTCAGTGATTAAAAAGCTGCATTTCTTCATAAAATACAGCCGTCATGTAATCTATTCAATATATCAGTATGGCCCTATAATTCAAGTACAGGATATTTATTGATACAGTGTAAAGCTATTTATTTGACAAATGTATTTTATCAGTAACATTGGTTTTGCAGCTTGTGATAGATAGTGGAACAATGCATTCAATTATTTATCTGTTAGTGAATTGTCTATAGCTGTGTATGTCTTTCATCTATTGTGAAGGCTGGAGGCTCCTTCACTGAGACTGCAGCTTTAACATTATGTATATTGGAACGGCAAGAGGTGCAGACATGTTCTGAGCCTCTTGAGAACCAGACAGGTGAAGATGATTAACTATCCATAAGAAGGGTATGTACCGTACCTCGAAAGTGGATTCTAATGCTACTTCTAAAGCAGATGGCTAATGAGATGCCAATTCTAATGCAAACTCAAAACACAACCATCTTGCAAAGTAGTTCCAACCCTTGTTGGGTTCAAAGGAATGGTAGTGCCCCCTCAGGGTACAAATTCAATTTTGAAATGCAATGAGATTTCTGGATTTCTACCACGGAAAGCTCTTAAGAAGCGGAAAAGGATTAACTTTGAAGGTAAAGCTATTTTTATGACTGTCCTAATATATGAACTGGCAACATAAACATGTAAGAAGTCTTGAAAAAAAACTCAACAGGGGGCCCAAAACATGAGATTGCATTTTATGGAATATGTGAACCATGTTTTAAAGCCTTACTCCACCATTTTTCTACCCCACTTCTATGTATATCGAATGGCTACTATAGTAGAGACATCTACCCTTTCACGATTGGTGTTTGCTTCTATGGAAATAAGACACATAACCCCGGAGTGCAGCTTAAAATCAAGTGAGCCAGTTTTCCGAGGATCGGTTTCAGTGTGAATTCACATTAGAATGGGAAAATTGAGTGCTCTGAGTGACATTGAATGAGACCTTTAGAAAAACTTGCATGTTACAACATCTCAGGTATAAAAATATAAGAAAAAGACTTGCCTTTATTCTTTTATTATGTTTCGACCTCCCAAGTCTTTGTCAATGCTTAACAAAGACTTGAGAGGTTGAAATGTTGAATTTAATGGAAGAATAAAGCAAGTTCTATTTCTTATATTTTTGCACCTGGCACTTGTAAGTTTTTCTACTGGTTTTTGATCTATGGATCATGGTTCAAAAAAGTCGCAAATATAGAAATTGACACATTATAAGCAGGAATAACCATAACTAGTTAACAGACATTCCGTAGGCTTACAGGAAATGGCCTTTTTAAGTCATAATTAGAGATGAGCGAGTATACTCGCTAAGGCACATTACTCGAGCGAGTAGTGCCTTAGCCGAGTATCTCCCCGCTTGTCTCTAAAGAGTCGGGGGACGGCGCGGGAGACAGGTGAGTTGCAGCGGGGAGCAGGGGGTAGCGGGGGGGGGGGAGAGAGAGAGATCCCCCCTCCGTTCATCCTCGCTCCCCCGCCGGCCCCCGAATCTTTAGAGATGAGCGGGGAGATACTCGGCTTAGGCACTACTCGCTCGAGTAATGTGCCTTAGCGAGTATACTCGCTCATCTCTAGTCATAATATTGTTGACTATTCGTATTGTTAAAAATATTTTTGTCCCTGATGTTTTTGCATTTATCCAACTAAAAGTCAACTGGACATCTTTAAAGAGTACCTGAACTTTCACCTTCAAAGCGCTTCTGCTCCTTTGGCTGTTTGCTGGAAGGAGCCAAAAATGGCCAACGGAGTAGAAGTGTTCGGAAGGTTAAAGTGCAGGTACTCTTTAAATCGAACCCACGTCAATAATTCAAAATGAAGTGGCTTGTTCAGTTTAACTGAATGTTAGGATCTATTCCCATGTAGGTAACACATGCTGGCAGTTTAGGAAACGGTTCATGCCTTCGTTCATGGACATCTAACACCTCTGTGACTGATTTATGTCAACACGGCATGGTAAATCACACCTTTTATGGCTCTCTCATCTATGTTACTTAAGCTGGTCAAAAGATGCTAGAATTGCTTCTGATCCCATTTATTCCTTAGAGCTGATAAGTCTTTGGCTTTTCGATCTTCATTTGTTTTCACATCAATGAAAGTTATATCACTTGAAAGCTCAATCTTTGCAATCCTTTTTTGTATAATCTCATGCGCATTCTAATGTTATGCAGGTTTGAAGGCAACGTGGCAGAGTTTGTAGCAGTCTGTCTTCTAGGATAGAGATGGGATGCTGCTTGTGGACTACCTTCCATAGGAGTCTATTACCATGGCTGTGTACTACACAACACTTCTGGATAAACTGAAGGAGGCAATAAAGTCTAAAAGGTGCAAAAAGTTGACCCAAGATGTTGTGTTCAGAGCAAACTGGCTGACCTGGGCTTCAAGGTGCTAGATCATTCCACCTATTCATCTGATCTGCCCCCTTGGATTCTTATCTGTTTTGTAATTTGAAAAAACACCTCAAGGGAACCAAGTTTGCCCTAATTTCTGATGCAATTACAGTGCCCGATGCCTGGTTGGCCACCGAACCAAAGGAATTCTTTATGGATGGGTTGAAGAAGTTGCAACATCGCATTCAGAAGTCAATTGCTATCCGAAGGGACTTAGTAGAATAACTATGAAATGTCATTGTTCTATGTCAATTTTTTGTGGTCCAAGACTTTTCAGCACCCCTTGTAATTATCAGGACACTGGTCAGTAGGAACAGCTTTACATGGGACAACTATCATCTGAATACGTAATTGCTCGAAAGAGCAAATGTAAGCAAAGGCTGTTCTATATAAACCAATCGGGCGTAGAGCGATAATTCATTTAAGCTTACCTAAAAATAGTCACTGGTTGATTAATTGTCATCTAGCGTAAACATCCAATCGTTTGTCTTTCAACAACTATTCTGTAAACTTTGCATTAGGGTGCATTCGCACGAACGTATATCGGCTCGGTTTTCATGCTGAGCCGATATACGTCGTCCTCATGTGCAGGGGGGGGGGGATGGAAGAGCAGGAGCAGGAACTGAGCTCCCGCTCCCTCTCTGCCTTTTTGCAATGGGGAGAGGCAGAACAGGGGCGTGGCTAATTCTCAGAACTTAGCCCTGCCCGCGTCCCATCTCCTTTCATTGCAAATAGTGCAGAGGGGCGGAGAGGAGGCAGAGAGGGGGCGGGAGCTCAGTTCCTGCTCCTGGTTCCTCCATCCTCCCCCCCCCCCCCCGCAGATGAGGACGACGTATATCGGCTCGGCGTGAAAACCGAGCCGATATACGTTTGTGGGAATGCAGCCTCAGGGTGTGTGCTTCAGTGATGGCAAAAATAACAATTGGACAACAATCTCGCCGTGTGAAAGCACACAAACAACAGCAGTTTGTCTGTGACTATTTGACAAGGGCATACATATCCAGATATCTGATACAATGGAACATTTTTCATATCGTTAAATCTACTGTTCAGGTGAATTTCTGTCACGTATTTCCTCATTACATTAAATGCTACGATCATAGAGTTAATCACGAGCATTGTAAAAAAACATTTAACGCAGGTCAGATAATTGTTCTGACAGATGAAATACATTTCCATTAGTCTGAATTGATTGTTTAAGTACCATAGAAATAATGATTATTGGTAGGATGATCATTTATTATCATTATGTCTGTGCTGCACCACTTTAGACACCACTTGCTTTTATTAGGTTCATTGCTCCTTGGTGATTGAATTTGGGAGACTGAATTGTTCACAATTACTCACAAGGGTATAACCTGTGTACTGTCAGTTCAAGTGGCGCAGCAACCACTTGATGTCCTCTGTCATCACCACTTGGTTCCAGGATTTTCTATCCCTCTTTACATGTAAAGTGGTGGAAATGACCTCTGTATTTGTTGAAACAATGTATTTTATTTCTGATTGATTTATAGGTGCAAATGGGTAGAGTAAGACTATGTGAGGGCTCCTTCACAGGGGCGCTGCGATTTTCAGCCGCCCACGTCATGGCCACATTGTGGATGATAATCACATGGATGAGAGAAAATCACATCTCTCGTTTTAATCCCCACTCAGACAACCGGATGCGGCATGCATATACTGCAGCCCGGAATATCGTTGGGTGGGGGAAGAGAGTTTAGCTCTGCTAAACTCCCTCCCCCTTTCCGCTCCTTGCTGGCTGCCAGCAAAGGTAGGGGGCGGGGGAAGGACAGAAGCTAGTGTGTTAAGCTTCCTCCCCCTATCCGACCCCTGACAGCTGCCAGAAAGGGGAGAGGGCAGGATGGGGTGGAGCTTTGAAGAGCTAGTGTTCTAATCTCCTGTCCTGTCCCGTCCCCTCCTTTTGCCAGACACCAGCCAGGATGGAGACAGGGAGGGAGTTTAGCTGAGCCGCTGCTAGACTCCCTCCCACCTCCCTTTTCCGGTAGCTCTCATAGGCTCCCATAGGAGTCTATGAAACTGGCTGGCATATTCTGGCAAAAGAAAGGTCAAGACCTATCTATTCTGGTCAGCGTAAAAATGGCCAGCCAGAATATGCACCGTGTGTACTATATTTTCCGCTCAGCCGATTTTACGCACCAAAAAAAAAATTGCCCATATGCACAAATGCAAGCAAATGCATCAAAATTGCCATGATAAAACGCTTGTGTGAATAAAGCCTCAGGCCATTTAGGTTGGGTTACGCTAGGTCACATTTCTCATGGGTGATATACATCGGACCTGTCCTTCTATGACACAATTGTTGAGGGTGCTGTAGAGTGACAGTGAGCAAACTGCAAGAAGGTCTGGAGACACTTTGGGATTCTTCACCGAGACAGTGTTATTCTGTGAGGGCAGAAAACAGTGTCTAATGGTCCTTTTACATAGGCCAATTATTGGGCGGGAGCGTTCCTCCGAATGTTTGTTTGCTCAACAAATGGACCATATAAAGGGACAAATGAGCAGCCAATGAATGAGCAGACCCTCCTTCATCGACTGATCGACCCGCTACAAAAAGAAGAGTGTCAAGATGCAGCAGATTATCATCCCCAATGCATTGAAGATGATGTTCAGCTCCTTACACAGTTCCCTGATAGTAATAAGCCAATTTGCATGGATGAATTGATGGAGACGCTCTTCCTCTTGTATTGTGACAGCTGTACATGGTTGCCCGGAATGTGTATTGTCTTTCACGTCGCTGTTGTCGCCATTGAAAAGTGCCACCCATCACTTTACCGTGCTAACATCCACAGATTGGATTCCGTAAATATTCAGCAAGCATCAATGAATTAGAGTGGGTGCAATTTTGATCTATTAGCACTTTCACGTTAAATGCCGTGTGGTACACAGTACTAAGGCAGCAGAAATGCAATCCTAAACTCTTGCTCAAGACCTGAAAGTTGTGAGTTCAATCCCCGCTTCATTCAGGTACCCAGCTCAAGGTTGACTCAACCTTTCATCCTTCCGAGGTTGGTAAAATAAGTACCCAGCTTGTTGGGTAAAAAAAAAAAAATACTTGAAATGTGTGCAATAAGTTGGCGCTATACAAATAACAAGATTTATTTATTTCATATTGCCATACTGCCAACATCCACTTCTGATGTTGTGTTTTTTGTGCGCCAACATAATAAGATAGGAAGCATTAGTCTTGGAATGACTCTCGAAATTAAAGCTATACACTGAAAATTCTTTTTTTTTGAACAGTAACGATTTGTTTTAGCTAGAGATGAGCGAGCATACTCGTCCGAGCTTGATGCTCGTTCGAGTATTAGGGTGCTCGAGAGCTCATTACTCGAGACGAGCACCACGCGGTACTCGTCTCGATTAAACGAGCACTGACCATTGAATTCAATGGAGCCGGCAATACAGCCAGCTCCATTGGAAGCAATGAGCTGCCGGCGATCGTGGGATGAATTGTCGGGAAGGGCTTAAATATATAAGCCCTTCCCTGCAATTCATCCAGAAATGTGTAAAAATAAAAAAAAAATATATACTCACCTGGTCCCGGCAGACGGAGTTCAGCGCGGCCGGCGGCAGTCCTCCTGAACTGCTCTGAACAGCTGTGAGTAGTATTCAGCAGCCGGGGATTTAAAATCCCCGCCTGCTGAATGAGCTGCCTCTAATTGGTCACAGCCTGACCAATCAGAGGCAGATCTCACTCACACACCCATTCATGAATTCATGAATGGGTGAGTGACTGCTGCCTCTCATTGGCTCAGCGCAGGGACCAATCTGATTGGTCAAGGTGAGTATATTTTTATTTTTACACATCTCTGGATGAATTGCATCCCACGATCGCCGGCAGCCCATTGCTTTCAATGGAGCCGGCTGTATTGCCGGCTCCATTGAATTCAATGGGCTAACATTGTTCTTCTCTGCCACAGCTGCTACAGCTGTGGCAGAGGAGAACGATCTTTATGCTGACAGTGCGGGGGGGGGGGGGGGGAGGGGTCTCACTCTTGCCACTATTGTGGCTTAATAGTGGGACCTGGGAACTTGAGATGCAGCCCAACATGTAGCCCCTCGCCTGCCCTATCCGTTTCTGTGTTGTTCCCATCACTTTCTTGAATTTCCCAGGTTTTCACAAATGAAAACCTTAGCGAGCATCGGCGATATACAAAAATGCTCGGGTCGCCCATTGACTTCAATGGGGTTCGTTACTCGAAACGAACTCTCGAGCATCACTGAAAGTTCGACTCGAGTAACGAGCACCCGAGCATTTTGGTGCTCGCTCATCTCTAGTTTTAGCGGATCTACATGAATGTTAGAAACCTCCATTAGAACAATATCTATTGAGTTGTATAGGAGAGTTTTGTGGGCATGATATACAAAGGGAAGGGTAAAGGGGGATAGCATTAACAATTATCTGCTGTTAGTGCTGCCTCTAGGATTACAATAGGGAGGTTACCCTTTCATTGATGACAATGTTAAGCCTGCTAAACAATGACATCTACAAAACAATTGAGCCCATTATGATCAGTGTGAAAACTGTAATTTATATAGATAGTAAACGGAAATGGGAAAAAAACACCCAAAAAGGAAAAGACAAACTTTAACATAAAAGATTTATGCAAATAATAGGTCATTTTCTGACAATATGTTCCTCTTAAACAAGACAAAGGGGTAAAGTGCAGGAACAGGACCGATTCTGCATCACCTACTACCTGTGTACTGATATAGAGACTTAGCTGAGATATTGTGTTGCAAACAGAAATAGACTTTTATTTCTACAGTGGAGTACTTATTATTCCATGTTTTCCGCTTTGTCTTTGAAACACATCCACCTGATTTGGAGTTGATTTGCCTACTACAATGTGTGTTAGTAACACAGCTTATGAGACTGAAATCAGTTTACAACATATTACTCCATGAGTGCCAAGATTCTCATTTCTTTTGTGGATTTTCTTTATAGTGTGGAAACTGGCAGAAGAAACTTAATAAATGTTGGCATTTTTCCACATTAATTTGCAGCAATACCGTTGTTCAGTGCAGGCTTTTTGATAAATGTCTGTAATTGTATTTCTTAAAGTGGTCATCTAGCTGGTTTAGCAAAGGCCTGTACAGTGCGCAGCTAAGGGGAGGGATTAGTGACTTAGATGGCATGCTAAAAGCAGGGGCATACATAGAAGTCATGGGGCCCCATAACAAAACTTAGGATTGGGCCTCCCTAAAAAAATACATATATATCAGAGCAGCATATTAGACACAGTGGCTCAGTTCTAGTATGCCTCTAAATAATGCAATAGTTAGAATAGTTAGATACCAGTTCTACACGGTGAGGCCTTAGTCACACGGGCGTTTTTTCACGCGATTTGCGGATCGCATGACGGATGCGCATCCGCAAATCGCGTGACCGGTGCGCGCAAGTCGCCCGCAAATCGCCCGAAAATTTGCTCCTAGCCGCGTTTCATTAGAAACGGGCCGGAGCTGTCCAGCGCATTGCATTCAATGGAGACGGCAATAGAGCCGGCTCCATTTAAAGCAATGCGCTGCGGGCGAGCCCGGGATGAATTGTCGGGAAGGGCTTAAATATATAAGCCCTTCCCTGCAATTCATCCTAAAATGTGTAAAAATAAAAAATATATATATACTTACCTTCTCCCGGCAGCCGGAGCTCCGCGCGGCCGTCCTGCAGTGGGTGTGAAGGGGGTGTGAGTCAGACCTGCCCCCTGATTGGCTCAGCGCTGAGAGGCAGCAGTCACTCACCCATTCATGAATTCATGAATGGGTGTGTGAGTGAAACCTGCCTCTGATTGGTCAGGGCTGTGACCAATCAGAGGCAGATCATTCAGCAGGCGGGGATTTTAAAGCCCCGCCGGCTGAATAGTGCCGAGAAGCAGTTCAGGAGAACTGACAGTGGCCGCGGCTGGACTCCGGCTGCAGCGGAAAGGTGAGTATACAATTTTTTTTTATTTTAACACATTTTAGGATGAATTGCAGGGAAGGGCTTATATATTTAAGCCCTTCCCGACAATTCACCCCGCGCACGCCGGCAGCCCATTGCTTTCAATGGAGCGGCTGTATTGCCGGCTCCATTGAATTCAATGGGCAAACATCATTCTTCTCTGTCACAGCTGTTACAGCTGTGGCAGAGAAGAATGATTTGTCTTCTATATGTTCTCAATGGGGTTGGCGCTGCTGCCGCCGGCCCCATTGAGCACATATAGAGAAGAGAACAGGAATCGCAGATCGCAGATAGGTGCGATCTGCGATTTCTGTTCTATAATTTATCGGACGAGCGCATAAAAAGCGCTCATGTGTCCGATACCATGGCAAAGCAATGGTTTTATAAAATCGCCGGACGCATGCGCATGCGCAAATCGCGGCAAAAAACGCCCGTCTGACTAAGGCCTGATAGTGATTACAGGGTGGTTACCACCCAGTGTTCATAGATGGCGCTTCTCTGATTGCAATAGTTCATTTTTGTTCTTTATCTGGGCCTAGATGGACAAAAAGATTTCCTCCAGCCATGGCTCATCTCTGCACACTCTTACCATCCTGCCGCTAACCCTAATGAAGCTTTCTGTAACCTCCCAATAGTACTGGTTTCCAATCTATGGTTCCCAACAAAGCATTGGTGTCCCTCTCTGTGGTCCCCCCAAAGCATTAGTGTCACCTCTCTATGGCCACCACTAAGCACTTGTGTGCTCTCCGAGTCTCCCCCTTCCCCTGTCTAGCAGTACATGTTTCATTTACATTCCAGCTGTGTAGTCTGCCTATACTGGTTGCACACCACTGGCTTAGGGCTAGTCTATAAGAAAGGTTACAATTAGTGATACATGGGTGTATGTAAGACCTGGAGGTCTGGGTGTAGCTACAGAGAGGAGTAGTATGAGGTTCGGTTTAGACTCTTACATGATTGGTAGATAAGGGAGGAGTAGTAGGAAGTTCAGTTTAGACTCTTACATGATTGGTAGATGGGGAGAAGTAGTAGGAGGTTCGGTTTAGACTCTTATATGATTGGTAGATAAGGGAGGAGTAATATTGGTTTGGTTTAGACTCTTACATGATTGGTAGATAAGGGAAGAGTAGTATGAGGTTCGGTTTAGACTTTTACATGATTGGTAGATAAGGGAGGAGTAGTATGAGGTTTGGTTTAGACTCTTAGTTGATTAGTAGATAAGCAGGTAAGAAGGGTTAGTAAATAGGTGCAGGGAGTAGCCCTCAGGTCAGCAATTTTCCCTTTACCCTATCCTGTTACGATCTTTATTGTTTCTTGGCCAAAATACTAACACATGCCTCGTATTTATTGGTATTTTTGCAGTAAGCAGTCAGGCTTAAACATTTGGGGGAAGCCCAAGGTGTTAGTACTGGTGTGCTTCACCTGTGAGGTGCAGGACAGCCGTTGTATCTAACAGGAGGGAGTCATTAATAAGTTGTAAGCCCGCATGGTGCACTACATGTATCGGTGATACTGGCCCTCTTTGTAGGTTTTTTTTATGTGCAAGTACAATACCGAGCTGCCACTCCCCTCAATATATGGTGAGTGGTTGAACCTGTGCAATGCTCCTCCATGTAGCAATTTGCCCATCTGCATGCTTAGGGATATGGTGCTTATACCTGCCATTGTATTTTTGAATTAGTATACCAATAAGTATGGCCGCCTTCTGTGATTTTTTTATTGGGTAATTGGATTATAGGTTGATTGTGGGCTATGGGGCCTATCACGGTCAGACATTCCCAATTTAAGTGAGGAGGTGGGTGATGTCACAAATGCGCCATGCAAAATACCTATTTATTGACAGTTGTATGTTATTGTATCAACTGAACAAGCCATTGTACTAGTCACAGGTTAAGCGCGAGAACCCGGGAGGCATTTTATGACTGAATATTTCAAATAAACACTTGCAAGCACTCCTATATAAATGGCTTATTAAAGTTTAATGGCCTTTTAACAGGGAAATAAACTAAAGTAAAGAATCATTATAAATTCATAACATATTTCTAATATGCATGTCATTGTAATCTTTACCTACTCCTGCAGTGGCGGATATCAATAATATATGACACGTAGGAAAGGTATGGAGGACATAAAAATACAAGCGACCTATGATAAACTCACAACTTATGGACGCATTTTCTGTTACCGGAGGAAAAACCCATACATTTCATACATTCCGAATGGATTGTGCATGCAGGAAGATTTAGTGTGTATTTTATAATATCAGCCTGCATTTCGGCAACTGAAAATATAATAAATGTTGTAATTCCCAGTAGAGAGAAGTGATGGATGGCAGGGGGTCCCCCTCTCCTCTCTCAGGTTAGAGGGCGCTGGAATTATATACTTCAAGGCATAGGATAAGGGTCTGACAAACAGAGAAGAATCACATAACAGTAATTCATATGGTGAATGGGCTGTATGAAAGCTTCTACCCACCTTCTGTCCAACATGTTTCTGATAAATAGTAGCCGCCTTGCTGTTTGCTTTTCCTTATTTATGATCTATTCCGTTTTGTCTCTATTTTTTGACTTAAAAAAATGCTAAGATCAACATTTATCTGAAACGTGTGGTTTAAAACATTATATTATGTTCATTAGGGCAGTAAAACAAACATGTGTTATATTGGATTTATTGATTGGATGTCTTTCTTCCCTCTTGCAATCGCTGTTTGATGAAAGCTCTTATATAGCCATTTTTATTAGTAGGTAAAGACTGTTTTCTCTAGTAATTATAGGTTTCTCAGTATTCATGAAGTCCTTGACATGCCTGGATCTTGCTCCTTTATAAGGTTGTCACTCTCACATAACCGAGTTCAGGGATCATTGCTGAATAGATATGAGCGAGCATGCTCGGTTAAGGAAATTAGTCGAGCGAGCATCGGCATTTTCGAGTAATTGCCTGCTCGTCTGAAAAGATTCGGGGGCAAGCGGGAGGTTGCGGGTGGGGAGTGAGGGGGAGAGAGAGATCTCCCCTCCGTTTCCCCCGACGCCCCCCGAATCTTTTCGGACAAGCAGGCAGTTACTCGAAAATGTCAATGCTTGCTCAAGTAATTTCCTTAACTGAGCATGCTCGCTCATCTCTATTTCTGAACCAAACAGTTTTCCAGGTGTACACACGTAAGTGTAGGAAATAAGTTGTACGAAACACTAAGAGAACCCTTCAAAAGCACCATGATTTCTACATTGACCACTAATAAAATGGGGTCTGATTGTTATCTAAGTCCGAAATTCCTCCTCGACGTTGTGCTCATTTTAGTTGCAGCTGCAGAAAGCATTACTACTCAAGGGGATCTACATCACTTACTTTTTCTTGCAACTGTAGACATCAGATAACTGTTGGCCCAAGAATTATCTGAGACCAATGTATCTGAGGCCTATAGGCCTGACTCCACCATAAAATGCCCAGGTTGGTCAAGATGACATGTTATTTCCGTGGTGGAAGTGTAGATGGGACACCCCTATAAATCTGACGTTGTGTATTTCTATTATGTTGTTTTAGCTTTGATGTTGTGATTGTTTTCTGTGCCAGTTTCTTGAAAATTGTAGGCAGTTCACCAGGAAGTGCCTTCACATTGGTGCTATGTTGCTTGGGTTGGCACGCAGTTGCCAAGAAGCATCGTGTGTAAGCAGCATGTATTCACCAGTCTCCAGTCCCAGAAAGGGCTCCAGTCTCTAGTCCAAGTCAATGGCGACTGACTGACATCACAGCCGGGAAATAAAGTAATTATTCATTAAAAGAAAAGAAATCCATACATGGAGTATAAAAAGAATGGATATTCCATGTCACGTCCACTTCCACCAGAACCTTCTTCATGAGACACGTTCTATAGAGAAATAAGTCTTCATTTCTCTGATAAACTGTTCAGACAAACTGTGAGTTGTTAAAGTTTTGTTATGAGCATTATAATGTAATGTGGGGGGAGGGGGGCAATTTATCAGCTCCGCGGAAGCCCGGAACTGTGTGTTATAGCTGGACATTGTCCTACAGTATGACCGTGTTCCATGGGAGACTGATACCCTCAGAGTTTTGCTCCAGTAACAACAGTGTCCCGGCAGTCATTAGCAAGCAGCTCTACTTACCTGATGCATTGCTGATGGTAGGCAAGATCACTGCCAAGGCTGCTCTATAGTCCATGCCCAATTCCTGCAGTAGCCTTCTTTACACTCTGGTGGCTTCTTCAGTAGCTGGAATAGGTTGCCACCAGGAAGCTCAGACATGATTGAATCTATTTGGTTGAAACTAAATCTGTCTGATTCCTGTTTCTTCTAACAATACATGTTGAAGTACGTTCAACCTGTGAGCATAGACATGACCAGCTTTACAGGTCTATTGGAAGATTTTTATCCCTATGGATATATCAGCAACACACTCTAAGACCTCGGTCAGAAGGGCGTTTTTTCGTGTGATTTGCGCATGCGATCTGCGCATATATAGAACCATTGCTTCGCAATGGGATCGGTCACATGGTCGCTTTTTATGCGGATGTCCGATAAATTATAGGACACGAGGAATAGCAGATCGCGCCTATCTGCATTCTGCGATTCCTTGTGTTCTATATATGCGCTCAATGGGGTCGGCGGCAGCAGCGCCGACCCCATTGAGAACATATACTACAAAGATCATTCTCCTCTGCCACAGCTGCAACAGCTGTGGCAGAGAAGAACGATGTTCGCCCATTGAATTCAATGGAGCCGGCAATACAGCCGCCTCCATTGAAAGCAATGGGCTGCTGGGGAGCGCGGGATGAATTTTTGGGAAGGGCTTAAAAATATAAGCCCTTCCCTGAAAATCATCCTAAAATGTGTAAAAATAAAAAATATATATATACTCACCTTGAATTCATGAATGGGTGAGTGAGTGCTGCCTCTGATTGGTGAGGGCTGTGACCAATCAGAGGCAGCCCATTCAGCAGGTGGGGATTTTAAATCCCCACCTGCTGAATACTACACGGAGCAGTTCAGGAGAACTGCCGGCCGGACGCGGCTGAACTCCGGCTACAGGGACAAGGTGAGTATATATATATTTTTTTATTTTTACACATTTTAGGATGATTTTCAGGGAAGGGCTTATATTTTTAAGCCCTTCCCGAAAATTCATCCCGCACTCGCCGGCAGCCCATTGTTTTCAATGGAGCCGGCTGTATTGCCGGCTCCATTGAATTTCAATGGGTTGGACAGCGCACCTTTGATCAGGCCCGTTTCGCCGAAAACGCTGCTAGCTGCAGGTTTTTCGGCGAATCGTCGGCCCCGGACACGCGATTTGCGGATGCGCATCCGACATGCGATCCGCAAATCGCGGCAAAAAACGATCGTCTGACCGAGGCCTAAGACTTGACCAAGACTATCACTCATGTGATTGTAAAATGGTATAGATGGAAGTAACAATAAATAATGTTTGGTCTAATGGCAGCAAATGTGGATCTGCTGTGCCTCAGAACTGATTTAATTTGGGAATAGATCCAAGAGTAGCACCTGGCTTTCCTCGGTTTTCACCCTTTCCCCCCAACCAATTGGAATCTGGTCTTCACTGTGGGGGTCCCCAGACCATTACCCAGGAGATAGTCTCAGTTAGGAATCAATTGATGTACTTGGTCAGGTTTCCTGTGATGCAGTTCCAGAGAGTGTAGACACAAACAGTTGTATCACATTGTTGATCAAGCCAAGGGGTAGGACAGCGTAGACAGCAGCAAGGGAAGTGTAGTTAAATAAGCCAAAGTCAAGATGACAGAGGTCACGAAAGCTGGGAAATTCAGGCACAGCTCAAATACCAGGAGATTAGACGGAAACAAACTTGTACTATCACATAGTATTGAGACTGGTTGCTCAGGCACCTGCTGATGGGTGGAATAGCCCTAAACAACCCACAACCTGTCAGGATTGGTTGGAGCCCAGAAAGCTGGGTGTGTACTGGCCTTTCAAGAGACGGACATAGCACATGAAAGCACCCTAGGGGAACCAGGAAACTGATAGGAGGCACAGTGTTTGGCACAGATCACATGGGGACATGGTGCTGCCATACCTAATGGCAGGACAAAGAAGGGGACACCGCTGGTCATGACTGGCGGCTGTAACAACTGGAATCAACTAAACACCAGGCATAACAGGTATAATTTACAGTAGGTTACTTGGCTAACTGGATACCAACCATAAGCATCTTTAAAACTTTGGGAATGACTGCCTCAACAGCAGGTATGCCACTAAGAGTGGAAAGTCCAACCATTTATTTGCACTGAAGTCACTTTACTGTAGACAAAGATACAAAGTAACATATGAAACATACCACTATTTCATAGCATTGAATTTACAATATCTGAACAGACAATAGCTGCCAATATTATGCTGCCATTAGTACAATTACCTTCAAAAAAATTAAACTACTCATGAAATCTCTATTCAGAAGCCAAGAGGAAAGAAAAGTTGCAATGTCCAGATGGAGCTTTAGACCCTATTACTAATCTCTTTCACAGGAGCTCAAGAAGTGAGCTATTGAACTAAAAGAGGGAAAAGACAGCAGTAGTCTACAAAGAGAATTAAAAAAAGAAAGGAGGAGTAGAGAAAGGGAAGGAAAAATGTGGAATAGAAAATACAGAAAAGAGTAGGAAAAAAGCATCATCAGCCAAAGTAGACCAAATATCATTGTCTTAGATAACCACCAGTAGAGTTGAGCGAACATACTCTGCCGAGCTTGATGCTCGTTCGAGTATTAGCGTACTGGATGGTGCTCATTACTCGAGCGAGCATCAAGCCGTGTTCGACCCCGCCCCAGTTTTTGGCTCTTCCCCTCTGTGACGTGCCTGTTTTGACCCCTCCCTGTCGCGACGCAGCACGCGTCATTGGCAAATTTTTTGTCTGGCAGGCAGGGGAGAGAGAGAGAGAGAGAGAGAGAGAGAGAGAGAGACGAACCTAGGTAAAAAAAAAAAAAGCTCGGGACCCGGCGTCCCACATACAAAAATGCTCGAGTCTCCCATTGCAGTCAATGGGGTTCGTTACGCGAGTAGAGCTCTCGAATTTTATGAAAAGCTCGATTCGAATAACGCGGACTCGAGCATTTGGGTGCCCGCTCATCTCTAACCACCAGTCTTGCCGAAATAGGTTGTCCCAGGAACCAAAGTACTCTTATATTTGTCGATAATTACACTGTGCAACAAAGTTTAAAAAAGATTTCGTAACAGAAAGTAATTGACATGTTTCTGTAAAATTAAAACATCCGGATTACACTCACAAAACTGAATAATAGCAGCACATCTCATTTTCAAATATTTAACCCCTTTGTGACCAAGCATTTTTTCCATCGTATGAGAGCTTGTTGTTTGCGTAGCAAGTTTTTTTTTTAAATGGTGCTATTTAATGTACCATATAATGTACTGAAAAACTTTTAAAAAGTTCTAAGTGGAGTAAAAGAAATTCGCTATCTTTCGGTGCATCTTGTTTCTATGGCCAACAAACTCCAACAAAAATGACATGATAACTTTATTCTTTGGGTCAGTACAATTACTATGATACCAAACGTATGCAGTTTTTTTTTTTTTCGCTGTACTACTTTTATTTTTTTTCAAAGACAATTTAAAAAAAATTATTTTCTGCCGCCATCTTCTGCGCTCAATAACTTTTTTATTTTTCCGTCCGCATAGTTGTACAAGGGCTCATTTCTTGCGGGACGTCCCATAGTTTATGTTAGTACCATTTTGGAATACATACAACTTTTTGCTCACTTTTTATTGCATTTTTTCTTGGAGACAGAATGACCAAAAAGCCCATTTCTGGTGTTCTTGATTTTTTTCTTTTGGACAATGTTCACCATGTGGGGTAAATAATGCACTACTTTGATAGATCGGACTTTTGAATATGACTTTTTACACCACATGGGTATCAAATTCACATGTGAAAAAATCCACTTCCAAGCAAATGAATGGGATACAAATTTGATGCGGAATTGGCATAGATTTATCAAATCCACATCAAAATCTGTTACATGGAAAAAGCCTTAGGGTATGATCTTGCATAAAAATATTTCACAGTGGATTTCCTGTTACACATGGATTTGTCCTAGATTTTGCTGCAAATTTAAAAATCTAGCAATTGATTTTCAATGAGCACCAAATTGCAATTTCTGGGCATATTGTTTTTAAGAAGAGTGTCAATGAGATTTGTTAAAATCTCGTCCACTTTACTACTTTTATAATATACTGGTAATTTTCCGACCATCAATCTGCAGCATGTTCACCTCGTGTTTACATAAGGGTTTAATTTTTAATTATCTCTGCTTGGCTCTTCCAGCAACAGAACAAACTAAAAATATGAAGGCATATGAGGAAAAAGTATATTTAAGGGGCTATCTAATAATGATAAACTTATCTGCATAACCAGCATCCCCTACGGTGAACTGATCATGGAGAGTCCCTGGAACTTCAGAAAGCTGTTGGTGCCCTCACCTGTCCTCTGTAGTGTTATACTAGTAATTATTAGGAAATTATAGTACCAGTGTTTCTGGTGGCAAAATGCGCCACACAGCTCTGCTACATGCACGTCACACACACAGCACTGCTACATGCACGTCGCATACACAGCTCTGCTACATTGCTTTCACAAATGAGCTGCATGTGGTTTACAAACTTCAGCAGTTCACTAAGGAGACATGTTTGCTCGTAGCTTTAGCATATAAACTGTATGTATTTTACGAGCTTCAGCTGGTGGCTGAAGTGACATCGCGGCTTGTCGCTGTGTTATGTAAGCTGCATTAGCTTCACGTTGGCATTAAACCCTCTGTGGTGACATGTTTGCACAACAGCAATGGTTAGTTTCAACACTGGACAATGGTTGACAATTAGATGAAGGCTGAACTGGTGTTGGTGGCATGAGCACTTGAGATTACATGATATCACGTTCAGGAGATGTGAAGGACTATGCTTCAATGTTGTTGGTCAATAAGCACCACCAGCTATGTATGTGGACATTTGTGAGGTGTCATTTATTGGAGTCTCCACATAGGTGTGCAGTTGTCTCACAACATACAAACTGCAGACTGAGTACTGCTGTATCCATAGCAACTGAGGCCACGGGGGTTTGTGGGGGATGTAGTCTTCCCATAAGCCCTCAGGGGCTTAGTGTTTAGTGTAGGGATGTCAGTTACTCTAGTAGTGGGGTCGCACTTTTCGGGCGGGTGCTCCGCTTGAGTGTTCAGCTTAGTTTGGGCGCTTCTAGCCTTTAGTCCCATATGATTCACCATACCTAGCCATTTCTTTTTCTGGTATCTTTTGTTAATTCAAGTAGCCCCATATCACCAGTAACTAGCTACAATGCAGTCTATTTCTATGTAACTCATCACTTCCGGTTGAGCAAATTAATTGCAGCAAACATGGCACCAATCTCGGCACTCCCAGCAAAACAGCTGATTTTTCCAGGGGAAGTTGCAGACAGCCTGATATTTCTCCTGCATCAGCCACTACGGCGGCCTTTAAGACATTACACAACTTTTGGCTTAATTATTGGATAGCTCTCAGCTTTGAACCAATCTCCCCATCAAAAATCACATTCAGCTTGGCCAAACATATTGGGTGAAGGGCCAACAGAAGGGGATAATCTGCTAAATAAAATTCCCACATTACCTTTGTATATCCCATTAGCACCTAGAGTAGACATTCTAGGGATGTAAAATTACATATACCCATTAGTGAATCCCATAGAAAACAACAGAATCCACTGGCAGTCTATCATCTGTGAGCAGCTCAAGTCCTTCACGCAGAAGAGTCTTACTCATAATATCTGAAATTTGCTAAATCAAAATTCTGGGAAGCACCGCTTAAAAAAAAACAAGAAAAAAAAAACATCTTCATGATTGAGGATTACTCATCCTTTCTGTAGGATTTGTGCAGTTGAGCATTTGTGAACCACAATTTATATTTAAATTTTCACTAAAATTGCATCTTGTCAACCCCAGGACCCGTCAGGGGGAGCCATTTACCCGTATGTGCTCTTTGAGTTAGTCTGGCTTTCCTCTGGGATTCTGGTTTCCTCCACAGAGCAAGGAACGTAGTGGTAAGTTTATTGCCTTTCTAAGCAATTAGCCCTGGTCTAGTTGTGCACAGTAAATGTGCCTTTTGTAGGGAAAATTATATTGTCAGCTCCACTGAGGCAAGCCTGACTTGAAAGACTAAATTCTCTCTACAGTGCTGCATAATAGAGGTCAGAGCAGTCAGACACAGTCAGTGGCATCGGTAAGTACAAGGAAATGATCAGAGTGATGCGAAAGTACAACACCTCGCAATATGTTAGTACTATATTATTTGCATCAAGGAAAAGTCTCCATAAGTGTATTTGTAATATACACTCTTTGTAAAAAAAAAGAAAATCAAGCCCCTAGAGGAGTTGTTGTTTTGCTACAAAACTCGGCATGCAGTTACATCTCAATTGATGAGAGTTGTGGGGTGATTAGATGAACGGTCTTGCCACCTGAGCCCTAAAAGTGATTCAACCTTTGGCTTATAAAGGCTCTCAGACCCTACTTGTGTGTAGTGGATCCACCATCGTCTCCATGTGCAGTGGTGTTGTAATCGAGGAAACCGGACTGCTATGGAGTGGAACTGGATTGTCTTCAGTGATAAATCCAGGTTTAGTTTGGGCACTGTTGATGGCCATGTTTGTGTCTGGAGACCTAGAGGTAAGCGCCTGGATCCTACCTTTGCTGCGGAGCGGCACACTACCCCATGCTGGTGTGATGGTCTGGAGAACCATCGCATACGACAGTCGGTCAGCCTAGTAGTGGTACGAAGGACAATGACAGCTCAGCGATATGTTCAGGACGTCCTGCAGCTACATGTGTTCCTCTCATGGTGGCTTCCAAGTGGCATTTTCCAGGAGTATAATACTCGGCCGCACACAACAAGGGGGTCACAGGAATGTCTACACAACATTGTCACACTTCTGTGGCCGCCCGGTCACCAGATTTATCGCCAATAGAACATGTATGCGACCGTCTGAAATGCCAACTTCAACAGCCTACAGGTTTGCACGATCTAGAGGCTCAGTTACAGCAAATGGTAGATCTACCACCGATTTCAATCACTGGCACAGAAAGAGTGAGAGTGTTCGATAGGCAGCTCAGAATGTACTGTAGTATTTATTGTACTGTAGTTGCAGATGGCACATGAGTGGCAGTGTGACTGACACAGGTGGTTTGTGACTGGCAACAGAGCAGGGACCAACACCAGGGAAGTGTAGTTTATAATGAAGGGCAAGGGCAGGGGCAAACCTACCACTAAAGCAGCAGCTGGGGTTTGTGTCTAAGGGCTCACTCACATGGCCGTATTTTGTCTCTGTATGATGTGTGTATTGTTTACAGACATAATATGCAGTATGCAGCACATACAGATGGAACATACATATTTACTGCACATTTTATGCACCCACAGCCTATAATGGGCGTATTACGCACCAAACCCTTGAAAGGGATTTGAGCGCGGGGAAAGACACGACACATGGTCTATTTTTTTTATACAATTGTGCGCAGATTACCCCGTCTGCCCAAAAGCACGCAATGAACTGTGTGATTTTGTGGGCTTAAACTAAAACACCTGGGTTTAACCCTTTCCAATCCACTGTCTGACGTCTAAAGACATTCTGGTTGAAGGCTGTACAGCTCCGATGTCGGAAGACGTCCGGCAGGGTATTCTTACTGTAGATTACTGACCACTCTGTTGCTGGGGGCCTCTCCAGCATGTCCCATACCGCAGTACTGGCTCTAACCAGCAGATGGCGCCATTGTATAATGGCAGAAAGAGAAAGCCCCCTAGGAAACCCTGAATCCAAAATTGGATTGCAAAGGGTTAAAAAGTCGGCTGACCAGCCTACAGAGTCAGCGGACCCACTTGCAAAGTAGGCTGCCCGCCTACTCTAACATCCCTGTAGCACAATAAAGTACAGTAAAATGCACCAATCCGGGAGCAATAGTCTGCGATCATGTGCCATGCATAGCGCATATACGCCCCGCTATAGCAAGTGCATGCATAGCAAGTGCATGCGCACTTACACCCGTGTGCGGCCGCCCTTAAACACATTTGCAGGTTGGAATAGAGGAATTCATTCACAATGTTGTATGAATCTTATTTGCAACGACAGGACACATTTGATGGAGGTGATTGTTGCTAAGTGGGGATTTAAAGGTTATTAAATTCAAGAGTTCATTTACTTGTTCTCCCCGCACTGCAGATATTTCCTCAATGTGCCTAATAAAAGGAATGAATGGTACAAGTATTGTTATTAGTTTAGATTGTGTTCATGTAATTGTGGCTTAGATAAGACCTCAGTCTCATCAGACCACATTTTATTAGTAACCAATGCAGGAGTTAAGCAATTCCAAAGGTTTCACTAACTTTTTTACTTGCAACTGTAAAGCCGAATGAACACGGCCTGGTCGGATTCTGCATACAGGATCCCGCAGCTGAATCTGACCCTGTGCCCGGCCAGAGACCCCCGCGTATCTGTCCAGATTCTTGTCATCTGTGCTGCGGATGTCCGGGCGTGCTGGCGCACATGCGCAGAACAGATTATACCATGCCGTCGCTAGGCGATGACGCGGATCCTGTGGCCTTTCCGCAATGATGATTGTGAAAGGGTCGCGAGTCAAACGGCTTCCACTGATTTCAATGGAAGTCGCCTGCACGGAATTCGGCTCAAAATAGAGCATACTAAGTCCCCCCCCCCCACCCCCTCCTTGCCTGTGAGCGGAAAATTGCAATTGATTTCCGCTCATGGGCTTTTACATTGCATGCTATACAGTTATTTGCTGCGGAATCCGAAGTCGGACGCCTGCTCTGGATTCCGCAATGCAAATCCGCCCGTGTGCATTGGGCCTAAAAGAAGTCTGTAAGACCTGGACCCCTTCCAGTTCGCCTGAACAGTACATAGATCCCAATAGAGACTTCTACTAATAACTTAAAGCCTTGTGATTGCATCTTACTGCTGTTTTGTCTTCTTTCTCAATGACCTGAGTAGCAGTGCCGCACCAAGATCCTCCGAGAAAAAATCATTTAAAAATACTAAACTCTAGGTGAGTATGAATGAACATGAGCATTGCCAGATGCTGTAGTTTAAGCCCCACTGTTAGAACTACATTACTGTCAATTGCTTGAACCTCTAGGTTGACAGACTATAATTTTCTGCTTTGGACTCGGTTGTAGGCTGAGCACAGAACCAAGACCTTTTCAAAAACATGCTGGCATGGCTCTGTCAAGAGCAGATGCTCAACCAGAGGGGGAGGCTGCGAGGGATACTTAGGCTAGGAGTTCATACTCTCGATATGATTTTACAAGTAATTTTGAAAGTACAGTTCAAAAATTGATAAAAAAATACAAATACAGCAGTTACAATAGTATTAAATTCTTTCCACAGCAGCAATGTATTCAAGATGTGTTGAAGGGGTAGGCCCATTTCAGACATTTAAATGGCTGGGCAAGGGTTAAAATAAAAAATAAAGCATACTCACCTATCTTCGCCCCCTCCCCTGGTTACTGCTGCCCCGTCCTCCTCCTCCGCCGGGAGCCAGGTGATGGTGCAGCCAATCAGAGGCCATAACATCACCTTCCCGAACTCCTGGCATTGTGACGACCAGGATGTGAGCCCTGATATCAGTTTTGATTGTGACACTGCAGCCTCTAATTGGCTGCAGCGAACACCTGACTTCCGTAGTGGAGGACGGGGACAGGGCAGCGGAACTGGTTAGCAGTGACCCAAAGGGGCGAAGACTGGTAAGTATGTTTTATTTTTTTTTATATTTCACCCTTGCGCAATCAGTAAAAATGTCTAATTTGAAATCACATGATCACTTCAAGGAATAACCATTACGCCAGAAAAGGAACCTTCTGCCCTCTTTCCTTTATGCAGATTAAACATTCAATACATTGCCATAGCCATGTTTCTAAATATCTTGGCTAAAACATTGTGGCTTGTTCTGGCACCCAGCACCAAGGTTACATGCAGGCCAGCTCTCCTAGTACTGGACATTGGCATTTCGATTGGTTGCGGGATGTCTACAAGAACTAGGGACTCCCCACGGGGATCAAAGAATCCCCTGCCACAGCTGTCACAGCTGTGGCAGAGGATTTCTTCATCTCCACGGGGAGTCCCCCTGTCACTGAACACTGTGACAGTACTGTCACAGTATTCAGTGACAAGGGGACTCCCCGCGGGGCTGAAGATTCTCCCATCGCTTTCAATGGGATCGGCGCTTCTGCAGCCCCTTAATGAATCCAATGGGCTGCCGGCAAGTCCTGCAGGGATTTTCAGGGAAGGGCTTTAAATATAAGCCCTTCCCTGTAAATCATTCCTAGAATGTGTTAAAAATAAAGAAAATATATACTCAGCAGCTGCTGGGGCTCAAGAGCGTCCAGCAGCTTCTTCTCCCTGCACTGCTCTGAATCTCTTTCAGCAGGCAGGGATTTAAAATCCCAGCCTGCTGAAAAGGCTGTATCTGATTGGCTGAGAGCTAAGCCAATCACAGGCAGCACTCAGCCATTCATTGAATTCAAAGGCGCGCAAAAAAATTCACTCGTCTGACCGAGGCCTAATCCTGGAATCAAGAGCCACAATTGGAGGTGACTCTGATCATGGCTGTTAAACATTTAATGCTTCTGTCATCTATAGGTGTCATGTCAGTCTATTAAGACATTCCTGTGACACATATTTATAGAGTACAATACCTGCAGAAATACAGGCAATCAAACATAAGTTCGAGTCCCAATAGGCATAAATAATGTAAAAATAAGTAACTATCTCACTTTTCCCATATTTATAAAAAATCAAAACACAAAAGAAATGCTTAGAATCATCCTGCCCATAAAAATCCGATCTGTTAAAATAACGCATCATTTATACTGCACGGTGAACGCCATCAGAACAAAAAATTCTGAATGCCAGAATTGCACTTTTTTGGTTACGCCATTTCCAATGAACATTTTTATAAAAAATGATCAACAAGTTGTATCTATCCCCAAATCTTACAATATAAACCACAGCTTGTCCTACAAAGGACAAGCCTCCACACAGCTACACTGATGAATAGAGAAAAAAAGTTACGATGGTCAGAAGATGGTGATAGAAAATAATTGATTTTTATAGATTTTATTTTGTAAAAGTAGTAAAACAAAGCCACTAGATAAATGTGCTATCCTCGTAATCGCACTGACCCACAGAGTATAAACGGATTTTTGCAACAGCGTGTATACCGTAAAAACAAGACCACCAAAAATGACACAATTACATTTTTTCCATTTCACTCCACTTAGAAGTTGTTAAAACTTTTTCAGTACATTATATGGTACATGAAATAGTCTAACTGAAAAAAAACCCTCAATTCTCAAAAACAAGCCCTCCGGCAGCTATGGAAAATAAAAAGTTAGGATTTCAACTTTGTGATACTTTTTCCTTTTCATTTTCAGTGTTTCCCAAATCACCGGTCACTTCATTCCAAATATTTCTAATTTCTCTGTGTTCAAGACTTTATTGTATGACTTTTACATACTGCCCATAAAATGCACCTAAGGCCAGCTTCACACGACCGGATTATTGCTGCGGAATCCGCAGTTGGTGTCCGTTCGGAGGATTGGCAACAAATATCTTTCAAAGCATGCTATGTAAACGCACGGAAACTAATTGTGAATTCCGCAAGTGGAGGAAAAATCACAGCATGCTCTGCTTTGCTGCAGACTCTGCGTGGATAGCTTCCATTGAAGTCAATAGAATCTGTCCGACCTGCAGCCCATCCGCAATTGGCATTGCAGTTTGTATACCGCTGTGTTTTGGAAACTATATATCGGTTACATACACTAATGCAGCAACATGGTGACCCCCTAGTAGCAGACCCCACCAATTAGTCCTGGAAAATCCCTTTAAGGCTGGGTTCACACAGGGCAGATTTGCTGCGGAATTTCGTTTTGGCAAATCCGCCTGCGGCCGCTAATCCCGGTTTTCGCCAGCCACGTGAACGTGATTTGTCAAAAATATCGTCTACACGGGGTGGACAATCTGTCGCGGCAAAGCCGGCATTAGCTGGCGCGGATTCCCAGGACTCAGCATGTCAATTCTTTTTTTTTTTTTTTCGCTACGGCCTCGCTCCTCTCTATGGGAGCGCCGGCCGCAATGGAAAAGCATGTGGTGAAGCCGCTCCAAAACCTGCGGTAAAGTGCCGCGGGTTTTAAAGCTGCGCTTATCCCGCAGAAATCACTCGGTTCTTCGCTGCGTCAAAGCCGGTGAGATTTCCGCGGTTAAACAATCCCATGGGAACCCAGCATTGGAGTATGTTCCCACATGATGGATTTGCTGCAGTATTTCCACAGTAGAAATACCTGCAGCAGATCCACATCACAATCCACAGTCTGTGCGGGCTGTGACGTGGGATTTGATTTTGATCCACACCAGTTTTCACCCCTTCAATCCAATTCAATTAAACGGGTTAAATCTGTTTTGGTTTCACATCAAAATCTGCACCAAACTTTGCAAATTTGGTGCGGATTTGCTGTGGATTTTTCCGCTATGGACAATCCATTGCAAATCCACCCTAAGGGCTCAGTCAGCCGGGCGTTTTTTGCCGCGATTTGCGGATCGCATGATGGATGCGCATCCGCAAATCGCGTGACGGGGCCGAAAAATCTGCAGCTAGCAGCGTTTTCGGTGAAAAGGCCCCGATCAAAGGAGCGCTGTCCAACCCATTGCTTTCAGCTTTCAGCTATTGAATGACAGCTGAAAGCTGCCCCTGATTGGTCCCTGCGCTGAGCCAATCAGAGGCAGCACTCACTCACCCATTCATGAATTCATGAATGGGTGAGTGAGAGCTGCCTCTGATTGGTGAGGGCTGTGACCAATCAGAGGCAGCCCATTCAGCAGGTGGGGATTTTAAATCCCCGCCTGCTGAATACTACACAGAGCAGTTCAGGAGAGCTGCCGGCCGCGGCTGAACTCCGGCTGCAGGGACAAGGTAAGTATATATATTTTTTTTATTTTTACACATTTTAGGATGATTTTCAGGGAAGGGCTTATATTTTTAAGCCCTTCCCGAAAATTCATCCCGCGCTCGCCGGCAGCCCATTGCTTTCAATGGAGCCGGCTGTATTGCCGGCTCCATTGAATTCAATGGGCGAACGTCGTTCTTCTCTGCCACAGCTGTTACAGCTGTGGCAGAGGAGAATGATCTTTGTAGTATATGTTCTCAATGGGGTCGGCGCTGCTGCCGCCGGCCCCATTGAGCACATATAATAGAACACAAGGAATTGCAGATCGCAGATAGGCGTGATCTGCGATTCCTCGTGTCCTATAATTTATCGGACATCCGCATAAAAAGCAGCCATGTGTCCGATGCCATTGCGAAGCAATGGTTCTATTTATGCGCAGATCGCATGCGCAAATCGTGCGAAAAAAACGCCTGTCTGACCGAGGCCTCATACTAATGTATTTTTTATTTTGTTTGTTTTTTATAACTTTTTACTTGCAAGTATAATTAGAATGAATAAACTATGAACCCAACAAAAAAATGCTGCTTGCTCGTTATTTATAACAGATTGCTCCGGAAATTTATTTTAATTTTTCCGCCCATTAGGTACTGCATGTTATAAATAGAAATCTCACTGGAATCCTGGGATGAGCAATGAGCATAAAATATAACTTCTTAATTTTCTTTATATTGTGCATAAATATTAAAAGAACTTAGCCATGAACAAACTTAATGCTTGCTCAGTAGACTTGAAATGATATATCATTCATAATTTTCTATGGAGCAGGACCCCAGATGGTTGTGCAGGCAGAATTCTATGCTTTATCAAGCAGAGTTTTACATGCCTTTATAATTTAACCCCTTTCTGCCCTACGACATACTGATGCCTGTCAGCCTGAATAGGAAGAAGATCTAACAGTGTTCCCATGAAAGTAGCCATGATGGGGCACTGGATATTCATAAGCCGAAGGTGTACATGGCAGGGGGAGTTCCCAATGCCTGTGATCAGTGCCGAACACAGTGTTTTCAATTCCCCCACTTCTATGAGTTCTGACTAGAGATGAGCGAGCGTACTCGGCCACGCCCCTTTTTCGCCCGAGTATCGCAATTTTTGAGTACTTCCGTACTCGGGCAAAAAGATTCGGGGGGCGCCGTGGGTGAGTGGGGGTTGCAGCGGGGAGTGGGGGGGGGGAGAGGGAGAGAGAGACGGCTCCCCCTTGTTCCCCGCTGCTACCCCCCGCGCCACCACGCCTCCCCCCGGCGCCCCCCGAATCTTTTCACCCGAGTACTGAAGTACTCGAAAATCACGGTGCTCGATCGAGTAATTACTCGAAACGAGTACGTTCGCTCATCTCTAGTTCTGACCAATCAGAAAGTACATCCTTAGGGTTTTTTTTTTTAGGATTACAGTATTGATGGCCTCTCCTTAGGATAGGCTATCAATATCAGATTGGTGCAGATGCCATGCAAGTGAATAGGACAAAACTGCAACACCCAGCACAACAGCTATTAAATGTAGGGTGTGCAGATGTACGGCGCACAGTGCAATGTTAAGAAAGAAGGGCCCGTGTCTCTCACCTGAGGGCTGTGGCCTCTTCAAACAGCTGATTGGTGGGGGCATCAAGAGTTCCTCCACTGTCAGAGGTGCAATGATAGTTGTTGCAGGGGATGCAACAGAGCCCAGTGGGGAACAAGACCCACTGCATCCCTGCTTTCATCTGAATCTATGTCCTTAGGGCATGGATCCAGTTGAAAATTCAGGAGGTGGAGAATGCCAGCTTCTTGCCCACACAATTATAGGCTTTAATTCGGGAGCTGTCTAGCTTTTGGAAGGCCACCTGCAGTGCACTTTAGGCTGCAGGAATAGGATCTAATTTCTGGTTGTAGGAATGAGGTTAGGTGAGTTCCAGTGTTTTTTTTATGTTTAATTGGACCAAAAGCAGCATTTTTTACCATATGTGAGCACAATGGAGGCACTCCTATTATATTGGAGCACAACAGGGGCACTATTAGTGTATGGGAGAATAATGAGCACACTATTGTTATATAGGACAAAAGGGGTGCATTTTATTACTGTATGGGGCACTATGACTATATTGGTGCACAATAGGGGCAATATTGCTATGTAGTACACAAAGAAGACACTTAATTATTGTATGTGTGTACTATAGCTGTGTGGGACACAATGGGGTCACCATTACTGTATAGAAGCACACTTGGGACACTATTGCTTTAGTGGGAACTATTACTATGTGAGTTACTATTAATATATAGGAGTATAAAATGGGAATTAACATAGTATGGGGGCACAAAGAAGGCACTAATACTGTATGGGAGCATAATGAGGGAACTATTAATGAATATAGTACAAAGGGGGACTAAAACTCTGTGGGAACACAATGGGACACCATTACTGTATTAAGATACAAAGTGCATGTTAATGTATGGTAGAACAATGGGGATATTATTACTATATGGGAGTAGAGATGAGTGAGCACCAAAATGCTCCAGTGCTCGTTACTCGAGTCGAACTTTCAGTGATGCTCGAGAGTTCGTTTCGAGTAACGAACCCCATTGAAGTCAATGGGCGACTCGAGCATTTTTGTATATGACTGGTGCTCCGCTAAGTCATGTAAAAAACACAGAGATAGATAGAGCAGGCGAGGAGCAACATGCAGGGCTGCATTTTGGGCTCCGAGGTCTCACTATTAAGCCACAATAGTGGCAAGAGTGAGCCCCCCCCCCCACTATCAGCATAACGATCATTCTCCTCTGCCACAGCTGTAACAGCTGTGGCAGAGAAGAACGATGTTAGCCCATTGAATTCAATGGAGCCGGCAATACAGCCGGCTCCATTGAAAGCAATGGGCTGCCGGCGAACGCGGGATGAATTTTCGGGAAGGGCTTAAAAATATAAGCCCTTACCTGAAAATCATCCTAAAATGTGTAAAAAAAAAAAAAAAAAATTATGTCAGCATTAAGATCGTTCTCCTCTGCCACAGCTGTAACAGCTGTGGCAGAGAAGAACGATGTTAGCCCATTGAATTCAATGGAGCCGGCAATACAGCCGGCTCCATTGAAAGCAATGGGCTGCCGGCGAGCGCGGGATTAATTTTCGGGAAGGGCTTAAAAATATAAGCCCTTACCTGAAAAAGAAAGATTTTAGTGTAAAAAAGAATAAAAATGCAGGCATTCTCTTCAATGGAGCTGCCGCTGCTGCCGGCGACTCCATTGAAGACAATGGTCCGCTGGCACACCTGAATTCTTTTTCAGGGAAGGGCTTTACATATAAGCCATTCCCTGGAAATGAATTAAAAGGGATTTAAAAAACAAAAAAAATACATACTCACCTCCCTTCAGCTGCCGGGGCACAGCAGTCCTGCTGTCCCCTGCACTGTGGTGCTGAACTGCTGTCATTCAGCTGAGAGCTGCGCTGAGCCAATCAGAGGCAGCAGTCACTCACCCATTCATGAATTCATGAATGGGTGTGAGTGAGATCTGCCTCTGATTGGTCAGGCTGTGGCCAATCAGAGGCAGCTCATTCAGCAGGCGGGGATTTTAAATCCCCGGCTGCTGAATACTACAGAGAGCAGTTCAAGAGAACTGCCAGCTGGCAGCAACTGAACTCCGTCTGCCGGAACCAGGTGAGTATATATATTTTTTTTATTTTTACACATTTCTGGATGATGTGCAGGGAAGGGCTTATATATTTAAGCCCTTCCCGAAAATTCATTGTGCGATTGCCGGCAGCTAGAGATGAGCGAACGTACTCGTTACGAGTACATACGCACCCGAGCACCGCCATTTTCGAGTACAGCAGTACTCGCGCGTAAAGATTCGGGGGGCGCCGTGGCGGCACGGGGGGTAGCAGTGGGGAGTGGGGGGGAGAGGGAGAGAGAGAGGGCTCCCCCCTGTTCCCCGCTGCTACCCCCCGCCGCGCCGCACCTCTCCCCGCCCCCCGGCGCCCCCCGAATCTTTACGCGCGAGTACTGAAGTACTCGAAAATGGCGGTACTCGGGTGCGTAAGTACTCATTACGAGTACGTTCGCTCATCTCTACCGGCAGCCCTTTGCTTTCAATGGAGCTGGCTGTATTGCCGGCTCCATTGAATTCACTGGGCTAACATCGTTCTGCCGGGACAAGGTGAGTATTTTTTTTTTTACTTTTTACACATTTTAGGATGATTTTCAGGTAAGGGCTTATATTTTTAAGCCCTTCCCGAAAATTCATCCCGCGCTAGCTGTATTGCCGGCTCCATTGAATTCAATGGTCAGTGCTCGTTTAATCGAGACGAGCACCGCGTGGTGCTCGTCTCAAGTAACGAGCATCTTGAGCACCCTAATACTCGAACGAGCATCAAGCTCGGACGAGTATGCTCGCTCATCTCTATATGGGAGACAATGGGACCACTGTGTTTTGTGAGACCTACTGGGGGGTGCTTTTACTGTCTAGGGGTACTAATGCTTTGTGAAGCATAAAAGTGGGGTACTGGGAACACTTCTACCATCTGGGGCACTATGGATAGGGTGTTTGTGTATAATTGGGGAATGTCTGTGCAGAGATGGGTTGTGGCTAAAAGACTGGGCTGGATAGAGAGCAATGTGTAAAGAATAACTTCAAAAAGAGAGAATGTCACATGTGAGTCACCAGTCATAGTTATAAGGTCTAAAGACATAAACCAATAGATATGGCCCTGCCAACTGGTCTGATATTGATGGCATATCCTAGTCCTCCTAGGATATGCCATCAATATCAGACCAGTTGGCAGGGGTTTTCCAGAAAGACCATCAATACCAAAGACCATTAAAGGAATATGTGGAACAGTAAAATTATTTAGCCTTGTACCACATCAAAACTGTGGATAGTCATATGCGATCTGATCTTGATGCTCAAGCCAACGGAATGGCCCATAAGTAGAATTAAGTAATTCGTATCATCCTTTATTTACATAACACTGGGTAGATAATACCTTCATTCACTCATCCCTTTAAAATGGACACATGTGAGTTACAGAAATTCCATGGCCAGCTGCCAAGGAACAGGTTTGCTGAAACCTCTAGGTAGATACAACTTTATACAGCTGACACATAATTTTGTTTATTCCTACATGATTCATGTAGTCCCCCTCCCCATTCCCAAGTCAGTGTCATTCAGCTTGAGTTTATTGATATGTAAATTATGTAGATTTATCTGTAAATTACAAGCAGTGTCAAAGGACCACTGGAGGAAATTATTTGAGAACCAGCTTTTCATCTATACAGAACATGTACACACCACTAGTATTGTACTGAGGTGCATTCTTGTGACAGGTGGGCGGTGGGCACTCCTGGCTCACAGCCCATCAGTAGACTCACCTGTTGCCCCAGGGCCAGTCCGAGCCTGTACACCACTTATAATTGCACTGTAAAGATACCTATACATGGAATGACTTATGCGCCCAACAGCTGTCCCACTGACCATCGCTTCTGTGCTTTCACACAAGAGCTATAGACGTTCAGAGATGGAGGGGGCTGGAGATCTCTTCTGGCCCACCATCTCCATTCATTGTTTGTTTATACAGGCTGCTATTTGTTTGTTTTTTAGATAAGCCAAAAAACAAGCGACTCTGACAGGTGAGCCATTTCTCGCTGAGTCCCTTGTCGGTGGCCGCATGTACACAAGATGGCTATCACCCAAATACCTTTATCTGTTAGTCTATCAGAACCTCTGAGGCCCATGATTGTGTCACCTGAAGCGGAGCCCACTGGTGTGACGGTGCAATCCTGACGGGAAGTGTTGTGGGGATACAGAAAGAGCAACTCATCTCATACAAAGCTCCGATCTTGAACATTTTTATACATACTGTATTTCTTTTCATTTAAACATGTCTTTTATATTAAATATTCTAAAAGTTTCAATTTCAATTCTGCTTTTTTAGTATGAGATGATTGAGTTAAACTGATAAATGCCTATAAAATACATTACCAAGTAATTAAATGGAATCAGAATTGTATTGTTCCTCTTAATTAGCGCAAATTTATTATTTTCTAAAGCAGTATATTTTATAGAATTTGCATTCAGAATTGCTTTGTTAATGTTGAATTCTTTCAGTTTTATTCTATAAATGCCTCATTTTAAACTAACGTTTAACTAAACTAAAGCGCTTTCATTAAGATTCCGATTTTGTTATTTGGTGACAAGTCATACCGCCTTTCACAGTTTTACCAAATAATATGCCTATATATCAATAAAGTGTTCCTCTGGGATCATAGAAAAAGGTAAAGAAACTTGCACCTTTGCAGCTATAGTTGCTCTCTGAACATAATGAGAACAATTCTCCTTGTTAAAATGACTTTGTCCTCAAGACCTTTATAAATCAGAAAATATCTAGAGTGCTCTAAAACACTGCATAAACAGGTGGGGTTACAGAAACAGCTCCCCTCTCACCCTACAAAGGAGACAAACAGTGATGGTAGTATGTTGAAAAGAATTAGTATTTCCGGCATGTGCAGGGAAACCTGGCAGTAGGTGTTTACTTCCCCAACAGCACTCCCACAGGAGAAATGAGGCATTACATGGTGCCTACTGAAATGGCTATCTAAGTAACACACAACAGGGTTGAGTTCTCCAAAGACAGCTCTGCTCTTTGCTCCAATTGAATGAAGATAAAATGACAACATTTATCAAAAGGTTCCATCACAGTCTACAAATGACTCCCTACATTCTTCGCCTTGAACCCTCAATGTGTTTAAACCTATAAAAGACAATCCCGTCCTCCCGCATGATTATCTCATCCTAATGGCACACCAGTTGCTCTCCGTTGTCATTCCCCATTTGATTGAAATCTCCTGTCATGCATCCATTGACCCTCTATTACCCTATGTCTAACCTTCCAGTTTCTTGTTAACTCCTACAATGTCTGGTGTACTTTGATCTAGCCCACAATTTCTCAGCTTACATTCTAATAGGCACTTACTACTGTATCTACTTTCTATTCTTTGCGTTCCACAAAGGCAGCTCTTGCGAAACTATAGAATATGCTCTGACAGTTGCATTTTGGATTTATTTGCTGCATTTGACACAATAGATTATATCTCATTTCTCAAGGCTGCTCACTATTACGGATCAAAAGGGAATGTGCCATATATTTGATTTTAATTTCATTAATTAGAAGCAAGGGAACAAAATGAAAATAATGTGTTCGCTTTTTTTTTATTTTATAGCTATTCATTTTTCATTTTCAAAAACGGTTCAGGGGCAGCCATTCTGGAGGCTCAAACTCCTATATTTGTTGTATACACTGCATAACAGTTACTTTATGACAGAGAAATGTCATAGACTATTACAGTTTATCTGAAGTGATGGATTATAAACATTTTCTCCAGAGACCAAGGAATAACAGGGAAATTGGATAGAGAGCTTTATCTGTGTGTACATTGTACAGAGTAGCTAGGTTGCCTTATCTGGATCTTTCGCAGCACAATAGAGAGGTTGTTAAATCGCCATCCTCTGCTGACCCTGCCTCAATCTATACAGCAAAGCTGAAAAGGAAGCTGCAGAAAACAGAAAGAGTCAACCTATTGTGTCTGCCCAGGTGAAGGTTCAGGGATCCATTCACTTACTAAAATTGTTTTATGCTTCTCTGCACCTTGTGCAACAGTTTGTCAGATGCCTCCTCTAAAATGTACCCATATCTGAAATACAATCTTTCCATAACTTTTCTTCTATTCAGTTTGTCTACACCATGCACAAAAAACAAGCTTTCATATATTCATAAGTTTGGTTTATCCAATTCACCAAACCTTTGCAAAAAGTTTAGCTTGGTCCGAATTAGTTAGAACTAAACTGGAAGTTCATTAAGACACCTAAGACTTGTGTATAACACTGTCTAAGAGCCATAGAAGCCATATATAACACTCTCACTCTGTATAACTGGTGTTATACACCCACCAGTGTTGGAGATTAGTGTTGTGCAAACCGAACCAGTAGAACCCTGTATGGGGTAAAATTTTGCTTAAGTCTCGGTTTGAGTTACTGTTGAACCAAACTTCTAGCCAAGTTTGACCCGAAACAAGGTATTACTATTTTGTTCAACAGTTATCCCAAGATACCTAGAAGTCCATTGTCATGCTTTTTTTTGGTTCAGGCTTGTCCCTGTTTGGGGCAGGCACATTTTGAAATGGTTGAGGAGTGAAATTAGGTACAATAGATGGGGGAAGATCTTATTTAAACTTTTAGTGACAGATGTCAAAGGACAACATAAATCGACCAATATTCGGAAGGACTCCGAGGCTTGTTTCGGCCCATGGGGACAATCTCTCAATGCTAGTAATACTCAGTAACTTGGATGCAGTCATTTAGTGTAAACAAAATTGATTACAATCAAGGAACATTCTTTTCCAGAAGGAGAGGTGCAATACTTGTTACAGAGGTTGTAGGGTGCAGTGGTCAACAGGGCAACAGTTTCAATGCAGTCCCTTCTCTTCAGCTATAACTTGTTACTTGGTGCCTGGTCAGTGACATCCTTCTGTTCGCACTGTCTCAGACATGTTGCTCACAGCACCATTCACAGTCCAGACAAATTTAGTCTCTCAACTGCAGCAGACATAATCTGGGTTACAGTCTCTGTCCTACTCTCTTCTGCACCACTCGTCCGAGGAGAAGATTCTCATAAGAAGCACGTATGCCCAATGATAACTCCTGTTCTAACCAATAACCCAGCTGGGTTTGCTGTTTGACACCCCTGTCACATCTTTCGAATTGTCTGGTTAACTACACTCACAAAAAATTGGGACAAACTTTTCCTGCAATTTGGTGTAAATTTTGGTGCTATTTAGGCAATGCCCCTTTTCGGATAAGTAGGAAATGCTGTCTGAAAGTATCTAAAAACACACAGTAAATGTGGTATAAAGCATGTAAGACAGTTTTCTGCTTTAATTTGCACCAAAAAGTGTTGTAAATAAGCCCTAGTGTGTTCATGTCCTTGTATTCTAACATTAGTTGAGGCCAGCTATCATCAAGTTCTCATCAATCTTGACTTCTGTGGCCATTACTCCCCAGCAACAAATTGCTTAGGGTGCAGTCTAACTAAACCCCAGAGAGGCGCTACACATAACATTACTACAGAACATTGTCCCTGTCTTGTAGTACTGAAACAGCAGAAATCGACAGATTAAAGTGGTGTCCAGTTGTAAACTATTGTTGACCTATCCTTAGAATAGGTCTACCATAGTAGATCAGTAGTGGTCTGCTGCCTGGGACCCTCATTGATCAGCTGTTCCCTGGGCTTGCATGCTTCCATACTGAGCTGAATTCTGCAGGAACAGACAGCTCCATTCTCACTGCAGTGGCAAGTCTTAGCATTACAGGCAAAGTTCCTATTGATGTGAATAGGAAATCTGCCTGTAATACCAAGCCCAAATACTTCAAGAGCAAGCATACCCATAATGAATATGGTGCACACTTCAAATATAAGGAATATAATAAAGTCTTTCCAACATCCCTGCTTCCCTCACCCGGCCATAGTGCCAGAGTCGGAGTCCCTGCACCTGGGGGCGGGGCTACACTGAGCCACCATCAGCCACTTCTGCAGAGCAAAACAACCGCCTTACATTACCAAGCCTGGCCACTGCAGTTGGAATGGAGCTATCTCCTTCCTGCAGAAAAACTTAAAGCATCAACACACCAGCCCAGCTATACAGCTGCGGTCCTGGGCAGGAGACCCCCCCCCCCCCCACCAATCTACTATTGATGCCCAATTCAAAGGCCATCAATAATTTACAACTAGACAACCCCTTTAAAACAAACATTTTCCACCAAACCCTTCCTGTACACCAGAAACATAAACCAAGCAAAGCATGACAAAACATGGTCCCAAAACCTAAGCAAACCGCTGGGAACTCCTCCACTCTTTATACAGGTGCTATGCTAAATCACTCATGACAGTCACTGCTAAATCATTAATTTATGCCTCCATCCTTTATTGCCTTGACTGTTGTATCATCTTATTAATTGGCTTTTCCTAACTAAACTGGCTGCTCTTCAGTCATTTGTGAGCACTTTAGCAGGTTGAACTTTCTGTCTATTGGTTATTATAGTCATGCGTGTGCTGCTTGCCAATGATTGCAAGAATGCAGAATGCAATTTAAAGCTTTGTTTGCCATCCACAAAGCACAGTCTTCCGAAATATCTTTCCTTACTTTTGTTTACTGCCCCTATGTGTGATCTCACATCTGGCAGTGTCCTTTGGCTATCACCTTCCCCTGTCACACACCCCATCCCCTTCTCCGACATATCAGCCATGATGCACCTCTGCCTCAGCCAGACTAAATTATATTCAGAATCCCAAGCCCGGTATAGAAGACATCTCTTTAGTGATGATTGTCACATTCTCTAACTGCAAAACACTTTGGGTCCGCGGCGTAATTCACGCAAAATCAAGACAATAACAGAATAACAGGGACCTGATTGTTCTTTCAACCTCCTTATTCATTTCTATATACCCATTTATAGAAGGTTGAATCACCTGAATGAATAGCGCAAGAGATGAATTGCTATCAGGCAAATGCATCTTTAATACCTGTTAAGAGGGAACTAGCAAGCTCTTATTGTTTTATTAAAGCTCTGCCTGTTCTATTGGAATCAAATTACATTGCCTTAAAAGAGCAGCCAATATATTTGCGCTAACATTACTTTAACTCAATGATGGAGGAATTCCAGAATATCAAATTATACAAAAATGTATATCTATAAGTATCAGCGTGCCACCTCTTAGAATATTATAGCAGTGGGAGCTCTGTATTCTGATACAAAGCTCCAAAGCTCTTGCATAGACATAGATCAACCACTTCACAACCGCATAATGTAAATTTATGTTATACCCTTGTGAAGGGTGTATGGAGCGGGCTCGGGAGATGAGTCTGCTTCATAACCGGCGGCTATCAGCTGTTTCTGACAGCCGCAGCAATCAGGGTTAGCTCAGATTGCAACAGTTAACTGTTTAGATGTCATGGTCAAAGCTGACCGCACATCTAAAGAGTCAATTGGAGGAGGGGGAACCCTTTCCATGCTCCATCGGCACCGCCGGCAACAGGGAAACCGATGCGTCCACATGGCAGCCCTGAGTCTACTGAAAGTTACCAGGGCTGCCATGCATAGATGCCTATCAAGTCCTGCCGATAGCAGGGCTTAATAGGCAGCTCTAAAAATGACTATATACTGCAATACTGAAGTATTGCAAAATAAAAGTATTTCAATAAGTTTATTTTTTACATTTTTAATAGTAAAAGAATCCAAATTTAGAAATATTTGGTATCGCCGTGTACGTAAAAGTCTAAATTGTTAAAATATCATAATTCTTATCCGACAATGAAGGCTGTAAAAAAAAGGATGGAATGCACTTTAAATTTGAAGAAATTTGAAGAAATAGTGATCAAGATGATGTATATTTCCCAAAATGGTACTGATAAAAATTAAAGCTCACCTTGCAAAAACTACACCTTCACACACCCCAGAAAAAAAAAAGTTATGGGTCTCAAAACTATGGCAACTGAGAGCAATTTTTGTTTTACATTTTTTTTAATTTTTAAAAAAATGTTAAAATATTTAAAAGCCTATAATAATTTGGTATCAACAAAAATTTATTTTTACATTTCTCCTCACTTGACAGATTTTAAATGATTTCTTGTACATTATATGGTACCTTAAATGATACTTGTCCACAAAAAACAAGCAGTCATATATCAATGAAAAATGTAAAAGTTATGACTCTTGGAAGGCTGGCCGAGAAAACAAAAACAATAAAAAAAACTGTGGTTCTGAAGGGGTTAAAAATAACATTATGACTACCTACTGTCAGCTCTAAGCGGAAGCTAATAACCTTTCTGTATACAGTGTCATTATTAAAGGGGTATTCTGGTGACATTAGGCTAACTTCTATCCGTAGGATAGGGGGTAATTAGCTGATCGGTGCAGGTCTGACTGCTGGAACCCCCACCGATGACCAAAATGGGGATCCCATGTCTCCCAATAGACTGCAAAATAAAATGAAGCGGCAACACACATGTTCAGCCATTGCTACATTTATTTCAAAGGGAGCACTAAAAATAACCAAGTTCGAGTGCTTGGCAATCTTCAACGCTCTCATTAAAATTAATGAAATGATGGCCGAGCAAGTGTGCTGCTGTTCCATTCATTTTGTCTCCTGTTCTAACGATCAGCGGGGGGTCCTAAAAGTTAACCTAATGTAACCGGGAAACCCTTTAATAACTGTCAATATTGATATGAAAGGAGGGTCTAACATGAAACGTTGTCAGTACTAGTCTAGCTCCAAGAGTGCATTACTAATTCAGTTTATGAATGCGAAGTTCAAGTAGGTACCGGAGGCATGAATATAGGAGTAAAATACACAAGACACAAGTTAAGACATGGAGAAATGAAAATCGAAACCGGTGGGGCAATGTAGAGTATCCACTTGTATTCAGCTTGGGTAACCACATAACTAAAGATAGTTCTCCATGACCTCCATAATTAGATGCTAAACCGGTTACAGATAAAAGGGTTGTCTGGGGCTTTTCCTACTAATAGTCTATCCTCAGGATAGGTCATCAATAGTTGATTAGCGTGGATCCACCGCTCAGGATCTCCACCGATCAGATGATTGTCGACACCACTATCAGTATACACACTGCTGAAAACAGATAATGCCTATAATAATGCAGTAGCCCAAGTAGGTATTGTAAGCACAGCTCCCATTAAATTCAATTCAGTACCAACTTGGACCACTGCAATATGGACAGCGCTCTTTGCTTACTGTGCTGTCCATACTGACAATAGGCCCGGAAATCAGCTGATCAGTGGGCATCCCAATCAGCCAACACTTGCTGATCAACTATTAATGACCTATCCAACAATAGGAAAAGACTAAAATTTCCAAAAAAGCCCGTTATGCTATCCATGCACATTAGATAGCTGTCAGCCAAATACTCGTTCAGCTGATAGTTATCTTTTCTAACCCTCTACGTACACATACATGCTCGAATCAGATGAGAGGGCTTGTGTTTTGTATGTAGTGGAAGGAGAAAGAGCAGCTTATGTTCCAAGAACAAAATGTTCAGACAGTTGAAATCCAACTATCCAATGCTTATCTTCCTGAATATGGGCCATCGGAGGATAGTCGGAACTTCGGAAGGCCATCATACACATTAGATGATTGGCTGGTTTATATCTAAAGGGCTTTTTACAGTGGACGTCATCGCAGTGATGCTTGCTCCTATGATTTCACACAGGAGTGATAATCACTCAGTGAATGGAAGCGGAGCGGGCCGAAGATCTCTTCCATCCACCTGCCTCCATTCACAGTAAACAGGCAGTCGCTCATAGATGAATGACTGCCTGTTTACACATGACAATCGTCGTTTGATTTTTATGCCTGCGCAAACTGAAGAACAAACAATAAGAGAGCAAATGTATCATTTGCTGTTCAGTTGCTGCAGTGTTTACACTGAACAATTCAGATTCCCACGATCCGGCAATAATCTGAATGATAATCATTCCGTGTAAAAGAGCCCTAAATCATAACTTGACCAGTTTAATTTTATGTACTTTTGTATTAAAACTAGAGATGAGCGAACACCAAAATGTTCGGGTGTTCGTTATTCGGAACGAACTTCCCGTGATGCTCGAGGGTTCGTTTCGAACAACGAACCCCATTGAAGTCAATGGGCGACCAGAACATTTTTGTATTTCGCCGATGCTCGCTAAGGTTTTCATGTGTGAAAATCTGGGCAATTCAGGAAAGTGATGGGAATGACACAGTGACGGATAGGGCAGGCGAGGGGCTACATGGTGGGCTGCATCTCAAGTTCACAGGTCCCACTATTAAGCCACAATAGCGGCAAGAGTGCCCCCCCCCCCCCACTGTCAGCATAAAGATTGTCCTCCTCTGGCACAGCTGTAACAGCTGTAGCAGAGAAGAACGATGTTTGCCCATTGAATTCAATGGAGCGGCAATACAGCATGTTCCACTGAATGCAATGGGCTGCCGGCGATCGCAGGATGAATGGTCGGAAAGGGGTTAAATATATAACCCCTTTCCTGCAATTCATCCAGAAATGTGTTACACTAAAAATATATACCGGCGTATAAGGCGACCGGGCGTATAAGACGACCCCCCAACTGTCACCTTATACGCCGGCAATACAGTGGAGCAAAGAATAAAAAGCATTACTTACGTTTTTAGATGATCTGCGGTGCTCCTGCAGGCTGTCACTGAGCGCATATAGAATGCATCCATAGCGAGCAGCGGGAGGGGCAGATTTCAATACTCGGGTGACACCTTATCTCCCCAGCCACTCACAGCAGGGGGGTGGTATAGGGCTTAAACGTTGCAGGGGGAAGTTGTAATGCCTTCCCTGTCTTTATATTGGCCAAAAAAAAAGCGCTAACGTCTCAGGGAAGAAAGTTTAATTTACCAGAACACCACATGGTGTTCGTTACGAATAACGAACATCCCGAACACCCTAATATTCGCACGAATATCAAGCTCGGACGAACGCGTTCGCTCATCTCTAATTAAAACTGATTACTTTAATTTTAGCATTGAAATTTAGGACTTCATGAATGTATATGCCTATACTCAAATCTTTGGTTTCCTTATCAAAACTTTGTCAAAACTCAATAAAAACTATGTTTCAAAAAAAAAAAAAGAGACCTAATATCAATAGCCAATCTTACATGTGTTTTGCTCTAGTTATCGTAAAACAAGCAGTAAGAAGGGAAGCTATGAGCCTCATTTATCAATACTGTCTAACGGATCCTCTACGCGGGCTGATGGTCGCCCAAATCACTCAAATGAGCAATTACAGGCAACTGTTGGCCCGTGTACCCATGGCCTCTGACAGGGCACTTAAGAAGTCGTCACTCTGTTGTCACTACTCATTCTGTAACGGCTCATTGAAATGGAACAACTATTGAGCGGCTTATTGTTCAGTGTAAGGGCTCAGTCACACGGGCGCATCGGCGCCCGTGTTACTGCAGGTAACAGACAGCCGTACCTGAAGACGGACATCTTTCTGGAGCGCCGGAGGAAAGAACATGTGACCGGCTTCATTGCCGGTCATGTGTTCTTTCATCAGCGCTGCGGGGAGACGTCCGTCTTCAGGTACGGCCGTCTTATTTCTGCAGTAACGGCTCAGTCACACGGGCGCATCAGCGCCGGTGTACGGGTGCCGATGCGCCCGTGTGACTGAGCCCTAAACAGGCAGTTGCTCAATTTTTTAAGGACTCCGTTTACTGGGAATATAGATGGGCAGCCAAAAGTCATCTCCGGCCCGCGGCACCTCCATTCTCAGATGGACAATTGCCCTTGTGTAAAAGTGATAGTCAATGGAATGACTATTGGGCGTTTATATGCCTGAGAGTCATACCGTATAAAGACACCTTTACAGTAAGTCTATCCTTTTTACCCATGATGTGCTTTCTATAAGAGCAGGAACTTTTTGGCTGCGCTACACCTCTATGATCAACCAAATATCGGTCATGAATATGATTCTGAAGCAATAAATTCCAAATGTAGAGTAAAAAATATTTCCCATATAGAGCTAACACATGTCTACGGAATCTGTACATCATTAGGTGGACATTATCCATAGCTGAATGAAAACCTGTATTAAAATACATAGAGACGTATGAGGTTATTTATAGATATACCGTCCAATTATCTCAAGCTGTGACCCATATTCTCGTTATTATCAGTAGCTCATGGGCTGGAAACTACCGAAAGGTTATAGAATAGCATACAGCGTAGAGACCTAGAGAAACTCTTCGAGGGCTCCACAGGATTGACTTATCATACGTTGACATGTCCGATTTCGGGTGTGAATAACAAGATGTCTGATTTAAGGAGGTGAACATATTTTTTAAAAAAAACATTAATTATAGATATAATAATAGATATAAAATAGAGATAAAAATAAAAAATAGAGATAAAATATTTATATATATATATAGATGTTATTTTAAATTAATGTTTTTTTAAAAAAATATGTTTTATATATAATTAAGAGTATTGTTGTGATGTAATCTTATTCTTATTGTTTAGAAGGTAAAACCGCAGACAGCGGAATTATAAATGTATGCTCTCCTATCGGAGTCCGGAGCCCAGCGCATAGGGACGGAGTTACGCAAACTACGTAAGTTTTTAACGTAGCCACGCCAATAGCGTAACTTCATTCACTAGAGCCGTCATATCAAAACTGCCGTCGCTTGAATGGTTACGTCAGCAGCGACGAGACCGGCGTCCCATGCCACGAGCCCCGGACTCCGCACATGGAGGAAAAGTAAGTGACTCTATATAAAGCAACTAAGATTGTGTGATGTCATGCTTGAAAAAGACGCTCTGAATAGCGTCGAAACGCGTTGCAAGACTGTTATAGTCTTTTTTGTATAAATAAAATATACTTGACTGTATATTTTGGTGATTTGGAAGTCCCTATTTTGGATTGCAAAAAGCCCCAAACAAAGAGCGCAGGAGGATTTTTTTCTTGTCTTCTACAGGTGGCAGATGTGTAATAACAAAGAACTTCTAGAAGGGGCATGAAAATACAGGAAGTTAGATGCAGTGTTTGCGTAAGTCACTTATTTTTTTTCTATCCGCTAATGTTCTCCCTTGGAATATTCCAGCAAAAATAGGGGGAAGACAGCAAAGACAGAGTTCTGGGATAAGGAATGGGAATAGTGGTTAAGCAGGGGGAGGGTTTAGTACAGTTAGAAGTGATAGAGCAGCTAATAGGACCATAGGTAGCATAATAAATACAAACAGTAACCACAACTGTATGAACTGTATGGCAACAAATGGAAGATGTCTGATCAGTAAAGTGGGTAAGCTTGAAGTGAGAATGTCTGAAGAAAACTATGATATAGTAGGAGTAATGGAAACAATAGGAGTTTAAGAGGGGACTAGATGTCTTCTCACAGCACTATGACAGGATATAGACATTAAATAGTCAGAATGGGTTGTTGATAGGAGGACCTTTCAACTGCCGGACTTGGGTCTGGAAGGAACTTTCTCTGAAAAGTGTTCATCCAGGGATTATTCTGACTACCATTATGGAGTCAGGAAGGAATTTTTTTTCCCCTGGATGGGGTAAATTGGCTCTGCCTCATTGTTTTTTTTTTGCTTTCCCCTGGATCAATATGAGGGGGCGAATACAGGCTGAGCTGGATGGACATTTGTCTTTTTTTAGCCTAACATACTATATTACCATCAACCGGCATCGCTTCCACTTTTCTTCATACAGTTTTTCAATTGCATGTATGTCCTGGTGAAATATTTCATCATGTTCATCTGATAAGTCGCTGCATCTCTCTGGGAAGTGCTGGTAGACAGTTTTGATAAATGAAGCCCATGGTTTTATATAGTGTAACAAAACGGTTTCTTATGATGTTTTAACTTTATTATCTTGCCTGACAGCCAATTCCAATTTTGGATTTGGATTCAGCACCCTGAATGTAGGTAAGAACACTGATTTCGACACTGAAAAATATACCCATGTAACACAGTGTTACTAAGAGAAAGTGGTCTGATTGTCATTTAAGTCACAATTATAGACAAACTCATTCTAACTAAACTTATAACACACAAAAAGGTGTAACATTCATGTCTTTTATTGTGATAATTGAGTAAATATCCCCACTGAATGGATGAAAAATAAGTGAATCCTTGACTTTAGCACACTAACTGCTACACTAGAAATGTTTCCCCTGGAGCTATAGTGTTTTAATAGGAAAATAGAATAAAAACTTCAAAAACAAAATGATCCTTCTAATTTGATGAAACATTTACATATTTTTAAATAGTTTTTTGTGCATTAGTTATATGCAACTCACATGGCAGTTAATTTAATACATTGCAGATCCCTCTTTAGCAGCAATCGCCTTCACCAAGCGTTCCTATAGCTGCAAATAAGATTAGCACAACTTTAAGACTAGGATCACACGAGACTGAAATCTTACGGAAATCTCGCCGAATGACCACACAAAAATACCGCGAGATTTCCACGGGAGAAATGCAGCTTCAAAACTCGTGGCCTTTTGCCGCAGGTTTTGGAGCAGCTATGCCATATAGAGGAGAGAGGTCGCCGCGGAAATGGGGAAAGAATTGAGGTGCCATGTCTTTGAATTCTGTGCAGCATGTCAATTTCAGCACAGCTTGGCCGCAACGGATCAGCCGCAGCGTGTGGGCGAAATTTTTGCAAATATCGCCCACTTTGCTGGCTAATCCTGGGTTTAAAGTCGCAGGCAGAATTTCCAAGCAGAAAGTCTGCACAGAAATTCTGTGGCAATTACGCCCCTTGTGAACCCAGCCTAAGAAGGAACTTTGAATAAATCCTTCCTATAAATGTGTTTCAGTTTAACAAATATTTCTGGGATGCCTTGCATGTTCGACTGCCTTCAGGTCATGCCACGGCATCTCTATAGGGTCAAAGTCGGAACTCTTTTTTGGCCATTCTAAAATACAAATAATCTTCTCTTTTTACCATTCTTTAGATAATTTACTTGTCTGCTTTGCATCATAGCATTGTTACATCACCTAGCATCTCCCATTTTGAGTGAATAGCAAAGACAGTCAAAATATTGAGGTTTGTAAATCCAAATATTTCTTTCAGCTTTGCTGGAAGAAGTGTTTCCATCAACAACATGCCTGTAGAGTCTACTGGGAGAATTTATGTAATAATTAGCTTTTGTAGCATTAAAAAGTCACACATTTTTGCATACACCACTTTTTACATACATTTGTACCTTCTTACCATTTTGTACTTTTTGCATGAGCTTTAAGGGGTTGAGTGGTGGGTCATCCCATGCCCTGACAGATTTACTATAACTTGCAGCAGAAATTGCCACAAATTATATACAAAGCTTAGATCTGCTTGTAGCATTGCAGTGAATTATTAATTATACAACATATTCACTATTTTATCTCATTATTGAACCACTACAGACCCCTAATCTTGTTTTCTTGGTTTTTGTATTGTTCTGACTAACACATTTCACTGGGTCATGTACGTAACCATGTTTTCTGGTTCTCAAACACAAAAGGCTTTTCTAATATAATAGAGTAAATAGCAAACACTCATAACAGACAATCATATATTAATTTTGGAATGTCTTGTGCAAGACAAACAAATGTTTGATTGCTTGCTGCAGGCTGCCGCCCAACACTGCTATTTGTACCAAGTTATACAATAAGCCCTTTTATTGTTTGAGATTAAAAGAGGATCAATAGGGGCATGACCCAGCAAAATATCAACCCTTTAAGCAATCTTAGAGAATAGCGATTTATCCATTGGGAATTCATCAAATTGATGTGAACATTTGTTCCACTGCATGACATGTTTGTCCAAGTCTCTGTAACCCAGGGAAGGGTCAAGAGCTAGACAGAATTGATAGGAAATACCTTGCTTATTAGACAGCAGCACTTGAAAAATAGCATTATGTACGGTAGGTTCAACAGGGATGGCACAACTACTGTAGACTTTAGGAGCCAATGAGTCAACTTCAGGATTTCTAATGATATTTAGAACTCATGAGTAACAAGGAAAGGGGCATTCTAAGTGGGGAGCTTTAAAGGGGGGTTCAGGGGATTCACTATTGATGACCTATCCTCAGGATAGGTCATCAATAGTTAATTGGTGGGGGTGGGGGTCCAATGCTCAGGATCTCCAAAAATCAGCTGATCCTACTCTTGTGACAAAAACACATCATTGTCCCTGAGCCCTAGTAGCATCTGTTCCTGCAGGCAAACAATAAGAATGTCATACTGATTAGTGTTTCATCACGACTGAACATTTTGGTCATTTCCTCAAAGCAGAATAAAACCCATGAGCGTCTTCGTTCTTCAGCCAATTTGCAGGTTTCAAGTGACTGACTTCCATACAGTGTCTGCTAATGGCATACGCCATCTGGTATTCCGTGATTGGGCTCTACTATTGGATTACGCTCTTCAACAAATGTAAGAAGGAATTTCACCATGTAGGCACATCAGAGATGAGATAGTTGGGTGGTAGTTTGAATTGTCACTGCACCTCCACCAGATGAGGGGTGGCTGGCTGTGAATGCCAAAAGTGAGAACACAGTTTCCTGGACTTTTCCAGCATGTTATCACCACATGGTGGTGCAGAGCAGGGATAGATTTTTGGGCAAAGAAATGGTGGCTGGGCTTCTGATACTATGGTTTAGCATGGAGTTTCACATTGCAGAAGGCATCTATGTCCACTAGCTTGAAGGGCCAGAATTTCCATCGCAAGAAGTTGTGCAATGTTTGCATTCAGAATTTGTGTTAATGGATGGTTGGGTGGTATTTTTTTATGTTCTCATAGCTGGGGGATGGATGGATGGCTGCTGACCTGGGACACACTGAAATATGCAGTAGATGTCAATCTCGGTGAAGGTGATGGTGAGGGCTCAACTTCTGCTTTCCGTTTCCCACTCCTGGAAATGAAGCCTGCAGCCTGATCGCTAATTGCAGGAGGGTGGGGGGGCTGAAGTAAGTGTGCTACTGCCCCTACACAAGAATGCCCAGGTTGCACAAGTCCTGTGTGCAAATTTAGCTGTGGGTATGATGGTGCTGCTGATGCAACTAGTGGTGGTGGCACTGCCATTTTGTTTTTCTGCAACGCCCTACTTACTAGGTTGACAGGGTGTAGGATCCTCCTTCACCCTGCAAGCTGCTATGATAATTCTCCTTGCTTCTACAAGTTAGATCGAATATTTCATCCTCTTCCACCTCCTCTTCATCTTCCTTCTCCGCCTGAGTGGACTCTATGTGACAGTGAGCCCTGGGAGCTAGCACCTCCATTTCCACATTCCCCTGAGTACATATTGCCTGTGGAGGGCTGACCGTGTGTACTGATCCATTCCCATCTTCCTTTTCAGAGGAAAAAAGTGGTTGGGCATCAGTACATTCAATGTTTTGGTATTTTCTCTCTGGTTGTTTGGACTGCCAAACAACTAAAAGCTCAAACAGAGCCTCAGACTGATACACGTGGACAGCTTCAGAGGGCGCAGGGGATTTGGCATTGGGGTTAAGTAGAGGGGGTGTGCTAATGGCCAACTAGTGCATACTGACTGCTGTGTGCCGGTGAGGTTCTTAGCTAAGGGCTTTATTGTAGTCCCTCCACAAACTCTAATCTTTTCAGACTCTGTCAATTTTAACTGATTTATTAGAAAATGTACACCTTGCCATCATTTTGCTCTACCCTAACCCTAAGAGCAATGGTTCAATATGTGGATTTTGGGGATAGAGTGGAGTCACTGCTACAGCAACCGATCATCACCATCTTAAAGCTGAGCAGTAAGTTTTACCCCGTGGAGGACAAAGGCCACTTTGTTGAGACGTTTTATAACAGGGTCTGGATGTCCAGACAGTAGTACAAGTTCCACAAAAACTTAAATAGAGAAAAAATGGCCACTCTCAGACAGCTGGCCAATAATAGACATTTTAATTAAAAGTGCAGATAAAGGTGGAGCTACTGGGATCATGGACAGAGACTTCTATGATGCTGAAGCATGAAGGATTTTAGGTGACACTGAATATTATAAAAAAATTAGACAATAACTCAACACTTAACATTACACACTCCTTCCATGAGCTAGTGCAGGGTACATTTACGCCTATCCAAAAATTAGACAGGCTTATTTGTATCACCAATCCAGAAGTTCTCTATTTCTACTTCCTGCCCAAAATATATAAAATTGTCTTTAACCGACCAGTATAACCCATTATTTCTGGGGTGGGTGCTATAACAAGTGGGCTGGCTGAGTATGTGGACCATCATCTGCAAAGATTTGTTACCTACCTACCAGCATATCTTAAAGACACTGTGCATTTCCTATCTTTAATTGAAAATGTTGTATGGAAGGAGTTTTTTGTCTGGGTATCTTTTGATGTAAAATTGCTATACATGAATATCCCCCATTCTATGGGTGTCAAAACGGTTAAACACTTTTTAGACCAAGACCCTCTTATGCCACATCAGCAAGGAATGTTTATTTTAGAAGAAATTGATTTTATTTTACAGCATATTTATTTTGTTTTTAATAGCCAGTTTTATCTGCAGATAAAAGGTACTGCTATGGGGACGGAATTTGCCCCGAGTTATGCAAATCTATATATGGGGGCATTTGAGATAAAAAAAATCAGGGACTCACTCATCATTTTTTACAAGAGATTTATTGATGATGTTTTAATTATTTGGAATGGAATCATGGCTGACATGAAGCATTTACTGAAGTTATTAACGGAAGCCAATTGGTGTTGGAATTTTCCACATTTGACCTAAAAAGTATTATCTTCTTGGACCTAGAATTGTATATTGTAGACAACTCCATCCACACGAGAATGTACTTTAAACCCGTTGACTCCAACAGCTGTCTTGACTTTACAATTTGCCATGTCAAGAAATGTAAAGTAAACATCCCATATGGTGACAATTCAGGAAAGTCAGTAGGAATTGCACCTCTAATGAGATGTTAATTAAACAATTACGTGTTTTAAAACAGCGTTTTATTAAAAAAAAGGTTATTTTAAAGAATTAGTCAAATCTTCTTATTCAAAAGTTTTAACACAAGGACGCAGCACATGCCTGCAGAGATCTGAAACTACAAGGGAAAATAACCTTAAGGCACTGTTTGTCACTTGTTTTTACTCACAACACTTGCAAGTAAAATCTATCATTTCAAGACACTGGGAAACCTTGAGGGGCAACCCTTTTCCAATTAACGAGATTTCTGAACAACCAACAGTCATCTTTATAAAATACAGAACTTTGAAAAATATTCTAGCCCCATCTTGTCACCGTAATCAAAGCAAACCTCTTGTTCCAGTGAGAAGCGTTATACCTGGACTTTTTACTCCTTTAGGACCAGGCTGTTTTGGTCCTAAAGGACCAGACACTTTTTAGGAATTTTACACATGTGGTGGTTTTCTATTTCTTCAGCTACCAAAATTATTTTTGCAGCACTTTTTCCCATGACACATAGGGCTATTTTTTACGTCTTTTTTTTATAGATTTTTTTTCCATTTTTTTTTTATTAATATTTTATTGGGGGTAAAAACCTAAAAAAATTATTTAAAAAAAAATTATAATTGTTTTCTTTTAAAATTAGTATATTTATGCTAAAATAAAGCATGGGTTCCTCATTTTGTTTTAGACAATTTAATATATAATTTGTATACTTTTTGATTACAGGACGCATATGGCAACGGTTTTGGTTGGCGTTGGGTCATTTTCTTTTTATGTATATATTTTTATTTTATTCTGTAATTTCTTAAATTTATTTTTGTAACAATTTTTTTTACCATCTATGTCCCCCCTGACATCATATAAGACCTCTGGGTGTCATTCACATTGTATTAATTTTTTTCATTTCATACTTTTCCACTGTCACTTAGGCATCCATAGAAGCCCCAGTAACTGGAAAGAATATTTCCCTGTATTGACAATAGTCACTAACAGAAATGATCAGGGCCTGCTAGGACCCTGCAGCTCTGCTGCGACAGAGGGCACCAGGGAGTCACGTGATGGCCGGGTCGCATAGTGAAAGTAATATTTCCACTTTCACTCTTTAGTACATAGCACTCATTGAGTGCTATGTAGCCTGGCAAGGAAAAGCTGTGTCTGACAACTGAGGACCCAACCTGCACCTGCTCGATTGCAGGAGCAGAGGCTTTAATCCCACGCCATAGTTTTGCTATCGGCCGGGATTTAAGCCCAGGATTAAGCGCCATATATTTACCGTGCTTGTTCTTTAAAGGGTTAAAGGGCTCTTTTAGATGAAGGATAACTTATATATTATGGAAAAAGGGAAATTTTTATAGAGAGTGAGAATAGATCTATCCATCTGAAACAATTTCTGTGTTGCGGTTCAAGCTATATAATCTACCTTTTAGAATGTCCGTGTGGCCTCAAATATATTGGGAGGATTAATAATCCTTTTAGGAAGAGAATAAACAAGCACTATTTTAATATCCAGAATGGATTTCAAAAACATAGCGTATCACGACACTTCCCCAATGTGCATAATAAGGATCCCTCTTTGATGAGGATCACACCACTGGAGAATCACAAGGATTAAATGTAACGAAATATACTGGATATTGCGGTTTAATACCCTCGTGCCAAATGGCTTTAACGAAGCACTACAGAAAATATAATAGCAGTGATTCTTATATTTTACATTTTTATATACTATTCACTGACTTTTTGATCCTTCCAATGCCCATTTTTAAGTTCACCTTGTAGTACAGTTTTCACTTGCCCTCTTTTAGCTTGTTTTTTAATACTACCATCTACACTCCTCCGGATTTTATTTTTCCATATTTTAAACATACGGACACATTTTATTCCTAGTTTTATATATTCCTCCCTGATTACTCCTTGTCTCTACGTTTCCCCACTTGTTATTATACATCATCAATCATCCCAGGTATCTCCAACAATCCTTTTTATATTCTATTTCATATATTTTTATATACATTTTTATACTTCATTTTTTAGCATATATTCTCTTGCACTGCATGGTTCCCGCTATATATCCCCATAGCTTCTATTATTCTTTTATTCCTCTACATTGTTTATATTTAGATTTTAGAATCTTCGTGTTACTTCTTGGTTTTATTAATGATCTTTTGTTTCTTTATGCACCTTTTTAAACATAATGTTTTTGTCTGATTTTTAGGTACATTGATTAATATTTTATACAACCTGTTTTTATTATGTATATTTCTTCATGTTTATTGATTTTATGGGAATTGTAACACCGTATACCCTTTCATTTCTGGTATTTAGCACGCACGGCGTATGACAATTCCACGCTGAACCACACATCGGGGGACGTGCATTGCTAATGGCCGCATGGCATTGCCAGTCACTGGAACGAATGCTTAGATTTCGTTGGAGCGCATACCCATAATGGGCGCCATGATTGTTCGCAAACATGTACGTTCACATATAAGTGTAATTACGGTCACCATGCCCACACGTTACCGCCATATAGAGGATATGAGACTATATTAATCCAGTCTGACATCTCACCTGTTACAATCTTGTGCTTGAGAAAGAAGAAGCATTTCTCCAAAACGCGTTGCAACATCTTTGTAGCTATTTTGATCTGTTTTCTTTATTATAATAGATTTTTCTTAATCTAGACATCATTGGATCAAGCATAGTGTTTTCAGAGTAAACCTTTTATTATAGGGCATTCCTGGATACCAAGGAGTGTTTCTTTGAAGATTTCCAGAAACCACTCCCCCTCTAAGTGAGTATCCCAAAGTTTATCTAATGGACTTTTGCACTGAATTTTAAACACTTTGAGCACTGGATTTTATTTGGTTTTATTTTCTACATTTCCATGCTTTTATAACCAAGTCTTGCAGCAGGCTTAGGCCACTTCCGTTGCACTTGCCTTCTGGGACGTTCTAGTGATGAAGTGTTTTTGTTTGGATCTATATGCCTTCAGGGACCAAGGTTCATGGCCGTTAGGTTAGGCCGTTTACACTTGGTGATTCCTCTCCTTTTTATTTGTCTTTTACCTTTGTTTTTATCTTCTGTAGTGCTGTCTTGCTTTTAAATATTTAAGTCTTTTAGTGTGGCACCTCACTACACAACAGTCCTGTTGCTTAACTAGTCTTGTCCCCAGCAGTATGCAAACCTAGTAGATGGACTGAGGCTGACCTCACTTACAGTTTTGTTGCATGAGAATTGCCACTAAGACCAACTTTGGTTTATCCCAAGTCTCAGATGCAACTCTGTTGCGCTGTTTTCCTCATATCATTGTCACAATCTAGCTGTCCCCACCAGATTGGGGATATAGATGCTTTTTCCCTTTTGCAGCAGGAAATCTCTAGTTCCTCCATACAGCACACCAAGTAGTGCTCTCATGTCCAGGCTCTACATTCCAGTTGCTTCTCACATCTTTTACTCTCTAACTCTGCTGTTTGCCTTTTCCTTGCAGGCAGCACCTCTTCTCACATTCACCTAGTCCCTGTGCTCTCCTTTGGTGGAGCAAAAGTTGTCTCTTTTATATGAGAGTCCCAACCAACGAACAAACATCTTTTGAGCATGCTCAGTTTCACTGTCCTGAAATTTTGTACTAATTTTGTCACACGTGATAATTTTGGTGAGATTTCTGGCACATTTTTAGTCCATCTCCATGGCAGCACTTTAATTCCTTAGGGTAACCCCTTACAATGTCATTAGGTTCTTCAGCAGCCTTTGATTAGCAAACTATCTTGAAATGGCATATACAAAATAGTAAGTACCAGATAGATTGAGGGCGATTATACAGTTTGGGTATTAATAAGCAACTAGAAACTTTAAAAGCAATTCTTGTAGCAATATAACATATTTCATACTGAAGATCTATTGATTAGGAGGAGTAAGATCAGCACTTCCAGAGCAAAGAGCAACAAAACCATTTGGGCTACTTAGGGATTGTTGCGGCGGTCTTGGGATCACTTTCCTGCTAGATGGTCTGGTGCAGGTTTTGGGTGGGTTTCTGTCTTCTGGCTCTGGTGGGAATGGTATTAGATCAGAGACACGTGATCTCACCTGTGGGTATTTTGTCAGGGCTATTAAGCCTGGCCTGGAGCTTGGCTTGGGTGCGGTTTATCTTCAGTCATCCGCTGGTTGTGGAGGAAGCTAGAAGCTTGGAGCTGATTCCTCTGTTTACCTGTGACTGTGCAAAGCTGAGTACAACAGTTTATTTTCACTCAATCTTATTTTCCATGTTATTCCCCTGTCTCTCATATGATTAAATAGTGGCCGAGGTACGAGGTCAGGTTCGCCCTTGTCAGGACGGGTTATCTGCTGGTTAGGCAGGTTCTTTCCCTGGTTAAGTGTATTGGGGAGAGTTTGTTTCCTTTGCGCAGTTGTCATTATTTTGTACAGTTTGGTGTGTAGTAGCAGAGTGTTTTCAAATTATGTATCCAGCATATCCCGTGCAGACGTGACAGTGATTGTCCATCCAGTTTAAAGAATGCACAGGTATCAGTGAGACATCCCCCTGTGCATGGCCACATACTGGTAGAGTAAACCTTACTTGATTATAATGTTGATAATTGAATATGCCACCTATAAATAAATTAAATTCCACCATTCTCTAGTTATGACTTTCGCAAACCCATGATATCTCCACAACCGTAAAGGTTTTTTGTTTCACTGAATCATGTGCACATTAAACACTAGCTCGCAGCAAATTCTGTATAAGTATACCTATCATATATTATTCACTTGTGTCTGTTTCCATGACGGATCTCCAGTTGCTTGTGTGCACATAGCCTAAGGGATGTCACTGTCATATTCTAATGAGAAGCACTAAAAACTGCTAATTGCAATGCAAATCACAATGACAGATGACCTAGTGGTATAAGCGTTTACATTGTGCTATATGGACCAGTGAATATGGCAGCCAACACGAATACTAAATGCTATCTATGCAAGTAGTACTTAAGACTTTCTCACAGCTCATTGAATCTGTTATCTCTGTATTTTGGGTGATTTGCCTGTCGCTAAGGAAAAGTAGCCATTGGAGACCCGGGCTTAAACTAGTCATTACTTTTATTTAGCTACTTATTGATAAACTTTACAGTTACCCACTCATTAGCACAATTTCACACTCACTGATAAACCACATAGCATAATAAAAGGAGAAAGCGAGTCGCCGCAGTCACAAGAGAAAAGCATTTTTCTACATGAACAATCCCTATAACCACCCACTCATTAAGACTGGGAAGTATTCATTATCTTAAGCCAGGAAAGCTGCATAAGAAGACTTGTGGATGTCTGCAATAGTTTTACAACATATACAGGTACTAAGGATTATTCCAGTAAAGAAATGTAAATGATAATGCTCAGAATGAAACCAAGCCTGCATTTTAAGTGGTTTTTCCCCGGGCTGCACTTGTTTTATTAGGCAGGCTACAAGAATGTGTATCTCGATTGCATGTACAAATAAGATTAATCATAAGTCTAGAATTGTATCATAGCCTGGAATATTATCTTGAATACATACAGTCCAGTCTGGGCCGGCCATCTGCACGGTCACATGTAATGCTCTAACCCCTGATGAGGCTGTTTGGGGACTCCACACTCACAAGGAAGAAGAATGTATCTCTTGTGTTTTGTATTATTTATTTATTATTTGTGTTTTTGCAGTATTTATCTCTGTAACATCGTTATTGTTTAGCCACACAAGGTATTTGTAGGAATTAGGGTTATTTCTTTATTTTTTGTCCATTCCTGGTATAAATTGTATTCTACTACTTTCACTTAACCACATTCTTGGGCACTTTTATGTGCAATTTTAGCTGTTTTTAATAACTTTTCTGTATATTGATGCTGCTTTGAATATTTTTACAAATTGATGTGAGGACCCGTATATGTGTGTTCTTTTCTTGTTGCAAGATGCCAGTTTGGTAATTAATACATGCTGACTAGCACAGCTTTGCATTGTTTGTGGTGCCCACGCTTGCAGTATATATATAAGCTTCAGCCCCTCCTGCTGAAGTGGATGCCACAGATGGCCCAGCACCTGAGGCTTGCAACCATCACCAATTTTAATATTAATTGCATAACAATATAGCTATAAAATTTTTATAACACTGTTAAGACCTCCATATATATTAGGTAAAAGTTTTCCGAACCTACCAATTTTGGCAGGACCGGATGGCTATTGTATTACACATATATGGGGGTGGAAAGTAAGGATCAGGCATGTTGAATTTCAATGTCCATGTTACAGTTATCCTGGACTGCCAACAGGACTCTGGAAACACGTGATACAGGAGCAGTCAGGCCGGACAACAAGCTTGCTTTATGGGTGGCTAGATGCAAGACGAACAGAAAAATGAGGAATCGAACAGAGGGGCACTCTGAACCCCTCAGACTGAACCCAACTCGCAGTACAGTACCTGTCCCGAAAGGGATGACCCCACTTCTTCCATGAGGACTGGACGGGTGTCTGAGGGGAACCAGAATACTGACAACCAAGGAACAAACAGAAGCTAACAATACCAACAGAATTCCAGACAAACAGATACAAACCTGAACACAGGAGCAGTGAGCAAGCTGAATGCACAGGGAACACTGAAAAATCAGCAGCAACTCCCAGCCAGGAAGAGCTGGTTTATATAGGGAAGAGGGAGAAGCTGATTGGTTGACAGAACTGTCAATCACCAGCCACACCTTGCTGACAGCTGAAGGACTAATTAACCTGAACTTGTAAACACAGGAGATGCTAACCCTAACTAGTCAGGACAGAACCCACAGAAACAAAAGTGTACTGGGAAAGACTTGACCATGTGCTGATTGTAACGTGACACACCAAACCTTTTGTTTCACCTGGAGATAAGCTGTCGCCAGAGCTGACTGGCTGTAGCTTCCTCCATTCTGCCTATGGAAAACACATGAATAGTGATAAGCAACCTTTTGAAACATTTGGTTTGGCCATTTTGCCAAATTTTTGAAGAAAGTTTGTTTGTCTGAATTAGTTTAAAACAAACCCAAAGTTCACTAAAATCCCCAAACTAGTGTACAACACTATTTAAGACTGTGGTCCTCAGACAGTGTTATACACCAGTGCTCAGGACTGGTCTTGAGCAAACTGAACCAATAGAACCCTATTATGGGTTGAACTTTGCTAAAAGCTTGGGTTAATGCCGAAGTGAACTTTTAGCAAAGTTGGATCCGTAACAGGGTTTTACTGGTTCGGTTCGCTCAACACTACACCTAAACACTCAGTTCGGCTCAGTTGAGTACAGGGGAGTCAGGAGAAATAAAGAAATAGCTTTTGGCCGAATGAGCGTTCAGCTGACAGCTATTGAAGCTGTACAAGCACCTTAAGCTTACATTATATATGGAGTTATTAGCTGTTATTTGTTCACTTCATGGTGACATTTACTTAGGCGTTGCTACTTAGGCACTCTACAATGTTATTTCTGCAGTGCACCGGTGGGGGCAGTACTCAATAGCAGCATTTAAAGAACTGTATGAAAGACTTATTTGGCTAACATATGGAACTGTTATTTGAGCACCATACTGTATGGTGATTACAATTAGGCAACGTATGCTTTGATTATCTGTATGGCGCTGGTGGCCGAACCAGAAGGTACCTCACAGGGCATCATATGTTCTGCATATTTTTATAATACTTTTCAGAGTAAGGAAACTTTCTATACTTTCAATGGGCTGAGGAAATTGTTGAACTGCTGCTAGCAAATGCACATCCATATATCACACCCATATGTTTTAGTGGACCATCTAGTACCAAAGCCATAGGTGTTAATATAAATCCCTCTATGACATCAGATTGCCAAAGGGATTCTAAAGAGTCTAGAGAATGCTTTTCCACTGCTGGCTAAAGCTGGTAGTTTAAATTGTGCAGCACCGCCATGGGGACTCTTAATAATGAATCTTCTGAGGAACACATCTATTGATTAATTTTGGAAGTCAGTAATGAGTGTTACAACTGAGGGCAGAGGATTTGTATGTGGTACATGCTTTAGTCTTTGTTGACTTTGTGCGGCTAACTGCATCACACTTGAGATGCTATTGAGAAGGGCAATCCAATGATAATGTCATGTTGAAAGCAAGTGAAATCTTCATATCAAGTCATCCTTTTGATAATGATTGTCTATGGAGTTTGCTCGATTTTATGCATCTGCTGTGTCATGACTTATAGTTTGATGAGGGTCCGATTCCTGGAACCCCTACAATCCTCAGAATCAAGGAGTAACAGCATTTTCCTGCACAATGATGCTCCTTGCAACTCGCTGTGTAGAGAACTACAGCCATGGCCGAGGGCACTACTGTGCAGGGGATAAGCAAAAGGAGCTGTCCAGCTTGTGGTCGGCAAGAATCCTCAAGATCAGACCTCCACGGATCATAATGACATATCCCAGTAATATTGTACGTCATAACATTATTAAATGGGAATGCCCTTTTAAATGGGATCCTGAATAGAGTCCAGATTCATGCTACGGAGAGATAAGCAGCATCCCTGATAAAATTGCCAGCAAAATTCAATGTAGCAGCTAGGTTACTATGGTATTTGGTTCTTCAGGAAATCTGTAATTGCTTTCGTTCTATGGCAGCATAAACTCTCACAGCAGTCTCTTATGGCAATCAGGAAAATATGCAGTATGCAACCTTGTCGCCCTTTCTACAGAAAAAGAGGGCAAAGGTGCCAATTCCAGAGAGGGTATGCTAACAATTACAAAGCATCACAATAAGTGACAGAAGGCTGCAGCAGCATGCGGGGAGATATATGAAATGTATTATTTTTAACATGAGTAATATAAAGATATAAGACAAATGTTACGGTCACCCTCACAATAGTCATCAACACATTAAACCTTGACACGATTAATGCCCACAATGGACCAATGTATGCATGAAGTAAGACACCAACATGTGGGAAATGGCAATGTAGGAGTGGAAACGCACCTACTAACCAACTTCAGCTTGGCAGGTCCTGCCCAGAAGTAGGGTGATTCTCCCGATGGAGACAACTGCATATCCTGAACCTAGGGGTTCTAGCTTGTACTTGAGGGAGGGTAGAGAGGAATATATGGCAGATGCAAATGCTATCTATATATATAACAGAGCTATGCAAAGGTGAATAAGCCTTACAGTAAAAATATCATCACTGGTGCTTAGCTGCAGATGACCATTGCAGCACCAGACACCTCAGGCAGGACAATAACCAGCACCCATGTAGAGGCAGGCCCAGACTAAATGCACTTCCATTATGGCTGATTGGTTGGCTAGCAGAAATACCTTCCTGTAAGCCAATCAGTCTGTACACCACAGAGGATATTGCTGCAGGGAAGAGAAGAAGGGAATAGCAAACACTGGGGGATTTCTGACAGCCAACTTTTAAAAGGACATCTGTATTGACAGAAAACACTGAGGGGATACCAACAGATGACTCCTAAGGGAACTTCTGAAGAGACAGAAAAGTGCTGAGCACTGAATGACAGGGGGCATCCACTAAAGGTGTGATTACATGAGCCGGGGCTGACGTTGTGATGCCAACCTGGCTTCCCTTCCTGATTGTGTCTAGGAAGATAGATAGATAGATAGATAGATAGATATTAGATAGATATATAGATAGATATGAGATAGATAGATAGATAGATGGATATGAGATAGATAGATATGAGATAGATATGAGATAGATAGATAGATAGATAGATAGATAGATAGATATGAGATAGATAGATAGATATGAGAGAGAGATATGAGATGGATAGATAGATAGATATGAGATAGATAGATAGATAGATAGATAAATAGATAGATATGAGATAGAGAGATATGAGACAGATAGATAGACAGAGACAGATAGATAGATAGATAAATAGATATGAGATAGATAGATAGATAAATAGATAGATATGAGATAGATAGAGATGAGATAGAAAGATAGATATGAGAGAGATAGATAGATAGATAGATAGATAGATAGATATGTGATAGATAGATAGATATGTGATAGATAGATAAATAGATATGAGATAGATAGAGAGAGATGAGATAGATAGATAGATAGATAGATAGATAGATAGATAGATAGATAGATAGATAGATAGATAGATATGAGAGAGATATGGGATAGATAGATAGATAGATAGATATGAGATAGATAGATAGATAGATAGAAGATAACTGAGTATATCCTTTTATTTTAATACAGTAGACTGAATATATTTTTTCAATACAAATGTTCCTGAATAACCTTTTAGTGACCAGTCATACAGAACTGTATGAGTGCTTGTTTTTGGCAGGATGACTTGTACTTTTTATTGATACCATTTTGAGGTATACGTGACTTTTTGATTACGTTTATTCCTCTTCTAAGGGGGACGAGATAAATAGAAAATGGCTATTTTGGAATTTTTTTTAACAGAACTATGGAACTAACAGTGCTGGATAAAGAATATAATATTTTATAGTACAGGTCGTTACACATGTGGCAATATTAGATATTTGTATTTTTTTTTGTTCTTTTTATTTTTATTGTCACCCCCTTCCCTGGGAAACACAGGAGAAGCAAAAATCATTCCTGCTGCCCCCTCTCTGCTCTGCACACAGACATGCCAGCGGTAAACTCCGTATTCCCCACCCACTTTACTTGGCTGTGTCTTATATCTGTTACAAGTGCTACAGAAACGCTTTTGATTTGATTTGAAAGTCAAGGATTTAAAATGATACAAAAAGTATGTTAGTAACATCGATAGAATTAGCTCTGTTTGTCCAGAAAATGTATGTCCTTTTTCTGCAGAACCAGCTCTGTTCTGGGTAAATTGTAGGGAGGGGGGTGGGGTGGGGGGGAATTCTAGGCTGGGGCACCCCTCCTCTCAATCCTGACTACACCTGCTACATGCTCTGCCTGCCCTGCCCCTACTTCCCCACATTACACCCCCCCTACATGTTCTAGAGGGCCTCTCTCAGAAGATATACTATTATGTGTGGATTGTTATATTTTGATGCATATTTAGGGACTTGTTTTGTTCTAGGTCTGGCTACATGATCATGAACCTATGTTATTTATACGTCACTTTTTAAGGCCCAATGCACACGGGCATATTTGCATTGCAGAATCAAAAGAGAGCATCTGCTTCCGGACTCCGCAGCAAATACTGCCCATAGCATGCTATAGAAAATCACTTTTCCCTGTCCACGAGCAAAAATCAATTGCGATTTTCTGGTTGCGGAGGGAAAATCGCAGCATGTTCTATTTCTGTGCGGATTCCGCACGGGCGGCTTCCATTGAAATCAAGGGAAGCCTTCCGATCCATAGCTGAAGCACAGCTGTCACTGCAGACGGGCTGTGGAATCCGCATTATCACCTAGCGACGCCGCTGGGTCATCCACAATGCACATGTGCGCTGGGGCAACGCTGGCTCATCCGCAGCACAGATGAGAAGAAGTCTAGACAGATACGCAGGGGTCACCGGCCGAGCATGTTATAGCAGCAATTGGGATTTCTAAGGCAATGGTTCCGGACTCAATACATGTTGCACTGATGTTTGGAAGCCTGTGCTTCTGGTGCTGGCATGGGGCTCATACCAATGCCAATCGTGCTAGTCTGTGCACTATGCTAATTATTTGGTTCTATTGACGCCTGATGATAGATGACAATTGTGCTGCATAGGGTCTTTTTTTCTACCTAGCTAGATACTATAGCACAACAACATGACTAATTATTATAGAGAGTACAGAATACAAGTGGATATGATTAGAGATGAGCGAGCACCAAAATGCTCGGGTGCTCGTTACTCAAGACAAACTTTTTGCGACGCTCGAGGGTTCGTTTCGAGTAACGAACCCTATTGAAGTCAATGGGCGACTCGAGCATTTTTGTATATCGCCAATGCTCGCTAAGGTTTTCATTTGTGAAAATCTGGGCAATTCAAGAAAGTGATGGGAACGACACAGAAATGGATAGGGCAGGCGAGGGGCTACATGTAGGGCTGCATCTCAAGTTCCCAGGTCCCACTATTAAGCCACAATAGCGGCAAGAGTGGGCCCCCCCCCTCCCAACAATTTTTACTTCTGAAAAACCCTCATTAGCAAGGCATACCTTAGCTAAGCACCACACTACCTCCAACAAAGCACAATCACTGCCTGCATGACACTCCGCTGCCACTTCTCCTGGGTTACATGCTGCCCAACCCCCCCGCATGACCCAGTGTCCACAGTGCACACCAAAGTTTCCCTGCGCAGCCTTCAGCTGCCCTCATGCCACACGCTGGCCTCATAGCCACACCACTCTCATGTCTATTTATAAGTGCGTCTGCCATTAGGAAGAACCGTAGGCACACACTGCAGAGGGTTGGCACGGCCAGGCAGTGACCCTCTTTAAAAGGGGCGGGACGATAGCCCATAATGCTGTATAGAAGCAATGAGAAATCCAATCCTGTGCCACCTCCATCAGGAGCTGCAAACGTGGGCATAGCAATGGGGAACCCATGTGCCACACACTATTCATTCTGTCAAGCTGTCTGCATGCCCCAGTCAGACCGGGGTTTTTTATAAATAGTCACAGGCAGGTACAACTCCGCAATGGGAATTCCATGTGCACCCACAGCATGGGTGGCTCCCTGGAACCCACCGGTTGTTCATAAATGTATCCCATTGCAGTGCCCAGCACAGCTGAGGTAACGTCAGGTTTAATGCAGGTGGGCTTCGGCACACACTGCATGCCCCAGTCAGACTGGGGTTCTTTAGAAGTGGACACATGCAGTTACAACTCCGTGTGGACTGAGAGCATTGGTGGGTCCCAGGAAGCCACCGGCGGTACATAAATATATCCCATTGCAGTGCCCAGCACAGCTGAGGTAACGTCAGCTTTAATGCAGGTGGGCTAAAAATTACTAGGATTACAATGTAGGTGAGGGCCCAAAAAAATTGGTGTACCAACAGTACAAATGTACTTCAGAAAAATTGCCCATGCCCAACCAAGAGGGCAGGTGAAACCCATTAATCGCTTTGGTTAATGTGGCTTAATTTGTAACTAGGCCTGGAGGCAGCCCAGTTAAAATAAAAATTGGTTCTGGTGCAAGTTTCAACGCTTTATTGAATTGAGAATTGAAACGTATAAACATTGTTAACAAAAGTAATATGACTGAGCCTTGTGGGCCTAAGAAAAATTGTCCGTTCGGCGTGATTACGTGAGGTTTCAGGAGGAGGAGCAGGAGGAGGAGGATGAATAGAATACACAGATTGATGAAGCTAAAAGCTCCCCGTTTTTTATGGTGATAGATAAAGATGCTTCCATCCGTGGGTGCAGCCTACGTATTGTTTAGGTACCGCTGCTGTCCGCTGGTGGAGAAGAGAAGTCTGGGGAAATCCAGGCTTTGTTCATCTTTATGAGTGTAAGCCTATCGTCATTGTCGGTTGACAGGCGGGTACGCTTATCCGTAATGATTCCCCCAGCCGCACTAAACACCCTCTCTGACAAGACGCTAGCCGCAGGACAAGCAAGCACCTCCAGGGCATACAGCGCGAGTTCAGGCCACGTGTCCAGTTTCGACACCCAGCAGTTGTAGGGAGCAGAGGCATCACGGAGGATGGTCGTGCAATCGGCTACGTACTCCCTCACCATCCTTTTACAGTGATCCCGCCGACTCAGCCTTGACTGGGGAGCGGTGACACAGTCTTGCTGGGGAGCCATAAAGCTGTCAAAGGCCTTGGAGAGTGTTCCCCTGCCTGCGCTGTACAGGCTGCCTGATCTCCGCGCCTCCCCTGCTACCTGGCCCTCGGAACTGCGCCTTCTGCCACTAGCGCTGTCGGATGGGAATTTTACCATCAGTTTGTCCGCCAGGGTCCTGTGGTATAGCATCACTCTCGAACCCCTTTCCTCTTCGGGTATGAGAGTGGAAAGGTTCTCCTTATACCGTGGGTCGAGCAGTGTGTACACCCAGTAATCCGTAGTGGCCAGAATGCGTGTAACGCGAGGGTCACGAGAAAGGCATCCTAACATGAAGTCAGCCATGTGTGCCAGGGTACCTGTACGCAACACATGGCTGTCCTCACTAGGAAGATCACTTTCAGGATCCTCCTCCTCTTTCTCCTCCTCCTCCTCAGGCCATACACGCTGAAAGGATGACAGGCAAGCAGCATGGGTACCCTCAGCAGTGGGCAAAGCTGTCTCTTTCCCCTCCTCCTCATGCTCCTCCCCCTCCTCAACGCGCTGAGATATAGACAGGAGGGTGCTCTGACTATCCAGCGACATACTGTCTCCCCTCGCCTCCGTTTCCGAGCGCAAAGCGTCTGCCTTTATGCTTTGCAGGGAACTTCTCAAGAGGCATAGAAGAGGTATGGTGACGCTAATGATTGCAGCATCCCCGCTCACCATCTGGGTAGACTCCTCAAAGTTTCCAAGGACCTGGCAGATGGCTGCCAACCAGGCCTACTCTTCTGTAAAGAATTGAGGAGGCTGACTCCCACTACGCCGCCCATGTTGGAGTTGGTATTCCACTATAGCTCTACGCTGCTCATACAGCCTGGCCAACATGTGGAGCGTAGAGTTCCACCATGTGGGCACGTCGCACAGCAGTTGGTGCACTGGCAAATTAAACCGATGTTGCAGGGTGCGCAGGGTGGCAGCGTCCATGTTGGACTTGCGGAAATGTGCGCTGAGCCGGCGCACCTTTCCGAGCAGGTCTGACAAGCGTGGGTAGCTTTTCAGAAAGTGCTGAACCACCAAATTAAAGACGTGGGCCAGGCATGGCACGTGCGTGAGGTTGCCGAGCTGCAGAGCCGCCACCAGGTTACGGCCGTTGTCACACACGACCATGCCCGGTTGGAGGCTCAGCGGCGCAAGGCAGCGGTCGGTCTGTTCTGTCACACCCTGCAGCAGTTCGTGGGACGTGTGCCTCTTCTCTCCTAAGCTGAGTAGTTTCAGCACGGCCTGCTGACGCTTGGCCACCGCTGTGCTGCCACGCCGCCCGACACCAACTGCTGGCGACGTGCTGCTGCTGACACATCTTGATTGTGAGACAGAGGTTGCGTAGGAGAAGGGTGGTTTAGTGGAGGAAGCACGCACCGCCGCAGATACCAGCACCGAGCTGGGGCCCGCAATTCTGGGGGTGGGTAGGACGTCAGTGGTCCCAGGCTCTGACTCGGTCCCAGCCTCCACTAAATTCACCCAATGTGCCGTCAGGGAGATATAGTGGCCCTGCCCGCCTGTGCTTGTCCACGTGTCCATTGTTAAGTGGACCTTGGCAGTAACCGCGTTGGTGAGGGCGCGTACAATGTTGCGGGAGACGTGGTCGTGCAGGGCTGGGACGGCACATCGGGAAAAGTAGTGGCGACTGGGAACCGAATAGCGCGGGGTCGCCGCCGCCATCATATTTTTGAAAGCCTCCGTTTCCACAAGCCTATACGGCAGCATCTCCAGGCTGATCAAATTGGCTATGTGCACGTTTAACGTTTGAGCGTGCGGGTGCGTGGCAGCGTACTTGCGCTTGCGCTCAAACACTTGAGCTAGCAACGGCTGGACGGTGCGCTGAGAGACATTGGTGGATGGGGCTGAGGACAGCGGAGGTGAGGGTGTGGGTGCAGGCCGAGAGACGGTCGTGCCTGTGTCCTGAGAGGGGGGTTGGATCTCAGTGGCAGGTTGGGGCACAGGGGGAGAGGCAGTGGTGCAAACCGGAGGTGGTGAACGGCCTTCGTCCCACCTTGTGGGATGCTTGGTGGTGGCTCCCCGGCTGTTCGTCGGTCGTCTGCACTCTCAGTGAAAAACTGCCAGACCTTTGAGCACCTCGGCCTCTGCAGGGTGAGATGGCGCGAGGGGGCGCTTTGGGAAACAGTTGGTGGATTATTCGGTCTGGCCCTGCCTCTACCCCTGGCCACCGCACTGCCTCTTCCAACCTGCTCTGCTGCTGCACTTGCCTCCCACTCTGAAGACCTGTCCTCAGTAGGCGTAGCAAACCAGGTGGGGTCAGTCACCTCATCGTCCTGCTGCTCTTCCTCCGAATCCTCTGTGCGCTCCTCCCTCGGACTTACTGCAATTACTACTACCTGAGTGATAGACAACTGTGTCTCATCGTCGTCGTCCTCCTCACCCACTGAAAGCTCTTGAGACAGTTGCCGGAAGTCCCCAGCCTCATCCCCCGGACCCCGGGAACTTTCCAAAGGTTGGGCATCGGTCACGACAAACTCCTCCGGTGGGATAGGAACCATTGCTGCCCATTCTGGGCAGGGGCCCGAGAACATTTCCTGGGAGTCTGCCTGCTCCTCAGAATGTGTCATTGTAATGGAGTGAGGAGGCTGGGAGGAAGGAGGAGCAGCAGCCAGAGGATTCAGAGTTGCAGCAGTGGACGGCGTAGAACTCTGGGTGGTCGATAGATTGCTGGATGCACTTTCTGCCATCCACGACAGGACCTGCTCACACTGCTCATTTTCTAATAAAGGTCTACCGCGTGGACCCATTAATTGTGAGATTAATCTGGGGACACCAGAAACGTACCTCTCTCCTAATCCCACAGCAGTCGGCTGTGATACACCTGGATCAGGAGCTCGGCCTGTGCCCACACCCTGACTTGGGCCTCCGCGTCCTCGCCCGCGTCCACGTCCTCTAGGCCTACCCCTACCCCTCAGCATGGTGTATTACCAGTAGTGCAGAAACAGAACGCTGTAATTAAATGTGCCGCTTATTGGCCTGTGGTTGGAGGCTGACTTCACTTACGGAATGCACAGCAGAGGCAGGAAAGAATTTTGCGCAAGCCTGTAGTGAGACGTAGGTGCGTATGACTGAGCTAGTGGAATTCACAGCGCAGAAGCAGTCAAGTGTCCAAAGGCCACTAGTAGGCCTTAAGTATTTTGCTTCTATTTTTTTAAAGGTTGAGCTGATACAGCAGACTGATACTGTAGGCAGCGTATATATGTTTACTGTTTCCCTCTGGACGGGATGACGGCAGTGTTGTAACGGGCAACGCAGAGCCAGGAAACAATTTTGCGTAAGCCTGCTGTAACACTTAGCTGCGTATTAATTAGGACTACTACCCCCAGCAGACACGCAGTACACTCAAGACGGTCACAGGCAGCCCAAAGATAGTATTTTTCCCAAATTTGTTTGAAAAAGCCCACTGCCTATATAGACAGTATATCTCTTTCACCTTTCCCACTGTCCCTGCCTCACCAGTACTGGCCCTATACTATGTAAAATTACTGCAGACTCTTTCCCTCTGGACGGGATGACGGCGGTGATGTAACGGGCAACGCAGAGCCAGGGAACACTTTTGCGCAAGCCTGCTGTAACACTTAGCTGCGTATTAATTAGGACTACTACCCCCAGCAGACACGCAATACACTCAAGACGGTCACAGGCAGCCCAAAGATAGTATTTTTCCCAAATTTGTTTGAAAAAGCCCACTGCCTATATAGACAGTATATCTCTTTCATCTTTCCCACTGTCCCTGCCTCACCAGTACTGGCCCTAGACTGTGTAAAATTACTGCAGACTCTTTCCCTCTGGACGGGATGACGGCGGTGATGTAACGGGCAACGCAGAGCCAGGGAACACTTTTGCGCAAGCCTGCTGTAACACTTAGCTGCGTATTAATGAGGACTACTACCCCGAGCAGACATGCAGTACACTCAAGACGGTCACAGGCAGCCCAAAGATAGTATTTTTCCCAAATTTGTTTGAAAAAGCCCACTGCCTATATAGACAGTATATCTCTTTCCCTGCCTCACCAGTACTGGCCCTATACTATGTACAATGACTGAAGACTGAGGACGCAATGCTCTGCACGCCCGATATACAAAAAAAAATAATTGTGCAACACTCCTAAAAGCAGCCTCAACAGTACTGCACACGGTCAGATGTGGCCCTAAGAAGGACCGTTGGGGTTCTTGAAGCCTAATATTACACCTAACACTCTCCCTAAAGCAGCAGCAGCATCAGCAGCACTGTCCCTGATCTCTGTCAGAATGCATCTGTGGCGAGCCGCGGGCGGGGCAGATTTAAATACTCAGGTGACACCTGATCTCCCCAGCCACTCACTGCAGGGGGGTGGTATAGAGCTTGAACGTCGCAGGGGGAAGTTGTAATGCCTTCCCTGTCTTTCTATTGGCCAGAAAAGCGCACTAATGTCTCAGAGATGAAAGTGAAAGTAACTCGAACATCGCGTGGTACTTGTCTTGAGTAACGAGCATCTCGAACACCCTAATACTCGAACGAGTATCAAGCTCGGACGAGTACGTTCGCTCATCTCTAGATATGATCCTCTTTCTTTCTTACCATCTCAAGAGCCACGCTTGCCTGTGTGCTATCCAATTTACATAGCCAAAGCTCATAGACATACAGGAATGTGTCTTTTTATTGTCCATGATATGGACAAGAATAGGACATGCGATGAGTATTTTCTCGCGGACCATCGGTCAACATGAGAATACATCAATCTGCATGGCCCCATAGGCTAAAATGGGGCCATGTGCTGCCCACGAATTAACACGAACAGCACATGGCCCCAAATATGCCAGTGTGCTGGAGGCCAAGCTGCTGGAAAAAATTATAAATGAGATCTGCTCTGTTATTTTATTCAGAGATTTTAACACAAATCAATAAAAGTAATAGGACCAGAAGTTTTGGACAAAAATTCTAACTCCTGTCCTATATTCCTTCTCTTTAACCACAATTTCCTTATTATGTACACGCAAGGTCAATTCTCTCAACAGTCCCCAAAGCATAGGCCTGTTTATAGCTGCAAAAGAGGATATGAATACAATCACATTATCCATACTGTATATTTCTCAATGTAGTAGCAATTCTTGTAACCCTACATAATTGCCCATGTTTAGTTACATTTTCAGCTTGTCAATTTTATGAAATCAACCATTTATCATTTACATGAATCTCTTACCATTATTTCACATTGAACAAATAATTGCTCCTTAGAAATTGAACTCAAGGCAGGTTCAAGTCTGTAAATCTTCCATATCCCAAGTGCAATTCACAACAACAACCAGTGCCCGGAAGCAGCACAGCATAAACATAAATGTGCCATCTTTTATAAACCAACCTCAATTTACTAAAGTGCAAACATCGGCTCTTCCATCAGATCACTGTGAGCACTAATATGGACCAGGAAAAGGTCAAATGTGGATGATCCCAAGGGCAGCAAAGCAGGTTGCTCTCTATCCTCCTACGGCAGAACTGCAGTCAAGCATTTACATGAATGTAGTCCTGATAAATTCAGGTCATATGTATATGAGCATGTACATAATAAGCTGGTGCCTATATCAAAATAGTTAATGTGCCTAGTGTAATTGGGTTACTTTTTGAGTAAGGCTACTTTTACACCGGACCGTAGTCGTCAGAGTAGTCACTCCTGTCTAAACTCAAAACCCAATAGGACAAGTCTTCAAGAACTGCTTTATTGACGGACTCGCTAGGATTTCAGGTCACCTTAAAACCACGTCAATGGCAACCCATGTAATCAGGTAGTCTTCGTCTGTAAATGGCTATCTACGTTTTCCGATTGAAGACGGGCAGACGGAAGAGATCTCCAGCCAATCTGCCTCCATTCTATGAGCAATTACCACTCCTACGTGAAAGCTCAGGAGCAATAACAGTTGCCCGACATTTCTTGTCTGCAGTCACTCCCCCGTAATCTGTCCCTACTGCCCTATTACACACTAGTATGGGGAATATATATTTCAGATGTCCAAGTAATCAATATTATTCCGAAGATACATAATGGATAAAAGATCATAAAAATCAACATTAAGCTCCCATTTATAATATCTACTAGTTTGCAGTGGAACCGAGCAGCAAATGTTCAATTCCCTTGAAGTGCCCCCAGAGTGGAAATGATGTATTACACATTCACATTAAAATCAGTGTGTTGTATATGTACAGATTACAAAGTCACTTTGGGTTTCTTTAGGACTCTTCCAAGGGACAGCAGATTCTTGCACTCAGTAAAAAATGTCACAAATATAATATCAATTGTCTTGGAGCTCCTCCTTTGCAAAATATCAAATGCCAACAATGGAGAGATACAATCTTGTGTCCAAAGTATGGATTTTTGTGTCTTTCATAGAGAGAGACTTTTTAGTCACTTTCTGCTCAAGCTAAGTGAAAAGAGGTTCCAAACTAAGCACAGCCTTTATAAATTCAGAACGCCGTTATGTGGGGGTCAGTGCTCACAAATGAAAAACCAACTCTTTCAAGCTAACCCAATTCTTGAAGGACTGGTAGAAACAATTTAGTCACTGGTGTATTTTAATCCCAAAAGAGGCTATTGTAAGCAAACAAGTCAAATTTATTTATTGATCTTTTTATATGATACAATGTTAAATGGTGACCACCTTGTTTCCCCCATTCTATTTGTAGGCATAGGATAACTAAACCAAGAATAATAGGTCAGCACACAAAGCTTCCATTAACAAAAAACTTTTCTATATTTTATTGATTACAATTAAAAAGATGTTACAGTACAATAGAGATGAGTCTCCAATGTGCAGCAGACAGGCGGAAGGAAGGCATAGATACAACATATCAAGTTCATAGAATTAAATACATGCTCAAAAAGTGCATGTATACAAAATTATATATCAACAAACATTTAATCATATAAAATGACACATCAAGCATAAAAAGCATTGAATCTATGAATGTAAGCAACAATACATAATGTGCAAAGCCCACCTTACCACCTGCACCTCGACACGTGTTTCGCCCCAAGCTTGCTACTTCACTACTGTTTGCACCCAGTTTGAGCTCTATTAATTCATAATTAATATTTAAAATAGTTGTCCAGCTGTAAACTATTGTTGGCCCATCTGCGAGATAAGCCATCAATAATAGATTAGTGGGGAACAGCCACGAGTGACCCTGGCTGAACAGCAGTTTGGTAGGCTGATGTGCTTGTGCTGAAGGAGATCATTTTTGCAGGAAGCAGACAGCACTGTTCCCACTGCAGTAGCCAGGTTTGGTATTGCAGGCCATTCACTTCATTGGGAATTTTCCTGTAATTCCAAGCCTGGCCACTGCAGTGGAAACAGAGCTCTCTGCTTCCTGCAGAAAGGATATCACTACACTGCCACAGGAAATAGCTGAATACTGGGGGTCCTAGATGACAGACCCCTAGAGTTGGCCATCAATAATTTCCAACTACACAGAGCTTATGTAACATCAATCTTGTAATATACTTGCGGTTAGATGAGCATTAATTGTGTAAAACGTTAGTGCCCATTAAAAGCAGTGTTTTCAGGTAAAGTGTGAGGTATTACGCTATAACCCCTTTAAGGAACTGGCCATTTTTGGGCTTCAGAACCAAAATGAATGTTGCATTTTTCATCATGACATTCCTGGATGAATAACTCCAATTTTTGCTACTAGTAAATGGTGCTTATTCAAATATTGAGTTGCTTTGTGATACATTGGTTGAAGAGTACCCTATTTCTCCTTGTTGAGACTAGCAAGATGCATAGAAAGTCTTATAGGCCATGCAATGCTCCTTGGGAAAATAGCACTGATGAGGAGCAAGAACCCCTGAAACATTTGTCTGTACATGGGTGTCTTTTCTTCATGGAGAAGACTCTAGTTTTGACTTATATCTTTAGTCATATTGCAAGGCAGATTAAAAGGTTGGACTTTGACCTCTAAGGAATCTACCTTTCTAATAGGTGATTCAACACAGGCATTTCCCCATCTCCAACTGGCCTACCTGTATAAAGGCCCATTTACACGGAGCGATGATCTCTCAAACGACAGTTTGAGTGACAGCTTTGAGCGATCATATTGCATAAACGTTTAAGTAGCTACTCAGCTACTTAAGAGCAATTAAGTGTGCAAATGAAGCCTTAGCTGAAAGCAGTTAATAGCCCGAGGGCTCTTATCTGCATTCAGATCCTTTGTTCTCCTATGGGTAACAATGCTATCAGCACTCCCCTGGAGAACTGCTGATAAGACTGAAGGACGATTTTTAGGTTGGGCTGAATTTAACGATCAGCTAGCAGTGCCCGAAAAGCGCACGATGGCCGTTTAGACGCAACAATTATCGCTCAAACGATCGCTTTTTGGAGATTTTTGACTAATCACCGCTCCGTGTAGATGGGCCTTAATACATGATCACGCTAGTCCAGTGGAGCAACAGTCACTCTTTGCAGCAGCTCTTGGCTTTGGTTGATAGGGTAAATGGACATAACCCTCTCCACCCTAACAAATACAACATCTTTTAGGCTAAATTTCCACACCCTAATTTCCAATTTACACAACCCTAATAGTAAGCAAAAACTAAATATCTAAGTAATAATGAAGTTTGGGCATATGCCAATACCGTTATCAGTGCCAATAGACTGATGCCATCCATTCACTATGCACTAATAAATGCACATGTAGCCCGAGGACTTGCATATGTGGTTTGAGCTAGGACACCCCACACATTAACTATGTACATCATTAATGAACAGAACTGAGTGTTCCAGGATGTAGACACAAGGGAAACAGCATGCACAATGATCCCTACAGCCATCCTCCTGCATTAAGTATACAGGAAATGTAGCAAGTGTTTAATGGCATGGAAAGAGCACCCAATGTGCTGACCTGGTTTCTAAAACATGTCTATAGACAGGGCCCAGACGTATTATACCAGCCATTTCCAGCCTCTCCCTTAAACACAGCCGTAATGCCGTTTAATAAGCAGACACAATGTTAAATTATTTTCAGTGAATTATCTGTCACCATTTATCTTAGTAAATGGATATGCCACATTATAATATGCAAAAATAATTGTGTATTTCGTCATTGCATTGTAGACAGCGGCTGCAGAGCATGTTGCTCCACAGTGTATTATTCTGATAAGGGTTATTAAGCTTGTTTTATTGCGATTCGCAGACAAAGTGACTCGGGGAAACACAAGCCCGACCTGGCATTGAATGTCAGATCATAGGGGAAGACTGCAGCACCTTTTACCAAGCATATAAATTACAACGATTAACAGGAAACTTTGTAGCGCCTTCAATAACATGGATCAAATGCCTCAATTTAGTACATCTCTCAGGAACAATCCCTAAAACATGACATTTAACTGTATGTCAAGGCCTTTCTTTCGCATGAGCAAGCGTACAACCATTCATGCAGAAGAAAGAAATACCAAGAGTGGCCATTTTGTCATAGGAACCAAGTTGCTAAATCACTGCTATACCTCAAATGGCTGATGGACGTCTTACATAGAAAAAAATAAACCTCTTGAGCTAGCTGGAGAATAAGAAAAAAGCCGTTGAGCGTTACAAGATTTATAGACTTTTTTTTAGATGATTCTTACAATCACATGTACTTGTAGAGTATTTATTGCCCTCGAATTTCTATGTTAGAGTTTGGCCAATGAGTTTTCATCTCGAAGCAACTATTTTCTTGCTGAAATTAGTAATTACTTGCTTGGAATTGTTTGTGCCATTTAAAGTGCGTCTACCGTTTCATTCTTCTCCGAGAAACCGGCAGGATAAACAATTAGGAGCTTATTCGTCTTATACTTGATAGGGCTACGGCGCTGGTTTTTTTTTCTATTACAGCCTACCATTCCTCTATGTAAACCTGTTAGTACCAATGAGTAACTGATCTGTATACAACTCCTATTGGTCTGAATTGGAGCCGCATAGAGATTGGCACCCAAGTCACAGCAACAAACAGTAGGGAAACGGTTGATCTAGGCTCCATACAAACAAACAGAGCTCGGTAGCCTTATTAAGGATATTATTATGCATGCTATTGGTTTCTTAGAAAGTAAACTTGCACAGTAGGTATACTTTAACTGTGTTAATGATCTGCATTTGTAAAAAAAAGAAATGGAATAGCTGTTAGACGGGAACCACATGCTGAAATCCTACCAAGACTAGAAAAACATGCCGGAAAAAATGCCCTTTATTCTGTAAATATATAAAAAGATAAAGTTGATTAGATATTATTTTAAAAAATCACAAACTGCCCACCAAAAAATACACAAACTATAAAAAATAGTAATTATTAATAATAGTAATATTTATTTGTACAGCGCCACTTATTCCGCAGCGCTTTCAAGTATGGGAGAAATGCAAATAGTGTAACAATTGCAATGTGAGATACAATCAGTTTGAAACAAATGGGGTGGGGGTGGTATAGGAGGTACACGGGGGGGCGAGGCATGGGGAAACAGGGGATTTCATGTGGAAATCAGTTATTAGAAAGGAAACAGGGTAGGGCGGTAAGGAGGTGCAGGGGTAGAGGTTGTATGTGATAGGCAGGGTGGAAGGTGTGGGAAGCCATAGGGAGGGACGGGGACTAGTTTAGGGGATTTGGTGTGCCTCCCTGAAGAGGGGCGTTTTTAAGGAGCATCTGAAATTTTGTGCATTGAGAACTGTCTGGATGCCTTGGGGTAGAGCGTTCCAGAGGATGGGTGCTGCTCTGGTGAAGTCCAGTTAGTCATAAGTTTATTAGACCACCTCTTGTTTTTGAAAGTGGCTCACAACTTAATCATAGAATGGTAGAGTTGGAAGGGACCTCCAGGGTTATCGGGTTCAACCCCCTGCTCAGTGCAGGATCACTAAATCATCCCAGACAGATATTTGTCCAGCCTTTGTTTGAACACTTCCATTGAAGGAGAACTCACCACCTCCCGTGGTAACCTGTTCCACTCATTGATCACCCTCACTGTCAGAAAGTTTTTTCTAATATCTAATCTGTGTCTCCTCCCTAGTGTTAATTGACATTGATATATCCTAGTGTTAATTGGCATTGATATGGTTTTGACAATAGAATCGAGTTCTATCATTGTTAAGGTCTTCCTAGTGCCACTTGTAAGGGTGTGAACTATATGTTTTTTTCACTTACTCATATTTCTTGTGTTGATTAATGACACTGGAAGGATGGAAGGCTTGAGCCGGATGAAACCTTGAGCCAGCTACCTGAACCATGCAGGAATTAACTCACAACCTTCCGGTCGTGAGTGAGAGATTAGGACTGCATTTCTCCTGCCTTAGCACTCTGCGCCACACAAGGTTGGCGAGAAAAGCTGCATAGGCTGGTGAGTCTAAGAGACAGTTTGTTGCAAGGAAACCAATGGCTGTGTATTGTTCCTGGAGCATCGTAGAAGCTTCTCAACAAGTTCAACAACATATTAAAGACCAATTGTGCCATAACCTTGTCAAATTTACACAGCTGTAGAAGGTCAGAAGTATTTCCTGAGAAGGGTAGTGGCTTAGCTACTCCATAGGTGCCAGAGTAGCAACATACTGTTCTCTTGTTAAAGACTATTTGCCTACCTTCTGAGAAAGAAACCACAAAGTGTATGGCACCACTAAGAGTAACTGCAACCATTAAGCTTTGTGTACCACTTAAAGTGACAGTAACCGCCAGATGTGTTATGCCTGACTAAGTCCAACCTATACTCTTGCAGTCTTGCTCTAGAGGAAGGTAAAAACTCCTATGAAGTGGATTGCTTGGGAATAATGGAAAACCTTCTTCCCAGTAGCAAATTTGGCAGTTCGAATAAAATTATGGATCATAGACCCATCAACAGCCATTCAGTGACCATAACTGGTAATAATACATCTTTCACGAATGGCATTTAGCTCATTGCTGGCATTTAGAAGAGATGTGTAACGGACAATATTTGATTCTTCACTGTATGTGCTACAAATTTTCACTGTAGTTTACATAAGAGATTAGCAGAACACCTGGCATGTGAGTTTCTACCTCGGGCAGCAGAACAACAAGGCTGATCCTTGCAAGCAACATATGCGCCTGCACAAATATCACAACCTTGTCCTCGTAAAGAACAAACCCTGTTTGTACACTTTATTGACCAGTTAATAGAAATGAAAATAATAGTTCCAAGCAGAACAAGCTTTTTGCTCTTAGATGAAAGTACTGAAGTTTTGCCTCTTGTTTTGCAAGCTGTCTATCTGTCATTATTATGGAGAATTATCTATTTCCAAGTGCATCATTTCTTGGTGATCACATAAAGTACTCCTTACCTTTTCCCGTAGGAGGAAAATTTGGATGGAGCCTTATGATGCATATATTAGGAACAGATGCACACAATTATAGCTCTTAGTGAATATTGCTTTCGAATGGAGGAGTAACTGAGGAAACATGTGGAGCACAGTGGGCAACATTTATGAAATTCTGCGCCACTTGAAAGTGCAGGTCTACAAGCAGAAAATAGTTGGGTTATTAGCGTTATGTATCTAGAACATTAGTGGATTTTGGTGGGATTATACCGTATTGTGTGCCCTGAATCTGCACGTTGTACACCTTATGGCTCTGTAGCTGGGAGCTGTAAGCACTACAGGATCCGCCACATGGTGCCTCCTAACAATGATGTATTCTGGAGATATCTTTCCCTAGAAGCTTTTGTGTGTCCAATAGCACCATGTGGTACAACACAGCACAATCTGACAAAAAATGGAATCTGACTGAAAAAACTCTGTATGCCTCTGCTTATACTGGGGGCATACAGAAGTCCAGGAGAGATGCATCCACTGGTATGGGTGCCAGATTAGAGCTTTGGACAAATCTCAGGTCGTCGTAAACATAAATTCTTATTCTGAGGATGTTTTTTTGTATTTTTGTAGCCAGGGGTATAGTTAAAGGCCAGCTGACCCCTCCCTCATTACTCTTCATATCTGCTAGCCATGGTCTGCCCAGAACTTGCCACTGCATTCATGGGTCTCTTAAGTGATCCACTAATGCATCACTAGAAGCCAGGGACATTGCTAGAATTTTAAAAGATTAGAGGCACAGGTCCCGATACACAACCATTACTCCCCCTTTTTTTCCCAGGAAAATCTATATATCAGATACAGCATATCTGTTAGACAACTTTTATTACATGGTGGGCTTAGAAACAGCAGCTCAGCACTAGTGTACTTCTAAATAATGCAGTCACCATATAATAGTCAGATAGTAGTTCTACACAGCGAGGCCTTAGTCACACGGGCGTTTTTTGCCGCGATTTGCATATCGCATGACGGATGCGCATCCGCAAATCGCGTGACCGGGGCCGAAAAATCGCCCGAAAAAACTGCTCCTAGCCGCATTTCAATAGAAACTGGCCGGAGCTGTCCAGCGCATTGAATTCAATGGAGCCGGCTATACAGCCAGCTCCATTGAAAGCAATGCGCTGCGGGCGATCTCACGCTGAATTGTCGGGAAGGGCTTAAATATATAAGCCCTTCCCTGCAATTCATCCAGAAATGTGTAAAAAAAAAATGTATATATATACTCACCTTGTCCTGGCAGACGGAGTTCAGTGCGGCCGGCCGGCAGTTCTCCTGAACTGCTCTCTGTAGTATTCAGCAGCCGGGGATTTAAAATCCCCGGCTGCTGAATGAACTGCCTCTGATTGGTCACAGCCTGACCAATCAGAGGCAGCTCTCACTCACACCCATTCATGAATTCATGAATGGGTGTGAGTGAGAGCTGCTCCTGATTAGTCCCTGCGCTGAGCCAATCAGAGGCAGCACTCACTCACCCATTCATGAATTCATGAATGGGTGTGAGTGAGAGCTGCCTCTGATTGGTCAGGCTGTGACCAATCAGAGGCAGTTCATTCAGCAGGCGGGGATTTTAAATCCCCGGCTGCTGAATACTACATAGAGCAGTTCAGGAGAACTGCCGGCCGCCGCGCTGAACTCCGTCTGCCGGGACAAGGTGAGTATATATATATATTTTTTTATTTTTACACATTTCTGGATGAATTGCAGGGAAGGGCTTATATATTTAAGCCCTTCCCGACAATTCATCCCGCGCTCGCCGGCAGCCCATGGCTTTCAATGGAGCCGGCTATATTGCCGGCTCCATTGAATTCAATGGGCAAACATCGTTCTTCTCTGCCACAGCTGTTACAGCTGTGGCAGAGGAGAATGATTTGTCTAGTATATGCTCTCAATGGGGTCGGCGCTGCTGCCGCCGGCCCCATTGAGCGCATATAGAGAAGAGAACAGGAATCGCAGATCGCAGATAGGTGCGATCTGCGATTTCTGTTCTATAATTTATCGGACGAGCGCATAAAAAGCGCTCATGTGTCCGATACCATTGCAAAGCAATGGTTTTAAAAAATCACCGGACGCATGCGCAAATCACGCGAAAAATCGCCCGCCTGACTAAGCCCTGATAGTGATTACAGTGCAGTTACCTCCAGCGATCACAGGTGATGTCTTCTCTGATTACTGTCATTTTATTTTCCCATTGCTTTCATATTTAGACTCAGACTAACACAAAGATATCTTCATGGCTGGTTTATATACAGTTTCCCTATGATGCTACTACCTCCTATGACCCTCTCAGTGTCACATAGTAATAACTTCCCTATGTGTCCCCCTTCTACAAGGTAATAATGCCCATTTTCTTCACTCCCAAAGTAATAATGCCCATCTGTGCCCCCTCAACATAAAAGTACTCCTCTGTGCCCTCTCTGTTTTCTCACAAGGTTATAGCACCCTTCCGTGTCCCTCAGAAAGTTACAGTGCCCCCTCTGTGTCCACACAAAGTTGTAGTGTCCCTTCTATGTCTTTACAAAGTCATAGTGCCTCATCTGTGCTCCCACAAAATAAGAGCATCTGCCTCTGCCCCAATGTAATAGTGACCCCCTCCGTGCCCCCAAAAGTTTACAGTGTCTCCTGTGCCCTCCAAAGTTATAGTGGCTCTAAAAAGTTGCAGTGCCTCTTTATACTCTCCAAAGTATTTTTTGCCATCTCAGAGTTATAGTGCCCCTGTATGCTCAATAAAGTTATAGTGTCCCTATGTGTCCTCCAAAGTTACAGTGCCCCGACAAAGCTATAGTGTCTCTCTGTGCCCTTACAAAGCTCTTGTGCCCCCCTCTGTGTCCCCACAGTTATTGTGAACCCATAAAGCTTTAGTGCCCACTATCCACATTTCTTAAATTACGGGGCTCTATAATCCCTCTCCTACCCCCACGCCAGATCTCAACTTCCCCCAGTTTCCTGCTCTCAGTGCAGTTTGAGCTGGGGAAGGAGTTGGACGGTTAAGTCCGCAGCGTGAACATGAATGAAGAAGTTTGTTCTGCTTGCTGGCCGGAGTTAAATTGTAGCATAGGGATGGGAGGGCTGTGAAGGACTCTGGGCCTCCCTGGGCCAGGGGCCCAGTTGCAACTGTGACTACTGCGACCCCTATAACTACACCACTAGGTATAGTACATTGAATATTTTAGATTGATGTAAATTGATAAAATGGTGAAAGTAGGACAAGAATGTACAATGAACATACAGATATAGTAATTCTTAACATGACTGACGCATCATGATAATTCGGTTTACAGTATTGTAGCTCATTGTGGTTGAGTTATCATAAGGCATTAACTGTCGACTCAATGTTTGCTATATCTATAATATATTCTCCAAGAGACAGAATCCACAATAAATCACCAATTTGACACTTGAAAATACAGAAATGGTTGGATAAACAGTGTTGTTTACTTGTCTACATCACAGTAAGCAGTCAAACTCAATTTATCTTTGTACAAATTACTGTAAGTTTAGACCATTTAGAAAAATATCCAAGTAATTCTCATGAGCTATATCACACTTTTCCTTCTACCAGCTTTTACAACAACTACAATAATTGTCGTCCTATGAAATATGACCTAGCATATATAGATTTGGCACCACCTACATCAGCTCACCCCGGTTTTATATTACTTCTTTGAAGAAAGCTACTGATTTCCTGCTGAGGAAAAACTAAAATTTGCCTTTTCTTCTCTTTTCTATGTTTCATTGTACAAAATGCAGAAGTAACATTAAAGGGTTTTTCTAGGTAAAATACCATATCCTCAGGATAGGTCATCATCAACAGTTGATCGGCTAGGGTTCACTGCTATGGACCCTGGCCAATCAGTTGATTGGGTGCTTGCACTCAGCACCCCAATCCACAGAGGTCGGAGCAGAAGCTGCTGCTCTGCCCCCCCTATGTAGTGGCTGGCACTTGCAACTGCATGCATAACTCTCATTAAAATCAATGGAAGCAGCGTCTGGAGTTACAAGCGCCGAGGTCTAGAATCGCTGGCCTTGTTTTCACTGAACAATTATTCCGTTTTGCAACATCTAACGATTACATGAATCCAACCGTTTCATGTAAAAGGGCTCTAATTCATGAACACAATAACATTTATCTTTGTTGTAGTCATAGATTAGCTGATTAGAATCTGCAGCAGAGATAAGAGCTGAAAACCAAGCTGGCAGTCACTGATGGATCTCCTATTGAGACTAATTGGGGCCCATTTAGACACAACGATTATCGCTCAAAATTCGCTCAAAAGCCATCATTTGATTGATGACCTTTCCATCTAAACGTGCTTCCATCATGCACTTTTCATGCACTATTCTTTCATCACTGACTTTTAGAAAGCTAAAAGTCAGCGATGACTCTTATCAGCGCTGCACGCTGAGCTCTCAGCGGGACACCGCTAATAAAATTCTTTCAGCTGGTATCCCGCTAGGATTTCTCAGTGGAATACCAGCTGAAAGCTCGGAGAACAAAGCAGTTGTTTGCATATACAAGGCAGCTGCTGTTCTCAGAGCTGTCATTGGTGTTCCGCTCTGCCTTTATTTAACTCTTAAGAAGCTAATTAGCTACTTAAGAGTTATGCAAAGATGATAGCCATCATTTGAGTTCTTTTCGAGCAATCATCTTTCAGTGTAAATGGGGCTTTAAGGTAATATCATACAGGTCAATTATCTCCCTAATTATCACTGGAAACAGTTAATTTGGCGATAATCATCTCGTGCACATGTGTGAGTGAAAAACCAAGTAACTGCCAGGTTATGTAAACACGAGCTACTCAATCTTTGAGTGTTCCTGTTTACTTTACATGGAGGCGGGTAGCTAAAATGATCTCTGGTCCATTCTTCATCCATTTACAGGAGCGATAGTCGGGCGGTAGCTCATGGGGTGGCTGTGGGGCGCTTATGTGCCCCACAGTCACCCCTTGTATGGTACATTAAAACTGCAGTTTCTATATAAAGTGAACTGTAGAAACTGCAGAAGACAAATGGTGTAACATTTTCAACCAAACCCTATTGCACAAATAGCTGTCACTCCAAAGTACCTGCATTTAAGTGAAAAACAAATTTGGCCCCATCCAAAAGGTGTCCGTAGCCTATAAGGACCGAATCCAGAGAGTTGTAGTCTATGATTCCTACTCATAATGGTTCCTGGTTATACGTGGTGCACCCCAAGGTTCAATGCCGGCTCCTCTATTGTTTAACTTTTTTATTAATTATAAAGAAGATGACATTAATAGCATTATTTCTAATTTTAGCAGATGGCACCAAGCTCTATAATCTAGTGCAGTCTATGGAAGATGTTCATGAATTACAGGCCGACTTGGACACACTGAGTGTTTGGACATCCACTTGGCTAATGAAATTCAATGTGGATAAATTAAAGTATAATAATGAAATGTATTGAGTCTGGAGAAACGTTGTCTATAAGGGGGATGTGATTAGCCCGTAGAAGTAAATTAGTGGCCCTTACAAAAAAAATATACTAAAACTTTTTTTCATGTAAAATCTACTGAAAAGACAAAGGAGCACTGCTTGCGTCTGGAGAAAAAAAGTTCAATTACCAAAGGCGACAAGGCTTCTTTACGATAAGAGCTGTGAATCTATGGAATAGCCGGCCTCAGGAGCCGGTCACAGCAGTAACAGATGCAGGCTTGAAAAAAGACTTAAATGATTTCCTAGAACAAAATAACATCAACACTTATGGAAATGTATAGAATTCCTTCCTCCTGCAACCCTTCCCCTTCAAGCCATGTCCTTTCCCATCCCTTGGTTAAACCTGATGGTCACATGTCTTCAACCGTGGAAACAATGTAATTAGAGATGAGCGAGCGTACTCGCTAAGGCAAACTACTGGAGCGAGTAGTGCCTTATGCGAGTACCTGCCCGCTCGTCTCTAAAGATTCGGGTGCCGGCAGGGGGCAGGGAGCGGCGGGGGAGAGCGGGGAGGAACAGGGGGGGGGGGGAGATCTCTATCTCACTCTCTCCCCCCCCCCCCGCTCCTCCCTGCTCACTGCCGCAACTTACCCCCGCCAGCACCCGAATCTTTAGAGATGAGTGGGCAGGTACTCGCATAAGGCAATAGTCGCTCAAGTAGTTTGCCTTAGTGAGTACGCTCGCTCATCTCTAAATGTAACTATAGTGCTTATAACTTTTTGAAAATACAATGTCTAATGAGGCTCATAAATACTAAAAAAAAGCTAAAATAAGCAGTGTACCAATATGTGCAGGATGGGGGTAAGAAATTCTTCTTTATAAGTAAGTATTGCAAATGCAGTGAACTAATGCAACCTACTTTTAGCATAATATATAGGATGAATCCTCGCTAGAGATGAGCGAACCTACTCAACCACGACCCTTTTTCACCCGAGCGCCGCGATTTTCAAGTACTTCCGTACTCGGGTGAAAAGATTCGGGGGGCACCGTGGGTGAGTGGGGGGTTGCAGCGGGGAAGGGGGGGAAGAGGGAGAGAGAGAGGGCTCCCCCCTGTTCCCCGCTGCTACCCCCCGCTCTGCCACGCCCCCCCCCCCCCGCCCCCTGGCACTCCCCGAATCTTTTCACCCGAGTACGGAAGTACTCGAAAATCGCGGTGCTCGATCGAGTAATTACTCGAAACGAGTATATTCTCTCATCTCTAATCCTCGCACTTTGCAACTGTTGAAGTGTTGCAACTCCCAATCGAATTATTACTGGATCATTTTTGTAACAGATATCGTTAAGAGTCGTTTGCACAATCAAAAATGTCATAAACTCAACTTAAAAACAGATTTTTAGACTTTCTTCCTTAATAAACATATGGATACTGATCATGTTGGACTGAGGCCAACCCGCATCTATACAGAATCTGTGCAGATTCCTTTTTAATTGCACCGTTACTTTGTTAATATCATTTCAACCACAGGACATATGAATAAGGTAACATAAGGGGCTAGTGAATGGCTGCAAAGTCAACTCTAAATTTGGTTTTCTTCAAGGGCCATTATTGTGTTAGAAGCTAGGCGCATCATGTGATCCCCTGGTAGTTTGATTGGCTAGTCTGACCTTATTATAATGTAAGATTTTGCCTGCAGGATAATTATTATGACACCTATTCATAAAATCGCTAGCAATCATCTAGTCCCTATACAAACTGTAGAGCTATGCCTTCCATTAATACACCATATAAGCAGAAGTGAAATATGGTCCCTGGAAGGTACTACTGCGATAAATTTTCATTGTATTGTTTGACAAGGTTTTGACAAGGTTGTACTAACTGAGAGGCAGGCAGAGCTTCCTTGCTAACTCCAACACAGTAACCTTATCAAACAGTTTAGGGCCCTCTTATCATTCAGAAAATAGTTGGATCCTACGAATCTGGACGATGATCATTCAGTGTAAACATGGCCAACAATTGAACGACTTCTGATAATTTGTTTGCATATCGGTCATTGCTCATTCATTCATTTGGAAGTCATTACATGTAAAATATAATCATTCAGTCGTTCCCATTCATGGGTACAGTACCCTGAAAAACTAACGATCAAGTGAACGAGCGAATGATGTAAAGAGGGAAACAAATATATCTGTGTTTGTAAACATGTTAACGCAAATGACTCTGTCATCGTTCGCTCATGCTAATGATTTCTTGCTTTGTGTAAAAGGACCCTTAGAATCCAACAAAAGGCTGACTCAATGACTGGATGTAATGACTGCTTCTGATACAAATGGGAGTAGCTATGGGCAGACATTGAGCTTAATGTGGCTGTACACATGAATGTTAACTGAATCTGCAAATTAGTTGAGACTGGCCAGCCTTCTAATGCATATGAGAATATCCCAACTCTCCCTTGACTGCCAATGTCAGGCCAAAGAAGGAAAAGCATTGAAATATAGCATGTCCATTTTTTTCTTCAAAGCACAGTCAGGACACACCCATACACTTTAGATGGGCGGTCACTCCAGCCGAAATCTGTGGTTCAGCAACCTTCATCTAATATGTTTGGCCAACTTTGGAATTGGGCTGTTAGTGTTGACATTGTAGCATTAAAGGGGTTGTACGAAGATTACAAGTTATCCCCTATTCACATGATAGGGAATAACTTGCTGATTGGTGAAATTCTCATGCTGACACCCCCACCGATCTCGAGAATGGGGGACCCATGTCGTCTGTCCTCCTCACTATAGGGCTACTGCGCCCCCCCCCCCCCCCCGCAGTGAGAAGTAGAATGTATGGAGAGCTGGTTATACAAGCGCAGTGGTGCTCCAATAACTTTCAATGAGGCTACCAAGATATCAGAGCAGCAAGCGCTCGGGTATTTCCGTCAGCCCCATCAAAATGCATGGAGGGCCAACCGCGCATCCTTGACCACTGCTCTATTTATTCTGACATCAATGAGGAGGAAAAACCAACCAAAGCAATGACAGCCAGAGGGGGACACAGGACCTCCATTTTTGACATCATTTGGGTCTCAGCGGTGAGATGCGACCGATCAGCAAGTTATCCACCATCTAGTGGACAGGGTATAACTTGAAATCTTGGTACAACCCCTTTAATTCTCTTAATTAGATATTAAATGGAGAAGAAGGAAATATATCAACATAACTTACTGATCCCCATGCTTAGAATTTGATGGTGACTTGAACACAGGCTTGCCTGAACCTTTAATAGCATGAATCACCAATGCCTATCTTTAGACTTACATAATGACGCAAAGAAAGGTTGACCTTGTGTTCAAATTGAAAGTTCATTTATGTTTCAGTATTAAGGTTCATCTGTCCTATCACTTTTGGATAAATGGAGATAAAACATAGGATAAAGTAGTTGTTTGAAGACAAAAGCTTTGCCAACTGCAATAGTCAAAAAAAGAAATACAGTATAGACACATATCTATGGGTCTAGAATTCAAGGTCCACACTGAGCCAACATTATACCATAAAAAACTGGTAACTTTACATTTATAGTCAACATAGTCCTTACAGGAGATTATTTTAAGATGATACCCTCTTCATTTTTTATTATCCCATGTCCTATTTTACCACACTTTATGGATGTTGGCTCCTCTCCAAAGGACCCCACCATTTTCGCCCTTGAGTCTCTGTACTCAGCAATACATTGTGATCTCACCAGGAAAATTTAATGGACCAATGAATATGAAAGGTAATGCATGTGATTAAAACTTTACACAAGCCAAGTAATAATTGCCCTTTTTATTCTGTGCTGTGTCAGGTTTTCCTAACTATAGAATTACCCATGTCACATTGAAGTTATTATGGATTTCTGTGTACTGAAACATACTACTACATGAAGAACATGCAAGAGGTCATACTTCCATGTGTTTAAATTGGGTTTTCCTGGGTACCATATTAAGGGCTAGTTGAAACCATAATTTTCAGATCTGCATAAATGAATATTAATCCATGGGTGTGTCCAACACTTGTGTTACCTAGGGCGAACAGTGAAATGGTGCCTCTCTCCCTTTCCTTTGCATTGGAAATGGTATCATATGTTTTCTAAAAAGTCAACTTACTACTAGTCACATGGGATAAAATTTTTCATCTCATCCACGTTGCATTTCTGTATTATGCCCAATATTTTGTGCAAAACACTATGAATGATGGGCCAAAATAATCATTCTCAGCACAAACAAGTGGCAATAGTTTTAGTATAACCCAAGTGTAAATGTTTTAACATAGCCAAAACCATAATCAAAATGTCAATGCACTTTGAATAGAAATGTCCTATATTACACGTAAAAATTACTCATAGAGGATGCTTCAAAAGAGACAACTTTCTTAGATTGTAGCCAACAGTTAGAGCCATCAAACAGCTGGAGGAAGTCACAATCAGCTGGTAAACAGATGGGATATCAATGGCCAAATGCAGATGAAATGTAGCATTACATGATGACCACTAAAGTAGTCAACCATGTCAAACTAGCATGGCTTGAGTCCACCAGAGCCGGAGCGACTCTTGAAGAGCAGCTCCATTCTGGCTCATAGAAGGGGTGTCCCGAATGGGCACTCATCTCTATGACATCCATATGCCTTACGAGAGCATATGGACAGAAATCAATCAGAATTTCTTTTGCACCAAATGATACCAAGATGGTCAGTGTACACCCATAAGAAATTACAGACAGCATTTGTGCCATTGATTTCAATGCATTGTTGTATAGAACAATCTTAGTTTGTTGTTCCCATCCAGTCAAGCTGTTTTTAATGGCAATAGAGGAAACTGATTCAAAGCCTAAGGCTATGTTCACATCTGCGTTTAGAGGCTCCATCACAGTTCCGGCATGAAATATCGGGAAAAAAAGTCTTGCATGAAGAACTTTCCAACTTGTGAAATGTTGGATGGCTGAATGGAAGCCAAATGGACACTATTATGGTAAATGGGTCCATTCGACACCGTTCGGTTCTGTCATAAAACTGATCCAGTCGGCCAGAGGATTCCCCTTCCCTGCTCCTAGAATAGAGCAAGAAAACAGAATCCTCTAATGCAGGTGTGAACATAGCCTTCATATGACATACATTGAAATTAATTAATGTAACCTGATATCTTTTACTATGTACGCAAAGTTAGATAGAGACGATGATGAGTTTTACAAGTTTTGAGCAAGTTGTTGTTTGTTATAATATAGCTTCTGCTATGTTGCCTATTGCCATATTCTTTGAGTAACCAATCTTAATAAATATTCTCTTACGAGGTGCGTACTTGTAAAATTAATTTCACGCTTTTCTAAACCTTAATTTACTATTGGCCACAAAACATTTAAAGGGGTTGTCCCGAGGCAGCAAGTGGGTCTATACACTTCTGTATGGCCATAATAATGCACTTTGTAATATACATTGTGCATTAATTATGAGCCATACAGAAGTTATAAAAAGTTTTTTACTTACCTGCTCCGTTGCTGGCGTCCTCGTCTCCATGGAGCCGACTAATTTTTGGCCTCCGATGGCCAAATTAGCCGCGCTTGCGCAGTCCGGGTCTTCAGCAGTCTTCTATGGAGCCGCTCGTGCCAGAGAGCGGCTCCGTGTAGCTCCGCCCCGTCACGTGCCGATTCCAGCCAATCAGGAGGCTGGAATCGGCAGTGGACCGCACAGAAGAGCTGCGGTCCACGAAGACAGAGGATCCCGGCGGCCATGTTCAGCGGTAAGTATTGAAGTCACCGGAGCGCGGGGATTAAGGTAAGCGCTCCGGTAAGCTTCCTTTACCACCCTGCATCGGGGTTGTCTCGCGCCGACCGGGGGGGGGGGGGTTGAAAAAAAAAAAAACCCGTTTCGGCGCGGGACAACCCCTTTAAATCTCAACAAGTAAAGACCTACATCAAATTAGCCCCCTCATCACTCACTGGTTGGGTGACATATTCTAGCATTACAATGCCATAACATAAACAGGTGATGCAGCTGACCAATCGCCATACAATACATAAGCAACCTATCGTCTGTGGCATCCAGATATAATAGCATGCCAACTGTATAGCTATGACTGCACAGAAGGCAACCTAAGCTGAAAGCAGATAAGACAAGGCAATTTCTCAACTAATGCACCAATATACTTAGATGCTGATTGTAATACGTACAAGCGGACCTTCTGCAGTTTTACCAAAGAGATGGACTTATCGTCAAAAAGCCGCGAAGCAAAAATCAATCAAAATGAAGAATGCTCTTGGTTCATACTCAGACACCTCCTGATCCAAGAAACCCCTTCCCATTATGTTTTTAATAGTTTTTATTTTGGCTTTTGCAGATAACAAAGGAACATGAACAGGTACATCCAACATCAATTTGGAATACATAAAGACGGGCTATACTATAGGTAATGGTCAATGTATCGCACAATTTAATGTATCTATTCTCTTGTTACTCTGTCTCCAGTTGGTGCACATTTACACATCATTCATATATCAGCCTATAAGGCATTATATCGATAATGACGCTATGGCTCGTTTTAGTGTTGAGCCAAGGGTCCCATATTTTGAAACAGTGATCTGGTTTAACTCTACACTAATTTATACATAAGTAAATCAACATTAATCAATTGCAACTGGAGGGAGACAGATGATTTCCAGGGAGGTTTCTAATTTAGAAGGATACATTTCATAGCGTAGAACATAAAAATGCTGTAGAATTTTCTACCATATTTGGTAGGGATGAGGTCTCTTACCAGGCCTATAAGACTGATTTTGGGGGAACATTCTCCTGGGTAATCCAGTGTTGTATTAAAGAGCCTATTTACTGTGCCTCTAACCAGCAGGCCCTAATCACCGGGCAGTCCCAGACCATATGTAGTAAGCATGGGCGTAGCTATAGGGGGTGCAGGGGTAGCAGTTGCTACCAGGCCCTGGAGCCTTAGGGGGTCCAAAGGCACCTCCATCACATAAGAAGACACTAGTATTATAAATAGCACATGGCAGGTAAGGGGCCCTGTTACAGATTTTGCATCGGGGCTTAAGATCTTCTAGTTACACCTCTGGTAGTTCGCTCTTCCTTCCTCTATTACGCCTAGTACAGACCATGACCATGGCCCTTGGGAAATGATGATTACTCCATGAAGACACCTCTTTTGGAGGAGATGAGTATTAAATCTTTCCGTTCTGTTTTGTTTGCATTTAATGGCTCCCTGAGAGAGAGAAGCGAGTTGAAGCAGAGCTTAAATGAGTCTGAAATGTGGATTTATTAAACATATACACTTCTATTATTCAAGTTATTGAAAATGTTTTTAAGATACCATTATTAGAGGAATTCAGGAATATGGATTCATTAGCCGTGTATCTGTGTTTAAGCAGAATAAATGCATGTTGGTGATTTGAGAGAGGTTTTTCTGCATGCTGGCTAATAGAATGGAGCATATTCCGGTTTATGGTAAGGATATAGCAGTTTTTTATAGAACACATTTGACTGACAGTGACCCAACTGATCTTCATTGCTCCTGGTATTTTGATGATTTATTGATACCACTGAATATAGTATGTCAAGACTGAGAGAAAGTTGTGTGGTGATCAAGACGCCTTTTCTATCAACAACTGAATAATATTTTGAACTGTAAGCAGCTGTCTTGATTTAAGTATAAGTGCTGAACTTGTGGCATAAGAAGGGGGATGGTTCCATAATATTATATTGTTTGTTTGCCCATGTATTTTTAGTAAGTTTTAGGGTGCACTAAGGCGGTTAGAGAAAGGTTTCAGCATCGGGTCGTCCTTTTCAGGGCGATTGCCCTGTCTTGCTATAGGAACAAATATCAGGGCCTTATAGGGCGATTACTGAAAGTTTCCATCTATCCAATTACCATCCTACCTACCTTTACACTTATTGTGAACATACATTTCCTTGGCTGATTTTTGGTAGTTCTAAGCAAATGTGATTTTTAGTGCATATCAATAAAAGGTTTTTTTTTAATGTGTGACCTGTGGGCAGTGATAGTGTTCAAATAACAGGGGGACGAGATTTATATCTTTTTTGAAGGGATTTCTTGCACTAATTAAATTAGAATTCTCAGTAAAAGTCAATTTCTCCATGTGGTGATTTCTCCAAATCTGGAATATCTTTTGTCTACCAGTCAAAAGATCCCATCAATGGAGCTGTTTTTTTGCCATAATGCTTTTTCAAAAGAATGACATAGGTTTTTGCAAGCATTCCAATCAAGCAGCAGACTCTGACAAGCCACAGTCTAATATTACTGGGCTCTGGTAAAATAGTTGAGTTCAGACATTTCATAACTGAAGATAGTGGTATAGGCTGGTCTGAGAATGATTGAACTCTTGATAAGGTCCCTATAGGATCTAAATTCACACTTGTTATACAATTGTAAAAGATATAAGCGTAAAGGGTTTTATGACAGTTTTGACCACTTTGCCAATATTGTAGTGACTATGGACAAGGGAAGCCCTGTGCATTTTTTAAGGGGTATTTCCGTCTCGGGAACCCCATCCCAATGTGCTGCAAATTGTGAAAATAAAGTACTAGCCAATTACATGTGTTTCAAAAATGCCCCATTTTCTTGCAAAGCAAAGTCTTTATTGCAATTGTTTACTTTATTTTCTGCTATTTCTTTGCATAGAAGAGCTTCTGGGCAGTGTGAATAGTGAGGGCTTCTTTGCCTTGGTTAGAAGCCCTTCTATATAAAGAATGGTGGTAGCTGGTGGCTGGACTGGGAACTATTGTGCATGCGCTCCAGAGATCCCATGCAACCCGGCAGATCATTGCTCACCAAGTTAGAAGTTGGCAAATGTGGCCATCTCCGCTCCATAGCAAAGGCAGTCGGTTCCCCTAGCAAGGAGCAGTAAAACAACTCCAATGAAGACCGAGGCTTTTCCAGAAAACATGGCATTTTTGAAAAACACATATGATTGGTGAGTACTTTATTTTTGCATTTACAGCATATTCAAATATCCCGAGACGTGAACGCCCCTTTAATCCTTCAACTAACTTGAGCGCCCCTCTGAAGGGGCCCTATTACATCCAGGCTATTTCTATGGCAGGGGATGGGAAGGGTATCACCTCTCCTTAAGGAGAGCACCTAGGAGGTGAGTGAGGAGGCTTATAAGGCCATGCATGCTCTTCTGGGAAATCTATGCAAATAAGGAAGATAAAAAAATACCTCTACAGTGCCACTTATTCCTGCCATCCAATAGGTGGCGCTGCAGAAGTATTGTTCCATCTTCATTATTTGCATATATGGGAGGGAATGGCATGTACTTGGATCTGTAACTCATCAAAATACCCACTAAGCTTTTACTGGTATTGTACATACAGGAAGCTAAAGTCTTACTAGTGGAAAATTAATCCAGTAGAACTGAAGGAACCAAAGAAGAAATTGTCATAGTAAACCTAAATGTAACAACTCTCCTATATTAGAAGCAGATATTGCTCATGTAACGTTCTTTAGAGAATGGAAGATACAGTATTAGTGAAGTAGATTAATAAAAACGCCTAAGAATGTGCAACCCTCAGAGGTGATTTGTCTAATGCTAACAAATTACTACTTCTTAATGTAAGTCGTGTCTTACATATTGCAGAATTTCTGAAACTTCATAATGTAATCAGTACTGTCAAGTTAAAATATAACCAGTGCCAAATCTTTAATCTACCTCTCTAGCATATCATGCCTTGTTTGTGAAGCGGATCTAAACCTAAACATATTTGTTTTGCTGTAATAGGGTGTGAAGTGATGTGTTATACCTCAAATGCATGAACATCCACAATATATTTACTTGGAAATAATGGGCTTCGAATTTCTCAAGATAAGCCAACTCATTGGTTTAAGTAAATGACTTGGATCGGGGGCATACAAAGAGAATAGGGGGCCATAATCTGCATGTGATCACCTTTGAAACTGGTTCACACACTGTCTTTTCTACTTCAAGACAGTGGGCCCTGATACTTAAAATGACCTGTTACTCCTACAGAAGTGTAGGGTAGGCCTTCATGGCCCCTCGTTTGGGTGTTTGTGCCCTTCTTATTTCTTAAGATTGTGTACTAGAAAGGCTTTTTGAACACCCCCAAAGAGCAAAGAGAGTGGTGCCAAACTGAGCAAAATCCTCCATTACTCATGGATTCCTTATCAGCCTTGGGGGTGCTTCTATGATACTACGGTATTACTCCATTAGGATGTAATAATTCTGGCTGGTTAACACATACATGTAGCAGACTAGATAACTCATTTTCTATCTATCTACTTATTCCTAATTTATAGACACAAAATTGCACTTTTATGGATATTTGGACCCCACAAACAGTATATATACTGTATCGAAAAATAACATCATGGTACCTCCTTTCCAGGAAGAATTGCAGGGTTGAGAAAATCCTGCCAATATAACTCATCCCCAGCCATGCAGATGTCTTCTATGTTGCATATTTTATAGCATTATTAGCAGGTTTTGCTATGCTGTAGAACCCATTTTCGATATATTACCTGCTGCCACTTTCACAGCATTCAACAGGTATCCAGATAATAGATTTCACACCTACAATAAATGTGTAATCGCTTCCCTTATCATGTTGCTATTTGCATGATACATGACAGATACCATATGTACAGGTCTGTAATAATGTAAAGTTTGGGCTGTATTGCAGGAACACATGGTGGATCTTGTGTTATTTATACACATAATCTGCTTGTTGTATTTCCTTGACAGATGGTGTTATATTATTGTAGGTACATTGTAACTATGAACCACATGGCTGGTGTTTTTGTTATACTAAATAGAATGTTTGTGTGTCTTATTTGTGTGCAGGATGTTTATTGTCATTCATTGCAATGTGATCCATAGGATTGACACATGCAGATGACGCACTGTGTATCTAATAGGTGATTATTTAGCAAACTTTGCATTAGTGTGTTGTAATTGGGACTTATTAAACGTTTGATACAGTGTTGTTTTGCAGAAGCATTGATTGCATGACAGACTCTAGCTTGTGTACCTGTGACTCATTGTACATCGTGACTAAGTTACATGGTTTAGAACATTTGTAGGGCTGACTATAGCAATGCAGTAAATGCTGCAATTCTGGGACTAGCGTTTCATCATGTGGCACATGTGCCCGTAGCAGCGCTGTGGTCCTGCCATAAGTACAGTACTATGTTGCTGCACATGCTTAGAGACTGTATTGTATTGGGTGCATGCTGCTGCCATGCACAACGTGTGTTCTATTGCTGGGGCATACTGACATGGTTGGGTGGCATGGTGCCCTGCATGGCTTTACAGGAAGTTATTGTGTCTTAAAATGTTTACAAGAAATTGTGAAAGCCTAATTTATGGTCCAAGTCTCCCCCTGCTTTATGCACTTTTAAAAGATGTAACATAGCCACCCATCTACAGCAAGCAATATACATGCAAATCTAAATCAGCATAGGCACATAAGCACCAGGAAAAAAAAAATCAATGCACTCCTAAAAATCCATGAAAGAGCCGGACACTGATCCATCCTCCATACACATGTGCTCCTTATACAAGTGAACACAGACACCTATTCTGTACATATAGACACAGCTATATTCACAGACACATCCCTCCCTGTGCCAGCTCACACACATAGAGTCCTACCTTCTCAGCCTCTTGTCTCCTGCCTTGGGGTCCTACAGTTGGGGGACTAGCAGACAGGTTGCCTTTTTCACACCCAGCTAGCATCCTCCAATCCCCATTCCATGCTGCGATCCACAATGAGCATCCAGCGCTGTCTGGGTAGGGGGAATGGGAATGTGTATGAGACAGAAGAAGCCGGGCTTGAATCCCCTCTCCTGCTCTCCCCTGCTGGAGACTCTGGGAATGCACAAGGAAAGGAGCAAGATGTGAGACTTGCTTACTGCTCACTGAGCTGGGCTGGAGGAGGCCACTGAATCCTGTAGGGGGGATCGGATTCCTAGGAAATCCCTTAACTGGCACAAACTCAGGGGATCAGCTGTGAAGCCCCCCCTTATCTATTAACTCTTTTAATTGTCACCGTCTTGTCTTGTATAGATTAACTACTTAGTGACTAAAGAGCACAGCAAGACAATTTGCAGCAGCGAGGTGCTGGCCCCTATGGAGTGGCTTGGTTAAGTATTGCTTTTTGATCACATTAGGTGGGGGCGATTGCCTTTTCCTCTTGCTTATTCCCCACCCAACTGCACTTATTTCTCATGCAAAATTCTGTGCCCATCAATCCCCTTTTTTTGTGTGTCGTACTTGAAGAGATCATAGAACAGACATGACTTCATCTGACAGGTCACATAGGGATATCAGCAGTAGGACTGCTGGCCATTTTGATGTGGCTCTCATCACCGGGGATGTGACCTCCTTAATCTTGATTTGTTTCTTTATACCGGTGCACTGAGGTTTCATCTGCTAAGACAAAACACAAAGAATGAATTCAGCTTCTCCAAAGACATGAAACCTTGTATCAGAAAGGGGGGCGCGGGGGACATGTGTAGTTTGCCAAGGACGGAGTGACATCCTACACTGCTCATTGCCCTAAGGAAGCAAATGCAACTTTGTGGCAAGACTGCTACCTTGTGTAACCCTTAAATGCCTGGGTGTATCTTGCAGACTGCTGCATTGAACACATACGATAGGCTATTAGGCTTTTCTCTCGGTTTGTTAAGGTGGCAATTTATCAACGTGGCTCAGCTGGTAATAGATTCTGGGGATTTCACTTTGTCTTTTTTGCCTGTGATGTGTTATATGAAAAAACATAGAAGGAATTTGTAGAGGGAAAAGATCATCTATTACATCTGCTATTTTCCAGCTTCTGTAGAACTACAAGTCTCAAGACAAAGCTTAGTGTTAGAGCAAGAATTGCAAAGGGATAAGAAATTTAGACAAACCTCATCTTTGTCAATTTTCTGTGAGTCACAAATATAAAGAATCAATTCTACCATTTCCAAATGAGGTTTTGCCTTCCCATGTAATATAGGAGTACCTGAATGAGCAATCTACTTATGTGTTATACAATTATTCTAGTGGTATATCTTAACCAATATTATGAAGAATATATGTTGTAACAGATGTGTTGAGGGTGATGGTGCTATGCTGGGTGGATATGTTGGGACTTTTAGTTCTTCAACAGGTAAAGGGCTATAGATTGCTTGATGCTGCTGACTTAAAAATATAGAAATGTAGGAATGATTGTGAAATTAATGTTATTTGTTCATTTTTGGTGATCCTGCATGGATCTACAGTAATGTGCAAATGTTTTAGGCAGGTGTGCAAAAAATGCTGCAAAGTAAGAATACTTTAAAAATGGATGTGTTAGGGTGGATTGAGACGACCGTATATCGGCTCGGTTTTCACGCCGAACCGATATACGGTGTCCTTGTCTGCAGAGGGGGGGGGGAGGATGGAAGAGCCAGGAGCAGGAACTGAGCTCCCGCCCCCTCTCTGCCTCCTCTCCACCCCCTTTCCGCCCCTCTGCACTATTTGCAACGAAAGGAGGCGGGATGGGGGCGGGGCTAAGTTCCACAAATTAGCCTCACCCCCATCCCGCCTCTCCCCATTGCAAATAGTGCAGAGGGGCGGAGAGGAGGCAGAGAGGGGGCAGGAGCTCAGTTCCTGCTCCTGGCTCTTCCAGCCTCCCCCCCTGCAGATGAGGACGACGTATATCGGCTCGGCGTGAAAACCGAGCCGATATACGGTCGTCTGACTCCACCCTTAGGGTGGTTTCCGATGGCCATATGTGCAGCTGCAGTCACCGGTGCAAAGCGTAGCTGCGCATGAATCCGTTTTTTTTTTGTTCTTCGCCGTCCTATATTTTCTTGCCCATACTATTCATAGGCGAGAATCCCGACAGCGAAAACAAAACCATTGAAATGAATTGAAATCAGTCGTTTGGTTTTGTCCCATTATGTGGCCGTGATTATCATGGCCACAGTATGGAAGAAAAACACGTTCGTCTGTTTAAGCCTTTAATAATAGGTTATTTTTGACAATTAACAAAATGCAAAGTGAATTAGCAAAAAGAAAAATCTAAATCAAATCAGTATTTGTTTTGTTCACCCTTTGTCTTCAAAACAGCATCAATTCTTCTAGGTACCCTTGCAGAATGTCAGGGATTTTGTAGCATTATAGTCAGGTGTATGATTAACTAATTATACTAAACCAGTGATAATCGTCATCATTTTCATCTGTAGGTTGAAACAGTCATTAACTGTAACAGAAACAGCTGTGTAGGAGATTAAAACTGGGTAGGGAACAGCCAAACTGTGCTACAAAGGTGAGGTTGTGGAAGACAGTTTCATGTCACAGGTCATAATACACCATGGCAAGACTGAGCACAGCAACAAGATGCAAAGTATTTACCAGTGTACTGCATTAGTGAGGTCTCTCCCAGTCAAAGATTTTAAAGCAGATTGTATCAAGATGTGCTGTTCAAGCTCTTTTGAAGAAGCGGACAACGTTGAGGACGGTCTAAACGCAGGCCAACGACTGAATGACAAACGGGAATCATTCGCTTTTGTTCATCATTTATTTCATACAGGCATAAAAAACAATATTGGATTGTTCGGTTATCACTCGGTTTTAGCAGTCATCATTCAGTCCCCCTCATTCGCTACACACAAACTGAACGATTCTCATTGGAACGTACCACGTCACTCCCTCATTCAAATGAGAGGCGGCTCGTTTGAAAGGACCTTTAGTGCAGCAGATGAAAGACACATCATGCTTCCCTTCTAAATCCATATATGTCCAGCAGCACCATCAGCTCAGAACTGGCAGACACCAGTGGGACCCTCTGCACTACTGGTCAGAGAACCCTGTCCAGAAGAGATCTTCTTGGAAGAATTGTGGCCAAAGAGCCCTACCTTTAATGTAGAAACAAGGCCGAGTGACTCAACTGTGCATGAAAACATTGGAACTGGGTGCCGAAAATGGCAGCAGGTCCTCCGGACTGATGAGTCAAAATTTGGCAGCTAAACTAATCACTGAAAGGCCTAGATTAAAATATAACTTTTATTGATAATAATAAAAAACTATTCCTCACTCGAGATAGTTAAAGGTACATAGAAGTGGACAACCAACAAACTAACAAACAATAAAATTCATCCAATAGCTAGTGGATGATATAAGTCAGGAGAGGGAATGGGTGTGATACCCATTAAGCTCCCTAGGTGCCTACGACAAATAATCCACACGATAGTCTAAGCTAGACATAGCAAACTGGGTCTATTGTATTGCTGGTATTATTGATATTGCTAGAAAGCTGACTATCATGGGTGATTAGAACAACCTATTGATATAGAATATAATTGAAACCACGGGCACACTCTCTGACTAATGAAGAGCTGATAGTTCTAACCAGGTATGTGAAGTACTATCAAACAAAGATGATATGGTCTGAACGGTTACGGTCACGTGTTGCCGCATCATACCCACATCACCCTACGTCAGGGTCACGTGGACGCTAGCGCCGCGCTGGAAGGACATTGTAACGCCTCCCTCTGGGAGGTTTCTCTATCGGCTATTGGATTTACAACCTCTGGGTCTCCACCCCAATAGGCGGTACTAGACCTTTATAAGCGGACACTCCACAGACACCTACCAGGTCTGTCAGTTGAAAGCCATGCCCGATGGGCTATAGTTTAGCACAGCATCGCTACAATTAAAATACAAGGGGTCAATATATCAGGCTCTAGATAATTTAGATAGCCCTGCAGGCTTTTCCACACATTGGAGAATATCTGACCCATGCACCTCACTTATATATTATAGAGGGGTGTGTGGTTGGACTACTCCTATGTTGAATTAAACAAAATATACTGTCCTGATGAAACAGTGTTCCTATCTATGCACTGCAGAAATGCGTCGACAGTCAACTAAGTTGATGACTTAGGACAATATATGTATAATTATACAGGACATACTGTGGCACCTAACACTTGGTGCTGACATCCTGTAGCCGTTCAGACCATATCATCTTTGTTTGATAGTACGTCACATACCTGGTTAGAACTATCAGCTCTTCATTAGTCAGAGAGTGTGCCCGTGGTTTCAATTATATTCTATATCAATAGGTTGTTCTAATCACCCATGATAGTCAGCTTTCTAGCAATATCAATAATACCAGCAATACAATAGACCCAGTTTGCTATGTCTAGCTTTGACTATCGTGTGGATTATTTGTCGTAGGCACCTAGGGAGCTTAAAAGGTGTAATTCAGTATCACACCCATTCCCTCTCCTGACTTATATCATCCACTAGCTATTGGATGAATTTTATTGTTTGTTAGTTTGCTGGTTGTCCACTTCTATGTACCTTTAACTATCTCGAGTGAGGAATAGTTTTTTATTAATATCAATAAAAGTTATATTTTAATCTAGGCCTTTCAGTGATTAGTTCAGCTTCTATTTAGAGCCTTTTTGTTGTCTCAGTGATTCAAAATTTGGCAGCTTGTTCACCAAAGGCCAGTAGAGCGGTGCAATAATGAGTGTCTGCAGGCAACAGCGAAGCATGGAGGAGAACTGTACAGTAATGAGTGTCTGCAGGCAGCAGTGAAGCATGGTTGGAGGTTCCTTGCAAGTTTGGGGCTGCATTTCACAAATTGAGTTGGGGATTTGGTCAGGATTAATGGTGTCCTCAATGCTGAGAAGTACAGCCAGACACTTATCCATCATGCAATATTATCAGGGAGGCGTCTGATTGGCTCCACGTTCTGCAGCAATACAACAGCCCCAAACATACTGCCAATGTCATTAAACACTAGCATGTACTTTGCATTTTGTTAATTGACAAAAATAATCTAATAACACTTCTATTTTGGAAAGCATTCTTATTTTACAGCATTTTTGCACACCTGTCTAAAACATTTGCACAGTTCTGTATATCAACTGCTTGACTGGTGATTCCTTAATGTACCGATTATATCATGAGCTATTATTGGACTAGTTCTGCTAATGATGTGATTGTGACTTTAGAACATCACGGGATGCTACTAGGATATACAATTACATGCTAGTTGATAGGGATCTGTCTTCTGGTCCCCTACTGAACCTGTGAGATGCTCCATACGTTAGACTACGGTCAGGGGCGTAACTATAGAGGATGCAGGGGATGCGGTTGCACCCGGGCCCAGGAGCCTTGGGGGGGCCCATAAGACCTCTCTTCTTCATATAGGGAGCCCAGTACTATGAATAAAGCATTATAGTTGGGGGCCCCGTTCCAGATTTTGCATTGGGGCCCTGGAGCTTCAAGTTACGCCTCTGACTACGGTCGTCGAAAACAATCGATTTCAGCTGGACCCGATGGCTTCTGTATGTGTATAGGGGCTGCTTGACTGAACCCTGACCGATGATGTTGAGGGAAACAAGGATCAGACACACTGAATATCACTGCCTTATCCTTTTGTCCCCCTGGAGATAAGCTGCTGTGAGAACTGTCTCACATGGGGACAGTAGAGAAAGCAGCAGCCAAACACATGAGCAGTCAGCTGAACCGAGCATTCATGTTTATGGGGGAGCCGGGAGAAATAGTTGTCATTGAACGAACATACGGTCATTAGCTATTGATGATGTACGAGCACCTTAGGGCTTTTGCCCACGGATGTTTTTGCGTGCACAAATGTGCTCACGCAAAACACAGAGAATAGAATCCATTGATTTCGATGGGTGCCCTCACATTATGCGTTTTTGCGCAAAGATTTCATGAATGCAAAATAATATGCATCATGCTCTATTTTTGTGTACAATTTCGCACCCAAGGCACCATAGGAGTCTACGGGGGTGCACAAATGCGCACTCACTCTGCACAAAATCGGGCACTGAACTGGATTTCGCAGGGAAACTGATAACACTGGGGACTAATTAGGCTGCCCAGCCTGTTAAATCAATACGAGTCAGCATGGCAGGGCAGAAAAGTACAGCCAATCCGCGCACGATAGGCTGCGATAGCACTCCATTCACAACGCAGTCATGTAATCGTGAGCGTATCTACGCCTATGCTTGTCTGCAGGAGCCCGTAAGGACAAAAGGATTGAGGTCCCATTTGGCCTTTTTTCATGTATGGTGGCACTTCTGTTGACCTGCTGTATAAGGAAATACAACACGGCTCCATTGACGTGTAGAAGGCTGTTGCTGTGCAGGGACTACAGTGTTTAAATTGCATTTTACCCCCTCCATCGTGAAGATTGGTGGAGCCCCTAGAGTTCCCCCAGGACGAGACGTCCTATCCAAGCAGTGTGCAATCATTTCTAACTGTGGGTAAACTTCTTTACCTTGCGATTCTCCTACAAATCTATGTCAGTGGTAGACCACAGGCTGTGATAAAGTAAAGAATCTACTTGGAAACAACAGGAGATTTGCTATTTCCTGCAGTCCTCTATGTTATTACAATGTTATTGCTGCTACATCACTACTCTGATAATAACATTATATTCAGCGTCAGACTGAAGAATATGCTCAGGGCTCACTGGTAATGCTCCTTTTATACTGGCCGAGAATCTCACGAATCTCGCTTGCCCAGGGAGATGAGCTGATGACGTCATCACCAGCTTATCCGCACTCGGGCAGCCTGTTTAGGCGCGTTGAGGATCGTGCAGTCCTCCGGCATTTATCAGTTAGTGCTCCACATTTCTATGCGAAGTGCACGATTCTAGTTCAGCCATTGGCTCGCGATTAAACTAAACGATTAAGTTTCACTCATTTGAACGATTTTCTGAACGATAATTGTTCTGTGTAGCTGCAGCATAAAACTCCACTGTACAGCTACATGCGAATGTTACCTCATCCCTGACCCCAAAGGTGCACAAGCAATCACTTCTGCCCATGTGGGTAAACTCAGCGCATACCCACGATCATGGCACCTTGTTAGCCAAATTAGCCTTAAAATCAGGGTGGGGTGATTCTCCCGCCCGTGTGAACGAGCAGTGCCTGTGCAAATTTGCTCAGGCATGAGCATGAAATACGCTCAAAAAAATTGCACAGGAGCGAGTGCATTACATTGGACGTTTGTCTCTTTAAGCCCCAAGTTGCATGCCAGTGTGTTTTTCAGCTCCATTGCATCTGTACTTTGCATGCTGCTGCATGGCCTTTGCCTAAGGGTAGATTCACACCAACGTATATCGGCTCGGTTTTCACGCCGAGCCGATATACGTCGTCTTCATCTGCAGGGGGGGGGGGGGGGAGGATGGAAGAGCCAGGAGCAGGAACTGAGCTCCCGCCCCCTCTCTGCCTCCTCTCCACCCCTCTGCACTATTTGCAATGAAAGGAGGTGGGGCGGGGGCGGGGCTAAGTTCTAAGAATTAGCTCCACCCCGCCTCTCCCCATTGCAAATAGTGCAGAGGGGCGGAGAGGAGGCAGAGAGGGGGCGGAAGCTCAGTTCCTGCTCCTGGCTCTTCCATCCTCCCCCCCCTCCCTGCACACGAGGACAACGTATATCGGCTCGGCGTGAAAACCGAGCCGATATACGTTCGTGGAAATGCAGCCTAAGACTGTTTCTGAGCTGGGTGCCCTCTCAGTAGCCCACTGCTTGTCTCTTACCTTCTACTAGGGACCCTCTCATCTCTGTGAACTGGGCATACATGCTTACTGAGCAGAAGGCTGCAGGCGGTAGCAGGGAGCTACAAGATTATGCCTCCACAATGCCGATGAAAAGATAAAGCCTAAAAAGGGAGGAAACTAGCGAGTCCGCCAATGTGCCCACATTTTATTTCTGCCAGCACCTATAGCATAATAAACTCATTAATTTGCTACGCTATACCCAGCTTACTATATGGGCACATAACCTGTCTGATACTATATGCTGCCAATCTAGTTTTATACACTCCTCTGTCAATAACAGACAATGTGAACAGAACCATGGTGGGTCTAGCTCTAGACAGGGTCCCCTACCTCCAGTTGGACATAGCAAATCAAAGTACATGTATCCTCAGCAACAAGCCGTGGATTCTCTCCTGGATGGCTCCATTAGGGAGAGTGGTAGCATTGAATTTCTCCAGGAGGATACTTCTTACTCAGAAAACACGATCCTTGATGATTCTTGTGAATTTATAGCCCTAGGAGATGAATCCAGGGTTAATAGATTCAGGAGAAGGAGGGGGCGTAAAGGGAGAGGTACTGTAAGGTCTGCCACTTTTGTTTGCCGCCTTCTTGCGGCTCTGAGCATCCACAAGCATGGCTCTTCTTTTTCTATATGTCTGTTTTTGGCCAGAACTGAGAGGGTTAACCGGTTCTCTGGCTCTCAGCTCACCTGTGGGCTTAATAGGCGTTACTCCTATATTTAAGCTGAGTTGTGGCACTTCCTCTTTACCTGAGAATTGATGTGTGTTAGGTTCTGACACTCAGCTTTCCTAGGTTGCCTACTTCTGTGTGCTCAGTCTGCTCTGTGTCTTGTAGGTCTCCTTTAGCCTCCCTGTGTAGGCTTCTTGTATATCTTTCTGTGTGTACATTTTCTTTCTATCAGTTCCCATCCCTGTTTGATGATTTGCTCCTGTCCTTTCCTGCATCTGCATGCACATCTGTCTGCTGTCAGTCCCTGTGTTCGGTACCCCATCAGAGATAGTCAAACCCAGGGTTCTAGCGCAGGGCCTTCCTTATCAGAGCGATCACCTTGCTTATAGATAAGGCTCTTCCTATTCCATTTGCAGCCTAGGGTCAGACTCTCATCCCTCTTTTCCTGCTAACAGTCTTTCTTACTGTAGGAGTCAGCTGCCAACCACACCAGGACTGGTCTAGGTCAGGCTGGTTGGTTGGTTCAGTGGGTCCACACTCCTAATCCGTAACAGTTAGTATGACTTAAGTCACATTTACTCTCTCCTTTTTACTATGTTACACTTTTCAGTCTGAAAGTTCATGTCCCCCTCTCCATCCCATAGGGATGAACATTGAAACTGATGCTTCCATTTGAGTAGAATATGTAGAGGATGATAGAGACAAGGATAACTTACAATGAACAGGATTCCAGACTATATAACAGCTGGCCTGACGTTGCACCAGCTGGATATAGCATTCCCGGCTGTGGGTATTATGTTCCTGATGCTGAGATGTCAGTCTGTATATTTACGTATGGACACAGAACACCTGTGCATTAATTGCATTGACACTGTAGTGATAAAGTGATGCTCGGTCTTGCCATCTGCATACTTGGTTGTTTTGAGAGATCAGTAGATTATAGCTTAAGCATCAAATTAGAATTATTAGCAAAAAGTGTGCAAAAAGAAAGAGCATTTACGGGGTCTTCATAAGGCTCTTATGCCGTTAGCCCTATTAGAGAGCCTTGTATTTAGTACCTAGGACAGGAACGGACGCCAACCAATAGATGGCCCTGTGCAAGAATACTTAGCGCTTATGCACAGGGCAAATTCGCATGCACTTATTTATGGTAGTGCACAAAGGCCATACACCACCTTAGCAGAGAGCGACACAGTTGTGTGCGCAAATACCCATTCAAACTCAAACCTGTGAAGAAGCCCTAAAGTACAGTTTTTTTGGTCAAAATTCTATACAATGATTGCTTAGTTACTTGTATCTAGTTGCAAAAAAGTAAATGAACCCTTTGGGATTACCTAGATTTCTGCTTTGATTGCTACTAAAGGAGGATTTACTGTTATTGAATTCAAGGGTTCACTTACTTTTTCTCCCTGCACTGTGGACTTTTACTCAATGTGCTTAAGAAAAGACATGAATAGTACAACTGCTTGTATGTTATTAGTTTAGTTAGGCAAAAGTAGGCAAAAATTAACCCTCCCACATTGGCAGAAAAAGTATTTTGTATATAACTTATATGGCCTGAAGAGTAGGGGGCAGAATACGATTTGGGGGTCAGAGAGAGGGACCAGCGTGCCTTTACGGGAGGGCAGAGGTGTAACTAGAAGCTCTTGGGCCCTGATGCAAAATCTGTAACAGGGCCCTCTACCTACTATGTTCTGTTTATAATACTGGAGCCTTCCTACGTGATGGAGAGGTCTTTTGGCCCCTTAAGGCTTCAGAGCCTGGTATCAACTGCTACTCCTGCACCCCCTATACTATGCCCCTGTGGGAGAGTTCTATTTAGCTTGGGTTATTATCATGCACCTTGGGTTTCTTTATTGAGCTACCTCATGTAGAGTATCTATGTATGTATATGTGCGTATGTTTGTACTGTCAATGTGTGTTGACTTATGTGGATTGGCCTGGACAGCCCCCCCAATAAACTTTTATGGGGACCTTTGATGTGCAAATGTGCAGAGAAATAGAGTAGGTCGAAATGAGAATGAAGCCAATGATATCAATGAGTTCTATTTTCTGCGTATTGCGCACATACATTTTTCACACGCAAATATGCCCGTGTGAAGTTACCCTAAGGGCTTAAACAACAGACACCCAACATTGCCTATCAACAGACACCCTATTTTATGCCAGCCAGCGCCAGTTAGCACAGAGATATGCAACTCTTTCTTGCTTACTTCTAGAGGCAAAAAATCTGTTCGGCCCTTATGTGGATCGTACAGGAGCATGAATCATTACAGCTGAGGACATAGACAGGGCGCATCTCTCAATGTAAGAAATGAATTATTCTATTCAGGGCGGATTCAGATGAGCGTAGGCTCAACCACACTCACCGTCGCGGAGCGCCAGAACGAGGAGAATTTCTTCCCCTTCGCTGGCTTTTCAAACTCCGTGCCAGAAAAGCTGCGGGAAGATAGGTGCTGCCCGATCTTCCCAGCACCGTGTTTTCACCACATGCAGGAAGGATAGGACAAGTCCTATCTTTTTTAGCTCGTACGAGTAACGGGCGAGAATCCTGATAGTCAAAACGAAACCACTGAAATCCATTGATTTCACGGTCATATAACGGGGTAAAACACAACCACAGATTTCAATAGGAGTTCAGTGGTTTAGTTTTCACTGCTGGGATTTTTCCGACGTGATTACTATGGCCAAGACAAAATAGGACCTGCCCTACCTTCCCTGCATGTAGTGAATACATCATGCGGGGAAGATCAGGCGCCCGCTATCTTCCCATGGTCTTGGGCAGAGTTTGAACTGCCGGTGAGGGAGAGGATATCTCCTTCGTTCAGGCGCAGCTACGCTCCATAGCGGTGAGCTTGGTTGCGCCTAAGGCAATGTGTTCAAGCCCAGATACTGAAAACATTGAGCAATGCAAAACACAAAGTAAATCGGAAAGTTACATATCATAGTTGAAAGAATACACTTGTTATACCTGAAACCAAACCGTCCCTTTAAATTTGTTGTAAGGGTGAAGATCCGTTTTGAGTCCTTGTTAGGCAAGCTAGTGATTGCCGCAGCTATTAGATGACATGGCTGGATTGGTTGGTTTGAACACCATGGGTCGCATGAATGCCTAATCTAAATAAGAAAACTTCATAAAACATCAAAGTAAAATTGGAAAAATATGTATTTCTAACAAATTATGTTGTAAACAAGTAATATTTATGTATCCCATTCACTTTCTTCATGGGTTACTTTACATATAGTCAGCTATTAAATTAGCTGGATCATTAAGCAAATCATCCTGCTGGCTGCGAGACTTGCTGCGGCAGGCTTAGATTTTTTTTTGCTGCTTGTATATTAAACGTTTTTAATGAATAGCCACAATTTTTTTAAGATGTACTATGTTGTGTTTCAAAATTACATTCTGCATACAGACGTAGCAGAGCTGAATGCGCCACTTTTCTCTGCACATTATCACAATTTCTAATAAAGGGATCTTTGCATTATAGGTTGCCCATATACCTGTTATGTCCTACCCTGCTTAGGGCAACCTCTAAAGGTCTGTGTCACACATTGTGGGTTTAACACATTTTTGGCGAGTATTTTGCAATGAATCCATGTCAAATATGATGACGCTATGCCCCCAATTTAGAGCTTTTGTAACCTAATTTATATGCTCTGTATAGTAATCCATGCAGAATGTTGTTGAGCTGTTACTTTGTGTAGGGAGAGAATAAAGCACCCTTCATGGACATCACCAACAGGTCAGACTCTGATGTACTTAATACTCATAATTGACCAATATATATATGTAACAAAACACCAACACATGGTTAATGCCAACATAGAGTGGAAACGCTCATTCCTAACCAACTTTGGTGTGGTGGATCCCGCCTAAAAGCAAGGCAATCGTCCTGATAAGGACGGCCTCACGCACTGAGTCTAGAGGAGTTTAGCCTGTTCCTAGATGGAGAATAGGGAAAAATATAAAACAGCTCCACAGTAAGAGTATCTCCACTGCTACTTAGCTGTAGAAAACCACTGCCACACCAGGCAGGAAAATAACCAGCACCCATGTAGAGGCGGGCCCAGAATAAATACACTCCCATTATGACTGGCTGTTCTGCTAGGGGAAACAGCAACACAGACAGACAACACCTAAGGGAATTTCTGCAGTGACAGGAAACACCGAGGGATTCTTGACATACGACTCCTAAGGGAACTTTTGAAGTGACAGGACAGAGGCATTCATTGGCGCTAAGTGTTGAATGACAGAGAGCATCTGCCAAAGGTACGATCATATGGTTCATTATTGAAGTCATGATGCTGTTCCCCCGGCGCCACTTTCTGATTGTGGCCGGCACACCACAACATGACAGAGGCATGTAAGCAGTCAATGTTGACCATGGCATGCTAGTGATGTCATTGCCATAGAATACATACATGATCACTCAGAATATTCCAGAGAATGAGCGGATCTTTGCAAATGTTCTCTGTTCTAGCTATTACAGGGGGTACAGGTGATGGCTTCCTATATACTCTAATGGGGCACACACACATGGATGATCCAGTTGTGGCAACTCGGTGAGGCTCCATTATTGGGTAGTTTTGCCCTTAGTATGGACAAAACAAAACATTTGGTAACATAATTTGAATTGCAAAATGCTACAGCTATCTATTGTCAACTCTTTGGTCCAGTTGGATCAGCGATGACTGGAGACTTGCAGTTTATTGCTAATGTGGAATTCTATGTTTTCCTTTGGTACATGGAGGAATAGGGGATATCTTTTAAAACAAAAAGGTCTCCTATATGTGTGTCAAATATTTATCACGATTATATCGGTACAGTCTGGGGAACATTTCCTACCACTGTTACTTGTACAAATCAGTTACGGTGAGGGTTTATGGTGCGGATCTCTGCTGTATCATCATCAACCCCTGTATATGTAACTAATAGTAACTTGTTGGATATTATAAGATGAACCGTGATTTATTACCTGCCAGCCATTTTCTCTTTTATCGCTTTACAGAGTCTTTCAGCTTTAAAGGGGTTGTGCCAACATGCATAACTCCTTTCAGACTGCAGGACCCAGTGCAATCAGCTAGGTCCCGCCCTTGGCAACCCTGGAAAAAAGTTGATTTTGCAGAGGGAAGCCATGGCCAGTGAGGCATATAAGTGAGACATTTCTCATAAGTGGCCACCCTCTAAATACAAGAAATAGCAAACGGTCTGCCTGGATGAAAGCCAATCCTATAGTGCAGCTCTCTGCTCTGGCTATAGGGGGGGAGTCCCAAGCAGGGAAGCCTGCTATATGATATTGATATGCTGAAATAGGGCATATGAAAAAGGAATGCTAACTTGGTGCAACCTCTTTAAAGGGTTTTTTCCGGCTTTTTCTATTGATGACCTAGCCTCATTGATTTTGATGCAAGCTACACCTGCAGTTACCAGTGCTGGGCACTACACAGTGGTTGGAGCTATCTGCTTCCACTCAGTATGCTATATGATGGTATTGACAACGGGAGCCTGAACTGCTGATTGATCAAGGTCTCAAGTGGCAGACCCCAGCCAATCAGCAATTGATGATCTATTATGGGGATAAGTGATCAGTAGAAATAGCCTGGAAAATCCATTAAAAGAACTGCTGACCTAATCTCAGGATAGGTCATCAATAGTTGATCTGTGGACGTCCATTGCCTAGAACCTCCACCGATCAGCTGCTCAGCAGGCCGGTGTTCCAGTGTACAGATCTGATTTATACTGGAAGCACACATCTCTGTACATTCTGCTGTGGCTCAGATTGGTATTGCAGATAAACTTCCAATTCAAGGGATCGGAAGGTGTCCTGAGAACAGTTTAAATGATTTACAGCTGGAAAACCCCTTTAATATCACTAAAGTCTCAAGGTGGCCATACATATTTGATGAATACAGCATGCTCCGCACAGCAACTAGGCTGACTTCTCTTGTCTCTCAACATGCAAAGTAGGAGATCAGGGAGGAATCAGGGGGAGGGGGCTATATAGGGTTAGAGCCACAGTGGGGATAACTTTATGATCAGTGGACGTCAGACCACTGGGACTTCAATGATTCTAAAATGGGGGGTCCCAATGAATGAGGATGGGCACTCAAACTTGGCAATTTCCCGGGCTGTAATTGAAATGAATGGAATGGCAGTGTGCATGCTAGACCTCTGCTGCTTTTATGTAGGGTTTTCCGGGATCCACATTCTTGGGATCAGTGGGAGTTTCGGTGGTCGGACCCTCACTGATCATAATATGTGGAAAGGGGACAACTTTCGATTTTGGTACAATCCCCTTAAATCAGCACTTTAGTTGGACACTAAATAGTAGTATTAATAATTGACGAGTATTAATTGAGAATATATTAGGGTACTACATTGGCATTGTATGGTGGTATAATTTAGAGGCAAACTGTGATCCTCCACAGTGACATCAACTTCCTCATGTTGCTTTTTCCATCTATTGTATATGATTCTTTGTAATTATTTTATGTAAATATTTGCACTACTGACAACTTCACAGTGTAATATGCTGCCCGCTGTGTACGTTTGCTTAGTATTGTACCATTGGGAAGTACTTGGTCGAAATTTCCTTGACTAGGGCTATAAAGCTTAGAAAGGTTAAGAAATACTTTCTGTGATTGTTCCCAGTAAGAGAAACCACATAATCTTGTAGATATGATACCTTTTAATGGATAACAAAAATACATGATGTAATAATAGCGAGCTTGCGAACCTCTCAAGCTCTTCGTCAGGCTAAAATAGAATAGATCTGAAGAAGCATGAATATTTATACACACTTATAACATACATACTTATGACAAGGCACAGATATGGATGTGATTGGTTTGCACTTAAAATGAATTCTGCAACAGAAAACAAACTTTTTTTTGTCTAGGCACTGATAGCGGAGTGAAAGTTTTATGGTCCCTAAATTACTGTTGGGGGGGGGAAGACGTCAAGCTAGAAATGCTACAAGAGGTGCACAAACATTTTTAACTAAACACTGATAAGGAAGTAAAAGTTTATGGTCCTTTAATTACTGTTGATGGGGGTTTTCACCAGGCCAGCAGTCTTATCTGTGCAATAAATGTCTCACACCTCCCATTCACAAATAAATCCTGGGGAATAATTTAACCCAGTATTCAGCTTGTCAAAAGTTGTTATCAATTTATATTCCCAAATTCTTCTGTCGTTTTGTGACTTGAAACCACCCTTCAATATCAAAACTCTCATATCTCTTATGTCATGTCCAGGGTTAGAAAAGTGCTCAGCCACAGGTAATTCTCTCTTTCTGTTATTAATTGTATGGCGATGAGATCTCATCCTCGCTTTCAGTCTTTGCCCTGTTTCTCCGACATAAAGGCCCCCAACAGGACATTTACTGCACATGATCAGGTACACAACATCTGACATGGAACATGTGAATGTCCCTGGGATCTTATAGTCCTGCTGTGTGTTGGGGATCCGTATCCTGTCCGCAGTCAGTATATGTGAACAGGTCTTACAACTCCTTATATTACAGGGATAAGTTCCTTTTTGTGTGTCAGAGGGTAATGCACGCCTGATTATAAAGTTCCTCAAGTTAGGAGGTTGCCTGTAACACAGAAGCGGAAGGTCTGGAAATATGGTTTTGTGTCGGGTATGATGGAGTTTCTTTGCGGTTTTCCTTAGCACCTCTAGTTGCGGATTGTAGGTCACTACTAGAGGTACACGATTGTTTCCTTCCTTCTCCTTGTTTTGGAGTAGTTGATTCCTGGGCATCCTGCTGACTCTGGTGATTTGATCATCATTTGAGGTGGGATGGTAGTCCTGATTTATAAATGTCCTTTTAAGTTTGTACAAATGTTCCTCTCTGTCTGTTGGGTTGGAGCAGATCCGGTTGTATCTGATGACCTGGCTGTAGACAATGGACTTTTTGATGTGCTTAGAATGGAAACTGTCCCATCTGAGGTATGTAGGCCGATCAATCGGTTTTCAGTATAGGGATGTCTGTATTGAGTTGTTTGAAATGTTTATGGCGGTGTCCAAAAAGTTGATTTTGGTATACGAGTAGCTTAATGTCAGGTTTATGGTGGGGTGGAATGCATTGAATCTCTCATGGAATTTTATTAATTCTTGTTCGGTGTGGGTCCAGATGATTTTGATGTCATCAATGTAGCGAAAGTAGGCCAATGGTTTGCTGGGACAGGAGGCCAGAAAGTCACTCTCCAGTTTTGCCATAAAAAAGTTGGCATATTGCGGTGCCATTTTACTGCCCATGGCAGTACCAGTGAGTTGCAGGAATATCTCTTTGCCAAAGGAGAAATAATTGTGTGTGAGGATGAATCTTGTGAGTTGTATCACTGCGTCAGAGGCGACCCCATTGGTCTCAAGGTGTGCCTGGCAGGCGGTCAGTCCATCTTCGTGTGGGATGTTGGAATACAAAATACTTTCAGTATAGGACATTGAAAAGAAAGAAGAATTAACAATGATAACCTAGGATGAGCAGCAGTCAACTAAAAAAATAGAACATGACTGTGAAAAAAAGAATTTGAAAGATGAACATTTCTACAAATATTATGCATGAGATGTGCGATAATTTTAGGAATTCCATGTAGTTGGCACAGCAACATAGCAGAGAGGTCACATTATGATCCAGTTCCTGCGGTGGTGTGTTCTGTAGTTTGTACTAGATCGGGCGTGTACTTACGGATGAAAAAATATGCTTGCTGTTACACAGAAAATACATTATGTAGAGTCTCACGAACAAGTGTCTTTCCCTCATGAACAATTCTGACAGTACAGAATCTATTTTTCTCTGTCTCTGAAAACTCTCTCTCTCCGCTTAACTGCTTGCTCTGTAACTGCTGCCCTTCACTCATTACTGTGTTGCATGTTATCCAGCCTGCTAATGTGGCTTTCAGTTGGCATATCCCTGTTTCCCTCTTGGGTAATCATGGCTGGACCTTTGGTGTCTTGTCATCATTATGTAGTTGGTGCCTAAACTGACTTTTCACAAAGTCAGCTCTCAATCACTAATCCCTGAAGCCTAATTCTCACTTTCTGGAAATTGCTGCAGAAATATTCTACAGGCCAAGAAAATAGGGAAGATGAGAATTTTGCTGTACAGAAAATACCAACTAAGCGAACGTCTAACTACTAGACGACCATTATCAGACTTCATGGAACAACTGTGGATGAAAACAAGAATCTAAGTATGATGACCATTGCAGAGCACAAGCCTAATAGTTATAGCTACAGAACACAGCCATTATTTTATGATACATCGATAGATAATGATCATATCAAAGCACAAACATGCCATTGATGAGCCTAACATTGGAGATAGATGGATAGATAGATAGATAGATAGATAGATAATGAGGCAGATATATACAAGGTAGATATGAGAGAAATCGTAAATTTGCCATTGATGAGCCAGATAGATAGATATTAAATATATCATGTTGACAAAAGTATTGCCTCCCCCCTACACCCCCCATGTCCTGTGCTGTTGAACGAATGGGAGATGCAAATCGAATGTGTGAGCATTAGGTATAAAGGAAAGTATCACAGGCCTATCCCAGTACAGAGGCCATCAGAATGCTATGAGCTGTAGAGCTACAGACGTCCAACGGTTTAGGGCGGTGGGATGTCATCTAAGCAACCAATCAGTGAGGGACATCGCAGCGCTCCTAGACCTTCCAAAAAGCCAATTTTGGCAATGTTATTTGGAAATAGAAAACATCTGGTATGTGCGCAGTGCAGCCATGTTTGGGGAAACCTTGTTAAATGACCAAATGTGGACAATGAAGCCTTGCACGAGCTGTGAAGGCATCACATGCATCGTCTGCTGAAACACTCACTCATGAGGTCTCAAAGGCCATTGGAAGACCCATTAGTACCAAAACCATCCACAGGGAACTGCATGTGAAAGGTTACATGGATGAGCAGCTGAACAGAAGCCCAATATCACAGCAGTCAATGCACATAGGTGCCTGCTATGGTGCTTGGAGCATCATCGTTCTTGGACTTTAAATGAATGGAAGCAAGTGCTGGGACAGCTGAAGTACAGTGCATGACCTTCCGATTGGATGGCTGCACTTGGGTGGGCAGTTGCCAAGAGAATAATTTCTATGCAACTGCATTATCCCAACAGTGTAGTTTAGAGGAGGTTTGGTTGTGGTATTGAGATGTTTTTGCAGGGAAGGACATGGCTATTGGTTATAATGATATCCACCCTCAATGCCAATGGGTACAAAGACATTCTGGGCAATGTGGCATTACCTACCCTGTGGCAATACTTTAGTACAGTTCCATGTCCCTACCAACATGACTGAGCACCATGCCATACTGCACTCAGGGATGAAGTTTGATTTGAGGAGCAGAACATCTGCAAGATCATTGGCTAGCCCAAATTCCAGATCCCAACCCCATCAAGCATCCTTGTGAAGAACTAGAATGTCATATTCATGCACACCCAATGCGCCCATTATCCACCCACATCACTATCTGAAGCTCTATTTCACCTGGAATTCTGCAAGCACTTTCTCCAAGTCCATCAGAGAACCTCAAACAGTGCCTGTATACCTGCGCAGATTGCCTCAACACCTTACAGTCCAGAAGAGGGTGCTATCCACAAAATAGGGGATAACTTGCTGATCTCTGATCTGAAGAATTGGATTCCCATGTCCCATTCTTCTGTCACTGTGGTGGTTGCTTCTTCCATAGCCGTGACATAACTCTGAGTGGAGAGCTGGCTGAGCTTGCACGATCAGCGCTCCATTCTTTTTAATGGGAGTGATGGAAATACCTGAGTAGGTGCAACATTCAGGTATTTGGTAGTCCTATTGAAAGCGAATGGAGCACTGACTGTGCATGCTCGGCCAGTTCTCCATTCAGAGTAATGTCACTGCTGGGGAAGCAGCAACAACCTCCTTCCCCAATGACAGGAGAACAGAACATGGGAGTCCTGTTCTCCAGATCAGTGGGGGTCTCAGTGGTGTGACCCCTACCAATCAGCAAGTTATTCTCTATCCTGTGGTGAAAAATCCCTCTCAAGTGCTGGTCACTTGCTTGTTGTAATGTGATGTCCACTGCTAGTAAAAGATAGCAAGCTGGATAAACAGGATGTGGAGGAAGGTCATGACTCATACTGCCTATAGAACTCTATAGAGAAAAGAGTGAAGATAGAAGGAGGAAGCTGCTATAGAGAGAGAACCAGAGACTCACACAGACATGCTGCTGCAGCTTATAGTGTTTACTCTCTTACAGTTACTAGAATCACATTTCCACTGTTCATGCCTGGTGTACAATGTCTTCCAGGCTGATGTTTCTGAGAGTGTGTTCCAAATAGATACAGAAAAGGGTATCCTGCTCTTCTATGTGTGCATTGTATGGAGACATCATAGCAGCGGGTCTGCATCCAATACATCAGGGAAAACAGAGAATTAAATATAGAGCCTGCAGAGGGGAAAACTTCTGTTAAATTTAGGATATAAGTCATATAATGATCAGATGTAATATTGTTCCTTATTTACACTCACACAGCAGCTTATTCTGAAAAGTCGCCTGAAATGTTTGGCACACTTTAAGTGCAGTCTAAAAAGTGAGGAAAATCACTTCACTGATCATGTAGCCAGACCTTCTACAACAAAACAAATCTCTAATCATCAAAATATAAGTAATCTCAGCAGAACTGTATATCTCATGAAAAAGACCACACTCAGCACGGCTGAAATATTGCATATATGGGTGAAAAAAGTTTCTATTGCTTCTTCACTTTATCCGTTGGCAGTACTGCTGATATTTTGCTTTTTCATCATGTCGACACATGGTCAGTCTCTGAAGGCTTGAATCAGGGCTGTTTTAATCAAAGGCCAAATGGTGCATCTGCATTGGGCTCTCTGGCAGCGGTATCACTTCCAACAGTATTTGTATCCATAGAATACAGTTAAAAAGTATTGATGAGCTTAAAAAATGATAAAACAAAATATATTCACCTCTTTCATGCCACTGCCACCCCACATGCCACGGAGAAGCCACGCCAGTGAGTGCTGTGTTATGTATGACTTTTTATTACTTTTTTAGCTACAAAATAAGTTTGTGAATTGGGTGTGGTGGGGAGATGGCACTGAGGGCGTGAAGGGACTGCTGGTGGTGGTGGTGGAGGGGGGGGGGGGGCGTTTTAATACCCATGCACTGGGCGAACTTGGATATTTAAATGGCCTTGGCATGTACCAACGTATACAGTGCTGCTGATTTTTTTTTAATCTATCTATCTATCTATCTATCTATCTATCCATCTATCTCCTATCTATCTATCTATCTATCTATCTATCTATCTATCTATCTATCTATCTATCTATCTATCTATCCAACTATCTGTCTGTCCTTTTATTAACTGGTGTTCAATACAAAGTTTCAGTCCACACATTGGAAACTTCTTAAATGCTAATGATTAGACTGAAATGCTGCATTAACTTTTCTTTCGAACCTTGAAGTACTGCAGTTTCTTGTGGGAATATCTGTAGTAAGTTTTATCACATAAGCTGTGCTTTTAGTTTTGCAGACCCTATTCATAGCAGGCAGACAGAAGAGGAAACACTATATGGTTACAAGGCCACAATAGAACAATGATAACATAATGACTGTGTAGTACCCCAGAGTTAGGGTCCCACAGCATTGCTATAGCTATATATATATATATATATATATATATATATATATATATATATATATATATATATATATATATATATATATAGGTGAAAGCCCTCACTGATTGACTCACTCAATGACTGACTCACCACTAATTCTCACTAAAACATAAAATTTGGCACAAGCATTCTTTAGGTCCTAGATAGGAAAAGTAAAGGGGTCACAACTCAATTATTCAATGCTAATTGCAAAAGTAAGTGCATCCCTATGTAATGTGTAATGTAATGTAACTTCCCGCTGTTGTAGAAGCGTGAAATTTGGCACAAGCATTCTTTAGGTCCTAAATAGGACTAGTAAAGGGGTCACTACTCGGTTATTCAATGCTAAGTGCAAAAGTAAGTGCACCCTTAAGTAATGTAACTTCCCAATGTTGTATAAGCGTGAAATTTGGCATAACAATCTAACTAACCCCTAAGTGCATATACTGAGGAGAATCTACCTCACCTCTATGTGTATACACTGAGAACAATCTAACTGACCTCTATGTGTATATACTGAAAATCTCCAGTCTGGGGTTAAATTTGAATAAAAAGGGGTGTTACCTTTAAGGGTAAAAAGTGAGGAGAATGGGAAGGGTGGCACATTCTGCAGAGGGACATGATGTTTGAGGAGAATCTAATGCTCCTCTATGTGTATACATATTTTATTCCTCGGTTCCTCTGAAGTAACCATGACTTCATGAAAATTTTCCATGTGAACAACAGGTAAACACCTGTACCAAAGTAACTCGGGTGAAGCCAGTTATATCAGCTAGTAATATACATATATGTGTGAAATTATGGGTATTACTGTAAATTGTTAATAATGGGTTAATGTCTGGTGTTCTTACTACCTAGCACTGTGTGACTGTGCAGAATGTAACCTAACCTGCTCTAATACTTGTCAGTCACCCCCAGCTAGCCTGGGATTGGGTAGTCAATTTTCCCTTAGCTCAGGATTGGTTAGTGTGGAGAGTATAAAAGACAGAGAGTGGGTGGAGTTAGGCTGTCTAGTCCAGGGGAGCATGTGATAGAGACAGGGCAGAAATCAAGAGGAGATCTTATTACTCATCAGAATCAGTCTAGTCCAGGCCTGGAAAGAGTCTAGTCCAGAGGAACCTGAGATAGACACCAAGGAGGAAGAAGGTGACCATCAACTCTAGCCAGTGAGGTGGGAAGAATAACATCCGGTGTGAGTACTAACATGCAAAGATTGTTGAGAGAAAAGAGGAGAAAGGAAAATAAATCAAGTCTATTTTGGAGTGTCAGCAAGAGAGAGAGAAAGAAAGGGAGAATTAGAAGCAAGTCAGCAGTTAATCTTCTCCAGTCCCAGACCCACTAATTGAATCCGTAGTGAATGATGCACATGGAGTCTGTAAACCAAGAGCTGATAATTTAATTACAGTCTGTGATTTACCATAAGTGAATATAATGCAAGTGTTGTAACTACTGAAACACCAAGAACTCTCTCTCTCCTTGCAATAAAGTGTTCAACAGACAGTGTTTGCCCAAAAATAGGACATGCTGCAGTTTTTCTTTCGTATCGCTTCTTCTTGAAGCACTGTGAGAGAAAAATTGCACATGTAAATGCAACTATTAAAAACAATCGGTTCTTTTCCTATGCAATTTCTGTACATGTAGTAAAAACACGTTAGCAAGCATAATATTGGGCCGAGTTTCTTGGTCCAATATCGCTGTCGCATGTTTGAATGTAGCCTCAGGCCTTAGTCACGTGGGCGTTTTTTCCCGCGATTTGCGGATTGCATGACGGATGTGCATCCGCAAATCGCGTGACCAGGGCTGAAAAATCACCCGAAAAAACTGAATGACAGCTGAGAGCTGCCCCTGATTGGTCCCTGCGCTGAGCCAATCAGAGGCAGCACTCACTCACCCATTCATGAATTCAGGAATAGGTAAGTGAGAGCTGCCTCTGATTGGTGAGGCTGTGACCAATCAGAGGCAGCTCATTCAGCAGGCGGGGATTTTAAACTGCGTCTCCGTCTGCCAGGACCAGGTGAGTATATATATTTTTTTTGTTTTTACACATTTCTGGATGAATTTCCGGGAAGGGCTTATATTTTTAAGCCCTTCCCGAAAATTCATCGTGCGATCGCCGGCAGCCCATTGCTTTCAATGGAGCCGGCTGTATTGCCGGCTCCATTGAATTCAATGGGCAAACATCATTCTTCTCTGCCACAGCTGTTACAGCTGTGGAAGAGGAGAATGATTTGTCTACTATATGTTCTCAATGGGGTCGGCGCTGCTGCCGCCGGCCCCATTGAGCGCATATAGAGAAGAGAACAGGAATCGCAGATAGGTGCGATCTGCGATTTCTGTTCTATAATTTATCGGATTAGCGCATAAAAAGCGCTCATGTGTCCGATACCATTGCAAAGCAATGGTTCTCTAAGATCGCAGATCGCATGTGCAGGTGCAGGTCGCACGGAAAATCGCCCGTGTGACCGAGGCCTCAGGCTGCGCTACCGTCACATTCGGCACTACATTTGGCATAAGTTAGGAAATACTTACATATAATTCATGAATGAGAGTAATGATTTCCCGCTGTATCTGTTCCAGACATCAGCAGGCGGCGCTCATTCAGCTGTTGGGTGGTATTTACTGAGTTATGAAAAGGCTTTTTACAGGACAGAAAAAAAGAGGCAACTTAGGAATCATCGGGGTTCACTGAAGAGTGCACCCTCTGTATCCACTGCCCTGGTGTGCCCAAAGTACTCCGGTCTGACACTGACTACTACTACTTGGAGAGCTGACAGAGGCATCACTATTACTAGGGGATGCACAGAAGAATCAAATGATCACTATTACTGGGGGGAATAAAGAGAGACCACTACTGCTTGGGGGGAGGGGGGTAAATAGACGGACCATTTCTACTGGGGGAATAGAGTAACCACTATGACTTGGAGGGGTCACATAAGGACCACTGTAACTTTGCTGGACACAGATGAACCACTGTTACTTGGGGGGGACGCACAGGAGGATCACTTACTTTTTTGGAGCTCTGAAACACCACTATTGCTTTGTACTGAGAGAGACCACTGTTATTTTTTGTGTGCTGAGGGACCACTATTACTTTGGAGGGGGATAAGAGGGGTGCCTTAAGGAGAGAACCCAAAAAGTTTGTAGAGAAACCTAGAGGGTGAGTTGGTCGGGGAATGGCATCATCTCTCCCCAAGGAGAGCACCCAGAAGGGGTGCGAGAAGATACCTAAAAAGTGAGTGAGGAGACTTATACAGCCATGCACGCTCCTCTGGGTAATTTATGCAAATAATGTAGATGGAACAATACCTCTGCAGTGCCACCTATTGGATGTTAGCATTTGGAGGGGACCACTATACTTTTTGGGAACAGTGAGAAACCACTGTTATTTTGTGGGGGCACAGAAAGAGCACTATTACAACTATTAACACAACCATTTTTTTTTAAAATTCTGCAAACGTGTTAAAAATACACAGGATTGACAGAATGCAGACAACCAGGATAATGAAGGTAAGGCGAATGTAAAGGGTTAATTTTCATGCTGAGGTAGGGGCCATTGAGAAGCTTCAGTTACACCACTGCTTTCACACCAGCTCCAGACGTCTTTGAGGCCTCCATCTTGTTACGCTCTTTCTTATACACGGTCCGTAAGGTTTGAACTTCATCCATAAACTTGAGATCCACATTTGGATAATAGCACTTAGAACAATGAGAGTCTTATAAGCAGCGCGGGAGTCATCATTCAGTTCAATGAACTCTTTGACAATTCTTCATCTCATCCTCCCAGTTATGAACTCTGTAAAATTTTAAAAAAATGGTTAAAGAAAATCCATCACTAGAAATGACCATCATAAACCAAACCTAACCAAAGAGTCTCCACCCCATTCATAAGCGGCCTTCGGGTGAATGTCTATGTGATTGGGAAAACCCTTTTAAGACCCTTTGACATAGGCCAATGACCGTTAATGATCGTTTGTTAGAACACTTGCTAACGTGATCATTGCACTGTGTAAATATGGCAATAGAAATATTAAGGGGTAAAAAAGATGATCTGTTGTGTAATTTTAAGAGTTGTCTCCGTCCTCTTAAAGAGGGCAGCCGATTTGAAGCACCATAGCGGGCAGTCATCTCCATCCTTCATCCGTCCTGTATTCGCTGTGGAAGAAGTCACCCGGCTATATAAAAGAAACATAATGTTCTTGAGTACATCCTGGTACATTTCTGTGGGCCTTTACCACCAAGGCTGTCTGAGTCCCGGTCCCAGGACAAGGGGTAAGTGAGCACCGAGGGCACCATCACACAGCAGAGAGGGTAGGGGGAAGCATTAACAAGGAATACTAGATGAATAACGTTTTGTGGTGTTGCACTGCCTTGTTATAGACAGCTCTCTTTGACCTTGCAGTCGGCAGCACTCCAGTGCTGATCTGGACAGCTGCTCCATGGTTGAGAGGATAAATATCTGATCACTGGGGTCCAACCTCTGGACCCCCAGAAATCCAGAGATCGGTGTACCCAAATGCCCCATTTGAAAGAAGCAAAACTGCGTAAGCTTGACTACCACTCCATTAACTTCTATAGGACAGATGAAAATTAATATGTTCGCCAATGGCAACTGTCTTATAAAAACAGCGCCACACCTGGATTGTATTGGGTATTGCAGCTTGGCTCTAAGGAAGTGAACGGGCAAGACCTGTAATAGCACACACAACCTCTGGACAGCTGTGCACTGTTATAGTAAAAAAAAAAAAGTAAAAAGTCAGTCGTTTTTCTAAACTTGGACCAACCTTTTAAACTTTGCTTCTTTAAAAACCAAGTAACCGTTTGACACAACGCAAAGCCGCGACCGCATACATTTTTCAATGTACTTTTTAATGAGATTATCAAAAGCAATTCAGCTAATACCCTAAGGCTACGCTCACAAAGCAGAGCAAGAACTGTCTATAAGAAAAGCTGTCTTTCTTGCCCTTAGGAACCAATCACAGCGCAGCTCTCATTTTATATTCTGCTCTGGTAAAATAAATGTTGCGCTGTGATTGATTGCTATGGACGGCAAAGATAGTTTTTCTTCTAGACATTTTCTGCCCCATTCTGCAGATCTTGGTGTAGACTGTACTGAAAGCCACGTCAAAATCTGCATGTAACATCCACTGCAAATATATGACATGTGAACAGTATCCCATAGAGAACTTGTATGCCAATAATTAATTTATTAAATCACCTGTCAGTTTTAGAGGGGTAGTCCATGAATTGAACAAAATGGCCGCCATCCATAAAGCCTATTGGAATCCTAGGACAGGTCAATGCTGGAGGAAGAACAAAGTGTGGCAAGGATGGGGTGGCCCATTGTGTTTGTTAGTGTGCTGTTAGGTTGTGCGTCTTCCACCTCTGGTCTAGAAATACTTTCATCCGTCTTGGAGTAGGCTTCTACATGCTGCATGGGCAGCAGCCAATTTGTTCAATTCCAGGGTAACACCTTCAGGAAATAAATAATCTGTTGCAGTAAATGTCACCTACATCTATGGAAAAAGGCAACCAACCTCAAGCACCACCAGAGGTAGCCACCTCTATCCTTCAGCGGTGTCACTCATCCAGCATGCACTGTTGGGTCCCTATTTTAGCAATGTCCTCCGAGCAGATAGACCCAGCTAATCCCAGCAATCTTAGTGACTCTTCACTCTTCCCAGAATGCACTGGGAATATGCAAATTATCTTCCTGGAGCTCCAATCCTCGATCATATGCAGCCACCATCTCCAGGCGCTGGGAAGTGAAGCTGTTCTATTCTACAGACGGCTTCTTCCCTCACAGCCTGCTCACCTGCCGCCTGACCCAATGTATTGACAAGGGCTCTCAGTACATCGGGTATATGCTACCATATGTTACAACTAGTGAGAGCTCCTGTCTGTACATCTGGTCACATGTATGAGGGAAGAAGCTGTCTGTAGAATAGAACAGCTTCCCTTCACAGCTGTTACCATACAGCGCGGCACGGGATCCCGCAGTCGGCGCGCGTCGCTCCGGCGTCGGCTCCAGCAGCCTGGAGCCCTGTGTCGAGGTTATCCCAGCAGCTTGGGACGGCCGGTGGGCGGCGGCATGGGCGTGTCCACCCGTAGGGTGCCGCCCGCACTCCTCCGTTCGTCTTATACAGCAGTGGGTGGAGTTGCCTCCTCCCACTCTCCGCCCGGGGGCGGAACCTTGTGGTTAAGAGACTGGCAGTGATGTGAGCTCACTGCCAGTTATTGGTTCTGCTTTCAGCTAGTCAGTCTGTCTGCAGTTTACCTCAGCCAGTCACTAGTTGTCTGTCAGCCCTGCTATCCTTTCTCAGCCTGTTTCTGTTGGTCCTGTTAGCCCCTAGTCTGGTCTGTCCCAGTCAGCACTAGTTGCTATTCGGGTCCTGTCTATCTGCCTGTGAGCTCCATCTCCAGCCCTGCTTGTACTTGTAAGTTTTGTTGGTTTGTTACACCTGCCTCTTCTGTCGGCACTCTGTCCCCTGTTAGTAGTTCCAGCTAGGCAGTCGCCAGGTCCCTAGCCAGTGCAGGGACTGCCGCCCAGTTGTCCGCCTGGGGTTAGCCAGGGCCGAGGCAAGTAGGCAGGGACAGTGGGGTGCAGGAGATCAGGGCACCCCAACTGGCGCTCGGGGGGCAGAGTGCCGTAACATAATAACTGGCCTTTAAAATACCTTTTTTTTCATGGCGGCGATCAGCGCCCTTGCAAACCAGCTGCAAGACCTGGTGCCGGTGATCCGGGATTTGTCAGCTCGCATGGTGGCCCAGGAGCAGTGGGCGTTGTCGCAGGGGCAGAACGCCTTTACCAGTCCCGAACCCAAGTGCCCTCTCCCCGAGGTGTTCTCTGGGGAGAGGAACAAGTTTTTCGTTTTTCAACAGGCGTGTCGCCTGTTTTTTCGGATGCGTCCCCGTTCTTCGGGCTCAGAGGCCCAGAGGGTCGGGCTTATAATGTCCCTGCTGCGGGGCTCTGCCCAGACTTGGGCCTTTTCTATTCCCGAGGGTTCCCCCTCCCTGCAGTCGGTGGACTCCTTTTTTCAGGAACTCGGGGGCATCTTTGATGAGCCGGACCGAGTGGGGTTGGCGGTTTCACGGTTGCTGGCGCTGCATCAGGGGTCGCTTTGTGTGGAGGATTATTGCTCCAGTTTCAGACGCTATGCGGGCGACACTGCATGGAACGAGAGTGCCCTGAAGGACGTTTTTCTGCAGGGTCTCTCGGACGCGGTCAAAGAGCTGTTGATCTCCCATCCCATTCCCAGGTCCTTAAAGGAGGCCATGGAGCTAGCGGTGAAGGCAGATAGGAGGCTCAGGGCTGGGAAGCAGGACAGGCAGACCAGTAGAGTCAGGGAGGTCGTTTGTCCGGTTCCTTCCTCTTCCGTACCAGTCTCTGTTCCCGAACCTATGGAACTGGACCCGCTGGACCCCAAGGAGCGACGCCGAGTTCGGTTATTGCATCATCTCTGCCTCTACTGCGGGAAAGCTGGACATCGGGTGATAACCTGCCCCCTGAGGCCTCAGCGCCCACAGTCCGAATCGGCAGAAAGACTCCCAGTCCTAGGCGATTGCAGGGAGGGTCGCCTAGGACCACAGGTACGTCCTAGACTTCTAATACCCTGCCAGGTTAGATTCCGGAACTTCTCCCGCCTAGGGCAGGCATTTATTGATTCCGGAGCAGCCGCTAACCTGGTAAGCATGCGTCTTGTTGAGCCCCTGAGGGCGGAATTTTTGGCGCTGAAGACGCCAATTCGTTTTGCTAGCATTGATGCTACTCCTCTGGCTTCGGGCTTGGTACGATGGAGGACCCCAGTGTTACAACTCACTGTGGGGGGTCGCCATTCGGAAGGTCTATCATTCCTGGTAATGGAGAAAATGTCGGTAGACATGGTACTAGGGATGCCGTGGCTGGCGTTGCATAACCCCCAATTCGATTGGGCCACTGGGGAGCTAACCCAGTGGGGCCCGTTCTGCCATAGCCATCGCGCTTCCCATCCTCCCTGCTCAGTCGAGACCGCACTCAGTCCCCGAGGTCCCACTTACCTTCACACCCCGTCCGCCTGCCCTGCTGCTGATGTCGCCACCGATGCCCTGCAGGGGGGACGGAAGAAAGGGGTGGGGTCTCGTATGCAGTTGCGTTGTGAGGAGAGTCTGTCGGTGGTTGAGCCGTACAGGGCGGGACAGAAGGGGTACCGGTCCTCTGGAAATCGCAAAAGGAGGGGTCGCAGGGGGTTCCATAAGTCTGTGTCGAAACCTGTTGTCCCTTCGGTGATGCCCACCTCCGGTCCCCCGCCGCCCACCCCGGTCCGTGATGAAGTTGAATACGAGGCCCAGGAGATCCTGGATTCTCGCCGGGCTACAGGAACCTTACAATATTTGGGGGCCCGGAAGAGTTTTTTGGAGTATGATAGCTCAGATGACAGTGATTTTAAAGTTGGAGATGCCTCAGATTTTGAAGGCAGCGTCATTGGTAGCGAGGATGGGTCAAAAGACAGTGGTGAATGGTTGGACATTGACTCGGAAGACGACCTGAAACATGACGATATGTCAACGGTTGGCCCTGAAGGAAATGGGGCAGCCACAGACTACCGAAGTCATGGACCTGAGGATCAGCCCATGGTGACCGCCCAGGTGGGTCACATTCTCGGGTTGGTACAGCGTTTTCGCAGCCGCCTCCTGGATAAGCCTGGTCGAGTTTCCGGGGGCCCGGAGGTCCCCCGTCAGAGGGGGGGTAATGTTACCATACAGCGCGGCACGGGATCCCGCAGTCGGCGCGCGTCGCTCCGGCGTCGGCTCCAGCAGCCTGGAGCCCTGTGTCGAGGTTATCCCAGCAGCTTGGGACGGCCGGTGGGCGGCGGCATGGGCGTGTCCACCCGTAGGGTGCCGCCCGCACTCCTCCGTTCGTCTTATACAGCAGTGGGTGGAGTTGCCTCCTCCCACTCTCCGCCCGGGGGCGGAACCTTGTGGTTAAGAGACTGGCAGTGATGTGAGCTCACTGCCAGTTATTGGTTCTGCTTTCAGCTAGTCAGTCTGTCTGCAGTTTACCTCAGCCAGTCACTAGTTGTCTGTCAGCCCTGCTATCCTTTCTCAGCCTGTTTCTGTTGGTCCTGTTAGCCCCTAGTCTGGTCTGTCCCAGTCAGCACTAGTTGCTATTCGGGTCCTGTCTATCTGCCTGTGAGCTCCATCTCCAGCCCTGCTTGTACTTGTAAGTTTTGTTGGTTTGTTACACCTGCCTCTTCTGTCGGCACTCTGTCCCCTGTTAGTAGTTCCAGCTAGGCAGTCGCCAGGTCCCTAGCCAGTGCAGGGACTGCCGCCCAGTTGTCCGCCTGGGGTTAGCCAGGGCCGAGGCAAGTAGGCAGGGACAGTGGGGTGCAGGAGATCAGGGCACCCCAACTGGCGCTCGGGGGGCAGAGTGCCGTAACACAGCACCTGGGGATGGCAGTTGCATATGAGCAAAAAAAAAGAGCAAAGAATAATTTTTAAAAAATTGTTTTGTGTCACCTAATTCTGAGCCCCTAACTTTTTCATTTTTCCATCGAAGGAGCTGTATGAGGATTATATTTTACAGGGCAAGCTGTAGTTTTTACCGATATCGTTTTGGGGTACATACTCTTTTTTTGGTCATTTTTTTTAATTCCATGTTTGGGCTGACCAGAAAACAGATAGTCTAGCATTGCATATTTTTTTATGGCGTTTACTATGTGAGATACATAAAGTGATATCTTAATCAACAGAATTGCTTAGGTGGCCCATGTACTCCAGTCCAACACTGACGTCACGCATGTTAGTCATACACATCACAGTTACTTAGCGGTAATGCTGAGCTTGCTTGCATCAAGTAAAAACTCGAAGAAGAGCTTCTTCTATAGAAATGCATTTAGTGTTTTAATGGATATTGCAAGAAAAACGTATTTTCCTTCGACATGCAGAAAGAATCAAATCAAATAAAGAGCTGGATGACCCTGAGTAATATCTCTGGTTGAGGATCAGGCCAAATTAAGGATAAGTGAGTATAAAGAAGCACAGCATCACACATCGCTGCGGAAATTAACAGGAGAGACAATCCAATTTCATTGTCCACTGTGAAACATCAACTTCCAAAGACATGTCTTGAGGGATGCGCAGCAATGAAGAAAGCCCTATTAAGCAGAACAAAAGAGACAGAGTAGACTCCTGTGGGCTGTAAATGGAAATATGGAACCATTGATCAATCGGAACTGTGTTGTGTTTAAGGGAATTGCAAGTTGCAACAATTTAGGCGCAAATGCTTCTGAAAAGAAAAGGTCTATCAGACTATATGTTCATCTTTGATTAGGGCAAACATATGGCCCAACAGATTGTGGTTCACTAACTGGTCAAAGCAGCAAACGGAGCTGGAATATAAAGCAGATTGTTAGGCATTAATGTGATATCTTGCTGCAACTGTCTAGACACCTAAAGAAATGCATACAGCTTTACAATCGTTAGCAATTTTATTGCCAAGGTTAAAGGAAAATCCCCTTTATGTTAGATGGATTCCCCAACAAGTTGCTCAATGGGTGTCTCACATCTGGAATTTGTGAAGAGTCATAGATGAGTAATACTCAAATATGCTGGGTCCTCCAGAGAGGGGTACGCTTTTGGCTCTGCTTCTGGCTACTAGATGAGTGGGTTCTGAGGTAGACATCCTTGCTAATAAGGTATTTAGGGCTATTTGCACACGGACTGTTTTTTAGTCCAAAAATCAGAAATATCACCCATCCATTTAAATGGATGAATGGTCACAGACTGATAGTAAAAGAAAAAAATCACAGCATATCCTATTCTTATCTGATTTTCGGCTAAGAATAGCACCTCAATATGTGGTGTTGAGCCTATCGGATAGCACACATGGGCTGTCCAATGTGAGTTGCACCCTAGAATCTTCAATGTAACTTTTAAATCAATTTTTAAGTATAACCACAAATGCGTTAAAATAGTAAAAGCAGCTATACTTACCCGTTCTCTGCCATGGTAATTCAGTGCTGCAACTCTGTGGTCCTTCCAGCTGGGACCATGATGCTATGAGACCAGTACCTGATAGCTGTGGCCTCTGATTGGCTGCAGCACTCAGGTAGTATCCGCTCCACAACCAAGATCGGGAAGACGGCGGGGCTACAGTACTGGATTGCTGGGTCAGAGTACAGGTAAGTACACCTATTGAACACATTTAAGGCTACACTTTAAAAATTGCCTTACCGACGAACAACCTTAAATACTAATGCCCTATCCTTCGGATAGTTCATCAATATCAGACTGGTGAGGTGTTGACTCCCAAAACCCTCATGGTTCAGCTGTTTGAAAGGGCTTGAGGGAGCTGCAATATCTGCCTTTGACCAATCCTTTTTGCTACTAGAGTCCCAGAGAAACAAGCTGATCTCAAGTTGACTTCCCCGGTGATCAGTACTTTGTGGGATAACCTGGCAGTAGGTGCTCAATTCCCCAGCGGCACAGCCATAGGGAGTATAAATCATTACATGTTGCCAATTCATAAAAAAGGAGAGTCTTTCGGCCTATTCAGGTCTTTCAGAGGAAGAGACACTCTTTGTAGCCGCGTTTTACTCTAGCTAATTAATGAACGTCTCTTATGAGAAAACCACCTTTAAACCCGCACCATTGGGATCATAATTTTCTGTCATTAAAGACTATTATGTAATAACTGTAATAAATATCATCTTTTCATGTGTCTGGGGAACTTTATTTCCTGATTTTAAATGGATCTAAAAATATTACCCGTGTACTTAATTAATATACACTCCGCTACATTTCTAATTAGTACTGCCTAGTACTGCACAATAGGTGTTCATATCTTATTTCACTATTTCTTCAGTCATTTTCAGTTAATGGATCTAAAGATGAATTGGACACGTTCCAATAAGAAGGTATTGGTTGTTAAAACGAATATTATACTGAAAACAAGTAAGCTTTGAGTTATGTTCAGACTGGATGATTTTTTCTCTTAAGCACAAAACTATCTTTTGTATGGATTTTCCTTGTTGTTTTATTCAGAATCAACAACACTTTACACTTGAATACATTCACCGCCTAAAATCAATCTCTAGCTTAAAACTGCAAATTTAGTGTAGTGATGTTGGCCAATTCCCACCAGCTGTACAAGTGGTGGGTACAGCAACCCTCCAATCCCAGGACAGAATTCTATCCAGTGACCTAAGGTGTAAGTTACAAGGGTTGGACAAAAATATGGAAACATTGTACGAAATGCATGGGATTTTAATCATTAGCACTGAGCTGCCCTTTTGACCTGTGCTTGGCTGAGAGCTTTCCCAAATTTGTGCTTACTTCACCTCTTTCCCTGCTCTGGGTGGTTTTGGAAGCCAGCTGATAACAGCAGTTGAGTGGCTCAAACCCCTGACCAATGGAACCTTGCTGTTGACTTCCACTCGGTAGCATCAGTGTCGTATTACCTCCACTTAAGTTGCATGGGATTATAAATCCTATTTCAATAAGACGTGTAGAGACCGATATTAAGGCATACATTTTGTACAGAGTTTCCATATTTTTGTTCACTTACTGTATATCATTTGTCATTCTGATCACCTGGACCCCAGTTTCAATCATTCAATATGGCCATTTCAAGCTTCCGACTACCTAATCTACACAGTGCATTAGTAGTGTTAAACTACACCTGCTTTGTACTTGGCTAGTGCTGCTAATGTGTTCACCATTGGCCAATCAGAACAGCCACAGTGAGCAGTAGGTAATTAAAAGATTGTGGCCTGAAAACAAGGCATAGAACCAGCTGATTGGCTGGACTGCAGCATAGAAAACCTGCAACGGGTAATATAATTCCCCCCCCCCCCCAAGTAGAGGGTCTCTTTAAAACAGATCAGTGGTTTATGAAATTGATGGTAGAGCCAACTTCTTGGATCCTGTAACTCCCTGTAAGAAAATTCAGAAGTACAGTAGGACATCTGGAGGCAATAGTCAGAGTGAACTGTTTTGTTTTGTAAGCAATGCCATAGTTAATTACAGGGATGGATCAAGATTGGTGATTGCTATGGTCCCTCCATTACATAACTACCAATAATAAACAGCAGCTCCACACTAACCTCGAGTTCCTGGTAACTAGAGTCAACACTAGGGTGGCTTTTTTTTTAGTAGAGGTGCGAATTCTGCCTTCCTGTTCTTCATTGCATATACACAGCTCTAAAGGTGGAAGAAATTTGCAGATTCCACATCATATCCATGGCAAATCCATGTCAGTACGGTGTCCCATTAATATGAGGGGATATCTGTACCATAGCCTATTGGAGATCGGGAATTCCGCACACAGAATTGCCTATTGGCATAGGTTGAATCCACATGTGGGTCTGTGGCATAGAGAAAGACAAAAATACATTTCTGCTGAGGTTTTAGGGGACAAAATCCACATGGAAAAACCTGGTCTAGATTCAGAAGTATGAAAATACCCTAAAAGAAGATTGGTTAAAAGAACTGCATTACCTGTAGTATATTATAAAGTCTTCCTGCCTATAAACCGATGTTGCGATGATACCAGCACTGGGTACACTTCGGTCTTAACCAATGCTCTGGTCACCTTGCTTGTCCTACTGCCTGCTTCCTTCAGTCCCCAGGTGTGCACACTGGCAAGTTTCTCAGACACTTCTGTTCCCTGCTCTCCAGCATTCTTCCGTGGCTCCGGCTATAGTACTTCCAGAATAACTGTGTCGCTGCTCACTACTTTTTCAACACAGGGACAAGACCATTATATATATTGTCCGTTGTGACATGTGGGCAGTGCAACATTCAGCGTCACCTGCGCGCCCACGTTATTCTACTAAATTTGGTGATCCAATAGCAAGCTGGTCAATGTTCCTAAGCCTAAAACTACAGCCACTTCACCATGAGATTTTATGCACCTCAGCTGTATTTAAATGTATGCAAATGTCATGGGCAGGTGTATTGTGATGCAGATTCAGAAAATGATGCAGCAGAAGGAGTTACAAAATACACAATATTTATTACGAACAAAGAAATGAAAATAAGTAATTCTGTGAGAACAAGCAAGCAATTTAACTTCTACCGGACGGAGAGTTACCTAATGCTGACTGACTATGGCTAACTAATTCCTAGGATTAATAAGACTTTATGCACAACAGGAGAGCGATAATACTCAGTATGAATTGACATCAATGCCGGCAAAGCAGTATCAGTAATACAGTCCGAGGAGCAATCTTGTATAACAGAAAGTTGAACCTATGTAACATAATGCACAGTTCCTATGTATAAAGGAATAATATGCCACATCTCGCAGTTAGAATGCAATTTAAACAAACTCAAATGTCTCTGAGATTTCAGGCTTGACTCCTTTGAAGGTTACTTCTTTAATCCAGTCTGTTCGAACAACAAGGATCTGGCCATTTGCTACAGTCTCTGGTGCTGATTGCAGCAGGCCTGATGGCTAGTTATTTAGCGCACACAACAGTTTTACTGTGGCTGGCCTCACTTACAAGTTATTGCAGTTGATCTTTCAGGTCTCCTCTGTGTCCTGAATGCTATTGGTCAGGCCTTCCCCTCTCAAAGCTGTGAGATCCTTCTCAAAGGCAGTCTGGTGCCCAGATTAGTTCAATTTTCTTGATCTCTGCCGGGCTTACCCTCCTTGACAGTTTCTGGCACATTTCCATTGCCAATTGTCATAGCAAGCTTTTAACCCTTTAGAGCAGCCCCTTACATAAACATCAAACATGAATAAAGTAATATACCAGTAATAGAGGTTTCTTCCTACTACTTTACGGTGCTTCTTATAGTACCCTATATAGATGATTTACAGGACCTTGGATGATGTCACCGTCATGGGATCAGGGGCGGAGCATGTAACTTCCTCCCTCAGGGCCAAGGACCTTTGATGACATCACCGTTATGTGATCAGGGGCGGAGCATGTAACTTACTCACTAAGGGATGGACAGGTGGTCGTTAGTAGTTTGATATAGAATCTTAGAATTATATTAAAGTGGTTAACCCATGAAAATCATTTATCATCTATCCACAGGATAGGTGATTAAGGGTCGACCGTTGAGGGTCCCACTGTTGGGTGAATGGATCGTCAATTTACATGTGTGAGCATTGCTTTATTCACTGCCTATGGAGATAGCTATCTTTGCCAGCCCCATAGAAGTGAATAACGCAGTGGTCACACCTGTGTATCTCAGCTTCATTCACTTCGTGGATTTGGGGTGCATCACTCTTCTGATCCCTGGGGTCCCAGTACTCAGACCATGAGCAAGTAGTCATTCTATGATATGTATTCTGATGTAAGGTTTTCATGGGATAACCTCTTTAATTAACTATTAATATACATGCTTGTCTCTTTCTATAGTTTTCTGTATATATTTAGAGATACATATGCATACTATATTACAATATGCAATATATTATAATAGTCCGCAGACTGCATATAACAATCAATCAGCAGATGATATGGAAAGTTGCCAATGTAAGAATGTCTTTGTAACAAGCAGCTAACACTTATGAATGCAAGAAATAAAAAGATCAAACAGCAAACAATTGGAAACAAGATTTCCCAGCCAGGACATGAAATAAGCAGGCTATGAAATGGACAGAGATAAATAACAAAATCAATTACTACTCATGTTTGTCTATAATTTCATTGGCTAGAATACACCCAGCATATTTTCTGCTCACAATGTCATCTTTTTTTTTTCACATTTGGCAACAGAATGAAAAACGTCTTTTCATATTTCTGTGATTGTTTACTGAAAGCCTGCAGCTCCCGGTCCTGAAACAGCAGATAGGAACCGCTACAACATTATTAAAAATACATGCCGTTCTTATTTAACGGTCAGGAGCAGGAGCTGCAATCTCATATCTCCAGCAGGAAGGGTCAACAGTTCTTTTGGGCCAAAATGGAAGCTTATTACAATTATTGAGATTGATATATGCACTAAGGGCAATGAAGTGAAGCATCTGTAGTTACATTACATACTCTTGGAGACTTTCCCTTTCACCTTTGCCGTAATACATAGAATAAGTTTATTAGGGTTCCCTTGTATTTCCACCTGTCTTGAGTTGAAGGTATGCATTATAGTCATACTAGTAGATTAGGTAAGTTGTCCCACATATTCAAAGTATACCGCCTGGTCCATTTACTCTTTGCTTAGATTATTTCTTTTTTAGTTCTCTCTTATAATAGATACATGATTAATTATCCCAGGCGTTGTACCAGAATTACAAGTGATCACCTATCCACAGTATAGGGAATAAGCTGATCAGTAGGGGTCCGACCAGTGGGAATTCCATTGATCTCAAGAATGGGGGTCCAGTGTCCCCATCCTCATTACTGCCGGCTTACTGCAGTTCCCAGTGAGGAGGATACTGAACATAGTGTTGTTTGCGCCAAGTGTGCTGACGCTGCATTCATCTTCACTGAGACTGCTGGAGAGAAATGAGAGGCGAGTGTTTGGGTATTTCCATTACCCTATTGGGCATTCCGTCACCCCATGTGTGGCCATGGTTCTATTTAGTGTGATGTCACAGTGGATGAGAGAAGTGACCCTACAGTGATGAGACCCCCACCGATTGGCAAGTTATCCAATATTCTGTGAACTTGTGATTCTGGTACAATCACTTTAAATTGTTCAACCATGTCAGCTGGAAGTTTGTGTCAAGCATCTAGTATTCTTCCAGTAAAGTAATATTTTCTGACATTGCTTCTGATCTTCCCCAAATAATCTCATATCATGCCACTTTGTTCTAGTGTTTAGTTTCTTTCCTTCCTGAACTTTATGAAGACCCTTTGTGTATATAAAGGTTTCCATCATGTCCCTCCTCTCCTTCCTCCTTTATGTTGCCACCATCCTTTTTTCCTTCTGTAATATAAATAAAAATTTTCATCATGTACCTCCTCTCTCTTCTTCCTCTTGTAACATATATAAGGGTTTCCATAATGTCTCCCTCCTCCTTCTCTCCTCCTGTAACATATATAAAGGTTTCCATCATGTCCTCCTTCTCCTGTCTCTCCTCCTGTAACATATATAAAGGTTTCCATCATGTCCTCCTCTCCCTTCTCGCCTCCTGTAACATATATAAAGTGTAAGGATTGTGGATGTGGAACCACAGTGTCAACCTACCGGGCAGATGAAGATCCAATCCAGCACGGCTGACAGCCAACGCCATCGTAGTAGGAAAGATACCAGATGGAAACTAGTAAAAGTATCTTGCCCTGAACTGATAACCAGGAGAGGGAAACCCCTGCCTATACGCGGAGCACTTGTCCCAATAAGGATGACCCCACGGTCTTCCTCTAGGCGCTGACTTACCCAGGCAGGCCAAAACATCTATAGGACAAAGATAGAACAACAAGGGGGAGTACAGAAACAAAGAAGGTATAAGCAGACAAGGATAAAGAGAAAAGCGGACAATGGGAACAACAGACCACAGAGTACATGAACGAAGAACACAGAATACAAGCAGAACGCAAGGTAGCACAGTAACTGCCAAAGCAGTGTCTGGACATGAAGTGTAGGAAACAAACTCTCAACAACACTGCAGCAAGGTTTAAAAGGCCCAGTGTAGCTATATAGGACAGTGATTAGAAAAGGAGCATCAGCTGAACAGGAGGCCAGAAACTATTAACTCTAGGAGTGCTGGAAGAGAGTGAATATAAGCTCAGGGAACAGAGAGAATGAGACAACAGCCATATTTGCTAGACACAGAAGCAGAAGATTGGGTCTGAACAGTGCACCTAACATAAAGGTTTCCATCATGTCTCTCCTCTCCCTTCTCTCCTCCTGTAACATATATAAAGGTTTCCATCATGTCCTCCCTCTCCTGTCTTTTCTCCTGTAACATATATAAAGGTTTCCATCATGTTCCTCTCTCCCTCCTCGCCTTATGTTACATATATAAAGGCTTCCATCATGTTCAACCTCTCCCTTCTCCCCTACTGTAAGAAAGTCTGCAATATTGCCCATTGTTTTCAATGGAGCCGGCAGCAGCAGCACCAGCCTCATTGAAATCAATAGAGGAAGATTGCAAAAGAGCTGTGGAATCCCCCATTGCAGGGAGAGGGGTGGGGTGGGGAACTACAGGGGATTTCTTACATATCTCCCCATATTTGGAGAGATAGGGGGCGGGACTAGAGGACTTTCCCAGGGCTTCCTGGAAAGCAGGGGGTGAGGCTAGAGGGGTTCTTATAATGACTATGACTATGAGACACAGTGACTATATAAGAACCCCTCTAGCCCCATCTCTCATCCCATGCTTTCCCCCAAAGCCTGGGAAAGTCCTCTAGCCCTGCCTCCTATATCTCCAAATATGGGAAGGTATGTACGAGATCCTCTGTAGCTCCGCCCCTCTGTGTCTCGCTGCAATAGGGGATTCCACCGCTCTTTTGCAATCTTCTCCCATTGGATGCTGCTGCTGCCAATCCTATTGAAAACAATGAGTGATATTGCAGATTTTCTTATAGCAACTTGCAGTGAGTGAAAACATCGCATGCGTTCTGTGTTATTTTTTCACGCACCTATGCGTGAAAAAAATGCTCGTCCGACTGAGCCCTTAGGGCTTTTACCCACTAATGTTTTTTTTTAATACTACAATATTCCTGCGTTTTTTTTACGGCAAATGTCAACGGGACTTTCTAATGTTAAAATTGTATCGCACAAAAAACACAGAAGCGCAAACTTATGATTTTGTGTGATTTGTGCAGCAATAAAAAAAAAAATGCACTGATATCGCAGCGTTGAAAAAACACTAGTGGGTAAAAGCCCTAAGGGCTCACACCCACCCGCTTGCGTGTTTTTAACGCTGTGATATCACTGCATTTTTTAACGCGATTGTCAATGGAACTTTCTAATGGGAGCCCTAATAATGATATTAAAAGGTAGAACAGAGCTCCACCAACATGTTTCACCACCTAAGTGGCGTCTTTAGAAGTATATGGGAGCTATGGGGACGCCACCCGAAAATGTCAGTATTTAAATAGGGGAGGGTGGGTCCATCTTCAGAGCATTAGTCTGTGATTGTAGGAGCTCTGGAGATTGATAATCCTAATAGCCCATGGTAGGGAGGCCATAGTGATTGTGTGTAATGACATTCACTCTCAGGAAGAGGTAGTGGCCATGTCCTAGAAGGGTTTTTACCCACTCTTTGTCGCTATGATAAACAGCAGTAAAGGGGAGTCCCATAACAATCGTCATTATAAACGCTAATCTCGTGCATTCAGAAGAGATCTCGCACATGTACAATGATGGAAAACTGAATTCGGTCATTATTTTCCTGAATAGTCACGTATATGCGCCATAACATGACACTGGTTTAACAGCTAGAACAACCGCCAGTCCAACAGCATAGAGGGATGGACCCCATCTGCGCATCTCTGCCATCCCAACAAGTTTTAACAAAAATAGGTCCTGTTTAAAAGTCCCGAGACGTAGATGTGATAGAGCGATATACATATAGTTGATAGGACTTGATAACAATCTGTAGATGAAGGATTAAATAATTATAAATGAGTGTCAATCTAGGAGTGAGATCTGCAGTATACTCATGCCACCTATCAAGGACAGAAAATTATAGCCAATGTATTACATTATGTTATGCATCCAATTATGTTGGTACTGAATGCATAACGACTCCCATATATTTATGAAATATTACAGAGGATATTGGAATCTACATCCAAAGTATTCCCCTCATATGCTGCACCATACAGGCAGTCAATGTTGACTGAGGGCACGGCGTCAGACATGTGCAATCTCCAAATTTGGAATATTCATAATCATGTCAGAGATAGTAATGGTACATAAAGTCCCCTAAGAAGAATATATATGTTCACACAATCGGTATGCCCTTATGTTTCTAGTAGTTGGTAGTACATAGGGTTTCATAGAAATGCTCCGAACGAGAATCCTTCATTAAGACCAAATGGTACCCTGCTTTTAAGGGGAAAAATCCATCCATCCAGGTTACCCTTCCTGGGTCCGAGGCTACCCTGGCAGATGTCACAGAACTTCAGTTCCTCAATTCTACCCCCATGGATATCATTCTGCCCACATCCGCAGTGGAGAAGATAGACGACCCGTATAGCCATGCAGAGGATCCGGACAGGGAAGTAGTGTCCTTGGCTGTGGGCAGATAAGGATTCCGCTGCGGGCTCCTGCCTGTGAAATCCGACCAGCCTGTGGACATGAGACCTTAGAAATTTTTCAGTACATTATATGGTACATTCCATAGTACTATTGCAAAATACAACCCGTCCTGCAAAAAAAAAGCCCTCAGACAGCTATGCTGATTGCTATATAAAAGATATGATTTTTTTAAAGTGAGGAGGAAAAAGAGAAAAAAGAAAAAAGTTCACATCCTGAAGGGGTTAAAATTAGAGATGATCGAGCATACTCGATAAGGCAAACTACTCGAGCGAGTAGTGCCTTACTCGAGTACCTGCCCGCTCGTCTCTAAAGATTCAGCTGTCGGCGCGGGTGAGAGGTGAGTTGCGGCGGTGAGCAGGGGGGAGCGGGGGGAAGAGAGGGAGAGAGATCTCCTCTCTGTTCCTCACCGCTCTCCCCTGCCGCTCCCCGCCCCCTGCTGGCACCCGAATCTTTAGAAACAAGCGGGCAGGTACTCGAATAAGGCACTACTCGCTCGAGTAGTTTGCCTTATCGAGTCTGCTCGCTCATCTCTAGTTAAAATCAATGTGCTCTCAATGTAAAACACATAGGTGCTTAGTTCTTGTGCACAACTCAGATTGGATGACACACGGACATCCTGTCCATGTGCTGTCCAATGTGTGCATATACTCAGGCCTCTTTCACATGAGTGACAGCGATATCGCCGCAAGAAAAAAAACAAAAAACACAATTCATCATCTAACAGGCGCTATCAGGTCCGCTGCACATCTCCTCTTCAGCTCTGGCAGACTTGTTTGTGGTCTTCAGACAACGCTTTCTGGTGTGGAGGTTCAAAATCCCCACCTCCTGGAAGCGCTGGTTATGATTAGTTCTCGAGCACCGCAGCCCAGCCAATCCCTGTTGTACTCGATGAACGAATCACAGCCATCGCATTGAATGCATATGTAGTGGCCCGGAAGGTCCTCCAGGATAGCCATACAATCATCAGCTCTGTAACACCTGACTACGTGCTCCTTGGAGACATAGAAGGTGGTGTACGTTGGGAAACTTTCTTCACAAGATAAAGCTAACTACTTGGCAACAGCTTGATGCTGATTGGCTGCTTGTCATCCAATCCCTGATTGGTAGAGGGGAATCGTGTGAGAGTCCAGAGCGGGAAAATAACAGGGTGAGGCAGGATGTTAGGGGAAGGTGAAGAGTGAACGTGCCGGAGTTAAGTCAGAAAGTGAAGGAGGAGTTAGAAGGACTCGATAGTAGGCAGTCGAAGGACGTGAGAGGAGCTGCAGTAGCGTGGAGTGGATCTAATGTGCTCCAGTAGGAGAAGACGAGTTTTCACAATGCTTCCTAACTTACTGCAGTGTGGAGGATAAAGTGTGGGACCCATCAACACAACAGTGAGTTGCGCGAGCCCCTGTTAACAGTGAGTAAAAGAAATGAAAAAGGAGGGTGGAGCAAGACCCAGTGAGGGTGGTGGAATATTTATGGAGTACAAAGAGCTTTCAATGATTGAGTATTTTGAATGGTGAAGGTGCTGCCAACCAGATGACGCTCCACCAGTGTGGGCGTGAGTGTAGCGAAAAGGATGTGAAAAGAACTGGTATGGAGGTGCAACCCTCTAAGCTACTAGAAGATGTAGATCAAAGTCCAATGTGTGATGGTGAAAGCACTTCTTTTTTATTATTTTTTCACAAATTAAAAACCAGCAATAGAATACGCGTTTCGGGGAAGAACCCCTTCGTCAGTTCAGCTGGATAGCACTTTTTTTCTCCCCTGCCCTCCTGCACACAGGACCTCCGACACATCCAATACATCTTTGGAGTCGTGTCACCCCCAGGCATCCTGTTGTCCTATCCAGCCGAACTGACGAAGGGGTTCTTCCCCGAAACACGTATTCTATTGCTGGTTTTTAATTTGTGAAAAAATAATAAAAAAGAAGTGCTTTCACCATCCCACATTGGACTTTGATCTACATCTTCTAGTAGCTTAGAGGGTTGCGCCTCCATACCAGTTCTTTTCACATCCTTTTCGATGTTAACAGTGAGGCCCTCTGAGTAACCTTTTAATGCAAGCAGAGAGAGAGAGAGAGAGAGAACGTTGAAATTACAAATTGTCTTGCCTCTTAAATGAAAGGGTGGAGCAACATTGATGTTTACTGTAAAGTAATACCACTGCCATTGCTGATGAACTGTGCCTGTTGTTTTTCCAAACATTTTACCAAAAGCTGAAGTAAACAGTTTGCACATCAAGGCTAAAAGGACTTGTGTCAATTATTTCTACACTTATTCTAGGAGTCCGTTAACATAGAGATACTGGCGTCACGTAAGAAACCCCTATTAATAATTGTTAACTGTAATGACCCTTTGTACCACTGTACATGACCGAGCCAGGCACCTTTGCCACCATTGCTGGGAGAGATCGCAGAGCCACTCGTGCCATCCATATTGTTTACCCATCGTGTCTCCTACATTGGTGCGTCCCACTCAGATGCTGCACCTATGAGTCAGGGTTCACACCAGTGATACATTTTTCCATTGTTTGGAAGCAGAACAACAGAAAATTGGAATTGCCATATCAGGCATATGCCAGGCCCAAATGGTGCAAAGCGGACCACAATGATCATAATGAAGTCTTTCTGGATTTTGACATGTTGTCCAGGATTTTCCTGGATGAAATAGTGCAACATGTTGTGCTATTTCATCAGGGATTTTATGCCAGATCTGTGGTGCAGACGTGAGTATAGCCTTAGATCCCCTGCAATTTACAACAAGCGCCAGCAGGTGCACCAGAACGGTGGCGCTGAAACTACAATGTGTCTAGTAGACCAGCACTGCTTCTTTTATTATTTGATGGCATTCTCCACCATTGACCCCTTTGTATTGATCCCAGACAACTCCTTTAACTCATAGGGAGTTTGAAAAAAGTTTTTTTCCACATCGGATACCCCCTTCAAACACATGAAGAACTCCACACTACATGAAAGTTGAGTCATTTTGCAGATACTTTGCTTCGCCATCATATAGTAAATTACAGAGAGTTCATATTTTTCTTTATTAAATATTTACTAAATATAATTTAAAATCTGAATTTTATGCCTCACATTCCGAGCTCAGATGGCGGTTGCACAGTCAGCGCCAAACTGTGTCTGAGAGGCAAGAACTGTTTGTTTCCAAGGGCAACTAGCAGAATTTTGAAAGTAGTGATGGGTATAGATGGAAAAATACACGACAGATAACTCAAAGCCAGAACAAAATAAGAGCAAGCAAAAGTATCTGAAGAGGAACTTGATGTTCTATGTATATTTAAAGCGAAGCTACACCTTTGACATTGACTACACAGACAGTAAATGTAAGATGCCGTATATCTCTATGTCTTTATTGCTGTTTTCATATACCTTTCAGTTTGTTTCAATTCTATGCTCTGTGTGAAAAAAAAAATCCATCCACAGTTGGGAGCCATTCGCAAACAGGGAAGCCGGGAATGACAGATCTTATTATGTAATTCAACCTGCAACTCAGAATATTAAAGGAACTACCACATGGAATGTCACTTTTCATAACGGCTGTATTTAGCCTCGTAATTTAATTTCTGCGAAAACTGCAAAGTTGATTATATATATGATTTTACTTCGAGTCATGTTGACGGATGAAACCATAACTTCTGACTACTGATTTCCTACCATGATACATAGCAGAAAATCATAATGGGGTTATCCACGTAAATAATTTATTACCTATCCGCAGCATAGGAGGTAAGTGATTGGTTGCTTGGAGTTCCAACCACTGAGACCCCACAATCCTGAGAATGGCACATCCCAAGTCTGCCAGGTGATGACAGCTCTATTCACTTCTGTTGGGTTGCGCTTAGCTATCTCAGTAGACAATGTGTAGCAGTTCAGGCACTAAGGTGGAGCCTCAGGTGTAACAGCTGCAGGTCTGGAGAGTAGTCAGATGAAAATGCCATCTGACTACTAAGGAGTCAGCAATGGGAAGTCTTGTTTGCAGTACAATGGATGAGGTGGGTAATGTAGTCAGGAGGGAAGCCAGAAGTTGGTAACAGGTAATCTTGGTTTGCATTACAATGGATAAGACGGATAAGGTAGTCAGGAGGGAAGTCAGAAGTTGGTAACAGGTAATCATGGTTTGCATGATAGGAGCAGGTTTAGGAGATGATACTTGATCAAGGCAATGGAGCACAATAATTTCACAAGGAGCTGAAGGAAGGGCCAGGCTTTTATACGTAATCCTAATTGGAAGCAGGGCAGGGCCAGGACAGGGAAGCAATAACTGAGCTAACAGGAACAAGGTGCAAGGCTAGAGTATGCAAAGGAATTTGTACAAAGGCCTGAATGGTTCAATAGGGAGAGCTGCTGGTCTGGGAACAAGAGGTCCTGGGTCCAAGTCCCAATGCAATGAATGTAGTGGTGGTCACACATGTACACCACAATGCCATTAACACAGCAGATTTGGAGTGTACTGTTCTAATGAGTGCATTGAGTGAGTGTTTGTGAGTGCATTGAGTGAGTGTTTGGGGGTGCATTTCAGCAGTCAGACCCCCCACCAATTAATCCAGGCCAACTGGTGGAACAGTCCTAGGAGACATGTCTCAATTTCTATGTCTCCCACTTCTATACATTACTATAAGCTATCTTCTGAATCCTCCACCCCTCTGGGTCTTATTGTATACCGTGCCTGGAGTGAGGGAGAAGTGTCAGGCTAAACTGTAGAAAGGGCTGTGTCCAGAGAAACTTAGATGTAGTGAAGAAGAGGGCTTTCACTGCAGGTAATGTACAGAGCTTTGAAAATGGGGGGAATAGCAGTGGGTACAACTCAGGCCAACGCAGGCCACACAGAAGAAAATTAGGGATAAGTAAGCTAAAGAGATTGTACAGAAACAAATAATGACTGTGTAGTGGCTCAGAATGTCTATTCCTGGCCCCTCCATAAATGTAATGTCTTTTGTGTAGATGCGCTGTGCAAATTGTCTAGTCTCTTGTTATGTGTATTGCACAGCTTCAGCAAGTAAAAGGTTAATGTCTGCATAAGACTGGGAGATGTCTGCAAATGTATCAATGTATGTCCTGTCACGTGGTATGTGAGAGACTATAAATATGAGTAAAGAGTCGGTCTTGGTCTTTCATCTTCAACGGTCAGGAGTGGAGTGGAGTGTCTGCCACATGGGGGTACCTTCAACCCTCATGTGGTGAAGTGATAGAGGAAGAGGAGAGTTATCTTAAGGACCCCAATGCCAGGAGCCAATAGAGAGTAAGGAGAAAGAGAGAGTGAGAGAGAGCGTGGGAAAAGAAGGCCAAGACCACTGTGCAGGGGTACTGTGTTTCAAGAGTGTCTGTGGGGTGACCCTACCCCTATCTTCCTCTGGAGAGTTCCTCTTCCAGGAGTGGTACCTGATAGATAACGCAGGCCTGCAGGACTGGTGTCATCCTGAGTTTCCTCCCTGACCTCCAACCGTCTGTTCTTACCTGCACTAGTGTGTTCCTGATTTGTGTGATATTGAAGTTTCCAAGTAAAGTTTCGCCAGGCCCTGGCAGTTCCCTGGGACTGAGGTACTTCAACCTTACATTGTGTGTGAATTCTCTATATTACCGCCGAAGCATATGAGTGGGTAATAGGAACGGTGGCGTCATGCGTGACAAAGATGTATTCCTGTTCATCTATATTGGCCATCCCTCTCCTACAGATGTCTGGAAGAGGCCCAGAGCTGCTCTGGCCGAGGCTCTTTGTGTTCCTCCAGAAGGGAGCCTGCTAAGTGCCACCATGACAAGTGACTATTCTACCCTCCCAGATCCTTAGCGTATGCCCCGAGTCCTGAGTTACCTTTTGAGACTGGAGTAAATAAAGTCTACATGGTGGTCTGGGCCCAGGTAGAGAACAAAAACAAAAATAAATGCTGCCATTCAAAGTAGACGTTGTCAGTGATCACTGGAAGTAACTGCCCTGTAATCACTATTGCTGTGCAAAACTCATCTGACTACATTATTATTTTGAGGGAGCACACAGGGCGTGGCTTAATGAACTAAGGATGTGGTCTAACAAAAAAATTGCTGCGGCTCTCTCTGTGTGCCACAGGACTTGTCCCTCTTTACATTGTTCACGAGTTAGGAAGCATGATGTCCCAGCATGGCGGCCTCGACGCTGGCCAAGACCTGTCACCTTGTTATGCAGGACAAGGGTTAATGCTCCATGTGCAGAGACTGCTGAGTGCTGTCTCTCTTTGCTGCAGGATGCATGCTGGATTAGTCATGCCTGGGAGAAGGTTGGAGGTGTGCTTCTCTAATTGTTGTGCTAGTCCTCAGGTGTAGAGTAGCTTTATATTCTCACCCCTCCTTGTGCTTAGTGCTGCTTATTCAGCTCCATAGAGGAGTAGTGGAGCCCCTCTGTGTTGGGTGTACTGCTATTTCCAGATTAATTGCTGCGGTTTACTTTTCAGTTGTATTTTCTGTTTCCATTTCTGTATTGCATTGCTGTTTGGTTCATCGCCCCAGGGGCCTCTATAAGGACAATCAGGTCCCAGGAAGAAGACCATGGGGCCACCTCTATCGAGGCAATTACTCCGCCTCTAGGCAGGGACCTTCACCTTCCTGCTAGGTTAGGGCCAGGCTTCCTTTCTCTCTGGAGTGGTGATATTGTTCAGCATAGCATGGTGGGCATCTTTTCCAGCAGTGTGTATGTTCTCTGTCGTCATGCTGAGCGTAGTACTCTTGTGTCGCACGGGCTTCACATACTGGTTTTCTTACTCCTGCTGTGGTGCGCACTGTTCTACAGTGCATAATAGTATTCAACTGCAGTGGTTGTGAACGTCACCCTGCATCCATGCTGAGCTTGGTGCTTGTGTGCCGTACGGACGTGACACATGATCAATCATTTATCACCTCTCCTGTAGATAGGCGATAAATGATTTTCATGTGATAACCCCTTTAATTTAAAGCACCTCTAGAAACTACTTGAAGGGGTTTTTCGGGCAAATTCTATTGACAACCTATCCTCATTAATAGTTGATTGGCTGGGATCCGCCACTTGGGAGCCCTACCAATCAGCTGTTTGTGCACCCACTATCAGCTCCACAACACAGTACAGAGCGGTCACTACACAGGGGTCGGAGCTATCTCTGTTGTAGCAATTATAGCAGGTGCCCAAACAACTGAACGTTTGGGGTCCTGGTTGGCAGACGCCAGCCAATCAACTTCTATTGGCAGGTCACAGGATAGGTCATCAATAGAAATGGCCTGGAAAACCCCTTTAAGTGCTGTAAACGGGAAACCTCATGTAGCATTAGCCCAGACACAGTAATTTGCATATAAACGTAGAACTATATGTAAATGCTTATAATATAGACAAGTAGTAATTCCTCTTATATAATAAAAGGTGAGATAAGAACTCAGATTGTCTACTACGTCTGTTCACCTTGTGTGTGCTTTCAAGTATCAGCTGTCAGGTTAATCATAGATCAGCCAATGTCTATTTACCAGCTCTTTTATGTTTTACTATTTTCTGGATTGGCTTTCATTCCTTATCTGTTCATTCTTTCATTCATAACCACTCAGACGCTTTGATCTTCTGCTCTTCTATCCTCTATTTTCTCCATAACTCCTTAATCCTTTATTTTTCCCTTTTCATCCCATTATTTCGTCTTTTTTATCCTCTAAAGCTCTCTGCTTATTGGTCATGGACCTTTTTACCTTGTCGGCTGATGTTATCTATAGCTTCTATCTGCAGCCTCGGTCTCTTTATATTGTGACTATTGACACAGCTCTACAGTACGATCTTTATTTCCTACTCAAGGAAACAATAGCCAGCTTGTGTCCTATGTCTCTACTATCCATCGTGTCACAATGCTAATTGTCTTTTCTCACTATAACAAGTGCTAACTGAGATTCTTCTAGGCAGTATTTCTGTTATTCTGATATCTATTAAATATATATAGGATGGCCACTTTATTAGAGACACTGACTCTTTCACGATTGGACCTTCTCTGTATGCAAATTAGACACATGACCCTGGATCGGTTTTAGTTTGAATGCACATTAAAAAAATTGAGCGTTCTCAAAAGACTTCGAAGAAGACTAGGCCATTGCTTCTAGAATAATTGGGGTCAGATTTCAAAATCTGCCAACCCTTTGGAGTTTTCTCATGCAATGGTGTCGAGAGTATACCAAGAATGGTGCGAACAAGGTAAAGTATCAAGCAAAAAATATTTCGGCGAATGTAAAAACTCGTTGACAAAAGGGTCGGAGGAGGATGTCTAAAATAGGTAGTCTACAGTAAAACAAATTGCAGCTGGTAGTCCAACTTACGTGTTTAACCCCTTAATGACACGGTCTATTTTGGCATTGAGGACCAAACGATTTTTGGTATTTTTTCATCTCCATTTTTCAAAAGCCATAACTTTTTTATTTTTCCGTCGACGCGGCCATATAAGGGCTTGTTTTTTGCGTGGCGAACTGTAGTTTTCATTGGTACTATTTTTGGTCACATAGACTACATTGTAAAACTTTTATTATTTTTTTTATGATCGTAGGGAGAGAAAACGAATCAGTTCTGCCATAGTTTTTTTTTTAAAGCATTAATTATGCAGCATAAATGACACACTACATTTTTTTCTGCGGGTCGGTACGGTTACAACGATACCAAAATTCTTATATTTTTTTAGGTTTCTCCACTTTTCCACAAAAAAACCCTTTTTTTGGAAATTATAATTTTTTTCTAAACTCACTCCATTCAAAGTCCTATAACTTTTTATTTTCCCATGGACGGAGCTCTGTGAAGGCTTATTTTTTGCGAGATGAGGTGTGGTTTTTATTGGTACCATTTTGGGGTACATACGTTTTTTTTAATCACTTTTAGGCCTTAGTCAGACGGGCGATTTTTCGCGCGATTTGCGGATCGCATGACGGATGCGCATCCGCAAATCGCGTGACCGGTGCGCGCAAGTCGCCCGCAAATCGCCCGAAAATCTGCTCCTAGCCGCGTTTCATTAGAAACGGGCTGGAGCTGTCCAGCGCATTGCATTCAATGGAGACGGCAATAGAGCCGTCTCCATTTAAAGCAATGCGCTGCGGGCGAGCCCGGGATGAATTGTCGGTAAGGGCTTAAATATATAAGCCCTTCCCTGCAATCCATCCTAAAATGTGTTAAAATAAAAAAACAATTGTATACTCACCTTCTCCGGGCAGCCGGAGCTCCGCGTTGCAGTCCTGCAGTGGGTGTGAAGGGGGTGTGAGTCAGACCTGCCCCCTGATTGGCTCAGCGCTGAGCCAATCAGAGGCATGCCTCACTCACACCCATTCATGAATGGATGTGAGTCAGACCTGCCCCTGATTGGCTCAGCGCTGAGAGGCAGCAGTCACTCACTCATTCATGAATTCATGAATGGGTGTGTGAGTGTTTTCAGCCTCTGATTGGTCAGGGCTGTGACCAATCAGAGGCAGATCATTCAGCAGGCGGGGATTTTAAAGCCCCGCCAGCTGAATAGTGCCAAGAAGCAGTTCAGGAGAACTGACAGCGGCCGCGGCTGGACTCCGGCTGCAGCGGAAAGGTGAGTATACAATTTTTTTTTATTTTAACACATTTTACAATGAATTGCAGGGAAGGGTTTATATATTTAACCCCTTCCCGACAATTCACCCCGCGCACGCCGGCAGCCCATTGCTTTCAATGGAGCGGCTGTATTGCCGCTCCATTGAATTCAATGGGCAAACATCGTTCTTCTCTGCCACAGCTGTTACAGCTGTGGCAGAGAAGAATGATTTGTCTTCTATATGTTCTCAATGGGGTCGGCGCTGCTGCCGCCGGCCCCATTGAGCGCATATAGAGAAGAGAACAGGAATCGCAGATCGCAGATAGGTGCAATCTGCGATTTTTTGTTCTATAATTTATCGGACGAGCGCATAAAAAGCGCTCATGTGTCCGATACCATTGCAAAGCAATGGTTTTATAAAATCGCCGGACGCATGCGCATGCGCAAATCGCGCGAAAAATCGCCCGTCTGACTAAGGCCTTATTGCGTTTTTTGCAAGGCAAAATGCTTGCCTCAGTTTTTTAGCATTTTTGTTAACATTTTTTGCCGTGCAGAATAATAAGCACGTTCAATTTATTGTGCGCGTCGTTACGGACTCGTCGATACCAAATATGTGGGAATATTTTATGCTAATATGAGAAAAAGCATTAAAAAAGGCTTTTTTAACATTTTTTTTCTACATTTTTAGTAGAGATGAGCGAACGTACTCGGTAAGGGCGATTTCGCAATCGAGCACCATGATTTTCGAGTACTTCACTACTCGGGTGAAAAGTACTCGGGTGCGCTGTGGGTGAGCGGGGGATTGCAGAGGGGAGTGGGGGGGGAGAGGGAGAGAGAGAGAGCTCCCACCTGTTCCGTGCTGCTACCCCCCGCTCCACCGCGCCACGCTCCGCCCCACAGCGCCCCCGAGTACTTTTCACCCGAGTAGTGAAGTACTCGAAAATCGCGGTGCTTGATTGCGAAATCGCCCTTACCGAGTACGTTCGCTCATCTCTAATTTTTAGTTTTTGTACTTTATTTTTTTATTTTTTTTCAACCGTCTGTGTCCCTCTGAGAGACTTTAACTACAGCACTAATGATCGCTACGATAAGGCATGGCAGGACTTCTCTCCTGCTATACCTTATTGCTTACTATAGCAATTACAGGCTATTGGCAATACAGGACGCCGGTATCTGGCGTCCTGTTGCCATAGCAACCAGCCGGGATCTCGTGATGTTATCGCGAGAGCCAGCTGGAGTCACAGAGGTAGCGCGCTCCCTCTGTGAACCCTTTCCCTGCCGCGATCTATTTAGATCATGGCAGGGAAGGGGTCAACAGCGGGGGGGCGCATCTCCGATGCCCCCCGCTGTCGCAGCGGGACGCCGGCTACTAATGACAGCCAGCTCCCGCTGCAGGATAGCGCGAGATCTGCTATGATCTTGCACTATCCCTATGGCGTAAGGGTACGTCATTTTGCGGGAAGTATCCTGCTCCCATGACGTACCCTTACGTCATGGGGCGGGAAGGGGTTAAGATGCACAGCTCGTCATTCCCTAGCATGGATGAGCTTTAGGGTTTCTTCTTATGCATATCTTTGCGCATTTTTTGCACGCTTAAAATATATGGGCAGCAAAAGTCCCCATAATGTCTATTGAAGGTGCGCAAGTTCGCGAGTGGATACGTGATGCACTGTGCAAAACCGCGGGTAAAGGAACACATCTGGATATCATTAGGCTAAATAGCCTTTTAGGGCGGCATCACATGAACATATTTTTCTGCGTTTCTATCCTCCGTGTTAGGCTTACAAGATTCTCCCACGTGCAAAATCGCAGCATTTCATGTTTGTCTGTTTAAGCCCTAATGCCTCTTTTACATGGGGAGTACACAAGGCACGCAAAAATCATGCACGTAAAAAACACGTGGCTATTAGAACCAATGGTTTCCTTTGTGAACGTTCAAATGAAAGAATCTGAACGTTCCATTAGGAAACCATTGATTCTAATAGCCGCATGTTTTTTAAATGCGTGATTTGTGCGTGCCTAGCTCCCCATGTAAATGAACCCGAAGGACTATGGTTAAAACTGTAAGGGCGGTTTCACACAAGCAGGTTTGCTTATGCATTTGCGCAGAGAATAGAACCCATGGTTTTCAATGGGTACGTACATACTTTCGCTCTATTTGCGCACCTAAGGCACTATTGGAGTCTATGGGGGTGTGAAAATGTGTCCCCGATCCCCGTGATATTGTGCAATTTCACGGTGAAGTGTCTTTAAATCATGGCACACCGATGTGAGCGGTTCTCAGCAACGCAAAAAGTATATTAAAATGCGCACAGTAGCGCGACCTTCACAGCACTAAAAGCCAAGCTATCACGAGCGATTTTGAGCATACGTCCGTGTAAAGCCACCCTTAGGTCAAATATTACAAAGGAGAAGATTGGTAAGAAACTTGTTAACCATCGTCACCCCTTTTGGATCGACGAAACTGATTGCAGTCACCCATCTATCTGCACCCAGTGGTACAAGCACCTCTGTGCCTCCTCCATACTGCCCCTCTCCTCCCTGCAGGTCAGCTACGCCGGTATGTCTCCTAGTCATGTCTTTTCTATCCACTTGGATTATTGCAAAAGGGAAACACACACCTACACTGAAGCAATAAGACCTCATAATAGCCAACATGCAATTTTAAAGAATAAATGCAATATTCAGATAGTGTTCCCCGAGGCGCAGCGCTGCAAAAATCCGGAACAAATAACTGCAAAGATTTATATTCATTAGCAGATTCTAACTGGTTGTTAACGTAAGACAAGTGCGCCCGTCCCGAACCGCAGCCGCATCCCAACAAGCATACAGCACTCATCAAGCTGATCTCGCTGGCACTACTACAGCGCCAAGAGCCGGGCAGCAGCTGTAATACACAGCGCAGCCCAACTTCAATATTCAACCCTTTACTCGCTGCAATGAAGATTGGGTTTACACAGGACAACGCTCATTCAAATAGTCGCTGAAAATAGTCACTACAGCCAGTTATCATCATACGAATGACTGTTCTTTTACACAGAACGATTGGTAATCAGGTTCGTGGCCGCTGAAGCGTGCACCTGCCTGCAAACTTTATTTGCTAGTCATTGAAATGCAACATGATTGCCTGTTTACACCAGTCAATAATTAATCAACCAGCAACTATTTTTAGGTGAGCTGAAATGAAGCGACTATTGAACGAATTCTTGTTCATCACCTGGTTGGACAATTACGACTTACATTCGCTCTATCAAGCGATTATTCGGATGATAGTTATCCAGGGGCTGGCTAGAAAATTTTAGTCTGGGGTCAAATACACAGCAGTTAATCATGAGCAGTGGCCAACCGTAAGGCCTGAGTTATACGGGCATCGAAATCGCGCACGTGCAAAACAACTGTGCTAAAAATCAGGTGAATGGTCGATTTTTCCGTGCACCCCATTAGTGCTCCTTAAGAGGTTAGGTAAAGCAATCTTTTCTTGGTCCTTATCTTCAGACAATATTTGTGGAATTCAAGCATTTTGTATAACCTTGTAACTGAATAGCATGTGAATATACTCATGTCTCTACTTTCAGAATAGGCTTTACAAAGCCAATGCTTGCAGCAAAGCTCTTCTTCCTAGCCCTTAAGTGACTGTATGACAAATAAGACAATAGTCATTCTTAACTACTAGGCACATGTTTTGTGTGATCAAGGTCATTAGAATAACTAAAGCTGACTAAAGCTATTGTGCCACAGGTATAGACACACAGCACGGTAGGATAATAAAGTTAAATACAGCTGGAGAGAAGTAGGCATCACAAGAAGCAACTGGCTGGAACCACCATGGGCAGTAAAATGGCACCACAATATGCCAACCTTTTCATGGCAAAACTGGAGAGTGACTTTCTGGCCTCCTGCTCCATCAAACCACTGGCCTACTTCAGCTGCATTGATGACATCATAATCATCTGGATCAACACCGAACAAGAACTAATAAAATTCCACGAGAGATTCAATGCATTCCCCCCATTATAAACCTCACATTAAGCTACTCATTTACTGAAATCAAATTTTTGGACACAACCGTAAAAATTTCAAACAACTCAATACAGACATTCCTATAAAGAAAACCGATTGATCGACCCACATACCTCAAATGGGACAGTTTCCACCCTAAACACATCAAAAAGTCCATCGTCTACAGCCAGGCCATCAAATACAACCGGATCTGCACCAACCCAACAGACAGGGAGGAACATCTATAACATCTTAAAAAGACATTTTTAAATCACGTCTACCATCCCACCTCAGTTGATGAGCAAATCACCAGAGCCACCAGGATACCCAGAAATCAACTACTCCAATACAAGGAGAAGGAAAGAATCAATCGTGTACCTCTAGTAGTGACCTACAATCCACAGCTAGAGGTACTAAGGAAAACTGCAAAGAAACTCCATCATACCCTACACAAGGATGACCGTCTGAAAACCATATTTCCGGACCCTCCGCTTCTGTGTTACAGGCAACCTCCCAACTTGAGGAACTTTATAATCATGTGTGCATTGCCCTCTGACACACAAAAAGCAAATTATCTCTGGAATGTAAGGAGATGTAGGACCTGCTCATGTGTACTGATTGCGGACAGGAAACAAATCCCCAACACACAGCAGGACTATAAGATCCCAGGGACATTCATATATTCCATGGCCAATGTTATATACCTGATCCTGTGTAGTAAATGTCCTGTTGGGGGCCCTTATGTTGGGGAAACAGAACAAAAACTGAAAGCGAGGATGAGGTCTCACCACCACACAATTAAAGAGAGAAAGACAGAATTACATGTGGCTGAGCACTTTTCTAGTTACGAACACAACATAGAAGACAATAAAGTTATTATACTTAAAGGCAATTTCACAAAGGCAATCACAAAGCCATAGACGAACATGGGAGTACAAAATTGTAAAAACTTTTAACACCTTCAACGGAGGGTTAAATTCTTCAAGAGGATTCATGCATGAATGGGAAGTATAAGAAATCTATAGCACAGATAACACCGCTGGCCTGGTGACCCCCTAACACTAATTTAGGGACCATAAAACCTTCACATCTTTATCAATGGACTATTTGACTATTTATTTATTTCTCTGTTCACCTTGTTGACGTATTCTTTTAAGTGCATATTAATCACATCCATGTCTGTGCCTTGTCATATGTATGTGTGTATATATATGCATGCCTCTTCGGATCTATTTCATTATGCCTGAGGAAGATCCCTGAAAGGTTCGAAAGCTCGCAATAGCATCATGTATTTTTGTTAGCCAGTAAAAGGTATCATATCTACAAGGTTACTTGGTTTCTGTTGCTGTGAACAATCACAACAAGCAGAAGGGAACCTGTCACCTGCCTGAAGCACCATAAATTAACTTATGGTGCTGTTAGGGCAGGTGACAGGGAGCCAGGTGGGGTATTTCTTATACTCACCTGCTTCCTAACTCTTTTCAGAGCCCCATGCATGTGTTCTCCCAGAGACCTCTATAGGAGAGAGTGCATACGGGACTCTGAGAAGAGTTGGAGTTTGGCCAGCATGCTGGCCCCACTGAAACAAGGAAGCTGGTGAAAAGTGGAACAGTAAAAAGTCATCAAAAAAGTGTAAAAAAAGCAAATAAAAATAGGTCAAAAACCTACTTTTACCCCTCAGGCCTCGGTCAGATGAGCGATTTTTTTAGTGCATTAGTAGCTGTGCTAAAAAAAAAATCGCACATCGCATGTAGAAAAATCGTGTGAACAGGTGTATTTGCATGTCCTATCTTTTGCAGGTTCAATTGTTTAGCGCTCCTATCTTTTTAGGTGTGATTGTTTTTTCGCGCTCCTGAAATTCCAACCTCTGAATGTTTCCATAGGAAACCATTGGTTCTAATAGTCATGTTTTTTTTTTTCGCATTTAAGTTAGCTGCGCAAATTCCCCCATGTGAATTGGCCCTAATGGTGAAAGCACATAATCAGCTGGCCATATGTGGTTAAAGCATGCCCACATGCAGTGGCCAATGGTCACATAAATTATTGGCACTATTGTACCAATCACTGGCTACAGCATGTAGGCATGGTTTGGCAGTGTGCAGGCAGCCACACCATCTCTTTCCACCCATAACCTGCTTATCTATTTAACATGAATACAGCTCATCAAACTCATAATTAATATAGCAGCAAAACTAAGCTCATAACAAAGAGCACCAGAACCGAGTTCAGTACATAAATACAGCCCCCAAAGCAAGCATATAACATAAATGCAGTACCAGAACCAAGCTCAGTACATAAACATAATACTAAATCAAACCTGGTACATAAATACTGCATCAAAATAAAACTCAGCACATAAATACCACACCAGAACTGAACTAACACAAATACAGCACCAGAGCCAAGCTCATACCATTAATACAGCACCAGAATCAAGTTCAGAACCTAAATATGGAACTAGTTATACATACATTTGTAACAGACAGTGTGCTTTGCAAAATTTAAATGCATAAACAATTGACATCTCTGTTATGTGACTGATGTCTGGGAAAATATTAGATGGGCACTATTGCTTGTAGCATTTTTCTTATGCCAGAACTTTGGGAGACACTGGGAGATCATGCTGCATGTACTACAATGGGTAGGGTAGTAGTGCAGTTTCTGTTGAAATCAATGGGAGCTGCGCCTTTACTACCAACTCAGCCAGCTGCAGTATGGGCAGTACCAGTGCTGCTTTCTGTGCTGTCCAGTGTTGGGAATCAGCTGATTGGCTATGGTACTGAGTAGTATATACTACTGCTATCCCTGGAAGGGATATATTTACAGATCGCGGATTTTGGTGCAGATCCGCATATATATTTTGTGCTGTAGATTCACACCAAAAACCACTTTGTACAGATCTTTTCAACCTTTGAATTGAGGGGGGAAATTTTACTGCGGATCCAGACCAAAATTGTCTCCAAAATCTGCACCAATTCCACAGCCCTATTGACGAAGAAAACTAAAAAAGTTACAGGTTTTAGAATACGGCAAAAGACAACTTTTGTTTAAGAATTTTTTTTATTTTTAAAAGTAGAAAAACATGCAAGAATTGTAGAAATTGGGTATCACCATAATCATACTGACCCATAGTGACATAATCATACTGACCCATAGTGACATAATCATACTGACCCATAGAGCAAATTGAATATGTCATTTTTACTGCACTGTGAATTTTGCAAAAGCTAAACAAACCCCAAATGGCACAATTAATTTAAAAAAACTGCATTTTTCCACACTTAGGTTGGCTTTACACGAGCGTGTTTTTGTGCATGCATACGCACGCACAAAAACATGCTTCTATTGGAACCAATGCATTCTTTATGGTGTGTGCACATGTCCATTCTTTACAGGCATGTGCCTGCAAAGATAGGACATCCGTGCACCATAGGGAATGCACGCATTGTCTTCAATGGAGCCACGCTCCTGTGAAGCCACCCTTAAAAATGTTTTAAAGTTTTTTCATATATTATATAACTAGCTGATATACCCGGCTTCGCCCGGGTTAATTTAGTACTGGTGTTTATCTGGTGTTCACACGGAAAATCTTATGAAGTCGTGGTTACTTTAGAGATTCCGAGGAAACAAATATGTTCACCATTTTGCATGGTTCTTTGTGTTACCCAGGAAACACCACGTGGAGGTAATCATACGACATTTCCTTTATATAAAATTACATCAGGAAGTGAGAGAATTAGATTCCGTACGTAAAATTTGGACGCTAATTCTTTTGCACTTAGAATTGAATAATCGAGTTGGGACCCATTAACTTTTCCTATTTATAACATAATCAATGCTCGTGCCAAATTTCATGTAAAATTTGGACGCTAATTCTTTTGCGCATAGAATTGAATAATCAAGTTGGGACCCATTAACTTTTCCTATTTATGATATAATCAATGCTCGTGAAAAAAATTTCAAATTTCTATGACATTGGGAAGTGAGAGAATTAGATTACGTATGTAAAATTTGGACGCTAATTCTTTTGCGCTAGAATTGAATAATCAAGTTGGAACCCCTTTACTTTTCCTATTTTGGACATAATCTATGCTTGTGCCATATTTCATGTTTCTACGACATCTGGAAGTTGGAGAATTAGTGGCGAGTCAGTGAGTCAGTGAGGGCTTTCGTCTTTATATATATAGATACACTAAGTGCTACTAATGGGAAAAAAAACTTATCCCGCAAAAAAAAGCCCTCATATGGCTATGTCAATGTAGAATAATGGCTGTTGGAAAGCGGGAAAGATAAAACAAAATGAATGGCTGTGATTGGTTCCTCAAGCGCTGCTGTGATTGGCTAAGGCGCGACACTCAACAACCAATCAGAGCCAGCACTTCTTGGAGGCGGGATTTTTTAACCCCCTGACCATGAAGCAGTGGGTAAAGACTACAAACAAGTGCCGCGGAAATGCTAAAGGAGAAGTACTGTGGAGTGAACAGCGCCCGTTTTTTGTTTCTTAATGCTGCTAGGGATTATAGGTAGGGCGGCTTGTATTTTAAGCCGCCCCGAAAATCCCAGCAAAAGAGCGCTACAAAGTAGATTATGGATTGCTTTTCATTGCATTTTTTATGAGGTGAACAAAAGAAAAATAGCAATTCTGTTATTTCTTTTTGAAGTTCCTTTTATGATGTTCACCTTGCGCAGGGAATAACAAAATATGTGCTGCTTTATTAAATTAATTTTTGCTATTTTATTCATTTAAAAAGGGGTTTTGTGGGGAAGAATGTGCATTTTCTTAAACAAGATTTTTGTTCTTAAAATCAAAATTTATTAAACTTTTTTATATGCTATTTTTTTTAGTCCCTCAAGGAGACATGAAGGTGCAATCATTCGATCACTAGGATAGCACACTCAATTACCTATGTAGTGCATTCTACTAAGCCTATGACAGCAGCCTATTAGACTCTTTGGGAGGTGGGGGTCTAATGGACTTGGCAGACATCGAGGTCTTTGTCAGGCTTCCGGCTACCATGGGAATTCACTGATACCTGGCAATTGCACGGGTGCCAGTGGGTAACAGAAGGTGCCCCCTCCCTCTATCATCTATTTATATGCTGCAGTTGCTATTGATTGTGGCATGTAAGGAGTTATACTGCCAGAATCTGAGGTTTCTCCACTACTGCTGGTTAGAACAGGAGCCTGGCTGTTAGTAGTCAGCCAAGCCACCGCCTTAAAAAGATGTATGTGCAAGCCTATTATTGTGGTCAGTAAAAAATGTGCATTGGCTGTCACTGAGGGGTTAATTAAAAAAAGCTTCAAGGGCATTGATCTTTTTCTGCATTCCCCCCCCCCCCCCAAAAAAAAAAAATTATATTGAACACTAATGTACATTTACCAAAAAAATAGTATCTTAACAAAGTACAACAGTTGGTAAAAAACAAAGGCCTCATACTTCTATTTTGACATAAAAATGTTATGATGCAAAGAGAAAAACGAACAAAAAAGTGCCTGCTCCTTAAGAGGTTAGGTAAAGCAATCTTTTCTTGATCCTTATCTTCACACTATATTTGTGGAATTCAAGCATTTTGTATAACCTTGTAACTGAATAGCATGTGACTATACTCATGTCTCTACTATCAGAATAGGCTTTACAAAGCCAATGCTTGCAGCAAAGCTCTTCTTCATAGCCCTTAAGTGACTGTATGACAAGTAAGACAATAGTCAGTAGTAACTACTAGGCACATGTTTTGTGTGATCAAGGTCATTAGAATAACTAAAGCTGACTAAAGCTATTGTTCCACAGGTATAGACATGCAGCATGGTAGGATAATAAAGTTAAATACAGCTGGAGAGAAGTAGGCATCACAAGAAGCAACTCACTGGAACCGCCATGGGCAGTAAAATGGCACCACAATATGCCAACCTTTTCATGGCAAAACTGGAGAGTCACTTTCTGGCCTCCTGCTCCATCAAACCATTGGCCTATTTCCGCTACATTGATTACATCATAATCATCTGGACCAACTCAGAACAAGAACTAATAAAATTCCACGAGAGATTCAATGCATTCCCCCCATTATAAACCTCACATTAAGCTACTCATATACTGAAATCAACTTTTTGGACACAACCGTAAAGATTTCAAACAACTCAATACAGACATTCCTATAAAGAAAACCGATTGATTGACCCACATACCTCAAATGGGACAGTTTCCACCCTAAGCACATCAAAAAGTCCATTGTCTACAGCCAGGCCATCAGATACAACCAGACCTGCTCCAACCCAATAAACAGAGAGGAACATTTACACAATCTCAAAAAGACATTTTTAAACCAGGGCTACCATCCCACCTCAATTGATGACCAAATCACCAGAGCCACCAGGATGCCCAGGAATCAACTACTCCAATACAAGGAGAAGGAAAGAAAACAATCATGTACCTCTAGTAGTGACCTACAATCCGCAACTAGAGGTACTAAGGAAACTTGCAAGGAAACTCTATCATACTCTGCACAAGAATGAGCGTCTGAAAACCATATTCCTGGACCCTCCCCTCCTATGTTATAGGCAACTCCCAAATTTCAGGAACTTTATAATCAGGAGTGCATTGCCCTCTGACACACAAAAAGGAACTTATTCCTGCAAGGTAATCAGTTGTAAGACCTGCTCACAAGTACTGATAACAGACAGGATACAAATCCCCAACACACAGCAGGACTATAAGATCCCGAGGATTTCTGATGTTGTGGAGAAACAGAACAAAAACTGAAAGCCAGGATGAGATCTCATCGCCACACAGAAAGAGAAAGACAGAATTACATGTGGCTGAGCACTTTTCTATTCACGGACACAACATAGAAGACAATACAGTTATTATACTTAAAAGCAATTTCAAATCACAAGGCCATAAAAGAATTTGGGAGTACAAATTTATAACAACTTTTGACACTTTCAACAGAGGGTTAAATTCTTCAAGAGGATTAGTGCATGAATGGGAAGTATGAGAAATGTATAGCACAGGTAACACTGCTGGCCTGATGAGCCACTAACACTAATTTAGGTACCATAAAACCTTCACTTCGTTATCAGGGGACTATTTGAGTATTTATTTATTTCGCTGTCCACCTTGTTGTGGTATTCTTTTAAGTGGAAATTAATCACACCATGTCTGTGCCTTGTCAAATGTATGCCTGTATATATATATGCATGCCTCTTCAGATCTTTTTCATTATGCCTGAGGAAGGACCCTGAGAGGTTCAAAAACTTGCAATAATATTATGAATTTTTGTTAGCCAGTAAAAGGTAACATACCTACAACATTGGTTTCTCTTGTTGTGAAAAATCACAAAAAGCAGAAGAGAACCTGTCACCTGCTTGAAACACCATAAATTAACTTATTGTGCTGTTAGGGCAGGTAACAGAGAGCCGGTGGGGTATTTTTTTATACTCACCTGCTTCCTGATTCCTGCTGAGGTCCGAATAAAAATCTAACTTTTTTCAGAGCCCTATGCATGTGTTCTCCCACAGACTTCTTTAACCCCTTGAGTGGCGGGTTTCCTACCACCCTGTCGTGCCCACCAGGGCAGGTTTTTTAAAATCGTCTAATCATTGAATTTCAACTAATTTTGCAGTTGCGTCTCAAGAGCCATAACTTTTTCATTTTTCCATTGACATGGCCATATAAGGGCTTGTTTTTTGCGTGACAAGTTGTGATTTTTTTTAAACGGGGGAGGAAAAAAAGAAATGGGGAAAAAAGAAAAAAAGGGGCCATGTCATTAAGGGGTTAAATAATGTATTAACTTCCTTCTCTGGGTCATTACGACGCATGGATACCACATGTGTGATTGTATTTTTGATTTTTTACAAAGTAAAGGGAGACAAGTGTTTTTATTATTTTTTTAATAATTTTTTAACTTTTTTTTTTTTTTTTTAATTTTAATTTTTTGTCCCTTTAGGGGGCTTCCACAGGGACCCATCAGGGCCCCCTGATCACATTCCGGGGGTCCGATGGTGACAGCCCTTTACATGCTGCAGTGACAGCCCTTTACATGCTGCAGTCACATAGACTGCAGCATGTACAGGGTTAACACAGCAGAGATCGAGGTTTTCTCTGATCTCTGCTGTAAGAGCTGGTACTTAGCTGTCCTCTGACAGCCAAGCAGCAAGCTCTCCCTGCCTCAGAGACCATCGGCTTGCTTCTGACAAGCCGATGGTCTCTATGGCAACCTGTAAACAAAGCAGGAGATTGCCGGCACATCGGCAATATCTTCTGCTGGTTTTTCAAAGTCCTGCACTGCTCTATGTGGGTCCGTGCAGGCAGAGCACACTGCCACAGCTTGTGGCATTGTGCTCTGCAGCTCCCATAGTGATACATAGCCCGGAAATCTTCCGGGCTATGTTGCTATGAGCAGTGGAGCTCGTCCCGGAAAATTTCCGGGCGTGCCACTCAAGGGGTTAAGAGAGAGTGCGCACAGGATTCTGAGAAGAGTTGGATTTTTGACCAGCAGGCTGGCACCACAGGGAAGCTGTTGAGAAGTGGAACAACAAGTTTTTAATAAAGTGTAAAAAATAGTAAAAAAAATGCAAATAAAAATTAGGACAAAAACCTACATTTTCCCCTTAGGCCTCGGTCAGACGAGCGATTTTTTTAGCGCATGAATAGCCGCACAAAAAAAAAAATCACACATCGCATGTAGAAAAATCACGTGAACCAGTGTATTTGCACTCGCATGTCCTATATTTTGCAGGTACAATTTTTTAGCACTTCTAAAAAACGTACATGTGACCGCTTTCATTGAAAAGCATTGCTTCTAATAAACCCGCTGTTTAAGTGCGGGTATCCATGTGTTAAAAAAAATTGCTCGTCTGATCGAGCCCTTAAGTATGATAAAAAAACACCCCAAATTTGGTGTAAAATGCTCGCGTCACGAAAAATGGACTAGAAAAGTCATATGGATCAAATGATACCATTACAAAGTACAACTTGTCCACTTGTCCTGCGAAAACACAAAACAGCACAACTTATGTTAGGGGGGGTCTTTAAATGTGGTAGTAGAAAAAAAATACTTTTTAAAAAAAAATTCTGAAAAAGTTGCAAAAAAAAACCTATGTAAATTGGGTATCAACATTATCATACTGACCCGCAGAAATAATTAAACACATTATTTATACTGCAAGGTGAATGCTGTTTAAAAAAAAGAAAAAAATCATGTCAGAATTTTGTTAATATTGCTTCTAAAAAAATGGGAAAAAAGTGATCAAAATGCAAATTCTGCAAAAAACAAGCTTTTGTGGAAAAATAAAAATGTTTTGTTTCTTGGAATATGATGACGCTAAAGCAAGTCTTTAAAAAAAAATTAAAAATTATTTATTTTTATGGTACCAACATGCTTTGGTAGAAAAGGGTTAAGCTCTATATGTTTGGGAACTTCTTACCTGCTGTATGTGTTCTTCAACGCCAGGCCAGGTAAGACTGTTTAGGATATGGAGTACTTAATTTAATAACTAACTCAAGGCCCTCCAAGAACTCAAAGGAAAGCTAAAGTCATCACTTCACATTTTAAGATATGTGATTGACAATATATAGTTGGAATGCCTAAGCGACTCTTATCTCACTCCTGAATCCTGCACTATACAACATCACTAACTAACTGGCTGCTGCCTGCTACATTTTACTTCTTTCTCCAGCAAATGATCCCTTGTACAAGACAGGAAGATATCCATGTCTGATGTTAAAAAAAGCACTAATAAAAAAATAATTCCTTATATAGTTAATGTAGCCCAGACCATTATGACAATATCTCCGCCTGCAGGATTTGGTGTCTCCATCCATCACTATTCCCTATAGCAATACAAACCCACCATGCACTGCTGCCATCAACACCATGACTGCCCCAGATTCCCCCAAACCTATACTTCCGATATAATCAGCTTCTGACAAACTACAAAATGACTTATGACTCTTGACCAGACCTCAGAATTAATTAAGATATCTAAATACATTCAGACCTCTTAGGACTGCAGACAAAAAAAACCCTAATCTCGGTGGCTTTGCTTCCTAAACTGAAAAATGTAGGAGCCAAACTTATAATTAATGTTATAATTAAAGAAGACTCACCGTTTGCTGCGGCCATCTCATTTATCTGTAAAAATAACAAAGAGATGTAGAATTTCAAATGTGTGTCAAAGTCTATATGTTAGGCATATGGATTGTGGTATGAATTTATTCACATTCTGTCCTTACGCTAATACCAGGTGGTTTACTGGTAATCTTAACCTGGGAAAGATGGATACCTACCTCTAGGTATGCTCCTCTCTTGGGACTAAGCCTACAAATAAAACCAGGGAAGGTAGCATACCATTTATATGGTCCAATAGGAGGGGCAGAAGGTAAATGGGCGGCAACCATGCACGGCCAGGTGTAGGCAGCCAAAATGTCACAATATTTGTAGAAAAAAAGGATAAAATAGGTCAGCATTTCCCAATAGAAAGCTATAGGTGCATGTTAAACCATGGCTTCCAAAGAGGAGCATTCTGAGATGTAGATACCCATCTTTCCCAGGTTGAGATTTACTACCTGGTATTAGCATTAGGACCCATCTGAGAGCTAGGTCACGTGGAGGTTGGTAGATGGGCCAATATTATTTGCGCAAGAATGCGCAGCGGTAAATATAGGGCAGCGGCTTTTAAAACAAAGGTAACTGCGGAATCCGGTTTTTTTGGATGTGAAGCCCCTGGATGCTGTTACATTCAGGAGTTTCACCTTGTGCTCAATGGGGCCGGCGGCAGCAGGGCCAACCCCAGTGAGAACATACAGTGAAGATCGCGATCCTCTGGCACAGCTGTCACAGTGTTCAGCGACAATGGGGCTCCCTGCGGAGATGAAGAAATCCTCTGCCACAGCTGTCACAGCTGTGGCAGAGGAGCGCAATGTTCTCTCAATGTCAATGAGGTCACCGCTGCTGCCGCCGGCCCCATAGACCACAGGTGAAACCCCTGGATGTGACAGCATTCAGGGGTTTCACATCCAAGGAATCCCCTGCTGTAGCTGTCACAGCTGCAGCAGGGGATAGCGGGCAGCAGGCAGCATGACGCCCGCTTCGGTCACTCAAATTTTTTTAGGCATGCGTTTTTGCGCACATAAATTCGCACATAAAAACGCCCGTCTGACTGAGCCCTTAAGGGGTTAATTAGTATGGTAAGTTTAATTAGGATGCATGGAGTCATTTTACTCTATTTATTCAAAAATTAATTTTGTAATCTGTTTAATAATCGGGTATTCTGTCTTTCCGATAATTTGATAATCTGGCACCTGTCAGGTCCTGTTGATGAATTAAAAAACACGGTGTTTTAGAAAACACTGACAACTACCAGGCACATCAGTTTTCAATTTTCAACTAATTTAATTTGCAATCTGAACATATGTTCATGAGAAGGCTCCTGCTTCCGTATCTTCAGAACTGTGCGCCAGGCTTTTTAACTGCATTATTAGGTTCCCATAAGCATGCCTGAAGAGATAAATCCAGATTAATTCTTCTCGGAGGTCAATTCCTGACACCAACATGCACAGAGTCAGCATTGTGTGACCCTGACCCATCCAGGGGACCACATTTCGACAAGCTTATTAAAGATTTAAAAGGACACATTGTTTTTTGCCTGACAGAAAAATAAACAGACTTGGGAACATTTAATATGGCGCATAATGTGCACAAACAACATACTGCACCGCTATTTATAAACCTATGCCTGCACCAAAGACCCCACTAAAAGAATCCAACTCTTACCACAATTTTTTTTTTAAAAACTGCCATAAACACTTGGGGTCAATTATTCTTCATGCAATAAATTGCGCTTCTAATGTAGAGCCTGCACATATGGGGACAATACAGAGATCTCTCCCATTATATTTATAACCAGGGCTGTGACTGTAACAAGGGGGCATCCTCTGTGTCTGGAGGAAAGAAGGTTTCTACACCGACATAGAAGGGGGTTCTTTACTGTAACAGCAGTGAGACTATGGAACTCTCTGCCTGAGGACGTGGTGATGGTGAACTCGATAAGAGTACAAGAGGGGCCTGTACACCTTTCTTGAGCGATACAATATTATATGTTATGGTCATTAATAACTTCAGACAGGTCGGTGATCTGGGGATTATTCTGATCGCAAAATTTGAGTCAGGAAGGAATTTTTTTCCCTTAAATGGGGAAAATTGGCTTCTAACTCATTGTTTTTTTTGCCTTCCTCTGGATCAACATTGAGCGGGGGTAATTGTTACCATGCGGCGGTTGCTGGTCCTCCCGGGGTGGCAGCGTGCGGGGTCCCGCGGACAGGGCGCGTCCCCCCGGCTTGTTGTCCGGCTGCCGAGGGCAGGGGAGCCTGGCTGGCGTGGGTGGCGTGGTGCTGGTGGCGCGCGGCACCATGCATGCGCACACCTGTGAGTGCAGCTGCCGTGCATGAGCTCCTTTTTTATTATGTTCTGTTAGGAGTTGGCTGTCTCTCCCTCTCTCCGCCCCTGGGTGGAGGCTTTTGTTTAACCCCTTGAGTGGCACGCCCGGAAATTTTCCGGGACGAGCTCCACTGCTCATAGCGACATAGCCCGGAAGATTTCCGGGCTATGTATCACTATGGGAGCTGCAGAGCAGAATGCCACAAGCTGTGACATTGTGCTCTGCCTGCACAGACCCACAGAGAACAAAGCAAGGGCTTTGAAAAACCAACAGAAGATATTGTGACCAGGTGAGTATATATATTTTTTTTATTTTTACACATTTCCGGATGAATTGCAGGGAAGGGCTTATATATTTAAGCCCTTCCCGACAATTTATCCCGCGATTGCCGGCAGCCCATTGCTTTTAATGGAACCGGCTGTATTGCCGGCTCCATTGAATTCAATGGGCTAACATCGTTCTGCCGGGACAAGGTGAGTATATATTTTTTTTATTTTTACACATTTCTTGATGAATTGCAGGGAAGGGCTTATATATTTAAGCCCTTCCCGACAATTCATCCCGCGATCGCCGGCAGCCCATTGCTTTCAATGGAGCCGGCTGTATTGCCGACTCCATTGAATTCAATGGGCTAACATCGTTCTTCTCTGCCACAGCTGTAACAGCTGTGGCAGAGGAGAACGATCTTTATGCTGACAGTGCGGGGGGGGGGGGGGTCTCACTCTTGCCACTATTGTGGCTTAATAGTGGGACCTGGGAACTTGAGATGCAGCCCAACATGTAGCCCCTCGCCTGTCCTATCCGTTTCTGTGTCGTTCCCATCACTTTCTTGAATTTCCCAGGTTTTCACAAATGAAAACCTTAGCGAGCATCGGCGATATACAAAAATGCTCGAGTCGCCCATTGACTTCAATGGGGTTCGTTACTTGAAACGAACTCTCGAGCATCACTGAAAGTTCGACTCGAGTAACGAGCACCCGAGCATTTTGGTGCTCGCTCATCTCTATTAAAAAATTATAAAAACACTTGTCTCCCTTTACTTTGTAAAAAATCAAAAATACAATCACACATGTGGTATCCATGCGTTGTAATGACCCAGAGAAGGAAGTTAAAGGGGTTGTCCCGCGCCGAAACGGGTTTTTTTTTTTTTCAATAGCCCCCCCGTTCGGCGCGAGACAAAACCGATGCAGGGATAAAAAAAAAAAAAACGGGTAGTACTTACCCGAATCCCCGCGCTCCGGTGACTTCTTACTTACCTTGTGAAGATGGCCGCCGGGATCTTCACCCTCGGTGGACCGCAGGTCTTCTGTGCGGTCCATTGCCGATTCCAGCCTCCTGATTGGCTGGAATCGGCACACGTGACGGGGCGGAGCTACGAGGAGCCGCTCTCTGGCACGAGCGGCCCCATTCAGAAGACAGGACTGCGCAAGCGCGTCTAATCGGGCGATTAGACGCTGAAGATTAGACGGCACCATGGAGACGAGGACACCAGCAACGGAACAGGTAAGTGAATAACTTCTGTATGGCTCATAATTAATGCACAATGTACATTACAAAGTGCATTAATATGGCTATACAGAAGTGTATACCCCCACTTGCTTTCGCAGGACAACCCCTTTAATACATTATTTAACCCCTTAATGACATGGCCCCTTTTTTTCTTTTTACCCCATTTCTTTTTTTCCTCCCCCCTGTTTAAAAAAATCACAACTTGTCCTGCAAAAAACAAGCCCTTATATGGCCATGTCAATGGAAAAATGAAAAAGTTATGGCTCTTGAGACGCAACTGCAAAATTAGTTGAAATTCAATGATTAGACCATTTTAAAAAACCTGCCCTGGTGGGCACGACAGGGTGGTAGGAAACCCGCCACTCAAGGGGTTAAAGGTCAGGCAGAGACTGGCAATCACTGCCAGTTATTGGTTTCCCTCAGTGTGCTAGCTAGTCTGCCTCGGTTGGTCTCCTGCTTCTGTCATCTTGTCTGCTATACTTTACTATTATCCGCCAGGTTTTTCCATCTGCTTCAGTTCTGCTTAGTATTGTTCGTGTTGGTTAGTTACATCTGCCTTCTTTGTCAGTATTCTACCCTTTCCATCCAGGTACGCCAGCAACCCTTTTTCGGTCCCTAGTGAGAGTAGGGATCGCCGCCCAGTTGCCCGCCTGGGGTTAACCAGGAGTGGAGGCAAGCAGGCAGGGACAGGGGTTGTGGGTGAGATAGGCTAAATTGGATGGACATGTGTCTTTTTTCAGCCTTTCATACTATGTTGCTATGACAGGTAATAAATAGGTATTACTGTATATATAATACAATTCCTTTAATCATGCATTAATGAGTCCACTTACTATGCTAAAGAACTCTACATTATTGAATGTCAATAGAAGTCGTTCTAAAACACACTTGTACACGGGTATTATAATCTCCTGCTTATCTGAGACCATCCTATGCACATATACATGGCTTGTTGGTATACAAATTCAATTTAATAGGGACATAAAAGAAAAAGATATATATGAGCTAGATAGGTAGAGACAGTGGATGTTTGAGCCCCTCGAGATCTTCATGATGGTGGAGGTCCCAGGGCATAGGCTCCTCATGCTGTTTCTTTCATCCAGCCTTGGTCATGTCCAATTTAAAAGGGTATTCTGGGCTTTTTTCAACTGATGACCTATCTTTCTATGCTCAGGATCCCTGTCCTTCAGCTTATTGTTGGGCCCGCTTTCAGTGCAGTCAGACGAATGTCGTCATCAATCAGTGTAGGAAGCGGGAGTGCTGGCTTCACTCTCATTGAAATCAATGGGAGTGCTGCTCTGCTTTTCCAGTTCCTGCTGCTGTTACTGACAGGACCGGACATCCTGTCTGGTCCATAACGAGGAGCAGGAAGTGGAATAGAAGCGCAGCACTGCCATTGATTTCAACGGATGTGAAGCCGTCGCTCCCATCCCTCCTCCGTCTGCTGATAAAGATGTCCGGACTACTGTGGACGATCAGCTGGTGGATGGGGATCCCGAGCTGATGGATGGGGATCCCAAGCTAATGGACATATATATATAATGGGCTTTTCTGGCTATTTACATTAATGACATAATGGTAGAATAAGTCTGATTGGTTGAGCTTCACTCATTGTCACCTCATCTGATGTGTAGAGGAAAGATGAACAATGCTAGGTAAACAGTCGTTTCCATTATTGCCGGCCCAGGGCTGTCAAGGGGCAACATTGCCCATTTACTTGAATGGCTACGGTGTGATAGCAGATCTAATACCAGATGCAGTGTTGAGCTTTGCCAAAAAGTAATTTTAGAGAATGTTGGAGGTCCCTACAGTCAGACCACAAGTGGTCATGCAATGGCAGCATATCCTTGAACATGTCATCAAACTCATCAGAATATCCCTTTCAAGCCAGCTTAAAATCATTTCCATGTATTTACTCACCATGTAAAATCCAGATGATATAGTATATAACTTGTTTTCTCTAGACTATTTCTGATTCATAATTTGCTGTGCAGAGGAAATCTTCCAGTATAATCCCATTTAGCATACAGATCATCTATAAGTGCCACCATAATGTTTATCAGTTGCCCACAGCATCTGCACATCCTGTATCTCTGTCTTTGTCTTTCTGCTCATTTCCTACTGCTCCTTTTGTCTTACAGTTTTCTTCCTTCAGCCAGTTTATATTTGCCTCATTGTGTCTTCCTTCATTGTAGTACTCCTCTTTCCTTTGTTCCTTCTATTCTCTATGACCCGAAACAGCTTTCGCTGTATCTCCTCCGGAGTTGAAAGTTAAAAGCTGTTCCTCTTGATCCTGAGAGTTTTATAACTTCTTTCATCTTGATAAAACATTCATAAAATGATCGCAACTAAAAGGCCAAATAGAGGAAGCCAAGAAAAAGCAAAATGCTTCAGGGCAAATGGGCATCAAAGATAAGTCGGCCCAAAGCTGCACTGAATTTCCATTTCCATTGGTCTCGAAAACCATTCTTAAAACAAAGCAAAATACAAAAGTAATGGCATCAGTATTCCCACCATCGGTTCTCTTAACCTTACTGAGGGCAATGTGATGAAGATTCTCAACAACTGGGTCCACATCAGAAATTACGTTTACCCACTAAAGACCCTCAAGAGCAGTTAAGAGGTGCAGCCTTCCCCATCCTGCTGGACTGGATTGTTAGACAACACCATAAACTTTCAATTCTCCTCTAATTGGCATTGTTGATCTTGTCTGCTAGTCCACATCTTGTATTACATAGTTGCACTTGGGTTAGAATGGCATTTCGCTGAATTGAGCGAATGTAAGCAGTAATTGATCTATATAAACACGACCACCAACGAAGTGATAAGTGATTTCATTCACTGGTTGCTTCATTACAGGTCACCTAAAAATAGTCACTGGTTGATTAATTATCGTGTGGTGTAAACAGGCAATTGTTTGTCTTTCAACATCTAGTCAATAGACTTTGCTGGGAGGTGTGCGCTTCGGCCACCCTGAACATGAACAATTGTTGTTGCTGTTAGCCGTTTAGTCCTTCACGCCACTTAGCGACCCTAAAGGCGATACCTCTATATTTTTTTGGTTTTGCGCTGCTTCTTTCAGTTGTGTGATATCCATGCCAGTACCAGCTCTGACAGTATCAGCCATCGTGTTCTTTGGCGGCCCGGTCTTCTTTTGCCACTGATCTGTCCAAGCATTATAGATTTTTCTATGGACTCTGCTCGCATTACATGGCCAAAATTTGTGAGCCTGAGTCATCTTGCCCTCCAGTGATGTATCAGGTCTTATACGATTCAGGACTTCTCTGTTTGTTCCTCTCGCCGTCCAGCACATACGCAGCAGCTTTCACCAGCACCACAGCTTGAACTCATCAATCCTCCTTCTAACAGCTTTTTTCGCAGTCCAGCTTTCACATCCATACATGGCTGTGGGGAAAACGGTGGTTTGCACCATTCTGCATTTAGTTCCTATACCGATATCCCTACTTTTCCAGATTTGGTCCATATTTAGCATTGCGCTTCACCCCAATGCTATCCTACGTTTTATCTCTGGCATAGATTCTCCAGCCTGGACAATTTTTGAACGAAGGAATAGGAAGTCTTGTACGCACTCTACAGCCCTGTTGTCGATTTTGATTTGAATTTAGCCATTTTTTGCAGTTGCATTAATTTTAGTCTTCTTTAAATTCAGGTAGAGGGATGAAGACAAATCTTTCCCAGTCCTGTCGCCTGTTGTGTGGATTCCCATATTGCTTGACACAGCGCCGTGATGGTCTTCACTGGTGCTGGCACCAATATCTCTGTGGTATGTTATCTATGCCTGGTGCTTTTCTTTTTGGCCAGTTGTTTCATTGCCATAACCACTTCTGACTCCTCTATAATGGAGGGCTCCAGGTCTACAGGCTCCACCTCAATTACTCTGTGAAAAAGCATATGAACAACAGTCATTCATATGGTAATAACATGCTGTAGTGACTATTTCGAGTGACTATTTGAAACATAGTTGTCCCATGTAAACCCAGTCTTATAGCTCATTCACACAGGTGTATATGGATTGTTCCCAAGATTCTCTGGCGCAACTCACATTGGACATGCGCTGCCCAATACCCATGGGCGGAAGAGATTGCATGTCTGATTCTGGTCCGGGATACAGACCAGAACAGGAAATGCTATAATTTTTTTTGTGAGGAAAGCACCCATTTGAATAATCTAATTCTCTATAGGTCCATGTGCTTGCATTGACAGCACATGGACAGGAAATACACCCATGTGAATGCATATGGTGCCTCACGGAGCCCAAAAGCATGTCTGTAAAATAAAAATAACCAAGTACAATAAATGACGCAAGGTAAGTAGAAATAAACAGAATTAAAAGGAAAAAAAGGTTCCAGTGCTCTAGAGGTTCAATAGATGCCATTGTTTCAGTAAAACAGAATACAAGAATAGCATTTACACTTATGTTTTGGGAAGGGGGGGTTCTGAGATCAAGATCCCCCTAGATTCTAGATGTGCTTTGAAACAGTTACTGTTGTAATGAAGGGCCAAGATCTCAGGTTCTGGATTGGATAATGTTTTATTATGTAAATCTACATGCAAAACTAAAAAATGCGCAATGCATTTTGAAGGAGGCGTGTTCTTTATCAAGCACCAACACCTTTTAACAAGGTAGGTAGAGGCCCCTTTACAGATTTTGCATTGGGCCCATCAAGATTTATATTTGCTTGATAAATTTGTATATAGAGTATAAACAACAAGACAGCAAGGATTCAATTTCTCTTCAGTGTCCTGCAGGAGATTAAAAGGGTTGTCCCGCGCCAAAACGGGTTTTTGTTTTTTTTAACCCCCCCCCCCCCCCGTTCGGCGCGAGACAACCCCGATGCAGGGGTTAAAAAAACAAACCGGGTAGTACTTACCCGAATCCCGGCGGTCCGGCGTCTTCATACTCACCTGCTGAAGATGGCCGCCGGGATCCTCTCTCTCTGTGGACCGCAGGGCTTCTGTGCGGTCCATTGCCGATTCCAGCCTCCTGATTGGCTGGAATCGGCACGTGACGGGGCGGAGCTACACGGAGCCGGCATTCTGCACGAGCGGCCCCATTGAAGACAGCAGAAGACCCGGACTGCGCAAGCGCGGCTAATTTGGCCATTAGAGGCCGAAAATTAGTCGGCACCATGGAGACGAGGACGCCAGCAACGGAGCAGGTAAGTATAAAACTTTTGATAACTTCTCTATGGCTCATAATTAATGCACAATGTACATTACAAAGTGCATTAATATGGCCATACAGAAGTGTATAGACCCACTTGCTGCCGCGGGACAACCCCTTTAAGAATGAATATTATAAGTCCTCCAGGACAAAAGATGCTCCTATCAGGACCAGCAGCTCGTGGCTCCCTCGTGCCCTCACTGCCGATCCTGTCACATCAGCTGCTGCCGTGCGGCGCAGGGGAGCCCCAGTCCTCGTCACCTCCCCTGGCCGCCGGGCTCCTCCTCGCCGCCGGGTTGCTAGGGACGCGGTGGGTGTTGCCCTGCAAGGCGTCCTTGGTACCATGGCTACCTGGCTTCTGTCTGCTTCTCTGCCTCCTGCAGGGCTGGGGGTGGGTTCCCCAGTGCTGCTAGGTGCTCTCAGCTGCTGTCAGACTCCCCGTCCCAATCAGCTGCTGGTGTGGGAGCTCTGACAGCATTTAAACCTGCTTGTGTCTGCATTCTAGTGCCAGTGTTGTTTGGTCTTCCTGCTACACCAGCGTACTTCTTGTTGTGACTCCTGACTTTTGACTCCCAGTTTTTGGACCTGACGTTGCCTTTGCCTGACCCTGTTGTACCGCGTACCCTCTTGTTGCCGACCCAGATAGTCTGACTCTCCTTGCTGTTGTTTATTCCAGTGTCTGTCTGTTTTTGGTCCCGGTATTCCCCTTCTCTGGTGAGTGTAGGGACCGTCGCCCAGTTGTCGCCCTGGGGCTTAGCCCAGGGGGCAAGTAGGTAGGGACAGGGGTTGCGGGTATTTTCAGGGACCTCCAGTTTCCCGGACCCCGAATCCTGACAGCTCCTTATAGTCACTCCACTTTAGTTAATAGAGGAGGGTCCTGAACAAGACCCCCTCCCAATTAAGTTGAAGTTCAAACTTCAAGATCCCTAATAGGTTCTTTTAAACCAGACCACACCTTTATAGAGTATTTTAGTAAATATTTGCATGCCCCATGAATTAACAATTCTGGAGCAACTTTTCTTATAACTGTTGTAGGGTTCCTTTATTATACCTTCTAGAAATGTGTGACTATGTTGACAACGGTGTGTTATGCAGTCTACTACTACTACTAGCAGCACTGATTCAACAATGACGGACTGTGTGAAGGACTCCCTCCTAACTGGTAACACCCATTTGTCAATTTATTCATAAATGTCTAGGAGAAATAATAAAGGAACATCACAATGTAGAGTTCTACAAAAACATTATATAAAATTATTATATTATGGAGAATACAAATATTTACTAAGACAGACATGTTAGGAACGTTGACAAATCCTCTATAGTGTCAGTCAGGCGACCGTTTTTTTTCACGCATGTTAGGCGCGTTTGTGATTCGCATCTATTAGAACCCATGCTTTCCAATGAAAGTGGTCACATGTCCGTTTTTTACAAGCAAATAAAATTCGCACCTGCAAAAAATAGGACAGCGTGATTCGCACAAAAACTAGGTTTTTGTGCGAACCGATGCAACTTTGACAGTAAGAAATCCTACTGTGACAGTAGGAAACCCTACTGTCAAACCCCTTAAATAAGCCCTAGATGCTGGGGAAAAACAAGAAATTAATACATCACCTAGAAGTGGTGTCCAGCTCAGGTGCACCTTCTCCCAGCACCGTTCTTAATAATTTTCTTCTGCCCGGGCATGGGCTCCCTCTGATTGCCTGAGCGTTATGACCAATCACTGACACAATTTCTAGGTGATGTATAATTTTTTTTCCAGCATCTAGGGCTTATTTATTAGAGTGGGGCTTATACTTCAAGCCCCCCCCCCCCCAAAAAAAAAAATCTCTGTGGGGTTTTCTTCATCCCATTGCATTCAATGGAAGAATCCCCTGCCACAGCTGTCACAGCTATCCCATTGCTTTCAATGGGGCCGGCACTGCTGTCTCCCCATTGAAAGCAATGGACTGAAGGAAACTCCTGGAGCAATTATTTTCAGGGGGGATTAAAATATAAGCCCTAGCTGCAGAGAAAAAAAATTATACATCACCTTCGAAGGGCTATCATCTCTGGCGTCTTCTTTTAGGTCTGTGACCAATCAGAGGCAGTGCTCAGCTGTCATTCTTTGAAAGGCTGAGCGTTGCCTCTGATTGGCCATAGTGCTCATCCAATCAGAGGCAGCGCTTTCAGGAGACGGTGATTTTTAAATACCTGGCCAGAAGAAGAGCAGTGCTGGGACCTGGAAAAGGATGCCAGGGAGGAGATGACAGCGCTTCTAAGGTGACGTATAATTTTTTTTTCTGCAGCTAGGGCTAATGTTTAGGGTAGGACTTATATTTTTACCCCCCTCCCTTCTGAAAATCATCGCTGCTTGGATTGCCTTCATCCCATTGCTTTAAATGGGGTGGCAGCAGCGCCGGCCCCTATTGAAAACAATGGGATAGCATCGCGCTCCTCTGCCACAGCTGTGACAGCTGTGCCAGGGGGTTCTTTCATCCCCAACAGTGTTCAGTGATGAGGGGACTCCTTGCAGGGAGAAAAGAATCCCCAGCCACAGCTGTCACAGCTGTGGCAGAGGATCGCGATCTTCTCCTTATGTTTTCAATGAGACCGGTGCTGCTGCCACCGGCCCCATTGTTAACAAGGTGAAACCCCTGGAAGTGACCTCTGCAGAGGATGTTGGGTGCAACTGACATCCGACAGCACTCGAGCATCCCATCTGAGTTCTGACCTATGTGCTGAACACGACACATTGCCATATGCTATTCTCATCCAAAAATTGGTCAATAATAGGACATGCTGCAATTTTTAACTCAGACTATCAGCCAGAGCCGGTCTGCATACATCCTTAATCCACTGGAATTGCTAACCATAATTTGTAGTGTCCAGGAATTTCAGCTGAATGCTTTAAACAATTTATGGTAATTGGCAAGAAAGAATAAAACACAAATATATCCACTTCTCATATACATGCAAATGCAAGTACTTGTCCACACAAACACATATTACTACCTGCATATACAAACATGTGAAATGCACATAAGAGACTATATACTGACAAGTACATAATGACAGAGCGTGTTCCCCTGCAATTACTGACAAAATACCATCATCCAGTATCAGGGGCAACATTAAAGTGCAAGCAAGCGGCTACATAAATCAACTAGTCTTTCAGCAGCCCTTAATCTCAGCAAGTAAAGGCTAAGAACTTCGAAAACCGTAAGCACCCTGCAGGTGTACCCACTTCCCCAGTTGACAAATAGGTCAATCTGTCACTCATTTGAAGTTGGGCCACCGTTGAAGATCTGTGGAGGTTTAGAGAAAATCTTATATTTTCATTAAAAAGACAGTAATCCCATGACATGTACAATGTTCAGAGGCAAGTCTAGAGAATATATATTTAAGGCACAGAGTGACAAATGTTGTAAACTGTGTCTTTGAAGTGATAACTGCTCAGACTGTGCAGTCAGTTCTCTTGGGTCATCATACGTTGTGGTAGCATCGCTCAGCACTGCCGTGTCTTCAACTCACACTTGGATATTTTACTATATTCTTACAAATGTTTAATGTATCCCAGTAATGATAAGTTCACAACTCTCTACAATGTCCACTCTTAAAGGGGTTTTTCGAGACTAAAGTCAAATTTTAAACTAGTCATAAATCATGACAGAATACTATAGTAAGTCCATACATTGCCTTTCCACTTGATTTTTAGCATTCCCCTCCTACTGAGGAATCCATTGGGAATTATTGTCTACTTCCTACTCACAGACTTCCTGTACTGCTCTACTACATCTCCCAGAATCCCCTGGGACGCATCTTAGATAGTTCAGTATCCTCCTCCTACATCTCATAAATGCTAAACCCCGCCTACTCCGTACAGATCAGCCTGCAACCCTCACTGATTTACTAAGGTGTCTAGGAGAGAGCAAGTATCAGATGGACATCTATAGCTGTAACTGTAATCAACCGCAACACTTGTCACATATGTGGGGCAATCACATATATAGGGAAGAGGGCACGTCACATATATGGAAGACGCTGGGAGGCACGATACATAATTGAGCAGAGTATACTATACACACAATAGATAGCCACCTTCAGGACCACTTCCAGTGCATTTAGAAGGTCTTCAAACCCTTTCACTTTTTTACATTTTGTTATGTTGTGGCATTATGCAAAATAGAAAATAAAAATCAAGTTTTCTCTCATCATTCTGCACTCAATACTCCATAATGGCAAAGTGATAATGTTAGAAATCTTTGTAAATATAAAAAAAATGGAAAAACTACCATTTTGCATTGACATAAGTTTTCACCCCCTTTGGTGCAGCATGGCGGTGGCAGCATCATGCTGTGGGGATGTTTTTTAGCGACTGAGATAGGGAGTTCAGGCAGGGTTGGTGGAAAGCTGAATGGAGCAAAGTGCAGAGATATTCTTAATGAAAACCTGATCCGGAATGCAAGGGACCTCAGACTGGGCCAAAGGTTCACCTTACAAAAAGCTACTCCTGTGTTGTCTAAGCACACAGCCAAGACAACACAGGGGTAGCTTAGGGACAACTCTGTGAAGGTCTTTGAGTGACCCATCCAGAGCCTTGACTTGAGCTTAATCAAACATCTCTGCAGAGACCTGACGATGGCTGTCCACAGACGGCCCCCATCCAATCTGACAGCTTGAAAGGATCTGCAGAAAAGAATGATGGAAAATCCCCAAATCCATGAGTACAAACCTTGTGGCATCATACCCAAGAAGACTGGTGGCTGTAATCACTGCCAAAGGTGCTCCAATTAAGTACTGAGTACAGGGTGTGAATACTTATGCCAATGCAAAATGTTAGTTTCTCATTTAAAAGAAAATTACACAGATTTCTAACATTCTGTTTTCACTTTGTGATATGGGGTATTGAGTGCAGAATGATGGAGGAAACTTTGAACTTTTATTGACTTTTCATCCTGAAGACTTTCCAAAAGCATTGCACATACTTCGGTTATTCTTCATGACTAAGTACCATGGGCTGGCTGATGACATGTGCCACATGCTCTGTGCTCTCAAGTATGGTCAAGCAGATTTACTATTATTTGTGTGAATGATATATGTTATATATAGAGGTTCTGATACACAGCGCTTTTTACTGAGCTTTGTCCAATGGTGGCAATCACATGAGCAGAATGCCAGCACTTTATAAAGTTTAACCGTCTTATATCTTTAAACTCTCCTCTTCTGACTACACCAAGGATTGATAACAAGGATTGACCTGACCCTGATGGTGAGCAACTCTTTCTTGAGAAGGTCAGTAATCCTGCTGGCAACTGTCATCAAGAACACTCTAGCCTGTCACCTTTGCCCCCTGCGCTCTCTTTATCTCTGCCCATTTTCTGCCAGTCTGCAGCTAACACCATCTGACATGCTGACTGCCCTCCTCCCCTGCTCTTCACATTTTGTACTAGTAGTTTCTGCCACATGGGTCTGCCAGCTGCATCTTCACTGGCACCAAACAAGCAGCTGTCAGCAGCCTGACTTGGGGCTTCACGTAGAGCTCTCAGGGAAGAAACAAAAGATTCCATCCCTCAGCTGGGCACCCACTCTGCTGTTTACTAGTAGTGTGGTAATAGGTGAATTGGGTTCCTGAGAATCATGGTGACATCACCAGGTTGGCGCTGAATTCCCCGCCTCTGCGGTGGTGACAGAAATCCTAAGAAAGGGGCTGGGATGTATGTGAGAGGGTCCACAATGCGGACATGTACAGGACCAAATGTGCCGATGGACATGATCTCAGCGAAAATGCCCCACAACAGACTCATATGATAGCTAATAATGACACTAAATAAGGCAGAAATGGTAATGTAAAAAAAAACTAAAGTTTTTCAAATATGCATCCAGATAAAAAGTAAACAGATGGAAATATATATCTTATCAAAACTTGGTACAGTATGTTTGCACATATTTGAGATATTGCAGTTAAAAATGTGAAAAAATAACAATTTTTTAAAAGATTTTCCAATTTTTCCAAGCAATGTGAGAATCACTTGATTATGCAAAACCTTTATGGAGTTATTCTATGTTAAAGTGACACATGTCAGATTTTCAAAATTTGCCTTCATCATTAAGGTGCCTTTTTCGCTTTTCAATAATTTTTATTGGTTTTATAATAAACAAACAAAAAAAAAACAAACAGAAAGTTGACGTATTTGTTGCATTAGAATAAAATTATCATGACAGATATGTTTAACATGCAATGTGTTGCTGAATAGTATTACAAAATATAAGAAAATAGTTACCAGGTTTATGTAGTTTGTCATTTTTGTACTAGATATCAACTATAAATAATAATAATCTTTATTTATATAGCGCCAACATATTCCACAGCGATTACAATACAGGGGAAATAAAAACAAAACCATGAAGTAATCAATTGATGGAGACAGTAGGGGTGAGGGTCCTGCTCCAGTGAGCTTACATACTACAAGTAATGGGGTGAAACAGAAGGTAAAGGGGCTGGAGATGTGCACGGTATGGCGGGTGGAGAGTGTGGGATGCTATACACAGACAATGGTCAGGCCGTATAGTGATGGAATCGGGATGACTGCAGGTGCCGGTTGATGGTGGCTAGCAGGAATTGCAGTCTGTGGGACAGGGAGCATGTTATCAGGCAGAGTACAGAGGGGTTTGGTTTAGGGTATATGGTATGCCTCCCTGAAGGGGTGCGTTTTTAGAGCACGCCTGAAGTTTAATGTGTCAGTGATTGCCCGAATATTTTTTGGTAGCGCGTTCCAGAGGACAGGTGCTGCTCTGGAGAAGTCTTGGAGGTGGGAATGAGAGGTTCGAATTAAAGGGGCACTCAGTCTGATTTCATTAGCAGAGCGGAGAGCCCGGGCTGGGTGGTGAATTGAGATGAGGGAAGCAGTGTAGGGGGGTGCTGCGCTGTGGAGGGCTTGGTGGATGAAGGTAGCGAATTTAAATTGTATTCTGCATTTGATGGGCAGCCAGTGCAGTGACTGGCACAGGGCAGAGGCGTCCGAATAGCGGCTGGACAGGAAGATGAGCCTGGCTGCCGCATTCAGGATGGATTGGAGAGGGGAGATTCTGGAGCAGGAGAGGCCGATCAGCAGCAAATCTTTGGCAACTGGTTAGCGCTGCTGACAAGGACTGTGTGGACTTGGACATATTTCGTTGCTTGTGATGCTGTGATACTTTAGGTGGTGAATGTGTCATTTCTTCTTCTATCCTATATTCTGTACAGCATATTTGTCAGGTAATTCATATAATAACAAACACAAATAATTACAGTTATAGAATAAATTCAATTGCTAACTGTTTAAAGGGCTATTCCCAACTGGCATTTTCATAGCCAAGATGGGAAAACCTGTCCCTTTGTTTCTGACCACTTATTGGAAACAACTCATTTCTTCAGCCCAGCGGTGTGCTACGCTGTTTCTGTAGCTTCCATTCACTTGAATTCAGCTGTTTCCATAGGATCCTACCAGGTGGATGGTAACTATAACAGCGATTTCCCATCTTGACTATTAAAAGCCGAGATGGGAATATCCTTTTGATAATAATACTTGCACAGTTGTCATAAAACCTCTCCAATGCACCTCCAACGTAAGCAATATTTTCTGAGGCTTTCATATAGATACCAGTAAATACCCACTTATGACCTTTTACTTCTATACTTACAATTTCATCCTGACCTTATAAATAATGCCTTGCCAGCTGATTTCCTGAAAATCTTCTCTCTGGGACTATATTTGTCTGATACCAAATTACCTGGAGTAATGAATCCTAGTTACATATTTGTAGAGTAAAAGAGACTTCATAAGAGAGAACTATCATTTGAATAGTTGCTTGAAATAGTCACATATCAACAAGTATTGTGTGTGTGCTTTTACCCAAAGTGATTGTTGTTCACTTGTTCAATTTCGCAATCACTGAACGAATTTTTGGAGACATTTGCACAGGCTGAAATATTGTTTGTCAACTAGTTAGGGGGCGTGAGGTTTTTTGGTGGGTATGTAATTGGAATTTTGACCTCTCCCTAACACATGTGCATTGGTTGCTGAGTCAACTGAATGTTGAGAGTGGTCTAGGAGTGAACACTTATTGTACCAAGTGTATCTTTAAAGACCAAAACCAACCAGAGACTGGAGACATAAGTGTTCTTTTGAAGACTAGTATGGACTGTTCTTTCGAAGATCACTCGAAAATATTTATGTGTTTTCAAGTACCAATGGATGGGGGGCAAAATGTTCAAAGTAAAAATGTGACAGCCAATCAGCATTTAGTGGTAGGCACACACCAATCAAGTGCACAGCTCTCTGCAAAGTTGTTGGCTAGTCATTAAAAGACAAAGATCACCAGCTGATAATTAATCAACTGGTGACTATTTGTAGGTGACCTTTAACAAAGTGACTAGTAAACCAATTCTCACTTATTCCCGAGGTTGGTGTCCATGTTTATGTGGTGCCCCACAGTGACCAAGACACGAGGCCCACACTGAGAAGCTGGCGGTTAAAGGTATCACTTGCCTCGGTGGCTCTACCGGATTCCTCCCTGGAGGGACGCACAGAACCTCAACCAAGACTCTGCTAGGCCTCTTCCAGGCAACGGTGGGACAGTGCTTACCTGTATAAGTGTAGTGGACTTGCAGTTGTCACGCATGACGCCACCGTTCCATTCACACCGGCAAATCCTTGGCGGTTAAATAAGAGAGTCCACACACAATTAACGTTAAATACCTCAATTACTGGGAACGGGCATTGACTGGAAACTTTATTCTGTACTTACAGAAATACAGCTTACTTGCACATGCAGGAAGGACAGTGTTTCAGTAGATGGTCAGGGAGGAGAACACAGGATGAAACCAGTCTATGTTATCTGTGATGTTCCACTTTTGGATATACACATACTCTGGGACTCAGAATAACTTTGGAGGGGGACACAACTCTCCGCTGACACTCACTCAGAGGTGGTTCCTAGAATGGTAGGCCTCAGGATACCTTTCCTCCACTTCCATCACTTTACCACGGGAAGGTTGAAGGTACCCCCATGTGGCCAGCACTCCTACTCCACTCTCAACCGTTAAAGATGATGAAAGACCACACCTTGCTCCCAATCACTCATACTTATAGAGGGTAGACATCACGTGACTAGACAGAATTGTTACTTTCCCAGACATATCCCAGCCACTTTCAGACATTGACCATTTTGCATGCTGCAGCTGTGCAATACACATAACAGCAGACAAGACACTTTGCACAGTGCATCCACATGGAAGACATGACATTTATGACAATTATGGAGGTGCCAGAAATAGGTATTTCGGGCCACTACATTTGCATGGAACAACTGTTGCTTTCATTCACTCTATCAACTATTTGGATGATAGCTATTTAATGTAAATCTAGCTAAAATTTCCAAATTTTAACATCCTATCATTTTTAGGTCCGATCAACCTGTCTGATAATTTTCTTAATATATGTTTATAGTCATCAGATATTAGTTTTTTTCCTGATGTAGAGAACCTAATCCCATACATAAACTTAAACCAAATGATATCAAAGGGCAGACATTCGCATAAATTCATCACCCATTGCAGAGTGGTCATTTTATGTTAGGGTCATCAGATATGAGTAGGATGATATGTAGCTATTATTTTTTTGTCTAGACCCAGTCTACACCTGCTTAGAAAAATGGATGGTATTCAAATATAAATTATTGGAAGAAAGCACACACTTTGTGAAACAGTCATGTGGTATGTCCTCTATTTAAATGAATAAGTGAAACACAAAAGGTAGCAGGTACCACCAGGCTCCAGAATACCCAGACTAGCCAATCTACTCTGAACGGTCACTACATCAGAAACAGCTGGTGCATAATATCTTGAGATCAGTAATGTGATACCACGTGATGGCCATGTCATGATCTGCTCTGATATAATGTGTGGACCTATAATCTGCACAGTGGACATTAACATTTGACAGTTATGGGTAAAGGTGGTGACTTGAGTGACTTTGACCGTGGAAGATTGTTGGTGCCTGGAGATGTGGTGCCAGTATTTCTGAAACAGTCACACTTATTTTTCTTTCCCGAACCACGATATCAAGACAATACCAAGACTGGTTGAAACATGGACAGACTTTTGACAGAAGATCACACAGCGACAGGCCATGTGTGCTTGATCCAAGAGGCGAGCATTGGGTGGCACATCTGGTATCTCATCAATGAAATGTCACAGTAGAACAACTGACTCAGTAATACAACAGAGGGAAGTTAGATAAATTTCTACAATGATAATGTGGCATGCTTAGCATTGACTAGGGTTCAACAGCCAAAGACCGACAAGGGTGCCCCTGATAACACTGTGTCATCACCAACAATGCCTCACATGGGCCCAGGAGAGATGTCAATGGACCTTGGACATATGACAAAAGGTTGTCTGGAGTAAAACAGAGTAAACAGCACGAAGCCATATCCCATGGGTATAACATTGGGGTTCAACAGGCTGATGGTGACATTGTCATGGTCTGGGGAGCATTTTGCTGGCATGGCCTAGGACTGTTGGTCATCATACCCCAATCCTTGAATGGCGAATGCTACAGGGACCTGTTAGCTGACCATCTGCATCTATATCTTCAGGAAGTCTTCCCTGACCACACTGCCATCTTTCAACAATAGAACACTTCACATCATCAAGATTGCATCACCAGGGAATGGATGGAGGAACACAACAATTAATTATTGGCCCCAAACTCACCAGACTTTAACTTCACTGAACATGGGTAGGATATGCTCAAAAAAGGTCTTTGAGATCTTCTACCACTTATCCACAAAATGTGCACCAACTAATGGAGCTGATGCAGCGGGCATCCGGCAAGTTGAGTATGGAAGATGCTTGCAACCTAGTTGAATCTTTCCCCAACGTCTGAAAGTCTTGATTGCTCAAAAAGGTGGACCCAACAGTTACTGATTTCCTAATGCAGTGATCTTTTATGTAGTATCCTAGCAATTGGAGTACAAAATAAATTGTTAATTACATACTGTATTGTGTTAAAACTGTAGCGTGAACGCAACAAATTACCGGCTAAGATATTTTCCGGTCTGTGAATCATTCTGCGGCTAATATGGCAGTGTGAAATTAACATAGGTTAGTGACCTGAATTGGATGGACTTTATCCAAAACATGTTACGGCGAAGTGAAGAAGGAGGCCAGGTAATATGTCATTTCATGAGTAAATATTGCTGTTGTGCCAGGCAAGGGAAGGTGACATCAAGCTGTTCACAGCGTACCATAACACATTAAAAAATAATTATTTTGTCCTTCAAGAGCAGCACCTGACACGCATCTCTCTGTCCTGTCTTAGGCATGAATCATGCTGAGGTAAAAAGAACATTCGGTCATTCTCTATTAATAATTCTTGTCAGTGGCTACTTTGTAAAAAATGTATATTTGGGACAGAGTGGATTTGGAGAACAAAAGCTATTCCTGGTCTTGCCTGGACAAATGGTAAAAAGACCCATTTCTATTTCCAATCGGTGGGGGTCCCAGTTGTGGAACCCCACATATCAGACATATATGACATGTCCTTTGGAATTGTGAAAAGTCAACCGTAAAAGAGTTGTTTTTAATATAATGTGGTGAGCCAGAGGGTCCAAATACGGGGTTAGCATGTAATTGTAGTTCTGTGCTCTCCATTGCTCCAGCATTGCATAGATTTGCACTTAAAGGGGTGGTCTCTCAGAGAAGATCACCAGAACGCATAGTGCATAGTATATGATAAGAGAAAAAAAAAAAAAGGTCGGCACCCGGCGGGTCCAATACAAAAATGCTCGAGTCCCCCATTGACTTCAATGGGGTTCATTACTCGAATAGAGCTCTCGAATATTACGAAAAGCTTTGGTACTCACTCATCTCTAGTCATTTTTCTTTTTGTACCTGACATCATTATTATTATTATATGTACCCTAATGTTAATTGCATACCTGGGGGCAGCATAGAACATTTTGTAGTGACCATTGATAGTTTTGTCCTTTTCCTCCCACATATTTTGAAAGGGGTATTCTGAGTTCTAAAACATTGGTGGCAGTAAAAAAAAAACAACCATCATCACCCTCCCGCTGCCACTCTACTCCCCTGTCGCCGCCAACTCGGGACCTTCGGTCTTCTGTTGACTCTGGCTACATTGGTCACTTGGATGACCCGTGCTGCCAATACAAAGCCTGACAGGGACGTCATTAGTGACCTTTCATAAACCTGCCAGGAGCTCCTACATTAGAATATAATGTGGTCATGTTAATTTAGGTCACTTAGCCTTCGTGGATTTTAATTTTCACATGTGCTCAGTTGTCTAAAATCTGCAAGTGATATAACACAATTTATAACTAGAGATGAGCGAGCATACTCGTCCGAGCTTGATGCTCGTTCGAGTATTAGGGTGCTCGAGATGCTCGAGATGCTCGAGGTGCTCGTCTCGATTAAACGAGCACTGACCATTGAATTCAATGGAGCCGGCAATACAGCCGGCTCCATTGAAAGCAATGGGCTGCCGGTAGCGCGGGATGAATTTTCGGGAAGGGCTTAAAAATATAAGCCCTTACCTGAAGATCATCCTAAAATGTGTAAAAAGTAAAAAAAAAAAAAAATACTCCCCTTGTCCCGGCAGAACGATGTTAGCGTATTGAATTCAATGGAGCCGGCAATACAGCCGGCTCCATAGAAAGCAATGGGCTGCCGGCGATCGCGCAATGAATTTTCGGGAAGGGCTTAAATATATAAGCCCTTCCCTGCAATTCATCCAGAAATGTGTAAAAATAAAAAAAAAATATATACTCACCTGGTCCCGGCAGACGGAGTTCAGCTGCGGCCAGCTGGAAGTTCTCCTGAACTGCTTTCTGTAGTATTCAGCAGCCGGGGATTTAAAATCCCTGCCTGCTGAATGAGCTGCCTCTGATTGGTCACAGCCTGACCAATAAGAGGCAGATCTCACTCACACCCATTCATGAATTCATGAATGGGTGAGTGAATTCTGCCTCTGATTGGCTCAGCGCAGCTCTCAGCTGAATGATAGCAGTTCAGCACCACAGTGCAGGGGACAGCAGGAGAAGACGCGGCTGTGCCCCTGCAGCTAAAGTGAGGTGAGTATCTATTTTTTTTGTTTTTTAAATCACTTTTAATTCATTTCCAGGGAATGGCTTATATGTAAAGCCCTTCCCTGAAAAAGAATTCAGGTGTGCCAGCGGACCATTGTCTTCAATGGAGTCGCCGGCAGCAGCAGCGGCTCCATTGAAGAGAATGCCTGCATTTTTATTCTTTTTTACACTAAAATCTTTCTTTTTCAGGTAAGGGCTTATATTTTTAAGCCCTTCCCGAAAATTTATCCCGCCCTCGCTGGCAGCCCATTGCTTTCAATGGAGCCGGCTGTATTGCCGGCTCCATTGAATTCAATGGGCTAACATCGTTCTTCTCTGCCACAGCTGTTACAGCTGTGGCAGAGGAGAACGATCGTTATGCTGAAAGTGGGGGGGAGGGGGTCTCACTCTTGCCACTATTGTGGCTTAATAGTGAGACCTCGGAGCCCGAAATGCAGCCCTGCATGTTGCTCATCGCCTGCCCTATCCATTTCTGTGTTTTTTACATGACTTTGGTGATTTGCGAAGATTTTCACAAATGAAAACCTTAGCGGAGCACCAGTCATATACAAAAATGCTCGAGTCGCCCATTGACTTCAATGGGGTTCGTTACTCGAAACGAACTCTCGAGCATCACTGAAAGTTCGACTCGAGTAACGAGCACTCGAGCATTTTAGTGCTCGCTCAACTGTATTTATAACTCTCTCCTTCAGTTATATAGCTTTAATTAAATGTTATCTAGAAGAGTACCACCTGCATGCTGAGAATGTATAGTATGCTCTAAGATTAGAGATAAGAGAAGTTTTTTAAAGTTCGGTTTGGCCAGTTTGCCAAATTTCATCAAAAAGTTTGGTTTGGGCCAAATTAGTTTGAACTAAACATTCGTAAAACAAGAATAAGGTTAAGGTCGTTCATTGGATGTATTGCAGTGGTTAGTACTGTTGCCTTGAGTTTGGGGGCCCTAGGTTCAAATCTGACCAAGAACAACTCCATGCAGATGTTGTCTTTGATCAGATTTGAACCTGAAACTCCAGTGTTGAAAAATAACAATGTTAATCACTCAGCCACCATGTTTCTTCATCTTTCCAGTGGAGAAGAAAAAGGGGAAGATGCAGAAGAAAGTGAGGGGGGAGATGAGGAAAAAAGATAAGTAGAAAGTGAAGAAGTAGATATCCATGGAGGAAGAAGCAGCAGGAGGAAGTCATTAGCATTGTTGTCTGGCAGTGCAGAAGTCCTAGGTTCAGATCTGACCCAGCACAGGTTCTGTATGGAGTTTGTATGTTTTCTTTGTGTTTCTTCTTGTCCTTCTCCTCCTCCAGAGAAGGAAGAAGCATAGTGGCTCAGTAGTTAGCAGTGTTGCCTTCAAGTGCTGAAGTTCTAGGCTCAAATCTAACCAAGCACAACAGCTGCATGGAGTTTTCCAATTTCACATAGATGTTGTCTTTGGTAAGATTTGAATCTTGGACCCCAGGTCTCTGTTATTTTCATTTCTAGCTTTAAAGGTTGTATAAACTTTGGGTGATACGAACTAATACGAAAGTTTGGGCGATACGAACTGTCTGAGATTCGGGTTCTTGCCAAATTGAATTTTTAGTAACGTTCAACCTGAAATTGGGTTCAGTTCTCTCATCTCTGAAGACAATTATCACATATCCAAACCCTGATGTACCATGTATGACCGTTCTGTCACATTTTCCATCCAGTTCTTCTTATTTACATATAAGGGTCCATGTGATTTTTTTTTTCACGGATAACAGTGAAATTATCCCCATATTTACATTTTCTTTCATTTCGTCCAATAAATATTTTTTAAGGTCATGATTAGAGATGAGCGAGCACGCTCGGTTAAGGCAGTAACTTGAGCGAGCATCGCTCTTCTCGAGTCACTGCATACTGGTCCGAGCAGATTCGGGGGGGGGGGGGGGCAGAAGGCGGGGGGTAACAGGGGGAGAGTGAGAGAGATCTCTCTCTTCCCCCCGCTACCCCCAGCCACCCCTCGCTCACCCCCGCCGCCCCCCCCCCCCCCGAGTCTGCTCGGACTAGTATGCAGTTACTCGAGAAGATCGCTGCTCGCTCGAGTAACTGCCTTAACCGAGCGTGCTCGCTCATCTCTAGTCATTATATAGTTATGTTTCTGCTAAATGTTGCAATAAATTCACTAATTGCCTGAGATATTTCTTGGTTGCTGCCATAAATCTTGATTGTTATTATTTGGATTATTCAAGGCTGTAAAAGCCTAGCAGAGCTAACCGAAATTGAAGACATGCTCCTTTAAGAATGATTCTTCCATTTTATTTTCATGACCTCAGAAGTAGCAGGTGAGACTAATCAGCAAAACAAGCCAATCGATGTAGTCATTTCCGATAACTTGTTTAGGGTAATACATTGTTATAAACTTTTATTCTATACAGAAATGATCAGATCAATGGACACCAATTTACCAGCGTATAGAATGAAGCAAGAGTGTCAATTGGCTGATCATTTGTTTTGACTCTTCAATAAAAGCATCAAAATGACTCTTCTAATTGATCCTTGTCATCACTGGAGGATAGTTTATCATCAGCAATCTGTGAACAAATTTACGCTACTTGCAGACATAAAGCATAAATTAGGGAGCATATATACATTACATCAATTATAAGTCATAATAATGAAAACACAATCAATTTGCACACTGCCATCCCATGACTTTTGGCATGTGAGTTGTATATAGTATCTATGTATATGTGTGCATATATAGGTACACATATATGCATTTGTATTTAAATTCTAAAGGGGTGGTCTCTCAGAGAAGATCACCAGAATGCATAGTGCATAGTATATGATGATGGAACTGAACATCTGTAACATGAAATCTGGTCTAAATTATGTTACCTAGGTGGACTTTATTAGGGGTTGTACTACATATGATCATATTACTCTATAACTAAATAGCCTCCAGTGAATTCCTCCAACCACCCCAGATGAAGCTATAGGCAAAACACATTTTGGATGTGGTGAGAGAACTCTGGATTCTATCATTTGTACTTGCTTCATTTTATATTTTCTTTTTTAGTCATATTTAGAGTTGAGTGAACATGCTCGTTCTAGTATTAGCATACTCAATGGTGCTCATTACTCGAGCAAGTACCACGCCGAGTTCGACCCCCCCCCGCATTACCACTTCCTGCTGTGACGTGCTAGCAGTATGTGGCTTGCTGGAGGGAGAGAGAGAGACAGAAAGAGAGACAACGAGAGAGAGAGAGAGAGAGAAAGAGAGAGAGGGAAAAAAAAAGGGCTCGGCACCCGGCGGGTCCAATACAAAAATGCTCGAGTCTCCCATTCACTTCAATGGGGTTTGTTATAGAGCTCTCGAATATTACGAAAAGCTCGTCTCGAATAACAAGCACCCGAGCATTTTGGTACTTGCTCATGTCTAGTCATATTTCTTTTCGAACCTGACATACCTGGGGGCAGCATACAACATTTTGTAGTGACCATTGATAGTTTTGTCCTTTTCCTCCCACATATTTTGAAAGGGTGTGAGGTACTGAGGGGTGTAGTGGTGGATGGTCACTACGTCGCCCCTCTATTCCGGTATTATGCATAAGGGGACTGGAGGAGGGTCATGTCTCGCTCTCAGAGACATAAGAAACCGGGAGTGTAATGTGGTCTCCAGCAAGTAGTTGCTGGAGATCTGTTGTTTAAAAATATCCCGGCCGGGTTTTTTTGGAATGGATGGCAGGTTGGTAGTGGGGCTGTCCATTCCACCTCCTCCACTCCAAAGTGTGGGCGAGGCCAATCAGCCCAGGTGCTGAGGCTGAGCCAAACTAAAGGTGCCTTTAAATAGCAGGTGCACGGACACAGAGGAGCTCAGATGGTTGCTGAGCCCTGGCAGCCTGTGTGACCGGCTGGGGAGAGAAACCCTGTGTGCGCTGCACCTGCCAAGTGTGACCTGATCAGGCCGGGAGGGCCTGATAGCTGAATCCGGACTTTTATGTTGCCATTTTGTCTGAAATTAAGGTTGGACTGTTTATGTTGCTGATATAAGAAAATAAAGACACAGGTCACGCCTGTTTTGGACTGCATCCGCTGGGGTTTCCCTCTCTGTGTATCAAGAACCCGCATGACTATCGAGCTATACCCCCACAAGGGGTATTCTGAGTTATAAAACATTGGTGGCAGTAAAAAAAAACCAACCATCCTCACCCTCCCACTGCCACTCTACTTCCCTGTCGCCGCCAACTCCGGACCTTCGGTTTTCTGTTGACTCTGGCTACATTGGTCACTTGGATGACCCGTGCCGCCAATGCAAAGCCTGACAGGGACGTCATTAGCGACCTTTCATAAACCTGCCAGGAGCTCCTACATTAGAATATAATGTGGTCATGTTAATTTAGGTCATAAATTTAGTTGTGTGAAAACCATCCATAATTCATCCATTATTAATCAAGTCAGGCTTCAGTTCCCAGAGCCTGCATCAAGTTCTTCAAGTGCCTGAATAATCTCTATTGTGATGGGAGAACATTGATATATTGGATGGATAATTGATGTTACTTTATGAGATAATGGGACTGAATGCATATAAAAACCCGAGGCTAATAACGTAAAAACAGCGATGGAATAAAAGCATGAACGCAGTGGTTTGTATAGACCTTATATAGTGAAGGCTGTGTTTTTGTATGTACGCATATCTTGTATTATCCCTGTAAGAGGTCTGATGTGTTGTGTGTATGCGCGCTCATACAGCTCGCTACGCCACGTTATTTGCTGCTAGCATTTGCAGGATCTCAAGTACCCCCTTCACAATCAGCCAGCTATCTCCGGATGGATACACGATTGTTATGTGAGGCCTTTTCCAGCCTCTGTTTCACTTCTCTTCTTGTTTGATGTATTGATGTGCTAATTAAAAGCTATGTGTTATACAACATTCATTGACTGGACATTGTGATCCAAGTCTTCCCTTGTCTGTGCTTTGCCAGTGGTGATTTTAGTTCTGCTTTATTACTTGCACGGCTGAGAGATGACATGGCTGAGAGTCTTAGGTTCTGCATATAAATAAGACATTCTTTGATCCTTCTTGACTCCTAAATTTATTCTTCATTGCAATCAAGATGAGAAATTTGCAAACATTTTAGAAATACTGAAAAATGAAAATTGTTGTAAAAACATACAGTAAAGCCAACGGGCAGGTCGGATTCTGCATGAAGGAGCCCGCAGTGGAATCTGACCCTGCCCGTGGCCGAGGACCCTATTTACCGGTCCGGGTCTTCTTTTTTCTGTACTGTGGATGTGTGCAGAAGTGCCGGCCGGTGCACATGCATAGTAAAAGTTTTTTTCAAACTCCTGCTTTCCCGCGTAATCCACGGCCTGTCCGCAGTGTCAGCTGCGGAGGGGCTGTGGATCAGATGGCTTCCATTGACTTCAATGGAAGCTGTCCATGCGTGAACTGCACTGAAATGGAGCATGCTCTGATTTGATTTCTGCACCCAAAGACCCGCAAATCAAATCTGCATGCTTGAATTCAGGTGTGGACACCCATGTTTTCCCTATGGGTGGCTTGAACTGAAGATTCCGCAATTCAAATCCCCCCGTGGACATTGGGCCTAAGTGGGATTTGTTAGTTGATATAAGGGATCCTTCACACGGCGTATTTGCAAGCGTTTTTGGGTGTTCACACACGATACGCAGAGAATAGAAGCTATTGATTTCAATGGATTTGTTCACATTTCCTTTTTTTGCACATGCATTTCGCAGTATGCAGCATTCTCTATTTTTGTATACATTTGCGTACCAAAGCTCTCCATAGAAGTCTATAGGGGTTTGCAAATGTACACGCAAAGTGCAGGGTAGATACGCAATACGCTGCCCAATTCTGTAGGAAATAGAACACTTCTGGAACTCATTAGGCTAGATAGCCATTTAATTCGGGGCACGGTTGTGTCCCATGTGTGAAAGGTAGAGCAAAATATGCCGATACGTGCACAAAAAAAAATTGTTCAGGGCTTCTTCACGTGAGCTAAATTTGCACGCGCAATAGGCAGAGAATGGAATCAATTGATTTCAATGGGTTTATTCACATTTCCTTTTTGCTTTAGGACCTGCTCTATCTTTTCTGCACATTTGCGCATCAAAGGGCACTATAGACGTCTGTGGGAGGCGCACGAATGTCTGCGCAATGTGCAACGGGATGCACAATACATACACTAAGCATTTCTGTGAAAAAGAGAACACATCTGGAGCTCATCAGACTAAATTGGGGGGTGTTTATCTGCTGTGCGTAAATGAACATGTCCTGCATGTGCAAAAAGTATGTAAAATATGCAGAAACGTGCTCGAAAAAGCACTTACATAATGCAAGCACGTTGCACTGAGGCATGCGCAAAAAAGCATATGGCTGTGTGAAGGAGTTCTTATAGAACTGAGGTGTGCGAAATTGCGCATACGCCCATGTGAAGGAGCCTTAAGGCCTCATGTCCACGGGGAAAATCAGGCCCGTTGCGTATTCTCTTTATGGAGAATCCGTAGCGGGTCCCTCCTGCCCCGCGGACATGAGCGCTGAAAATAAGAATAAACCTACCCGCAGCGGACCATGCAGATCTTCTCTTCTTCGCGATCGGATCTTCTTTCTTCGGCCGGCGGATGTGCTCGGCATTTTTCGCGTAGTTAGCCACAATTTTTTGACGCACCTATTCTGCACAAACACGACACCCGTGTAAAAGAGCCCTAAGGCCTTATTCACATAGGCACTGTCCGCACAGATAAGAATTGCGCATAGAATGTGCTTCTATAGGAACCAATCAGTTCCTATAGAAACGTTCACATGGACGATTGTTAGAAGCGCGGAATCCGCGCATCTAACAAAGATAGGACATGCGAGTGCAAACTCACGTCAGCTCCGAGGGGTGCGCAAAGATAAGACGTGTCGTATCTGGGAGCTGGAAAGCACACTCCACAAACCTCGGATCGTGTGAATGGGCTATTTCAATGTAGTTAGAACTAGCCCATTTACGCAAACTTTAGAGCAGTGCAGCCACGAGCTATGCACATGGCTACACTGCGGGCGGACAGCACGCTTGTGAAAGAGCCCTAAGGGTGATTTTCAGGTTTGAACTGTTGATAACCTATCCTCAGCTGACTGCTGCATTATATTGAGGTGATTTGTTGCTGGAAGCATATATACGGTAGCTCAGTAAACATTGAAGACTCCCAGAATGGTGCTATAGACACAGCCCTCAATCACTTGAATGGGAACTGTTTCTGCAATACCATCCCAGGCCACTGCAGTGTGTATGGAGCTGTTTTTTTGTGGGCAACACGTTGGCTCTGTACACTAAAGCAGTAGCCTGGTGATCAGCTGATTGGTGGGGGTTCCAGCAGGTTGGCCTCTCTACAAAACTATTAATGACTTCTCTGAAAATAGGATGAATCCCAACATAAAAAGGAGAGAAGACAAGGGAGGCACTATCTAGTGTAGTGTTTCCAAGCAGAAAATCCAAAAAAGAATACGGTAGTACCAATAACTAATACTCTCACTGGTGAGGCTGTGCTAGATATGATCACAACCACTTAAAATTGTTTTAAGATTGAAGATAGAACACCAAACAGGTCTCTTGAGGATAGGAGCTGACAGCCTTTGCCTGTGCTGAGATCTGAGCTCAATACATGGATAGAACAGGGGAAAGGAACCAGCTGGTAAAGGCGCTGCTCACTAGGAGCTGAAAAATATAATACTAGTTTTGTCTCTAAAAGAATGCACTTTTTTTTTAAAAACAAAAGTAAAGCAATGCCAATGAGTTTTAAGCCCAAAGTGGGGCCTTCTTCATGTATAAGGGAAATACATTAAATATGTCCCCTGCCTGAAGAAGACCCTGGTTTGGGGTTGAAACGTGTAGCTGTTGTTTTACTTTTTTTTTTTTTTAAAGTGCATTCTTTTTGAAATTGTAGTGGCCCAAAGTGTCCTCCAGAATTGTCACAATCATTTGTCCTGTAACACCTAGCTATAGACTCCTAGGAGACATAGAAGGTGCTGTACATCGGAAAGACCCTATTTCCCCTTTTCTTCTCAAAGCTGAAGCTAACTGCTTGGCAACAGCTGGCTGCTTATTGGATGCTTGTCATGCTATCTCTGATTGGTGGAGGGGAATGACGTGATAGTCCAGAGCGGGAAAATATCAGGTTGAGACAGGATTAGAGATGAGCGAACGTGTTCTTCCGAGCTTGATATTCGTGCGAATATTAGGGTGTTCGGGATGTTCGTTATTCGTAACGAACACCATGCGGTGTTCTGGTTATTTTCACTTCCTTCCCTGAGACGTTAGCGCGCTTTTCTGGCCAATTGAAAGACAGGGAAGGCATTACAACTTCCCCCTGTGACGTTTAAGCCCTATACCACCCCCCTGCTGTGAGTGGCTGGGAAGATCAGGTGTCACCCGAACATAAAAGTCGGCCCCTCCCGCGGTTCGCCTCAGATGCGGTGTGAGTTAGATGAGGGACAGTGCTGTTTGTACCGGAGCTGCTGTAGGGAAAGAATTGGTAGTTAGTGTAGGCTTCAAGACCCACCAAAGGTCCTTATTAGGGCCACTGATAGCTGTGTGTTGGCTGCTGTTAGCAGTGGCAAATTTTTTTTTCTCAAAATCGCCTCTGCAGACCGTTGCACCTGGCATTAGGGACAGAAGTGCTGCATAGGCAGGGAGAGTGTTAGGAGTGAGTGTAGCCTTCAAGAACCTCAACGGTCCTTTCTAGGGCCATATTTATCCGTGTGCAGTACTGTCCAGGCTGCTGTTAGCTGTGCTGCATTTTTTTTTGCTTCTCAAAATCGCCTCTGCAGAGCATTGCACCCTCCATTGATACTGCAGGGAAAGAATTGTGTAGGCAGGGCCACAACACAGTTATTATTCATTGAATATACGCAGTGCTGCCTTTTGGTGCCAAAAAACTGAAAACAAATCTATTTGTCCAGCCTCTGTCCGTCCTAAGGGCGGTGGACACGTGTGAGCTGCGCGAACAACATTGCTAAATCAGACGCACCCAGCTACGCTTTACTGCTGGCTTCGCCATTTGCTTTCCTTAATTGGGAAAAAAATACCTGCTCTCCAAGAGTTATAATAACTCTGCTACCCTCACGTTCTGTGACACATAAGCAGGGACACAGCACAGTTATTAAACTTCTCATGTTCATTGAATATACGCAGTGCTGCCTTTTGGTGGAAAAAAACTGAAAACAAATCTATTTGTCCAGCCTCTGTCCGTCCTAAGGGCGGTGGACACGTGTGAGCTGCGTGAACAACATTGCTAAATCAGACGCACCCAGCTACGCTTTACTGCTGGCTTCGCCATTTGCTTTCCTTAATTGGGAAAAAAATACCTGCTCTCCAAGAGTTATAATAACTCTGCTACCCTCACGTTCTGTGACACATAAGCAGGGACACAGCACAGTTATTAAACTTCTCATGTTCATTGAATATACGCAGTGCTGCCTTTTGGTGCCAAAAAACTGAAAACAAATCTATTTGTCCAGCCTCTGTCCGTCCTAAGGGCTGTGGACACGTGTGAGCTGCGTGAACAACATTGCTAAATCAGACGCACCCAGCTACGCTTTACTGCTGGCTTCGCCATTTGCTTTCCTTAATTGGGAAAAAAATACCTGCTCTCCAAGAGTTATAATAACTCTGCTACCCTCACGTTCTGTGACACATAAGCAGGGACACAGCACAGTTATTAAACTTCTCATGTTCATTGAATATACGCAGTGCTGCCTTTTGGTGGAAAAAAACTGAAAACAAATCTATTTGTCCAGCCTCTGTCCGTCCTAAGGGCGGTGGACACGTGTGAGCTGCGTGAACAACATTGCTAAATCAGACGCACCCAGCTACGCTTTACTGCTGGCTTCGCCATTTGCTTTCCTTAATTGGGAAAAAAATACCTGCTCTCCAAGAGTTATAATAACTCTGCTACCTTCACGTTCTGTGACACATTAGCAGGGACACAGCACAGTTATTAAACTTAGATAATTCATTCACTAGAGGCAGTGGGGCCTTTCGTTTTCCAAAAAGGGCAAAAATTATATTTGGCCTGCAGTCTTGCGCCAATTTATTTCCTGCCTGTGAAATCAAATCACTGGTAATACAGCATGCTGAGGGGTAGGGGTAGGCCTAGAGGACGTGGACGCGGCCGAGGACGCGGAGGGCCAAGTCAGGGTGTGGGCACAGGCCGAGCTCCTGATCCCGGTGTGTCGCGGCCGACTGCTGCGCGATTAGGAGAGAGGCACGTTTCTGGCGTCCCCACATTCATCGCCCAATTAATGGGTCCACGCGGGAGACGGTTATTAGAAAATGAGCAGTGTGAGCAGGTCCTGTCCTGGATGGCAGAAAGTGCTTCGAGCAACCTATCGTCTACCCGCAGTTCTGCGCCGTCCACTGCTGCCAATCCGAATCCTCTGTCTGCTGCTCCTCCTTCCTCCCAGCCTCCTCACTCCACTACAATAACACCTGCTCAGGAGCGGGAACACTCCCAGGAACTGTTCTCGGGCCCCTGCTTAGATTGGGCAGCAGCGGTTCCTCTCCCACCAGAGGAGTTTATCGTCACTGATGCCCAACCATTCGAAAGTTCCCGGGGTCCGGGGGAAGAGGCTGGGGACTTCCGCCAACTGTCTCAACAACTTTCTGTGGGTGAGGAGGACGATGACGATCAGACACAGTTGTCTTGCAGTGAGGTAGTAGTAAGGGCAGTAAGTCTGAGGGAGGAGCGCACAGAGGATTCGGAGGAAGAGCAGCAGGACGATGAGGTGACTGACCCCACCTGGTGTGCAACGCTTACTCAGGAGGACAGGTCTTCAGAGGGGGAGTCAAGGGCATCAGCAGGGCAGGTTGCAAGAGGCAGTGCGGTGGCCAGGGGTAGAGGCAGGGCCAGACCGAATAATCCACCAAGTGTTTCCCAAAGCGCCCCCTTGCGCCATGCCACCCTGCAGAGGCCGAGGTGCTCTAAGGTCTGGCAGTTTTTCACAGAGACGCCTGACGACCGACGAACAGTGGTGTGCAACCTTTGTTGCGCAAAGCTCAGCCGGGGAGCCAACACCAACAGCCTCACCACCACCACCATGCGCAGACATATGATGGCCAAGCACCCCACAAGGTGGGACGAAGGCCGTTCACCGCCTCCGGTTTACACCCCTGCCTCTCCCCCTGTGCCCCAACCTGCCACTGAGATGCAACCCCCCTCTCAGGACACAGGCACTACCGCCTCATGGCCTGCACCCACACCCTCATCTCCGCTGTCCTCGGCCCCATCCAGCAGTGTAGTGCAGCGCACCGTTCAGCCGTCGCTTGCGCAAGTGTTCGAGCGCAAGCGCAAGTACGCCGCCACGCACCCGCACGCTCAAACGTTAACCGTCCGCATAGCAAAATTCATCAGCCTTGAGATGCTGCCGTATAGGGTTGTGGAAACTGAGTCCTTCAAAAGTATCATGGAGGCGGCGGCCCCGCGCTACTCAGTTCCCAGTCGCCACTACTTTTCCCGATGTGCCGTCCCAGCCCTGCACGACCACGTCTCCCGCAACATTGTGCGCGCCCTCACCAACGCGGTTACTGCCACGGTCCACTTAACTACGGACACGTGGACAAGCACAGGCGGGCAGGGCCACTACATCTCCCTGACGGCACATTGGGTGAATTTAGTGGAGGCTGGGACAGAGTCAGAGCCTGGGACCGCTCACGTCCTACCCACCCCCAGAATTGCGGGCCCCAGCTCGGTGCTGGTATCTGCGGAGGTGTATGCTTCCTCCACTAAAGCACCCTCCTCCTCCTCCTCCTCTGTCTCGCAATCAAGATGTGTTAGCAGCAGCATGTCGCCAGCAGTCGGTGTCGCGCGGTGTGGCAGCACAGCGGTGGGCAAGCGTCAGCAGGCCGTGCTGAAACTACTCAGCTTAGGCGATAAGAGGCACACGGCCCACGAACTGCTGCAGGGTCTGACACAGCAGACCGACCGCTGGCTTGCGCCGCTGAGCCTCCAACCGGGCATGGTCGTGTGTGACAACGGCCGTAACCTGGTGGCGGCTCTGCAGCTCGGCAGCCTCACGCACGTGCCATGCCTGGCCCACGTCTTTAATTTGGTGGTTCAGCGCTTTCTGAAAAGCTACCCACGCTTGTCAGACCTGCTCGTAAAGGCGCGCCGGCTCTGCGCACATTTCCGCAAGTCCCACACGGACGCTGCCACCCTGCGCACCCTGCAACATCACTTTAAGCTGCCAGTGCACCGACTGCTGTGCGACGTGCCCACACGGTGGAACTCTACGCTCCACATGTTGGCCAGGCTCTATGAACAACGTAGAGCTATAGTCGAATACCAACTCCAACATGGGCGGCGCAGTGGGAGTCAGCCTCCTCAATTCCTTTCAGAAGAGTGGGCCTGGTTGGCAGACATCTGCCATGTCCTTGGTAATTTTGAGGAGTCTACCCAGGTGGTGAGCGGCGATGCTACAATCATTAGCGTCACCATTCCTCTGCTATGCATCTTGAGAAATTCCCTGCAAACCATAAAGGCAGCTGCTTTGCGCTCAGAAACGGGGGCGGGGGAAGACAGTATGCCGCTGGATAGTCAGGGCACCCTCCTGTCTATTTCTCAGCGCGTACAGGAGGAGGAGGAGGAGCATGAGGAGGATGAGGAGGAGGGGGAAGAGACAGCTTGGCCCGCTGCTGACGGTACACCGGCTGATTGCCTGTCATCCTTTCAGCGTGTATGGCCTGAGGAGGAGGAGGAGGAGGATCCTGATAGTGATCTTCCTAGTGAAGACAGCCATGTGTTGCGTACAGGTACCCTGGCACACATGGCTGACTTCATGTTAGGATGCCTTTCTCGTGACCCTCGCGTTGCACGCATTCTGGCCACGACGGATTACTGGGTGTACACACTGCTCGATCCACGGTATAAGGAGAACCTGCCCACTCTGATTCCCGAAGAGGAAAGGGGTTCGAGAGTGTTGCTATACCACAGGACCCTTGCGGACAAGCTGATGGTAAAATTCCCAGCCGACAGCGCTAGTGGCAGAAGGCGCAGTACCGAGGGCAAGGTAGCAGGGGATGTGCGTAGATCGAGCAGCATGTACATCCCAGGCAGTGCAACAGTCTTTAAGGGCCTGGCCAGCTTTATGGCTCCCCACCAAGACTGTGTCACCGCTCCCCAGTCACGGCTGAGTCGGCGGGAGCACTGTAAAAGGATGGTGAGGGAGTATGTAGCGGATCGCACGACCATCCTTGGTGACGCCTCTGCCCCCTACAACTACTGGGTGTCGAAGCTGGACATGTGGCCTGAACTAGCGCTGTATGCCCTGGAGGTGCTTGCTTGTCCTGCGGCTAGCGTCTTGTCGGAGAGGGTGTTTAGTGCGGCTGGGGGAATCATCACAGATAAGCGTAGCCGCTTGTCAACCGACAGTGCCGACAGGCTAACACTCATCAAGATGAACAAAGGCTGGATTTCCCCAGACTTCTGTTCTCCACCAGCGGACAGCAGCGATACGTAAGCAATACGTAGGCTGCACCCGCGGATGGAAGCTACGTTCTCTCTCACCATCCAAAACGGGGACATTTCTGCTTCATCAATCTGTGTCTAATATTCCTCCCCCTCCTCCTCCTGCTCCTCCTCCTGAAACCTCACGTAATCACGCTGAACGGGCAATTTTTCTTAGGGCCACAAGGCTCACTCAAATAATTTTTCTGAACAATTTTTATACGTTTCAATGCGCTTAAAAGCATTGGAACTTTAACTTGAACCAATTTTTCGTTACACTGGGCTGCCTCCAGGCCTAGTTACCACTTAAAGGAGATGTCCCGCGCCGAAACGGGTTTTTTTTTTTTTAACCCCCCCCCCCCCGTTCGGCGCGAGACAACCCCGATGCAGGGGTTAAAAAAACCACCCGCACAGCGCTTACCTGAATCCCGGCGGTCCGGTGACTTCAATACTTACCGCTGAAGATGGCCGCCGGGATCTTCTACCTTCGTGGACCGCAGCTCTTCTGTGCGGTCCACTGCCGATTCCAGCCTCCTGATTGGCTGGAATCGGCACGTGACGGGGCGGAGCTACACGGAGCCCCTCTCTGGCACGAGCGGCTCCATAGAAGAAAGCTGAAGACCCGGACTGCGCAAGCGCGGCTAATTTGGCCATCGGAGGCCAAAAATTAGTCGGCTCCATGGAGACGAGGACGCCAGCAACGGAGCAGGTAAGTATAAAACTTTTTATAACTTCTGTATGGCTCATAATTAATGCACAATGTACATTACAAAGTGCATTATTATGGCCATACAGAAGTGTATAGACCCACTTGCTGCCTCGGGACATCTCCTTTAAGCCACATTAACCAAAGCGATTAATGGGTTTCACCTGCCCTCTTGGCTGGCCATGGCCAATTTTTGGGATGTACATTAGTACTGTTGATACAGCAATTTTTGGGGGCCCTCGCCTACAGTGTAATCAAATTAATTTTTAGCCCACCTGCATTACAGCTGACGTTACCTCAGCTGTGTTGGGCAATGCAATGGGATATTTTTATGTACCGCCGGTGGGTTCCAGGGAGCCACCCATGCTGTAGGTGCACACTGAGTTTTTAATACATCTGTACACTTCTAAAGAACCCGTCTGACTGGGGCATGCAGTGTGGGCCGAAGCCCACCTGTATTACGCACGACATTACTACCTCAGCTGTGTTGGGCAATGCAATGGGATATTTCTATGTACCGCCGGTGGCTTCCTGGCACCCACCCAGGCAGTGGGTCCACAGGGAGTTTAACCTACATGTGTCCACCTGTAAAGAACCCCAGTCTGACTGGGGCATGCAGTGTGGGCCGAAACCCACCTGCATTAACCCTTTCCAGTCCACTGTGTGACCTGTGAAGACATTAGGGTTTAAGGCTGTACAGCTCCGTTGTTGGTAGACGTCCGTCGGGGTTCTCTTACTGTATATTGCCAGCCTCTCTGCTGTCGGAGCCTATCCTATGTGTCAGCTCATGCAGTACTGGCTTTAGCCAGCATATAGCGCCGTTGTATAACAGCAGAAAAAGAGTAAGCCCCCTAGGAAAACCATATACAAATTGGATTGGAAAGGGTTAAGCACAACATTACTACCTCAGCTGTGTTGGGCAATGCAATGGGATATTTCTATGTACCGCCGGTGGCTTCCTGGCACCCACCCATGCTGTAGGTGCACACGGAGTTTTTACTACATCTGTACACTTATAAAGAACCCCAGTCAGACTGGGGCATGCAGTGTGGGCCGAAGCCCACCTGCATTAAGCACGACATTACTACCTCAGCTGTGTTGGGCAATGCAATGGGATATTTCTGTGTACCGCCGGTGGGTTCCAGGGAGCCACCCATGCTGTGGGTCGACAGGGACTTCACAATAGGGAGTTGTACCTGCCTGTGTCTATGAATTAAAAAGCCCGGTCTGACTGGGGCATGCAGACACCTTGACAGAATGAATAGTGTGTGGCACATAGGTTCCCCATTGCTATGCCCACGTGTGCAGCTCCTGATGGCGGTGGCACAGGAGTCTATTTCTCATTGCTTCTGTACAGCATTGTGGGCTATCGCTCCGCCACTTTTAAAGAGGGTCGCTGCCTAGCCGTGCCAACCTCTGCAGTGTGTGCCTGCGGTCCCTCGTCATGGCAGACGCAATTCTAAATAGACATGAGCGTGGTGTGGCATGAGGGCAGCTGAAGGCTGCCCAGGGACACTTTGGTGTGCGCTGTGGGGGGAGGAGGGGGGGGCGGTTGGGCAGCATGTAACCCAGGAGAAGTGTCAGCGGAGTGTCATCCAGGCAGTGATTGTGCTTTGTTGGAGGTAGTGTGGTGCTTAGCAAACGTATGCCATGCTAATGAGGGCTTTTCAGAAGTAAAAGTTGTTGGGAGGGGGGGGGGGCCCACTCTTGCCGGTATTGTGGCTTAATAGTGGGACCTGGGAACTTGAGATGCAGCCCAACATGTAGCCCCTCGCCTGCCCTATCCGTTTCTGTGTCGTTCCCATCACTTTGTTGAATTGCCCAGATTTTCACACATGAAAACCTTAGCGAGCATCGGCGAAATACAAAAATGCTCTGGTCGCCCATTGACTTCAGTGGGGTTCGTTGTTCGAAACGAACCCTCGAGCATCCCGGGAAGTTCGTTCCGAATAACGAACACCCGAACATTTTGGTGTTCGCTCATCTCTAGACAGGATGTTAGGGGGAGGAGTAGAAAAAGTGCATGAGTTAGACAAGAAGAGTAGGCAGTTGGAGGTATAACAGTGAGAGAGTCGGGAGGAGGTAGTCGTCAGAGGAGGACGTGTGAGAGAAGTTCTGCTGAGTGAGAAGAGACAACGCATATTCTGAGTGAGAAAGTCAGGATTCTCCAGCTTCCTTACCAACCAGCAGTGTGGAGGAGAGAATTTGGGGTAATTTTTTCACTAAAACAGAGAGTTACTAAAATACTTGGTGAAGTCAAAGCTAGGGAAAGTAAAGAGGTCCAACTTATATTCTACTTTGCTACTGCCTTATAATCGTCCAGTAAGCCCAACAGATAACTAGGACTGTGGGAGTTATACTGAAGAAACCTCTAGAGTCAAATAGAAAGAGAGCGTTGAAGAGTAAATTGTATTCTACTGTTTTCAACTGTCAAGTAACGGGTCATCTCATTACCAAGACTTAATCTCTGCCAAATTACTGCAAGACTAATGTTGTGTTTCCATTGATTAGAAAGCTAAAGTAAATCTGTGCACTTACAGTTTACTAAAACAAAGCTAACAGGACTTGTGTCTTTTATTCCGTTCTTAAGTATCAGAGTCCCGAATGAAGTGCTGGCGTCACGTGACAAACCACCATTGGAAACCATAAGTTAGAAAACCCTTTGTGCCACTGTGTAGCGACCAAGTAAGGCAACTTCGACGCCATTGCCGGGAGAGATCTCAGAGCCACCCGTGACATCCATCTTGCTTCGCCACGGTCTCCCCCACTTTGGCACAGCCTACGCGGATGCTGTAAAATGACATTTTGTCTCTACCAGCTGGTTCCTTCGCCCTGATTTATCCCGAGGATAGGTCATCAGTAGTTCAGTCTTGGAAAATCCACAGAGTTCAGTGAATGCTATGCAATCTTTTATGTAGGGTGAGTATTTTTTTTTACAAATGCCTTGCACATAATGTATACAGTAAATAAAAGAAAACTATTGCTCTATTATTATTAAACTATCATTGCTCAGTGACCTCTGTGAGCTGTCATAGGGAGTTTATACTTATAGATGCTACAAAGTACTTAGCTACTTAAATTGGATTTGTAATATTCTTGTAGGAGCATGAGAGATTTTAATAAATGTGATTCAAATCTAATGTCATAAAGAACTACTCAAGGAGGCCCCTGTAGGTTACAGCCACAGATGCAGAGTGGCTTAAAAAATCTAATCATGGTTTAGTGTGAAAAATATTAATTTAACTATTTTATCTGTTCCTACAAAATTATGCACACTTCAGTACAGTATTGTCGATGTAGATCACACACTGGTTTGACTTAGGGCCAAATTCTGAGGCAACACCTGAGGTGCCCCAAGACTTCATCCTTTAACTCTACCAGTTGGGATGTGGACTTTGTTGGGGGTCCCTAGGCTGTTACTCTGAAAATAGCCCCAGCAATGTAGCAGCTGACAATACTATAGATCAAGGTGCAGTACCTGAAAGTATGAACAGATATATAGTCAGACAATCTGGGTTGAGGCAGGCAGCACAACTTCAAAACAAGAACCAATCCATAGGTCAAGACACCCAGAATGTGTTCAACACTTTACAGCATGCCAGAAGTCGCTGAAGGCCGCAGATAGAAGCATAGTCAGGAACAGAGAATAGAACACAGTCAGGAATAACTCAAGTTACGAACCAGAGAGTCAGAAGACACTGTCCTGAATAGCACCTTAAACAGGACCAAACGCCACAAAATCAGTCACCTTCTACAGGGGTGTCTGTTATAGCCAAGGGCACCAAGAAATTTGCAGGGGAGTGTTGGCAAGGTATGCTGACTTTTTAAGAGTAGGCATATGCTCAGTCTAGACAGACCCAAAAACAGGGAGTCTGCTGTTAGGCGTATGAAGATGCGTGCTATGGCCGCCAAGAGAGGTAAGTTGGTGGGTACTAGCTATAACGAATATCACACACTATTCTTACTCAGATTGACTCTTTTTTCAGAAAGATGGACTCTTTTTTTTTAGCAAAAACTGGGTAGTGAATTGGCTTAAGGGTTATGGAAATGGCATGGGTGAAGACCCAATTGTCAAACCCTTTGGTCCTAGGTGTCATAACCCAGCATTGTAATGGTGGGCTCCTTTGGATCTTTGCTATGGGTCCTATAACTTCATTGTACACTACTGTACTGTGGAAATTTGGTTAAAAACCATTATGGGCACAATAATGGAAACAACTACTGGTTATCTTCCAGAATGTACCTATTTAGGAAACCAATATAACTAGTAGTTTAAGTAGGGGATGATTGCAATATCAGAAGACTTAAAGGGCTATTGCCATCTTAGACGTTTACGGCATATCCCTATGATAGGTACAGGTGCCACCTTCCATATGATAGGTTCAGGTGCCACCTGTGGGACCCACAACTATCTTGAGTTAGTGTTCCCATTTCTTTCTGAATACTCTGAATGAGGTGGCCAGGAGTGTTAAGTAGGACACAAAATACTGAGCTTCTTGTAGTATGCTATTTCTGTAACTAACATAGAAGTCAATGGGAGTTGTGTAACATCATAACATCATGTGTTACGTTGTTTCTGTAAGTCTCATTGACTTTTATGGAAGTTAAGGAAAAAGCGTAGCTCAGCCAAGTTCAGCTGTTTAATAAAATGCTGAGAGGCTACTTCTTGTAAGACATCAGCTTGACAAAGGGCTTAGAGTTATAGCCTGTAATTAGTGTTGAGCGAACAGAACCAGTAGAACCCTCTTTCAGGTTGAACTTTGCTAAAAGTTAGGTTCAGCACAAACCTGAATTGAGCTTTTAACAAAGTTCTATTGGTTTGATTTGTTCAACAGTCGTCTTGAACATTGATGTATAACACTGTATGAGGCTTCATTCATACAGGCGTGACGATTTTGGGCCAGCCGTGTCATGGCCACAGCGCGGCCGAAAATTGTGTGAATGTGAGGCAGCCGTGACCAAGTCACGGCTGCAACTCCCGTTTACGCACCCATTCAGATGGCTGAGGCATGTACGCCACAGCCTTGGAATACCGTCAGCCGGTGGGGTGGGAGTTTAGCTCTGCATAATTTGTGCATTTCAGACAAACATTTTTACGCTGTCCGGGAAAGATAGCCCTGGAACTAATTTTTGCCGTCTGGAATACGGCCGCTGCCATAGACTCCTATGGGAGCCAATGACAGCTGCCGAAGAAGGGAGGTGGGAGGAAGTTTAGCAGCGTGACTGCTAAACTCCCTCCCCCTCTCCACCCATTGTTGGCTGTCTGCAATGGGAGAGAGCAGGGCGGGAGCTAGCGTGCTAAAGTCCCTCCCCCTTGCTGGCAGCTCTCATTGGCCGGAGTGGAGAGGGGGGAGGGACTAGCTCTACTACACTCCCACCCCCTCTCTGCCCTTTGCCAGATGACAACAAGGGGGGGGCAGGAGCTTAGTAGAGCTATGGCAAATGCTGGCAAGGGGGAGGGGACGGGACTTTAGTACACTAGCATTAGTACAACAGCAGCCAAGACAAAAGAACATCTTCTTCATCAGAAGACATCTCCAACCTCAGCTACTCTGCTAAACCATAAAGTACCATAAGCCTCGCAAGATAGCGTCACGCCGCACATCTTCAATTTTTATGGATGATTACAGAGGGCTCGGTCAATGATGACAGCATGACATAGTGCTACGTGTTTTTATGCACTCGCAAAGGCGCAACTGTTGTGAACGAAAAAAAGATAAATATACGCATGCAAAAATGACTTACTCACTGCGCAAATATGTTGCGCAGAAGCGAGCGTATTTGTGCTTATGTCCGTGTAAAGGAGCCCTAATGGAAAAAGTCTAATGTAACCTCCATTGGGTTTCTATACATGTTTCTAAAGTGTTAATGAAATATTCTAGTAGCAGTGCGTGAATACACCGTATATAACCAGGGAAAGCGAGAGGAATGAGCGACGGCTCTGTTACACCGCCGAACATTAAGCTGCTAATCCCCCATCATCCAGTTAGGAACTCTTATTTACTCTCTGTGTGGCTTACCTTCCACAAAGCCTGTATTCATCTCCCCCCTTCACTGCCGGCGGCAAAAGCCGGGGGGGCTGTAACATCCACTCTTGTCAGCGCACATTCACTGATACCTCGCCTAGTTCCTACATGTACATCTACTGTGAATCTACGCTGTGCTCTGAACTGACTTCTATATAGTTCCCCCGTGTTCTTCACTAACTCTTTAAATACTCCCGAGAAGGCATGTTTGCAGCATATTCCCATGCACTACCAGCTTACTCTTGTTCGCGGGGCTTTACATGATTCCACTTGCCTGTAGGCAACACTTACAGTATAAGCATCGCATGAACGGAGCTACACAGTGTCTTCACTGCTCGTAAACAGCGTTCTACATTCTGCAACTACAGTTATTCAAATACAACCCATTCTTGGGAAATGCAGTTATGGTTTCTTCTATGGTTTTGTGTAATAATCATGCTTTAGATGCATTTCATAAGATGTACCGTGCATATTTGTATTACTTGGCCAGTTGGTAACTGGTAGACCAGTGTTTCTCAACTCCAGTCCTCAGGGACCACCAACAGGTCATGTTTTCAGGACATCCTATAGGGAGAACAACGGTGGGAATTTCTGAGGCACCGACAATAATTACATCACCTGTGCAACACTGGGGAGATCCTGAGCTGTTGGGGGGAACGTGAGGATTCGAGTTGGGAATCACTGCTGTAGACCACCTTCACTTGTGGCATTTTCGCTCAATGGAGCCGATCTGCACGTAATCCACGCTAAAATAGAGCATGCTGCAATTTTCCTTCGCTCAAAAAAAAAATCGCGATTCGCATCCGTCTGCTCGAAGCTGTGAAAGTTAATGCCTTCCAATGGGCAATTATTACAGCGGACCATCCACGCGCGTGACGATCGTGGATTCCGCAATTCCAATTTGTTCGTGTGCAGGTGGCCTAAACCTCCTTGACATGGGTGAGCGTGATATTGGGCTGAGAAACTTGCCTCAATATCGCTCTTTCCAGCATGCAATTTTGCCGGTGATGCAATGGGTTAAAAATTGCATCACTTTTGATAAAGCGATCTTCACGGACGTGTTTCACTCATGTGATAGGCTTGCAAATGTGACTTTAATGGGAAACCTCGCACTCGCACACACATTGCCATGCAATGTTTTTAAAAAGTCCCATTGAAAACAATAGGCAAGGCATTCCAAAGGAACACTCAAAGATAGAGCGTGCTGCAGTTCTCTTTCCCCTTGCAGCGATTCTGCTAGGAAAAAAAAAATGTTTGCATGATCGAATCGATTCAAAATATTCATGCAAGTTTTGTGTGCATCGAACAAAACTCATGCGAGAGTATCGTTCGTCTGAATAAACCCTAACTGTGGGAACTCCCTTTAAATTCATGATGAAAGCATGGGCAGCCTGGGGTTGAGATACAGCTTGCTCCGTTGATTTGGGACTTGACCTATGGCGTGTTCACACGTGAAGGTTTTGTTTATTTTTTTTATGCAGTTTTTGAAGCCGGAACTGGGTCTCTAAAGAAGAGAAAGAATAAAAGATGGCTCTAACTTCTCTTTTTTTTGGATCCACTCCTGGTTTTGGTTTTAACCCTTTGCAATCCAATTTTCGATTCAGGGTTTCCTAGGGGGCTTTCTCTTTCTGTCATTATACAATAGCGGCTTCTGCTGGCTAGAGCCAGTACTGCGGTATGGGACATGCTGGAGAGGCCCCCGACAACAGAGCGGCCAGTAATCTACGGTAAGAATACCCTGCTGGACGTCTTCCGACATTGGAGCTGTATAGCCTTCAATCAGAATGTCTTTAGATGTCAGACAGTGGATTGGAAAGGGTTAAAAACTGCATCAAGAACTGAACAAAAACTGCACAAATGAACACATCCTAATATACAGGGCGTCCAAAGAAATACCTATCCAGGGGCAAAAGAGAGCTATATAGCATTGCACTGGGGTATTTATGTGAGTGTGTGGAGCTGCGTGTTCCAGAGCTAAAACAACCAAAGGAAATCAACTTAGGGTGTATTACCATAGACTGTAAAGACTAAAGACAAATGCCTGACTTGAAACAAAAGAGTGAGCTTTATTATCAAAACAACCTCCGTCAGCGACTCTACAAAGATGTTGAACGTGGTGTAATGGACGGCACGTTGCATTTTTTTGAGGTCACATATTTTACAAGCCACTTGTATTCTTCTCTCCAGTTCACCAACATGATGAGGTCCAGCTGGGTATCCATCATATACAGCTGCCTTAGGCTTTATTCCCTCGAGTGTATATCGTCCGCCATTTCCACGGCCTGCCGATATGCGCTATGATGTGAGGTGTTAAGCCTCATGAACGGGCGCACAAATCTAACATTTGTGCGCCTGTTCAGATGGCATAGGCCCCAGTGCATATACACCAAGGCTGCCATGCTGTTGAGACTTCCCCTTCCCACTTCTCGCTGGCTCACCTCCTCTCTCCTCTCCTCCGGCTGATTCCAAAGGGAGGAGGCAAGACGGGGCAGCCCTTAGCTCCGCCTCGACCCCCCCCCTCCCATTGAAATCAGTGGAGGAGAGAAGTCACGCTGCTAAACTCCCTCCTACCTCTTGCTGCTGTCATTGGCTTCCATAGGAGCCCATGCAGCAGCCAACATATTCCGGTCCAAAAGATAGTTCCAACACTATCTTTTGGGCCTGACGTAAAAACGCCTGGCGCTATACTGGCCAGCCAGGCGTTTATACGTAGGGGAATATGGCTATGTGAACTGATGCATTGGAAACAATGCATATGATCCCAGCATATATCGGCTGAACGTGCAAACGGCGGCCCAATATACGCTCATGGGAAAGCGGCCTTAAGGTGACCCCACAGGAAGAAATACAGAAGAGTCAAATCTGAGGAACGTGGTGGTCAAGGAACCTGCGCCATGTTGTCCAAATGAAAACTAGCCACTGATGCACGTATCTCTGGGAATGAGGTGGCACCATCGCTGACTGAGGTTGTTTTCACATTTTCTGTAAGATGATAACACTCACTTTTTTGTTTGAAGTCTTGCATTTGTCTTTATCCTCTATAGTCAGAAATTATTTGTTTGTTAGTCTTTCATTGATTCCCTTCCACTTTATTAGCATTGGAGCATGCAGCTCCACGCACACACATAACCTCGTGCAATGCGGGAAATATTTCCTTTGCCCCCTGGATACGTATTTCTGTGGACACCTTGTATATCAGCTGTGTACCCGTTAGTGGAATTGATTTCTTGGCAGAAGTGGTAGAAATGTAAGTAACAGAAGAAGACAGCAGCAGGGAATTTGACTATTTGTTCTGGCAGTCTGCATTCTCTGAATGGAGCGAGCCGAGTGGCTGTTGCAGTTTTGTGAATGGCGTGACGCAAGCACCTTTGTTCAAGGTAAATGTCGAGTGCACAAGTTGCTGAGCAATTTCATTTCCCTCTTGCTTATCTGCTCTATTACCCCTAATTGCTTCCGGAAGAAAAGATAATTGCCATATACTGTATAATATAAATGCTGATAATTTCCCTAACATAATAAAGTGGCTCCTAGACTTCCCACTAGAAACTCTAGAAAGTCCAGGGGTAAATAGTTGGGATCAACCATTTCACCTTGCATCATGGATATATAGTGTTTATGGTGTTTGCTCTCATTAACAATACAAAATAAGTAACCAGGAAACTTTTTTAGGAAAGAAAAATCCTAGAAAATGTAGACAGACTTGCAATCCTGGCATTAAATGAGGATCAGGGGGTTTTACATGTAGATTAACTTGCCAAGTTTTCTTCCATTGACTTCAAAGGCAAATGAATGCTATGTACACTGAACGATCACTGCATTAGGAACAGCTGGCGTGTAACATCTTGTGATCAGTAATGTGGTGCCACGTGATGGGCGCATCACAATCTGCTCTCAGATAATGTGCTGACCTTTTCTCTGCACAGCAGAAGGCAATATTTGAGAGTCATGGGTAAACATAGTTACTTGCGTGACTTTGATAGACTGTTGGTGCCAGTCGGGGACCAGTATTTCTGAAACAGTTGCACTTGTTGCTGTTTCCGGACCACAGTATCAAGAGGGTGCCAAGACTGGTTGAACCATGGACAGACATCGGTAGAAGATCAAACAATGGTAGATCATGCGTGGTTATTCTAGAGGTGAGCGTCAACTGGCACGTCTGGTATCTCAGCAACAACGTGACACAGTAGACCAGCTGATCCAGCAGTACAACGGTGGGGTAAGTTAGACAAATTTCTACAATGACCATGCAGCATGCCTTGATGTTCAATAGGCGAAGACTGTCAAAAATGCCCCAATAGTCCCGCATCATTGCCAACAGCACCTCACATGAGTTTGCTTCAGTATTAGAGGCGTAACTTGAAGCTCCTGGGCCCCGATGCAAAACTTGTAACAGGGCCCCCAACTATAATGCTTAACTTATAGTACTGGGGTCCCTATATGGAGAAGAGAGGCCTTATGGGCCCCCTAAGGCTCCAGGGCCCAGGTGCAACCGCATCCCCTGCATCCTCTATAGTTACGCCCCTGTTCAGTATGATCAGTCCCTGCCCTCATCCCTAAACCAGTGTCTTATGAATCTTTTAAAGCTATATTGCTGGAGTTGAGAGCATCAATCTCGAAAGACGTTAAAGCTGTTTTTAAAAACATACAAGCAGAGTTTACAACACTGGGAGACCGTACTTCTCACATTGACTCTAAAATGGCAGAATTCTCAACAGCTCACAATAAGTTAGTGGATATAAATAATGCCCTAGAGGTATGAGCACTGAAATTGAAAGTAGCAGATTGGGAAGATTGGTCTCACCATAGCAATACACAATTCTGCAGCATACCTGAAACAGTTAAAGCACAGCAGCTTGCAGAATATCTCCCAAGTTTATTTGTTGCAGTCCTTCCAAATACACCTCAAGTTGATCTGTAAATAGAGAGAGTGTATTGAATACCAAAACTCAAATCTCTGACTGCATCAACTCCAAGAGATGTTATCGTCCATTTACATTTCTACCATTTTAAAGAAAAAACTAATGCTAGCAGCTATGATTGTACAAAATCTTCCAGACAGATTTGAAGACGTTTCCATGTTTACTAATCTATCTGTGGCCACTTTGGCAAGATGTTGTAAATTTGCTAATGCCACGGAAATTCTCCTTGGCAGTAATATTCCCTACAAATGGGAGTTTCATGGGAAATTAGTGGTAACAAGAGAGGGACAGAAACTAGGTTTCGACTCTTCTGCTAAGCTGACAAAGCTTCTCCAAGATTGGGGACTCACTACTGTTCTAAATTAACGTAGAGGAAAGCAAGCTATGAAACTGTAAGATGAATGGGTGACAAAATCAACCCCTTAAAGATGTAAATTATATCAGTTAGTGGCCATACATCTTCTCCCATTTGTGTGGTTTGAAGGGCATGGATAATTATTTCTTACCTTATAACGTCATTTATTGAGGTTACATTTTATTCAGCTTCTTTGATGTTCCTCTTGAGTATCCTTACAAGGATGCCTTACATACTGCATGCATCGTAGCTCAGACATACACGCACATTTTCTTAGATGTTCTTAACTTCTAAACCACCCTTCATCACTAAAGGGTCGTTGCATACTCAAACATATGTTTCATGTTAATTGATTCTGCTATCAGTTTTCGAATTGGCTTGCAATTTATTACGCTCCTACAGAAGATTCTATACCCACTTATTGTTAGCTGGTTAGAATGTCTTTCACTGCATTTATATAAACTCTAGAAATTGTCTTCCACATAATAATACTCAATGCAAAAAGAACTCCCAAGTTCTTTTAAAAGGTCTGTACTTTGGAAGGATGATAGAAGCTTGAATACGGGTATCTTGTGCATACATGAATCCCACCTTAATCAGGTTGATATTTTCCAGTTAAGACACAAACATTTCCTATATATTCTTGCTGCTCCAGCAATTAACAAAAAAGGAGTAATCGTCTTTAATCTGCAATTCAGACCTTTATTACCTTCAGTAATCTTTTCTGCAATTCAGACCTTTATGGACCCAATGGTAAGATATATTATCTTAGTTTGTACAATAAATAATATAAATTATACTGTAGTCGTCATTTATGCCCCAAACAAAAAATAAACTAAATGTTATTGAGCGCTCTTTAAGAAAATCAAGCATTTTAAGAATAGGTCTGTCCTGATTGCAGGAGATTTTAACAGAGTTATGTGGCCATCTCTAGACTCCTCTGCTTCTAGTTTGACAGATAAACCCACCGATTTACATCAGATGACACAAAAAAAACCATTTTCTTGATGTATGGAGGTTGCAACAGCTTACTGAAGAAGAATACCCTTTTTTCACACCCACACAAGACCTACACTCGGGTAAACATGTTCTTCACTAATCTGTTGTTTAAATGTGTAGTAACTTCTAAATTAGGTATAAGTACTTGGTCCGATCATACAATAATCTCACTAATAATTTTGGAAACATAGGATAACCTCCCTACATTCCTTGGAAACTGAAAAATTACTTTTTTCATTCCTCTAAATACTTGACGAAAATGTCCTCACTTCTCCTTGACTTTTTTCATAACAACCACATGCCTGAAATACAGCCATCCACAATATGGTGTGCTCATAAGGCTTCTATGAGGGGACAGTTTATAAGCTTTGCAGCTGCAGATAAATGGGAGAAGAACAAGTTAAGATTACATCTCTCAAATAATATTATCAAATTGAGTCAATTAAGCAAAGCAAAATACTGCCCAGCTAGATCAGACATGATATGTAACTTCCAAGATCAGTTACATCAACTAGATTTATATAAAGATGAATAAGTGCTGCGGAAAATTAAAGCCAGGTATTATATTCAAAATAATACAGCTAATTAATTATAAGCATCGTGCCTCAAATCTAGAGCTGCTAACTCTAAAATATCTTATATTTTGTAACGTACAAAATGAAAAGATTTTCAGCTGTTATACTATAGCAAATACTACAGCTGATTGTTATGCTTCGCTTTATAATCCCTGAGAAGACCCATAAACTGCCCAACCAAATACTGGGGAAATATCTAACTTTAAATTCCATTTCACTCCTTAAGGGTGGCTTCATACGAGCGTGTTCTTGTGCGTACATAGGTGCGTACATAAGTGTGCACTCATGTACGTGCAAAAACACGCATGAATGCAGGTCCGTGCATTGTTTTCAATGGAGCCGCGGCTGCTGCTGGCGGCTCGATTGAAAACAATGGTCTGCTGGCACCTCTGCATTGTTTTTCAGGGAAGGGCTTTACATATGAGCCCTTCCCTGAAAAACAAAACTTTTAGTGTAAAAAAATAAATAAATAAACTTACCTGTCCGCCGCTGCTGTGTCCCCTGCGGGGATGAAGAACACATCTGCCGCATGCGGCAGATGTTTCCTTCATGCCCGCTAGTAAAAAGAATTCCCTGCTGCTACATCTGCCACATCTGTGACAGATGCAGCAGAGGAATTCTTCAATTCTCTACCGCAGCTGTCAGAAGAATGAATGACGGGCGAGAGCTGCCTATGATTGGCTGAGCACCTCAGCCAATCACATTTAGCTCTTTCAGCAGGCGGGGATTTTAAATCCCCGCCTGCTGATAGATCAGCACTACAGAGCAGAGGACAGCAGGAGAAGACGCGGCTGAGCCCTGGCAGCTGAAGCAAGGTGAGTATCTATTTTTTTTTGTTTTTTACAGCACTTTTACTTGATTTTCAGTATTTAAAGCCCTTCCCTGAAATCAATTGACGGGGTGCCAGCAGCAGAATCCTCTACCGCAGCTGTCATGTGTGAATTGAAGAATTTCTCTGCTGCATCTGTCACAGATGTGGCAGATGTAACAGCAGGGAATTCTTTTTACTAGTGGGGATGAAGGAAACATCTGCCGCATGTGGCAGATGTGTTCTTCATCCCCGCAGGGGGCACAGCAGTGGCTGACAGGTAAGTTTATTATTTATTTATTTATTTACACTAAAATTTTTGTTTTTCAGGTAAGGGCTTATATGTAAAGCTCTTTCCTGAAAAACAATGCAGGGGTGCCGACAGACCCACCAGCAGTTGCAGCTCCATTGAAAACAATGCGTGCATTCACTATAGTGCACGCATGTCCTATCTTTGCAGGCACACGCCTGTAAAGCACGGACATGCGCACACACCATAGGGAATGCATTGGGGCTAATAGACGCGTGTTTTTGTGTGTGGGAAGGTACACACAAAATACACGCTCATCTGAAGCCACCCTGACACTGGATTCACGCAAGCGTTTTATCATCGCAATTTTGCAGTGATAAAATGTTGGCTGAAAATCGCGACCATCTGATGTATTGGATTCTAATGCATTTATTCAGATGGGCAATTTTCTGGTGTATTAAATTGTCTGGCTGAAAAAGATATCACAAATGGTGCGCATTTTGGCTCGCCATTTTTACGCCCCGGATGGAAAAGATAGGTCCTGACCTGTCTTTTGCCGGAATATGCTGGTCATTCGCATAGGCTCCTATGGGAGCCTATGAGAACTATTAGAAAAGGGAAGGTGGAGGGAGTTTAGCAGCGGATCACATTGCTAAAGTCCTTCCCCTCTCCTTGCAGGCAGCTCACATAGGCTCTGGAGGGAGTGGGGGGGACTAGTTCTGCTAAGGTCCTGCCCTGCCCCACCTCCATGCCCCCTACCCCCCTTGCTGGCAGCTGTCAAGCGGCGGAGAGGGGGTACCACACTAGCTCTGCTAAACTCCTGACCCCTCCCTTTGCCGGCAGCCAGCAAGGGGCAGAGATCAGAAGGGAAGGGGGAGGGAGTTTAGCAGAGCTGAACTCTCTCCCCTGGGCCAATGGTTTTCCAGGCTGTAGCATATATTCTCCGCAACCTGGCCGTCTGAATAGCAGTTAGAAATATTATCTCCTCCTATATCTCTAGCAGAAATAAATAATGCTATCCATTCACTGTAACTTGATGGTTTAACAAACTATTACTATTAAGTATTTTTAGTCTGCCTTATTCCCTCATAACCGTTCTCTTTTTAACAATATACAAACAATGGGTAGAATCCCCAAAGAGATGTTACACACCACAATTATTACTTTCCCTAAAGCACGCAAAATCCCAGATAGACCTGAAGCTTGTGCCTATATTATATATTGAAAGATTTTAGCCACTAGGTTGGCAGATATTTTACCCACTCTGTTTTTTCACGATTAGAAAGGATTTGTTATGGGTAAGTACTCATTTGATGCTATCCGTAGATTTGTATACATAATTAACTTTATTGAGAAAACTTGCACACCTTCTTTGCTTCTTTCCCTCAATGCAGTGACGCATTTGACCAAGTCCATTTCTGCTCAAATTTGGTATATCTAAAGTGGCATATAACTCAATTATGGAACTATATTTCCTCCTATCTGCTGCTGTACTAACTTCAGGATACACCTCTAAAACATTTACTATCGCTATTGGTACTCAGCAAGGATATCATTATCACTTTTCGTATTTCACTTTGTTGCAACCCTTAGTGGAATGGGCAAGGAAAGCAAAACATGTATTTGGAATTACTATAGGGGAAGAGAACACAAAATCAGTTTGTTTGGGGAAGATGTAATTACAGCTATTACCAACCCAGAATCTTCATTTCCTGCAGTGTTAGGCCTTAGTCACACCGGCGTTTTTTCGCGCGATTTGCGCATGCGCATGCGTCCGGCGATTTTTTAAAACCATTGCTTTGCAATGGTATCGGACACATGAGCGCTTTTTATGCGCTCGTCCGATAAATTATAGAACAGAAATCGCAGATCACACCTATCTGCGATCTGCGATTCCTGTTCTCTTCTCTATATGCGCTCAATGGGGCCGGCGGCAGCAGCGCCGACCCCATTGAGAGCATATAGTAGACAAATCATTCTTCTCTGCCACAGCTGTAACAGCTGTGGCAGAGAAGAACGATGTTTGCCCATTGAATTCAATGGAGCCCACAATACAGCCGACTCCATTGAAAGCAATGGGCTGCCGGACAGCGCTGGATGAATTGTCGGGAAGGGGTTAAATATATAAGCCCTTCCCTGCAATTCATCAAGAAAAGTGTTAAAATAAAATATATATATATATATACTCACCTGCTCCCGGCAGCCGGAGATCCGCGCGGCCGTCCTGCAGTGGGTGTGAAGGGGGTGTGACTCAGACTTGCCCCTGATTGGCTCAGCCTGAGCCAATCAGAGGCAGGTCCCACTCACACCCATTCATGAATTCATGAATGGGTGTGAGTGAGACCTGCCTCTGATTGGCTCAGCGCTGAGCCAATCAGGGGGCAGATCTGACTCACACCCCCTTCACACCCACTGCAGGACGGCCGCGCTGTACTCTGGCTGCCGGGAGCAGGTGAGTATATATATATTTTTTATTTTAACACTTTTCTGGATGAATTGCAGGGAAGGGCTTATATATTTAAGCCCTTCCCGACAATTCATCCCACACTCGCCCGCAGCGCATTGCTTTTAATGGAGCCGGCTGTATTGCCGGCTCCATTGAATGCAATGCGCTGGACAGCTCCGGCCCGTTTCTAATGAAACACGGCTAGGAGCAGATTTTCGGGCGATTTTTGGGCCGATTTTTCGGCGCCGGTCACGCGATTTGCGCATGCGCATCCGTCATGCGATGCGCAAATCGCGTGAAAAAACGCCCGTGTGACTAAGGCCTTAGAAATAGTAAATACATTTAGCATCATCTCGTACTACAAGCTAAATGTCACCATATCTCAAATCTTAGGTATTAGAGATGAGCGAATATACTCGTTTCGAGTAATTACTCGATCGAGCACCGCGATTTTCGAGTACTTCCGTACTCGGGTGAAAAGATTCAGGGGGCGGGGGAGGCATGGCGGAGCGGGGGGCAGCAGCAGCCCTCCCCCCCCACTCCCCGCTGCAACCCCCCACTCACCCATGGCGCCCCCCGAATCTTTTCACTTACCTATTTAGGGATCAAACTGTCTTTCCCATCCTGAACATTATTTGTAAATAATTATATTCCATTACTCCAAGATATTGAGCAGGATTTAACTAATTCTCTTAAATATGAAGCATTATGGGTCGGCAGAATAGCAACCATGAAAATGCTAATAATTCCAAAAATCCCATATATGTTTAGGAATCACCCTATCCCTGTTCCAATGTCTTACCTCCATTAACTACCAATAATTAAACATGTTTGAACAGGGCAATGCCCTTATGTGGCGGCCAACACTATATCTTCCCATCCATAAAGGCAGATTAGGCTTATCACAAGTTTCATACTACTACTATGTGACCATAACTGTTCAAGCCAGACATTGGAAAGCCAATACCGTCACAAAGCATTGGGTGAATATGGAAAAATCGTTTCCAAACACTATACCTGCCAACATTTTATTATGGCTAATAACTGTGGACATTTTTGTCCCTAAATCTCCTAATATTACTATTGAAGTCGGGATCACAGCATGGAAATGCATAATATTTCCCAAATCTATTTTCCCTTTCAGACTGCCTGAATTACCTTCACAGATGATACCCTTTTATTATTCCAGATATCTCAATTAGTAGCTGGATCACTGCAGGGATAATTTCAGTCTCAGATATATGGGAAGGTAATCACCTAATGTCCTTTAATGACATATCTGCTAAACTTCACATTCCGAGCAAAGATTTTTAGAAGTTCCTCAGAATATGCCATTTTATTACTCAGACTCCTAATTTGTATTATCTTCCCAAAACTATGTTTGAATTAGCATTCTTTAATTTAAATAAAGTTGCCAAAGACATCTCAAAACTTTATGTTCTTATTCTGGATAGATTTCTGGGGGAGAGACCCCCTTGCTTATTTCATTGGGAAAGAGCTCTATAGGCATAGAAGACTGGAATAAAACGTTTGCATCAGCAAGCTCATTTTCAAAATGTACACCTTATGTAGAGATGACAAGGAAGCTTCTCTATCATTGGTATCTCACTCTTATATGCCTTGTGCTATTTATCCTATGGGTTCAGATAAATGCCGTAGATGTAGATGCTCTATTGGCAAAGGAACATTGAAACTAGAGATGAGCGAGCATACTCGCTAAGGGCAATTGCTCGATCGAGCATTGCCCTTTGCGAGTACCTGCCCGCCCGGGAACAAAGATTCGGCTGCGGGCGGGGAGCGGCGGGGGAGAGCGGGGAGGAACGGAGGGGAGATCTCTCTCTCCCTCTCTCCCCCCCCCCCCCCCCCCGCTCCCCCCTGCTCATGGCCGCGATTGCTAAATTTTGGAAAATCTCTAGGGTTCCTGTGATGTCGAAGCTATGTTAGCCTATGTTTGCAACACTTGTAGGTTAGAAGGTACATTAGCAAGTATTCTTGGGAACTCTGCAGAGCATACTGTTAATTGGGGGAAGTGGATAAATTCACCATTTTATTCTTCCACCTTGTGTTGACATTACATAAGCTCATTGAATTTTTAGATAGAACCTTATTGGAGATATTCCATATTTGTAAGCCACCTGTTATCTTGTTAAGTTTATGAGTTTTTAGGTAATTTAAAAAAAGAAAGAAAGAAATCGAGCTCTTTATATGTAAAATTGCTTAGCAACTACAATTCTCTTTTGATGAGACTTTGTATCATTATTTAAAATTGTCACATTGTAACAATCTATTCTTGCTCAATACTATTTCTTAAAAAAAGGAAGATCCCTACATTTTCCAGAAAAAAACAAAACATAGGTCTGTGCTTCATTGTGAGATACCTTTATAGATGCTGGGATGCTGCTCAATAACATATCATATATGGCCACTGAAGTAGGATACTAGAGAGGCACGAATGGAAAAAGCATAATAATTGATTAAGGCCTTAAAATCTGCTGACCTTGAGGGCTGCAATGGGAGACGTTAGCCTTTTATGTAGTTTAAAGGGGTTGTCCAATGAAAAATATTGATTCTAGTTAAATCCAGCAACTCCTAGAATGGTAGAGTTGGAAGGGACCCCCAGGGTCATCGGGTCCAACCCCCTGCTCAGTGCAGGATCACTAAATCATCTCAGACAGATATTTGTCAAGCCTTTTTTTTTTTTAATATTTGTCAAACTATGCAGTAATTCTGTCTCACTCACGTATCACTTGTTCACCACACCAGGGATCCCACCAGAGGCGTAACTTGAAGCTGCTGGGCCCCAGTGCAAAATCTGGAACTGGGCCCCCAATTATAAAGCTTCATTGATGGTATTGGTTTGCAACACAGGGAAAAGAGACTTTATGGGCCCCCAAGGGCTCCTGGACCTAAGTGCGACCACACCCTCTGCACCCCCTATACTTACACCCCTGGATCCCTCCACATACCCAAGTGGAGCAGAGATAGAATTAATGGTTCTTTTACACACAACGAGAACTGCACAATTCTCATTTGCCTGAGCGAACAAGGTGTTGACGTCACCACCAGTTCGTTTGCACTTGGGCAGCCTGTTTAGATAGGCAGATCATCGTTGAGAATCATTCAGTTCTCATTAAGTGTAAATCACTGAACGATCAATGTTTAAATGCAACGAGAAGTGAACGAGCCAACGATAATATTTATGCCGGCTGAAACGGACAAGGAACCAAAAGTGACCATTGTTCGTTCGTCATGGCCCGCATTTAAACTGAACAATTATTGTTTGCTTTCATTCATTTGAACAGTTTTTGGAATGATAATCTTTCCATCTAAACGCGCCTTAAGGCAGAGCAGATGAAACAATTGCTGAGATGGATGTACATGTTACGCCCTGCAGCTTCGGGGTCGATCCTGCTCCATAAAATGTGGGTGATGGCTGTTTCTTACAGTTGACACCCACCCACAACATTCCCAATACGCTGCGATGCTGATTGGAGCTGTTAACCCTTTAAATTCTTACAGCGGCTTTTAAATGCCCCGACCAATGTTGGGGAGTCCCATACGGCCCTCTATGATGAGATCGCAGGTAGCCGTGCAGTTGTCATGCCAGCCAGGGGCCTTCTGAAGTGCCCCAGGGCTGCCATTGCAGAGTGCTTATCAAGCCATGCCACGGCTTCATAGAATGCCTGTCAGATCGCCTCCTTATGTGGTTAAAGATCCTGAGCCTCAGTGTAAAATCTTTAAAAGTACCCCCAACTACCATTTGTCATTTATTACTCTGGCATCTTCCTATGTGTCAGAGAGTCCATTGAGTACCAGAACTTGGGTGTGATTGCTACCTTTGCACATCCTATAGCTATACACATGGGAAGGAGCTATGTTTATTTCCAATTCCATATTTATGGGATGTACACCTAGATCTCATGCAGGTATACCATGTCCAGAGGCGAATTAACTGTTAACACATAGTCCTTCTTCCATAGCTATTGGTTGGTCCATATATTTGTGGCCCTTTTATTGTTTATATGTTCTTGTCAAATATATTTCAATTCTTTTATTTCCCATTGCAATCCGTGAGAGTCATCAGCTCATTGTCAGACAGGAAATAATACAGGCCACAGGCTGCGCTTCTACATTTTTTTTTTTATGGAAACCAAAATAGCAGTGGCTCTGAGAAAGATACCATTGTCACACCAGAACGGTGTGCTAGTTATGTATGCTTCAATTTCTTTATACAAGATAATGTTAGCAAGAATAAAATGTGAACTGATCCTTAACTGAGATGTATCGACACAGTAATTTACTTCTGGATAATTGAGGGTAGCGATCATGGCTATTTAGGGAAGAACTAATACACTCATTGACAAAAAATAATGCACCAAGAAGGAGTTGTTGGAATTGAATCAAACTTTCTATGTGTGAATATAAAAATGATATGTGTAAGTGATTACAATATTAGAGTGATAGGATAAGTCTATTGGGGAAAACTGTACAATTCAAAGGAAGCTTTAGTACCCTGTTGGGCCGCCTTGATACATGATGATATACAGTCGGGCATGGAGGCATAGAGGCCTTGTATGATATCCTGCAGCACTTTTTCCCGCAGATGTTACAACCGGGCCTCTAGTTCCTGCACACTTGTAGACTGGCATCCCAGCTAGTCCCATAAATGCTCGATTTGGAATAAATTTTGCCGAGTGGGCAGGCCAAGGAAGTGTGGCAACCTGGTGGAGGCATTCCTGGGAAACACTTGCTGTATGTGGGTGAGCATTATTCTGCTGGAAAATGCCTGTTGGAAGCCCTGTCGTGAAAGACAACACATGGGCGCAGGATTTTCAGCGCACATCACTGACCTGTTAGTGTTCCTTGATCACTACTGTTGGCAGTTTCACTAGTGGGGTTATGGTATTGGTAAAATTTCGTACCGCCATCTAAACCATATCATTACCAGTTAACACTAGGATGAGGGTTGTCATATGTGATGGCTCCCTAGATCATCCCATAAGCAGTGGAGGCAATATGTCACTCTACAACAAAGGTACGATTGACGTGGTCCACAAAAGTCCTCCGTACTCAAATACAACCATTGGCGACTCCCAAATAGAACTTGGAAATATCACTAAGTACTATACAGTTCCAGTCTGTATCAATCTTGATTTCCCATTCACAACACCACTGCAAACAAAGGCAACAGTGTTGGGGTGTTCACTATGTCCTCACGTAATCGCTGCTCCAAAAACCTCCTAACAGCTTGGTTAGAATGGCCTAGATGGTGGACGATTTGTCGAAATGATCATCTTGCTTCTCTGATTCCAATGATGTGCCCCTTCTTTAGGTGTGTTAACTGGCTAATTGCAACATAGAGGCATGTCTAGAGGTCAATGATCTCTCCACAAAAGGTACACTTCATAAAAGTAGCCTCTGAGAGTCTTTTACAGGGTAATGGGGAAGCAATTCTACACCTTCTGGTGGCAAGACCCAGTGTCAAATCAGACCACAATTGTAATCATTTACATATCTGCCTGGGGCATATCTGCATGCCGAGTTTACAGAAATGCAATGTTTCATTCTGGGTGCATTATTTTTTGTCAATCAGTGTATATGAAATGCATAAATGCAGTCCGTAATATTATATGTTTACAGGTATATAATAATCAGGTAGCTTATTCCTGATGGTATCTTATCTATAGATTCCTGGAAGCAACAATTGTTGGCCATGGGATGAAAGGCTGTGAGAATAAATAATTATTACTTTGCATCCATTTGAATCTATTTTAATGTATTGTCCATTAACCTCAATAATGTAAACAACATAAAACAAATAGTAAGAGATCCTGTGAAAAAATCATGATAGAATTGATGAAGCCAGATAGACAGACTGTCCTGTATGAGGGTTAGGAACAGAATCTTTTAGAGCAGTGCTCTCCAACCAATTACTTGGGAGCCATATGTGGCTTTTTGCCCCCTTGTATGTGGCTCTTCATCTGTTGGCAATTTCAGATAAAAACTTAGCACTAGTGGGGTTATAGTATTGGTAAAATTTGGCACCGCCATCTAAACCATATCATTGGCAGTTAACACTAGGATGAGGGTTGTCCCACAACTAGAAGTTATTTTCTATTCACATAACAGGTGATAATTATCCAGTCAGTGGAGGTCTGACCTCTTCTCTTTTCACAAGAATTACTGAAGATCCTCGAATTAATGGAATGGTGGTCGACAATGTGCACTTTCACTCCATTCATTTCATTGGGACTGCTGGAGATAGCCAGACCCTGGCTATCTCAGGCTGTCCATTGAAATGAATGGAATTGGGGAGAGCGCTGCAAGATGAAGCTAAACTAGGTAGGTGTAAATCAATAAACTTGACTCATCTGGTATCACTGGAAAACCCACACAGAGATGGCGTCCACCTCTGTACCCAAGGTTAGGGAAACTTTAATTTAACCCTTTTGTGGTTAGGGTAGTTTCTGTCATTCAGTGACAGCCAACCCGTATGATGCTGAACTGTACCCAAGGAAGAAAAAAATACAGACCAGAGCTCAGGGGAGTGTGTCGAAAACATATAATAATATTGACTGCCAAAGAAAAAAGTCATATAACTTACTCTAAGAAGAGGACTGTGTACCTAGATGCCAACCCTCTTTATAGGTTTGATCCATGTCAATGGTATCCCAGGGTCATGAATAGTAGCTTTCAGTGGGTAGAGGAATCATTCATATTTATTGTAGTAACATGCACAGGTAATACATAAAGACTGGAATGCCTTTCAGAAGTCCAACATAGACTCCTTGGACTACTGAAATGCATTGCAGTTTGTAGGTACTACCTGTGCATACAGTGTTACTACAATAGATATGGTTCTGCCCTGGGATAGCTCTAGGATTGATCTATGGACGAAGCTGAAACAAGGGTTGCCATCTAGGTACACAACCCCCTTCTCGGAGTAAGTCATACAACCATTTTTCAAATTTTCCTAGCAAATTCTATTGATAAGCTATCTTCAGGATAGGTTATTAATAGTTGATCACCAGGAATCTTCTGCTCAGGATCCTCAGCGATCAGCTAATTGCCCGGCCTGTGGTCAGTGCAACGGAGCCGGATGTTGTCATTGGGGTTGGAGGCAGAAGCATCATAGAGGGTTTCAATCCCATTGAAATCAATGGGCACTCTGCCTTCTATTTCACTTCTGCATTTGACCACATAGCTGGAAGTCCAATAGGACGTTTCCCATTGATTTCAATGGGAGTTAAGCCTTCTATAATGCTTCCATCTCCAACCCTGGTAACGATGTCCAGCCCATTGCGCTAACAGCAGGCCAGGTGATCAGCTGTCATACTGAGCGGTGGGTGAGTCCCTGGCGATCAAGATAGCTCATCAATAGAGATGAGCGAACGTGTTCTTCCGAGCTTGATATTCGTGCGAATATTAGGGTGTTCGGTATGTTCGTTATCCGTAACGAACACCATGCGGTGTCCGGGTTACTTAAACTTTCTTCCCTGAGACGTTAGCGCTTTTTTTTGGCCAATATAAAGACAGGGAAGGCATTACAACTTCCCCCTGCAACGTTTAAGCCCTATACCACCCCCCTGCTGTGAGTGGCTGGGGAGATCAGGTGTCCGCCTGATATGAAAGTCTGCCCCTCCCGCGGTTCGCTATGGATGCATTCTATATGCGCTCAATGGGGCCAGCGGCAGCAGCGCTGACCCCATTGAGAACATATAGAAGACAAATCCTTCTTCTCTGGCACAGCTGTAACAGCTGTAGCAGAGAAGAACGATGTTTGCCCATTGAATTCAATGGAGCGGCAATACAGCATGTTCCACTGAATGCAATGGGCTGCCGGCGATCGCAGGATGAATGGTCGGAAAGGGGTTAAATATATAACCCCTTTCCTGCAATTCATCCAGAAATGTGTTACACTAAAAATATATACCGGCGTATAAGGCGACGGGGCGTATAAGACGACCCCCCAACTGTCACCTTATACGCCGGTAATACAGTGGAGCAAAGAATAAAAAGCATTACTTACGTTTTTAGATGATCTGCGGCGCTCCTGCAGGCTGTCACTCCCTCCTGGTCCACGGCAGAGTATTGCTTTCTCCACGAAAGACTTTAAATCCCCGCCTCCAGAAACACAGCCAATCACAGCCATTCAATGACATCATTGTCATTGGCTGTGATTGGCTGAAGGCACGTGTCTTTCTGGAGGCAGGGATTTAAAGCCTTTCATAGAGAAAGCAATACTCTGCCGTGGACCAGGAGGGAGTGACAGCCTGCAGGAGCGCCGCAGATCATCTAAAAACGTAAGTAATGCTTTTTATTCTTTGCTCCACTGTATTGCCGGCGTATAAGGTGACAGTTGGGGGGTCGTCTTATACGCCCGGTCGCCTTATACGCCGGTATATATTTTTAGTGTAACACATTTCTGGATGAATTGCAGGAAAGGGGTTATATATTTAACCCCTTTCCGACCATTCATCCTGCGATCGCCGGCAGCCCATTGCATTCAGTGGAACCTGCTGTATTGCCGCTCCATTGAATTCAATGGGCAAACATCGTTCTTCTCTGCTACAGCTGTTACAGCTGTGCCAGAGGAGGACGATCTTTATGCTGACAGTGGGGGGGGGGGGGGGGGCACTCTTGCCGCTATTGTGGCTTAATAGTGGGACCTGTGAACTTGAGATGCAGCCCACCATGTAGCCCCTCGCCTGCCCTATCCGTCACTGTGTCATTCCCATCACTTTCTTGAATTGCCCAGATTTTCACACATGAAAACCTTAGCGAGCATCGGCGAAATACAAAAATGTTCTGGTCGCCCATTGACTTCAATGGGGTTCGTTGTTCGAAACGAACCCTCGAGCATCACGGGAAGTTCGTTCCGAATAACGAACACCCGAACATTTTGGTGTTCGCTCATCTCTACTCATCAATAGGATTTGCCTAGAGGCCCATCGTCAATCAATATTATTATATGGTTACTATAAATGCCCCTATGCACTGGTCTATATATTTTAATGGAGAGGCAGTGTTCATGCTGGACCGCTGCTCCATTTGGCATTCTTCCAGACCCTCTGTGGGTATTAGATAACTTTTATTCATAGGACAATGACTTTTATGTCTTTTTCCCATTTTAGTATTCGGTGAGGCTCAATACCACTTGTCATACTATATTTTAATCTGTCTCGCAACCTCCAAAAGGTTGGGAACGTCAAGTATTCTAGTTGCAGCACAGGAAAAGTTCTTGGAGGGCATTTATAGGATTGTAGGAAAGATTGCTATTTTTAAGTGAATTAGACACAAAAGTCATTGTAAAATTCATGCAATGCGGCTGTTTATACATAGGGCGGTAACGCATGGATAGAATACAATAATTGATCATTCAATTGATTATGTAGCCTAAAACTTCGACTGCCGGGGAACTGTAATAATGAGTTGTATCAAATGTAATGCTTTTCTTTGTATACCTACAACAGCATAAAAAAAAATCTGTTTTACAATGGAAAATCTTGACTTGCATCTGGAGTATGTTTTATTCAGAAAATGATTTTCTAACTCAGGGATGTTTATTTTATGGCAGAACTTCCAATTACGTGCGGGTTTATGTTTAATTAGATAGAGGTGATGACGGATTTACAAACAGCACCCCACAGAACACAGCACAGGGTAATATATGTCACCACCATACCTCATAATACATTAAATGGATAAAAATGAGAAATGCTGAAGATTTCTTTATTCATAAAGAAAACTCACTCTCAGCTTTTTATTAGCAGACACATGGGAGACAAATGAACAAATCACATTTTACTATTCACAGAGGCAAATATGAAGGCAGACCACTAAAATACGGATAAATAAGTCATCAAATGAAACGTCTGTTTATTATAGGATACAAAAGACCATAAATGACAAATAAATGCTTACGTTGCTAATATATTACTAATGATTCCTCAGTCAACTTGCATTCATCATTTCCAGTCTGGACAATAGTTATCTCAAGTAACTGGAAGCTATATTGATTTTGTTCTCAAGCTGGTCTTTTGTGTACTACTATCTTTGTCAATATATGAGACAGATGCACTTTCATCTATACAATGCCTGTAGAGGATATGAGGTCCTTTAGTACATCTCCCAGAATCAAGGATCGGTATACGATGCCTGGAATCCAACTGGAAAGCACAATTGGGAAGATCATTGCGAGGAAGGTTACTCTAAGCAAACAACACTACTGAGAACATCCTTGATGATGCTGGTTGACTAAAGCCATTTCAATGTCCCTTTCACATGGACTTGGTGCCTGTGATCCTTGAAGGGTTTTCCCAGGCATAAAAAGTGACTACATATGGCTAAGATATATAATCACTTTTTAATCAATGAGGGTCCAACACCAATTGCTAGTATAGAGGCTCATTGGAACAATGTGGCTCCTCCTTAATATTTCAATAATGATTGCGTAGGTATTACAACTCAACCTCATTCACTTGAATGTGGGTGATTTGCAGTCCTGGATGGGTGATGGGTGTAGCAATGTGCAGGAAATAATCTCAAAGGGGTCTTAGTCCATTTGTTTTCTTGATCACCAGGGGTCTCGGCACCTAGTAAGTTCTGTTTGTTTCTGATCTTGTCTACTTGTCTATTACCTCTTACCTGGGCTCCATCCTTTCTTGTCGAGTCTTGCTGTAACCTCTGACCACAGCTTCTACTTGGTGCAAGGAGAAAAAGAAACAATCCTGACAAAAATTACAAGTGGCCTACAAAGGTGCGGTAGGTCAATGACGGAATGATGAGTTGTGACTTTGAGTATCTCAATATTCTGCCAGCCCAGAGGAATACCACAACTAGGAGTAATGGGCATGATGTGAATCGGAAGACAAAAAAAATCACTGGTGTGTGGTGCAACCTTCTAGATGTGGAAAGAAGTACAGAGGCAGAAATATTAATCCTGACTTCTCTTTTATTAATAAGACCAGCAAACAAGATGTTTCGAGGAAAAATCTCTTCTTCAGTAATGCTGGGAGGTGCACTGATAGAGACAATATATAATGCAGTTCATTTGATGCCTATGGTGTTTGCTACTGATACAGAACTACATATATGTATGCTGTAGAGGATCCTCTTCGGAAATATGGGACTAGTATTCTCATGTTTTTATTACGTTATTTTGTTTTTGGTTTTTCTCTCTTCACAGGTGGAGTTTGGGGAAAAACTTAATGTTTTTATCATATATATTGCACCCGTTGCAATATTTTATGCAACAGGAATAAATGTTACATTGTAAAGTGCAATTATTCTCTGGTGTGTTAGTTCAACCAATGCTCTGTCTCAATGGCACTGAGTAATGATGGCCCAGTTGGCCCAGAGAAACTTCAGAGTAGTTATCCTCAACCGGTGTGAAAATGCAAATGTGTGGTTGGCATTGCATTGCTCACATGGCAAAACTATACTAGGGGGTTAGTCTTTCATGCCAAATGTGAAGCCATTGTGTGAGAGCAGTGAGAAGTAGCTTTGACATAGCAACTGACAAGGCTAAATTGTTTCTGCAGCTGCTGTCAGGCATGTGTCCTTACTATGTGCACTTTCCCTATGGAAGTTGGTTTAGGCATAGCAATGGAAGTGTAGTACAGTAGATAGGTTGGGAAGACGAATGTGACCAGGAAGCAGGTCTTGAAACAAGAAGAAAAACAAGGGCTCATGTTTGGATTAACCCGACAGCAAAGTCTGTCTTGGCGCTATAAGCCTGTTCACCTGGTATGGCTCCAAACCCCAGCCAGTATGTACACTTATCAAATGCCTGGAATGCTGCTCTCCGCCTCTAAGGCTGGCCACTCAAACAAACCTCCATGTGAATAGAGTTCAGGCACAGGTACCAGAGAATATTAGTGCATTCCAGGATGAAAAAATAACTTCTGTCTTATAGAAACACAATTACTTTGCAAAGCATTTCAAGACTGAACTAGTCTCTTCGTCAGGCAATCTCAAAATGTGATGCAGAGTACTCATATTTCTACAATACAGATGTTTTATTTTCATCCTAGAGAACGCTCATATTTTCTGATAACTGCGCCTGAAGTCCTGGAAGCGGGTCAGTAAATGTCAGATGCCAATCTGTCTGAAACTGTGATCGGATTAGGGGCATTGTGTCTGTAACAGTAACATAGAATATTAGCCCAGTGTGTCCATCCAGTTCAGCCTATTTTCCCCCAGTGTAGATCCAGAGGAAGGCAAAAAAAACTCAATGAGGTAGAAGCCAATTTTCCCCATTTAAGGGAGAGGTCAACACCTAACCACCAAATTAACTAAAATTGTTGCAACAAACTAAGCTGTCACCCTGAGAACCATCCCTCTCATCACTTTTGTTCTAACACAAATACTATCCTACTGGAGAAGACCGTGACCTATTATTTGAAAAGCGACTTTTGCCAAACAATTGCCAAAATTAGGCCGATGACACACATGAGTATTCTGGCCCCATATATGGGTCCGTAATACAGATGAGTGTTCAGACCTGACCACAAATCTCCTAACCTGAATTTGGGCATCCTAGATTTCTATAATGCTCAGAGCTTGGATCAAGTTACCCGTGATCAGACTGGGGCCGTCATCAGTATTCTTGACATATAATGCATCCAGGAATACGCTTGTGTGTTCTTCATTTCCAGTGTTGGTCTACTTGATTCAGTAAAAAAAGTTTTTAAGAGACCTGGTTTTCTTTTTGAGCTTTATTCATGACTATCCTCAAATATCATGCTCAAATTCCCACTCGACCATGACCTTATATCCGCACTTCATAACACAATCTTGCTCGTGACATATAAGTTTTCTAGAGAAAACCTGGAGAGAAAGCTTTACAGGCAATAACCTTCTTGTAAAGTAAAAACAAGGAACTTAGACACAATGTCTTAGAAGTATTTGGCAACTAAATGGATTCCGCAAACATTTTGGATTTCTTTTGACACATTTTCTACTGTATCAAAAAACAGATATTGACAGCTGTAGATACAACCTGTACTATGTCGGCTTTTTCTACCGAGCAATGCACGCTCTATAGGGTTCAGAATGCATTCATCCATATTCTGGAATGCATTCCGAAAAACGTTAATGCCATCCAAATAATGAGTAGGGATACGGAGTCTATTATCTCCTGTGAAGAAGCATTGACTTTACTATGCCGGACAAGGGTAACACAAGCTACTTTTATTTACAGCACGTAATAGCTGGCTAATTTACTGCTAAAACATATCCATCAATCATTCAATTAATAAAAGCAGCCGACTGTTGACATTGTTGATGTTTCTTGTCTTTGTGTTCGTTTTGCAAAGGAATGCCATTAGGAATTGTACTTCTGGGCGGCTTTAAATCTCACCACGGAACATTGCATTATGTGAAAGGTGAGCACTATACGAGCAATCATGACATAAAAACAGTAGGTCAATATAAGTAGTGCAACAGTATGGTACACTTACAGTTAGATTTATCTCTGTACTGATTGTTCATAGACTATGAGGTCAAAAATTACTAATACGGTAGCTACTTCACTTACATTTCTCCTTATCAGTTCCATAGGCTTCATGACCAGATTATACAGCTTGGAGGATGAAATTAAATACCATAGCTGGAAAGGATTTGTGAGCACATCTACAGAACGGCCATGGTAGAACAGTTGGAAGATGTCATATTCCCCATGAAGACACATGATGATTAAGGAATATGTGAAACTACTAAACTGCCCCAGGTTGTAAAAAGTGACTCACCAGCTTCTAAAAGCATGTAACGACTTGCTTTATCTGTATTACACTGGTCTGCAACAAAAATAAAAAATTCTCCTTCTTGAAATAATGTCTTAACTTTATAGATTTATGCTGAATTTGAATCTGGAAGAGGAATTGTTCTATCGCCCACTATTTTGGGGGAGAAAAGAGAGCTTTTGTGAAAAAACAGTAATCTCAAATTTCTATCAATTTATCTGCACATTATTAATTGAACACTTTCAGGGCTTATTCAGACGTCCGTATATCGGCTGGGTTTTCACGCCCGGCCGATATACGCTGTCCCTCTCTGCAGGGAGAGGAGGCGGCCTGGGCCGGAAGTAGTGTGCTGAGCTTCCGCTCCCTCTCTGCCCCTCGCCACTGTTTGCAATGGGAGCGGCGGGACAGGGGCAGAGCTAAGTTTCGCCCCCATCCCAACCCTCCCATTGCAAATAGTGGCGAGGGGCGGAGAGAGGGTGGAGAGGGGGAAGGAGCTCAGTGCACTGCTCCCGTCCCGTTCTGCCTCGTCCCCCTGCAGAGAGGCGCAGCGTATATCGGCCGGGCGTGAAAACCTGGCCGATATACACACTTTTGAATAAGCCCTCAAAAATAAATATTTATTTTGTATATTACATAAGATTGGTGTCTATGAACAACTCATTTAGTCATTTTCCCTTTCTTACATCCTTCAGCAATAGTCTCTCGCTGAAGAGTCCAACAAAAGTCTGCATGGATCTTCTCAGTCCAGCTACCACTGTTATGTTTTTCCCTTTGGGTGATATCATAATGGAACCTCTGTGCATGTTTGTTTGAGATAGTTCCATAATAGATGCAGAGAAATTAATGTGTATGTAGGAAATGAATTCTGCGTAACGTAATGTCTGGTAGGCAGATAGCAGCTCTTCTACTATTTCTATTGCTAATAAATAGCGATGAGTGAACTTTTGAAAAGTTTGGTTTTGCGTGTTTGTCAGACTTTGGCAAAAAGTTTAGTTGAATCTGAAGTAGTTGGAAGCAAACTGGAATGTCACCAATACCCCTAAAATTGGCTTAAAGCACTGTATAAGAGCCAAAAAGGCCCTGTATAACATTCTTCAATTACCTAGGAGCTTATATACAGTAAGTACTTTTGAGCTCTTTTTAAAGCAAAGCTGAAGGGGAAAAAAAAGAAAAGAAAATGAAGAAAAGGAAGAAAAGGAGGAAAGAAGAAGGAGAAAAAAGGGAAAAGAAGGAAAAATGATAAAGAAGGATGGAGAAATGGGAAAAAGAAGGAAAACTAATCTTTTCCTTCTTTTTCTTCTCCTTTTTCCTTCTTCATCTTCTGTTCTCTTCATGTTTTTCCTTCTTGTTCTTAAAGCTGGTTCAGCTGACACAAACCACCTGAGCTTTGGGTTCCCACAGAGCCGAACTTTTAGTAAGGTTCAACCCTAAACAAAGTTCTACTGTTTCGGTTTGCTTATCGCTAATTGTAAACTTTTTTTTACAATTTCTCAAAGTTTTTTTTGGCTTTGGTTAGCACAATCTAATGCTTTCAATGGTGACACTGGGAGAATGATTGGCAAGGTAAGTATAACAGTTACATCCCTGGACACAGAGGGTTATCTACTTTCAGCCCATAAACTAGGGTTATAGGGCTAAAAGTAGCTGTCAGATTCCCTTTAAGGGAAGCCCAGCCAATGAGGTATTCCTCCTAAAACTAAGTTGGCCAATGAATCTGCTGTGGAAAGAGTTGTATATCAACTCCCTGAACAACCAGCTAAAAAGCAGATGATGAATCAATAGGAAATTCCTGACAGTCAAAACAGTAACATAGTACTGGTGTCTAGGTATGTGGCAGAGCCTTTGTGGAAAACCGTGGCCAGGAGGTGACTGCTACTTTTGCACCCTCTATAGCTATGCCCCAGCTTTGATCTGAAGAGATAATGATTCAATAATCTGATTAAATCTGATAATCCCAGGGCCATATGGTCATGCAGGAACCAGATCATAAGACTTCCTTCATCCAAAGCACTCGGTAGACTGAGTATAATGATTACTTACACTCTAAATTCTACACATTGTCTAGAGCTCGTGATCCATCAGCTATAGATCAGTCTTAGCCATCATAATTTAATAATACAGAATTTGCTTGTGGATTTAGTTGGTGCCGTTTGAAGCATTTTTCTTCAATAATGGTTTGTGGCCTTGAAAGCATTGTACACGACTCCAGACAGATTTATCTTTTTTATTATTTGCTTTTTCTCACCGTATATTTAGTCTTTAAGGGGCAATCCGTTATTGTAGGTTTTATTTTTCTTTTAGCAAATGTAACACACTTCTGCCTATTCTGGGAGACTGTAGAAGCATGCAATTACATCTGTGAAAGGAGCAGAAGACATTGCACTGTGTCTCTATTGTAAGACCTTTTTGTATAGCTCCATGAAGAAAAAATACTAAGTTCACGACTTCCAAGCCTTTACTACAGACAATTCTCTCCTTAATATAAATCCAGAGTAAGAAAACGATCAACCATAACTTGTCTCACAATGAGTCTAGAATATTAGAATAGTTTTGCAAACATATTTTTATATATATATATGTTTGCGTGTTTTTGCAACTCTCCAATATTCTAGACTCATTATGAGACATTTATATATATGGGGGTGGGCACAAATATAGAAACACCTTAGAAATGCATGGAATTTTAATTATTAGCACTGAGCTGCGCTTTTGATCCCTGCTTGGCTGAGAGCTTTCCCACCAAATTTGTGTTAACTTCACCTCTTGCCCTGCTCTGGGTGGTCTTGGGAGCCAGCTGGTGACAGCAGCTGAGTAGCTCAAACCCCTGACCAATGGAACCTTGTTGCTCAGGCAGATGTTCACTTCTGCCCGGCACCATCTGTGTCATATCATCTCCACTTAAAATCGGTCTCTACATGTCTTATTGAAATATGATTTACAACCTCATGCAACTTAAGGCATGCATTTTGTATGGTGTTTCCATACTTTTGACCACCCCCACCCCATATATATATATATATATATATATACACACATACATCTATATATATATGCTGTGTGCTCACACATGCATGCACAACGAAGTAACACTGAGAAACTTGAAGTCCCTTGACCCCAGGGGTATAGCTAGCTATAGGGGGTGCAGGGGTGGCAGTTGCTCCCGGGCCCTGGAGCCTTAGTGGACTCAAAGGCTCTTCCATCACATAAGATGACACCAGTATTATAAACAGCACATGGTAGGATTTGGGGCCCCTTTACAGATTTTGCATTGGGACTCATGAGCTTCTAGTTATTCCTCTGCTTGACCCAAATACAAAGTCTGTAGCAGGGCCCATACCTGTTAGATTTCAGGTACCAGGCTCTGGTAATGACTGCTACCTCTGCACTCCTTAAAGGGAACCTGTCACCAGTATCTAACCCCCAAAACTAGCATCACTAGCAGGCAGGGGATGAAAAGTCAATCACTTCTAATTCTCTCTCATTCCCTAATGAGTCCATTTATCAATTAAGTTTCAAAGTTATCCCACTGCCATGCAAATCAGCAGGGAAGAGCCATCTGAACGAGAAGATTCACGCTGATTCATGAGCAGCTAAGCCAACTACACCATCATTCTCTTGATAGACAGCTCTTTGCTTCTCCCATTATATAGGAAAATCTGTCTATTAAGAGATGGGGGTGCAGTTGGTCTGGCAGCACTTTAATCAGTGTGACTCTTCTTGGCCAGATCATTTTTTTTCTGCTGATTTGCATACAGCGCAGAATAACTTTGGAATATAATTTTGGGTATATGGACTCATTAGGAAAAGAGAGAGTATTGAAATTGAATGATTTTTCACCCATTTACATACACCACAGCACACATGTCAAACACAAGGTCGGTTCTATGTCTATTACATCTTAAAGGGGTTACCCAGGCAGCACTCATTGGGATCCGCTGGGGTCAGGTCAGAAGGCGCTGCTCTGACCTTTTTGTAGTGGCCAGTACTCATAATTGCAGATGCAGCTCTCATTTAAATCAAGGGGATACCAGCCTGCAATTACAAGTGCAGCTGCCATTGATTTCAATGAGAGCTGTGCCTGCAATTACGAGTGTCGGTCACTACAAAGCGGTCAGAGCAGCACCTTGTGCTCTGACCCCGGTGGAACCCGGCAGGTGCTGCCTGTATAACCCCTTCAAAGGAATTCTACATAACCTACATACAACTGTTGTCCGGCGGTGCAGTGCAGAGTCTGTGAGCGTTGACGTCTACACTAAGGTGAAAGGTCAGCAGTCACAGACTATTGGCTTCTGGCCAGGCAACATCCCTGGCACTACTATGGGAGTCACTATTACTACTAGGGCCAATATAGGGGTCACTGTTCCTACTGGAGCCACTATGGGAGTCAATGTTACTACTGGGGCCACTATGGGGGTCACTTACTACTGTGGCCACTATTGGGGTTACTATTACTATTGGGACCATTATTGGGGTTACTATTACTACTGGGACCGATATGGAGGTCACTATCTGTACTAGGACCACTATGTGGGCAGTGTTACTACTGTGGCCACTATGGGGGGAGGGGGTCATTATTATTATTGAGGCCACTATGGGGGTCATTGTTATTACTGCGACCATAATGCTGATGAGGCCATCTGTGAAAATGGGTTTGACAGCCCTGCACTGCAGTACATGTCCAAAAGTATGTGAACTCCTAATTATTGACTTCAGGTGTTTGATTTACATCCATTGCAAACACATGCATATAATCAAGCACACAGCCACGGAGAAATATTGATTGTAGTAGGAGTCATACAGAATAAACATGGCACTATCAGAGGATGCTACCTTTTCCACCAGTCAGTTCATACAATTTCTAACTTTCTCGATCTGTCATGGTCAAATCTAAGTGCTATTATTGTGAAGTAAAAGCTCATAAAAGTGAAAACAGCTCAGCTACAAAGCAGTACAATAGACCATACAAGCTCGGAGAATGAAATGGTCTTCTATTGTCAAACAGCTGCACACAAGATTAAAGGGTTGTTCAGTTGTAAACTATTGACGGCATAGCCTTAGGTAGGCCATGAATAGTAGATTGACAAGGGTTGCCACCCAGGATCCCACTGTTCACTTGTTTAGCGGGCTCATGTGCTCATGCACTGAGCTAATATCTGTAGAAGTAACCAGCTCTGTTCCCATTGCAGTGGCCCAACTTGGTATTACACACAAAATTCCCATTGGTTTTAATGGAAACCTTGCCTGTAATACCAATCCTGGCCATTGCAGTTGGAACAGAGCTGTCTGCTTCTGCAGAAATCAGCTCAGTTCATGAGCACACTGGCCTTGCAAATAGGTGGTGGCAATCATCGGCTAATCTACTATTGATGGCTTATCTTAAGACCATCAAAAATTTACAATGGGACAACCCCTTTAAGATCACTATACTCAATGCCAAGTGTCAGCTGAAGGAGCATAGAGCATGCTGCAACTGGACTCTGGAGTAGCGGAAAAGTGATCTCTGGGGTGATGAATTACATTTCACTGTCTCACAGTCTGATGGATGAATCTGGATTTGGCAGATGCCCGGAGAACAGTAAATAGTGTATAATTTGGTGGAGGAGATATAATGGTAGGAGGCTGTTTTTCCCACTCATATACGGTCATATTGTACTCCTACGCTCCTACATGCACACATTTACACTTATTCTCTCCAGTAAATTTTAATTAAAAATCATAGTTTATCAGTAAACCAAAACATGATAAAAATGCATGAAGAACATCTGTTTGCTTTGAAGCACTTTTGATGTGTGAACATAGCTTGTGGTCTACTTGAGAAATGCTAATGTTCAGTAGTAACTGTGTGCTGTATATGATATATATAGAGAGGGTCAGGGCATCACGAGGAAGAAACAATAAAATGATTTTACAGTTTTTTAAATTGAATCCATCTATTTTGCCAAGACTGCACGGAGCAGTGAGGCTAGAACTAACTAGATGGTGACTTTGGCCACAAGTAGCCAAGATCAAAACCCGCAGCTGCAAAAAAATCCAGGCTTACTGGATTTTTCGTTGCCGATTGGTTGCAATCGCAGCAACTTGCGCCCCGCATTGACTTCTATTAAAGGGGTTGTCCTGCGAAAGCAAGTGGGGTTCAGCACTTCTGTATGGCCATATTAATGCACTTTGTAATGTACATCGTGCATTAATTATGAGCCATACAGAAGTTATTCACTTACCTGTTCCGTTGCTGGCGTCCTCGTCTCCATGGTGCCGTCTAATTTCAGCGTCTAATCGCCCGATTAGACGCGCTTGCGCAGTCCGGTCTTCTCCCTTCTGAATGGGGCCGCTCGTGCCGGAGAGCTGCTCCTCGTAGCTCCGCCCCGTCACGTGTGCCGATTCCAGCCAATCAGGAGGCTGGAATCGGCAATGGAACGCACAGAGCCCACGGTGCACCATGGGAGAAGACCTGCAGTCCACCGTGGGTGAAGATCCCGGCGGCCTTCTTAGCAAGGTAAGTAAGAAGTCACCGGAGCGCGGGGATTCGGGTAAGTACTATCCGTTTTTTTTTTTTAAACCCCTGCATCGGGTTTGTCTCGCGCCGAACGGGGGGGCTATTAAAAAAAAAAAAAAACGTTTCGGCGCGGGACAACCCCTTTAAGTTAGAAGAGCTCAGGGCTACACTGTGGTTGTTGGCCAAGTGACCTCTGTCGTAACCAAGGTCATTGTGTAGCCCTAGCCTTATTGTGGTTTCTACTAAAAGTAATTGAGAAAAGTTAATTTATCATGGAGGGACATACCAATATTAACCAATATATGCACTGTGAGGGGAGCACTATCGTGGGCTAGTAAGTGCATATCGGCAAATTTTACTGTACTTTTCTGCTCTGCGTGCCGTGATTTAACAGGCTGTGTATCCTAATTAGTCCCAAGTGTTACTCATTCACATGTGAAATTCCTGACTTAATTGCACAATTTTGTGTGGATTGGGTGCGCATTTGCGTACTCCTATAGACTCCTATGGAGCCTTGGGTGTGCATGAGAATAGAGCATGTCACGAAAGTTTAGTGCAAAAATCCAGAATGTGAGAAAACCCATTGAAATCAGAAGCCCTTAGACATGAAGGTATTGGTGCCGAATTCCTCAGCAGCAGATTCAGCTATGACCTAATTCAGGCCCGTGGGAAACCACCCTGGAGGTACCTTCACATAGGGCCAAAATCGTTGTAGGCATTTCGCAGCACTGTGAATCCGCAGTGGCAAAATCTGCACCACTTAAGTAAAAATATGACCAATTACAAAATCTGAAACAAAACGAGTAGTGCAGGTTTTTTGGTGTCTTTTCTTTTTCCTTTATAAGGCTTTTCTGTAGAATAAAAGATTAAAAAACTTGGTTCATTGAGCGCTGCCTAGCTTGGCTGAGCAGCACTGGAGAACCAATTGGAGCCATCGCTTCTTGGAGGTGGGATTTATAAATCCCATAACCAGGAAGTGATCTTCTGTGGGTAAATGAGGACTGCAGCATGCAGTTTGGAGGACCTGGACCGAGCCTGCTAGGTAAGTATTAGAGATAAGCGAGCACCCAAATGCTCGGGTCCGCGTTATTCGAGTCAAGCTTTTCGTAAAATTGGAGAGCTCTATTCGAGTAACGAACCCCATTGACTACAATGGGAGACTCGAGCATTTTTGTATGTGGGACGCCGGGTGCCGAGCTTTTTTTTTTTTTTCTAGGTTCGCTTATCTCTCTCAAGCTCAGTAGAGTATGTTTGCTCAGCTTTAGTAAGTATACCTTTAATTTTTTTATGTAATGCGGCTAGGGCTTATTTTCAGGGTATGGTTTAAATTTGGAGCCCCCCCCCCCAAAAAAAAAAATCTGGGTAGGGTTTATTATCAGGGTAGGTCTTATTTTTGGGGAAACAGGGTATGTATAAATATGTCAGGGGACAATACAGAGATCTCTCTCATGATCTGTTTATTCCCAGGACTGTGACTGTAACAAAGGGGTGTCCTCTACGCCTAGAGGAAAGGTTTCTACACTGACACAGAAGGGGGTTCTTTACTGTAAGAGCAGTGAGACTATGGAACTCTCTGCCTGAGGACGTGGTGATGGTGAACTCACTAAAAGAGTACAAAAGGGGCCTGGATGTCTTTCCTAACTGCAGCAGGTTTACATGTTATAGTAACTAATTACTTCAGTAGGGTCGTTGATCCAGGGATTTATTCCAGTTGCCCGGTTTGGAGTCAGGAAGGAATTTATTTCCCTTCAATGAGGAAAATTGGCTTCCACCTCATTGTATTTTCTTGCCTTCCTCTGGATCAACAACGTGTTGTGGAGGGGGTTTAATAGGCCCAACTAGACGTATATATATGTCATTTTTTTAGCCTTACATACTATGTTACCACGATCTGCAGATTGGCCAGAGCTAACAAGCTTTGTGGAATTTGCTGGAGATTTTCTTGCAGATTTTGTATATATACTTACGTTTTTATATGCACTTTTTCCGCTGCGGAATGTGTGGCTTCTTTGAGATACGGTAGTGGTCGTTCCAGCCCTGAAGTGGCATTGACAGTAAATAATATCGCCTCTCTTAATAATTTCTTCACTGCTGTCATGAACACAGAGGATACATTGTTACTCATGGCTATACATATTAACATAGTTCCCTTCTTTAGTAGCAAGCCGTCTATTATAGTTCAACCATTCTTATCAGTTCCAGTGCTAAGATCGCCGCACACGTTGATTCTTTCGGAAGCTGCTGATCTCTTTACTCTTGCCGCCATGAGCGCATACATTTTAGTAACTGACTGGCAATGCTGTTAATAACGTCTCTGCTGTGTCGTCTGTCACAGGTATAGCTAATCCAGTCTTTCAGAGCCCAGCAATTTCTCCGCCGATCCATCAAAACACACTATTTAGTCCCTCTACCGCTAGCCCGGTAATCTCTCTGCTACACCGGTGCCAAGTCTTGTGTTCATCCTTGCGCACAGACCTGTCATTTTAAAATATTCACCATGTTCCATAATCTCCTGTGTCTTTTCTAGTCGAATGGGTTAATCCACGGTTCTTAGCAGAGCAGTTGTCTGTGTTAGGTGTTGGGTTGTTTTAAGACCCCCTCCCAAGCGTGCACTTTGCTCACCTCCTCTTCTCCCCACCACCCATGCCTTATTTCATTGCTATATCAAGCTGGAGCATACTAAAGTCACATTGTTTGCTTTGCCAGCAGGGAATGAAAGTTAGTGTCTTTTGTTCAGGTGGAAAGGAGTCAAACATTCAAACAAGACGTTTGCTTTCTTCTAAAAATATAAGTCCAGCCGCTCGGCGCGGTTCCTCTGGGAAAGGAGCTGCATTTAAACAGCTGTGGCTGATTTTTCAGGTGATTGGAAGGTCCCCAAAGAGTATCTAATGGAGTCACCAGAAACCGGAGGAGTGAGCGAGAGAGAATGAAGATGATATGGAGGGAAACAGGATGGAGGGAGCGAGGATGGAGGGGCAATCACACGGTGTGAGGGGAATCAGAATAAAGGAGTCTGTGAGCAACAAACAAAACACAAGCTGAGCGGCCTCAAATAGGCGCTTCTATACTACCGACTCGAAAAAGTACCAGATTAATCATTTTCAGTAACAATGTTGGAACAGTCGATTTATTAGCTATTGAATTTGCTTGGAACTCTGTGAATAATTTGTTCGGATCCGTATGTATGGAGACGGAGCAGTAAAGAATTTGTTCTTCCGCTATTTTGGAGATGCATAATTAGATGTGAGTTATGGTAATGTAGTAGGTTTATCCAAAGTCCTATGTAAAATCACAAATAGCATCGTCTAATAAGACAATGAGTTGCACCAAATGACAAAATCAGCTCATTTCCATCTACTATATGTAGTAATAAAAAACATTTAAAGTACTCCTAAAGCTTAGAGCTAAACATAAGGGGCCTTTTTTTTTTTAATAGCAGAATCAGCACCCAAATGGATGTCTTGAGACTGTTGCCATCTTGCCATCTGTTGTCTTAAATGAAAGCTGTTATTATGTGGCTTGTTGCTAAATGCAAACTACACTTGGGGAGGTTTACCGTAAGAGGCGCTACATAGAGGACAAGTATTGTAGTTTTAATGTACTGTACTTGCATATCTATACATATGTGTATATTTGTATGTATAGATACACTGACATGCCAAAAGTCATGGGATAACAGTATGTAGAGTGATTAGGAAGTGGCATGGCCTCTGGTGATGGCTTGGGTACGCCCACGACTCTATGAGTTGTGGACTGCTATCTTGGCAGTGAAGGCATGAATATGGACCAGCGTGCTCATGGCAAGGTGACACAATTTATTGGGGTTCGAAAGTGGCAGCATAATGGGTACCAGAATGATGGGACACTCCATTCCCGAAGCCGTGCAGGCATTTAACATTTCTTGATCTACAATGGGATATATGTACAGGGAAATCATCATTGAAGGTATTGCCACCCATAGTGGACAGCGTAGTGGCCACCCAAGGTTGATTAATGATTGTGACTAGCTACATCTGACTAGAATTGCTTGTGCCAACAGACAAGTGACTCTGGCAGAAATCACATCCAAATTCAATTCACATGGATATCCCGCAGGTCAGTGTAGAGTGCTTTAGCTTCCACATGATATGGGAGCAGAAGACCCACCAGACCCTCTGCTAACACCATGACAATCGACATATCACCTCACCTGGGCTTGTAAGGTTGCTAACTGGACTCTAGAGGACTAGTAATATGTGGCTTGGTCCATGAAGCCACAGACCTCAGTTGTCAACAAGGCATTGTGCAGGCTAGTAGTGGTTCCATACTGGTGTGGTCTGTCCTTGTGGCATGGGTTGGGTACATTACTCTGACTAAATATGTCATTAATTGGTGCCCGCGACATTTCAGTGCTTGGTAAACATTTGCAGCCCTTCAAGGACTTCATGTTCCCCGACAACGATGGAATATTTCAGCAGGATAATGCACCATGCCATCGGGCCCAAGTTAGGGTCAGTAAACTCCCTAGGATGGACCGGGACACACGTCTGTATTATACTGCAACACATTACTTTTTAAAGTGGCCATATACTTTAGATACTCGTAGACAGTTATCTCATCCAACTGCACTATGAACATATACATCATGATCAGCCCAGTGTGATTGTATAATGCCATAAGTAGAGGGGTATACACACATATGACACCTTTTGTATCCTGGGGAATCATAATCTATCAGGGTAAACAATTCAGCATGCTTATGGGGTTTTCTCATTAAGACAACTCATTTCCATATGTCCTATTAGGGTATAAGGACTTGATAGAGAAAAGTCCCATACCTAAGACCTCCCTTTACGTGACAGAGTACAAAACAGTCTCAATATAAAATCCCTTACTCTAGTGGGCTCAACCAGTCCATATATTACACGGATGGCCATTCATTTGAATGTCCAATATGTAGTAATACAGAGGAAATTAATGACTACCTCAACTTCTCATAGCTATATCACCTGATTTTAATTTGCTTTAGAATGAAATTAACTGTCTACTACTATCTAACGTATATGAACCCTCAGCAAAGAGACTGATTGCTATGCCGGCATCATCTGGAAAAGAGATTGTCAAGATGTGACAGCCCCTTATATAATTTTTTCCTTCAGACCAAACATTAAGTGCCCCAATGCACAATCGATCTTCAGAGGATCCAGTTAACCAGCAGGGACTCGGCAAACAATAGTCTAATGTTTATCCTTCTCCAGGTACAAAGTCCTTTTTTTCAAGGTATTCCATCTAGAGATGAGCGAACGTACTCGTTTAGGGTGATTTTGCACTCGAGCAGCGCTTTTTCTGAGTAACTGACTACTCGGACGAAAAGATTCGGGGGGCATCGGGGGTCAGTGGGGGGTTGCAGAGGGGAGTGGGGGGGGAGAGAGAGAGCTCCCCCCTGTTCCCCACTGCTACCCCCCGCACCACCACGCCGCCCCCCGAATCTTTTCGTCCAAGTAGTCAGTTACTCGGAAAAAGCGGTGCTCGAGTGCAAAATCGCCCTAAACGAGTAGGTTCGCTTAACTCTAATTCCATCCAACATAAAATAGGGATAGAAATAATAAAAAAAAGAACACTCCCTGCATGTATGAAAATCACATTAGTGTACGAGTAACCTTGCTACTCTAACCTCCTGCCCGCCAAATGCATCCACTAAGTAATTATAGGTCATCTGAGTCAAATTCCTAGCTAATGGGGTAGCCCCGTAATTGTGAGAGAACGGAGATGCAGCTTCAACATCTGAATGGTGACAAATTCTGCTTCTAAAGACTTAATGACCTTTTGGATAAAATGCAGCTCTGATGTAAAATTGGAATCTACGATACAAAGCCAACTTCAAGAAGGGATACACATTTTTGACAAACAGAATTTGCTGGTCAGCGAGACATTGTTGTATTCGGAGTGAGAATCAGCGACATGTAACAAGCAGGTAGAGCATGGCAGCCGCTCGTTTAATGCTCGCACTGAAGCTTTTCATACTAATAATAGACTGAAAAGACAGAGAAGAGGGTGTTCAACCAAACTGATTGCACATCAGGGGGGTTTCTTACACCTGGATTTGAATAAGATAAGAGTCAATTTTATGCAGCTTTTTCCCATCTATACACAGGGAGGAGGTGATGAGGGGGGGGGGGGGGGGGAACGTAGATGTCTCGGTTGATATGTGAAGCCAAGCTGTGCTTCCTGTTTGATACCTCTTAGGGAGCTCTGTTTATGCAGTTGATGCTATTTTTCTGCCTATAGTTCCCCTAGGGCAGAGCTGCCCTTAATATTTCCCTCGCTACTATAACAAGTCCCGCTACAGCACAGACTGCAGACGCTCTACAGAAAGCACTCTGGGGCCGTTTTATCAATAAGCACAACCTGCTGAGGTCAGGTCGCATATCTAAGAAATCTGGGCCAATTCCGCCTGCTATGACCGGTACAATCAGTAATTAAGTGAGTTAATTGGCATATTTATAATTAAAGGAAAGTACACAGAGCCTCATCGGCTGCTTGTTTGTAATTCATTTCCAGATAGAAAACAGGGAAATTTTTGATCCTCTTTGACAATATGAGACTAAAGCCGTTTTTCCGTCTCTGCATTCTTCACCAGGAGACTGCTCCATACGTTCATCATCTTCAATAAAGATATTTTCTGCATGTTTATTCCCTCCTGGCTTTAAAATCCTTTGCAAAATCTTTCTTGGAAAATCTGTTTTTCTCCATGTCCTGTAATGTCCTTGATCTAGTAAACTAAATCTGCTACATGTCAACAGTCTGGTTATCTACATAAACAGGGGCTGCAGTGTATATGCCTAGCCTATGGGGAATGTTTATTATAAACTAACAGTTATTATTATGATTAGTAGTACTTGTTTTTTTACAGAAGGGTATCTTATTTACTTGTACTGTAAAACATTACAAAGTAACATATTATGAAACACTAACAATTCACAGTACAAACACAATATTAGTGTGAACTATTGACCTTAGGAGAGAGAGACTTTCTCATACATAGAGGTACTTGAAAATTTGTGAACCTTTCAGAATTCTTCATATTTCTGCTTCTAGATGACCTAAAACGACATCAGATTTTCACACACGTCCTAAAAGCAGATAATATGAAAAAAATCAAACAATTCAGTCAAATTATAAGACTTAGGCATTTATTTATTGAGGAAACTAAGGCAATATCACATATATGTGGGTGGCAAAAGTATATGAACCTTTGCTTTCAGTATCTGATGTGATCCCCTTGTGCAGCAATAACTGCATCTAAACATTCCCAGTAATTGTCCAGTCACTGCACGGGCTGTCCGTCGAACATAGAATTCATTTCAAACTCACTACCTTCATCCATAAAGCTCTCCATAACACCGCGCCGCACTACATTCCCTCCCACGTCTCAATCCACCACCCAGCCTGGGCCCTCCGCTCCACTAATGAAATCAGATTAAGTGCCGCCATTTAATTTGAAACTCTCATTCCTGCCTCCAAGACTTCTCCAGAGCAGCACCAGTCCTCTGGAACGTGTTACCCAAAACTATCCGGGCAATCCCCGATGCACAAAACTTCAGGCGTGCTCTAAAAATGCACCTCTTCAGGGAGGCATACCACATTTCCGAAAACAAACCCCTCTTTACTCTGCCTGATAACATGCTCCCTGTCCTACAGACTGCAATCCCTGCTAGCTGTAATAAACTGTCCCCTGCAGTCATATCGACTCAGCCACCACATGGCTTAAGTCTGACCATTGTCTATGTGTATAGCATCCCCCACTCTCCCCCTCGCCATACCGTGCCCATCTCCAGCCCTTTACCTTCTGTATCACCCCATTATCTGTAATATGTAAGCTTGTTGGAGCAGGACCCTCACCCCTACTGTTTCTAGCAACTGATTACTACATGTAACCGTGGTTTTTGTATCTTTGTTTTTTTATCTGTTCTCCCCTGTTTTGTAAGCCCTGCGGAAAATATTGGCGCTATATTAATAAAGATTATTGTTATTATTAGTTCTACATGTTGGCTTAGAGAAATTTTAGTCTATTCCTCTGTACAAAACAGCTTCAACTCTGTTATGTTAGTGGGTTTCTTCCCATGAACTGCTTCGGGTCCTTCTACAAAATTTCTATAGGATTAAGGTCAGGAATTGACTTGGACATTCTAAAGCTTTAACTTTATTCTTCTTTAACCATTCTTTTGTAGAACGACTTGTGTGTTTTGGGTCATTGTCTTGCTGCATGACCCATGTTCTCTTGAGATTCAGCTCACAGACAGATATCCTAACATTTTCCTTTTCCTTTCCTTTTATATTTGCTGGTATAATTCAAAATTGATTGTTCCATCAATGAGGGCAAGCCAACATGGCCCATATGCAGCAAAACAGGCCCAATCATGATACTACCAACACTGTCATTCACAGGCCGTATGAGGTTTTAATCCTCCAAGCATAACACTTCTCATTTAAGACAAAAAGCTCTATTTTGTTCTCATTTATACATAAAACATTTGCTATACGATATGCTATTGGGGTCCAAATTCAATTTTTAGAGGTAAGCTGAGCTCAGGAGACTAACAATAAATCACACAGCATAGGATGTGATCCAAAGTAATCTGTTTATTGAATGACAAGCGACAAATTTTATAGGGTCACATGTTCAATTACAATAATTCAAATCTATTATAATTCATTTGTTACCATTGGTCAAAGAACATAAACAAATTATAAATATACAAGATAAAGAATTTAACATCTAAAATTAAGGCAAAACCGATGCAAGTGCAGAAGAGTCACACATGATTAACTTCTCAGAATACAAAAGTACAATAATTAAAAACAATAAATTGTTTACATAGCATGTTTGGGAACCTATGTGAATAGCTAGGAACATTTCGAGCCTGACGAAGTCTAAATGCCACATAGCTATCTTCTGGAACAAAAGACTTAGTGATTCACTCAAGGCTTATTAAATAACCATTTAATATATCCATAAATCCTCCAGAAAGAGGACAAATAAATACAGTAAAAAGAGACACAGAAGATGGCTACTTGCTTAGAAAATGGCTACGCATAGGATAGAACATGGAGTCATATTCATTTCACTAACACATTGTTCCAATAGCCTTCTAGATTGTTCAGGTGGTCTTTAGAAAACTGCAGCTGGGCAGCAATGTTCTTTTTAGAGACATGCAGCTTTCTCCTTGCCCCCCTGCCATGCACACCATTGTTGTTCAGGAACATTAACATTAGTTAATGTGAGAAAGGCCTTTAATTACCTTGTGTTCCTTTGTGACCTCACAAACTATTACACACCTTGCCCTTGGCGTGATCTTTTTTGGTCGACTACTCCTGGGGATGGTAATAATAGTCTTGAATGTCTTCCATTTGTACACAATCTGTCTGACTGCGGATTCATGGAGTCCAAACTCCTTAGAGATAACCTTTACCAGCCTGATGAGCATCAACAACTCTTCAGCCGAATTCACATGAGCAGATGCAATGGCAAAATGCGGTAATTGAAAAGCATGTAGTTTCAATTTTTTCTTTACACTCGTGGACATGAATTGCGTATTCCGTGAGCATGGGAAAAATAACAGCATGCTCTATTGTGCCATGGATTCCACGGAGACGGCCTGCATTGAAGTCAACTGTTCTCCAGTTCACCATTTACATACAGATTTCTTACCTGAAAACATACCATCTGTTGGATTATTTGACACAGATCTCAAAACACAACAGTAGTGCCCCCCTTGGCCAATGAAGAAATAAAAAATAAGCTTTCGTATCTTTTGTTTGTAGAGCATTCTGATTATCCTTCCTGGAGAAAATCAATGAATTCTTCGCTGGAATCTCGAGTGAGATTCTGGCCGTGCCACACGTTGGGCACCAAATTTGTTAGTGCAAATATTCACTAGTTGATATGTTTTCAGGTGGCCAAATTTGTTAGAGTTAATGCTTGAACTTGACACAGCATTGAATGTGATAGGAAGCAGTCATGTCTTTATTAGGGCTGCACCTTAATTTATAGTGTTAAGTAAGACAGAACATATTCTTGGGAAACCAGTGCTGATAACGTCAAGTACATCAATATGGATTTATTGTACAACTTCAGCTAAGATATGTAATGCTCTTCGTTAATGGAAAAGCACAAGGTTTATGACAGACAGAAGCACATAGGATGGATGCCAATTTATTCTGTAGCGCTTTTAGGTAATTTTTATTTATTTATTATCCCCCAATGGGTACTCATTTTACCAACCTCAGAAAGATGGAAGGCTGAGCCACCTACCTGAACCATTCAGGGATTTAACCTGCAACCTTCAGGTCATGAGCAAGAGCTTAGGACTGTATACTGCTGCCTTAACACTCTGCACCACACAAGATACAAGACACAAAATGGATACATGTTTATTGCTCTCACAGCAGCAATGTAAGAGGGGGACCCTTTAGATATGGGGGCCCAGAGCAATTGCTCAGTTTGCCTCCCCACTGCATTAACACAATCTCTGACTAAGGTCAGGGTAATGAGATCAGGTTCAAGGGCAATAAGCAGGCAAGGGTTGGGACCAAAGCAATGGTTCAGAATCAAAGTCACAAGTCAAAGTCAGATATATGAATAAACAATCTCAGGTACAAATGCAGAAGTGCTGGAGTTAGGATGGTACCTAATGTCCTGTCACCTGTTGGTGAACAAAAAGGCTTTATATTGGCAGTCATGCAACTTCAGAGAGAGATATTCAAAATTAAAGGTAGTATTGCTTGCTGACCACTAGAGGAAGCTTTGACATGTAGTGGCAAGTGTTGACTACTAGAGAGAGCTCTAGTATGTAATGTGGTTCGCCAGTCTCTAGAGAGATTTCTGGTGTGTACGGCAATACACCAACCATTAAAGGATGCTTTGGCATTGGAAACAACTGAAAGGTGACATCTGATAAAATATTTGCACTTGTTGCAAGCATTGGATATGACAAGTAGCTGCTTAGTGCCATTTTGATGTACCCATATGGTAACAATTCTCCCTTTTGTGCTTTTTAAACAGTAATGCCTCCCTTTGTACCCCCATACTGATTTGAACCTAGGTCTCTAGCACTCCAAAGCAAAAGGCACCAACTTCTGAGCCACTTTCGCAGGTGGTAGGGCAACACAGGTTCAAGATGGTGGGTGATGACAGACAGAGACAGCATTCTTTTTTTATAAAGGTACAACTTTACTTAACTGAACTTGTTACATATCACTCCATAGAAGGACACTGCAAATTTAAACATTACTTAATTAACTGAGCTTCACACAGCATATATATCCATACAATATTCTCTGCATTCCGCAGCATGGCGGTTCAATGCAACATAAGTGGAGGGTACATCTCCTTTCCTCAGGGGTGACAAGGCACTTTGAACATAATATGACTATCACCCTCCTTGTATTGATCCATACGCATCACCAAACTCCGTATTAACGGAGGTCTGAAGCATGACTCCATTGTGGTCTAATGCACTGTAGGTGCCAGAGCATGTCACTAAATTTAGGAACTCCATGTCACTGTAGAGTCATGCATCGTAAGTACAAATCAGCCTCTCCAATACACTTTTGTCTGTGTGTAGCGCTGCAATCCCAAAGTGCCTTGTCCCTGTCGCAAAAAGTTTTACACATCACATTCACGAACATCCTATAACTACTATCTCATTAACCCAGTAACAAGCACAATCCCTGTATAAACGTCGGGGAGATACTCCCACAGTCATACATGTCTGTCATAGTCTCTTATAGTGTGCACACTACTGTCTTATTGGATCGCTCTTACACAATTCTCGCAGCTATCAATATATAAAGGTTAATGGTGTCATTTACTTTGGGCATTGAGATTCCTTCTCCTTTCACATGGTCTGTAATCATTGGCCCCTAGATCATTGGGCCCTCTTATGCGCTGCTCTCCCATGCACTACTCCCCCAGCATGGGAATGAGGGCACTCACACCACTCCCAACAGCTGCTGCCACATACTTACAGCCCTCTTTTTCTGCTGCGTCTGCCACACAAGATATATGCTATTGACCAGCATACACCTGTATACACTGCTGCCCTGGGCTCTATTGACTGGAGTCTGTGATGCAGATTCTAAGCTTTTTTATGTGCCCCTTTGCCTCCAAAAATCTCTCCCATCTTGGGAAGGGGTGGGTACCTAGCCTACAGTAATAGTAATCCCTAACGCAGGGGCCAGATCTTCTGGGCCACCTGCCACATCATCATGTTGAGTGGAGCTCCTTCTCTTCAGCCTTGCATGAAGCTTTGGTAAAACGGCCTTCTCCTGCACCTGTAGCAAGGCACTTATGTGCGCCGATGGCAAGCACTGGTCTCCTAGCTCCCCTTTCCAGCTTGGTAGTGGACCAGAGAGGGTGGGGCTTACCATTACGGCCATCAGCCACTGGTTAAATCGGCTGCCAGAGCTGCTAGTAAGGGAGAGTGCTCTTAAGTACTACTCCATTATTGTAACTGGGGTATGTACTTTGGATGCCTGGTGCCAGCACTGTCATTGGTGGGCTCCTTTCCCCTCTGGGCACAATCACACACCCCACGATTGGAGTCATTATGCCCTAGTTGCAAGGTTTGCTTTATCCTTCTCTTGCAAGACATAAATACCAGGCAATGTTCTTGCATTTTTGTCTTGCTATCCATTCTAAACCCATACAAGTTGGTTACATTGTTTCCTCCACAGATGGCTTACAATGGGAGCTAGATGCCACAGTTTCTATAGTAGTAACATACTGTATATTAGAACACACAAAGATGACTACAGGAGGCAATAACTGTTAATTCGTGAATCTGAGCTTCGATATTGTCGTGTCAGCAGTGTTAACAATGATTTTTAATAGAAGCATCTGGACAGTCTGGTGCCTTCCTAGCAATAGCAGAGCTATATATAACACTACATACATTTGTGCAAAATATTAAAATGCCAGTACAAAACAAAGTTATTAAAATAATAATGGAATGTACTGTACCTGCACATATATTACTGTGCCCAGCGTACATCTGCATTCCTTCTAGTTATTCAGCCACAGCAGTTACTGTAAGCACTTGTTTATTTATGTCATCATGTTAGGATACATGGATTTACTCCTGTGTATTTCTCAAAATACTCTAGAGGTAGTGATTACCATCATTTTGGCATCACTTCACTCAGTTAAAGGGGTTGTCTCGCGAAATCAAGTGGGGTTATACACTTCTGTATGGCCATATTAATGCACTTTGTAATGTACATCGTGCATTAAATATGAGCCATACAGAAGTTATTCACTTACCTGCTCCGTTGCTAGCGTCCCCGTTGCCATGGTTCCGTCTAACTTCGGTGTCTTCTTGCTTTTTTAGACGCGCTTGCGCAGATGCATCTTCTCCCTTCGGCTGGTCTTGGAAGCATCGGCGTTTTGGCTCCGCCCCCTTTTTGCGTCATCGCGTAGCTCCGCCCCCGTCATGTGCCGATTCCAGCCAATCAGGAGGCTGGAACCGGCACACGTCATGGGGCGGAGCTACGCGATGATGCGTACAAGGGGGCGGAGCCAAAACGCCGATGCTTCCAAGACCAGCCAAAGGGAGAAGATGCATCTGCGCAAGCGCGTCTAAAAAAGCAAGAAGACACCGAAGTTAGACGGAACCATGGCAACGGGGACGCTAGCAACGGAGCAGGTAAGTGAATAACTTCTGTATGGCTCATATTTAATGCACGTTGTATATTACAAAGTGCATTAATATGGCCATACAGAAGTGTATAACCCCACTTGCTGCCGCGAGACAACCCCTTTAAGGTCATTTTCACACCCCGCATTGGAACCTCCGGCTGGAGGTTCCGTCACAGATCCAACTCGAAGTACCGGTAGAGCAGTGCTTTTTTTTCTGTCCAAAAGCCAGGCAGTTGGGCGGAAAGCAGGCAGACCCCATTATAGTCAGTGGGGTTTCTCTGTATGGCACTGTTCCGTTCCCTCCACAGATGGAGCTGTTTGGAGGAGGAAAGCGGAATCCTCAATGCAGATGTGAAACTGCCCCAAGGTTTGTTTAATTAGTGCAGAGTATAGCTGGTACCTATCTATAGTATGTGCAGATTGGAGGTCAAGGGAAGCGGGTTGTCCTGTTGTGTAGGAAGGCTCTGTTCCCACATAGCAAAATACGCTTTCGGATGAAATTCTCCCAACTGGGGCAGCCAGTGACCACATAATCTTGCCAATAACGTCTGCAAGGTTATGCAGCTATTGGCAGTTATGGCTGGGCAGAGTTTCAGTCATTAGTGGTTTTTGTTGTAGAATGTTAATGTAAGAATGCATCTAAATGTGTCGCTATAGAGGCATTTACATTTACAGATTGTGTCACAGGTAACAATGAATTTGACATGCAATCATAAATTATCTTTATTATTTCCCTAAATGTATTTTTCTACACCACACACAGATGTACCTGCTACCTTTTCAACCTCTAGTCCCGCTGCTCTAGCTCTGCCCCCTTTATATTTGCTATAGAGATTCTCTGTGGGAAGCCCTATAGCCCTGCCCACTCTCACTAGCCCCACCTACTCTCTCTGCACTATAGGGATATCCATCTGGAATCCCCATAGCAGAGAGAGAGGAGAGGTATGGAGGATTTCCCCATAGCAGGGTGAGAGTGGAACTATGGGAGATTTCCCCATAGCAGTGAGAGAGAGCAGAGCTGTGGTGGATTAACCCATAGCCCCGCTCCATCTTTCCATCCTTAGGGGAAATCCCAAAGCTCTGCGGGGCCTCTTCGCTCTCTCCTCCTGGAGCAGCTGTGCTTTTTAAAGTGCAGCTGCTCCAGTGATTAGGCGATTTTCATGTGCATGAATCTCAGGTCTTCTCAACAGGAAACATTGCCTGTTCACGCAATTTAAACACATACGAGCTGCGATTTTTTTTTGCGCGCCTATTGGTGCACAAAAAAAAAAAAACGCTTGTCTGACCGAGGCATAAGGGTGTTTTCCAACCTAATTTTTTTACACAGTTTTGAGTCCTATGTACCCAAAACTATAAAAAAGCACTTATTGTGGCACCAGAGAGCCATTTCGGCACTGCAATGTCACAGGATTTGACAGGTGACGCCCTGGGGTCTTCTGGTAACGTCCTATAAACCTGTCACATGGGCCTCCAAAGTAGAAGCTTCCGGCAGGTTTACGGGACAATACTGATGATGTCTCCGTCGGAACTTCCATTGGCTGTATTGGTTTTGTAGGTAAACAACCATGTGATCGCTGCAGCCAAAGTAAACATAAGACTGGAGAGCGGCGGTGAAGCAGTGCGGCATCGGGGAGGTCAGCACTGAGCTGTTTTTTTACATATATGCTTCACCCCCATACTGCCACCAATGTTTGTAATTATCAGAATGTGATTGTTCTCAGCAAGACAAACGACGTAATCTTGTAGATATGATACCTTTTAATGGCTAACAAAAATACATGATGTAATAATAGCAAGCTTCCGAACCAACGCAGGGTTCTTCTTCAGGCTTATGGATTGGATCTGAAGAGGCATGCATATTTATACACACTTATAACATACATACTTATGACAAGGCACAGATATGGATGTGATTGGTTCGCACTTAAAAGGAATTCTGCAACAGCAAACAAACTTTTTTTGTCTAGGCACTGATAGCGGAGTGAAAGTTTTATGGTCCCTAAATTACTGTTGGAGGGGGGGAGGTCATCAGGCTTGTATTGCTACAAGAGATACACAAACATTTTTAGCTAAACACTGACAAGGGAGTGAAAGTTTATGGTCCCTGAATTACTGTTGATGGGGGTCTTATCTGTGCAATCAAGTCTCACTCTAACCCAGTATTCAGCGTGTCAAAGGATGTTATCAATTTATATTCCCAAATTCTTCTGTGGTTGTGTTTCTCACCAGTGGTTTGAGGATGCCTTCCACCCATCCTGAGATTCCTTCAGTGAGGGTTCCCACACCTGAGATAATCGGCCTTCCTGGGTTGCCAGCTTTGTGTAGTTTTGGAAGCATGTAGAATGTTCCCACCTTGGGGTTCTCTGGTATCAAGTCCAGAAGTTTTGTGGAGCCCACAGACAGGCTTCTAATGACCCTTCTCAATTCCCTCACATATTTCTGAGTCGGGTCTTGATTCAGTTTGGTGTCTGTCAGCTGTCTGTTTGCTTCCTTTTTGTAGTCCGATGTGTTCATGAGGACTATAGCACCACCCTTATCTGCAGGCTTAATGGTGATTTCCTTGTTGCTCTTAAGTGCATGGATGGCCCTTCTATCCTGCATATTGATCAGATCCAATCCATAAGCCTGAAGAAGAACCCTGCGTTGGTTCGGAAGCTCGCTATTATTACATCATGTATTTTTGTTAGCCATTAAAAGGTATCATATCTACAAGATTACGTCGTTTCTCTTGCTGAGAACAATCACATTTTGCTCTACTGGCTAACACGGTACCGGATCTTTGTTTTCATTATATGTAATTATCAGAAAAACCATTTAAGTCCCATAAAGGAAGTGTAGATGTCTAAGAAGCATAAAAAAATGGCAACAATAGAGTAATTGGTTTGAGCGCAAAGTACATATGGGGTGCAATTAAGGGTACATGTATAATTTATTTAGGGATTCCATGGGATGACTCTTAATCTCCCCTGTTTGGTCCATAAATCTATTCCCAATTTTGGTGATTGCTCATCCACTGCTTAGCTTTTGGACACTTTTTAATACTGTCTCCAGAAATATTTTATGCGATTTTCACAACAGGCTGGACAGTATCAAGCAAATGACCCAGGCCTGCTCTTACATTGAAAAGTTTTGTTCGTTTTGCTATGACCTAATTTTTGGTCTAATTTTTAAGACTGACCTAATTTGGAGGTGTAGCTCTCATGTTTCCATAAGAAGCACACTCTTCCCTCAAGGTGTTGTTGCTGGTAATGGTGGTGCTGCTTCTATCCTTCTCCTGCTACCGCCATGCTTCCTCCTCCTACTTCCACCACAAATGAAAAATATGTCAATATATAAAAACAGAGCTCCAGCTTGCATGTTTCCGTGAGGAGCACACTTTACCCTCAAGGTGCTGTTGGTGGTGATGGTGGTAGTGGTGCTGCTTCTTTGCTTTTCCTGCTACTGCCATGTTTCCTCATATTCCAAAAATAAAATTTTTTACTTTTATCCTTTGAAAAAATTATGACATTGCTCTTAAAATAAGCAAGACACCTACAGTCTCCCTTAGTGGAATTTTAGGTAGCTCTACTTCACGATTCATGATGATTTTGGTGAAATTGGCCCAATCCTGACACAATCTAATTATTCAACTAATCGCTCATCAGTAAAGGCCCATTTACACCAGCCGATTTTCACAAAAAAATCGCTAATCGGCGTTCGTTTTAGCGATAATCGGTTAGTGTAAATGTTCTTCCATCCTCTGATCGTTAAATTCAGTCCAACATAAAAATCGTCCCTCACTTTTATCAGTAGTTCTCCACGGGGAGTGCTAATAGCATTGTTTACCCGTGGAGAACAAAGGATCTGAGCACAGATAATAGCCTCAGGGAAGGCTTCATTTGCATACCTAATTGGTATTTAAGTAGCTGAGTAGGTACTTAAATGCCAATTAATTTTTATTTAAAATGATCGCTCAAAGCTGTCGCTCAAACTATCATTTGAGCGATCTGTGTGAGATCATCGGCCCATGTAAACCAGCCTTAATGTAGACTATGAAAACTATATACTTGAGCTGCTCTCTGGCTCTTCTGATAGGACCGTGCAATTTCTTGTTGCATGGGCCAGTGTTAGCACCCAGAAAACTGAGGCATGTGCTGCTTCTACTGAGCATGGTTAGTGGTGGTGGTGGTGGGGTGGGGCTTAGTGGTAGTTTTGATCTAGTCCTCACTCTTAGAAATTATTTGTATCGTCAACTTAAAGACGTGGATACAGCTGACTATGAAAACCCAGCACTTCCAGTTCTTCTGTCATGGAGATGAAGAGATGATGTCATTGTGTCACTGCATCAATCTGCACCATTCTGGCCAGAAGAAGCCCAGGCAGAAGATGGAGGATGTCATTGGAGTGTGATGGAGGTGAGTGAGTTTATTATTTTTATGATTTTTGGGGCACAGTAGGGCCTTTAAATGATTCACGGGACAAAGTGGAGCCTTGTTAATGATGCAGGAGATACAACGGGGTCTTATTAATGACTTGGGACATAGTGGGGTTTTAATAATGACTCAGAGGACACAGTGAGGTCTTGTTAATGACTCAAGGGACAATGTGGGGTCTTATTCATGACTCAGCGGACACAGTGGGGCCTTATTAATGACGAAGTGAGCCCATTGTGACTCTATCATCCAGGAGCCCATGTAAATTTGGAGTCGCTTCTGCTTGTTAACCAACTGTCTGCAACATGATGCAACATCCTTGAGAGAGCAGAGCATCTGACAGGGGGTAGACTCTTTTTGTTAGATCTGGCTACCTGCTAAGGAAAAACCGCTTCTTCAACCTCCCTGAATATATCTGGCATACCAGATTTTGTATGTGCACTAGAACTTCTATGCTTCTCCATACTAAATTGGACCACTAATTATGCTCTTAAGCCAGCTTTTCGGGGCTCTCCACACATTAAGCTTCATATTGGGATGGTATAACAAACATAAATTGTCTATAACCTGTGAAACATGAATGGGAGTTGACGCATCACGAATGTCCTGGGATCTGGATTTGGTATTTTTATTGATACTGTTGGTGGTGGTCTGTCATGTTTCTCACTCTGTAGAACCCAGGTTGAGAACATTGAATTCTCATCTAGTACAGATGTGACATGGTCTCCTCATGTATTCTTACAGGGTACAAATACCTTTTTAATTAAATACAATACTCACTTGCTTTCTCCTACCCCTGCCTTCTCTTTCTCTTCTCAGTTCCCATTTTGTTAGTTTTATTATTATCCGTGAGGAGGGTATGGCGTGAATATTGATAACTAACAGTCTTCTAGCTCTTAAATGTGTCTTGCAGTAATGAATTTATGTACTCATCTTGCTTTGCTGTATTGTTGTCATGCACTTGCTGTCCTATTAAAACTGTAATAAAAGAGAATTTATAAAGTCCTACTACACTACACTGCTGAACATACTCTTGCACCAAATGGTATGAAATGTAGGCAACAAACATAATGTATAGACAAACATTTATGCAAATTAATTCAGTTTGTGAAAATACCTCATCCATCTAGTCTAGGGAGGTACAGTAGAGAAACGATGACGTTTAACTACTAGAGAGTTAGTAACTCTTCTTATGGGGTAGAATATATTTATAGAACCTGGTTATTAGAGAACCTCACATGTACTATGGTGCCCAAATACACAGGTTTATCTAACCACCAATTCTTAGATCAAAAAATGTAACTAGAGATGAGTGAGCACGCTCGGATAAGTCAGTTACTCGAGCGAGCCTTGCTCTTCTTGAGTAACTGCTTACTGGTCCGAGCGTGCTCGGGAGGACATTATTTTTATAATGCCCTAATCAGAATTATCCTAACACATATGAAGATGATAATCACTTAAAAATGACAATTACATGCAAACACTATATCTTAAGAAAGAAATATATTACCCGACAAAGTTTTCACAAGCAACACACTTGGGGTGTTTCCTCTTCCTGTCTTGTGTCCGGCACCCTACAAGATGACCACAATGTGTCATGAAAAGTCTTCTTTATGTACTTTTGCTATAGGGGTTTTTAGGTTATATCTAGAGTTGAGCGAACATACTCTGCCGAGCTTGATGCTCGTTCCAGTATTAGCGTACTCAATGGTGCTCGTTACTCGAATGAGCATCAAGCCGTGTTCGACCCCGCCCCAGTTTTTGGCTCTTGTCTGCTGGGATGTGCCTGTTTTGGCCCCGCCGCGATGCAGCACGCGTCAATGGCAGATTTTTTGGCAGGCAGGAGAGAGAGACAGAGAGAGAGAGAAACCTAGAAAAAAAAAAAAAAAGCTCGGCACCCGGCGTCCCACATACAAAAATGCTCGAGTCTCCCATTGTAGTCAATGGGGTTCGTTACTTGAGTAGAGCTCTCGAATTTTACCAAAAGCTCGACTCGAATAACGCGGACCCGAGCATTTGGGTGCTCGCTCATCTCTAGTTATATCACTTGTGTGGCACAGAGTGTTAAGGCAGCAGTATGCAGTCCTAAGCTCTCATTCACAAGCCGAAGGTTGCAAGTTCAATCCCAGCATGGTTCAGGTAGCCGGTTCAAGGCTGACTTCCTTCCATCCTTTTGAGGTCGGTAAAATGAATACCCAGCTTGCTGGGGGTTAATAAATTACCTGAAAGCGCTGCGGAATAAGTTGGCGCTATACAAATAACAAGTTCCTTTCCCTTTATACAGTACATGATAATCTACAACTGTCTTGAGCATGCTTTTGGTAAACTGTCTACAAATAACATTATTTGTGTGTTGTCCTTAGTTGTATTACATTGCCCTGCTTTCATTTATGATATGTAAGATATTTGCTTATTATATGGGAAATATTAAACAATATGTTTCACACCTCAAGTATATAGTTGGTAACTTATTTTAGTGCAGACATAGTCTCCTGTTTGCAGCATTGAGTCTACATTGACCCTATGTATGTTTTTTCTTTTTGTGCTGTATTTATATTTTTGAATAATAAAGTTTGGTAGAATTTTTACTTATTTGGAGCCATTTATTCCTCCATGATTAGTGTTGGCTAGACATATAATCGTTGTCCTCCTGCAATGTTTCCTTCATAAAGTTTTGACTGTTATATTGAAATAAGAAAATTCTAAAAGTTATCTTTAAAATGTCCTAATCAGAATTATTCCTATAAATGTGAAGATAATCATCACATACACTGACAATTACAAACAAACACAATGGCTAAAGAAAGATGCATTACCTGATATTTCTGATGCCACATTGATGTATATTACTCATCAGGTCTTCACATGATTCTTCAGTAAGTTCTCAGTCAGGGGGCAATTTGAGTTATTAATGTGCTTTGGAAAATTTTTGAAGAACTTTTAAACATTATTTGGATTTCTACCTTCGGTGAAGTACAGGAGATGACAAATAGAAGAGTTATTAGAGAGGCACTTGTCCTAAAACCCTCCTGAGAACTGCTACGCAGTTATCTTCCCTCCTTGAAGATTTCATAATTGGGCCTGCAGGTCTCTTACTTCCCTTCTCTATTTTAAGATAATTGAATGAGTGTTAGACACCAAATGGGAATTCATGCTACCCAATACATCTAAGTGAATTCTTCAACACTGTTTCCTAAGGTGAACAGGCAGGAACATATGGTATCCATGCTTTGTTCATCATATGCAAAAGGGAAAGCAATCATTTTGGAAGGCATTGACTTGTTTGCAACAACTTTTATAGCTTAAAGGCATCTAAGATAAAAAGCTATTAAGTTGTGCAAGTAGTTTTATTCAGAGTGCTTTTGACACAGAGGGTTTTATGGCAGTTTTCTTTTCCGAAGTCGGAAGTAGATTAGAATGAAATGGCAAATATAAAAAAAAAGATTTAGACTTCCTCCAGCTGGAGCCACTTCTGGTTTGGGCTCAAAAAACAGCATTAAAAAATGTTGCAAAAAACTTTGTGTATAACTACCTTTAGGGCTCAGTGACACGGGCGCATCGGCACCCGTACACTGGCGCCGATGTGCCCATGTGACTGACAGTTAGAAGACGGCCGTATCTGAAGAGCGTCATAAATAGACTCAAACATATCCAGATTGGCCAGAGATTGGTAATCTGGGTGCACATGCTTGCCCTTTAAGGGATAGTCATGTGTGCACATCTTTTTAGGCAGCAGTGACAGCTGGTTAGCAAGGAGGAAGGACTTGTTTTCAACTGCAGATGACACAAGGGACATGGCACTGACAGAAACACTGCTGGCCATGACCAGTGGCCATAACAATGCTGAGTTTCCTGGTTTTGCTGTTTCATAGAAACTGACTAAAAACCAACCCTATGTGTGGTCTGACCCCATAGTCATGTATTCCTTCTCCCCTTTTATCTGCCTCCTGCTTCTTGCGAATCTACTGACTGTAGAGTTTGCTAATAATGAGATTTTATTAAAGATGTTGTCTCCAATATAACCTCTTTCCATATGCCCTATTAGAGTCTATGGACTTCCTAATAAGGGTTCCCATCTCAGGGCTTACACCTCTATAAGCCAGTGTTTAGAGTTGTTATGTAGCAGTAGTCCATCCATCTACTATGTGGTCAACCATTCATATGAATGGATGGGTGCTGTATAGCAGCTCAGCTTCATTCACTTTAATAGAGCTGAGTTGCAATACTAACCACAACTGATTATAATGATTGGCGCCGATTTTGGAAGACAGCAGCCATGTTTTTCTAATCCTAGATTATGCATTTAAGTAATTTTTGTATGATAAGAATCATTACCAAAAGCAGATGTAGCCAGAAGAAAAATATAACATCTGTTATGCATTCATTATGTTTATTAATTCAGATTTTGGAAAACTTTTATTAAAGAATCATAGTTTTAATTATTATCTTACTTATTCATACTAACAAAACTCATTGTCATTTTAGAACAGGATGTGTTTTCCTTGGGACGCTGGATATCAGGAAGGGCAATATCAGTGTCATTGCTGACTGCTAAATCAATATTATCAGCATGCTATGCTCCACTGAGTATGTGAAGGTATCCCTGATATAGCGAGTAGCTATTCCTGAAGTTGCAGCATCTTCTCTGCTTGGCAGCGCAGTTACAGTAACACTGTCCCCTTCTCTTCTTACTTACTCTACATCTCTTCGAACAAGCGGACAAGACATTGGAGCCCCAGAAGGAACTGCATATCATACCAGTGATCCCTCTACTTACCCAGTGAAGTGGATAGAGAAGCTAGACTGAGCAGGAGAGACCCCCATTGAACAATTACTGAGGTGGTCATGAAAGGAAATGGCCATTAGGGCTATACTAATATTAGTATGGGCGCATTAAAAAAAATTGCAGTGTCAAAACATTAAATCAACGACAATTTTCGGTCACCAATTTTTTACGCTGCGTCAAAAGATAGGTCTTGTGAGTGAGGGCTCAGTTACACGGGCGTATCGGCACCCGTACACTGGTGCCAATGCGCCCGTGTGACTGACAGTTAGAAGACGGCCGTACCTGAAGACAGCCGTCTCTCTCCAGCGCTGATTAAAGAACACATGACCGGCAATGAAGCCGGTCACATGTTCTTTCCTCCGGTGCTGCAGAGAGATGACCGTCTTCAGGTACGGCCATTTCCTTCCCGCAGTAACATGGGCGCTGACGCGCCCGTGTGACTGAGACCTAAAACAGATGAAAAAGGATGGTGGGGCAAGACCCAGTGAGGGTGGCGGAATATTTCTGGAGTACAAAGTGTTTCCAATGATAGAGTATTTCAAATGGTAAAGGTGCTGCCAACCAGATGACGCTCCACCAGTGTGGGCATGGTGTAGCGAAAAGGATATAGAAAAATACTGATATGGAGGCACAACCCTCTAAGCTACTAGAATATGAAGATAAAGGTCCAATATGTGATGGTGAAAGCACTTCTTTTTTATTATTTCACAAAATAAAAACCAGCAATTGAAAACGCGTTTCAGGGAATAACCTCTTCGTCAGTTCGGCTGGATAGGACAACAGGATGCACTTTTTTCTCCCCTGTTCCCCTGCACATACAGGACCTCTGACACATCCAAAACACCATTGGAATTGTGTCACCCCCAGGCATCCTGTTGTCCTATCCGGCCGAACTGACAAAGGGGTTCGTTCTTGAAACGCGTTTTCAATTTCTGGTTTTTATTTTGTGAAATAATAAAAAAGAAGTGCTTTCACCATCACATATTGGACCTCTATCTTCATCTTCTATTGGCTTAGAGGGTTGCGCCTCCATACCAGTATTTTTCAATATCCTTTTCGCAAAAGATAGGTCTTGACCTATCTCTTGACTAAAAATGCTGGAGGTTCCCATAGACTCCTATGGGAACTAAAGAAAAGGGAGGGGAAGGAAGTTTATCTGCGTCTGGCACTTGGGAATGTAGACAGCTGGTTCTATTTAAGCTATTCTGCCAACAGATGGAAATCCACCCTGCAGTGTATTTCGCATGTGATATACCTGTGTGAATGGACCAGAGAACACCAATTAATCTCAGGACTCGATCGTGGCTACTCTTAGCCGATGCGATTTTTGGCCATGATGCGGCCGGCGTAAAACCACAACTCCCTTGTGAATGAGGCCTAAGTCAAAAAGTGTCTTTATATAGAAATATAGCCTCTCTTATTTTTTAAGAACATTTTCTACTAATTTAGCCTAAATCTTTTTTTCCATTTTTCTTTTACTTTTATTGGGAACTACTGTAAATAGCAAAGAAAAATCTGTCTATATAAATAAGATATTACACCCTTTGTAGCTCCAGTACATCCAAGAAAATTTATCAAAGGATGTTGAACTGTAGCCACACATACTGTCCGGACCTGAGCAGCAAACACATGTCGGAACTGAAGGAACTGGAAAAAAATTAGTATGGGGAACATCATAAAGCTCTCTAAATTGTTCAAAACTCTAAAAAAAGAACCCAGAATGTACCTTGTCCAAAAAGATTACTCCTCTGTTGTCCAATGGTAACAATTCATCCTGAAGGGATATATATCCATCTACTTGCAAAATCTGCTTAAATTTATTCCATAATCTAATTATTGAAAAAAATGTTGGATGTTGTCCGTTTTCTCCTCCTTTCATCCCTCTCTCACATACCATTATAGGTGGAGGCTACAACTTGTCATCTCAGAAACTGCCATTCAACTCCACCCAATTTCTTACTCTCCTCACCCCTTCAACTGTTGCAATTGAGATACCCCAAAATATATCTAAGCATTTGGAATTGCCCACCCTTCAGACCGTTTATCCCTTTGAAGTGTCTTCGATTTAATTCTAGCAGATTTTTTTTCCCATAATAAACCAGATATCGTATGGAGTCTAAAAATATATTGTGATGGAATCCAAACTGGAGATTACTTTCGATTTCTCAAACTTTTGTACCAATGGAAGAAAATTGGCAGAAATATAGTCTTGAGGCTTACAAAATACTACAACCATAGGTACCACAGATGTCAATTCTTTCACTATTTGTAGGTGCATATAGTAACATAGTATATAAAGCCAAAAAAGGACATATGTCCATCCAGCTTAGCCTATTACCCCCAAATGTTGATACAGAAGAAGGCAAAATAAAAACTATGAGGTAGAAGCCATTTTTTCCAATTTAGGGGAAACAAAAATTTGTTTCTGACTGCAATCTGGCAATCAGAATAATCCCTGGATCACAGAGCCTTTTGAAGTTATTAATGATAACTAGAGATGAGCGAACACCAAAATGTTCGGGTGTTCGTTATTCGAAACGAACTTCCCGCGATGTTCGAGGGTTCGTTTCGAATAACGAACCCCATTGAAGTCAATGGGCGACCAGAACATTTTTGTATTTCGCCGATGCTCGCTAAGGTTTTCATGTGTGAAAATCTGGGCAATTCAAGAAAGGGATGGGAACGACACAGCAACGGATAGGGCAGGCGAGGGGCTACATGTTGGGCTGCATCTCAAGTTCACAGGTCCCACTATTAAGCCAGAATACCGGCAAGAGTGCCCCCCCCCCCCCAACAACTTTTACTTCTGAAAAGCCATCATTAGCATGGCATACCTTTGCTAAGCACTACACTACCTCCAACAAAGCACAATCAACGCCTGCATGACACTCCACTGCCACTTCTACTGGGTTACATGCTGCCCAATCGCCCCCCCTCCCCCCCACAGCGCACACCAAAGTGTCCCTGCGCAGCCTTCAGCTGCCCTCATGCCACACCACCTTCATATCTATTTAGAAGTGCATCTGCCATGACAAGGGACCGCAGGCACACACTGCAGAGGGTTGGCACGGCTAGGCAGCGACCCTCTTTAAAAGGGGCGGGGCGATAGCCCACAATGCTGTACAGAAGCAATGAGAAATAGAATCCTGTGCCACCGCCATCAGGAGCTGCACACGTGGGCATAGCAATGGGGAACCTATGTGCCACACACTATTCATTCTGTCAAGGTGTCTGCATGCCCCAGTTAGACCTGGCTTTTTAATTCATAGACACAGGCAGGTACAACTCCCTATTGTGAAGTCCCTGTCGACCGACAGCATGGGTGGCTCCCTGGAACCCACCGGCGGTACACAAAAATATCCCATTGCATTGCCCAACACAGCTGAGGTAGTAATGTCGTGCGTAATACAGGTGGGCTTCGGCCCACACTGCATGCCCCAGTCTGACTGGGGTTCTTTAGAAGTGGACACATGTAGGTTAAACTCCCTGTGGACCCACTGACTGGGTGGGTGCCAGGAAGCCACCGGCGGTACATAGAAATATCCCATTGCATTGCCCAACACAGCTGAGGTAGTAATGTCGTGCGTAATACAGGTGGGCTTCGGCCCACACTGCATGCCCCAGTTAGACTGGGGTTCTTTACAAGTGGACACATGTAGGTTACACTCCGTGTGCACCTACAGCATGGGTGGCTCCCTGGAACCCACCGGTGGTACACAAAAATATCCCATTGCATTGCCCAACACAGCTGAGGTAGTAATGTCGTGCGTAATACAGGTGGGCTTCGGCCCACACTGCATGCCCCAGTCAGACTGGGGTTCTTTACAAGTGGACACATGTAGGTTACACTCCGTGTGCACCTACAGCATGGGTGGCTCCCTGGAACCCACCGGCGGTACACAAAAATATCCCATTGCATTGCCCAACACAGCTGAGGTAGTAATGTCGTGCGTAATACAGGTGGGCTTCGGCCCACACTGCATGCCCCAGTCTGACTGGGGTTCTTTAGAAGTGGACACATGTAGGTTAAACTCCCTGTGGACCCACTGCCTGGGTGGGTGCCAGGAAGCCACCGGCGGTACATAGAAATATCCCATTGCATTGCCCAACACAGCTGAGGTAGTAATGTCGTGCGTAATACAGTTGGGCTTCGGCCCACACTGCATGCCCCAGTCTGACTGGGGTTCTTTACAAGTGGAAACAGATGCATTTATAATTCCCTGTGGACCCACTGCCTGGGTGGGTGCCAGGAAGCCACCGGCGGTACATAGAAATATCCCATTGCATTGCCCAACACAGCTGAGGTAGTAATGTCGTGCGTAATACAGTTGGGCTTCGGCCCACACTGCATGCCCCAGTCAGACTGGGGTTCTTTACAAGTGGACACATGTAGGTTACACTCCGTGTGCACCTACAGCATGGGTGGCTCCCTGGAACCCACCGGCGGTACACAAAAATATCCCATTGCATTGCCCAACACAGCTGAGGTAGTAATGTCGTGCGTAATACAGGTGGGCTTCGGCCCACACTGCATGCCCCAGTCAGACTGGGGTTCTTTACAAGTGGACACATGTAGGTTACACTCCGTGTGCACCTACAGCATGGGTGGCTCCCTGGAACCCACCGGCGGTACACAAAAATATCCCATTGCATTGCCCAACACAGCTGAGGTAGTAATGTCGTGCGTAATACAGGTGGGCTTCGGCCCACACTGCATGCCCCAGTCTGACTGGGGTTCCTTAGAAGTGGACACATGTAGGTTAAACTCCCTGTGGACCCACTGCCTGGGTGGGTGCCAGGAAGCCACCGGCGGTACATAGAAATATCCCATTGCATTGCCCAACACAACTGAGGTAGTAATGTCGTGCGTAATACAGGTGGGCTTCGGCCCACACTGCATGCCCCAGTCAGACTGGGGTTCTTTACAAGTGGACACATGTAGGTTACACTCCGTGTGCACCTACAGCATGGGTGGCTCCCTGGAACCCACCGGTGGTACACAAAAATATCCCATTGCATTGCCCAACACAGCTGAGGTAGTAATGTCGTACGTAATACAGGTGGGCTTCGGCCCACACTGCATGCCCCAGTCTGACTGGGGTTCTTTAGAAGTGGACACATGTAGGTTAAACTCCCTGTGGACCCACTGCCTGGGTGGGTGCCAGGAAGCCACCGGCGGTACATAGAAATATCCCATTGCATTGCCCAACACAGCTGAGGTAGTAATGTCATGCGTAATACAGTTGGGCTTCGGCCCACACTGCATGCCCCAGTCAGACTGGGGTTCTTTACAAGTGGACACATGTAGGTTACACTCCGTGTGCACCTACAGCATGGGTGGCTCCCTGGAACCCACCGGCGGTACATAAAAATATCCCATTGCATTGCCCAACACAGCTGAGGTAACGTCAGCTGGAATGCAGGTGGGCTAAAAATTAATTTGATTACACTGTAGGTGAGGGCCCACAAAAATTGCTGTATCAACAGTACTAATGTACATCCCAAAAATTGGCCATGGCCAGCCAAGAGGGCAGGTGAAACATATTAATCGCTTTGGTTAATGTGGCTTAAGTGGTAACTAGGCCTGGAGGCAGCCCAGTGTAACGAAAAATTGGTTCAAGTTACAGTTCCAACGCTTTTAAGCGCATTGAAACTTATAAAAATTGTTCAGAAAAATTATTTGAGTGAGCCTTGTGGCCCTAAGAAAAATTGCCCGTTCAGCGTGATTACGTGAGGTTTCAGGAGGAGGAGCAGGAGGAGGAGGAGGAATATTAGACACAGATTGATGAAGCAGAAATGTCCCCGTTTTGGATGGTGATAGAGAACGTAGCTTCCATCCGCGGGTGCAGCCTACGTATTGCTTACGTATCGCTGCGGTCCGCTGGTGGAGAACAGAAGTCTGGGGAAATCCAGCCTTTGTTCATCTTGATGAGTGTTAGCCTGTCGGCACTGTCGGTTGACAAGCGGCTACGCTTATCTGTGATGATTCCCCCAGCCGCACTAAACATCCTCTCCGACAAGACGCTAGCCGCAGGACAAGCAAGCACCTCCAGGGCATACAGCGCTAGTTCAGGCCACGTGTCTAGCTTCGACACCCAGTAGTTGTAGGGGGCAGAGGCGTCACCGAGGATGGTCGTGCGATCGGCTACGTACTCCCTCACCATCCTTTTACAGTGCTCCCGCCGACTCAGCCTTGACTGGGGAGCGGTGACACAGTCTTGCTGGGGAGCCATAAAGCTGGCCAGGCCCTTAAAGACTGTTGCACTGCCTGGGATGTACATGCTGCTCGATCTCCGCACCTCCCCTGCTACCTTGCCCTCGGTACTGCGCCTTCTGCCACTAGCGCTGTCGGCTGGGAATTTTACCATCAGCTTGTCCGCAAGGGTCCTGTGGTATAGCAACACTCTCGAACCCCTTTCCTCTTCGGGAATGAGAGTGGGCAGGTTCTCCTTATAGCGTGGGTCGAGCAGTGTGTACACCCAGTAATCCGTTGTGGCCAGAATGCGTGCAACGCGAGGGTTACGAGAAAGGCATCCTAACATGAAGTCAGCCATGTGTGCCAGGGTACCAGTACGCAACACATGGCTGTCTTCACTAGGAAGATCACTTTCAGGATCCTCCTCCTCCTCCTCCTCCTCCTCCTCAGGCCATACACACTGAAAGGATGACAGGCAATCAGCCGGTGTACCGTCAGCAGCGGGCCAAGCTGTCTCTTCCCCCTCCTCCTCATCCTCCTCATGCTCCTCCTCCTCCTCCTGTACGCGCTGAGAAATAGACAGGAGGGTGCCCTGACTATCCAGCGGCATACTGTCTTCCCCCGCCCCCGTTTCCGAGCGCAAAGCAGCTGCCTTTATGGTTTGCAGGGAATTTCTCAAGATGCATAGCAGAGGAATGGTGACGCTAATGATTGTAGCATCGCCGCTCACCACCTGGGTAGACTCCTCAAAATTACCAAGGACATGGCAGATGTCTGCCAACCAGGCCCACTCTTCTGAAAGGAATTGAGGAGGCTGACTCCCACTGCGCCGCCCATGTTGGAGTTGGTATTCGACTATAGCTCTACGTTGTTCATAGAGCCTGGCCAACATGTGGAGCGTAGAGTTCCACCGTGTGGGCACGTCGCACAGCAGTCGGTGCACTGGCAGCTTAAAGTGATGTTGCAGGGTGCGCAGGGTGGCAGCGTCCGTGTGGGACTTGCGGAAATGTGCGCAGAGCCGGCGCGCCTTTACGAGCAGGTCTGACAAGCGTGGGTAGCTTTTCAGAAAGCGCTGAACCACCAAATTAAAGACGTGGGCCAGGCATGGCACGTGCGTGAGGCTGCCGAGCTGCAGAGCCGCCACCAGGTTACGGCCGTTGTCACACACGACCATCCCCGGTTGGAGGCTCAGCGGCGCAAGCCAGCGGTCGGTCTGCTGTGTCAGACCCTGCAGCAGTTCGTGGGCCGTGTGCCTCTTATCGCCTAAGCTGAGTAGTTTCAGCACGGCCTGCTGACGCTTGCCCACCGCTGTGCTGCCACACCGCGCGACACCGACTGCTGGCGACATGCTGCTGCTAACACATCTTGATTGCGAGACAGAGGAGGAGGAGGAGGGTGCTTTAGTGGAGGAAGCATACACCTCCGCAGATACCACCACCGAGCTGGGGCCCGCAATTCTGGGGGTGGGTAGGACGTGAGCGGTCCCAGGCTCTGACTCTGTCCCAGCCTCCACTAAATTCACCCAATGTGCTGTCAGGGAGATGTAGTGGCCCTGCCCGCCTGTGCTTGTCCACGTGTCCGTTGTTAAGTGGACCGTGGCAGTAACCGCGTTGGTGAGGGCGCGTACAATGTTGCGGGAGACGTGGTCGTGCAGGGCTGGGACGGCACATCGGGAAAAGTAGTGGCGACTGGGAACTGAGTAGCGCGGGGCCGCCGCCTCCATGATACTTTTGAAGGACTCCGTTTCCACAACCCTATACGGCAGCATCTCAAGGCTGATGAATTTTGCTATGCGGACGGTTAACGTTTGAGCGTGCGGGTGCGTGGCGGCGTACTTGCGCTTGCGCTCCAACAGTTGCGCAAGCGACGGCTGGACGGTGCGCTGAACTACACTGCTGGATGGGGCCGAGGACAGCGGAGGTGAGGGTGTGGGTGCAGGCCATGAGGCGGTAGTGCCTGTGTCCTGAGAGGGGGGTTGCATCTCAGTGGCAGGTTGGGGCACAGGGGGAGAGGCAGGGGTGCAAACCGGAGGCGCTGAACGGCCTTCGTCCCACCTTGTGGGGTGCTTGGCCATCATATGTCTGCGCATGGTGGTGGTGGTGAGGCTGTTGGTGTTGGCTCCCCGGCTGAGCTTTGCGCGACAAAGGTTGCACACCACTGTTCGTCGGTCGTCAGGCGTCTCTGTGAAAAACTGCCAGACCTTAGAGCACCTCGGCCTCTGCAGGGTGGCATGGCGCGAGGGGGCGCTTTGGGAAACAGTTGGTGGATTATTCGGTCTGGCCCTGCCTCTACCCCTGGCCACCGCACTGCCTCTTGCAACCTGCCCTGCTGATGCCCTTGACTCCCCCTCTGAAGACCTGTCCTCCTGAGTAAGCGTTGCACACCAGGTGGGGTCAGTCACCTCATCGTCCTGCTGCTCTTCCTCCGAATCCTCTGTGCGCTGCTCCCTCGGACTTACTGCCCTTACTACTACCTCACTGCAAGACAACTGTGTCTGATCGTCATCGTCCTCCTCACCCACAGAAAGTTGTTGAGACAGTTGGCGGAAGTCCCCAGCCTCTTCCCCCGGACCCCGGGAACTTTCGAATGGTTGGGCATCAGTGACGATAAACTCCTCTGGTGGGAGAGGAACCGCTGCTGCCCAATCTAAGCAGGGGCCCGAGAACAGTTCCTGGGAGTGTTCCCGCTCCTGAGCAGGTGTCATTGTAGTGGAGTGAGGAGGTTGGGAGGAAGGAGGAGCAGCAGACAGAGGATTCGGATTTGCAGCAGTGGACGGCGCAGAACTGCGTGTTGACGATAGGTTGCTCGAAGCACTTTCTGCCATCCAGGACAGGACCTGCTCACACTGCTCATTTTCTAATAACCGTCTCCCGCGTGGACCCATTAATTGGGCGATGAATGTGGGGACGCCAGAAACGTGCCTCTCTCCTAATCGCGCAGCAGTCGGCTGCGACACACCTGGATCAGGAGCTCGGCCTGTGCCCACACCCTGACTTGGCCCTCCGCGTCCTCGGCCGCGTCCACGTCCTCTAGGCCTACCCCTACCCCTCAGCATGCTGTATTACCAGTGATTTGATTTCACAGGCAGGAAATAAATTGGCGCAAGACTGCAGCCAAATATAATTTTTTCCGTTTTTTGAAAACGAAAGGCCCCACTGCCTCTAGTGAATGAATAATCTAAGTTTAATAACTGTGCTGTGTCCCTGCTAATGTGTCACAGAACGTGAGGGTAGCAGAGTTATTAACTCTGGCAGAGCAGGTATTTTTTTTCCCAATTAAGGAAAGCAAATGGCGAAGCCAGGAGTAAAACGTAGCTGGGTGCGTCTGATTTTTAAACGTTGCACATGCAGCCGACACGTGTCCACCGCCCTTAGGACGGACAGAGGCAGGACAAATAGAATTATTTTCCGTTTTTTTGCACCAAAAGCCAGCACTGCGTATATTCAATGAACATGAGAAGTTTAATAACTGTGCTGTGTCCCTGCTAATGTGTCACAGAACGTGAGGGTAGCAGAGTTATTAACTCTGGCAGAGCAGGTATTTTTTTTCCCAATTAAGGAAAGCAAATGGCGAAGCCAGGAGTAAACCGTAGCTGGGTGCGTCTGATTTTTAAACGTTGCACACGCAGCCGACACGTGTACACCGCCCTTAGGACGGACAGAGGCAGGACAAATACAATTATTTTCAGTTTTTTTCCACCAAAAGGCAGCACTGCGTATATTCTATGAACATGAGAAGTTTAATAACTGTGCTGTGGCCCTGCTAATGTGGCACAGAACGTGAGGGTAGCAGAGTTATTAACTCTGGCAGAGCAGGTATTTTTTTTCCCAATTAAGGAAAGCAAATGGCGAAGCCAGGAGTAAAACGTAGCTGGGTGCGTCTGATTTTTAAACGTTGCACATGCAGCCGACACGTGTCCACCGCCCTTAGGACGGACAGAGGCAGGACAAATACAATTATTTTCAGTTTTTTTCCACCAAAAGGCAGCACTGCGTATATTCAATGAATAATAACTGTGTTGTGGCCCTGCCTACACAATTCTTTCCCTGCAGTATCAATGGAGGGTGCAATGCTCTGCAGAGGCGATTTTGAGAAGAAAAAAAAAATGCAGCACAGCTAACAGCAGCCAGCACAGTACTGCACACGGTTAAATATGGCCCTAGAAAGGACCGTTGAGGTTCTTGAAGGCTACACTCACTCCTAACACTCTCCCTGCCTATGCAGCACTTCTGTCCCTAATGCCGGGTGCAACGCTCTGCAGAGGCGATTTTGAGAAAAAAAATAATTGCCACTGCTAACAGCAGCCAACACACAGCTATCAGTGGCCCTAATAAGGACCTTTGGGGGGTCTTGAAGCCTACACTAACTACCAATTCTTTCCCTACAGCAGCTCCGGTACAAATAGCACTGTCCCTCATCTAACTCACAAGGCATCTGAGGCGAGCCGCGGGAGGGGCCGACTTTTATATTCGGCAGACACCTGATCACCCCAGCCACTCACAGCAGGGGGGTGGTATAGGGCTGGAACAACACAGGGGGAAGTTGTAATGCCTTCCCTGTCTTTCAATTGGCCAGAAAAGCGCGCTAACGTCTCAGGGAAGGAAGTGAAAGTAACCCGAACACCGCATGGTGTTCGTTACGAATAACGAACATCCCGAACACCCTAATATTCGCACGAATATCAAGTTCGGACGAACACGTTCGCTCATCTCTAATGATAACATATAATATTGTATTGCTCAAAAAAGATGTCCAGGTCCATTTTGAATTCTTTTATTGAATTCGCCATCACCACGTCCTCAGGCAGAGAGTTCCACAGTCTCACTGCTCTTATAGTAAAGAACCCCCTTCTATGTTGGTGATGAAACTTGCTTTCTTCTAGACGTAGAGGATGCCCTCTTGTTACAGTCACAGTCCTGGGTATAAACAGATCATGGGAGAGATCCTTGTATTGTCCCCTCATATATTTATACATAGTTATTAGGTCACCCCTCAAAAGCTTTTCTTTTTTCTAAAGTAAATAATCCCAACTTTGATAACCTCTCTGGCTATTGTTGTCCATCCATACTTTAGTTGCCCACCTTTGTACCCGCTCAAAATCTGATATGTCCTTTTTGAGTACTGTTGCCTAAAACTGTACACAATATTCCATGTGTGGTCTGACCAGTGACTTGTAGAGAGGAAGATCAATGTTCTCAACATGTGCCCCTAGACCTCTTTTTATGCACCCTATGATCTCATTTGCCTTTCCAGCAGCTGCCTGACACTGGTTGCTCCAGTTATGCTTACAGTTAACTAAAATTCACAAATCCTTTTCCATGTCACTGTTACCCTGTGGTTTACCATTTAGTGTGTAATGGTGACATTTATTTCTTCTGTCCATCTGCATAACTTTAGATTTATCAGTGATAAATCTCATTTGCCACTTCTCTGCCCAAGCTCCCAGCTTATCCAGATCCTCTTGAAATCTCCTTGAGTTCTCTCTTGTGCTAATATCTTTACATAGTTTTGTCTCATCTGCAAATATTGATATTTTACTTCTATCATTAATAAAAAATATTAAAAATAGGGCCAAAAACCGACACCGTTACCCCACTAGTAATGGTGACCCAATCACAGTATGTAGCATTTATAGCAACCCTCTGTATTCTATTACTGAGCTAGTTACCTACTCACACACATTCTTGCCCAGACCAAGTATTTGCATTTTTATACAAATTTTTTATGCGGCACAGTATCAAACGCTTTAGAAAAGTCCAGATACACAAGATCCCATAAACTCTCTTCAATCCAGTCTACAACTTACTTCCTCGTAGAAGCTGATCAGGTTGGTTTGACATGAGTGATCTCTAACAAATTTATACTGATACGGTCATTATACAGGAATTTTGCTTGAAGTACTCTAGGATCTCTTCAACTCTTCAAGCATTTTACCCACAATAGAAGTAAGACTTACCAGCCTGTAGTTTCCAGGTTCACTTTTTGACCCCTTTAATCTTCCAAAAGCAAGGGTTCTAAAAGAAGTATCACAGACTTCCCCCAATTAATAGTGAGACCCAACATCTTACTAAGTATATCAAAAATGGACATAATAGGGCTCATTGATCTACTCCCATCCCCTTTATACAACAACAGATATCTACATATAAGGAGATATGTTCCTTAATTTCTCCATACTACAATCTAACTATATTGAGTTGTTAGGGCAGCAAATTTATATCCATTTTGTTTCTTGTATCCATCTTATATGTTTCAGTCTGACATTTTATAAACTTGTAATTTTCCATAACTAGAGCATTCAAGAATTATTATCTTAGTCTTGGCGAAGTGGTAGAAAACAACCTTGGTTATTAAGCAACTTGTGACAGAATCCAGCTTGACAAAGGCTACAGTAGTAGCCTACTCGTTACGATACTTGAGGAATAAAGATACATCTCTGGATGTCATAATACTATTTTTTGCACCAGACTCTGCTGTGCTGCACTGCTGCTTTTTCCTAAGAAATCCAGACTGGTGGCCTTGACGTTATCAGCATCGGTTTTCCAAGAATATGTTCTGTTTTACTTAAAACTATAAATTAATACATAGCATTAATAAAGGGAGGGATTATCAAAATGACACCAAGTTGAGTGTGACGTGTCTTAGCTCTGTGAAGTACTTCATCTCATTCTTTTTATAATTTGAAACACCAAAATATACGTGGAGCATAGGTATTGTGCTAACAAATTTGGCACCCAATGTGAGACATGACCATAATCCCATTTAAGATCCCAGTGAAGAATTCAGTGATTTTCTCTTCTCTGGCAAGGACAGACAGAGCTCTCTACTAGAGATGAGCGAGCGTACTCGTCCGAGCTTGATACTCGTTCGAGTATTAGGGTGTTCGAGATGCTCGTTACTCGAGACGAGTACCACGCGATGTTCGAGTCACTTTCATTTTCTTCCCTGAGAAATTTGCGCTTTTCTGGACAATAGAAAGACAGGGAAGGCATTACAACTTCCTCCTGTGATGTTCAAGCCCTATACCACCCCCCTGCAGTGAGTGGCTGGCGAGATCAGGTGTCACCCGAATATTAAAATCTGCCCGCCCGCGGCTCGCCACAGATGCATTCTGACAGAGATCAGGGACAGTGCTGCTGATGCCGTAGCTGCTATAGGGAGAGCGTTAGGAGTTATTTTAGGCTTCAAGAACCCCAACGGTCCTTCTTAGGCCATACTCAGAAATCGCAGATCGCACCTATCTGCGATCTGCGATTCCTGTTCTCTTCGCTATATGCGCTCAATGGGGCCGGCGGCAGCAGCGCCGACCCCATTGAGAACATATAGAAGACAAATCATTCTTCTCTGCCACAGCTGTAACAGCTGTGGCAGAGAAGAACGATGTTTGCCCATTGAATTCAATGGAGCCGGCAATACAGCAGGTTCCACTGAAAGCAATGGGCTGCCGGCGTGCGCGGAATGAATTGTCGGGAAGGGCTTAAATATAGAAGCCCTTCCCTGCAATTCATCCAGAAATGTGTAAAAATAAAAAAAATATATATACTTACCTTGTCCCGGCAGACGGAGTTCAGCGCGGCCGGCAGTGGGTGTGAAGGGGGTGTGAGTCAGACCTGCCTCTGATTGGCTCAGGCTGAGCCAATCAGGGGGCAGGTCTGACTCACACCCCCTTCACACCTACTGTAGGCCGCGCTGAACTCCGTCTGCCGGGACAAGGTAAGTATATATATTTTTTTTATTTTTACACATTTCTGGATGAATTGCAGGGAAGGGCTTCTATATTTAAGCCCTTCCCGACAATTCATCCCGCGCATGCCGGCAGCCCATTGCTTTCAGTGGAACCGGCTATAAGCATGTAACCCAGGAGAAGTGGCAGCGGAGTGTCATGCAAGCAGTGATTGTGCTTTGTTGGAGGTAGTGTGTTGCTTAGCTAAGGTATGCATTGCTAATGAGGGTTTTTCAGAAGTAAAAATTGTTGGGAGGGGGGGGGGCCACTCTTGCCGCTATTGTGGCTTAATAGTGGGACCTGGGAACTTGAGATGCAGCCCAACATGTAGCCCCTCGCCTGCCCTATCTGTTGCTGTGTCGTTCCCATCACTTTCTTGAATTGCCCAGATTTTCACAAATGAAAACCTTAGCGAGCATCGGCGATATACAAAAATGCTCGGGTCGCCCATTGACTTCAATGGGGTTCGTTACTCGAAACGAACCCTCGAGCATCGCGAAAAGTTCGTCCTGAGTAACGAGCACCCGAGCATTTTGGTGCTCGCTCATCTCTACTCTCTACAAATAAAAGGTAAGAAACCTTATTTCTTACAAAATTTTCTATCCCTCTCTGAGGTAGTGATTGTGATTGTCTTATCAAAACAGCCACAGGCTCAACTGCTAAGGCAAAGAAAAGAGGGGACTGGGGACACTCCTGCCTTGTTTCCCTCTCTAACACCATCCGTCCCAAAATATGACCATTTACTCTCACACTGGACCCCAACATTGAATAGAGTAATTTTACCCTTGCAACAAATTTCTTACCGAAACTCATCCTGTGAAGAACAGACCACAAATAATTCCACTTGACATGGTCAAAAGCTTTGGCAGCACTGAGTGAAAGAACAGTCATGCTGTCACAAACTCGATAATCCACCTAAAGATTCTGATGTAACCTCCTTAAATTAATAGCAGTTGATTTGTTTGGCATGATACCAGACTGATCCTCATGTATTAAAGGAGTCATTACTAAAAGTAATCTATTCACAAGCACCTTTGCCAAGATTTTAACATCAATGGTTATTGGAGATATTGGATGATAGGAATCAGGAAGAGACAACCCTTCACTGGTTTAGAAGTTAAGACAACCATAGTATTTCTCATTGATGGTGGAATTATGCCTTCTTGCAATAATTCATTAAACACCGTCGATAAATGTGACATATGCATAACCTGGTAATGCTTAAAGAATTCATTTGAAAGACCATCCAACCCAGCCATCTTTTCATTATGAAGTGTTGCTACTGCATCTCTTAACTCATTCAGTTCCTATGAAGCCTCTGATATTTCTCTCCGATCATCAGACAAAATTGCAATTGCGCCAAAGCCAAATATTCTTAAAGATCTTCACAATACACACTGAACTTAAAAGCATACAGGTTTTTATAATACAAAAAAATTTGCTCCAAAATTTCATGCTCCTTCAGAACTAGAAAATTATAAGGCCTTCTCAATTCTGCAACACAAGATGATGATATCTATGCCAAAAAATGACCCCTTGCTTCCCCTTCCTCAAAGATCTTCCGCTTCATAAACAGACGCTTATGATTTTGTAACACCTCTCAGATCATCTACAAGTTGAGACTTTACTGCTTTCCAATTAACTTCCACCTGATTATTGGAAGAATATACATACGCTTACTATGCATCTAAACCTTGTTTCTGAAGGGCCCTAATGACATCTCGAGATTTAGACTTGTGTAGGCTAATCGTTTCTATATAATGACCACATATAAATGCCTTCATAGCACCCCCCACTAGAGACATTGAGGAAGAGCCAATATTAGTCTGAAAAAAATTCCAATAGAGCCTCCTTGGTTCAAGCATTACCATCAAGCAGGTTCGACCAAATGGGATTTAACCTCCAAACTCTAACCAAACACATTTCCTCACTATTCAAAATCAACAACAAATAGAGTGAAGCATGATCAAACACAGTGTGTGGTAGGTATTCCACTCTGCGATTATAAGAAAACATAGATGAAGTACCTGTCAGAAGATCTATTCTAGAAAGTGTATTATGTGAACTGGAATGATAAGAGTATTGTCAAACTTCTGCATTTCTCAATCTTTATTAATAAATGTGCAAAAGTAGTTGGGGAAGGAGAAATCACTATAGGGCCTTTATTATTAAATCAATCCAATCAGAATTCCAGACAATTACTTAAAACACCCACAATTAATGTAGGAACAGAAGTGGATATACAAATTCCATTATCTCATTAATACAATTTCTGGAATATGGATGCTATATCACCACCAAAAAATATTTCTATTGTGCAATACTACATTTAGGACAAACTAATCTCCCCATAGAATCTATAAAAGAGGTTGCACACTTAAAATAGTTATTTTTATAAATCAGTACCCTAACTTCGTGTGAATTATTCCAGTATACAGAATGTAGTAGTACACACATCAGTAGTATTTGTACCTTTAAGTACTATACTATATGTATATAGAGGAGAACATGTGCAGTAGAGAATCCCTGACAGGAACATTAAGTGGAATCTTGCAGTCCAACAACTGATTTTTTTAGTTGTGTTGTGATAATGGAGGCCATTGTTTACGGGGATCCTTTGCAACTACACAGGCTCCATGTACGGTATGTTCATTTTAGTTGACTGATGAATAGAGATGAGCGAGCACCAAAATGCTCGGGTGCTCGTTACTCGAGTCGAACTTTCAGTGATGCTTGAGAGTTCATTTCGAGTAACGAACCCCATTGAAGTCAATGGGCGACTCGAGCATTTTTGTATATCGCCGATGCTCGCTAAGGTTTTCATTTGTGAAAACCTGGGAAATTCAAGAAAGTGATGGGAATGACACAGAAACGGATAGGGCAGGCGAGGGGCTACATGTTGGGCTGCATCTCAAGTTCCCAGGTCCCACTATTAAGCCACAATAGTGGCAAGAGTGAGAACCCCCCCCCCCCCCCGCACTGTCAGCATAAAGATCGTTCTCCTCTGCCACAGCTGTGACAGCTGTGGAAGAGAAGAACAATGTTAGCCCATTGAATTCAATGGAGCCGGCAATACAGCCGGCTCCATAAAAAGCAATGGGCTGCCGGCGATCGCGGGATGAATTGTCGGGAAGGGCTTAACTATATAAGCCCTTCCCTGCAATTCATCCAGAAATGTGTAAAAATAAAAAAATATATACTCACCTTGTCCCGGCAGAACGATGTTAGCCCATTGAATTCAATGGAGCCGGCAATACAGCCAGCTCCATTGAAAGCAATGGGCTGCCGGCGATCGCGGTATGAATTGTCGGGAAGGTTTAAATATATAAGCCCTTCCCTGCAATTCATCCAGAAATGTGTAAAAAAATATATATATATACTCACCTGGTCCCGGCAGACGGAGTTCAGCGCGGCCAGCGGCAGTCCTCCTGAACTGCTCTGAACAGCTGTGAGTAGTATTCAGCAGCCGGGGATTTAAAATCCCCGCCTGCTGAATGAGCTGCCTCTGATTGGTCACAGCCTGACCAATCAGAGGCAGCTCTCACTCACACCCATTCATGAATTCATGAATGGGTGAGTGAGTGCTGCCTCTGATTGGCTCAGCGCAGCTCTCAGCTGAATGACAGCTGAGCTGAGCCAATCAATGGCAGCACTCACTCACCCATTCATGAATGGGCTAACATCGTTCTGCCGGGACAAGGTGAGTATATATTTTTTTTATTTTTACACATTTCTGGATGAATTGCAGGGAAGGGCTTATATATTTAAGCCCTTCCCGACAATTCATCCCGCGCTCGCCGGCAGCCCATTGCTTTCTATGGAGCCGGCAATACAGCCGGCTCCATTGAATTCAATGGTCAGTGCTCGTTTAATCGAGACGAGTAGCGCGTGGTGCTCGTCTCGAGTAACGAGCATCTCGAGCACCCTAATACTCGAACGAGCATCAAGCTCGGACGAGTATGCTCGCTCATCTCTACTGATGAAACATCCAAAAGAGCAGAAAGAAACAATTTTATGTTTTTCAAACATTTATCTATGTGAATGTTTATATTTTCTTATTATTCAGCACACTGTGTATGTTTAAGCAATACATAATGTGTTATGTGAGAAGAAAGTGGAAAGTTTGTTTCTGACTTTTATTTGACATTTTAATTTTTCATTGGATCAGCAATCTTTTCGTCTTTAATTTGTCACAGTTTATTCGTTTCTATTCAAGATTTTTAACCCACACTCTGTTATGCGCTGTGCTTTCTGTAATATACATTTTTTAAGAAGAGGCATGGTTGAATAAAGCAAAGAATTCAGTGTTAATCAAATGCAAATTGAAAGAAATTAAAGGGGTATTCTGGAACTTAAACGTTGATGTTTTATTGGTGGCGGTCCAACTTCCTGGGACTTCCACTGATCAGTTATATGAAGGTTTTTTTTTCTGAGAATCCAAACTTGACAACCCTTTTTAACAAAACAGCACCAAGTCTCTACTTATCATGTCCAATGGGTAGACTCTCTGTCTAATATTATCTTTCTGCCCTTTTCAATGCTAGTGGCTGGTGCTGGTACTACATGTTGTGGTTCCCTATAATGGCTGAAGTACTAAATGTTATGCAGAAGCTTTCTTTAGTGGACCTTGTGCGGTACTACCTTGAATTTTAAGGACCTCCCTTTGACATCACATGGCACTTTATCTAACTGAACAGCCATTTTGACGCATTTATTACTGCATTCTGAGCATGCTTGGAGAATGGAAAACCTAGAAACCATTACTGTAGTACTAGGCAGTGACTGGCTAGCTGTATTGTACCTCTCCTCTGACATGACTAACATTAAAACTCCCCCTGAGAAGTGTGTTCACTGGATTTATGGAGATTAACCCCCTGAAGGGTGCATGTGCTGAGTGCCTTTATACAGGTCACAGAACTCAGAGAGTGGGTTTGCCTTCAAAGGGTTAAAGCCCACAAGTCCAGTGAGCACACTTGTCAGAGGGAGTGTTAATAGTAATTATGTAAACTGAGGAGCGGAGTATAGCCAGCCAGGAGTGGAAAGGAGAGAGCTGACAGCAGTCACGGCCCAGTACTATGGCCCTGGTTTCTAGGTTTTTCATGCCCCGAGAATGCTCGGAGTGCACTCAGAGTGCAATGATGGATATATCCTTTAGAAACCTCTTTCTGAGCACTAATAGGTACCATCTTAACTCCAGCATTCTTAGAGTTTCCCTGTGATTGTCTATCCGTGTACATTAACTTGGTTTGTGAGTTTGTTTCTGAACCTTACTCTGTGAATCTGTCCATCATCTTTGAACCTGAGTTTATGACCAGAACTTAAAGGGGTTGTCCCGCGCCGAAACGTTTTTTTTTTTTTTTTTTTAACCCCCCTTTCCCCCGTTCGGCGCGAGACAACCCCGATGCAGGGGTTAAAAAAACAAACCGCTCAGCGCTTACCTGAATCCCGGCGGTCCGGCGTCCTCATACTTACCTGCTGAAGATGCTCCCTCCATGGACCGCAGCTCTTCTGTGCGGTCCATTGCCGATTCCAGCCTCCTGATTGGCTGGAATCGGCACGTGACGGGCGGAGCTACACGGAGCCGGCATTCTGCACGAGCGGCTCCATTGAAGAGAGCAGAAGACCCGGACTGCGCAAGCGCGGCTAATTTGGCTATCGGAGGGTGAAAATTAGTCGGCTCCATGGGAACGAGGACGCTAGCAACGGAGCAGGTAAGTAAAAAACTTTTTATAACTTCTGTATGGCTCATAATTAATGCACAATGTACATTACAAAGTGCATTAATATGGCCATACAGAAGTGTATAGACCCACTTGCTGCCGCGGGACAACCCCTTTAAGCCTTGTTGGACTGGTGTCTTAGATTTTGGATTTGCCTCTTTTTTAATCACCAACCAATCACATTAAGGGGACAGTTAGAGGGCTAAGACCTTTAGGTCCCTGGCATCTAAGTCCATATTGTTATTATTTTGGTTGAAAAGGAATCCAATACACCCTTCCAAGTTCATGACATCTTTATATGGGAATCATACTCCCACCGATGAGCTGGATAAAGGGCTTATGACGTATGGTGCTCCAATGGGTGACGTGTCCTTTTCATTATTTCCACTGACACCGGTACTGCATCTTGTTCTGTAGCTCAGTCCCATTAAAGTAAAAGAGACTAAGCTACAGTACCAGGCACAGATACTCTCGTATGTATGTGGTTGTTCCTGTACAAACAATGTAGTAAACGCAGCACTCACTGAAACACTGTGGCTTTTTTACCCAGTTGGTCCTAGCCATGGCTAAGCATTACAATGGATTCATGACATCTATGCCGAATCCATTTTCAGATTAATGGATCCCATTAACTTTTATGGGTTCTATTGCGGTTACGTTGGGATGGCAGTATTTTTGGAGGCAAGAATAGTTCTGCGGACTGTCATATTCTTGCTGTTAAAAATCCCAAAATGGTTGAGGGGCCCATTTGAACAGATATCAAACCCTTCTACTTCCAAACTGTATGTGCTATGAAAGAAAGTATTTTTACATGATTACCATATCCTGCAGATTTTCGTGTAATTCCTCTTGGACAGAATGTTTTATTTTTACCATATATTGATAAATGTTTTACTTTATTTAGATTACACATGAGGGAAACAGGTATAAATACTCGCTACTTTGTCATCATTCCTGTTTTATTCAGAATTTCCACTTTGCCTTCTCCTCTGACTCGAGGCGTATATATTAAAGTGTCTTCTGTGAGTATCGTTGGTGTTGCTAGGCTACAGACTATGTCTGAATCGTCTGCACTAAATTTATAAAAGTTTGTGTACCACATTTCTGTCATTTTATATCTTTGCAAACTTCGACTTGTGAGTTGACATAACCATGCAAATCAATATAAACATGGCTAGCCATTTTTCTAAAACTAATGTATGTGCCAGCACTTTTGTTTTTAAATGGCATCCATGCATGACAAGTTCTAACAGTTCTGCATGAGAACCATGTAAAATATATAATGCAACATATACTATTGTTTTATACTTAGAGCATCTGTACTACAAGAATTCTTCTGGACTCCATTCAAATGTGAATCAGGTTTAACTTTATTTATCAAGTTGTCCCTTCTGTACTGTGTCTTGTTCTACCAAAGTGAACCTACAGGTTGATACTCAAAAGGGAATTGCAACACATATTTGAGACATAGCTGAAACTCAAGGGTCTATATACCATAGAGGCAGCTCATGTAGAGATATTGGCCCATTCTAGTTTGGGCTTGTCCAGATTTTTATACTTGGAAAACATGCACAGCCTTGTAGTCTCTAAAGGTGCCACAATCTTAGTTAGAAAAATGTGATGGGGGTCCCTATGACCTCCCGCTGTCTTCGGATAGGATTTTGCTCATATCAAGGACAACTGAAATTAACCTAATTTTTACCTTTGCTACAGGTGTTCTCTACGTATGCCACTGCTGAAACTTGGCATTTTAAAGAGCTCAAATTATACCTAACATACGTAAGATTTCTGAGTTTTACTTGTCTAAATCTTTTAAAAAACAATAGTCCCTAAAATGCTCTTTTCTGAGTTTTTGGAGCAATCATAAAAGAATGATACGGTGAACATGTTCTTCAATGGCCGTTTTTTTTGCCTTAGAACTTACACTATGATCTTTCTGAATGCTTTATGCTTTTTTAATTCATTTGCAGGCTACACACTCCATTCGTTTCATAATGAGGCAAAGTAGGATGAGGTCTGAATTACAACATGTAAGGATGCCAGATGGACACAAAAAGGCAAAACCTATAGCAGTCACCTTTTCCAGGTACTAATCCCAGTATGTGGATACCTCCAAGACCTACTGTAGGGTAGTTGAATGAGCAATAATATTAAACACATATCAAAACCAATAAGTAATAGAAATTCAAAACTAGAAACTAAACAATACATGAGAGCAGAATGGTTGTAATCGGCTAATGATCATGATGACATTAGATAATGAAGCAGATAGTAATGATGAACAAATAATAACAAACTGCCAAATGAACCTAACTCTAGCTTTTCCTAAGTATTTCCCTCTTCTATCCCTGACACTGATCCTAACATCAGACACCACTGTCCCTGAGTATCCCTAAAAATATCCCTAATAAAACCCCTATTGGAAACACTAACCCTAGCAAAAACAGGAAAGTATTAAAGTCTAGAAAAAAAGGAAAGCAAACTGAGCAAAGTTGAGCTATGAAGCCAGATAAGACATATGCAAACAAAGAAAGAGCAGGCAAAAACCACAAACCTCAGAAGTAAAGACTGGACTAAACAAAACCACATGGACAATACTACCCTAGTAACAAACAAGCTAGACCAGGAGCAAAATACTAAAAGCAAAATAAGCAAACTAGTAGAGAGGAGATGATGACACAACAGGAGCATTTTACTTCCTCCCTGCTGATGACCACTGCAGTAGCAGATAGATGTGATTACAGCAGCATTTGCACAGATTCAAGGAGGCAGCCTCCTGTGAGAGAGTTGCAGTCACCGGGGTGTATTAACAATGGAGGGGGGAGCAAAATGAGCTGTAGGAACAGTGATTGTGACTGGGCTGTAGCTTCACTGCATTTATAACGTAGTAGACAATAATAACTCTTACTGCTGCACATTTACGAAAGAAAGGTCTGCAACACAAACAGTTTAGCTGTGAATGGAAACGTTTCACAATGGTACTTGTGCATGATGATCTAAGAGCGATATGAAGTTTATTTATTTATTATTTATTAAAACGTTGAGGTTGTTTAACGGCACATTTTTTAAAATTGTGTTACAGAACTTTTTCCTGATCTTTTATCTATTTTAAAGGGAAACATACAGGATAATCTTTAAGATTACAGATAGTAAGACTTAAAGAAACTCCAAATCCCTAACTCTAATACTGTAAAGCACAGCAAGATCTTTATGAAACAAGTTATTTGTGGAGCTCACCTCTATCGCACGTCCCCAAAAACAGGAACGGTAATCCTTACTTTAATAAAGTAGATCGGTTTATGCACGTTATTACTTCATGCCCCAGTGACCATCCAGAACAGTTGCTGTGTAGGATTTTTGAATATGGGATAAAAGTTATCTATGTAAATATCTTCTGTATTTACAAGGATGTAGTTAAAAGACAATAAAACTGGGAAATAAACTGATGATTAATTAAATGCCCAACAGACAGTATCCTGTTTAGAATGTTCTGTAAGCCCCTATATGGTCAGGAAAGATCGTTGATGTCTCTTATTTTAGCTCAAAACATGGAATACACATTTTAGTTAGCCCTGTGTGTATAAAAATTATTATAAATAAACTTTGAATGTAAGCTTATTCTCCATTAACCTCTTCTTGCCCATGATGTATATGTGCTTCATGTGAGGGAAGTGGTTAATGCCAAATCCCATACATGTAGATGACGTGGGCTCAAAAGCTGAACCCATGCCATCCATAGTGAGAGTTGACTGTAACTGACAGTTGGGTGTTCTGCTGCTACACCGGGGATTGGAGATAACTCTTATTCTTGTTGCTAAGCTTTTAAATGCCACGATCAATGTTGATTACAGTTTACAAGTTCTTAGCTGAGCTCTCTGCCATCCCATCACGAAGGGCCAATGGTTTGCCATGGCAACTGGAGGTCTAACAGTGGACTCCAGGCCTGCCATGGCTTGTATTGTCATAGTAAAGAGATAATACACTGTAGTAGAGAAGTATTGCAGTGTATTTTCCGAGCGATTATAGGATTACAAGCTCAAGTCTCCTACGGGGACATCACTCTTTTGGGCAGTTTTCCATTTCTGTAAAAAAAATTATGAAAAAAGTATTTGGTATTATAATATTCGTAATGAACCATACAATAAATTACATATATTTTTTTTATCTTGCACAGCAAAATTGCTGTTTTTTGTTTATTTTGGCTTTTGGCTTTTCAAAAATGCAATAAAAGTGATCAAAACAGTTGTGTGTACTCCAAATTGGTACCAATAAAAACTGCAGCTTGTCATGCAAATAAACAAGCCCTCAAGCAGCTCCATTAATGGAAAAATAAAAAAAGTTATGGGTGTTTGAATGCAGGGATGCCGAAAATAAATTATTTTCCAAAATAGGGTTTTTATTGTGCAAAAGTAGAGAAACAAGAAAATATATGTATAATCTTAGTACTTTCATAATTGTACTGACCCGCAGAAAAAAGTTATCATGACATTTAGGGATTATTTACACAAGCGCATATCGGCGGGGGTTTTCACGGGTGGCTGATATACACTTACATCTGAGCAGTCACCTCCTTCCCTCCCCCTCACCAACTCTCTGCTCCTCTCCTCCCCTCTAGCTGTTTGCAATGGGAGTGGGCAGTGCAAGGGCGGAGCTAAGCTCCCGCCCTTTGTCCGCAGCCAGCAATGGAAGTGGGCGAGACAGAGCAGAGTTTAGCTCTGCCCCCACCCTGCCCCCTCCTATTGCAAATGCTGGAGTGGAGGAGAGAGGCAGAGAGCCAGTGAGGGGGAGGGAAGGGGGGAACTGCTCAGATGGAAGCGTATATCGCCGGCCAATATACGCTCATGTAAATAAGCTCTTATACTGCAGAGTCAATGCCATAAAAAAAAAGAAAAAAAATGGCAGAATTAATATGTTAATTCAGCCTGTCCCCCCCCCCAAATAATAAAAGTTATACAATACATTATTTGTAGCCCTAAATAGTACCAATGAAAACTGGAGATCACCACTTAATGAAAAAGTCCTCATATGCCTATGTTGACAAAAAAAATGTTATGGTTTTTGAAAAGTGGAGATGAAAATCCAAAAAATTTGTTCGACATTTAAGTATCAAACTACAATAGGCCCTAAGGGGTTAAAGAAATAACGTATTTGGCTTTGTTCACATTTTTGCTAGTCTTTGATTTTGTGATTTTTAGTAACAAGAATAGCTCAGTTTGCAGTGCGCAAATCCTGATTGATCCATTTGCAAATAGATATGGCATAACTGTCATGCTTCTGATATAAATGGAAGTCACAATGATTAAAAATTTCCAGTTACTGTTAATTACCACATTCTGAAGTTGCTTCTTAACTTCTGTCTACACAGACCATAACTTTAGTATACACTGCGTTATTAATGTATCATAAATCACCAAAATTTGCATCTACCTCAATAACAGGTATTCATAGTGACAGGATTTTTAATAAGCATTAATAGAACTCTCCTGAAGCCTGAGTTTCCTTTCAAACTTATCTTTAACCGAAAGCAAGATCTTGATTGTGATTCAGAATCCTGATGTGCAGTCTTTTTTCAACTCTTTGTGCTCTAGAATTCAACTTCTGAGATAGGAAATTACTCTCTGGCAGCCATATTAACTTACAGGGATAATTTCTCTGTAATCCGGTCACCTTGAGGGTTCTTTGGTCTTCCTTTTCTGAGGTCTTCAAGGAAGGCACTCACAATGCACCCACTCAAGAAAGTCAGGCAGAGTTTTTTATGGTGACATCAGTAAGAGAGGAAGCAATTAGTTTATCCTTCTACTCAAGTTTTAATAGAAACCAAATTAAACGGCAGCTTTGGACAAACAGCATGAAGAAAAGAGTAAGACGTGGTATTTTAACAAACCAAAGCAGCAGTTTTATTATATACATCAAGATGGGAAACTGCTAAGATCTCTGAGAATATGGATCTGTAATGCTTATGTTTTTTTTCTTGCAAAATTGTTAAAGGGGTTGTCCCGCGAAACAAAGTTGGGGTATACACTTCTGTATGGCCATATTAATGCACTTTGTAATATACATCGTGCATTAAATATGAGCCATACAGAAGTTATTCACTTACCTGTTCCGTTGCTGGCGTCCCCGTCTCCATGGTGCCATCTAATTTTCAGCGTCTAATCGCCCGATTAGACGCGCTTGCACAGTCCGGTCTTCTCCGTGTTGAATGGGGCTGCTCGTGCTGGAGAGCTGCTCCTCGTAGCTCCGCCCCGTCACGTGTGCCGATTCCAGCCAATCAGGAGGCTGGAATCGGCAATGGACCGCACAGAAGACCTGCGGTCCACCGAGGGTGAAGATCCCGGCGGCCATCTTCGCAAGGTAAGTAAGAAGTCACCGGAGCGCGGGGATTCGGGTAAGTACTATCCAGTTTTTTTTTTCAACACATGCATCGGGTTTGTCTCGCGCCGAACGGGGGGGCTATTGAAATTTTAAAAAAACCGTTTCGGCGCGGGACAACCCCTTTAATGCCTGGCCTCTCGAGTCCAGTGCAAAAAGTATTGTAAGTAGTGATGAGCAAACTTTTCAAAAGTCTGGTTCAACTGGTTGGCTGACTTGGCAAAAAGTTCAGTTTGGTTTGAATTTGTTGGAACCGAACTGTAAATTCACCGCTCCCCCTAAAACTGGTGTATAGCACTGTCTAAGAGCCATAAAAGCACTGTGTAACACTCTTAGGTCACCTAGGAGTGCTTCGTAGTACTTTTGAGCTGTTTTTAATGTCAAGTTATTGAGGAAGAAGAAAAAAAGCAAGAGCAAGAATTGGAAGAAGAAGAAGGTGGAGGAAGAGATGGGTTCTCTTCAAGGCAGTAGCTATAAAGGATGCATACGTTGCAGTCACAAGTGCCTGGTGCCTTAATAGGATCGAATAGCTTCTCTGCCACATAAGGCCGACTCTACACAGCATGAGTTCTCTATTATGGTTCTTGTGGCAAAGCTGCAGCGAAAAAAATGTGTTTGAACAACAAATTCTGCATCTGTTCCATAAAAGTTTTGCTGTAGATTGTGCTGTGGATTCCCAATGGTCTTTACCTCTATAGATGTAGGGGGTTGCAATCTGGATGTATTCTACTGTAATTTTCTGAAGATTTGTAGTCTAAGTCTAGACCGAGGAAGCCAGCTTTCTGGCCTCTGCACACCTGCTGTCATAGATGCAATGTATTTCTGCCATCAGGAACTACCATCAGGGGCCGGTACACAAGGTTCTGACGCTGACCAGTATCAGGATGTTTTGTGTGGTGGCCCATATAAGGTTCTGGTGGCATAATCAGGACCTTGTGTGTGGTGGCCTCTGGAATGGACAAGGACCTGAGAGCAGTAAGTATATATTTTTCTTTTTTTTGTGTCTGTTCTGTGGTCTGGTAGGAGGTGGTCTGGGATTTAATTAATTTTAGGAGCTAGTCTGGGGTCTCATTAATTTTAGCTGTCTGGCATCCGAATTAATGTTTATGGTCTGGTCTGTAGTCTGATTAATTTTAGTGGTTTGGGATCTGAATTAATTTTAGAGCTCTAATTTGGAACCTGAATTAAATTTTGTGGCCTGCCTAGAATCTGAATTTTAGGGGCCTATTTGGGGTCCAAATGAGTTTATAGCTATGATCTAGGGTCTAAATGAATTTAAAGGTCTAGGGTTTTAATTAATTTTGGAGTCTGGTCTGAATTAGGGGCATAGTGTGGTTCTTTCACTAACAAAAAAGAATACACATTTATGTAAATAGTTCTACAATGTCTGCAAAACATTAACAAGAAAACACCCTTAGGCCTTAGTCAGACGGGCGATTTTTCGCGCGATTTGCGGACGCATGACGGATGCGCATCCGCAAATCGCATGACCGGTGCGCGCAAGTCGCCCGCAAATCGCCCGAAAATCTGCTCCTAGCCGCGTTTCATTAGAAACGGGCCGGAGCTGTCCAGCGCATTGCATTCAATAGAGACGGCAATACAGCCGTCTCCATTGAAAGCAATGCGCTGCGGGCGAGCCCGGGATGAATTGTCGGTAAGGGCTTAAATATATAAGCCCTTCCCTGCAATCCATCCTAAAATGTGTTAAAATAAAAAAAAATTGTATACTCACCTTCTCCCGGCAGCCGGAGCTCCGCGTGGCCGTCCTGCAGTGGGTGTGAAGGGGGTGTGAGTCAGACCTGCCCCCTGATTGGCTCAGCGCTGAGCCAATCAGAGGCATGCCTCACTCACACCCATTCATGAATTCATGAATGGATGTGAGTCAGACCTGCCCCTGATTGGCTCAGCGCTGAGAGGCAGCAGTCACTCACCCATTCATGAATTCATGAATGGGTGTGTGAGTGTTTTCAGCCTCTGATTGGTCAGGGCTGTGACCAATCAGAGGCAGATCATTCAGCAGGCGGGAATTTTAAAGCCCCGCCGGCTGAATAGTGCCAAGAAGCAGTTCAGGAGAACTGACAGCGGCCGCGGCTGGACTCTGGCTGCAGCGGAAAGGTGAGTATACAATTTTTTTTTATTTTAACCCATTTTAGAATGAATTGCAGGGAAGGGTTTATATATTTAACCCCTTCCCGACAATTCACCCCGCGCACGCCGGCAGCCCATCGCTTTCAATGGAGCGGCTGTATTGCCGCTCCATTGAATTCAATGGGCAAACATCGTTCTTCTCTGTCACAGCTGTTACAGCTGTGGCAGAGAAGAATGATTTGTCTTCTATATGTTCTCAATGGGGTCGGCGCTGCTGCCGCCGGCCCCATTGAGCGCATATAGAGAGGAGAACAGGAATCGCAGATCGCAGATAGGTGCGATCTGCGATTTTTTGTTCTATAATTTATTGGACGAGCGCATAAAAAGCGCTCATGTGTCCGATACCATTGCAAAGCAATGGTTTTATAAAATCGCCGGACGCATGCGCATGCGCAAATCGCGTGAAAAATCGCCCGTCTGACTAAGGCCTCACTGTTGCCACTCAACTCCGACCCTCGTGTGACTGCACATCCAGGTAAGTGGACCTTTACTAAAACTAATTGCTCTAGTGTTTTATTAGTATACAAATCACATCACTATATAAAATGTTGAAAACATTAAAGCAGAATTTTTAATAAACACTTCTAAAATGCAATCACATATAAGACTAATCATAAACATATACTGATCAATTACCTCAAAAGCCAGAATACATCAAAAGAGGAAAACACCTCCCATTTACAAAGATGTTCTAGAAGGTATATAGTTAATGCAAAAAATGAATTTGAATGGTCTTACCAATTCCTGAAGACTTCTAGATGATTTGGGAAAAGTGACGCTCCTTCAGAGTCCTGGGGTGTGGACGGATCAGTCCCTATTGTTCACTAATCAGAGGTTATCCTTCCCTATCAGACCCACAACATGGAGTCAAACCAATAAAACAGCTCCATCTACAGCCTATCCTTCAGGACTGAAAGCACTTTAAATTGCTCTCTTGAAAAATGTTTTGCCAGATAAAGTCCTAACATTGTCCTGGAGGGCCTTCACAAAGGTAAGTGTTATAATCCTGATTAGGGTCCCCAGTGTGGAATAGACAAATCCACATGGCAGTTAAATTCTAAAAGGAGTTACAATATGTACAAAGGAATCAAACATGTATACCATTACTGCCCCTTATGAACTATGCACCAGCTCTACCACAATGGGATTTTACAGTTATCATAGAATTGTTTATGGTAAGCAGCAGTAACTACTAGTACTGTATCTTAGGGGGGATATGACTATGATGAGAAAGAAAAGAGAACCTGTTGTGGAGAGCCAGGCATCGGCCCAGGATGGACATGGCCTCTGAGAGGTGGGCTGCCCGGATAGGCAAGGGGTGATTCGGGCTGATCTCAGATTGCTGTGGGCGTCCAGGACCTCTGCTGGGGATTTTAATGTCCTGTACACAAACCTGTCCCAACACTTGCTCCGCAGATAACAAATAGCCAGCGGGCAACATAGTGCTTGTGAATTCAGGAACAACTCCATATTCTGCAACTTGTAGAATAAAACAATCTCTGGTAACTATTCAGGGTACAGCTCTTGTGTAGACCCGAGCAGCTGCAAATATGAACAGGCACAAATGGTGTAAATATATTACCAAAGTTGGAATGTCCTTTGTAAAATTCTCTATCTACTATAACTCCAGCCAATGAGAAGCAGTCTTTAGTGGAGAATAGCCATTCTTATTGCACAGCTGCTAGACTAATAGGTGAGGGATCAGGGCTCACCAGTGCAATGCACATTTTGGAGGATGCCACATGCCCTTATTCTGCCAGATGCTTGGTTTTTCTAGTATCTGTATTCCAGTGCTGGGTGATTATCATTCAATATAACTGGCTCAGCATTGTCCTTTTACCAGTGGCCCCTACTAGAAATCCTGGTGCCGCCAGTAGCACGATTATCACATTCCCTAGAGAAGACATGCAACACACGTCCTCTCTCTGTTCACTTTTGGTACTCAAAGATAGCATGGCTTCCTCCCCGATTGTGTGCCTCTATGACACCCCTCCCTCTTAAAGTGACATACACCACCCAATGCAATGGATGTAGAGGAAAAGGCACATCTGTAAAGAAGAATCCCAAAAGGCACCCCCTTACAAGCCTACAACCTCTTAACCTAAAGGTTGCATAAAGAGGCAGGAACAATTCCACTAAAATAGTGAGCTGATCAGCTGCCCGCACTAGTGAAAAGTACCTCCCTTTATGTTAGGATTGAGGGAACCACAAAAAGATGAAAATGGGGAAATAAGTCTCGCCACATAATCCAGTGAAATACTATGATAAGCAGTGCCCATGCAAGTTCAATCAGCCCCATTCTATTTCCTTTATTATGGTTTTAAATGGTGAAGGTGTGCAGCAGGGATAGGAAGAGGATCTAGGACTAGTATCTAGATGAAGGAGCTGAAATGAGGTTGATTGTTTAGCCCATTCAGGTCCACTGTCTTGGAGCACTTTCTTGGCATTGGTCCGTATCCTTCCTTGAGGTTTCATTAATTCCATCTCTATAAATGTGATTTAGCATAGGTTACTATTATGCTAAATTTCAACATGCCAAATCACAGGGGTGTCTTTAAAGGGATTGTCCAGTTGTAAACTATTGGTGACCTATCCTCAGCGTGCTAGCTTGGTGAGCAGCTAATTAGCAGGGGATCTGGGCAATGGACCCCAGCCGATCTGCTCTTGATAACCTGTCCTGAGGATAAGCCATCAATGGTTTACAACTAGTCAGCCCCTTTAACCTTTTGTACAATAAGTTTCCAATGTGTTCAATTATGTGTCTTCAGAACTCGATGAGTGTTTTTCCAACATATTTCATTCCACCTTCCCAAATGGCTTTGTAGGATATTCCTCTGGAATAGGAGAGGATGAAATTCTGAATTCAGAAAGTTTGTGGATGGTACTGATAAAGTTGTTACCTGTCTGTAGATAATCACATGCTATGTGGCCTCTACGTCAAAAGTACTTTGTGCAACTTCACTTGGTACAATGCGACAGTGTCTGTGGACAAGTCTATCATTTTTTCTTCTGCTACATCTGTATTTCAGCTATAGAAAGCCTCCAATTATATCCGTTATGTCTGAGTTCATTTTTAGTATCTTCCAATGTCATGAAATTAGATCTCTGACCCTTGATGCTCCATCAAATGTAGCAATAATATTTTTCTCATTCTCCCTTTTAGTTTGAGGTTTCAGTCATTGTGTACTATTGATAGGCCTCTTCGAGAAATCTGTTCAAGCACCCTCATTCAGGAAAGTGTTACCACAACTCCTCAGCTTGCCGTTTAAACTCCTTTTTGTGAGAGGTGTTCCTTATGAGTGCTGCCCCCGGGGAAAATACCCTTCTTAAGTACTGTTGGGTAGCTGCTGTCCCACCCTAATAACAAGTTTGTTGAAATTGGCTTGTGTAAATAATGGTCTTAAAGTTAATATTTGCTCTTTTCCTAAGGTTACTTTAACTTGGCAATATTCTAGGTAGTAATTCTTTGTTAGTATTTGTGATCCAAGATCAAGAATGGAACCTACATAGAAAATGTCTAATGGAAGGATTTGCAATGACCTAATTTTCACAATCTCAAAAAGGCAAAAAATAAGGTTGAAATTTGATTGTTAATCTCAAACCAATTGGATTAACATTGATTTGATCTTCAAACTTCCTGAAGTGGAAGGTGATTTCCTTAGGCTGCATTCAGACGAACCTGTATCGGCTCGGTTTTCATGCCGAGCCGATATACGTTGTCCTAGTGTGCAGGGGGGGGAGGATGGAAGAGCCAGGAACAGGAACTGAGCTCCCGCCCCCTCTCTGCCTCCTCTCCGCCCCTCTGCACTATTTGCAATGGGGAGAGGCGGAACGGGGGCGGGGCTAATTCTCGGAACTTAGCCCGCCCCGTCCCGCCTCCTTTCATTGCAAATAGTGCAGAGGGGCGGAGAGGAGGCAGAGAGGGGGCGGGAGCTCAGTTCCTGATCCTTGCTCTTCCATCCTCCCCCCCCTGCACACTAGGACAACGTATATCGGCTCGGCATGAAAACCGAGCCAATATACGTTCGTGGGAATGCAGCCTTAGATTGACGAATTCTTACATTTGCAGCTACCTTTGATTAGTAGAATTTTACTGATAGGTGTAACATGTGAATGTAGGGGTATTTGTTTAAAAGTATGTTTCAATGTCTTACCCCTTTTGTTTAGTTTTTACACAATCTCCCTTACTCTGAGACGTGGGAATGTGATTGTCAGGAAATACTTTGTATTCTAAAAAATCATTAGTTCTCTGTATACTAAATTATAGAGAAATTGATCTGAAGTAGGAAATAATGGTTTAAATTTGGGTCATGCACTCATACCTCTGAATAGTGTATATGTCAGACATACCCTTACTGGAAAGGTTTCTTGGGTTCTTCTGTTAGTTTCTGGCTTTCTGCTTCTTTTTTCAGTGAAGCATATGGCAATGACCCAAAGGGAAATCATCCAAATAAATACACTCAGCCTAATCTTTGCTGATATCTAAAACATTCTATTATATTTATTGATCTTGTTGCTTATTTGAACAAAAATACCATTTTTAGGATTTAGTGACCGAAATGTTAAAGCATATTTAAGATTTACCAGCAATTATTAGAAAAAACATAATGGCATTTTATATGCATAGTATACTGTATTATTTATGTGTTTGCATTTAAATGGCGCCAACATATACCAATGTCGTATAAAGGTCTGTTCACACATGGCAGATTTGTAGCAGAAGTGCAAAGGTTACCTCTCTCTATTTTTATTTATCTATATATTCACCCTACAGTATTTTAATCGTCTCTAAGCAGTGTATTAGGAGGCTTATAGGATAAATCCTTACTCCATTGTCCAGGAACAAGCATTGACACCCCTCATGTAATGATCCTGAGGCCTCAGTCACACGGGCGTTTTTTCCCGTGATCAATAGCTGAGAGCTGCCCCTGATTGGTCCCTGTGCTCAGCCAATCAGAAGCAGCACTCACTCACCCATTCATGAATTCATGAATGGGTGAGTGAGAGCTGCCTCTGATTGGTGAGGGCTGTGACCAATCAGAGGCAACCGATTCAGCAGGCGGGAATTTTAAATCCCTGCCTGCTGAACACTACAGAGAGCAGTTCAGGAGAACTGCTGGCCGGATGCGGCTGAACTCCGGCTGCAGGAAAAAGGTGAGTATACTTTTTTTTTACGCATTTCAGGATGCTTTTCAGGGAAGGGCTTATATTTTAAGCCCTTCCCCGAAAATTCATCCAGCGCTTGCCGGCAGCCCATTGCTTTCAATGAAGCCGCTGTATTGCTGGCTCCATTGAATTCAATGGGTGAACATCGTTTTTCTCTGCCACAGCTGTTACAGCTGTGGCAGAGGGGAACGATCTTTACTATATGTTCTCAATGGGGTCGGCGCTGCTGCCGGCCCCATTGAGCGCATATATAGAACACAACGATTCGCAGAACGCAGATAGGCGTGTTCTGCGAATCGTTGTGTCCTATAATTTATTGCACATCCACATAAAAAACGGACATGTGCCTGCTCCCATTGGGATGCATTCGGTCTATAGATCTGCAGATCGCAAGCGAGTCTGCAGATCGGACCAAAAAACGCTCGTGTGACCGAGCCCTGAGTATGTTTTTGCATTTTTAGGACACCTATTTATTAAAGCAACTTTCATGCTGTGAGCTTAGAAATTATACATGTCAGTACTTATAGGTGGTGTTTACTTGTTATCTATTTTCCTCCGATTTTGCTTCTTGGCTTCTTTTTAGCTGAGCTCCGTTAGGACAGAGATGTAATGCATGAGTATAGTTACCAACAGTGTCTACAGTGAGTCTGCAGTAGTCTCAGACACACCTCCTGTCTTTTCATTGGTTCACGCTGCTGCTTTGTCCCTCCCACTACAACACCTCTGCCTCCTCTACTGTGTATAAGCATGGAGAGGTGATTTCTGGTACAGTGAGAGCAGATTGATCATAAAGTACAGATTACTAAACCGCTAGTGAGAAATAGAAGCCACACATATACTGAGGGAAATTAGCTTATTCCTTTTACTGTTTCATGGATTGTCCATTTAACAGAAATGTCCATTAGCACCAATAATAGAAGGGAATCAACATACTATATACCTTAATAGGTTGTTCATAACTTGTCGATTCAGCATTTTATTCTTGGCATTTTAATAATTTTACTGCCAGATGGTGCCAAATATGCACCATTGACAGATTAACCGGTTTTACTGTTTCGCACTGTATCTATTTCATGTGTAGTAACCTTTTAATGTATATTTATTACCCACATATACATCATAATATATGATTTCCCCTTTGGAAATATAGAAGCTGGTATAGCTTCATACATTATGGAGATTAGGAGCACGACTTAACAATGTCAACATAAAGTTCAATTTAATTACTTAGACGTATTTAAAAAATGCAAAGCTGGTAACACTTCTTAGCAGATTTCTAATTATGGAAATAGTTTATTAAATGTACGTTACGCATTGGAATCGTAATGGTGACACTTACATTCTGATTATAACATCTAGATTATCACAGGAACACATTGCAAAACATTTGGTAGTGTATGCAATAGCACAAGTAAAGATCAATGCATCTGTATATGATATACCATAATGAACTCTTCACAACTTGCTACAAAGATTTACATCTTTGCATATCAACTGAGAAAATGGATTTTCTTAAAGGGGGATAAGTAAAGAAAGCTCAATCCTTGTATAATATTGTCAAAGCCTTAGCTTGTAAGGCCCCTTAAGGACTAAGCCTAGTTTTAATTCTTTAGGGGTTGTCCAGTTTGGAACTATTGATGACCTATTCTCAGGATAGGTCATCGGTAGTTGATAAGTGAGTGTCCACAGTGAGTCTCCGTACCTCTGCTGGTCAGCTGCTTGTTGGGCTACTGTCATAGTGTATGGAGTCGGGAGGAGACAGCTCTATACACTTTTTGATGGCCAATGTTGAGATCACTGGCACTGTTTACATGGATTTCCAATTGACCTTTTTGGCCATCCTGGAAAACATTATGTGTGGAGCAAACGAAATACTTACCATCACCCAAAAAACACTATTCCTACGGTGGAGCACGATGGTGACAACATCATACTGTGGGGATGCTTCTCATCTGCCAAAACTGGAAAACTGAGCAGGATTGAAGGAAGGTTCAGCTTCGATCAGGAAAATGATTCTAAATATACTGCTTAGGCAAGACAGGAGGAAATATAGTAATGTTTTGGAATGGTTGATTCCAATCCTGGACCTCAATCTATTTGAGAATCTGTGGCATGGCTTGAAGATTGTCGCACACCAACACAACCCATATAATTTGTGGAGTTAGAGTAGTTTTGCCTGGAAGAAGAGGTAAAAATTGTAGTATCTAAATGTGCTCAGGTACTAGAAACATACACCAAGAGATGTGCATCTATATAACAGCAGCAAATAGTGACTCCACAAGCTATTGACTTTCAGAGGTTTAATATGTTATGGTTATGCATCCGGGACCTGTGGTTCTGCAGGTTTCCTTGTGCACACCTTCACAGGTAGGGATTGATTGAGCTGGCTGGGTGTTGTATTTTCCACCAGCCAATCCCCCTTGTCTGCTGCAGATAAATACAGGCAACTCTTGTGGAGAGAAGGCTGGTCATTTTAGTGCTCTATGTATCACTGTTAATCCCACTCAGAGCTGGTGTGGTGCATGCTTGTCTGAAGTGTCTCGCTCCTCCCCTGAAGACGGTCTGGACACCTGTAGTCCTTGTCTGTATCATACGCAGACCCCCTCTTCCCTTCCCTTTGGCAGGTGCGGCCTCCAGACATCTTATGTCTTGTGTGTCGGATGTTTTATGCCTGACACTGTTCCCTATGTCAGCATGGTGGCTGACTCTCTATTTCCCTGGTGTGAGGACACTTGGACTGACTATGGTTTACTATCTGTATGCGCATGAGATCTGGGTGGGGTTCCTGTTATCTGTTTTATGCACAACCATGTGTGTTGGTGCGAACAGTGATGTGTGTAGTATGTTTGTGCAGGTAGCTAGACGTGTGCTCTATGTGCAGTCCTGTTCTGTGTGGGTTGTGTTACTCTGTATGTCGGTGTGAACAGTGATGTGTGTGGTATGCTTGTGCAAGTGGCCAAACGTGCTCTATGTGCAGTCCTGTTCTGTGTCCTGTGTGTGTGAACAGTGTCGTGTCCTATGTGTGTTTAGTGTATCTTCTCCAGGTTCCTGATCAGGGATAGCTAGGTTCCAGATGAAGACAGTGTGGTCGACCCTATTGGGGCAATTACTCTGCTTTTAGGCAGGGGTTCCCCACTTTCCCCTGGTTAGTAAGGGACAAAGGTCCTTCCATCATTGCCTGGAGAGGTGCAATTGGTCCTTGTTAATGCTGTGAGAGTGTTTGAGGTTTTAAATGGAATCAAGCTTGTGTCCGTATGGAGGCGTGGCGCTTTAGTGCGCCGAGCGGACGTAACACAATACTTATGCATGTTAAAGTTCTTTGTTGTTTGACTAACTTATTGTTTGTGTCACAGTAAGAAATATTTTGCACCTTTAAAGTGGTTGACCTTGTATAAATCAAATTGTACAAACCCCTCAAAAATCTATTATAATTCCAGTAATGCAACAAAACTTTAAAAAACACCAAGGGGCGTAAATCATTTTGTAAGGGACTGTAATTTGTTGCTATGTAATTTTAATTTTTTTTCATACATATAGCTTCTGAATTGTAAAGTGCTGAATTGTAAAGTGCTGCGGAATATTTTGGTGCTATATAAAGATTATTATTAATGATGACCTTAGAATTTGCTTGCTTTGCCACATCTAGAGAGCCATAACTTTTTTTGTCAATTAAATTAAAGAGATTAAATTATTGCCATAAATAGTATTTTTTAATTGCACAATTTTAGGCTATATTTAATTTTGTGTGTAAATGCTAGGGTTTGGGTGTGTGTGGGGGAGGGGGGAGGGGATGCAATTCCACTATTGTCTTTTTCATTTTACTTTTTGTACAGCATAAATGAAATGTTTATCCCATGATTACAGCAGTACCAATACAAAGTTCTTTTTCTTCAATGTTGTAAAGTTTTTTCTTTTTTTTACAATAATGGAGCATTTCCTGGAAAAAATAGTTTTCTGTCATCCCATTCCATAACTGCTTTATTTTTCCAATTCTATAGCTATATGTGTGCTTGCTTTTGTGGGACAAGTCATATTATTTAATAGAACAAATAAGTCCTTAGTTAATTTTCATTACTGTTTTAGGCCTCAGTCAGACGGGCGTTTTTTGCCGCGATTTGCGCATGCGCATGCAATTTTATAAAACCATTGCTTTGCAATGGTATCGGACGCATGAGTGCTTTTTATGCGCTCGTCCGATGAATTATAGGAACAGAAATCGCAGATCGCACCTATCTGCGATTCCTGTTCTCTTCTCTATATGCGCTCAATGGGGCCGGCCCCATTGAGAACATATAGTAGACAAATCATGCTTCTCTGCCACAGCTGTAACAGAGAAGAATGTTTGCCCATTCTCTGAATGACAGCTGAGAGCTGCCCCTGATTGGTCCCTGCGCTGAGCTAATCAGAGGCAGCACTCACTCACCCATTCATGAATTCATGAATGGTTGTGAGTGAGAGCTGCCGCTGATTGGTCAGGCTGTGACCAATCAGAGGCAGTTCATTCAGCAGGCGGGGATTTTAAATCCCCGGCTGCTGATTACTACAGAGAGCAGTTCAGGAGAACTGCCGCCGGCCGCGGCTGAACTCCATCTTCCGGGACCAGGTGAGTATATATATATATATATTGTTTTTTACACATTTCTCTATGAATTGCAGGGAAGGGCTTATATTTTAATTCCCGAAAATTCATCGTGAGGTCGCCCGCAGCGCATTGCTTTCAATGGAGCCAGCTGTATTGCCGTCTCCATTGAATTCAATGCGCTGGACAGCGCTGCACTGCTCCAGCCCATTTCTATTGAAACGCGGCTAGGTGCAGTTTTTTCGGGCGATTTTTCGGTCCCGGTCATGCGATTTGCGGATGCGCATCCGTCATGCGATCCGCAAATCGCGGGAAAAAACGCCCGTGTGACTAAGGCCTTAGGCTGCATTCCCACGAACGTATATCGGCTCGGTTTTCACGCCGAGCCGATATACGTCGTCCTCATCTGCAGGGGGGGGGGGGGATGGAAGAGCCAGGAGCAGGAACTGAACTCCCGTCCCCTCTCTGCCTCCTCTCCGCCCCTCTGCACTATTTGCAATGAAAGGAGGCGGGATGGGGGCAGGGCTAAGTTCCAAGACTTAGCCCCGCCCCCACCCCACCTCTCCCTATTGCAAATAGTGCAGAGGGGCAGCAAGGAGGCAGAGAGGGGGCGGGAGCTCAGTTCCTGCTCCTGGCTCTTCCATCCTCCCCCCCCCCCCCTCCCCTGCAAATGAGGACGACGTATATCGGCTCGGCGTGAAAACCGAGCCGATATACGTTCGTGTGAATGCAGCCTTAGGTGTGGGAATGATAAAAATAGTAATCCCAACATGTTTTTTGTGCATTTTGTTACATTCTGCACCATGTGGTTTACAAAAAATTGCTAAATTTATCATACGAGTCATAATGATTGTGGTGATACCATATGTGTATTTTTGCAAACTAAAGTCACTTTTTTATGGAAATTTTTTTTTGTGTGTTATTTACAATGTTTTTGGTATTTTATATACTGTGCAGGAGAATCAAAGTTTCATAGATTCTGCTGCTGTAGCCCCCTCATTCTAAGGATTAATGGGAGAGCCAGACATCAGACCCCACCAATCATAAAGTGACAGCTTTAATGAGTAGCCAATAGGGAAAGTCAGTTTTAAAAATATGTTCTTCTGGTTTTAACCGATATGTTAGAGAATTACAGTTAACATTGTTTCCTTTTGCAGTTTGTTTAGTAATTCAGAATTTACATTGCCTGGCCAATTGGCAGGCCAAATGACTTTGCTTGGCAATTGCTCTGTTTAAGTACTTTGTCAACTGCTAAAACAATCAAAATGTTTTGGAATAGACACTGGTATATGGTAAAATGAGTAATTCAAAGCTTCTAGGCCCAGTGTAAAGTCTGCAATCAAGGCCTTCTTCTACCCTGCAGCATTTATAGTAGTGATGTCTTCTTTCTTTTATGGACCTTTGGAACCCTGTTGACGCAAGTGGGCCTTGTGCGATTGCCACTTCTGCAGGCCGTATACATATACCCCTATAAATGGTACAACAAATTCTGTACCAGATTCATTAAAACTAGTACTTTGTAACCCTTCAGCATCACACAAATAAGACTTTTATATGCTTATTAACACTTCTGTGTTCTTTAGAAAACATATTGGGGCAGACCTGCTATTGGAAATATGACAGTTTTCAGGTGCAAATTGCAAAAGTGCTTAAACAGTATAAATTTGTTTGCCAAATTCAAAAAGGGGTGTGGCTTCATGACTAAGAGGTGTGACTTTACAGCGAAAGGTCTTGATCCTGACGGGTTCTGGCTTTTGCATTTTCCTCCTCGCCTAAAGAAGGTTCTTAGAGAACCAGAGGACAAGTTTTTGCCTTCATTTGCTGCTGTGTATTTACATTTTTTTCGAAAAGCAATATAAAGTTAGACTAGGCAGACTAAGGATTTGCCAAATATATCATCCATCTGTTTAGTCGAATTTTGCTAATTTTAGTTTTAGACAGTATTAGTAAATTTGCCCTCTAGTGTCATTTAGAGGAAAGTCAGACTGTTATCTTTGAAACATCAGTAGTTCACATAGGTAATTGATTATTTTAGTGTACTACTACAATTGTGAATAGATATCCTATGGAGAAACTTGGCTGAGTTTGCCTTCACACTCATGGGTCACTCTCGGTGCATTCTTTCAATGACAGATGTGAAGCTTATTTAAATTAATAGTCTTTAATCTAAGACTTAGGCCTAGTGCCCACAGCCATGACGGGCTCCGCAAGCGGAATTCTGCAGCGGAGCCCATCACGGTGTCCCCCCAGAAACCCCATACTTACCTCTGGATCTGCCACCTGACGTCCCGCATGATGCTCCGGCGCGCATGCGCAGTAGAGCGCATATGACATGCCCACAGCGTCACATGACGCGCCGGCCGGCGGTAGGCGGCGAAGCATTTTCACACTATCTTCCGCTATGCTACATTGACTGGAAGCCGTCCATGCAGACGCCCGCGGCAAATAGAACATGCCGCGGGTAAGTACAGGTGAATTCATGGGGCGGAATTCTGCACCATGAGCATTGCACTATTAGCTTCAATAGAACCTAATAGCTGTGGGGCAACGCTGCGGATTTCCGCTTGTATTTTTTGGATGAGCCAGTTGACATATAGCATGTCTATCATAGTGCAAAAAATGACTCCCTTGTTCTTGAATAACTGCCCGTTTTGGATCCTATAAGCTTATATTCATAGCTACATCATCATAAAGTAAAATGATGACGTAGACCAGCAATTAACCATATACATCTCCTTTCTGCTATAGAGAACCTATATAGCGGTCCACTGCAATGTTGAATTTTAAGTCCTTGTGGGCCTGAAAGCTATTTTTTTTAACTTCTTACAGATTTTCTTGCATCAATGGAAAATCATCTGTTTTGCTCATTGTTTATTAGGAACTTAAATATTAATGGCCTGTCCCTAGGATATGTCATCAGTGTTTGATCAGTGGGAGTCTGTAAATTAGCAGAAGGATATCTCATTTTGCAACTGTCTAGATTTCACATAAAATATTCCCTACTTGTGTGCTTTTTTTCCCGAACATTAAATTTTTATTAGAAGGTTTGAGAACATAATAATATAATATAAAACTAACATAATATAGTAGTATGTTGAAAAGGAATCTGCATATTGGATATATAAAAATCATTTATACATACTTTCTGAAAATAAAAAATAAAAAGAATGGAAATAAGTCATATAATATTCAAGTGAGAAGAGATAGGAATAGGAAAATCGAAAATCTTCCTACAATACAGTCTTAATATATTGTATAAACCACAATGACGTAATTTAGTACTCTAAATACGCTAAAGGGGAAAACGTTGGTTATTGGTAGAATCCAACCAGATATTCCAATGGGTATATCGGCTGGCGTTTTCACGACCGACCTATATACGCTCCCATCTAAGCAGTTCCACCCTTCTGTCCTACTCACTGGCTCTCTGCCTCTCTTCTCTACTCCGAGCGATTCGCAGTGAGAGTGCGTGGGATGGGAGTGGAGCTAAGCTCCCGCCTCCTTCCTGCCCCTTGTCCATAGCTAGCAATGGGAGTGGGCGGGACAGAGCAGAGCTTAGCTCTGCCCCATCCCACCCCCTCCTATTGCAAATGCCGGATTGGAAGAAAAAGGCAGATAGCCGGTGAGGGGGAGGGAAGGGGGGGACTGCTTAGATGGGAGCGTATATCGGCCGGCCGTGAAACCGTCAACCGATATACGATCATGTAAATAAGCCCTAAAACTGAGAAAGTTTGTCCACGTTGGAAGCTATAATGTATTCTGATAGACAACTGTCATTAATGCTGCTAAACATTTCTGCTATCGACAAGGATTAGGAGCTTTCCAATGTTTAGCTATTGACGCTCTAGTAGCTTTGATATTACCTGTGTATTTTCTTTCTACAGTTGTGATAGATAAGATATTAGTGGTATATTTCTCTTTTATCTTCGATGAGACCTGGTTGAAATGTTACTGTTCTTCCTAGTCAGGAACTGGCACACTTCCTCCTTGCTAAGGCTCATTAGCCCCATCTGGAGCCTGGTGAAGTGGCCTCCTTCCCCTCTGTTTTAATTAACATGCATATTTGAACAGGGTATATTAAGCTCAACAAGCAATAGATATATCCCCTGGACAATATTCATCTTCTTACCATCATTTCATAGTAATTTCAGAAGACAAGTTACTTTGATAAGATGAAAATCTATGCTTTTTTTTCCTTCTTCCTGGACCGTTACCTAAAATTGAGCATTTTTTTTAAAGTGGAAAATATACTGTCAGGAACTTTAATTGCAATTATGTAATACTATATAAATCTTGTTCTGGTTTGAAGCAAGGTGCTAGAAGTTATGTCTAAAATAACATTTATGCAAGCATTAACTACATAATTAGTGTGATATATTCTGGAGGTTAGGGGACTGCTTACATGTGTGGGTCAACATCCTCCCATAGCTATCTGCTGTAATTGCTAGGTTAGGACTTCATGCACATGGGAAAGCCAAGCGTTAAATGCAGGATCCAGGGTGGCTCTTCCACAACACCTGTCTCCACCGGACTCCAGTCTGGCACTTATTAAAATTGGGGTTATTCGGTTTAGTAAAAAGATGGGGCGACCTAATGAATATGTATAAATATATCAGGGGAAAATACAGACATATCTTCCACCATCTATTTTCCCTTAGGACTGTGACTGTAACAAGAGGGCATCCTCTATGTCCTCTAGGAAAAAAGGTTTTTATACCGACATAGAAAGGGGTTCTTTACTGTAAGAGCAGTGGGACTATGGAGCTCTCTGTCTGAGGAAGTGGTGATGACAAACTCGCTAAAAGAGTTCAAGAGGGGCCTGGACGTTCCTCTTGAGAGTAACAATATTACATGTTATAGTCACTGATTATTAAGAAAGTTCGGTGATCCAAAGAATTATTCTGATTACCAGACTGGAGTCAGGAACGAATATTTTTCCATTAAGATGAAGAAAATTGGCTTCTACTTGATTGGGGTTTTTTGCCTTCCTCTGGATCAACATTGGGGGTAGTAGGCTAAACTGGATAGACAGTCTTTTTTGTAGCCTTACACATAATGTACAGCATTTTTTGCTCTATAGGATGTTTTTCCCTCCAAAGCAGTGGAAAAAAGTTGCTGTGTCTTATTGAGCGAATGTGCATCAATAAGACACAGCAACATCGCGATTCATCAGTATTCATCGTGATCGCCATTTGCTTGCGCGATCGTGAGTTTAACGCGCAACCGCAATTTAGTTAGCGTGATCACGCATTAAACTTGCTAATGCATGAATAAATGGGCAATCAGTTAGAGTTTTCTCTCCTCCTCACTGTGGTCCATATGTACCACTTATTGGTGGCGAGCGCTGGTGGGAACTTCTGCTGCTTTGCTGCCTCTACCTAACGGCTTCTTCCCTTCCTCCTGCCATATCCAAGCCCTACTGTGACACGGAGCTCCAGTGTTTCAGACCTCTGCTGCTCCTTCTGCTCCGCCACCCGGCATTATCCCCTGCGCTGTCCCTGGGTGAGTCCAAAATATTTTTTTCCCTATTTCTCCCCTCTAAACAGGGGGTGCATCCTATCATCTGGTGCATCTTATAGAACGAAAAATACAGTATGCTATTATGTTGTTATGCTCTGTGTCGTACAATTGCTGAGTAGTCAGCCAACACAAAAGATGATGTCATGGGCAGCAACTTTAAAATCCACACCCAGTCCTTGCCTGAGTATAGGTCATGGTGACTCCTATAGTTGTGTCATTGTCTATTTATTTAGGTTGCCTACTGACGTCTGGGTTGACCTGATCATTCTTCTGATTACTCCCCGACTGACTGAGATTTCTTGTTCTTCAGATCTGAACCCTGGCTTGTTTACTAGACTTTGCATAGGGCCTTGTTGCACTAGAACATTGTTGTCCCTACGATTATCACTTCTAGGCCTGTCGCATTATGTCATCGCGCCATCATGTCCTACGCATCCTGGAATGCTACGTGTGTTCCGGATGGTACTAGTTGATGACATCAGAAGAATAGACGTCATCAAGAGGTGCCTTAATGGCGACCGATGCCGGCAGAAGATGGAGGACCTCCTTCTTCTATTCGGACACATGGTATGGGCTGAGTTTTTTTTTTTCTTCTACTTCTAGGCTTTCGAAAAGCCTACGAAAGAATCATTGTCCCTAGAATTATCACTTCTCAGCTTTCACACAGGAGGGATGATCACTTAGTGAATGGAGGCGGAGTAAGTGAATAAATTACCGTTAGTCGTTCACTCACTGGCAGCATTTACATTGAACGAGTTGTGCCATAATTGTTCTGTAAAAGGTTCTTTTTCGTCCTGGTACCTATTCTGCTCTTGTGTTGCTGATCTCCACTTGTCGACTATGTTTTTTTGTCTCTGCTCTACAGGTATTGCCAATCCTGGCTAATCCGGTCAGCACAAACCTCTGAATTCTCTGCTGTTTAGTTCACACCTCCATGATGGGGTTCAAAGGAGAAGCCAGAATAATCCCTTAAACCCTATGACAGTATTAACTCCTGCATAGACCCTGTGACTGTATTAGCCTGCGTAAATTGGATTGTGAGAACAAGGCGATCCAACGCTGCTGCAGATAATGTAACACCGGCTGTGAAGAAACGGTAGAGAAACTGCAAAGCTCTTTCCAAAAAAAGACCAAACAAGGCCTCATCGAAGAGATAAAGTTCTAAAATTCTGTTGGATTGTACAAAGTCAAAATCAAAAGTTGGGACATCATGAACTGATGGACGGAGGTCTGTCAATGCTCTTGGCCATCCAATACATGAGAAATACCAAAGGGACCTCTTTCCCTTCTATCTCCAGATTAGTGAGGGTCCCAGTACTATTATATAATGTTATGAGATAGCTTAGCGATTGGTTGTGTCCCAGATGGGTAAATGTATGCAATTATTCAACCCTTATGTGAAAATGATCACAATGATTGCAACCAAATACTATATTTCCTGTAATCTACTATCAGTCTTTTGCTGCTGGGAAATATTAGTCCACTTCTTCAATATTAACACGTTGTTACATTTTGTATATGAGCTGTTTGTTTCTGCTCCTGTATCTCTTTTGGGTTCAAGTCAGGACTTTAACTAGGCAAATCCAAATTTGTAATGTTGTTTCTCCAATGTACTGTAGACTTTCTTTTGTGTTCTGGATCATTGTCTGCCTGCATTATTCAATTATACTTCAGCTTCAATTTACCGACAAATGCTCTGGCATGTTCCTTAAAGAAAATTTCCAAACATTCGAAGACAAATGTTCATCGTGACGTGTCCCCAGGTCTGCAATGAACCTGCTGCATATGTTTATTAAAATACCATTTTTTTTCCAATTTTGTTCATTTAGCATGTATTATGTCCTAGAATTTCACTTGAAAATCAATGAGGAGAAGCTAGTAAACCTATTGATAAAAGTACACTGTCAGCATAACTGATATCAGAGATTTCGGTTCAACTGACTCACTTGAGACAGTAAAACAGTTCATTGCAACTGGTGCTAAATAAGGTGAGGTGCCAAGTCTAAGGCTGCTCTTACACATGCGTTCAGAAAACCTCAATCTCGAGTGTCATTTTCGAATGCATTGTACAGCTTTTGACAGTGCTTTTTAACTCCCCCACTTCCTATCATTGTCATGAGGTGCGTTAAATAGAGTAGGTCTGCGAAGTTCCATTGAAATCAAGGGAAGCGTTATACCGCGGTTAGCGCGACATTCAGAACACTGCGCTAATCACGGTAAAAAACTTAAAGTGTGGGAGTGGCCTTAAGGATTCTCCTGTTCTACACCAGGGATCCCCACAAGGAGGATTATACTCACATGGTCACTGACATTTCAACAAACTTATAGCCAATCACATAGTTATAGTTTTCACATTGATAGCCAATGTGATAGCTAGCAAATGTGAAGATCGCTTGATTTACTTAAATTTGCTTTTTTGTGCTGAAAAATTACTCTAAAGTTTTGGCCACTTGGGGTCTCCTTTGCTTCTAATTTTCTTTCCACTGCCCTTTGCCAAGAGAAGTCAATTCCTAGCAACAGAGGTAACATGATGGATTACTGGAAGTGGAGAAGGATGTTGTCCCATTCTGCCAACAGAAGTCTACAGAAATGGGAAGAGGGAAGATAAGACGGAGGGAGGCAGAAGCAGAAACTCACACAGATTTCCATATCTGTGTTTTGTTTTTTGTAGCAGAGAAACTGAGTTAAAATGTAATTAAATGTTTTAGTTTTTTCCCCATTGGTTTTAATGGGATTTCCAAAAACCCCCCAAAGTAGAGCTGAGCGAACGTGCTTGTTTAGAGCAATTACTCGATCGAGCATCACTTTTTTCGAGTAACTGCCTAATCAGGTGAAAAGATGCGGGGGGTGCCGGGGTGAGCGGGGGGTTGCGGGGGGAGTGGGGGGAAAAGAGAGAGAGAGCTCCCCCCTGTTCCCCCCTGCTACCCACCACGGCGCCCCTCGCCCCCCCGAATCTCTTCGCCGAGTAGACAGTTACTCGAAAAAAGTGATGCTCAATCAAGTAATTGTCCTAAACGAGCACGTTCGCTCATCTCTACCCCAAAGATTTCTATTTTCTTGTGTCCCATTTGTTTTTTTTTGTTTTTTTTTAAACAGAATAAATAGTGCAGCCTGCAGTGCTGCTTATTCCATATAAAAACAGAAACTAAATAGGATAGAAGTAGAGTTGAGCGAACATACTATGCCGAGCTTGATGCTCGTTCGAGTATTAGCGTACTCGACGGTGCTCGTTACTCGAACGAGCATCAAACCGTGTTCGGCCCCGCCCCAGTTTTTGGCTCCTCCCCACTGTGACGTGCCTGTTTTGGACCCTTCTCGCTGCGATGCAGCACGCGTCATTGGCAAATTTTTGGTCTGGCAGGCGAGAGAGAGAGAGAGGTGCGAACCTAGGCAAAAAAAAAAGCTCGGCATCCCACATACAAAAATGCTGAAGTCTCCCATTGTAGTCAATGGGGTTCGTCATTTTTTTTTTAAAACCTACTGAAATTAATGGGGAAAAATGGAAATGTTTAATTTTAATTCTATTTCTCTGCTCCAAAAATGGGACAGAGAAATAGAAATCCCTAACGAAGGTATAATGCTGGTGTGAACAAACCCTAAACTGGAGAGTAACAGATAACAGCCAGCTTACCTTACCTGCCAAAACTCCTATCCCTGTTGTGTGCACAGTAGAAGGAAGCAGCTGTAAATAGAGAATACAAAGTCCCAGCACTCCAATTTGAGATCAGTGAATAATAAAAGCTACTTTTAAAAACCTCCATGGATATTAAAAGTCAACATTTCCAAGGATGCTTACATCTTTTAGACCAGGTCCGTAAAGGGGCTGTACCAAGATTTACAAATTATTCCCTGTCCACAAGATAAAAGAGAACTTGCTAATTGATGGGAGTCTCACTGTCGATCTTGAGAACTGGAATCCCATGTCCCGTTCTGCCTATCACATCAGCGGAGGGAGAAGTAATCCCTGCAATCAGAATAAATGGATTGCTGGATGGGGTGCTTCATTAATTTCAACGGGACTGATGGAAATACCCGAACGCTTGTCGCTTAGCTAGCTCTGCAGTCCCATTGAAAGTGAATGAAGAGTTAGCATGCTTGTACAACCAGCGCTCCTCCTCACTGCGGGGGGGGGATCCAGTTACCCCACAGTAAGAAGAATGGGAGATACGGTAGACCCATTCTCGAGATCGCACCAATTAGCAAGCTATCCACTATCCTGTGCATAGGGGGTTAACTTGTAACCTTGTTACAACCCCTTTAATCATAGCTTATAACACAGCAAACTAACATGTTCTCCATAATGTCCTTCTAGATGGATTATTCAATCACCAAAATACACTTATACCTGTTTATGAATACATCCAATTAAAACCTTGTTGATAGATACTAAAAACCAAACAAGGTGAATAGTATATATGCTGTCCAAGAGAAAAAAGGGGAGCGTAAAAGCAGATATGATGCACTAATAATAGTACTGCATCTAATAATGCTACATTAAATCATATCTATGAGTCCAATAGAGAATCTAGTGCCCAATGGGAAGGTTCAATAGGCCTCTCGGCTTTATACAATTGTCATTCAATCTCCAATTCTGTTTTTGGCATGAGGATTCTTTCAATGCCTTAAATTGGACAACTGTAATATCTCTTGCTTCTTGCTATGAGAAATGTTTTGGAACCGCTAAATGACTAGTGATGTTTATTATTCATGCTATCCGATAAATACTGAATCTGTGCCTTCGAAGGACATGACTTGCATCTAACATGTTTCTTGTTGAAGTAAATACATGAATGATCCAATATGTAGGATGCACATCCTATCCTTGAAGGTGCGGATCCATAAGTATTCACTGGATAGGGTGGCACTAATCCATCAACAACATTTTGTGCACCAACATGCAGGTGTAGAAGGGAAGCAATGTTCTTCTTACCCCTCTACACTGCAGTGGTTCCCCACTGCTCATTTCAGCAGCTCCAGCCACCAGCTCTTAGCCTCACCATCTTTCCTAGCCCGACAAGTAGGCAGATGGGGTTAAAGAGAGTTCTGTCTCCTTTATGATGTGATGGTGACACGATTAGTCAGATGGATACCATCAAGAGATCCCAGAAGTAGCTACGGCACACTGACCAGAGGTGCTACACAACCAGACTAGAGCTGGGAAGGATATTTCAGTGGATTTCCAGAGTAGGTTGTAAGTGAGGCTGACCTCATTAAAAGCCTAATAGTGTGAGCACTAAAAGTGACTTTTGAGGGTTTAAACAGGCATTATAGCAGCATAACAAAACAAACACTATTCTCTGGGACACCACTAATTGCGTAACATGCTACATGTAGGCCTTAGTTAGTTGGGGACAGGATTACACAACAGTACTGAGACAAGTTATCTGTTTTCAGGAGTGCCTCTCATGGCAGATTCACATGACCATGATTTCTCCGTGTATTACGCACACAATGCACGGTCGCGTGATACACGGTGAATGGAGTCAATGAAAGTGCATGGAATTTCACTGATCCGTTCACATTGACGTGTAAACACTGTGTTGTAGATACACACGTGAAAAAGATTGCAGCATGCTCTATTTCATTGCGTATCTTGCAGTGAGAACCCTATTCTTTTCCATGGGTAGTGTATGCAACGCTATCCATACGCAATAAATTGCGTATTTGGCGATGATACATACCCAATTCTGCAATGAAACAGATCAGAGAATTAAAAAAAAAAAGACAAAAGTCATACTATGAATGACAGCACGCACTCGCTATCATACATGGTGATAGCCGGCTCTCCGCTGGATCACACAGACTTGTAAAACGCTGCATGACCCATGCAGCATTTTACGCATACGGTCGTGTGAATGAGCTCTTACACTGTGAAATTACTCTTTTTCTTCGCTTATTTGTTTCCAAATAATAGTTTCCACTTTTGTAACTCCCTCGTCTGCATCCTATTCTATGCCCCACAGCACCCACGACACAGGAGATGTTACAGGCTTGCTATTTAAAGCCCTCAACAGAATCTTCCTGCCAAACAGAGGTGGAGATTAAAGCCAAGAGGCCTATTGAATCTTTGCATTGTGCACTGGATTCCATTATGCCATCCCAGAGGCGTAACTTGAAGCACCCGGGCCCCGATGCAAAACTTGTAACAGGGCCCCCAACTATAATGCTTTACTTATAGTACTGGGCTCCCTATATGGAGAAGAGACGCCTTATGGGCCCCCTAAGGCTACTGGGCCCGGGTGCAACCGCATCCCCTGCATCCTCTATAGTTACGCCTCTGTGCCATCCTCTTTCCTTTGTCTTCCCAGCCATAAATTGATGTTGCCAAAAGCAATAACACAGTTTTTGTCCACAATTATGAAATATCGAAAAAAAATTTATGATGAAAGCTGCGATTTTGCAACTTTTTGAGTTTACTTCGTAGAAACCATTTTAATGGGGTGTCGTATCCAGTTATATGTTACATGATCATAAATCAATTACAGATTTTAGTGGCTTGCCGCAGTTCAGATTGTAAACCAAGCCCAACTCTGATATTTAAATGCAGTTTGAATTATCTGGAGACATTGACACGAAGTATCTTGATATCTAAAGTCATTTTTAAGCCTCGGTGTCTGGATATTGCGGCTCTTATCAGTGTCTCACTTCATTGAAGGATGCTACATAGTGAAAACAACAGCTGCACTCGGGGAGTTATTAATAGGATATCCTTTCCATTCTTGCTTTGACAGTAACAGAACAGAACATTTAATGTTCTGCGGTCCCATTGCCTAATTATGTTGTCACATGATAACAGACACATGGGGTTTTTTAATACCTGAAACAAAATACATAGAATGAGCGATGGCGACCGTTGTAACTTTCTTGTGAGAGGGCCATAGAGCACAGATTATTCTTGGATTTATTTTAAACCTTTTTTATCAGATAGTTTGCACTTTAAGGCCTTATCCACATGGGCGATGCATGAACGAGAAAAAGCCATGGCTTGGTCGCGGCTAAAAATAGCATTTTCTCGCCAATTCGCACGTGTGGTGTATATGTGCCGCAACCTGGAATTGGTTGGGAGAAATGCTCTGCATGGCTTTCATTTAAAAAGAGCCATCTGGCATGGTTTAGTAGCTCTAGCTACTGCTAAACTCCTTCATCCTTCCTTTGCCGGTAGCTCCCATAGAAGCCTATAGGAGCCACCAGCTGATTGCAGCCAAAAGATAGGGCAAGACCTATCATTTCCAGCAATGTCAAAACATTAGCCAGCATTTTTGGCCATCGATGCCCTATCTTTGCCGGCCGGACGTTTTTCAGCGGCTAATAATTGGCCATCTCATTGAATGCATTGGAATCCAATGTTGTGTTTTTTTATTGTGGCAAAATTAGCTGCGTAAAAACGCTTGTGTGAATAAGACCTAATAGAAAGTGTCAATAGAAAGCCATCAGATAATTTTATATCTTAAGATTCTTATTTAACCCTTTCCAATCCACTGTCTGACCTCTGAAGACATTATGATTTAAGGCTGTACAGCTTCAATGTTGGAAGACACCTGTCAGGGTTCTCTTACTGTATATTGCCAGCCTCTCTGCTGTCAGAGCCTATCCAACGTGTCACCTCATTCAGTACTGGCTTTAGCCAGCAGATAGCGCTGTTGTATAACAGCAGAGAAAGAGTAAGCCCCCTAGAAAAACCAGGATACAAATTGGATTGGAAAGGGTTAAAGCTTAGGTGGAGATCTCCTGGTGGCCTGGGGGGCCACTGTCATGGTAAGCAGTGGGGATACATTTCACTGGAACATAGCAAACACTTGGTGGTGCAAACAGAAACATTCTCCTGCAGAAGCTTAACTCACGTTGCAGTTAATTAATTAATTAATGTATGTATTAATTAGATATTTAAATTATTCTGCAGGAATATTTACTCATGGGGACAGTAGAGCTTCTTGCACTTGCCCAAAATGACATGGAGGTGCTGACATGCTCTGGCAAAAAGGTTTCATTGATTCATGCTATTTGCGCCAAATTCTGACCCCCCCCCCCCCCCCCCATCAGCACGGTGCATGTTTTTTTAATTTTACCATATTTAGACTAAGAAAAATGCCAGCTTGACAGTTAAAAATGACCAAGCAGCATCTCATTTTAAGGGTCCTAAACCCTATGGGGACCCCTTAAAAAAAGGGACTCCAACAAACAATCATTATTGATCAGCCAGGCATTTATTCCACTCTCCCTAGCGGAGGCTGCAGGCAGTTAGACTTTTATCGTTTAATGACTGTATGACTGAGTGAAGAGAAGCAAGGGATTTAGATCTCTGCCGCTGAGAAACTGTGATATTTTTGAACTTGGGATATTTGGATTATTATTTCTGTTTCAAAGCTAAAATGTGTGAATTATGTAGAGGTAACATTTGTTCAGTGAAATGTTTGTGCTGATGAACACTAGGAGAAGTTTTCTCACTTGCTGTTACTATAATGACAATTTGGGATATGAGTTTCTTTCTTGCTGGACTCACCAAGTGATGTGATTTCATAATGTAATTCAAAATCCGATTCGGCTTATTTATTTCTCCTAATTATACTCCATGGACATCTCCGAGTCTGTACTGTATACCATCCATGTAATCAAGACGTTAGGTCCCTGTCTCCTACGCTCCTATAGAAAGATAGGACAATGCGATGATGCATGTTGACAGAGGCGTAACTTGAAGCTCCTGGGCCCCAATGCAAAACCTGGAACAGGGCCCCCAACTATAATGCTTTATTCATAGTCCTGGGCTCCCTATATGAAGAAGAGAGGCCTTATGGGCCCCCTAAGGCTCCTGGGCCAGGGTGAAATATTCTGTTTTCGTTGAGAGTTTGTAGTTCAGCCTTGATAAATTGCAAAAGTTTAGGTTAAAATAGAGAAATCAAATGTACGAAGACGCGGTTGGCAGTGTTTCTTATTTTAACACTACATAGATTTGAAACTCATAGATTTGACAGAGTAACAACAGGGTGGTTTAGCGAAGGCTTATCGAATTTGATGGTCTATCACAGCTAGGTTCCACCTTAATGGAAGCACACTCTACACTTCAGTAATTATAACGGCTTGACGGTGCACTGTTCAACCAGGGCAATATAAGCTCTCTTTGATTAATCCTTGTGTGTTGTCACTAACAGAATGAACAGACCTGAGTCTCATTGAGGCTGCGTCCACACTGGGCTGATATCCAGCAGAATGTCCACAGCGGGCATTCTGCTGCTGATCAGCCGCGGAAAGTCTGCCTCCAAGCATGCACCGTTTTCAAAATTGTGTCCACTTTGCTGCTACTGTAAATGCTGTAGAATTTGCGTGCGGAGGGTCTGCATGGAAATTCCACTCTGTGTGGACTCCAACTTAGAGTTCATAATGCGCCCTTCCGTAATAGCATGGGTGCCCCGCTCTGCCTTGGGTGCACTCTCCACTACACAGCAGGACAGATGAAGGCAATAACAGTTCCAATTTCAAAGTGATGGTGGTGGATCACTTAGAAGTTAAAGTTCTGTCTGAGCAGGTGTTAAGTTCTTAAATGTGCACACTGTACTCCTGTCCTAGAGGCTAGTCTCTACTTAGGCTTGCTGTTTAAGTTCGGTCATAAAATTGTCCTCTGTTGCATTTACAGTTTCTCAAGAGTGAAGTATGCTGCAGCGGCTTACTTTCTTTCTATCAGCACTGACCTATCCTCATTGACGTCACTGATGATCCGCTGCTCTGTGCTCCCCTACAGCACTTCTCTATTCTACACTTAGCAGCTCTCTTTCAACTTCCTTACTTGCCTCTTTCTCCCAGCAGGGTAAGCTTGGAGGGCCCATACTCACTGTCTCTGTGCTATAAAACGTACTGTGGTCTGGATTTAGGAGGAGTGGCATTCTGATACAAGCAAAAACATTCTTACAAAATAATTGAAAAGCCATCCTCACATGTAAAACGTAAAGTGTATTGGTGACAGCTCACTGCTTAGAAAGTACGTGTCCTAGAAAAAGTATGTGCACCCCAAAAGTGTGTGTGCTCTCTGCAAAACGTTTGTATGCTCCCCACTGAAAAGCATGAGGCCCGCTAAGAAGTTTGTTCCTCTTTGCAAAAAGGAATTCCCTCCCCAAAAATGCATGGATGTACGCCCAAAAAGTATGTCTCCCATAAAAGTATGCTTAGATGTAAAGGTTCAGATTGTCTGTGAACCACAAGAAGGCAAATTACTGACCAAATCTTTACAGGAAACATTGTATGCAAAGACATCTTTCAACTCTGATGGCAGATTTGTATATAGTTGATGCATGCTAAAAAGCTAAAAAACAAACCAACTATAAAACCAAAGAACATATGAGGCCACATGTCCATGGGCGAATCGGATTCTGCATGCAGATTTCCGCAGCGGGACACCTGTGGAAACTATTTGCGGGAGATCGCAGATGTAATGGCTTTTCCCATCAGATGTAAGTGGATCATCCCCGTGGAAAAAAATCCGCAACCCCACCTCCCAGCTTTTTCCCCACCTCCCTAATTGATGTTAACCTTCAAATCCGCAGTGCATCCGCAACTGTATTTGCTGATGCACTGCGGATCGTCCTCACCCATGGACTTCTATTGAGCACGTTTGCACAGAATCCACACCAAAATGGAGCATGCTGTGATTTGTTTTCTGCACCAAACAGTCCGCAAATGAAACCCGCATGCTTAAATGTAGTTGCGGATGCCAATGCCTTCCTATGGGCACTTTGAATTGCAGATTTGCGGGTCACCCGTGCGGATTCCGCAAATTAAATCCGCCCCTTCACATTGGGCCTAAAGCTATAAAAAGCTAAAAAAAATCTTATAAAATCATAACCCCTCCCTCTGCCCCCCCCCCACCCCCGTCAGAAACCTATAAAACCATGGGACAGCACACAGGAGGTCCACATCCTTAGCCTTTGGGGGATTATCATCCTGCAAATACTTCCGCAGTTTGCATTTTAATTCATGAAAAATGAAAGAAATTACTGAACACAGTCTTCTACTGCCCTTTGTATTTTTTCGCACAACTGGCTTTATTGCTAGTAATTAAAATAAAGACGAATAGTATAATATATGAACCAAGTAACATTTTTGGATAAACAGAGTCGATTGGTATCAAAGAAGCAAAGACTATTGCCCTGACTGTTAAATTGCAGTCATACCATAACTACAAAGTTATCTTAAGTCTATTGCCAGGGGCTGAAACAATTAACCATGGAATCCCATAGCAAAACTTCAAACGGCCATGACCATTTATAGTAGTTCAGGGCAATTCACAAGTTCAGAGAATCCTTTAACGATTGAGTTTGACCCCTTCGTTGTTGGGTCTCATAGGAACTGCTCTGCCCGCTAATCTATGACTTTGTGTATGTGGCAACCGGAAAATTGAATAAACATTGCAAATAGAGATGAGCGAGTGCACTCGGTAAGGACAGATACTCGAGCAAGTATCGTCCTTTTCGAGTACCTGCCTGCTTGTGCCCGCAAGGATTCGGGTGCCACCGCGGGCGGGGGGCGGCGGGGAAGAGCGGGGGTGAATGGGGAAGGGGTGGGGGGGTGGAATCTCTCTCTTTCTCTCCCTCCCGCTCCCTCCTGCTAACTCCCACAACACAGTGCTCACCCCCGCCAGCACCCAAATCTTTGTGGGCGAGCAGGCAGGTACTCGGTAAGGACGATACTCGTTCAAGTATCTGTCCCTACCGAGTACGCTCGCTCATCTCTAGTTGCAAATATTGCACAGTGCAATTAAAATCTTAATATCAGAAGTAACAGTCACTTGATCTCTCTTTGATTGTCGATGCAAAATCCTAAAAATGACTAATCGGAATGTAAGACGTTAAACTATGCACCAAGAAAATGTCCTCAGATGCCACCTTTATGTCAGCGCCAGACTTCCTAAGGTGAAAAGCGCCCTTTAAATGCCCTCAAAAATGATTCTGTTTGCCATTATTCAAGCATTAGAACAAAATTAGAATAGGAATAATGTCAAACCTTTCAACAATGGCCAGGATCTTGGATTCCGCCTCGGAGACAGTAAATTGTGTGTGCACTATGTGGAAGGGCAGCTGCATATGTCTGTAGGTAAATTGAACATTTCCCCGAAAGCCGTGTAACCTCCTGTGCTCCATTACTGACCTTATTAGCAGAGTTCAGTACTGCCAGGATAACCCAGCAGGTGCAGCTAATTGACCATTTAATTACTATGAGCAGGTATGATGAGGGGGGGGGGGGGCACACAGTTTTTTGGCTGTATACAATGATGGGTAATGCTGTCTTTTCAGAGGGGGGAGAGTAGAGGGCAAAATCCAGGTCTTAGCTGCAGCTTAGGATCCGCTGTTCCCATTAATTCTGTGCAGCAACTGACAGCACTGCATGAAGCTTCCTGCACATAATCACGAAGAATAGGTCCTATTATTCCAAAAATAGAGTGATAAAATCAAGCAATTTTGTCTATTGAAAGGAGTGGAAACATATGCAGATATATGAAGCCAAATGCTTAAACTTCAATGTGTCCCAGGCAGAAAAAAAAAGCAAGGAAAATAAAAGAAAGTACAAAAAACGCAACACAAAGCTAAACATATGTAGGCATGAAATGCGCTGTAAAATGTAATCATTGCTTATAATTAACCCGAAGAAGCTTTGACATAATCCTTTATTTTCATAATTGGAGATACTGTGATCATTATCAAAGTATTGCTTGTAGTGCTTTAGGATTAGCATTCTGCGTGATTTAAAACACAGCATTGATGGAACAGAAACAGGTTTGCCGGAACTTACTGCCGGTACACCTTCTACGTAAGCAACGCCGGGAAGGAGAAGAATGAATCAGCCTTGCAAAGACCTTCAGATTAAGAGTTTTATCTTTTGTACTATAAATTCCTAGAACCAAAATTGTATTTTTCTAGTATATTGAAATGTTTAATTCTACATATAGACCCATCATCGATGTATCCATTTAGTCGTGTCCGACTCTCGGTGACTTTGTAGGCGATCATTCTCCATGCTTCATTCTTGCCTATATTTTTCTTACTTGTTTGCTTCTGTAGTTGTATAAATGAATTCTGTTCCGAAGCCTTCAAGGGCAGGAGTTCAACTTGGTTCTTGAAAGAACAATGCAGGCTGATGCAAACAGCATTAGACCGGTGTTTGTACTTGAATATACCTGGTAAAGTGAATAATGGAAAGAGGCATCAAAAATGGAAAAAATGCACACATAAAGACTCCATGGTCATGGTAGCCACTGTTACAGTATGGTTTCTACATTGCAGTAGATTATGGACATTTTCTCCAGTGTCAGAATAACCCCTTTGTATTAACCATATGGCTATATATGTCCTAACTGCACATACCCCATGCACTTAACGCATATATAGCCATCCACAGCCTACATAGTCTTTGACAGCCAACATCTGCCGGTAATGGTCACCATAAGAAACAACCGTGATAGTGGCTGTTAATTTTTAAATGCCGCCATCAGTTCTGACAGCCGCATTTAAATGTTCTTATCGATTGGGATTGCAATGTCCCGAATGGCACTCCCTGTGATAGAATCACGGGGTTCCATCCGGGTGTCATTGCAACTTCTGAAGGCTTCAAGGCTGCTATGATCATTGGGGACGTACCTGTGGCACATCTTTAATAGGCATGATACAGTATTATGTAATACCATAGTATTGCATTTCACGGTATAGGAGATCAAATGATCGCAAGTTCAAGTCTCCTAAGGGGACTAATAAAAATAATTATAAAACTAACTGAAATTTATAGTGTTTGAATAATTGTAATGTAAAAAATTATTAAACGTTAAAAACTTTTCTCAGTTGACGCATCAAAGAAAAAAAATAGATAAATTGGTATCTGTACATATGTAAAGGTCCAATTTATTAAAATATCACATTATTAACCCTTTGACCAATCCAATTTGTATCCTGGTTTTCCAAGGGGGCTTACTCTTTTTCTGCTGTTATACAACGGCGCTATATGCTGGCTAAAGCCAGTACTGCATGAGGTGACACGTTGGATAGGCTCCGACAGCAGGGAGGCTGGCAATATACAGTAAGAGAACCCTGACGGACGTCTTCCAACATTGGAGCTGTACAGCCTTAAATAATAATGTCTTGAGACGTAAGACAGTGGATTGGAAAGGGTTAATCCTGCATGGTTAACTCTGTAAGAAAAGGTAGAATATTGGGGTTTTTTTGGTCACTCCATCTCCAAGAAGAAAAATGGAATAAAAGGAAATCAAAAAATTGCATGCTACCCCAGTGGTGCAATTGCATTGTTTTTTCCATTTCACCCCACTTAGAAATGCAATACAATATAATGAAAGACTTTTAAAAATTAAATGGTACCACTGAAAAATACAACTGATCCAACAAAAAAGCAAGCCCTTGTGTGTTTATGTCACCCAAAAACTAAAAAATTGTGACATTATAATTTTTGGAAGTGGGAATACCAAAACTCCAAACTGTGACCTGGACACAGGAGCATCAGTGACCCTTGGTTATGAAACAGTTAAAGAGAGAGCACTGGATTGTAAAGAGGAATTAGGGTCCTCCAACAGAACTTAAGGTTTAGGCCTCTTTCACACGGGCGTCATCTTGATGCTCAGTAGGCACGTAAAAAAATTGCATCTAAAAGAACCTACGGTTTCCTATTGTTCTTTCAGGTGAACGATTTTTTGACATGCCAAAAAAAATCGCACGTCAAAAGATTTTTTTGACGCCGAGATTTCTTTCCGTTAAAAGATATGACAAATTCTATCTTTTGATGGCACAATGCAGGTGGCTCCATAGTCTACTATGAAAGTCTATGGATCCGGCCAGCAAAGGGAGAGGAAGCAAGTTTAGCAGTGCTGAGTGCTGCTAAACAATGACAGGTGCCCCACCAGCAGAAAAGGGGAGGGAGTTTAGTAGGGGGGAGCGCTAGAACAATCACTGTGGGAATCCTCTTGGGGACTCCCTTCATCTCTGCGGGATTCCCTTCATTGTTCTAGTGGCCAAGAGATTTCAGGCCTGTGGTGTCAGTGCATTGCAAGATGCCGCAGCCAGCTGTGTGAACTCATGGAGAATAGCTGCGACTTGGTCGTGACTATTTGTTTGCGCGATTTGACACCTATTGGAGCGTTAAACTGAAGCTCGTGTGAAAGAGGCCTCAGACTGATGACCCTAATGATCTTATAGATATCAGTGCCTTGCAAGAGCTGCAAAACACTGGAGGTCCTGAATAGGAGAAGTGTCTGATAAACTTGCACCTCACCCACTGCTAGGAGGAGAGTACAGACACTATTGCCACCAAGGGCCTGGTGATGAAAACGAAAAAAGGGGTCTACCAGCTGCTGCTTGTTGACCTCCAGCATATGTTGCCCTTTGCCACTCATCATTATTGAATCTCCTAAATGGGGTGCATATAATTAAATATGAAAGAAACAGGCTCTATTGTGTTTTGAGACCAGTCGCTTTCTCTAAAGTAAACTATAAGGACCCAAGCAAGCAGGCAGCCCACCCCCTCTTCTGTTACCCTCACATTGAGGTGGTGGGAATTCTGTATCTGTGAAAAAGATACAATCGCCTTTCAGATGGGCCATAATAGGAGTTATGAAAGTCTACCACCTTGCTACTAGAAACTCAGCAGCCAGACGCACCATGGGATGGTGTCCCATCCTCTTCTTTCTACCCCTCCCCTAGAGGTCTGACAGCTTGTGTCCCCCCTCACAGAGCACTGCCACAGCACCTCTCCCTATATGTTGGCAGGGGCACTTTGGGACTCATAAGAGCCCCTGTCAAGTAATGTTACTCCTGTGTACTGCTTTTCATGCTCTTTCCACTTTCCACAGCCCCGTCTCCCACTTACCGCACAGAACCCTGACACTTTGTGTTTCCGCTACCCTGCATAATCCTGCCAAGTAGTGTCTCACTTCTGCCCTCTTCCCACCATAGATGTCTTACTCCTCTGCATTGATCCTCACTCCAAGTTCTAAGATTTAATTGACCACTTTAGACCCCCAAAACAGAAAAAAACAAGGATCCAAATAATTTTTTATTGTTGTTACTGATTTAGAACTCAGCACTATTACAAGTCAAATACAAAAAGCCTTTACATTAGGCTGTGGACTGACCACTGGCAGCATTTACGTTAGATTTAAAGAAATTTGGCACATTAAATATCTCCCCCTTAGTGAACCATATAAAACAACAAATAAATTAAACCCACATAATGAACTCCTCTTTTTGGCCCAATTTGTACCCCCATCCTGGCACATTTTACTTAGTAAATCTCAGCCAGTATGTTTCACTAATAACATTTTTCTATATATTGCGAGAGAGTGACAAGAAGTGGTCAAGGGTTGCTATTTTTCCTCAAGATTCTTGTCATATCTGTGTTAGGTCCAGGAAGAATATGTTTCAACCAAGGAAAACTGGGTGAGATATATGGCATCCAGGGAAGTCGGATATCCCTTGCAAAGTATAGTGTGCTAAGAGTTTCTGTTAAACCATATTTTCAGTCCTGGATCCTATGGAATGATAGGCACAGTGCCAGATTACCAAATAGGCAGAGTAGTCACCAGCCTATGGCGCCATGCTGAGAATGGATCAAAATACTATTGATTTGATCTTGAAAGAAAATTACAATGAAGCTCTCTTAAATTGTTTCCAAAAGATAAGAAGAAATTAATCAACTCAAAGAATCAAAAACTTTAAAAGGGCTTTCCAGGCAAATCCTATTTATGGCCTATCCTCAAGATAGGCCATCAATAGTTGATTGCCAGGGACCCACTGCTCAGGATCCCCAGCAATCAGCAGATCACCGGCCTACTGCCAGTGCAGTTATTATCGGAGTCGGAGGCAGAAGTGTCAAAAGGACTTCACTCCCACTGAAATAAATGGAAAGTACAAAACTTAAAATAAGTGAACAGTACCAGCACTCCAGGGAATATGGCCATATATTTAAGGACAGAGAAGGAAAGGTGATCAATAGAGTTGGGCGAATGTACTCTGTTGAGCTTGATGCTCGTTCGAGTATTAGCGTACTCGATGGTGCTCGTTACTCGAATGAGCATCAAGCCGTGTTCGACCCCGCCCCAGTTTTTGGCTCCTGCCCGCTGTGACGTGCCTGTCTTGACCCCTCCCTGCCGCGACGCAGTGCGCGTCAATCGCAAGTTTTTTGTCTGGCAGAGAGAGGGAGAGAGAAAGAGAGAGAGAGACCAAGAAAAAGAAAACAAAAGCTCGGCACCCGGCGTCCCACATACAAAAATGCTCGGGTCTCCCATTGTAGCCAATGGGGTTCATTACTCGAGTAGAGCTCTCAAATTTTATGAAAAGCTCGACTCGAATAACGCGGACCCGAGCATTTGGGTGCTCGCTCATCTCTAGTGATCAACTTACTTTACAGAGGAGTCTCAGTTGAAAACATCCCCTAATTCCAGTCTGCGATACACCATAATGGTATTCACCATGACTTGGAGTAAGTAATCCACAGGTGTAGATGACATGTCCAGGGTTTATTAGTGGAATTATATATACACTTGACAATATGAGTACATAAAAAAATAAAAAACCTGAAGGTAAATAACTGGTGGAAGTGTGCAACATCTTTCAGGGATAGCTTAGCCTCCTTTTTCAAGCACGTGTCAGTATAACCAGCTAGATGATACACTTGTAGAATTAGAAAGGTAATGGGCGTGTGTTTTAATTTCCCGACTTTGTAATCGTTTTGGCACATTAAAGTGGCGAAAATGAGCGTCGATTGACGTAATGTATCTGGGCGCAGATACAGCAAAGGTAAACTGAAGAAAAAACTAAAATTTCACCATCTTTGGGTGGGTCTTGTTTCTATGGTCTACACAATGCAGCAAAAATTACATGGTACCTTTATTCTATGGGTCTGTACGATTACTACGATACCCAAATTTTTTTTTGGCTGTACTTTTAAAATAGAGAATATTTTTGGAAAACAATAAAATTATTTTCTGCCTCCATCTTCTGACAACCATAACTTTTTTATTTTTCTATCGAAGTAGTGGTTCAGGGCACATTTTTTAATAGGATGTCCTGTAGTTTCTATTGGTTCCATTTTGCAGAACATATGAATTTTTGATAGCTTTTTGCTGCATTTTTTTCTTGGAGGAAGGGTGACCAAAAAAGTGCAATTCTAGCATTTTTCTCTTCTGCCAGCATTCACCATTGTGACACGTATGGGATACGATTGAACTGGATGATTGTGTAATCAAATAACTAGTTGCCGTATGAGTTAACCAGAACTTCAATGAACTAATGACCTGTCTGAATATTCTGCTCAATGCAGAATATTATCGACATATATGGTAAGACAGCAAGAATGACTCATAATATAACACAGATGTGATAACTTCATGGACAAAATATTCAATATATTGTGTTGCCAATCATCTACTACGCATGTCTAGAACCTGAATAGCCATATTAGAATGACGTATATACCCATAACTGCGCAGAAGCAGATATGCCACGTAGTGTAAGAACGGCATAAATAGCAGTGATCTTCAGGGAAGAGTCGGGACTCATCTTGTGGCCGTTAGACGTACCGGCGTACTCCCGGATCCTCTTGACAATCGTACCTGGAGATCCCCCGATTGCGGAGTGATGCTACAATATCCGGTGACGTATTGATGCTTAACTTTGTTACCCATGTGATCTCAATGCCTATATGTTAATTAACTATTTTACTTACATATACTAAAGAGTAAATAAACTTGTGTTTTATATTTGTCTTACCTCAGACTGTGTGCTTAACGGGTATGTTAATGAGGTTAAAAAATTGCCAAAATCTTGAGCAGGTAAGACATAAATTGGCGTAGTCGGCAGGATATTGTTGTCTTTGGTAAGGTTATATTACTGTATAATTTGGTATTGTGACAGTGCTTCTCAGTGCACGGGGGGGTTGCTGTCGCCATATTAGATTTTTGGCCCATTGCCAAGGGGTTCAAATGGTTATAACTTTGCTTTGATAGGTGATAGAGTAATAATAGTAAATACAAATTGATAGTTGCAGTAAGTAGTCCTTGTTGAACCCATTGGCATACTGCCAAAATATTATAAGTTCTGTAACTTTGAAGCAGGACTTGGGAGATTGGTGCCAGTTTGCACGGTGGTGTCTAGCAGTAAAGGGGACCGCTGTGCAAAATTTCACCAATTGGCACGTTGCCAAAATTTTCAGAGTTCTGTAACTTTGAGGCAGGACTCGGGAAATCGGTGCCAGTTTGCAGGGTGGTGCCTCGCCGTAAAGGGGACCTCTGTGCAAAGTTTCACCAGATTGGCACGTTGCCAAAATTTTGTAAAGGGGAACTCTGTGCAAAATTTCACCAATTGGCACGTTGCCAGAATTTTCAGAGTTCTGTAACTTTGAGGCAGGACTCGGGAAATCGGTGCCAGTTTGCAGGGTGGTGCCTCGCCGTAAAGGGGACCTCTGTGCAAAGTTTCACCAGATTGGCACGTTGCCAAAATTTTGTAAAGGGGAACTCTGTGCAGAGTTTCACCAAATTGGCACGTTGCCAAAACTTTCGGAGTTCTGTAACTTTGAGACAGGACTTGGGAAATTGGTGCCAATTTGCAGGGTGGTTTCTCGCAGTAAAGGGGACCTCTGTGCAAAGTTTCACCAATTGGCAAGTTGCCAAAATTTTGTGAGTTCTGTAAGGGGGAACTCTGCGCAAAAAGTTTCACCAATTGGCATTTTGCCAATAAGACAACAATATGTTTAGAAAAAGAACCAAGAAAGATAAAACTAAAATCGTTCAGAAAATAGACATCCCCGGCTGGTCCGAGGGTCCCTATGATATATTAGCTCAGGAGTTGATGCATAGTGGGCTTGCAGAATCATGGGATAGTAAGCTAAAAGATTCAGAGCCCCTCGATGTCGTTAAGGTACTCGAGGAGACCCCTGCCAAGGCAGGTGACGCAGTTCAGTTGGGTAGGAGAAATTGGGTATTGGCCTCAGCCTATAGGAATATCCATAAGAAGAAGTCCCAACTAATAAGAAAACTTAATCAGACGGAACAAAAGTTAGTAGAATCTGAAGGAAAGAGAGTGGTGTTGGAATGTAACCAAAGGCTGATAAAGGAAAAAATAGAACATTACCAGAATATTGCAGAAAAGGCTGTTGTAAAAGTTGCTCAGAATAAATATAAGGGGCGTAAAGGTAAAGTTGATAAGCGAAAGGTATCGAAAGCTATAGCTTCTGCTTCTGTGAACTGGGACCCAGATAAGTGGGATGGAGACTTATGGGATTCCTCATCTTCTTCGGGGGAGGAGGACTGGCATAAGGGGGATTGGGAAGACCCACCCAATCCAATAATTGATCCACCTGCTTTAAAACGTGCCCAGCCCATTAGCAGAAGGAAGGAAACTACTGAATATGGACCCGATACCCAGCCTATCGTAGGTCATGATGGGCAAAGGTTGCCCAGGTATGACGATCAGGGAAACTATATGTACGATGCCGATGGGAGACTGTTGGTGCAAGAAGAATTGGTGCCACATAGGCGCACCAGGCTTACCCTAGAGGATTTTTCTCAGTCAGAAGTTGATGATATACTGAGTAGATTTAGGCAAAGGCCTGGGGAATCTGACATACCATGGTTGGTCCGTCTATTTGAGCACGGGGCGACTGGGGTAATGTTGGATCCAAAAGATGCAATGAGATTTGTTACTCTAACTAGAGATCCAGTAATCAGTAGAAATTTTAGAGAATATTTTCCTAGTCATCAAGGAGAAAGTGCTATTTCCCTGTTTAATATAGTAACCAATGGGTTTCTTAATAAATTCCCAACAGAGGCAGACATTCCAATCAATGACAAACCTTGGTACACTATCAGGGATGGCATTGAAAGGTTGAAGGAGGAAGCTATGAGGGTCTCATTAATTATCATCGAGCATATGGAAGATTATTTGGAGACTCGGCTGACAGCAGGAGTTAGAAATCGTTTAATTAAGACTGCACCTTCGGCTTATAAAGCCGTGATGATGACCCTACTTCTATCCATGACTAATGAGCCAATGTCTGCGGTCGTGGCTAGAATGCGGGAATTGCAAGATATGGGAAACTGGGATAGAGAGGAAAAGCGAACAGATCGTGATAGGTCTAGGAATCCTAGTTCCCAGGGGACTGGTGATTCAGGAGTGCCAAGGGTATCTCGTAGAGATATGTTTCAGGCTCTCCTGAAAGCTGGAGTCTCCAAGGACGCCATTGATGGAAAAGATACAGGTGATTTGTGGCGTCTTTATAAACAGAAGGTATTATCCAACAAAAAGGTGGATAAAAGGGAAGATTCAGTGGCCCCAAAAACTTCTAAAAAGAGAGAGAAGCAGGTCACTAATTCAGAGCCTAAGAAATTAGAATGGGAGGATTTTCAAAAGATCTATCCATGGAAGGAGATGGCTGCAATGGTAGCTAGCCAAGTGCAGGACCATATGAAGCCATCTGCTCCGCTCCTGGAGGAATCAGATTCTGATTCCGCATAGGTAGCAAGCCAAGCCCCTGTCTGGGTTAGGCGGGATGACAGACCCTACGTCCCGCTAGCCATACATTGGAAAGGGGGTAATGTCCAAAGGGTCCCAGCTTTAGTAGATACAGGGGCGGAGGCTACTCTGATTTATGGAAATCCCAAAAAGTTTAAAGGTCCAAAAGTTAATATTTCAGGATTGGGAGGAAAAGTTACCGAAGGAGTACAGACACAGGTAACTTTGAAATTGGGCAATTTGCCCTTACGTAAATACACGGTGTTAGTAGTACCTATTCCGGAATATATCATTGGCATAGATATTCTGAAAGGATTGACACTACACCTCGAAGATGGTAAGTTTGCCTTTGGCGTAAGGAAAATAGGGATAAAAGCTTGTCCAGTTACGGTGGGAAAGGTCAAAATGCCACCCGTACACATCCCTCCTGCAGGAAAACTGGTTGCTATGAAGCAATACAGAATTCCTGGAGGTCACAAGGAAATAGGAGAAACCATTAAGGATTTGGTCGATGCTGGGGTTGTGAGGCCTGCAACCACAGCATGGAACAATCCGGTATGGCCTGTGAAGAAAAGTGATGGGTCTTGGAGGATGACTGTCGATTACAGGGAGTTGAATAAACAAACACCTCCCTTGACGGCAGCTGTCCCAGACACCATTACAATTGTGGAGCAGATTCAAAGTCACAGTGGACAATGGTACGCTGTGATTGATATCGCACAAGCGTTCTTCACAATTCCAATAGAAGAAAAGGCACAAGATCAGTTTGCCTTTACGTGGCAAGGACGTCAATATACGTTCACTCGATTGCCACAAGGTTGGATACATAGTCCAACCATCTGTCACCGGACGGTGGCAGAACATTTGGATGAGTTTGATTTACCATCAGAAATGCAGTTTTCACATTATATCGATGATATAATGATTCAGGGACCGGATGAACAATCTGTAAAGAAACAATTGGACGGATTGTTACATCATCTGCGAGAAAAAGGATGGGAAATAAATGATAGCAAGGTGCAGGGCCCCTCTCAGACGGTGAAATTCTTAGGAATTCAATGGAATAAGGGCCATAGGGAGATTCTCCCTAAGGCAAGGCAGAAAATCTTAAATTTTCCCACTCCGAAAGACAAGAAGGAAACACAATCCTACATAGGATTGTTTGGATTCTGGAGACAACACATTCCGCATCTGGGGCAGCTTCTTGCTCCTCTTTACAAGGTGACTCGCAAGAAGTATAAGTTCACGTGGGGAGAAGAGCAACAGGTTGCATTTGAGGCAGTAAAAGAAGCCATACAACAGGCTGTAGATTTATGGCCTTTACAAGATGGTGAGATAGAACTTCATGTATCAGTTCAGCATATGTATGCAAACTGGTCATTGTGGCAGAAGCAAGGGGGCAAAAGAGTGCCACTAGGCTTCTGGAATCGGAAATTACCAGATGCAGGAGAAAAATACACTCCACTGGAGCAACAGCTGTTGGCATGTTATTGGGCCCTGGTGGATACTGAACAATTGACGACAGGACACATAGTCCTTCTAAGGCCGCAAATACCCATCATGAGTTGGGTATTATCTAATCCAAAGTCCAATCGGATAGGACATGCCCAGGAGCAGAGTATCATTAAGTGGAAATGGTACATCTCGGAAAGAGCGAAAAAAGGTGAAGGAGGGATAGCTGCCCTGCATGAAAAGATAGCTGATATCCCTCCAGATGGTCAGGTTACACCAGTAGCGCAAATGGAGGAATCCCCAGTAAAGTGGGGAATACCTTACTCTGAGTTGACAGACTCCCAAAAAGAGCATGCTTGGTTCACGGATGGTTCGGCCAAGTATATCAGTGGAAGACGTAGATGGAAAAGTGTAGCCTTTAATCCAAAATTAGACAAGACGTTGGTCATGGAAGGAGAAGGTAAGAGTAGTCAATATGCAGAACTTTGTGCAGTATTCTTAGCTCTGAAGCAGGAACAAGGGCAAGAATGTCATTTGTATACGGACTCATGGTCAGTTGCCAATGGTTTGGCCACTTGGATCATGGGATGGAAGAAGAACGACTGGAACATTCATGGTAAGGAATTGTGGGGGAAAGAGCTTTGGCAAGACATAGAGGAATTCATTAGGAGTACCAAAAGTACAGTGTTTCATGTTGATGCTCATGTCCCTCTTGACTCATTGGAACGTTTATTTAATTCTCAAGCAGATGCGGCAGCATCGATTTCTGTTGCCATACAAGAACCTGACAAGGAAAAGGAAGCATGGCTTCAAGGTACAGCTGTTTGGGCTCACCAAAAAAGTGGACACTTGGGAGAGAAGGCCACTTACAGGTGGGCACAAGAAAGAGGTATCCCTTTGACAGTGGACATGATCAAACAAGTAATCGCGCAATGTCCAGTATGTCAACATGTGCAAAAACGAGAAGTGCCTCATACAGTAATGGGACACATAGGGAGAGGCCAGTTGCCAGCGCAGATTTGGCAGATGGATTTTGTAGGGCCCCTCCCTGAGAGCAGAGGATGTAAGTATATTTGTACAGCAGTAGATACATTCTCAGGTCTGATGGTGGGATTCCCATGTAAAACAGCAACACAATGGAGTACTTTACGTACTCTGGAAGTTATTACCCAGTATTATGGGACTCCCCTGCAGATCCAGACAGACAATGGTTCACATTTTACCGGAAATCAGGTAAAAGAGTATGCCAGTAAAAACAACATAGAATGGGTATATCATATGCCCTACTATCCACAGGCCGCGGGCCTGGTGGAACGAATGAATGGGTTATTAAAATCTACCCTGAAGAAGCTCACTGAGACCGACAAATATGGTCAATGGAGAGATAATCTGACTGCTGCTTTACAGATTATCAACAACAGGCCCATCACTGATTCTATGACACCCTTAATGCGCATGCTAACACCCAATCTCAGTATAGATGTAGCTAAGGTAGAGACAATCTTATACTGGAAAATTAATCCAGATGCGCAGGCACCTTATAGAGCCACTCCTGCCGCTGCAGGGTTGGATCTATACGCTCTTGATACGGTGGTGATAGCCCCGGGAAAGGTGAGTACTATTCCCACAGGGATAGGATGCAAGATCCCGGAGAATCACTTCGGGCAGATAGCCACTAGATCGAGTTTTGCTCTGAGAAGTGCAGTAGTCCTAGGCGGAGTCATAGATGCAGATTATCAGGGGGAAATTAAAGTAATCATGATAAATTTAGGAACAGATCCTCTGATAATAGGGAAAAAGGAGCGCATGGCACAGCTGCTATTAATACCAGTGTATCTGACACAAGTGGAAGAAGGGGTGGCCCCCACTGAACTTACTGTAAGAGGAGATAAAGGTTTTGGCTCAACTAATGTTACTAATGTAGGGGCCAAAATATGGGTTCAGAATCACCAAGGACCGCCCTCCCCGGCAGAGGTTATTGCTGTGGGGAAAGATCGAACTTTGCTTATTATGCGACCCGGAGTAGAGAAATGGGAATATGTCCCACAAGAAAAGTGCTATTTGCGGGAATAATGCTTGTTTCCTTGCCTTCTCTAGAATCACATAATCATTTTTGGAATCCTTGGCGTCATGTGTTCGGTGTTCGCAGTAGGTGATGCGTGGACGCCAGGGATCCGCGTCAATGACACCGGAAGGAATGATTATTCGTGGGGCTGGAGGAATTCAACCCGAACCAGGAAGCAAGACAACTTCACTTGTGAAGCCAACCAGAAATGTTATATCGTGAATATTACCTTTGATGGGACTATCTGGAGTGGAAATCCATTATCGCATATAAGTTCGACCTACCGTCCTTCATATGCACTGCATAAGGCAACGGGACAAATAAACATTACGTCACTTGTGAAAGTGTCCTGCTGTCAGAGACCAAAAGAGTTGCCATATCTCAATTACTCCCTGGTGATACAATATGTTCAGAATTGTACAAATACGGGAGTGCAGTTTTCATTTCCCTTAAATGAGACAGAAGTAATTACGTGTGGGAATGCAACGGAGATCGAGAATCGGGCCATGTGGGGCCAGTTCCTGGTATTCGTGAACATTAATGCTTCTAAAATAGATCCTGGACATATAAAAAGGGTTCCATCCACCTGTCGCCTGGTGGGACGAGATGCTCAAAAGACTGTTATACAAGCCTCCGTGCAGTTTCCACCCTCAAGGACTTGTCCTACCAAGCGTTCCCGTCGAGCTTGGTATGATACCTTACTCGGAGGCTACGGAGCGCTTTCTGGGACTATTAATGGTTTTGATATAGAGACTTTAGCTAATCGAATGCATAACGCGGGAAGTGGTATTAAAGATGTGCTCACTTTGCAGGCTAACTGGATGCCCACTATATGGCAGCCCTTTAGTATGCAAACGGATGTGGACACAATAATGCTTGATTTGCAAGATGCATCTAATAGGTTTTCATATGAAATAAATTCTAACATATCTAATTATGTTAATTGGTCAATATGTACCTTGCAGACCATTTATCAGCAACAACAAAAGAACACACTTCAAACTATGCTCATGACTGGCAATGAGCAAGTGTGGAGGACCGTGTTCAATCAGACTATAACTGAGACTGATTGGATACAGTTGGAGGCGCAGAAAATGGTTTGCAATGATATATTATGTAAAGGGACCATATTCATATACAATGTTACTAAAAAGAATGTGATGTGTAAGTTTGTAGTTCTCCCCTTACTTATAGGTGTTCCAGAAGATATGCATTTCTGGGTACCTAGATTTAACGGGATTTACATTGATGACCAAAATAGAACTCATGATTTATCATTGTGTGATGATACATTAGAAGGGACCATATGCAAGGTCCAATCGGCTGTTTATGAACCATGCTTATTACAAAATACGATCAATGTATGTGAATGGACTGTGCTGCCACTCACTTTTAAGATGATGGTTGAAATAGCCCCACAGGAGGTATGTTTGGCAAGTAATCATCCTGTTGTACCTGGGATGGTTGTCCCATTTTCAGGATGCTTGCGAAACGTATCTGCACTTGTTTGGGAAAATGAGACCTTTGTGTTATTACCCGAACAAGACAAGACAGTGGCTGTCAATTGGCAACCACTGCCTTTAAATGTGTCAAATTGGGATCTAAATTTGACCAAATTCAAAAAGTTGTTAGAAGACACAGAAGAAGTACAGCAACATATTAAATTGCTTAATAGATCTTTGGCAACGCATATTGTAAGTACTACTGTAATAGCTGGCAAAATTGTAAAGATGGGATCGGCTATTGCTGATGCCACGTCACACCATTGGTATGACATCTTTATGGGTTATTCATCATCTGCACAAACCACTCTTAATTGGCTAATACATCCTGTTTTGGTATTGGCCATAGTTGTAATACTTTTATCGCTATGGAATTGTTTCATGGCATATAAGGTATTCTGTAGAAAACCAAAAGTTTTAATGGTATCATACGGCAAATAGTGAATGATTAAGGACCGATTGTGACACGTATGGGATACGATTGAACTGGATGATTGTGTAATCAAATAACTAGTTGCCGTATGAGTTAACCAGAACTTCAATGAACTAATGACCTGTCTGAATATTCTGCTCAATGCAGAATATTATCGACATATATGGTAAGACAGCAAGAATGACTCATAATATAACACAGATGTGATAACTTCATGGACAAAATATTCAATATATTGTGTTGCCAATCATCTACTACGCATGTCTAGAACCTGAATAGCCATATTAGAATGACGTATATACCCATAACTGCGCAGAAGCAGATATGCCACGTAGTGTAAGAACGGCATAAATAGCAGTGATCTTCAGGGAAGAGTCGGGACTCATCTTGTGGCCGTTAGACGTACCGGCGTACTCCCGGATCCTCTTGACAATCGTACCTGGAGATCCCCCGATTGCGGAGTGATGCTACAATATCCGGTGACGTATTGATGCTTAACTTTGTTACCCATGTGATCTCAATGCCTATATGTTAATTAACTATTTTACTTACATATACTAAAGAGTAAATAAACTTGTGTTTTATATTTGTCTTACCTCAGACTGTGTGCTTAACGGGTATGTTAATGAGGTTAAAAAATTGCCAAAATCTTGAGCAGGTAAGACAACCATGCAGTGTAAATAATGCATTATTTTGATAGATTGGACTTTATTAGAAATATGGCAAAAGGTTTTTTGTTTTTTACTTTTCGCTTTTTAAAAATAATTACTAAACCATTTTGGCAAACAAAATAGCACCCCGCAATCTCATTGCGGGGTGGGGTAAGGGTTCAGAATTTAAATTCTGCTGTCAAAATTGTCAGCAGCATTGAAAGCGTTAAGCGCTCCGATCAGTGGCGGTGCTTATTGGAGCTGTTGTGGGCGGGTGTCCGCTGTAAGAAACAGATGGTATCCACATTGTTTATGGAGCAGCATTAACCACCGATCCCCTCAACCCCTGCTCCCTCCATACCAAACCTGAACCCCCAGGACGTAAATGTTCGCCCTAGAATGTTAAGGGGTTAAAGACTTCATAGAGGAAATACTGTATTAATGGGATGTATCCATTAACAAGTTCAAGTGCATAAACTATAGACATCAGGTTTACATAACAGTTTGTCTCTTAAAAGCTCATCATCTCTCAGCTGTCAGTTTGCAAATAATTTCCTACTTGTGTAATGTACAGTAGTGAAGGTCATCATTTAGTGGCTGACGTGCATACTACACTACTTATCCCACTTGAGCGTTTGAACAAGAGGCTTCAGGAAACTAAGCTTTGTGTGTTCCTACAATATTTGCGAATAGAATTGTTTATTAATATTTAATACTTTTTGTTTAATAACATAGCACGTTAATTAGTTTAATAACATTAAAGGAGTTAATTATTTTATATAGTTTTCTCCTCTCTATGCCCACAACTATATGAAATAAATATGCTCACCACAACATCACAGTGCTCTTTTGGCAGTCCAGCACCCATCTGACAGATGACGTCACTGGGCGAAAAGACCGAATGATATTCTATATACCTGTCATGCAGACTTCTCATGTGGAGCCCCTGGCAAGTTTATGGGACATCATTATTGATGTCCTTGTTGGGCTTTCTATTGGCTACAGTGATCATGTGGGTAAACAACCCACCAGACTGCTGCAGCGCTTGTAAACAGAAGACAGGAGCATGGAGAGCAGCAGTTGATGAGCGATGGGGCAGTGGGAAGGGAGTAATGTGATTATTTTTTGACATATGTGTTAGCCAGTAAAGTAAAGTGTGATTGTTCTCAGTAAGAGAAACCAAATAATCTTAAGGATATGATATCTTTTAATGCCTAATAAAAATACATGATGTTACAGCAAGCTTTCGGGATATCAACCCTTCGTCAGGTTAATGAATGAAACTAGTTTGGATGGCACACAATTATAACATACAGATGCAGAGGGGAGGGGGGACCCCTCTTCATCTAAATAAATGTTCACACACAGAAATTTGAGACTTAAAAAACATAAGACAGTCTGAGCAGAGAGATAAATACTAAATCAGTTCACTGAGCTGAGGAATGTGACCATTTTATGATGTCTCTTATCTCCAATGCACATAGAAGAAGATGGAAATACTACCTCAGCCACATCACCTATTGGATGGAAACAGTTTTACAATCAATTTCTGAAATTTTATAAGAAAAACAAAAAAACAAACAATGATTGGGAAGAGGACACCTGTCTTGACCTCCTGCAGACCTTTTATATTCCCCACTTATGCAAGAATTCCCGGCTGAGGTTCATTCCATTCTTGAGGGTGTCAAACATGGCTATAAACTTATACTCCCAAACTCTTCTGTGACGCTGTGGTTTGAAGTTGCCCTTCAGTATGATAACTCTCATATTCTCTATGCGATGTCCATGAGCAAAAAATGTTTTGCCACAGGTAATTCTGTCTTTTCCTCTCCAATTGAGTGGCGATGAGATCAAATCCTGGCTCTCAGTTTTTGTCCTGTTTCCCAGATGTAAAACCCCCCAAGAGGACACTTACTGCACCGGATCGGGTACACAACATTGGACGTGGAACATGTGAATGTCCCAGGAATCTTATAGTCCTGCTGTGTGTTGGTGGTCAGTATATGTGAGCATCGTCTGAAGAAACTAGCACAACTGGACAGCGACATTTTCTTTTTAACCAGATGCAAGAAGGAACATTTCATTCCCAAATCAGTTTGCCTGAGGAATCCCATTCTGCACACCATAATACCCTTTATGCACAACGTCTTTGCTACAGGACTTCTGAGAGACTGCGGAATCCCCTTATCCATGTCTCCTAACAAGGAAAAGGCCCGTATGGAGATACAAACTCTAAGGAACACACTTACTGAGGACTTGAAACTGGGAGTGCAACACTATTACACAACACTATGATGCTGGCTGATTAAGAACAAGGAAAAGAAACTTCGGAGACTTCGACTCAGAGCAGGCCTGTACCCAATCACTGACCAGGAAGACCCTGAGTCCAGAGCAGGCCTGTACCCAAACATAGATCAGGAACACCCCATATCCGGCATGATGGAACAAAAACCCCAACAGGACATTGACAAAGGTAGAACCAGCTGTGTTATCAATCTGTCATCTCACAACCCCACTAATGTGGAGTTCAGTGTACTCTCTAGGGGGACTTTCAATCTATCCTACCAAAATGCTTGACAAAACAGACCAGGGGGCCTCTGTAAGGAGAAAGCACTACACGTGGTCCAGCTGCTCTGATAGTGGTCCGAGTGCTATGGCAATAGGCTCCATCCTTTCCAGTTCAAGACTCTAGTGAAGGTTCCCAACTAGAGATGAGCGAGCACCAAAATGCTCGGGTGCTCGTTACTCGAGTCGAACTTTCAGTGATGCTCGAGAGTTCGTTTCGAGTAACGAACCCCATTGAAGTCAATGGGTGACTCGAGCATTTTTGTATATCGCCGATGCTCGCTAAGGTTTTCATTTGTGAAAATCTGCAAAACACAAGAAAGTGATGGAAACGACACAAAAACGAATAGGGCAGGCGAGGAGCTACATTTTGGGCTGCATCTCAAGTTCCCAGGTCCCACTATTAAGCCACAATAGCGGCAAGAGTGAGACACCCCCCCCTACTGTCAGCGTAAAGATCGTTCTCCTCTGCCACAGCTGTAACAGCTGTGGCAGAGAAGAACGATGTTAGCCCATTGAATTCAATGGAGCCGGCAATACAGCCGGCTCTATTGAAAGCAATGGGTTGCCGGCGTACGCGGGATGAATTGTCGGGAAGGGCTTAAATATATAAGCCCTTCCCTACAATTCATCCAGAAATGTGTAAAAATAAAAAATATATATATACTTACCTGGTCCCGGCAGAACGATGTTAGCCCATTGAATTCAATAGAGCCGGCAATACAGCCGACTCCATTGAAAGCAATGGGCTGCCGGCGATTGCGGGATGAATTGTCGGGAAGGGGTTAAATATATAAGCCCTTCCCTGCAATTCATCCAGAAATGTGTAAAAATAAAAAATATATATATACTTACCTGGTCCCGGCAGACGGAGTTCAGCGCGGCAGGCTGCAGTTCTCCTGAACTGCTCTGAACAGCTGTGAGTAGTATTCAGCAGCCGGGGATTTAAAATCCCCGCCTGCTGAATGAGATGCCTCTGATTGGTCACAGCCTGACCAATCAGAGGCATCCCTCACTCACACCCATTCATGAATTCATGAATGGGTGAGTGAGGGCTGCCTCTGATTGGCTCAGGAGAACTGCAGCCTGCCACGCTGAACTCCGTCTGCCGGGACCAGGTAAGTATATATATATTTTTTATTTTTACACATTTCTGGATGAATTGCAGGGAAGGGCTTATATATTTAAGCCCTTCCCGACAATTCATCCCGCGATCGCCGGCAGCCCATTGCTTTCAATGGAGTCGGCTGTATTGCCGGCTCCATTGAATTCAATGGGCTAACATCGTTCTGCCGGGACCAGGTGAGTATATATATATTTTTTATTTTTACACATTTCTAGATGAATTGCAGGGAAGGGCTTATATATTTAAGCTCTTCTCGACAATTCATCCCGCGTACGCCGGCAGCCCATTGCTTTCAATAGAGCCGGCTGTATTGCCGGCTCCATTGAATTCAATGGTCAGTGCTCGTTTAATCGAGACGAGTACCGCGTGGTGCTCGTCTTGAGTAACGAGCATCTCGAGCACCCTAATACTCGAACGAGCATCAAGCTCGGATGAGTATGCTCGCTCATCTCTATTCCCAACGCTTACAAGTATAGATGCCTATTAAGCTCTGCCTGTGCCAGAGCTAAACCCTTTCCAATCTAATTTGCATCCTGGATTTCCTAGAGGGCTTACTCTTTTTCTGCTGTTATACAATGGCGCTATCTGCTGGCTAAAGCCAGTACTGCATGAGGTGACACATTGGATAGGCTCCGACAGCAGAGAGGCTGGCAATAAAAGTAACAGAACCCTGACGGACATCTTTCAACATCGAAGCTATACAGCCTTAAATCATAATATCTTAAGACATCAGACAGTGGATTGGAAAGGGTTAATAGGCAACACTGAAAGATATTTATATTGCAATACAGAGCCTGCTCCAAACATAGTGCATGTTGGCTGTGTTTGATAGCTGATACCGGGCTCCAATCACAGCTAATGGACCAATAGAGAGAGCTTCCTTATGTGGTGCGCTGACCACAATCCGGAAATGGAGCTGGGGTGACATCACAAAGTCAGCACCGATGCATGTGATCACACCTTCAGTGGATTTCTCTTGTCATCTGGCTCTCAGTGCCAATGAGTGTCTCTTTCCTGTCACTGCAGAAGTTCCCTGAGGAGTCATCTGTCAAGAGTCAGGAATACCCCAGTGTTTGCTGTCACTGCATACGTTTCCTTAGGAGTTGTCTGTCAGAAATCCCTGAGTGTTTAAAGGGGTTGTCCCGCGCCGAAAAAGGGTTGTTTTTTTTTTTCAATAGCCCCCCCGTTCGGCGCGAGACAAACCCGATGCAGGTATAAAAAAAACAAACCGTCCAGTACTTACCCGAATCCCCCCGCTCCGGCGACTTCTAACTTACCTTGTGAAGATGGCCGCCGGGATCTTCACCCTCGGTGGACCGCAGGTCTTCTGTGCGGTCCATTGCCGATTCCAGCCTCCTGATTGGCTGGAATCGGCACACGTGACGGGGCGGAGCTACGAGGAGCCGCTCTCCGGCACGAGCGGCCCCATTCAGAAGGGAGAAGACCGGACTGCGCAAGCGCGTCTAATCGGGCGATTAGACGCTGAAGATTAGACGGCACCATGGAGACGGGGACGCCAGCAACGGAACAAGTAAGTGAATAACTTCTTTATGGCTCATAATTAATGCACAATGTACATTACAAAGTGCATTAATATGGCCATACAGAAGTGTATACCCCCACTTTGTTTCGCGGGACAACCCCTTTAATGCTTCCTCTCAGGAATCCCTCAGTGTTTAATGCTTCATCTCTTGCATCTCTTGCCCTGCATGAATGTAGCACTCCCTCTGTCTCCCACCCTATTGCAAAAAAATAAATAAATAAACCCTTTACCTATTTTTAACTTAAAAAAAAAATCAAATAAAAGAAAACATATTTTGTGTATACGGCAAAAAGGTACTCATAGAAATTACAGCTTGCTCCACTATAAACAAGCCTTCAAAAAAGCCCATCGATAGAAAAATAAAAAATTATGAGAGTCAGAAGCTGGCAACAGAAAGTAATTTTGAGTAGCATAGGTTATGAATAGCGAATCAGTGGGGGCCCAAGACTCCATGGCATTCAGATGATTTGAAGCAGCTTTGGGGAAACTGGAAAGCTCAAAATGCTGTCAATAATGCAGTGTCTTGGTATGGTGGTGCAATGATCTTCCATTCATTATACTACCACCACCATGCCAGCCCACTGCAGAAGAGACAACATTTTGAGCCTTCCAGTCAGCCCATGGCTGCTTCAAATCAACTGATCGTCAAGGTTCCCTTGAGGTAGACTCTGACAAACCTACTCTAGATGCCATATCCCAAGGAGAGATCATCAACAGTCCAGCACAAGCAGATATTATTGTTCCCAGTAAGAAATACAAAACAGTCTTGTAGATATGATACTTTTTAATAGCTAAGAAAAAGAAATTATGTTGCAGCAAGCTTTCGAGACTCCCAAGCAACTGTATCAGTCTTCTAATAGGCTATATTTGGCTGATATATTACAGATTACACAAGTAGACAATTTTAATGTACATTTTTATTATTGGAACCATTTCCGTTCCAAGCTACGGTAATCCAATAGTACAAGTACGCGGCTGTGTGGCTGTTAAGCACTGCTTTTTATAGCACCATTTAGTCTGTGAATGGATCATAGCCTGCAGACCCTTGTAAACATAGACTATCAGCTGCTAGCAGGTAGACAGACTCTACAGGCAAATTGAATTCTCCTGCCCTCAAAGCTGTTTTATTGAAATGTTTGCAAGTCTTAATGGAGCGATCCAATAACAACACATGGAAACTCCACTATATTCACCATGGTATTAGTGAAGGCTCATCAAAGGTGAACTTACACTTTAACTTCTTGCAATGATCAGATATATAATAATTGGCCCTGGAGCGTTATAATTCAGCTTCTTCGAGTGATCTAACCTAAGCTAATAATTCAATAAAGGTACTTCCTTCTGACAGTCTCTTTCCTCTGATTATTTATTAATAGAGCACATTTCCCTTTAAAACCTTTATTAAAATGGTAGTGTGAGATACTCGTACAAAGGCATTCTCTCCAAGGAGCTCTCAAACGTGTTCTATTGATCTTCTGCTGAAACACGGCAAATGTCTGCATAAAAATTACCAGAGCATGCATGAATCAAAACTTGCTTTTATTAGACTTTATTATAATGCTAATTTGTATTTGTTTTATTGGATATTCCTTTTTTTTTTTTCACTCACAAGTTTTTTATTTTGCATTATGCATCGGATATGTATTTCTAAGCCTGCAGTTCATGCATTAAGTGCTGTGGCATTAAACAAGAGACAATCCCAGTAGAAATAACGAGTTCTCCATTTCCAGTACAATTAGTGATACATTAAAAGTGCTTTAACCTAGAGGGATACAATATCATTTGCTTACATGAAAAAAACACAACCTTAGCAATTTGCTTTTAAATTGTCACCAATCATTTGATAGATCCGGCATTATATTGTTTATGAAACCATTTCTGTCAGTTTACCTCGGTTGTTCTCTCCATGAAATATTGTACTCTAGTGCAATTTCAACTAATTTCCATCCCAGTTCGCTGCACCTTTATCAAAAAAAGGTAGTAAACACCGTGGAAATGTGCCAGTTTTATGGACAACTTGCACAATGGCCCAGGAATATTGAAAAAGTCAGCAAAAACAAATGTCAAAGTAGAAATAAAGTACCCAAGTACTGGTGGCGATTAACCAGTTCTTAGGATGCAATAGAACGAAGTGGGTTGTTAAAATGAAAATCTGCGTGCAATATGCTAATCCGAACATTAACTGCTCTCTTCATTAATTAAACTGATTAACATTCGTCGGTTTTCAACACAATGTAGCACCTATGCAGTGAATGAATACAGATAACTTAATGGATGTGATGTATAACATAGCCCATAGCTATTTTTTAATTTACTATAGTAATGATAAAGGTCACACAGGACAAAGATGTAGAAGGATACGTCATACAAGGATGCATTTATGGTTTTTTTATGTTGATGATTAATAGCTCATACATTATAGGGTGGGGCAGGGAAAGGAAGCCCTCCTCTGACAATACTGTGACAGGAAGAACAAGCCAGTGGATTGGTTTATCCAAAGCTTTAGTGATTTACCCACATTTTACAGGAGATGCAGAATTGGTCTCCATTCACTTCTATGCACCTCTGCGCACATGTTGGCTAATACTGCCTGCAGCTCTTCAACGGTAATGTTTGCGATGTTTTCCTTGAGTTCATTCAATGCATGCAGATTATCGGCATACACCTTATGGTTCCCCACAGATACAAATCAGATGTGGACAAGTCTGAGGAATGAGGTGGCCTTAGTCCCTTGCTCAGAGTTTGCTTTTAAACAGTTCATGAGCCTGTGCCCATGAGTCATGGGAGGTGTGGTATTGTTAGGTTGTGCTGCTGGGACTGGTTGTTCTAGTTTCTCCAGCCAGCTAATCCCCACTGGTCTGCTACACATAAATTCCAGCCACTCTGGCTAGAGGGGGCTGGTTTTCCTCATTCCCACTTGTGTTTGTATTCATGCTTGTTGCTCTGTGCATATAAGCTGTGATGTGTTCTGTATGTCTGTGCTAGGTGCCGGACATATGCTATGAACAGTCCTGTTCTGTTTTGTATGCATTCCATGCAGTGTTCGTGTGAAATGTCTCCTGTGCTGCTTGGATAATTTACTATGTTGGGCGAGTTAGGTCCGCAGGTTTCGGCGTGGGACCGTCCCTGTTGGGACGACCGTCCTGCTTGCAGGCAGGATTCATTGGGTAAGTTGTCTTGTGAAAGTAGGGACCCATGAGATAACGAGGGCCCTTGTCAGTGGGCTCATGGGCTTAAGTGTCTTGGACAAAATATGAACTAATATCTCATACATATCATATCTATTCCATCTGTTTATGTGTGCAGATATGCCAGGTGTGTGTTTTGGTCATTTTTCAGTCTGGTTTATGCCTGTTTTCCGTTCTATGTTCGATACACCCATCTGTTAGTTGTTGGACACCCGGTTCTTTTTCATTTTTCCGACCTGTCTGTTGATAGGTGGACGCCTGAACCTTTCCTGTCCTCTTTGTCTATTGGTAGGTGGATGTTAGGGTCTTTTTCGTCTGTCTGTCTTGTGTCTAGCTACCTGTATACCAAGCTGATTTGTCCATCCTGATTGACCCAGTACTAAGTGATCTCAAGTTTCCAATGGCAGTCCAGGATGAACGTATCAGGAATATTGCTCCATCTTGTTGGAAAAAGCTGTACTTTCTTTCTTCTGGCATTAGTTGGTTGTAAAATTGTTCAAACTTGTCCAGATAAACCGCAGTGTTCACATTTGATTCAAAGAAAATTGTTCCTGACACTGCAAACCAAACACCAATTTTCTGGTTGTCTAGTGGTGTTTTCTGAGTTAGATGGGGATTTTCAGTAGACCAGTTGCTTGTATTCTGTAAATTCACAGGATCTGATGCTTTGTTCGTGATAAAGTACAGCAATGGATCCAAAAGTCCTCCAGCAATCCTAGTCAGCTAAGACATATAATAATTTAAGCATTTAGCCTTGTCAAGCTTTTTTGGTTCCTGCACATATTCTATTCGGTATGGTTTAAGGTTCAGAAATGTCTGCACTTGCCGACACGTTGTTTGTGATACAGCAACTAGCTGGGACAGATTCTGAGTTGATTTTCAAGAGCTATTTGCAATACGCTGCTGAATGTCATGGACAACTTTGGACATCTAGATTGATGGAGACCTCGGTTTCTACTTGATTGCAACAGACCTGGCTTGGTGCCATTTCTGACCCAGGCTCTGAATACAACATTTAGCAGGTAGTTATGTATCTGGGTACTTGTCGGCGAAGGCCTCTTGTGTTTCCTTAATTGATCCACTTTTCGCAAAGCCTTCCACAATGACTATTCACTGTTGCAGAAAGAACACCATGGGGCAGATTTATGGAAGCTGCCTAATATAAAATCTGTCTTTGTTGCCCATAGCAACGAATCACAGAGAAGCTTTCATTTCTTATACTGCTGATGTAAAATGAAATGGCTCTGGTCTCCTCCAAAGAGGGTGGTGCTGGAATCCAAGGCGGGCTACTTTTCCATGGCCCTCCCTCTATAATAAAACTATTAAAAATGGACAAATTTTTAGTTAATCACCGTAGGGTTACAAAATGGTGGGCTATTTTGACAAACAATGTAAATATGTATGTAAATGCAATGGTGAATTTAATTATATGTAGGTGACTTTACTGGTCCTTATAACAGAGTCGGAGCCAAGGAGGTTGATATACAGCAGAGTTCCACCAAATCAGGCCTTCTCTGTACTACTGTTCTGCTGTGGGTCTCTGAGAAGCTACTCTGTTACAACCTGCCCGACTATATGCTACTTGAAAACTGTGCCAGCCTTAGGCCTCAAATGCCCTGTGTGAAATTGCCATTTGGTGCCCATGTGCCATTTTTCATTGTTATGTAGTGTTAGTAATAAGGCCAATGTTACCCCCATACACTGACCATATAGTTGTTGATACCAGTTTCATACTTGCATTCTGAAGACCATATTAACGATTATTTTACAGTTAACTGCAGTGATCACAGGTGACGTCTTCTCTGGAGTTGTTCGCTTTTACTTTTCTTCACTCTGGCCCAGATCACTATGAAGATTTCTTCCAGTACCAATTTGTCTCTGTAGAATTTGTGCACATATTTGAATATTTGCTTGGCATCCTCACTACATCTTTTCCACCTACAGATACTCTTCATCTATAGTGCCCAAAATGGTAAATGTCCCTTTGGTACCCCGCACAGTAACAGTGCTGTTTTTTGTTCTTCATACACAGCAATGCCTCCCTTCAAGACCCCCCACATAGTGCAATTCTAGCTCTGTTTTTGGCTTTTATTTTACAGCATTCACTGTGCAGTAATAATGACACTTTAAAGGGGCTCATCAGGATTATGCATTTTAAATTGCCCATAGCACTGCCTGCCATATTACACAAAAGCTGCACATATGTTTATTAGAACAAGCATATATTCTACTTTTGTAAAAACTCACTTTTAATAATCCCCATTGTACATGTAAATCGAATCATGCAGTTAGGCTATTCCAGCCCCAAGTCATGCTGTCTGACCCTTCATCATGCCCCTCCAGCATTCCTGCGCCTCCCCTTGCTGTTGACATACTACTAGAGATGAGCGAACGTACTCGTCCGAGCTTGATACTCGTTCGAGTATTAGCGTGTTCGAGATGCTCGTTACTCGAGGCGAGCACCGCGCGATGTTCGAGTTACTTTCACTTTCATCTCTGAGACGTTAGCGCGCTTTTCTGGCCAATAGAAAGACAGGGAAGGCATTACAACTTCCCCCTGCGACGTTCAAGCCCTATACCACCCCCCTGCAGTGAGTGGCTGGCGAGATCAGGTGTCACCCGAGTATATAAATCGGCCCCTCCCGCGGCTCGCCACAGATGCATTCTTACATAGTTCAGGGAAAGTGCTGTCTTGCTGGAGTTGCTATAGGGAGAGTGTTAGGAGTTATTTTAGGCTTCAAGAACCCCAACGGCCCTTCTTAGGGCCATATCTAACTGTGTGCACTAGGGTAGAGGCTGCTTTTTGCAGTGTTGCACTTTTTTTTTTTTTGTATATCGGCCGTGCAGAGCATTGCGTCCTGCAGTAATTTTACATAGTGCAGGGCCAGTAGTGGTGAGGCAGGGACAGAAGACATATTTAGTGTATATGGGCAGTGGGCCTTTCCAAAAACATTTGGGAAAAAAATCTATTTGGGCTGCCTGTGACCGTCCTCAGTGTACTGGGTCTCTGCTGGGGGTAGTTGTCCTAATTCATACCAGCTAAGTGTTACAGCAGGCTTGCGCAAAATTCTTTCCTGGCTCTGCTGTGTGTTCCGTAAGCGAAGTCAGCCTCCAACCACAGGCCACTAAGCGGCACATTTAATTACAGCGTTCTGTTTCTGCACTACTGGTAATACAGCATGCTGAGGGGTAGGGGTAGGCCTAGAGGACGTGGGCGCGGGCGAGGACGCGGAGGCCCAAGTCAGGGTGTGGGCACAGGCCGAGCCAGTGCGGTGGCCAGGGGTAGAGGCAGGGCCAGACCGAATAATCCACCAACTGTTTCCCAAAGCGCCCCCTCGCGCCATGCCACCCTGCAGAGGCCAAGGTGCTCTAAGGTGTGGCAGTTTTTCACAGGGACGCCTGACGACCGACGAACAGTGGTGTGCAACCTTTGTCGCGCCAAGATTAGCTGGGGAGCCACCACCACCAGCATGCGCAGGCATATGATGGCCAAGCACCCCACAAGGTGGGACGAAGGCCGTTCACCGCCTCCGGTTTGCACCACTGCCTCTCCCCCTGTGCCCCAACCTGCCACTGAGATCCAACCCCCCTCTGAGGACACAGGCACGAGTGCCAACCGGCCTGCACCCACACCCTCACCTCCGCTGTCCTCGGCCCCATCCAGCAATGTCTCTCAGCGCAGCGTCCAGACGTTGCTAGCGCAACTGTTTGAGCGCAAGCGCAAGTACGCCGCCACGCACCCGCACGCTCAAGCGTTAAACATGCACATAGCCAAATTGATCAGCCTGGAGATGCTGCCATATAGGCTTGTGGAAATGGAGGCTTTCAAAAGCATGATGGCGGCGGCGGCCCTGCGCTACTCGGTTCCCAGTCGCCACTACTTTTCCCGATGTGCCGTCCCAGGCCTGCACGACCACGTCTCCCGCAACATTGTACGCGCCCTCACCAACGCGGTTACTGCCAAGGTCCACTTAACAACGGACACGTGGACAAGCACAGGCGGGCAGGGCCACTATATCTCCCTGACGGCACATTGGGTGAATTTAGTGGAGGCTGGGACAGAGTCAGAGCTTGGCACCGCTCACGTCCTACCCACCCCCAGAATTGCGGGCCCCAGCTCGGCGCTGGTATCTGCGGGGGTGTATGCTTCCTCCACTAAACCACCCTCCTCCTCCAAAGCAACCTCTGTCTCGCAATCAAGATGTGTCAGCAGCACGTCGCCAGCAGTCGGTGTCGCGCGGCGTGGCAGCACAGCGGTGGTCAAGCGTCAGCAGGCTGTGCTAAAACTACTCAGCTTAGGAGAGAAGAGGCACACGGCCCACGAACTGCTGCAGGGTCTGACAGAGCAGACCGACCGCTGGCTTTCGCCGCTGAGCCTCCAACCGGGCATGGTCGTGTGTGACAACGGCCGTAACCTGGTGGCAGCTCTGCAGCTCGGCAGCCTCACGCACGTGCCATGCCTGGCCCATGTCTTTAATTTGGTGGTTCAGCGCTTTCTGAAAAGCTACCCACCCTTGTCATACCTGCTCGGAAAGGTGCGCCGGGTCAGCGCACATTTCCGCAAGTCCAGGACGGACGCTGCCACCCTGCGGACCCTGCAACATCAGTTTAATCTGCCAGTGCACCGACTGCTGTGCGACGTGCCCACACGGTGGAACTCTACGCTCCACATGTTGGCCAGACTCTATGAGCAGCTTAGAGCTATAGTGGAATACCAACTCCAACATGGGCGGCGTAGTGGGAGTCAGCCTCCTCAATTCTTTACAGAAGAGTGGGCCTGGTTGGCAGCCATCTGCCAGGTCCTTGGAAACTTTGAGGAGTCTACCCAGATGGTGAGCGGGGATGCTGCAATCATTAGCGTCACCATTCCTCTGCTATGCCTCTTGAGAAGTTCCCTGCAAAGCATAAAGGCAGACGCTTTGCACTCGGAAACGGAGGCGGGGGAAGACAGTATGTCGCTGGATAGTCAGAGCACCCTCATGTCTATATCTCAGCGCGCTGAGGAGGAGGGGGAGGAGCATGAGGAGGAGGGGGAAGAGACAGCTGGGCCCACTGCTGAGGGTACCCATGCTGCTTGCCTGTCATCCTTTCAGCGTGTATGGCCTGAGGAGGAGGAGGATCCTGAAAGTGATCTTCCTAGTGAGGACAGCCATGTGTTGCGTACAGGTACCCTGGCACACATGGCTGACTTCATGTTAGGATGCCTTTCTCGAGACCCTCGCGTTACACGCATTCTGGCCACTACGGATTACTGGGTGTACACACTGCTCGACCCACGGTATAAGGAGAACCTTTCCACTCTCATACCCGAAGAGGAAAGGGGTTCGAGAGTGATGCTATACCACAGGACCCTGACGGACAAACTGATGGTAACATTCCCATCCGACAGCGCTAGTGGCAGAAGGTGCAGTTCTGAGGGCCAGGTAGCAGGGGAGGCGCAGAGATCAGGCAGCATGTACAGCGCAGGCAGGGGAACATTCTCCAAGGCCTTTGCCAGCTTTATGGCTCCCCAGCAAGACTGTGTCACCGCTCCCCAGTCAAGGCTGAGTTGGCGGGAGCACTGTAAAAGGATGGTGAGGGAGTATGTAGCCGATCGCACGACCGTCCTCGGTGACACCTCTGCCCCATACAACTACTGGGTGTCGAAGCTGGACACGTGGCCTGAACTCGTGCTGTATGCCCTGGAGGTGCTTGCTTGTCCTGCAGCTAGCGTCTTGTCAGAGAGGGTGTTTAGTGCGGCTGGGGGAATCATCACGGATAAGCGTACCCGCCTGTCAACCGACAGTGCCGACAGGCTTACACTCATCAAGATGAACAAAGCCTGGATTTCCCCAGACTTCTCTTCTCCACCAGCGGACAGCAGCGATACCTAAGCAATACGTAGGCTGCACCCGCAGATGGAAGCATCGTTCTCTATCACCATCAAAAACGGGGACCTTTTTGCTTCATCAATCTGTCTATTCTATTCATCCGCCTCCGCCTGCTCCTCCTCCTGAAACGTCACGTAATCACGCCGAACGGGCAATTTTTCTTAGGCCCACAAGTCTCAGTCATATAATTTTTGTAAACAATTTTATACGTTTCAATGCTCATTAAAGCATTGAAACTTTCACCTGAACCAATTTTTATTTTTAACTGGGCTGCCTCCAGGCCTAGTTACCAATTAAGCCACATTAACCAAAGCGATTAATGGGTTTCACCTGCCCTCTTGGTTGGGCATGGGCAATTTTTCTGAGGTACATTAGTACTGTTGGTACACCAATTTTTTGGGGCCCTCGCCTACAGTGTAATCCAATTTATTTTTTGCCCACCTGCATTAAAGCTGACGTTACATCAGCTGTGCTGGGCACTGCAATGGGATATATTTATGTACCGCCAGTGGCTTCCTGAGACCCACCCATGCTGTCGGTCCACATGGACTTCCCATTAGGGAGATGTACGTGCTTGTGTATACTTATAAAAAACTCGAGCCTGACTGGGGCATGCAGTTTGGGCCGAAGCCCACCTGCTTTTAATCTGACTTTAGCTCTGCTGTCCAGGGCACTGCAATGGGATACATTTATGTACAGCAGGTGGGTTCCAGGGAGCCACCCATGCTGTGGGTGCACACGGAATTCCCATTGCGGAGTTGTACCTGCCTGTGACTATTTATAAAAAAACGCGGTCTGACTGGGGCATGCAGACACCTTGACAGAATGAATAGTGTGTGGCACATAGGTTCCCCATTGCTATGCCCACGTGTGCAGCTCCTGATGGCGGTGGCACAGGATTATATTTCTCATTGCTTCTGTACAGCATTGTGGGCTATCGTCCTGCCCCTTTTTAAGGAGGGTCGCTGCCTAGCCGTGCCAACCCTCTGCAGTGTGTGCCTGCGGTTCCTCCTCATGGCAGACGCACTTATAAATAGACAAGAGTGTGGAGTGGCATGAGGGCAGCTGAAGGCTGCGCAGGGACACTTTGGTGTGTGCTGTGGACACTGGGTCGTGCGGGGGGGGGGGCAGCATGTAACCCAGGAGAAGTGGCAGCGGAGTGTCATGCAGGCAGTGATTGTGCTTTGTTGGAGGTAGTGGGGTGCTTAGCTAAGGTATGCATTGCTAATGAGGGCTTTTCAGAAGTAAAAATTGTTGGGGGGGCACTCTTGCCGCTATTGTGGCTTAATAGTGGGACCTGGGAACTTGAGATGCAGCCCAACATGTAGCCCCTCGCCTGCCCTATCCGTTGCTGTGTCGTTCCCATCACTTTCTTGAATTGCCCAGATTTTCACAAATGGAAACCTTAGCGAGCATCGGCGATATACAAAAATGCTCGGATCGCCCATTGACTTCAATGGGGTTCGTTACTCGAAACGAACCCTCGAGCATCGCGAAAATTTTGTCTCGAGTAACGAGCACCCGAGCATTTTGGTGCTCGCTCATTTCTACATACTACATAATAACTGAGGGCCTCTATTATCCACACACTTACCAACCCATCATCCCCACTGCTCTCCTGGTCTGAATAGCAGAGAAGAGGCTCGCCAAATTGATGAGCGCTTCAGAAAGACTCAGAACTGCATCTCGAAGGACCAAGGGGGCACTCACTGAGTGATGACCATGTGAACTCAGTCGGCACTGTCTCACTCTGTCTATTTGCCCACTATTGGGTAACTTCCCTAGCAGGTAGCAGTCGGCGCCCTGTGCCACAGCACAGGCTGCACGTAGCTGAGGCTAGCCATCCTTGCAGAGTTGCATTAGTCACTTACTGTTAGTTTTTTCCTGTGCTTTCATGGGTACTGGGTCCACTACCTTGCACGGAAACATGACTACCCTCTGCTGCAAGCAGGCAACGTTCACCTTGCATATATGTTGCACAACAAAGTGGCTATCACAGTCCCAGTACAAGTCTTTTTTTTAGAAATAGTAAAACTATAACTTTGCAGTACAAAATACAAAATTTAAAATTTCACTTTCTATGTAAGAGTAGTCGTAACTGATTTATACTTCAACTTGTCTTCCATTAACACACTTGTCCCTCTTAACAGGGAATTCAGTAGACCTCAAGGCAGCCAGTTTCTTTCCATCTGCTGGGCATCACAATTCTGAACTGGTGCACAGACAGTCCATAGACCCAGCAATGACGCTTAAAGTCTCTCTTAACTAGCTTACCAGCTTGTCTTATGTTAGGTGCATTTGAGCCTTGGTGCACAGCATTACTCAAGCTCCCAAGGTCTCTTGGTCTCTGCTTCAGTATCCTGGTTATTGCCATGCTGGCTGTACATGGGCCTACAGTTCAGCACTTTCACAGCAACTTCCTGAGGTTACTGCTACACACACTCTGCCTTTTATAATTTTTTCTGTCACAGTGCAATGCTGAACACTTGCCAGTACATCAGCATTGGTGGTCCCAGACTGGCACTCAAACCTTTTCCTCCTGCAAGCTGACAACCAGGAACACTGACAGGGTGTGGAGGTGCCATCATGTACAGTCACCCACTAACCATTAACAACATAAGGCTAACTGGTGCGTATACCTGTGGTACAATATTGGAACACCACAATCAGCACAACAATAAACTTAAAGTCATACACACCATTTACCATAAAGGGGGAAATAGGATGACCCCACTTACAAGTTGGTCAACATTGACAAATGTAGTGGACCCCTTAATGCACTCAAAGGAGCTAGGTGATTTGGAGATGGCTTAGGACCATAATAAGAGTTCAATCGAAGATACACAACTGTTTTAGCAACTCAATGCCAAAAGCAAGCTGCTCGTATGTAATGTAGAGGCAGACAATGCAACTGCCTGGACAAAAGGAACAGAGTACCAGATGCTTAAATCCCGTTACTATTGGGTGGTAAAAACCTGTGCAGAACACACCTCTCCACGGGAACTGCATTTTTTCTGAGGAAGGAGTGGAAAGGTTGTTATTGTGGATGGGCAAAACAAGCACGAGGCCCTTTTGTCAATGGGAAGAGAAGGGGATTTTGATCTTTGCTATAAGTCCTTCCCTCTTCAAGCTTGACAAAGACCCCAGAAGGGATTGAAACATTGTATGTCTTTTCTCTGGAGTTAATAAAGGAGCATCAAGTCGGATGCAATTACTTTGAATTCCTGCATGGCTGTGCTGCTCATTTCCTGCTACTTGCGGAATACATATTTCTCTCTGTTTGTCTGTCTCTCTCATTGTCTGTCTCTCTGTCTGTTTGTCTCTCTCTCTGTCTGCCTTTTTCTTTATCTGTCTCTTTAGCTGTCTGTCTCTCTCTCTCTCTCTCTCTCTCTCTCTCTGTCTGCTTCTGTCTATCTCTCTCTGTTCTCTGTCTCTTTCTCTTTCTGTCTTGGTATTGCTCTGTCTCTCTGTGTGTCTCTTTCATTCTCTCTCTCTTTCTGTCTCTCACTCTCTCTCTGTATTGCTTTCTCTTTCTGTCTCTATTGCTCTCTCTCTATCGCTCTCTCTCTGTCTTTTTTATTGCTTTCTCTGGGTCTCTCTATCCCTCTCTCTCTGTATATCTATTGCTCTCGTTCTGTCTGTTTATCACCCTCTCTCTGTCTTTCTATCGCTCTTTCTCTCTTTGTTTCTCTGTCTCTTTATTACTCTTTCTGTTTGTTTCTCTCTGTCTCTTTATTGCTATCTCAGTCTCTCTATTGTTCTCTCTTTCTGTCTATCTCTCTATCGCTTTCTCTCTTTCTGTTTCTCTATTGTTATCTTTCTGTCTGTCTCTCTATTGTTCTCTCTATCTGCTGTCTCTCTTTCACTCTGTCTGTCTCTCTGTTGCTCTCTTTCTGTCTGTCTCACTATCTATCACTCTCTTTCTGTTTATCGCTCTCTCTCTCTGTCCCTATATCGCTTTTTCTCTTACTGTCTCTCTCTATCACTCTCTCACTGTCTCTCTATTTCTCTCTCTGTCTCTCTATCATTGTCGCTCTCTCTCTCTATTGCTCTTTTTCTCACTGTCTCTCTCCCTATTGCTCTCTCTGTCTCTATCGCTCTCTCACTCTGTCTCTCTATTGCTCTCTCACTGTCTCTCTATTGCTCTTTCTCAGTCTCTCTCTATCACTGTCTCTCTATCCCTCTTTCTCTCACTGTCTCTCTTTCTATCGCTCTCTCACTTTTTCTCTCTATTGCTCTCTCTCTCCGTCTGTCTCTCTATCGCTGTCTCTCTCTCTCTGTCTCTCTATTGCTCTTGGTTGGGCAGTGTATGGTGCAGCTTAGCAATGCTTCACTCATTCCAGTGCATGCCTAAAGCACAGCAGCGCCACCCATAGACTTAACATTGAAACTTCCAACCTGCCTCACAGTCCCTGAATGTATTACACTCACATTTGATGCTTTTACGGCAGCGGTGAGCATGTGTGTCATCTAATGACACCAACATCATACACCAAAGGGGTCAAAGTGTGGTGCAAGAAAAAGCATCTAGGCTTATTTATATTAGATTGGCATTTCCTGACAGCCTTTAGATTTCAGAGCACGTTGGGAGCTGTTGTTTCCTATCAGCAGGAAAACCGCAGCCTCGAAATCAATTTTCTACAAAAATCTTTAACTGAGTAGATATAGTTTTCATGAATTGTACCTACTAACGGGTCTTTTAATCTTGGCAAATCAAGAGCATCAAGAGAAAGGAAAACGGACAAGATTTTATATAATTCCAGCTTTTTTACTTTGAAGTGGTTGTTCAGTTGTAAACAATTAACAGCCTATCCTCAGGTTAGGCCATCAGTAGTATATCAGCAAAGATCATTCATCCAAGACTGCTGCTGGTTAGCTGTTCTCTGGGCCAGTGCACTAAAGCACTGAGCTGATTCCTGCAGGAAGCAGACAGTTCTGTTCCCATTGCAGTGGCCAGGCTTGCTACTACACCCATTCAATTCAATTGGAACTTTACCTGTAATACCAAACCTGGCCACTGCAGTGGAGCTTGGGCACATTGGCCTGGCTAACCACTAACCTGCACTAATCTACTATTAATGGCCTAACCTAAGGATAGGCTATCAATAATTTACAACAGGACAACCCCTTTAAGGCACTCATAGAAAAATCGTTCAGTCAAATGAGCTATGCTACCTAAGTTTTTCTTTTGTCATGCTAATATCAAATCTCATCCGTAATTAAAATAGTTGGAAACTATTTGGTTTAGGCTATTACCACCCAGCAATTCTCTAAAGAAGGGATATTGTTGATTTGCCTAAAAAGTAACTGTCTTACTGCTAAATGAACCACCATCAGTTTCCCAAATGAAAACAGAGTATGAAAACTAGAATTCTAAGAAACTCCAATCATCTAAATTTGCCCAACTGGAAATAAGGTTGTAACTAGAGATGAGCGAGCATACTCGGAAAAGCACTACTCGCTCGAGTAATGTGCTTTATCCGAGTATCGCTGTGCTCGGGTCTGAAGATTCGGGTGCCGCTGCGGCTGACAGGTGAGTCGCAGCGGGGAGCAGGGGAGAGAGCGGGCGGGAGAGAGGGAGAGAAAGATCTCCCCTCCGTTCCTCCCCGCTCTCCCCTGCAGCTCCCCGCTTCGTGCCGGCACCCGAATCTTCAGGGACGAGCACAGCGATACTCGGATAAAGCAAATTACTCGAGTGAGTAGTGCTTTTCCGAGTACGCTCGCTCATCTCTAGTTGTAACTTATATAAAGACTCTTTGCTATAAGAGTGTAAGTTTAAGTGGTTGTTACTTCTGCTATAGGAGCTATTGCGGCAGCAGCAAGCATTAAAGGATGTTACAGCATTTCAACTCCCAGTAAGTCCAATGTTGCCCAGTGGTTGAGTATAAGGAGCCTGTACTTGCTCAGTAATTGCATATACTAATAAGGAACCACTGATTTACAGAGCATAAGAAGTCATCCGAGGGCAATATACTCACAGCAGCTCAGAGCATCTCAAGACAGTCTCCGAGCAGCTGAGTAATTGTACTGTAAGGTATTGGTTAATTTTTTTCTTAATAACTATGTAAATATGCTGTAACATAATGTAATATACCATATGTTAGAATTTGGTACTCATGTCTAGATCTTAGGATGGTGGTTGCAAGGAACAATGTATATTTACTTGTGTATATCCCCATAGTAACCTATGTGTATTTAACATATAGCGATCTGTATGCATATAGTCTGCTATATGGATTCATATAAGTGAATGACTTTCAAGTGGAGTGATAGTCCTGAGATCATACTTGATATCTGAATTTTAACATTTATATATATTGCATTGAAACCTCTCCAGGAAGGAGAAGACAGTTCACCCCTTAAAGAGTCACTAACTTTTCAGACAACTTCTGCTCATCTGCTAGCTTGTGTTAGTTTCATCATTTCTGTAATAAACTTACGTTAAAAATGTTGTTGCTCATTAGATACAGAGCTTCTATAGACAAAAGGACATAGGAATGTTTCCTTCTCAACAGGAAGAGGAGCTATCTTCACTGATGTTTCCTGTGCACTCAGAGGTTGCAAGCTGACACATCTGCAGACACTGTGATGACGATCTCCACAATCCCTGCCTCTCCTGATGTTACAGCATCTACATAGGTTTACTAATCATTTGGCCAGATTGTCTCTAAATTCCTGACTCCTGGGAGAGTAGAGGTGCAGACATTCACAGACTGCCTTCCTGCTGATTGGACCAGAGACAGTGCAATGTAGCATAGGCAGTGAGGGAAAGACAGTGCAGGACAGTGAACTACTGGCAGAATGTTAGACCTCTACACACCCTTTCCCTGAAAGTGGATTGCAAACAGCAGAACAGAAGAAAAATGGGGAAGACCACCTGAAAGTCAGCACTTACTAACATGAAAGAGGGTGCAAACAGCAGCAAATGAGAGGGTAAGGAGAACTAGGTGCATTTTATAAAGCATTTTGGAAACTCATGTATCCTTTAAGTAACTATCGGAACCCCCTTCCCTTATATATATATATATATATATATATATATATATATATTGTGAGACGGTGACCGGCAAGGTGCTGGAGGGCAGGTATGTGTCGCCTAGGATGCTCTCCTATGCTGCCTTGGGGAGCGCTTGGGCATATACGTGCCACCGAGCAGCCTGGGCTCGGTGGAGGAAGCCGGCAGTATAGTGTTAGTAGCATTAAGCTACTAACACGTTGTAGTAAGTAAGTGGCTCCAAGCCGCATAATCCGGGCCGGCTTTTCCTGGAGTGACCAAAGTGAAGGGTGGGATGGTCACTCCCACGTACCAGGTGGGGCTGGTACCAGGCCTTATAAAGCCTGGGCCTACAGGGCCAGGGGGAGAGCTGAGACCTTTGCAGGTCTGAGAGTCCTGGCTGGCTGTGTGCAGGAGCCATTTGTTTACCAGTTCGTAGACAGGGACGCTACATGTATAGTAAGTGCTCAGACGAGCAGGATTTACTTTGTGTTTGCCTGATGTTAAGGCCTGTATTTTGCTTTTGTTTGCTTGGAAATAAACCCAGGCAAAGCCTTGACTAAAGACTTTATCCTATGTGTCACTGTCTCTGACTGCTTATGCCCAGGTTGCTACCGATCCTAAACGCTAATCCCTCACATAGGGTGTTTGGATGCGGGCAGCTGTCTTAAAGAGACATACACCAATTAATGGACATTTTGCTGCAGCAGCTGGAGAACCGTTGCTAAGGGCAACTGCCCAACTGAGATTGACGGGAGAGTGCTGTAACCCCCAGGTCCTGGGTGAAAGCTGCAACGGCACAGCCATCAGATACTGCCAATATGGAGGAACTGATAAAGCAGCTAGTACAAATGAACGTGCAGCAACAGCAAGCGTTGGCCCAGCAGCAACAAGTGGCGGCAACCCAGCAAAAGATCCATGAGGAGGCCATGAGAGCGGAGGTAGTAGCGCCTTTCCTGACAGGAGAACCCCAAAAGTCCTACTTTGACCTCGGTGAGCAGGATGCCAAGGACTATATCAAGCTCAAAGGGGAGATCCTGGCACGCTTGGGCGTGAACACCCATGTGCGGGCCCGACGAGTACACGCCTGGACTTTCGCAGACGACCTACCAGCTCGCTCCCAGATGTACGACCTGCTCCACCTGGTGAGAAAGTGGCTGCAGCCGGAGGAGGCGTCCCCGGCGGAGATCGTACAAAAAGTGGTTCTGGACAAGTTCATCCACTCGTTGCCCCCCGCAATTCAGCGCTGGGTGGGACAAGGAGGTCCCCAGGATGTGGGCCAACTGTGACTGTGACTCTGCCCGGCGGAGGTCGATGTTCGCACGGCCAGTGTGTTCTGCAGAGACTGCGTCAGAGACTGATCGACCATTAAGTCACCTAAAGGTGAATGACTTTGCGGTGACAGCTCTACTGGACTCAGGGAGCTTGGTTACGCTGGTGCACACCAGCCTGGTTGATCCCACAACCTTCACCAGCCATCGCATGGGGGTTGTTTGTGTGCATGGGGGCACCAAGGAGTATCCTATTGCCCTTGTACGACTTGATACTCCGTGTGGACTTGCCACCCATGAGGTGGGCGTCGTAAAATCATTAATGCACACCGTGATCCTCGGGAGAGACTTTCCCCTATTTTGGGACACCGAGTGTCGTCTGCAAATAAGGTTCATGATAATGATGTGTCTCCCGAACCGTTTGACCCTGAGGGTACGGTTCCAGCAGTAGGGGTGACCCAAGAGAATGGGGATAACTTTCCCTTAACAGTACTAGCGGGTGAGACGGAGGTACAGGACGAAGTGGTTGCTATGCCTGACTTAGAGGTCTCACGTGCCAATTTCGGAACTGAGCAGCTCCGAGACCCCACCTTAGTAAAAGCTAGGGAAAATGTTAAAGTATTAAATGGGGAGCCTCAATTCCCAGGGGCTGATACTGTGTTTCCACACCTTGCAGTCAACCAAGAATTGTTGTATCAGGTTGACAAGGTCCGTGGGGAGGTTGTGGAACAGCTGGTGGTACCTCAGTCCTATCGTAGGATGGTCTTAGACCTGGCGCACAAGCATGTGCTGGGAGGTCATCTCGGGAGCGAAAAGACTAAGGAACGCATCCTTCAGCGTTTTTTCTGGCCTGGGGTACATGGTGATGTAAAACGTTACTGTGAGTCGTGCCCGGAGTGTCAAATAACAGCTCCTATGCCCCATTACCGGAACCCCTTAGTGCCCTTGCCCATCATAGAGGTGCCGTTCGAGCGGATCGCTATGGACCTAGTTGGGCCCTTGGTAAAGTCTGCCCGGGGTTACCAACATATATTGGTGGTTGTAGACTACGCCACCCGTTACCCCGAAGCCGTTCCTTTACGCAATACGTCATCCAAGGGTATTGCAAAGGAACTACTTCACATGTTCTCCCGCACGGGCATACCAAAAGAGATCCTGACAGACCAAGGAACCCCCTTTATGTCAAAGGTCATGAAGGAATTGTGTAAGCTGCTGAATATTAAGCACTTACGGACGTCTGTGTACCACCCACAGACGGATGGCCTGGTTGAGAGATTTAATAAGACCCTAAAAAGCATGCTAAAAAAGGTAGTCAATAAGGATGGGAAGGACTGGGACTGTCTGCTGCCATATTTAATGTTCTCAATCCGTGAAGTCCCACAATCCTCCACTGGGTTCTCTCCCTTTGAATTAGTTTATGGTAGACATCCCCGAGGGCTCCTTGATGTAGCTAAGGAGACCTGGGAGCACGAGTCCACCCCCTACAGGAGTGTTATTGAACACATCTCCCTCATGCAAGATCGAATTGCGGCAGTCATGCCCATTGTTAGAGAACATTTACAGCAGGCTCAAGAAGCCCAAAGCCGGGTATATAACCGGTCCGCCAAGGTGAGAACCTTCAACCCTGGGGATCGGGTACTAGTGTTGGTGCCCACCCTAGAAAGTAAATTCCTAGCAAAATGGCAAGGGCCCTATGAAATAATTGAGAAAGTCGGAGAGGTAAATTATAAGGTATACCAGCCAGGTAGGCGGAAACCAGAACAGTTGTACCATGTAAACCTAATTAAGCCATGGAAGGACAGAGAAGCCCTGACTGCAGTGAGCACCCCCCGTGGTGGGGTCCCAGAGGTGTGTGTATCAGGGTCCCTGTCCAAATCCCAACAACAAGAGTCAAGGGAATTTATACAACGTAATTCAGATGTGTTCTCTGATATACCAGGGCGTACTGGTGTCATAAAACACGACATTATAACTGAACCAGGGGTAAAGGTTCAGTTGAAACCGTACAGGGTTCCAGAAGCCCGCAGACAAGCCATCTCAGAGGAGGTCAAGAAAATGCTAGACCTCGGAGTAATTGAGGAGTCGAAAAGCGAATGGTCCAGCCCTATCGTGCTGATACTAAAACCTGATGGCTCTCTGCGCTTCTGTAACGACTTCCGGAAGCTAAATGACGTGTCAAAATTTGACGCATACCCAATGCCGAGAGTGGACGAGTTAATTGAGAGACTGGGTCATGCCAGGTACTTTTCCACTCTCGACCTTACTAAAGGCTACTGGCAGGTTCCCCTTACAGAGAGCGCGAAAGAATAGACTGCGTTTGCCACACCAGAAGGGTTGTTTCAGTACATCTGCCTACCCTTTGGTTTGCATGGAGCCCCAGCAACCTTCCAAAGATTGATGGATATCATACTCAAACCCCATCGTCAATATGCGTCAGCATATTTAGATGATATCATCATCTTTAGCGAAGACTGGGACAGCCATCTACCCAAGGTACAGGCAGTACTGAACTCCCTTAGAAAAGCAGGGCTCACAGCAAACCCAAAGAAGTGCGCCCTGGGTCTTGAAGAAGCCCGATACCTGGGGTATATAATAGGTAGGGGTATTATAAAACCCCAGGTCAATAAAGTTGAAGCCGTTCAGAACTGGCCACAACCCACAGCTAAAAAGCAGGTGAGAGCCTTTTTAGGCATTGTAGGGTACTATAGGCGGTTTGTGCAAAACTTTGCTAGCATAGCAGCGCCCCTAACAGACTTAACCAAGAACAGTAAGTCAGTCATGGTCAAGTGGAACCCTGACGCAGAAAAGGCGTTCCAAGAGTTAAAACGGGCCCTCTGTAAACGTCCAGTGTTAGTCACACCCAATTTTAAAAGACAATTTATTGTCCAAACAGACGTGTCCGATGTGGGACTGGGAGCAGTTCTGTCCCAGGAAGAAGAGGGAGAGGAACATCCCGTGATATATCTGAGCAGGAAGCTCACGCCACCCGAAAAAAATTACAGTATCGTTGAGCGGGAGTGCCTAGCCATCAAGTGGGCCCTGGAATCCCTAAAATACTACCTGCTAGGTCGACACTTCAGGCTGATCACAGAGCACTCCCCCTTAACCTGGATGTCACAGGCAAAAGAAAGAAATGCAAGAGTCACTAGATGGTTCCTGACCCTTCAAAACTTTAGTTTTTCGGTAGAGCACAGGGCCGGAAAGCTACAGGGCAATGCCGATGCCTTATCAAGGACGCATTGCATGACGGCGAAAGGTGTCCGACCCCACAGGCTCGAACAGAGGGGGAGGGTATGTGAGACGGTGACCGGCAAGGTGCTGGAGGGCAGGTATGTGTCACCTAGGATGCTCTCCTATGCTGCCTTGGGGAGCGCTTGGGCATATACGTGCCACCGAGCAGCCTGGGCTCGGTGGAGGAAGCCGGCAGTATAGTGTTAGTAGCATTAAGCTACTAACACGTTGTAGTAAGTAAGTGGCTCCAAGCCGCATAATCCGGGCCGGCTTTTCCTGGAGTGACCAAAGTGAAGGGTGGGATGGTCACTCCCACGTACCAGGTGGGGCTGGTACCAGGCCTTATAAAGCCTGGGCCTACAGGGCAAGGGGGAGAGCTGAGACCTTTTCAGGTCTGAGAGTCCTGGCTGGCTGTGTGCAGGAGCTATTTGTTACCAGTGTGTAGACAGGGACGCTACCTGTATAGTAAGTGCTCAGACGAGCAGGATTTACTTTGTGTTTGCCTGATGTTAAGGCCTGTATTTTGCTTTTGTTTGCTTGGAAATAAACCCAGGCAAAGCCTGGACTAAAGACTTTATCCTATGTGTCACTGTCTCTGACTGCTTATGACCAGGTTGCTACCGATCCTAAACGCTAATCCCTCACAATATATATATATATATATATATATATATATATATATATATAAATCACTTTTTTATATATTACGCAGCACTTTATATGACTTGCTACTAGATTCTGTCCCCATTGAGGCTCACAATCTATATTCACCTATCTGTATATTTTTGAAGTATAGGAGGAAATTGCAATGGTCCATAGACCACAACGGGTCATATTACAGTGGCCTTGTGTAAACAGACCTGCTGCTCTGCTCCAGTTAGTCTGACAGTATAAGGTTTATGTTTCTGTGGTTTTGCCAATTTTTTATGTGTCCTTTGGTCGTTTGTCTGTATTCACTTAGTGTTCCACCTGTCCTTGACTTTGCATCTGGGTGTTACCCTTATGTTTGTGGAGCCCTGTCTGTCCAATGACATCACATTGATCATTACTAGAGATGAGCGAACGTACTCGTCCGAGCTTGATACTCGTTCGAGTATTAGCGTGTTCGAGATGCTCGTTACTCGTGACGAGTACCACGCGATGTTCGAGTTACTTTCACTTTAATCTCTGAGATGTTAGCGCGCTTTTCTGGCCAATAGAAAGACAGGGAAGGCATTACAACTTCCCCCTGCGACGTTCAAGCCCTATACCACCCCCCTGCAGTGAGTGGCTGGCGAGATCAGGTGTCACCCGAGTATATAAATCGGCCCCTCCCGCGGCTCGCCACAGATGCGTTCTGACAGAGATCAGGGAAAGTGCTGTCTTGCTGGAGTTGGTATAGGGAGAGTGTTAGGAGTTATTTTAGGCTTCAAGAACCCCAAGGTCCTTCTTAGGGCCACATCTAACCGTGTGCAGTAGTGTGGAGGCTGCTTTTTGCAGTGTTGCACTTTTTTTTTTTTTGTATATCGGCCGTGCAGAGCATTGCGCCCTGCAGTAATTATACATAGTCCAGGGCCAGTGGTGGTGGTGAGGCAGGGACAGAAGACATATTTATTGAATATAGGCAGTGGGCCTTTCCAAAAACATTTGGGAAAAAAATCTATTTGGGCTGCCTGTGACTGTCCTCAGTGTACTGGGTCTGTGCTGCGGGTAGTTGTCTTCCTAATTCATATGCAGCCAGCTAAGTGTTACAGCCGGCTTGCGCAAAAATTTTTCCTGGCTCTGTGTTGGCTGTTACATCACCGCTGTATTCCAGTCCACAGTGCAACAGTCTGCAGTTATTTTACATACTCCAGGGCCAGTAGTGGTGAGGCAGGGACAGAAGACATATTTATTGAATATAGGCAGTGGGCCTTTCCAAAAACATTTGGGAAAAAAAATCTATTTGGGCTGCCCGTGACTGTCCTCAGTGTACTGGGTCTGTGCTGCGGGTAGTTGTCTTCCTAATTCATATGCAGCCAGCTAAGTGTTACAGCAGGCTTGCGCAAAATTATTTCCTGGCTCTGTGTTGGCTGTTACATCACCGCTGTATTCCAGTCCACAGTGCAACAGTCTGCAGTTATTTTACATACTCCAGGGCCAGTAGTGGTGAGGCAGGGACAGAAGACATATTTATTGAATATAGGCAGTGGGCCTTTCCAAAAACATTTGGGAAAAAAAATCTATTTGGGCTGCCTGTGACTGTCCTCAGTGTACTGGGTCTGTGCTGGGGGTAGTTGTCCTCCTAATTCATACGCAGCCAGCTAAGTGTTACAGCAGGCTTGCGCAAAATTATTTTCTGGCTCTGCTGTGCGTTCCGTAAGCGAATTCAGCCTCCAACCACAGGCCAATAAGTGGCACATTTAATTACAGCGTTCTGTTTCTACACTACTGGTAATACAGCATGCTGAGGGGTAGGGGTAGGCCTAGAGGACGTGGACGCGGGCGAGGACGCGGAGGCCCAAGTCAGGGTGTGGGCACAGGCCGAGCCAGTGCGGTGGCCAGGGGTAGAGGCAGGGCCAGACTGAATAATCCACCAACTGTTTCCCAAAGCGCTCCCTCGCGCCATGCCACCCTGCAGAGGTCAAGGTGCTCTACGATGTGGCAGTTTTTCACAGAGATGCCTGACGACCGACGAACAGTGGTGTGCAACCTTTGTCGCGCCAAGATCAGCTGGGGAGCCACCACCACCAGCATGCGCAGGCATATGATGGCCAAGCACCCCACAAGGTGGAACGAAGGCCGTTCACCGCCTCCGGTTTGCACCACTGCCTCTCCCCCTGTGCCCCAACCTGCCACTGAGATCCAACCCCCCTCTGAGGACACAGGCACTACCGTCTCCAGGCCTGCAGCCACACCCTCACCTGAAACTACTCAGCTTAGGAGAGAAGAGGCACACGGCCCACGAACTGCTGCAGGGTCTGACACAGCAGACCGACCGCTGGCTTGCGCCGCTGAGCCTCCAACCGGGCATGGTCGTGTGTGACAACGGCCGTAACCTGGTGGCGGCTCTGCAGCTCGGCAGCCTCACGCAAGTGCCATGCCTGGCCCATGTCTTTAATTTGGTGGTTCAGCGCTTTCTGAAAAGCTACCCACACTTGTCATACCTGCTCGGAAAGGTGCGCCGGGTCAGCGCACATTTCCGCAACTCCAAGACGGACGCTGCCACCCTGCGGACCCTGCAACATCGGTTTAATCTGCCAGTGCACCGACTGTTGTGCGACGTGCCCACACGGTGGAACTCTACGCTCCACATGTTGGCCAGGCTCTATGAGCAGCGTAGAGTTATTGCGGAATACCAACTCTAACATGGGCGGCGTAGTGGGAGTCAGCCTCCTCAATTATTTACAGAAGAGTGGTCCTGGTTGGCAGCCATCTGCCAGGTCCTTGGAAAATTTGAGGAGTCTACCCAGATGGTGAGCGGGGATGCTGCAATCATTAGCGTCACCATTCCTCTGCTATGCCTCTTGAGAAGTTCCCTGCAAAGCATAAAGGCAGACGCTTTGCACTCGGAAACGGAGGCGTGGGAAGACAGTATGTCGCTGGATAGTCAGAGCACCCTCATGTCTATATCTCAGCACATTGAGGAGGAGGAGGAGGGGGAGGAGCATGAGGAGGAGGGGGAAGAGACAGCTTGGCCCACTGCTGAGGGTACCCATGCTGCTTGCCTGTCATCCTTTCAGCGTCTATGGCCGGAGGAGGAGGAGGAGGAGGAGGATCCTGAAAGTGATCTTCCTAGTGAGGACAGCCATGTGTTGCGTACAGGTACCCTGGCACACATGGCTGACTTCATGTTAGGATGCCTTTCTCGTGACCCTCGCATTACACGCATTCTGGCCACTACGGATTACTGGGTGTACACACTGCTCGACCCACGGTATAAGGAGAACCTTTTCACTCTCATTCCCGAAGAGGAAAGGGGTTCGAGAATGATGCTATACCACAGGGCGCTGGTGGACAAACTGATGGTAAACTTCCCATCCGACAGCGCTAGTGGCAGAAGGCGCAGTTCCGAGGGCCAGGTAGCAGGGGAGGTGCAGAGATCAGGCAGCATGTACAACGCAGGCAGGGGAACACTCTCCAAGGCCTTTGCCAGCTTTATGGCTCCCCAGCAAGACTGTGTCACCGCTCCCCAGTCAAGGCTGAGTTGGCGGGAGCACTGTAAAAGGATGGTGAGGGAGTACGTAGCCGATCGCACGACCGTCCTCGGTGACGCCTCTGCCCCCTACAACTACTGGGTGTCGAAGCTGGACACGTGGCCTGAACTCGCGCTGTATGCCCTGGAGGTGCTTGCTTGTTCTGCGGCTAGCGTCTTGTCAGAGAGGGTGTTTAGTGCGACTGGGGGAATCATCACGGATAAGCGTACCCGCCTGTCAACCGACAGTGCAGACAGGCTTACACTCATCAAGATGAACAAAGCCTGGATTTCCCCAGACTTCTCTTCTCCACCAGCGGACAGCAGCGATACCTAAGCAATACGTAGGCTGCACCCGCGGATGGAAGCATCGTTCTCTATCACCATCAAAAACGGGGACATTTTTGCTTCATCAATCTGTGTATAATATTCCTCCTCCTCCTCCTGCTCCTCCTCCTGAAACCTCACGTAATCACGCCGAACGGGCAATTTTTCTTAGGCCCACAAGGCTCAGTCATATAATTTTTCTAAACAATTTTTATACGTTTCAATGCTCATTAAAGCGTTGAAACTTGCACCTGAACCAATTTTTATTTTAACTGGGCTGCCTCCAGGCCTAGTTACCAATTAAGCCACATTAACCAAAGCGATTAATGGGTTTCACCTGCCCTCCTGGTTGGGCATGGGCAATTTTTCTGAGGTACATTAGTACTGTTGGTACACCAATTTTTTGGGGCCCTCGCCTACAGTGTAATCCAATAAATTTTTTGCCCACCTGCATTACAGCTGACGTTACATCAGCTGTGCTGGGCACTGCAATGGGATATATTTATGTACCGCCGATGGGTTCCAGGGAGCCACCCATGCTGTCGGTCCAAACGGAGTTGTAACTACATGTGTCCACTTCTAAAGAACTCCAGTCTGACTGGGGCATGCAGTGTGGGCCGAAGCCCACCAGCATTAAACATGACATTACCTCAGCTGTGATGGGCAATGCAATGGGATATATTTATGTGCCGCCGGTGGCTTCCTGGCACCCACCCATGCTGTCGGTCCACAGGGACTTCACAATAGGGAGTTGTACCTGCCTGTGTCTATGAATTAAAAAGCCCGGTCAGGTTGGGGCATGCAGTGTGGGCCGAAGCCCACCTGCATTTAATCTGACGTTAGCTCTGCTGTCCAGGGCACTGCGATGGGATACATTTATGTACAGCCGGTGGGTTCCAGGGAGCCATCCATGCTGTGGGTGCACACAGAATTTCCATTGCGGAGTTGGGGATTCCCAGTTGTACCTGCCTGTGACTATTTATAAAAAAACGCGGTCTGACTGGGGCATGCAGACACCTTGACAGAATGAGTAGTGTGTGGCACATAGGTTCCCCATTGCTATGCCCACGTGTGCAGCTCCTGATGGCGGTGGCACAGGATTATATTTCTCATTGCTTCTGTACAGCATTGTGGGCTATCGCCCCGCCCCTTTTAAAGAGGGTCGCTGCCTAGCCGTGCCAACCCTCTGCAGTGTGTGCCTGCGGTTCCTCCTCATGGCAAACGCACTTATAAATAGACATGAGTGTGGCGTGGCATAAGGGCAGCTGAAGGCTGCGCAGGGACAATTTCGTGTGCGCTGTGGACACTGGGTCGTGCAGGGGGGGGGGGGGTTGGTCAGCATGTAACCCAGGAGAAGTGGCAGCGGAGTGTCATGCAGGCAGTGATTGTGCTTTGTTGGAGGTAGTGTGGTGCTTAGCTAAGGTATGCATTGCTAATGAGGGCTTTTCAGAAGTAAAAATTGTTGGGTGGGGGGGGGCCCACTCTTGCCGCTATTGTGGCTTAATAGTGGGACCTGGGAACTTGGGATGCAGCCCAACATGTAGCCCCTCGCCTGCCCTATCAGTTGCTGTGTCGTTCCCATCACTTTCTTGAATTGCCCAGATTTTCACAAATGGAAACCTTAGCGAGCATCGGCGATATACAAAAATGCTCGGGTCGCCCATTGACTTCAATGGGGTTCGTTACTCGAAACGAACCCTCGAGCATCGCGAAAATTCCGACCCGAGTAACGAGCACCCGAGCATTTTGGTGCTCGCTCATCTCAATCATTACGTAAGTCTGCTCCTGGATCTAGGTGTTGCTGATTATTGTTTCAGCTCTGGTGGAGTGAGGTTGTGTCCCTTGGAGTTCTGCTGTTACAACTAAGCAGTATGTTTGCTGTTTATTTCTGCATTAATATTAAGTGGCGCTTTAGTAGTCTGTTTGTGTTTTCTTTCTATTAGGTGGAAGAATTAGTGGTCGAGGCACGGGACATGGGGCCGCCTTTTTCAAGGTGATAACCCCGCTTTTAGGTCAGACGCTTCCTTTCTAGAAGTCAAGGTGTGGTTCGTCCTTGACGTGGTGCATTTCAGATTCAGGACAAAAGTGACAGAAACCAGAGGAAACCCATGCAAACACATAGGGAGGACATATAAACTCCATGGAAATGTTGTCCTTGGTGGGATTTGAACCCAGGACACCAGTGCTGCAAGACAACAGTCCTAACCACTAAGGTTACATGACCTGTTACCTCACAGACCCCATCCAAAACTCCCTTATATAGAACTTCTCTATGAGAATGACAATATATAGTTATGCCCTTGTGACAATCCACATTTGAAAGGTATCTGGTTGACAACCACAAAGAGCTTGGGTTATTTATCTTCATAAGACTTTTTGAGCTCTTTACCAAAGGAGTTACTGTATCGATGATCAAAGGTTTAAACACTTTGAATAGCTCACCTATGTGTGTCTCCTGCTATTTCTGGAACTATTGACCAGTAGACTGAATCAATATGCATTTATAGGACTAAGAAGATTTTTTGTACCATGGGGAGACATTGGTTTTCTAAGTCAACAGAACTGAACATCTAAGAACAAGCTGAATTTATTGGGATTTTATGGCTTTTAACTATACTAGTTCTGTTTTCATCTTAGTTTTTCATTTCTCCTTAAGTTACCTTTACAAGTAATAGCTTTAGAATGTACTGTATGCTGTGTCCCTCCTTAGTATAAATTCTATTTGCTTCTGAATGTATATTAAATAAACCTTTATTCAATGTGTATACTGTGTGGATAAATGTTGAATAAAACAAAATGCTTTTAGACAAACCTTTTATCTGTTTAGCTTTTAATACAACTATGATAAAGATATTGGAAAACATAAGGCTCACTTCAGCTTTCAAGATAATGGTATAACCGAGAACAGCATCATTACTGTACCACAAAAGCTATAGTGCGGTTCCTAAGAAGAGAGATGGAGTCAGACATGTCCATGGGCCTGCAATAAAGCTCAGACTTACCCCCATGCCACAAATGTATGGGCTTAGTACACCAGTGTTACCCAACCACTGGTTCTGGAGCAACATATGGCTCTTTAGCCACCTATCTATGGCTCTTCAACTGTTGGCAGTTGTAAAAACTATTGCGTACTACACGTATTGGCACCAGGGATGGCATTATCCAAATTTGGTATTGGAAGCAAAACCAAATCACCTGCTGTTAATGCTAGGTGAAATGCCATGTTACTAGGCCATAGATTAAGCAGGACTCTTTGCTTTCAAAATTCAGTGTGGCTCAACCCCACCTATCATGTTTTTTTTTGGTTCAAAATGTATTTATTGATTTTACAATAAAGAAGACATTAACAACAACAGTATAAAGGCAGTAGTGCTGCAGTACGGAGTATTAGGTAGCCTGCCGGCCGTGGCACAACGGCCGGGAGACAGACCAGGTGGTATCTCCACGCCTATCTCTTCGAAAGCCGGCACCGATGGTCGGGGAACTATGTTGGGATGCGGCTATAGCCAAGTAAAGGTTGGTGCTGCAAACACTATGGTAACAAATCTAGTAACAGTAACAGGTAAGTAAGGAGGGGGGGATAGGGAAGTGAGAGGGGAAAGTCGGGGTGGTGGGATATATGACGGGGAGGGTGCGGCTGTCAGCGGCCCGTGCTCTGCGCTAGTATCCAGAAGTTGCGTGACAATGGTAGTACCACTTTAAAGGGGTTGTCTCGCGAAATCAAGTGGGGTTATACACTTCTGTATGGCCATAGTAATGCACTTTGTAATATACATCGTGCATTAAATATGAGCCATACAGAAGTTATTCACTTACCTGCTCCGTTGCTAGTGTCCCCATCGCCATGGTTCCGTCTAATTTCGGTGTCTTCTTGCTTTTTTAGATGGGGCGGAGCTACGCGATGACGCGTACAAGGGGGCGGAGCCAAAACGCCGATGCTGCCGAGCGGAGCCGAAGGGAGAAGACGGATCTGCGCAAGCGCGTCTAAAAAAGCAAGAAGATACCGAAATTAGACGGAACCATGGTGACGGGGACGCTAGCAACGGAGCAGGTAAGTGAATAACTTCTGTATGGCTCATATTTAATGCACGATGTATATTACAAAGTGCATTAATATGGCCATACAGAAGTGTATAACCCCACTTGATTTCGCAAGACAACCCCTTTAAGTTAAGAGGGTAGAGTACCTGTTTGGAGCCAGACCTTTAGGTCCGGGGAGTTCCTAAACAGAATCCAGGCTGTCCAAGCAGCGAAATATTTGGGGGAGTCTCCTCTATCTGCCGCACCAAGGTCCTCCATGTAGCACATGTTATCGATGATTTCCAACCAGGAGGTCCTCGTAGGAGGCGAAGAAGTTCTCCAGAGTTTTGGTATATTCTGTCTCATGGCCATAAGGAAGAATCTGAAAATGCTTTTTCTTTTATGTGGAAAGGGGTCCTCGGACCATGGACAGCATGGCCGCCTCTGGTGTCAGGGCTACGTTGTCTTTATGGATTGCATTGTAAAGATTGGTGATTTCCCCCCACAGGGGCAAGACCAGAGGGCAGGAACACCAGATGTGGTGGAGATCCCCTTTTTCACCCTGGCATCTCCAGCAGGTGTCCAGGATTTGGGGGTACATTTTGACTAGCTGTACCAGAGTTCTGTACCATCTGGACAGAATCTTGTAGTTGGTTTCTTGGAATTTTGAGGCAACTGTCATTGAGTGCGTTAGCGCAAAGGCGTTTTTCCATTCGTCTTCCTGGAAGGTTCTCCCCAGTTCCCTCTCCCAACTCTCAATAAAACCCAGAGGGTCTTCTCGTGTCTCCACCTCCAGAAGGAAGCTATAGAGAGCTGAGACTTTGAATGGGCCCGAGGTCAGAGACGCGCATAATTGTTCAAAATGGGAGAGAGGGACCTGTAGAGAGGCCAGAGGACCCAGGGATAGGACACAATGTCTTATCTGTAGATACTGGAACCACGCTCCGCTCCAGCCTCCCCCTCCCAGCAATTCGCTCATTGGTCGGACCCCGGGCGTCCCCATTACGTCTCTGACCCTAAGGGGCTCCGTGATCTCCGTTGAAAAGGGTGTAGCGCCCCTTAGAAGAGCCGGCAGTTCTGGGTTGCTCGTAATCGGAGTAAAGGGGCCGGGACGAGAGACCAGACCCAGGTGCGGGGCGAACCCGTTCCAGGCCTTCAGTATCTGTTTTAGTAGGGGCGGAATCAGGTACGTTTCACCTACTCTTGATGGCGGGAGCCAGAAGGCGCCCGCTGCCAGGGCAGGTAGTTCCTCCCGTTCCAGGTCTACCCAGAGTTTGTTTGGGTTGTTGTGAATAATGTCAAGAACACATCTGCATATGGATGCCTTATAGTATGTGGAAAAGCAGGGTACACTTACTCCTCCATCTCCCTTCCTTCTGATAAGTGTTTTATATTTGACCCTCAGTTTGGACCCCCCCTCCCCCCAAACGAACTCCAGGGAGTTCTTGCGGAGCTTGGTCAGGTATAGGTTGGGGATTTTTATCGGTAGGGGTTGGAAGAGGTACGGGAGCCTAGGTAGGACATCCATTTTTAGGGCATTTATTCTTCTCAGCCATGAGAGGGTGAGGGGTTTCCACTTATTGAAGTCTTTTCCGAGGTTCTCGAACATAGGCTTATGGTTTGTTTCAAAGAGGCTTTTGGGGTCCTTGGTGATATTGACCCCTAGATATTTGATATGGTCGTACCTCCATTTCATGGTGGAAAATTTGCTGACAGAGGAGGCAACCTCCAGAGGAATCGAGATGTTGAGGATTTCTGATTTGTTTATGTTAATTTTGAAATTGCTAACGTTTCCGTATCTCTCGAATTCTTTCAGGGCTATTGGGAGGGCTACTCTGGGGTTTGTGATGAATATTAGAAGATCATCTGCAAATAGGGAGAGTTTGTTTTCAGTGGAGGCTGACTGTACCCCCTGGATGTTGGGGTTACTTCTTAGAGCGCTGGCCAGGGACTCCATGACCAGGACGTATAGAAAGGGGGAAAGAGGGCATCCCTGTCTTGTCCTGTTTTTTATTTTAAATGGTGGGGATAGGGCCCCATTTACTCTAACCCTGGCTGACGGGTCGCTGTAGTGGGCCATGACCCAATCAGTGAATCTGGAACCTAACCCAATTTTCTTCAGGGTCGCCTTCAGGAACCCCCCAGTGGACCCTATCATACGCTTTTTCTGTGTCTACTGACATTAAGCACAAGGGAGTTCCCGAGAGCCACCTTTCATATTTTAATGTGGCATGGGACTTACAAAACGTTGTGGACCACTACTATACACTATGTATGATACTATGTGCTCCTCTAAAAGCATTGCTCTTTAATACAGCATGCGATGCTCATGCCATGCCATGGATTTTTCTTCGGTCAGTAAGAGTATCGTTTCTCCTTAAGGAGAGCACCTAGACAGTGTGTGAGGCAACTTATTAGCCCATTCATGCTCCTCTGGGAAAAATGCAAATGGAGAGGAGCATGAATGGCCTTATAAGTCGCTTCACACACCATGTAGGTGCTCTTGTTTAGGAGAAGAGATACACTTTGTGACCCATGTCCATAGGCCTCTCACTGGCCAAGCCAGAAACCCATTGCACACTGGTTAGGGGCAATCACCTCGAAATAGCTGTCTGTACATGGTTATTCTGGCTTTGGCTCACAATTATCAGTCATTGTTATAAGGCTTGTTTCAATTTCTGCCATTGACATAGGGATTTTTTTTGTTACGGAATTTGTAAGAAAGAAACTTTACCTACCAAAGGTACATGATGGGATAGCGTCAGCAGAAAATGGGACCCACTTTATTTAGAGATATGATTATATGGGTAAACATGTTCTATGGCTGTCAAACTATTTATGGGATAGAAAGAGGACCTGCCATTATTCTACCATCCAACAACCTACTGTACATACATTTGCAATCAAAATGTTTCAACCCATATTGCAAATCAGGTTTATTTGCTAAATATACAAACTTTCAGCTGTTTGCAAAAAACAATCAAACGAGATCAATTTAAATAGCTCAATCAAAGTAATATGACAAGTGGTTTCTCCTAATTCAACACAAAATGCCACTTCTAATGGCTACTACAATCTCAGAATCATTCAAACCCACGAATAGAATCCCTCATAAGGGCACACATTTGCAAATTATATGTAGTCTCAAGGACACTTGATGCCACTAATCAGGGGCTCCACTTGTTGCATAAGCTGTGCTAGAGATAAAACAAATCAAATACCTAGACTGGCTAAGGATTTCTTAACTGTAACATTTGATTACATGTTAGAAATATGGTAAAGTCAGGAGAGTGGTCCAAAAAGTTAAGAGAAGAGATTATTGATCAGCACAAACAAGAAAAATACTACACGCCAGCCGGGATTTTAGGGGTGTCATTTCCACTGACACCCCTACTAAGTAGGTTCCTTTCTGTTTCATGTTGCATACAAAATCACTGGAGCATCAGGGCTTTTTTCTTGCACCGTATTGTTCTTTGCTCTCTCTGATATTTATACCTAGAGCTACCCCGTGACGCTCTCCCCCTTCGGGATGTCATCCAGACCAGTGAATTGGATCCACTTTTGATACCATCCGCTATCCAGGACCATTAGATGAACCGAGACCTTCCTCGTGGGGTCCGGTTACGTCTGGGGTGAGTTCTTCCCCCTTTTATCCAGCACCTTTTTTCATCTATTTTCTCTCTCTCCACCAATAATATTGGAGCGCCACTAATCTCACATTCCTTACACAAATAAGAAAGGGATACAAAAAGATAGCAAAGGCACTGAATGTTTCTAGAGATACAGATGGCAACAAGGTTTGCAAGTTCTATTATAAAGGAAGAGGGATCTATCTCCTGCTGCCAGCAGATTCCTGAAGAGGCAGGTGGTCAAAAACTCTCAAATCACTGCAGAAGGCTTGCAGCAAAGTTTGGTAGCAGCAGGCGCTGAGGTTTCTGCTTGCACACTAAGGAGCATACTAAACATTGAAGGTCTTTATGTCCAGACTCCAAGACGTTTACACTTCTCCTGACCCAAAAGCACAAGAAAAGTCAACTCAAACATGCTGAAAACGATATAAAAACGACATAGAAGTTTTGGAATTCTGTTCTGTGGAGCGATGAAACAAAACTGGAACTTTTCGGGTATGTGGATTAGCAGTATGTCTGGAAGAGGAAGAAAGAAGCATATGCTGAAAAGAAGCCCCTTCCTATCATGAAGCATGGCCGTGGCCCGGTGATGCTCTGGGGCTGCTTTGCTTTGTCTGGCATTGGAAACCTGCAGCATGTGGAGGGCAATTTAGATTCAATCAAGCATCAGGAAATCCTAGATGAAAATATCATGCCTTCTGTGAGGAAGCTGAAGCCTGAGTGTCACTGAACCGTCCAACAAGACAATGACCCCAAGCATATCTCAAACTCCCCTACAACTTGGTTTCAGAAAAGGTCCTAGAAGATTCTGGAGTGGTTGTCACAGTCGCCTGACTTGAACCCCATAGAAAATCTTTAGTCGGATTTGCAGAAGGAGGCAGTTGCAGCACTCAAACCCAAGAATATGAGTAAATTGGGCACCATTACCCATGAGAAATGGGCTAAGATTCCTCAAGAATTCCTCCAAGAAGCTGCTGTCTGGTCATACATCACATTTGCAGTTAGGGTACTGTATTAAGTACTTACAGCTGCTGGTTAGGGTGCTGTCAAATCTGTGCTAGGAAGTCTGCTTGCCTTCTCCGTTCGGGGAGCATGAAAGCGGAATCCCCATGGATGATCGGTTCCATCTCTAAATCATTTCCATTGACTATAATGGAGTCCGTCCACTTTCCGACCAGCTAGATGGAAGAAAAAGCTCTACATGCAGCGCTTTTTCTTCAGGTATTTTCAGCTGCATCTGCAACGGAACCTCCGGCTAGAGGTTCCGACTCAGATGTGAAACCGGCCTTATGCAGTAATCTTTAATTTTGTGTTGAATCCACTTGTTATACTAGTTGTGTTGAACTATTTAAATGATTCTTGTTTGATTCTTTTTTGCGAACAGCTAAGGGTTTGTAAAGTTTGCAACTAAACCTAATTTGTAATGGAAGATGGAATCATTTTCATTGCAACTCTACTTGAAACCAGTCCTGATTATGTTCTAAAGAATTCTATGCAAGCCATAATAGGGATCAGTGAAGATGATGTCTAAATGGACTTTACAAACTTCTAGTGTATTCCTAGCAACTCCTCTGAACTGAATCCAATGTAACATTAATACCTGCCAATTATCTCCATCCGTAATTGGACAAAGGAGTGACAATAATTTTAAATGAAAGCTTAAGGCAAAATGGAAGAGCAAGCGAATGATCTCTCCTCCAATGTGGAAATGTGCCGCATAGGACGTCTCCAATATGCAATTTACTAGAAATGTATTTAGCAGTTTGCAGACACAAGTATTTTATTACACTCCTGTATTTTGCCATCCTTGACATTTCTGCTTCCTACCTTAATTGTAAAGCAGAGCCATTATCAGTACTCCTCTCCCGAACCTCTTTGCAGTACTAGCACTCCTCTCTGTTTTTAAATGAGTCAATATTCTGCTGTCCATTTTGGAGCCACTGGCAATATCAGCAAGGCTTTGTGTTTTAAGTGACAGCATTAGAACAGCTCTCTATCCTGGTGATGGAGATAGCAACCAAATCACTTTCCTTGCTGACTATCTGTGTCCAGGGACAGAATTAGTTTGATGCTGCAGAGAAGTGATCGTGGGGTCACACTCATTATGAATGGTTTGGACATGACACAGTGCGGATATGAGGTATGTGGCTATTTGCCAGATGTAATGCAGAGATCTGCAGGATGACATTTCTACACACTAGCTGAGCAGAAAGTGCCTGAATTTATTTAATCCTGTAGAAAAAAAAAATTGAGTAATAGGTTCTGGGAATAGAGGAAAGAAAATACATGTTGCCTAGATTTTATCGTATAAGGCATTTACGGGCTGGTGTAATCCATAAAGTTTTATATAGAGTCAAATATATATATTTTTTTGACTAGTGAGCAATGTAACATTAATAAATCTGTTTTAATCTGACTGTAGGGACAGTGATCACTAGTCACCTTTTAGTCCAAGGGCTCATGCATATGATAGAGCACATGTATGGCAGCACGTAGAGTCCCAATGGTGGTCCCTATGGCCATTTAGCGCCATAGTATTAGACCTTATCACGAATATGTTCTCCCAGAAAGTCCCCCATAACAACATCCCTCTATAATACAGTGTTTGACATGCCAGAACTGGTTTTCATATATCTCTGACAGAAGCAAACTGTGCTGGCCTCCGTAGGAAATCGGAGGTACATGGAAATATAGTACGGCCTCATGGAGAAAATTCATTTTTGTACCAGTGTACAATCCATTTTCAATTTTTCGATAAAGAAAAAAGACTAAAAAAACTTTTTGCAAGACCCAAAATATAAAGAAAAAAAGATGAAGAAAAAAACTTCTGAAATAGTTTTCACTCTGATCACTGAGTCTCATTTTAGATGACATTTCCTGTTCTGTAGAGAAAACTTTTCAGCAATTATCTCAATACATTACAATGAAAGGTGACACTTATGAATAGACAGCTTACCTCTCCCCCCTCACTGCATAGTGACCTTTGCACAGAGCATGCCCACAACACTCTCCAATAGAAGTCAATAGAAACCTCCAGTCTACAGGTTTCTACTGGACATGTTGCTGCTGTAAAGCATATCTCTGAATGCTGTTAATAGCAGATGGCTGCCACAATAATCACGTAGAAACAAAAGAAATTACAATAAAAAGATAAAAGCAGATTATAAAGAGAATATGTTTCAATAACTGGTTTTAATGATCACAAATATAGGTCATATATTTCCTTTAAAGAGGAACTGCGGGGTTCTAAGCATAGAGGAAATAACGGACGCCATCAAGTCGCTCCCTGATAGGAAATCCCTGTGCATGAATGGGCTTCCCGGGAATGGTATAAAAAGAATGCAGATTTCCTGGCTCCCCGGCTCCTAAAGTTGTACAATTCTATCCTGCAAGATGGTGCCTTACCAGATACTGTGCACAAGGCCCTAATTGTCATGATCCCTAAAGCTGGAAAAGACCCTGCGGACTGTGGCGACTACCGGCCCATCTCACTACTTAACAATGACGGTATAATTCTTGCAAAAATATTGGCGACGCGCGTAAACTCTGTCCTCAGAGAGATCATACATGCTGACCAGTCTGGTTTCATGCCTGGCAAAAGTACGGACATGAATCTAAAACGACATTTTGACCATCTGACGTATGAACACTCTAACTGTGGGAAACACACCCTGGTGTTCATAGAAGAGGCAAAAGCCTTTGACTCCGTAGAGTGGAAGTGCCTGTGGGCTGTGATGCAGCCGTTTGGATTTGGGCCAGAGTGTATTAAATGGGTATAGATCCTGTATGACTCTCGGTGGCCAATATTAAAAACAATGTCCGTGTTTATGCCCAGTTCCCCCTGGGTAGAGGCACACAACAGGGCTGCCCTTTGTTTGTCCTTGCTATAGAACCCCTTGCAATTCAGGTCCAGACATCACCGATTATAACGGGGTTCAGATTGCGCAATTATGAAGAGTGCATAGCGCTGTATGCGGATGACACCCTTCTCTTTCTCCAGGACCCGGAGTCATCAATTGACTCTGCACTCACCATTTTTGATGCATTTGGCCTACACTCTGGCATTAAGGGTAATTGGGACAAAACCCACCTTGTCGCAGTGGACTCGGCAGTGGCCGAGCTCCCCCTGCCAGCCCCACTGAGCTGGATAGCTCAGACAACTTATCTGGGTATAAGAGTATCAGCAAAGGCCTTTGGTGACCTTAATTTAGCCCCCTTTCTGGACTGGGCAGAGCGAATGGTGGTGCGCGGGGCCTCTCTCCCTCTTACCCTGGTAGGCAGAATTAATTTGATAAAAAAGAAATTGCTGCAAAAATGTTGTATGTCCTGCATAACTCCCCTGTTCTTATTCCAAATAGCTTTTTTTCCACGCTCCGTGGGATTGTGCTATACATTTTGTGGAGAGCTTACTCCCCCTGGATTAAACTGGAGACCCTGTGCCTCCCAGTGTGTTGGGGAGGCCTAGCTTTACCCCACTTCTACTACTACTATCTGGCCAGTCAATTGGTGTATGCTGGGTGGTGGTTGTCCTCGTCAGATTACAACCCTGTGGTTGGCCTGGAGCGTAGGGTGGTGGGCCCTGATCAGAGTCTGAGGGCTTTGCTAATGCATGGCTCCTCTGCTTCTAGTATACCCCTACCTGCTGCCATGCTGGTAATAGTCAAGATGTGGCACAGGGCCTTGCAGCTGGTCCCTGTGGAGAAAATCACATCATTCCCGCACACTACCCTGTGGCACAATTCATACCTGCCACACCTGCAATGCTTCACCGAGTCTGCATTCTGGAGACTTCATGGGGTGAGTGTCCTCTCGGACATAGTCAGTGAGGGCACCTTCTTCACTTTCCTACAACTGCAGATAAGTCATAACTTGCCTGTACACCCTTACTTTGGATACTACCAGCTAAGACATGTAATTGGCGCCCAGTTCCAGGGCATTTCCATACCACTGTCCCTGGAGCACCTGGAGCAGATGTGTAACCTTGTGAAGCCACTGTCTAGTTTCTGCACCCAGCTAATACAGCATTTTGCCCTGGTGAGGGATAGGGTCACCTGAAAGTTGGTCAATGATATTCCTAATCTGTTATCAGGGAAGGATGGGGACATGCTAGCAGGTTCTGGCACCCCTCTGATTAGTGCAAGGGACAGACTTACTCAGGCCAAGTTCCTGCCCTGTATATACTACAGACTGCACGTTATTGGTTTGCTTCCCTCTGCAACTTGCCCGCGATGCTTAATTGCTGATGGGACCATTTTGCATATGTTCTGGGACAGCGGCGTCTTTTGAAACTATTGAAGGGACGTTCTCATATTTATGGAATCCCACCTGGGGCCCCCGAGGATCATGCACCCTGGGATGTGCCTCTTCGGACTTGTTGGAAATCTACTGGTGGCTGGGGCAACCCGCACTTTGTATAAATTGCTGTTTTTATGCCAAAAAAGGATTATTGTTAAATTAGAGGCACCCAGAGAGGCAGACTAAGAGGGCATGGATCCAGACGGTAAATGCTATAATTCCTATGTATAAGCTGACATATATGGCCAGGGGACGCCCGGAGAGGTTTTACAAGATCTGGGGTGTGTGGGTAAACTGCCTTGCAATGATAATGGAGGTGTCATTATGAGGTGATGCAGTAGAGAATACCCGCTTGACCTAAACTGTCTTCTATCCTTTCCTTTTTGTTAAGAGTCGTGCTGTGTTGTTGGGGGGAGGAGGGGGGTGTTGGGTATTGGGGTTACTATAGTTCTTTTTGTTGTTATCTTCGGACCTCAGGTTTGGGAGCCCTTTTTCTCTTTGGTTCTTTTCATTATTAATAATTGATAAAGTTAAAATAAAAATCCCTAGCCAAATGTTATGATGTATGAGGAATGAATGCACATATGCCAACAATGATGCTTCTTCTGTTTCCATGTACTATGTTGTACCAGTATGACGTGCACTTTTTTGGCCGCTGTTTTTGTTTACCTATTTTATTTTATTTTGGCTAAATAAAGGTGCAGGGAAGCTGTTGTGTTATTAGTGAATTATTATTACACATACTCATACCTTCATTACACACATTACCTCTTCACATTTCACAGTTCTCTCATCTTTCAGTGCCACCACCCAGATTGCTCCAATCAGGTATCCACAAAGCCCCTTTGCAGGCTATTTACTTAAGTATTTCCCTGTTTTTTTCTCTCTAGGTGTCATCAGCACTTTTGGGTCCATACCTCTGTAGCCCCAAGAGTGATGGTAAGTCCCTACCCTTATCCCTACCCTTCAATTCCCTATTAATCTCGCCTAGTAGTCCACTACCACGCTAACGGCTACACCCATCCTCTAACCCCAATTCAGTGGTTATAATGTATTATTTTGGTATACTCCAACATTTTGACAAGTCCCATTTTGACAAGTGAGGTCATTTTGTCATACCATTACACCACATATTGAATTTTATAGCTGTATGGATACGTTCATGTGCATGTATATGTATGTGTTATGCATCTACAATAGTATTTTACATTTCTCTATTTTTTCCCTTTTTTTTAATATTCTTATATACATTTATGCATATTTTAGTTACATACATTTTTTTGTATCCATTTTATCCTAAACTATTGCTGTCCACTGTTCCACCACTATTTCTGCCAGCAGACATATTTTATTTTATCATCATTTTACATAAATGTTTTTTTTATTCATGCTTGTCTAGACATTCATGTAGTTTATTTTATTTTAGCCCCATTGTACTATATCTGTCCATATACGTGTTTTTGGCATATTACTTTAGCCAATTGCTTTCAATGTGTTTTTCCCATCTATATATATAAAGCTGAAAGCCCTCACTGACTCACTCACTGACTCACTGACTGACTCACTGACTGACTGACTCGCCAAAAGTTCTCCAACTTCCCGATGTCGTAGAAACATGAATTTTGGCACGAGAATAGATTATCTCCAAAATAGGAAAAATGATTGGATCCCAATTCGATTATTCAATTCTAGCGCAAAAGAATTGGTGTCGAAATTTAACATACATAATCTAAATCTCTCACTTCCCAATGTCATAGAAACTTAAAACTTGGCACAGGCATTGAATATGTCATAAATAGGAAAAGTTAATGGGTCCCAACTTGATTATTCAATTCTATGCGCAAAAGAATTAGCGTCCAAATTTTACGTACGGAATCTAATTCTTTCACTTCCCGGTGTCATAGAAACTCAAAATTTGGCACGGGCATTGATTATGTCATAAATAGGAAAAGCTAATGGGTCCCAACTCGATTATTCAATTCTATGCGCAAAAGAATTAGCATCAAAATTTTACGTACGGAATGTATTTTTCTCACTTTCCAGTGTCATAGAAACGTGAAATTTGGCACGAGCATTGATTATGTCATAAATAGGAAAAGCTAATGGGTCCCAACTCGATTGTTCAATTCTAAGCGCAAAAGAATTAGTGTCCACATTTTACGTATGAAATCTAATTCTCTCACTTCCTGATGTCATTTTCTATAAAGGAAACGTCGCATGGTTACCTCCTGTGGTGTTTCCTGGGTAACGCAGAGAACTATGCAAAATGGTGAAAATATGTTTTTCCTCGGTATCTCTAAAGTAAGCACGACTTCATAAGATTTCCGTGTGAACACCAGATAAACACCAGCACCAAATTAACTCGGGCGAAGCCGGGTATATCAGCTAGTTATGTATATGTGTGTATATATATATATATATATATATATATATATATATATATATATATATATAATGTGTGTGTGTTTTTATTGCCCATTCTCCTTGTTGTTCGGTATTAGCTTGTAACCCCTTCACTGACTGCTGCTATGATAATTCTATTTCACCTTTTGCTTTGTTGCATTTTCTGTGTGATGTTGCGATACAACATAGTTATTTACTGTTTGTTTTATATATTTATTTTTCTGTTTATCTTCCCCCACTTTTTTACACTCTCTTCTTCTTTCACTCTATACACACTGTATGTTGTTGTAATTATCTCATCTATCCTTTGGTATACTGGTATTTCCCATCCTGACTGATGAAGGGTTCACCCTGAAACCCATATATTTTGCTGGCTTTTAATTCACTAAATAAAAAGAAAAGTTGGATATTTCTATCTTTATATTCTATTGTTTTACGACTTTCATTGGAGAATTGCACCAAGATACCAGATTTTTATTTTGACATATCTAGTCCGCCCATTGGTGGGTCTACACGACTCACAGCACCTCCAACACCTACTTTTTTATAACCCTCCTCAAGACTGTTTGAGTCTTGGTCATACACCTGGGACTCAGGCCTCTGACACTTTTGGGTTTGTTCCACCCCTCCCTTCTCCCTCTCCCTTTGCTCAAACTCTCTGCAACAGTTTGAGGAAAATAGTGTGTCCTCAGATAACCCCTTTAAGAGAATCAAAAGTATAAATGCAGCAAAAATAGATACAACTAAAGTACAAGACGACATCACTTTGCATCAGTCTTTCAATTGCTTGCGCCTATTACCGGTGACTTTAGTAGGAGTAAGAAAGATCACAGCTAAAAACTTATGTTTTGTCTCCTTTATTGCTCTTTAATGGGACAGAGAATGTATGTTTTTTACTGATATTGTTTTTATTGATTATCGCACAAAACATAAAATTAACTAACTTATACATTGATGTCATTTTGTCTTTAGTTGTTTAATCCACTTGATCAGTAATAAATTATACAAGAAGAGCAATAATTAACTAGCACACAAGACCGAGTCTGGCCTAATTACTTTGCTGAGATTTGTTTTTCCCCAAACAACTGTTAATAATATCAATTTTAATATTATGCCCTGAAATTAACAGTTCTTGGCAGGGTGGTTTCCAGATTATAAAATCTTCTAGAACCAGGGATTTACAACTCCTGACAGCTGTTAAGTCTTCTCTCTACTATATATCTGCTAACCTGTAAGATGTATGAGTGCTGAAGTGCAGGATGCCTCTCCACTGAAAGATTTCAGGACCTATAAAACACAATGGGGGTTATTTACTATTGAAAATTGAACAATTTTCTGGTGCAAACATGCTTTTCAACACACTTAGGGCTTTTTCACGTGAGCGAAGGCGATTTTTGGATGGCCGTGTCTCCTGTTTATGCGCCTGTTCAGACGGCCTGGGTGCAGTGAGTATATGCTGAGCCTGGCATACCGTCGGGCAGGGAGAGACAGTTTAGCTCTGCTAAACTGCCTCCTCCTTTCCGCCCCCTCACTGGCTCTCGACTGCCAACAATGGGAGGGGTCAAGAGCTTAGCAACTAGGTCCCGCCCCCTCCCATTGCAAACTGCTGGCAAGGGGCTACCTTTTACGCAGCAGCAAAATGCCCAATTGAACTGAAGCCTTGTAAACCAATGCATCAGATAGGCAGTGTATATCAGCTGGCCATGAAAATGGGGCTGATATATGCTTTCAGACACTTTTTATTTTTTGCCATGCCTGACAATGGGGCATTCCTCGTAAAAATCAGAAGGCATGTGACCTAAATTGCACCAAAATTTGGCACAAATTTTGGTGCAATTTTTAGCAGAAATTGAGTCAACTAAAAGAAGGTTTACACTTCGACTAGACAGTCTTAAAAGTCAACAGATTTATCATTCAGCAGAGCTACTCTGATAATTCTGAAACATTTTAAGACTGTCTAGTATAAGTTGACACTGTCTAAGGGTGTATTTAGAGGCGTAACTTGAAGCTTCTGGGCCCCTATGCCAAACCTGGAATGGGGCCCCCAACTATAATGCTGTATTCATAGTACTGGCCTCCCTATATGGAGAAGAGAGGCCTTATAGGCCCCCTAAGGCTCCCTAGCCCGGGTGCAATCGCGTCCCCTGGATCCTCTATAGTCACGCCCCTGGGTGTATTCACATGAGTATGTGCGTGTACCGTACATAGGTATGCACAAAAGTGCGCACCCACATATGTGCACAATCATGCGTGAATGCAGATCCATGCCCATAGCTCTCAATGGGGCTGCGGCTGCTGCCGATGGCCCCATTGCAAGCAATCGGCTGCCCGCAACCCCTGCAGTGATTTTTGGGGAAGGGCTGTGGCAGGGGATTCTTAACTCCCCGTGGGGAGTCCTCTTGGCACTGATCACTGTGACAATGCTGTCACAGTGTTCAGTGACAAGGGGACTCCCCGCTGGGGAATATTGACATGCACCACGGACCTATGGTGCGCGCATGTCCTATGTTTTGCAGATACGTGTGTTTGCACGCCTGTAAAACACGAACATATGAACACACCACAGGGAATCAATGTTTCTAATAGCAACATGTTTTGTGTGCACAACTGTATGCACATAAACACGCTCGTGTGAATCCACCCTCAGTCTGTGGCTGCTGATCTCTCCCCTTGGCATCTGCGCTGCATACAGGATGCCACACACAGACATCGGGGGAAAAGATAAAAAAATCACAGGCTTTGCACTGCCGCTGCTGCAGGCTGAGCAAGTGGAATGGCTGTTAATTTTCTACATAGTCAGCGGGCCACATAAAATGAGGAGGCGGTCCGCAAGCCTTGTGTTCGACATGTGTGCTCTATAGCATCCATGCACCCTGACCTTGCATATAGCACTTATTACTTGTATGTATAGCATTTTTAGTGGTACTCCTGCTTATGAACTACACGTACTTTTCCGCACTTTACATACTACTCAATTCTATAAAACATTACACTCTTAAGTGTCGCAGCACTAAACTGCACATTATGCTATGAAAATAGCCTCACAGTTAAAATAACAGTCTATCAAATTCCTAGCCTGTGTAATAATAACATAATAACAATACCTTATCTGTCACCACCAACCAGGTAGTAGATTGTCAAACAATAAAGCACAAGACGTCAACTCCTATAGATTTCAGGTTCTTAAAATGATCCAAGTAACTATTATCTTCTAAACTAGTCACTGTCAGATCGCAGAAGAATACGTGTTTCCATTATGCTAAGGTTATTCATGCAGCAGGCGTGTGACACATTATTTGTATTACAGTAAAATTACCACGGAATAATATAATAACATTGTATAAAATTGTATCATTGCAACATAAACGTGTTCATTCCTACAATAATATATAAAGCAAGGTTACCAGCTTAATGCAAAAAGAGAAACAAAAACACAGCATGTGTGCATTAGTGCTAAAGGCTACAAGCAATTTTTCAACCCTTTTACAAATAGTCGTCTGTAAACTGCTCCTGTGCCGGCATTTGTGTTTCCATACATGCAGACTACAAATAAACCCTGGGTGTAATGTTATCCTGCACTCATGTGTCTCTTCATCTATCTATCTCTTTTTCTTGCTAACCTACATACAGTAAGAAAGGGATGTAGAGGTGCAACAACTTTCTTGGTGTTTAGTAATGCAACTGTAACGCAGGAGCTCTGCTCTACTCTCCACTTTACTGGGACAAGCAGCTCTGGGCTTGGAAGAGATAAAAGGGAAGGATGGGGGAAACCAGGAGTGCTCAAAAGATGTTCTGAGCAATGCTCATAGAATCACAGAGTTGGAAGGGACTTCCAGGGTCATCGGGCCCAACCTCCTACTCAATGCGGGATCACTAAATCATCCCAGACAGATGTCTGTCCAGCCTCTGTTTGAAGACTTCCATTGAAGGAGAACTCATCACCTCCCGTGGTAACCTGTTCCACTCATTGATCACCCCCAATGTCAGAGTTTTTTTCCTAGTATCTAATCTGTGTCTCCTCCCTTTCAGTTTCCTCCCATTGCTTTTAGTCTTTCCTTAAGAATAGGGCAGATCCCTCTGCACTGCGACAGCCCTTCAGATATTTGCAGAAGCTATTGAGTCTCCTGTTAGCTTTCTTTTTTGCAAGCTAGACATTCCCAGATCTTTTACTGTTCCTCGTAGGTCATGGTTTGCAGACTGCTCACCATCTTGGTAACACTCTTCTCTGAACTTGTTCCAGTTTGTCAATGTCTCTTTTAAATTGGCATGCTCAGAACTGGACACAGTATTCCAGATGAGGTCTGACCAAGGTAGAGTAGAGGGGGATAATTACCTCACATGATCTAGACTCTACGCTTCTCTTAATACATCCCAGAATTGTGTTTGTCTTTTTTGCTGCTGCATCACACTGTTGACTCATGTTCAGTCTGTGATCTATTAGAATACCCAAGTCTTTTTCACATGTGCTGTTGCTTAGCCCAGTTCTTCCTATTTTGTATCTGCTTTTTCACTTTTCTTCTTCAGATATAAGACTTTGCATTTCTCCCAGTTAAATACCATCTTTTTGAGTATTAGCTATCCCTCCTAGCTTTGTGTAGTCAGCAAATTTAATTAGTTTCTCACCAATTACCTCATCTAGATCATTTATAAAAATGTTAAGCAATACTGGTCCCAGGACAGAGCCTTGTAGTACCCCACTTCAGACATTCTTCCAATTTGGTGCGCAGCCATTTATGATCACTCTTTAAGTACGATCATTAAGCCAGTTAAGAATCTACCTAATAGTTTCCGTAGCCATCCAATATTTGGTCATTTTGGTCAGTGACATCACTATGCTAAGTTCCACACCCTCCTTTGCTCAATATCTCCTAAACTATGCATCTGACTGAAAATTTGCTAAAATTTGAGCCCTCCCCTAGCTCCGTACATCTAGTACTTTCCAAGATACAGCTCTTCAAATATTGGGTATTTGTTCCAAAAAGTGAAACATTTTCATTTTAGTCATGTGTCTTCTAAAATATAGTAAAAAATACTCCAATCAGGCCAGTCATAGTTAATGAATTTGAAATACATTTATTTAGGTTTGAATGAGGTGCCTACCTTGTGTGAAATATAAAATATTGACAAAAATTTTATGGGCTTCATTGTGACAATGAGATTTGCCAGATCTTAAGAGCCAAATTCAAAACTACAATGGATAAATTGGAAGGTAATGGTCCCACATCAAAGCTATGGGTTCAATATTTTCGCATGTCTACTCTCATGAAGCTATTCATCCAGTCAGAGCGGATGGGTGATTGGAAGCTTCACCTGGACACTGTCCATAAAATGCTATCATTCTTTCATTCAGCCGCTCACTTGTTCTACTCAAAGAGTGCACATCTATACCTACAAGATATGATGGCTCTAGAACAGCGAATGGATCCAACTGAGTTTGACATGTTCACAAAAGGAGGTTTCACGATCCGCCGATCTGATAAGTTTTGGTACGGCCTGTGGACTGATTTGACTATTGAGCAGAAGCTGATGCGGTTAATGAAAAGCTACGGCGGATTGACACGGGGGGCGAATCTCCAGCAGTGTGCTCGAATGGTGGAACGTAACAATGGTGTTCATGGTGAACATATGCAAAGAAGTGGAATGTTTATGTGACATCTCCTGTCCTACTTCTGAACAACATGCTAATATGAGGTCTTCTCGAATCAGTCGAAATAGTGCTGATGTGGAAAACCTAAAAAACTGGTTCATTCTCCACCATCCATTTCCCATTACTGATAAGCTGCTTTCCAGCAGTAGTGGAATTGTAGGAGGTCAAGACATAAATTGCCACATGGTCCAAGAATTGGGAACTGAAGGAGTGATAAAAATTGTTGGTAACACATTTGGTAAATTAACTTTCAAATGTAAGGACAAAGTAGCCACATTGGCATCCATTACCAACTCCGTCAAAGTGGCAAACAAGAGAGTAGTCGTCGATCTACTTACAATTTTCCAGAGGGTGAGTATAAGGCTGCATGTCCACGGGCGTTGTGGTATCCTGCGGTGGATCTCCACCGTGGGATACCGCCACCTGGGAGCAGCATCTGGGAGACAGATCTCCGCTGTCAGCCTATCTGACAGATAGGCTGACCGCGGAGAATCGTGGCAAACCGCAGCATGCTGCGATTTGCAGGCCGCGAGCGGAGAATCACAATGATTCTCTCCTCGGGGACAGAGGGGAAGTGCTCTCCATAGCAACGCCATGGAGTGCTTTCACTGCATTCCCCGCGGCCGGATTATCGCCGCGGGAAACGCAATTAAAACCCGCCCGTGGACATACAGCCTAACAAAGAAATTGGACAAGGAATTAAAAAATAATTTAAGTACGAATTAGCCCCATTCCCAATGTCTTTGTTCAATAAACAGGGGATGCAAAAGGGAATCAAGTCCAGTCTCTAATCTGATTTTACTACACTCGCTAGCCACACGCCAATTGACACCAATACGCGTGTAGTTGTGGATGGTGGATACCTTTTACACAAGGCTGTCTGGCACAGGAAAAATTCCACAACAGCCATTGTCTCAGGTTACTGCAGCTATGTAAAAAAACACTTTGGAAGCAATGTCTCGATTGTTTTCGACAGTTACCCTGAAGAAGCCACCAAGAAAAACACCAAAAGTGCTGAACGACTGTGATGCTGTGCTGTTAACGTCTGCAGTGACATACTTTTTGAGGAATCTACAATCATCCAATGACCTCAGGAAAAACTATTAGCCAATGAAAACAACAAGAGGCGCCTCATCACCCTTCTTCATGATACATTTGAGCAGCAGGACGTAGAAGTGAAAGTAGCCAAAGTGATCATAGTAGGAGAAAATGTGGACCTCCTCGTCCTTCTCAATGGTTTGGGCTCGGGCACAGTAAATGTCTACCTACAGAATAGTAGCAGAGGTGAAGCCAGCTGTTGTCATTATTCCAGCTCCTCTTACGCCCATAGACCTGCTCAACACTGGGGGCAGCACTTTTTATACATGCATTCAGTGGGTACGACACCAGATCTGCATCTTTTGGCCAGGGTAAAACCAAGTTGGCCACCATCTTGGGCAAAAATCCCCACCTTTTAGAACTTGCTGAAGTTTTCCTGCAGTCAGATGCGAGTTACGAAGCCATAGCAAAAGCTGGGGAGAATTGCTTTGTGGCTCTGTACGAGGATGATTTAAAAAAGATACCTTGAATAGTTTCTGCTACCAGTTGTTTGTTACTTCTGCAGCCAACACCAAGATTAATCTTGCTTGTTTAACCTCAACAGAATATGCAGCAAGCCACCATGCCTACAGAACTTACCACCAAGTTCAAAAGTCATTGGGGGTAACAAAAGTCCTACAGAATGGGGGTGGAAGCTCGATGATCAGGGGTTTACCCCCATCACCGCCACCATGGATCCTGCTCCCTAGCTTCTACTGTGCATGATTTTCCTGTGAATGCAAAAGAGGTTGCAGCGGCGGTTGCAAAGCTGGACTGAAATGCTCCGGCCTTTGCAAATTTTGTGGTGGCAAATCATGCCAAAATGGGCCATCTCTTTAACTTGAGGATTCAGACAACAAGGAAGACTACCCTATGTTTACTAAGCAACATGAGGAGCCTTCACCTGCTCAAGAGGAAGATTTCTCGAGGCCAGGGCTGTCAAAACAAATAAAATTATATTGAGATATATTGTTTTTCACATGTAAATATTCATTATCTATTTTACACCTTCTTTCTTGAAATTACATTACTACGTGAACTGTTTTCATTGATTTTTCCCAAAATCTATTTTTCCAGGTATTTAGTTATATGCCATTTTTGAGAGAACCATTGGCCATATGGGTGCCTGCCGCAGCTCAAATTAAAGCGAAATAAATGTATTTCAAATTCATTAACTATGACTGTCCTTGTTTAATGACTATTTTTTACTATATTTGACATAATACATTACTAAAACGAAAATGTTTCACCTTTTGGAACAAATGCCCAATTTGTGAAGAGCTGTATCTTGGAAAGTACTGGATGTACGGAGATAGGGAAGGGCTCAAATTTTAGTAAATTTAATCTACTTTTAAACATTATGTTTAACTTTTTCTGTCAGATACATACTTTAGGAGATCAGCACTATCACTGAATAGTAAAAGGGCTCAGGACTCTAAGTGGGTGCATTTCCTATTACAGTCACCCTCCTGGGAAGGACTATCAACTAGTTTCTCAATAAAGGACCAGATGGCCACCTGATGCTCTATGTATTGAATCAGCACCTTCTCTTTGCAGATAGTTAAAGACTATTCCTGTGTGACAAGTGTTTTTTCCTTAGGCCGTGTTCAGATGCTCAATGGTGCCAAAGTTCCTGAGGTCCAAAAGAAAAAAAAAACGGACCACATTCGTACACAGTCCGATTTTCATTGACCTCATTCACTGCATGCCCTACACTCATCAATGAGAACAAAGGAAAATATGACATGCAGTGATCTTTTTTCACATGGCAATTGGTCTGTGATGAAAAAAATATTCGTTTGAATAGCCTGATTGGCTATAATGAGCCTGTATGCTGTCCCTGGAATACAATGACTACTCATGGACTGAATATACTTTTCTCTGAATGGGCCCCTAACAATGCACTAAAGGGAAGTGTGCATCATATCCAAGCACCTATAGAAGTATCTGCAGTTTTGATTAGGCATCCAATTAGTTGCACAAACAAGCTGAAAGGCAGAACTTCTTTTTTAATTCATAAGCCGTACCTCGCTTTCAGTGCTACCTATGGCAACTGTCTTCTCTTCCCACCCTTGTCATGCCCTCAATGGATTGACGAATTAGCAGCCTGTGGACCAGGTGAGGACCGGGAACTGGCCCAGAAATATAAATAGTCAGGTGGCACATAAAAGGTCTTGGCGATGGAGACGTTGCTCAAACAGGTCAACTTTATGGTTGTCAGTCACCGAATGAAATGTAGCAGTAATATGGCGACTTGGTTATTTACCTCTGGGACATGGGCAGCTAAATAGCTAATTGGTAGAATGCAAGCAGCTTCAAATGTATTTAATGGCAAATCCCTATGTCCAATCATATTGATTCTGGTCTGTGCGTGGAGTCCACTTTTTCAATAGTACCATTTAATGCACCAAAAAAACTTTACAATTTCTAAATGGGATGAAATGGAAAAATACTCAATTTCACTGGGCTTCTAATTCAGCGCCGTCAAAAGATGGCACTCCAGAATGAAGCCCCTTAACAGCTGCCGTTCAAAGATGTATGGGCGGTTGTTAAAGGGTTAACAGATCAATCTTTTATACATGTGTCAATACTATATTTTTTGTTAAAAATAGGAAAAGAGTTTTTTATACTTTTAATATTTGTATTTGTTGCAATAATTAAAAAAATCATTCAACTTATTTTTACTTTTTTTAGCCCCCGTGTAAGACTTGAACTAGGGATCATCTTATCGGTTATACAAAATACTTCAGTATTCTTCAGTATTGCAGTCTATTGCATGTCTTCAGGCATTCTATTAAGCCCTGCTACAGGCACATCTTAATAGGTACAAATACATGGCAAGCCTGGAGACCTTCATAAAGCCCCAGGTTGCCATGACACCTAAACGGCACACTGCAATCATTGCAAGTGGCCATTCAAGGAAGCTCGCTACCCCTGTTGAGCCATTTAAATGCCACTGGCAGATTGTACAGTGGCATCTAAATGCTTATCTACTGCAATCGGAGTTATCTCCAATTGCGGCTGTTGCGGTTGATTTTTAGCTGTCAAACACTGTCCCCTCCGAGTGTGGCGTGAGCATGTATCCTGGTCCTCCTCCAGGTATGGAGTGAGCATGTATCCCGGTCCTCCTCCAGGTATGGAGTGAGCATGTATCCCGGTCCTCCTCCAGGTATGGAGTGAGCATGTATCCCGGTCCTCCTCCAGGTATGGAGTGAGCATGTGTCCCGGTCCTCCTCCAGGTATGGAGTGAGCATGTATCCCGGTCCTTCTCCAGGTATGGAGTGAGCATGTATCCCGGTCCTCCTCCAGGTATGGAGTGAGCATGTATCCCGGTCCTCCTCCAGGTATGGAGTGAGCATGTATCCCGGTCCTCCTCCAGGTATGGAGTGAGCATCTATCCTGGTCCTCCTCCAGGTATGGAGTGAGCATGTATCCCGGTCCTCCTCCAGGTATGGAGTGAGCATCTATCCTGGTCCTCCTCCAGGTATGGAGTGAGCATGTATCCCGGTCCTCCTCCATACAAACATGTATACGACTTCCATACAAACATGTATGCCCTTTAGCATTATGGGGTTAAGCCAGCTATGTTCTTTTGCAGTAACTTACTTCCACTACTCACTCTGCAGTAGTACTACTTGCTCTTAGCCTCTATCATCACAGTACTCCCACATTTGAAATCCCCACTTTATGTATCTCCTGCTCCTCTCCAACACTTATCTATGGGGTTCTCAAATCAACTATCCCACGGAACTTACATATTACTTTAAACAATATTAGCACATGCAAGTAGTGAGGAAACAAATGCAAACTGCAATATGTTACATGGGGAACTTGAATAACATGGCTCAAGAGGCCTTCACACGCAATACAGAGAACAGAACCCATTGTTTTCACACTTCCGCTTGCAACATGCTCTATTTTGGAGTGCATTTGCACACCAAAGGAGTCTATGGGGGTTTGCAAAAGCACACCAATGCAGTTTGCAGGAAAAATCAACACATCGGGACTAATTAAGCCTTTTAAATCACAGTACAGGTGTGTCCCACGCTGATATAAGCGGTCCCTGGCAGCGCAAAAAATACAGTAAAAAGCGCAGATATGCGAGCGATACAGCTACTTTCACAGCGCAAAAAGTTGCACTATCGTGAGCGTTTTTATGCTTACGCTTGTCCAAAGGAGCCCTTTAAGAATCATACTCTTTCCAAAGTTTCATTATATTGAGTTTTAATCAAGAAGAGCCATGTAGGTTTCCATAGGAGCCGCATATACAAAGTGTAGGCTATTTTCATCAAAGCTACAGCGTTTTATTTCATGTGCATTGCAAAAATAAAAATAAGTGGCTAAAAATGCACATAGCCTTTAAAACATGCCGAAAAGTATAAAGCGATATACATTTTGCAAGACCTTTGGAATAAATAACTGGAAATACGGCTAGCTGTATAGTAATAATCCCAGTGCGTATGCAGTTTGTCTTCTGTCTTACTTATTGTTCTGCAATCCTCCCCTTCTGCAACCAGAATAAAGCATTCATTTAAGACTATTTAATAATACCATGTAAACGTAATGCAATTGGCTGGGTGGTAATTGGGAGAGGGAAAATATTGAAAAAGTTATTTAAGCCACAAAGAGTGTCTTACAATGATTAAAGATGGAGTTAACCTTTAAAAAGCTGACAAGGCAGCAGTGTTGCCAGAAGTAATTTACAATTATAGACCAACATCATTTCAGACCCAGTAAAAGCTATTTCAAAGCTAGCCTTAAAATAAGTACTGAAACACATCACATGCAGTGGCCAAAGAAGATCTAGAAATGCCAGAATAGTGCATGACATCTGTTAACATCTTATGTATGACTAGCTGATATTCCCGGCCTCGCCCGAGTTAATTTGATACAGTTACGTGTGGTTTGCACGGAAAATGTTATGAAGTCAAGGTTACTTTGACTTCCACAGTTAAATATATAACAACCAATCACATCACAGCTTTCATGTTACTTCAGCAGTATAATATATAACAACCAATCACAGCACAGCTTTCATGTCACCTCAGCGGTGTAATATATAATGACCAATTACATTACAGCTTTCATGTTTGTACGACATCGGGAAGTTAGAGAATTAGATTTCGTACATTTCAAAGGTGTGCCAATACCTTTGCACTTAGCATTGAATTTTCGAGTTGTGACCCCTTTACTTTTCCTATTTAGGACGTAAAGAATGCTCCTGCCAAATTTCATGTTTGTACAACTCCGGGAAGTTAGAGAATTAGTGGCGAGTCAGTCAGTCAGTCAGCCAGTCAGTCAGTCAATCCGTGAGGACTTTCACCTTTATATATATATATAGATACCATGAAACGGGGAGCTTTTAGATATAGTTAAAGTTCTTTAAAGAGTCTGTCAACAGTTTTGCCATCCAAGACTGCTGACATCTTCATGTAGGGCGTGGGAGATCAGGGCTCATTTGTGTCTGATGACAGTTTGTGCAGCGCCATTAAATCAACTTTAATTCACAGCTTCTCACCACTGCAAGTTTTCTGGGGGCTTCATCTACCTCTATATCCAATGAGCTGTGGAGCAGCTCTGATTGACGACTGCAGCAGTCACGCGATTGGACGCAGCTGCTGTCAATCAGAGCCAGTTGAGTTAATAAATGAAAGAGATGCATATAATAAGTCTAGTAATTATTAGGAAATTATAGTACCAGTGTTTCTGGTTGTGTAATGCGCCACTTATTAATATAATATAATGAAAGGGATTGGAGTTGGAAGCACGCATCTCCTGTTGTAGGACCTGCTGGTTGAAGACCTGGATGATGTCACTGTCATTGCACCTCTGGGGTGTTTGATAGATAATAGATAGCTCTGCTATGCATGTCACACACACAGCCCTGCTACGCACACAACACACACAAGAGGCTCTGCTAGGCTCCTGCGTCTTACACACACTTGGCTCTGCTACGAATACATGTCACACACACATGGCTCTGATACATGCACATGTCACACACTTTGCTCTGCTATGTGCATGCCTCACACACATGGCTCTGCTATGTGCATGCATCACACACATGGCTCTGCTATGCACGTGCGTCACACACATGGCTCTGCTACATGCGCATGCGTCAAAAACACACGGCTCTGCTACGTGCATGCATCACAAACACACATAAAAATGCTGCACATGCGCATGAAACGCACACGATTCTGCTACACGCAGGCATCACACACAGCTCAGATACATAGATTCTTCATCCCATATAACAAGGATCAGAACCGGTAAAGCACAGTCCTGCACACACTGATCATACTGACCCCGCACTCCTCCCACACAGGTGAATGACCACATGATGGTGACATCATCACAGGTCCTGTACGCACACGGCTGCTGTCAGGCTCTGTATGTTTTATGCTTTAGGTCCTGTGATGACGTCACGGAGCAGAGCATGTAATTCACTCACTCCAGGACAAGTGGTCATTAGTACTTTGAATTGGGCAATGAGTGGGAAATTACAATTTGCCACCTTCCTGCATATACTATCCCCAGTATAGAGGAGACTTTATGGAGTTTTAAAGGAGCTGTCCAATTTTTCAGGAAAGCTACCCAATTTCTCTGTCATGGCAGCCAAAGGGAAAATATAGTACTATGTGACTCCCATTTAAATGAATAGTTAATTATAAAATACATAGCTGCATTCAATCCGCTAGAGGAGAAGGTAATCTTTACACCAGCTTTCTGCCGTAGCTAACCGAAAGGACTTACAAGTGAAGGAAGGGGCAAGTGGAAAAGGATTGTCCATATAATGTCTTTATTTGCTCATGACACAAAATACAGGCTGCTGTGAACAGCTCACATACTCTCTTGAAAGTGCCAGCAGGAGACTGGAGAGAATGATATCCCAGCTATTGATCTGCTCTTGCTTAGCTCAATGGTGTACAGTATACAAAAATGTATAAACTTCTATTAATCCTATTAAGCAAATACATTCTATTTTGGTTTCAAGTGTAAAACATCCAGTCAGTTTTTTTTAACTATACATTGCTTGCATTGAACCCTTACCTTCATGGAAGCCCTATTTGGAATTCAAGGAGTAGCCCCAATACCACCACCACCTATCCTAGCTATCATTACTTGACTCATCATAGAGATGCTGCCATCAAATGGATCCACGTCTTATCATGAGGATTTGTTCACATCTTTCAATCTTTCTTGGTCACTTCTATATATTTTTAGAACCAACTTATTGTCACATTTGTCATCAAATCAAGACATATGATGTCAAGGATTAGTGTTGAGTGAACCCAAACAGTCAAACTCTAAAAGCTCTGTTCAGTGCAAACCTGAAACTTGGACGGTTCATCTCGGCTGAACCTACTAAGACTCCTCCTACTTTGTAATAAAGGGTGACTACTGTGAGGAATAACTCCACACAAACATAGGGAAAACATACAAACTCCATGCAGATGTTGTCATCGATCAGATTTGCATCTAGGACTCCAGCACTGCTGTTAGAACTTGCTGCTGGGATCTGTTGTTCAACATGATTTCCCAGCAGCTCAGCTTCATACCTGTGATTGATTGTGCTGGTTGGGCGTGGTTTGCTCCTGTGAGCCAATCCCCAAGGACTGCACTCATATATATACCAGCTCCTTTGTCAGTGTCTGGTTTTCCTCTTTCAGTGGGAGCAGTCTTGTGTTCCTGCTTGTTTGTACAATCTTCTGTGTCTCTAGGATGGGTTTCTTTAAGGCCTTCTGAACTGTCTGTGCTGGCATTGTTGCCAGTTCTGTTTCTGTATATGTGTGTGTATACATATGCTGCTTGATTCCTTTACCATCTAGGGCTAGTTAAGTCCTTAGGTTCCAGTATGGGGCCGTCGCTATCGGGGCGATCACCCTGCTTGCAGACAGGTATCCTGGGGTTGATTGTCTCTTCAGAGTAGGGACCGCGAGATGAGGACCCTTGAAGTGGGCTCGCAGCTTAAGTGAGTTTGCCAATCCACAAACTAATTCCTTGTACTTTTATAGCAATTCCATCTGTTTCATCATGCAAGTATGCTGGTGAGTGTTTTGGGTGTTTGGCGTCTGTCTGCGAGTATGTAGTCTGTCTCTCTTTCCTGAATTCTGCCTGTATTCCTGAGTCTGATTTCTGTTTGTACCCCGGTATCTGAGTTCGTTCTGAATACTAGCTACAGTCACTCTACCTGAGAAGTCAGCTGCTGACCACTCCAAGATAGGTCTCAGCTTGGTTGGTTGGTCCAGTGGATCCACAATTCGCAATCCGTAACAGTATTCTGAGGCCATGGATCCCGCTGATTCTTCTCGGGTGCAGAACACATAACAACTGCAAGGCAACAGTGCTAACTACTGAGCCACTATGCATCTTCCCCCTTTGGATGAGGAGAAGAACAAGATGAAGAAAGACAAGGATAACATACAAACTTCAAGCAGATGTTATGCTTGGTCAAATTTCAACTTAAGTTTCCTATTTCTCCGGTGGAGAAGGAGGAGGGGGAAGAAGAAGCATGGCGTGTCAGTGGTTAGCATTGTTGCCTTACAGCGCTGGGGTCTCATGTTCTAATATGATCAAGGACAGCATCTGCATGGAGTTTGTATGTTCTCCATGTGTTTGTGTAAGTTTCCTATGGCACTCTAAAAACATACTAATAGGTGAATACATTGTGAGTCCCTGTGAGGATAGAAAATAATGAGTGATGTAAAGTGCTGTGTAACATGTTTGTATTATATAAAGGTCACATCCATGCAGACAATGGAAACAATGACCTTCACAGACGCAATCTGAACAAGGGCTGGAGGAAAAGGATTGGGATAGGGGAACATGCATACACGCTGGACGCCAACAAGAACAACATAAACCAGAATGTGCATACACACTGAATACCATAGCAAACTAAACATTAAATGGGACTTGTGACCAGACATCCAACAATGTCTGACAAATGCCAAAACACTTACCCATTATACCAACGTGCATAAGCAGATGGAACAGCTAATAAATATGAGGTGTTGGTTAGTGCTTTGGCCAAAGTACAAAAGCTCACAAGCCTGCATCAAGGGTCATTGTTGTCTCAGGAATCCCTACTCTAACAAGACAACTTAACCCCAAGAGTTCTGCCTATTAGCGGGCCGATCGTCCCAATAGAGACCACCCCATGCTGGAATCTATGGTCGTGGCTTGCCCTAGATGGTAACTGTCAGGAACAGAGCACATAAAAACAAGACAGCAAACCACCAAGCAGGACCTTGTTCACACAAGGCGTCTGTACACCTACTGATGGACAGACAGACAAAACAAGGCCCTAGCATCTGCCTACCAACAGACGAAGGGGACAGTACAAATCTTGGGCAGGACACACAAACATGAACTAGGCATCCGACAACCAACAGATGGGTAAAACAGACATAGGACATAGGTCAGACATACACCAAAACAGAACTGAACTGACCTGGTCTCCCCCCTTGGTAAGTGATGGTCTTGGCCTACATATACCTCAATGGCGATCTGCACAATAAGCCTACAGACATTCCTCCATGGCTAGCCTGTCTAGCCCCCAGTCTGAATAGCACTTGCTGAGTTTTTCACCATCTGCTGCCATGATGACTTGGCTTTACTCGGTAGAACAGTAGTATGATTCACTCACCTTCAGATGTTCAATACGATAGGCAGGTAACTCTTTGTGCAGCTTTCCGTAGGCCACGATCACATCTTTTCACCTCTTTACACTTCATGCTCTGTCCAATTGGCCCCAAATCCTCCATTTTTATCTACACCCTTAACCCTTTCCAATCCAATTTTGGATTCAGAGTTTCCTAAAAGGCTTTCTCTTTTTGCTATTACACAATGGTGCCATCAGTTGACTAAAGCCAGTGTGTGCGCCAGAGAGGCTGTGACAGCAGAGTGGCTGGCAATAGACGGTAAGAATACCCTGTCGGACGTATTCTTACATTGGAGCTGTACAAGCTTTAATCAGAATGTAGGAAGATGTCAGATAGTGGATTGGAAAGGGTTAATACTCCTCCTAACATGACGGTGAGGAGTGCTGACATTACTGCACACATTTTTCCCATTAGAACCAGGTTTTTCCTAGGCCATCTCACCTCCTTAGTGGTTGGCAGCTAAGAACCCTATTATTTCTACAGTCCATCACTGCAGCTTGTTTTGAGAGTAATGCATGCATCAAGACTCACTGCTGGGACAACCTGGAAGAGAAAGGCATCCAAATATATAGATAATATACACCTGTATTTACATATAAGGAAATTCCCAATAAATTACCACGTAGTCTCTCAGCTAATAAAACAGTCCATTTTTAGAAACAAACAGCTGTTAGTGAAGGATATAACTGCAGCCCATATGCTACTAGAGTGGAGATTATACAGTTCATTCTCCTTACTATGGTTTGTCTGTAGTCTCGTTACACTGGAGACACATAGGTTTGCAGAAGAGATGTAAACACAAAGTACAAGGATATTTTAAATTAAAACAATTTGCAACGTTGTTTCATTTTGGATACAAGTGAAACTTTCCTTTAACAAGTTTTGCATATACCTAAGGCCCCCTGCACATGGGCAGAAATTATGCAGAATTTCCGCCTGTGCCCGCCGGCATAGGATTGCATTACAAACAGCCTCCATTTGTCGTATGAAAACACGCACGGAAAACAAATCGCGGCATGTTCTATTTCTGTGAGCAAAAATGTCAGTAGTGACCCGCCGGCTCCACTCTGCACATGCAGCCGGCACATCACAGAGAAGAGGAGACGCTGGGAGTGGGTGGGCCGCAGGTCTCTGCGGGGCACCGGGTCCGCATCCCGCTGTGAGAATTCTCGCAGCAGGATCCGACCTGGCCGTCTGCAGGCGGCCTTAAGCAACTTCCACACCTGTGTTACAGCTCAGTTTAGGGTTTCTATCTCTCTGCTCAGTTTTGGGAAGAGAGAAACTGATACAAAATAGAAAAAAGGCTTCCATTTGCTTCCATTCCGTCAGATTTCCATTTTTTTGAATGGAAAACTAATGCTGCAGACTGCGCAATTTTTCAGTCAAAAACAAAATGGAAACCTGACAGAATGGAAGCAAACGGAAGGCTTTCTGTTTGTTTTTCGTTTTTTTGAATCACCTTGCCTTTGGAAACACCATTTGAAATCAATGGGGGAAAAAAAGGAAGCATTTTTTTTTTAGTTTTATTTCAGTTTCTCTCCTCTATAAACGTTAGTTTATTATCTCTCTTATTGGCTCTATTATCATTAGTTCGACCATTTGTCCTCTGAATACGCATGTTTTCAACAACTAGTGTCCTTTGCTACTTAAAAGGGTTTTTCCCATTACTTAAACTTGCTTCACAATCACTCATGTCATCATGTCCTTCCTGGTTGCTGCTGACCAGGATCTGTGACTGCTGCAGCCATTCACTGGCCACAGCAGGGACCTTCTATTGTCAATGATTGACTGCAGAAATCACAGGTCCAGCAGCAATTAAGAAGGGTCAAGTTGTGAGGCAATTTGAAGTAATTGGAAAATCCCTTTTAGGCTGCATTCCCACGAACGTATATCAGCTCGGTTTTCACGCCGAGCCGATATACGTCCTCCTCATCTGCAGGGGGGGAGGATGGAAGAGCCAGGAGCAGGAACTGAGTTCCCGCCCCCTCTCTGCCTCCTCTCCGCCCCTCTGCACTATTTGCAATGAAAGGCGGGGTGGGGCGGAGCTAAGTTCTGAGAATTAGCCCCACCCTGTCCCACCTCGCCATTGCAAATAGTTCAGAGGGGTGGAGAGGAGGTAGAGAGGGGGCGGGAGCTCAGTTCCTGCTCCTGGCTCTTCCATCCTCCCCCCCCTGCACACGAGGACAACGTATATCCAAGCCGATATACATTCGTGGGAATGCACCCTAAGGGTGAATACCCACTTGCGTTTTTTTAACACAAAGCACCAACTTGCAATGCGTTTTTAACATTAGAAAGTCCCATTGATGATCACATAAAAAAAGACACAGTGATATAGCAGAGTTAAAAAAAGCACAAGTGGGTGTGAGCCCTTAAAGAGCACCTGCCGAATTTTGATGTCAGCTGGGCAGCTGCATAGCCTTGCAGCAACACCCAGCTGACTACAACAATGTATTTCTTGGTATTATTGTATCTTGTCACCACCGAAAGTGTGGGTGGTGACAGATACAGGCTGCTTGACAGCCTGGGCACACCGCCAGTTTTTAATTGGCTGTAGGGCTGCCACCCCCAGCTCGGGCTCTCAGGTCCTGGCACTCACTAAGAGCGGCTTCCCCGGCGGCGTTGGCACTCACTAAGAGAGGCTTCCCCGGCGGCACAGTGGCTTCTTCTCTGGCTGCGACAGCGGCTTCCCTGGCGGCCTCCCTGTACTGGCAGCATGTGGGGGGCAGAGAGTGGCAGCATGGCATGGGGAACTGGACAGCACAGCGTTGAATAAGAGTGAGAAATGGTTACAGGGAGGCTGTGGGGAAGACTGGAGGGGAATGGGGACACTGCAGTAATACTGCACAGGACAGTGCTGGGTGAGAGTGAGGGAGGGGACACTGGGGGGAAGGCTGCAAATGAAGGCTGGAGGGTTAGAGGACAGTGGTGTGTGACAGGCGGGGGGAGCTGGAGGGGAGCAGGGAGAGTGCAAGAACACTCTGGGGACAGCACTGGTGACAGTGAGGGAGGGCAAGGGTGCAGCCAGGGGGGGAAGGTTGGAGGGGAGTTGAGGTTAGCAACTGCCTTCCATGATTGGCTTATGCCTGGCATGCAGGGTTAGGGTGAGCGTTCGTTTCAGTGTTAGGGTTACATTATTAGCTGTAAATGCTTCCATGTTAATGCCGGCTGGCTCTCACATGGAAGGATTGAAAACTACATTTCTAAGCCTACCACAGAAACAACTCCTAACCCTCCATCCCAGCAAAAAGTAAATCCCCACGCTGCTAGGGCCTTTTAGGATCTTGCTGCACACAGCCAATCAGCAGCATGTGGGCATACAGTGGGTGGATACAGCCCATCACTAGCTCTCCACCTCTTCTGCTGGTGGTGACAAAATACAATAATACCATATTTCTTATGTTTATATACCTCTACCGCTTCCCTTGTACTGACTTTTCTTAGATTTGACTCTCTGTAAATGTGTTATCTTGGTGGCCCCCATCAGTCACTGTTAATGAAGTCTGACATGGCTTCATCCATTGACAGTGAGCAATTGACCACCCACTTGACAAATTCACAGTGCAGGGAGGCCAATATCGTAGTACAACGGGAGAGTATAAGCCAAACTAAAACATGATTGGAGTTAGTGGAGACATGGGTATAAAGCCATGCAGTTGGCCCTGTTGGTATGAGGAACTGATCGCTCCACTTCAATATGTGTTGCCCATGGCGTGGAGTTTGAACTGCTAGCAAGGGAGAAGAAATCTCACTTGTTCAGGTGTAGCAATGCTCCATAGTGCAGAGCGAAGTTGCACCTATGGCAATGTGTTTTCAGCCTCAGGGCTTATTTTTACGTACATATGTGTTAATATGTTTGCCCGTACGGAACAGGGATGAAGGAAGGAGATGGCACGCCTGCGTGTTGCACCCTTCTTGTGGAAGAGAATGGCAATGAAATGCCTAACAAGGGCCAGCTGTCTTCTTTTCCCTCCATTGTATGCAAGGTAACTCCCTCCGACTCCCTTTTTTCAGCTGCCATACAAGTCTATGGCAGCTTTCCGTGTAACATGGACAAAGATAGGGCAAGACTTATTTTTCACAGACGAACATTTTGCACTGAAAACATTAGCCTCAGGCACAATCTTGAGTTTCTGTTACAAGATGCAATCATAGCACAGCTGAGATACAAGGCCCTTTAAGGCAGACTTCTCACACTGGTCTGCTGCTGTAGGCTATGGTCAGGTATGGATTTGCTTTGGAATAATCTGCAGTAAACCTGCCTCAAGATCTGCTTAAAAAATGATATGGATTTTGATGGGGATTTCACCTATTTAAATATAATGGATGAAATTCACACAATTTCCATGGAAAATCTGCAACAGAACGATGCAATCTACAACATCAAATCCAGGTATATTTGTTTGCTCATAATGTGAATAGGGTTGATGCCTTAAGTGTAACATCATCACCCTTTAATTTAAGTGCAGTACTACATTTCCCTGTAGCGGTCGCTGGGGAATTGCTGGAGGTGAGGAATGGTGTGGAAAGCTAATACAGACACCCATTTAAACTGATACAGTTTGTTTATTTATCCATTCATCGGTTTACAAATACATTACTGGTCTAACCAAGCATCTTAGCACATAATCCATTGTCCTAATCCAAACTTTCAGAAAGTATTTGAGAACACATTATTGTGATTGCCATTTAGTTTGTTTCAGTTTAACCATCCGGAACAAATAAGTAGGGTCTTAGTAACCTCTTTCTACCTTCTGGAAAACTCTTGTGCTACATCCATCCCATGGAACTCTTTGTCTTGAACTCACTGTTCTTCGAGAGTGCTTGTGCTACATTATATAAGTATAGCTGTAATAAAAGTTTATAGCCCACCCTGACCTAAGAACCCATAAATCGGCTACTCCTTTTTCAATGCACTGCACATCCTTGCTACAGCAGGTCCATATAGCATTAGTTACATTTCCTTACTAAATGTACAAGTGACTTGTCCGCTGGATGGAAGCGGGTACTTTGTTCCTCATGTTCCATGTCCATTTGTCAAATAACAGTAGGAAGTTCTGTTGTCATTCTTTTTGTTCTTTTGACATTTGCTGCTACTGCAGATTATGAAGTACTACTGAATATTAGAGATAAAAAAATGGACCTGTAAATGCCAAATTTGGGTTACTAAAACTTCGGTGAGAACCCGAACCCCAGATTTGTTTCTGCCGAACTGTAACTAGTGGAGTGGTAGGGACGATTCAATGGATGTAGTTCAGTGGTGAGCACTGTTGCGAGGGTTCTATGTTAAAAGCTGACCAAGGACAACATCTGCATGGAGTTTGTATGTTCTCTTTTTGTTTATTTTTCTTCTCCTCTAGAGAAGGAAGAAGAGCATGGTGGTTTTGTGATGAGCACTGCTGTCTTTCAGTCCTGGAGGCCAGGGTTCAAATTCCATGCAGATGTTGTTCTTGGTCATATTTGAACCTAGGTCCCCAGCAACAGTGTAAAGCATTGAGCGAGATCTACTGAAGGAGCACAACTGTAGTTTCAGGGCTCTTAAGATAGTGTAGAGTCATTTTATGAACTTCCAGGTGGGTGGTCCAGAGGACCTTGGAGGTCCCTTCCAACTCTACCATTCTATGAATTCAGACTAAACCAAATTTTTTTTATGAAATTCAGTGAACAGGCCAAACCAAACTTTTGAAAAGTTCCCTCATCTCTGCTGAATATGTTGGGGCTATATAAACAAAGCTTGTTATTATACCATTGCAAACAATCCAGTGTGCATTAGTCCTGCATTTTAAGAATTGTGGAAGATGTCACAGTTCACTGTCACAGCTGCCATCTTGGCTCATCTGCTTCTGTTGCTGCTGCCATTTGTTAGGTTGTGCATCTGGGACCTGTGGTTCTACAGGTTTCCATGAGCACAGCTTCACAGGTGAGGGACAGTTGAGCTGGCTGAGTGTAGTGTTTCTCCAGCCAATACCCTCTGGTTTGCTGCACATAAATACCAGCACCTCTTGATAGAAGATGCTAGTCATTTTACTCATTTTACCTTTTCTTTGCATTCTGCGTCAATCCCACTCAGAGCTGGTGTTATGCATGCTTGCCTGAAGTGCCTCTCTCTTCTTCCCTGAGGACGGTCTGGACACCTGTTGTCCCCCCCCCTTCTTGCATTCTTGGGTGAGTGCCTCAAGTAGTGTGGCGTACAGTGACCGCACAGGTGCATGCGCCCGCAGGTTGCTCCCTATCCCTCTGCAGGTGCGGCCTCCAGATCTCTGATCTCTTCTGTGTGTGTCAGATGGGTGATGCCTGACACTGTTACCTGTTATGTTAGCATGGTGGTTGACTCTCTATCTGCTTGTACATGTGGTACATACCTCATTATACCGCATGGCCACCACTCCCCTCCTCCACTATCAGCCACCACTGGCCAGACCAATCCCGCTATGGGGGAGTCTGCAGCGTGGAATTGGCTGCTGGCTCCCCAGGTAACAGCCCTCCCCTCCCTGAGTGCCATCCAAAGCAGGCCTGTGGACCGCAGCAGGGATGCAGTATATCGCGGGAGACCATGCACCTCTGTTTGCTAAGGCGTCGGGTCGCAACTGCGCCCCCTAGTGGTACGCCGGTGCCCCAAGTGCTACCTCCTGATTTAGCTGAAATCAAATCACTGTGTGACAAAGTGGATTTACATCTGCTCACTGACAGAAGCCCTGATAAGCTAGCAAATAACAGCTGAACATAGCTGTGAGGTGCACAATCATATAAATGCACTAGAACTTTAGGGAATCATCCCAATTTCCAGTTTTATTAAATGTAAATGAGAAAATGTAAGAAGCAAATGGCTCTAATCAGGGATATAACTATAAGGGTTGCCATGATAGCAGTAGCAGCAGGTTCATGGTGCCTAAAGACACCAGTAATATAAATGCAACATGTTAGGTGGGGGTCCTGCTACACATTTTGCATTGAGTTCTAGGAGCTTCACATTATGCTTCTGGCTCTAGAAACATCCAAATTTGATCTATGTGGATTATAAAATGTTTTGCGCTGAATAATGTTTTGTAGTTCGCATTGAAAAGATAAGAAATTGGATCTGAGCCTTTATATTTCAAGGGTATACCCAATACTGACCATTTTCTGATACAGAGCTCCAAATCTCCTGCTTCCCTTCACACAGCCATAGAGTTAAATCTTAAAATTCTGACTGCCTTGAGGTGAGTTAGAGGGCTTATTGAATAGAGATTTCATATTGAGCGCAGTGGGAGCTGTATAAATCCGTTTCCACTAAGCTCATACTAGTGGCCACTGCAAGCATACAGAATGTTATATTGTAATTCTATTGCTGTATGAAGGGTAAAAGCAAATTTGGTGCTTCATGTCAGAAAAATGGAACTCCTGTCCCTTTAAAAATGTATCATGAAAGTAATACTCAGAAAATAATTCCGATTTGGTGATGATACATTATTTATTAGGAAGAATTATAATTGCACCTGTCCTGTATGTCCACAATAACCTAAATATCTGGAACTGATACATTTATGCTGAAGATAGCATTTAGGAACTGTGCAAGATTATATAAAGCTCTTTTGTTTTCCAGAACCAGCATGTGGGGGTGCTATATTGCAGGTGGATTAAGAGATGGAGCACACATTGCAGTAAACAATAGCAATCACTACTTGGCAGCTTAATTAGTGATATAGTCACTTAAGTCTGCTAGTGTTACGTCCGTGCGACTCACAAGCACCACGCTTAGCACAGACGCAGGGTGATGTTCACGACTGCTGTAGTAGATAGACTCATGCACCGAAGAGCAGTGAGCACCACTACTGAAATACGTAGCTCAGATGAAAAGCTAGTGCGACACAAAAGTACTACACACCGCACGGCCACAGGGAACGTTGGAAAAAGTCCCACACCACGCTATGCGGGACAGTAGCACCACTCCAGGGAGAGGGAAGGAAGCCTGGCCCTAACCTATCGCCTCGATAAAGTCTTCTTTCTGGGCCCTGACTATCCCTATAGGAACCCCTGGAGAGATGAACCGACATGCAAAGCAAAAACAGAAATGAAAAGCAACAATACAGCTGAAAAAGAACCTGCAGAAACTTATCTGCAAGTAGGAAAAACCACCCAACAGAGCAGAGCTCCAAACTCCAACTTCTCCACTATGGAACAGAATAAGCAGCACTGCTCACCAGGAGGGGTGAGAATATATACTCTGCACCTAAAACAATGGCAGAGTGAATAGAAACCACACCTCCACCCTACTCTCAGGCATGGCTAATCCAGCATGCATCCATGCAGCAAAGGCAGACAGCACCAGCAGACTCTGCCCATGATGCATTAACCCTTGACCTGCTTAACAAGGCAACAGGTCTTTGCCTGTGTTGAGGCCACCATGCCACAACATTGTCACGAGCGACAAGCCGCGACAGTTATACTGTTTCAGAATGTTGCAACACAGTTTCACTTTTTGGCAATGCTGACTCTAGGATTTGGCCACACTGTGATGACTTGTCAGTGCATGTGGGATCAGAACTCAACATCTTTAGCTATTTAAAGTCTCTTCACTACTCAGTAAGCTTGGCGTAACACTTAACAGTTCATAATGGTATCCACTCACATATCTTAAAAAGATTGTACATTGATTTTTTTTTCTTTCAAAAACATGTTTCCCATGCAAAAGCATAACAAACAGGCTTCTTCTCACCTTTTCTGGCTCTCCATTGTGTCCAGCACCACTGCTCTCGGTCTCCCTTGTGATCTCATGCTTACAGGCTGCAACAGCTTGGTTAAAGGACATCACATTCTGCTGCAGCCAATGACATAGCGCAGCGCTTGATTGCTAAGCTCTATCATTGGTTGTAGCAGCCTGTGATGACTTGTGCACAAGCTGACTGCATTCAGTAAGCATCACCAGGCAGAGAAGACCAAGCAGCAATGCAGGACATGCAGGGAGACATAGAGGTGCGTATATGACCGTTTGGTATGTTGTTGCATGTGGCACATGTTTTTGAAAAAATAAAACTTGGATAACACATTTCATGGCAGATTTCCACTCTTTCAGCAGTACAGTAGGTCCACGATTGGATATCGCACAACTACAATGGTCTGACTGACCAGGTACTCTCAGCTCTGATCAGGCAACTGCAGGGCTTTCAACAGCTCTTACTCTCAACCTGCACCCAATCTCTTCCACAGCAGGCCTGTACAGCTTTTCTTGTGGCTCACAACTCTGGCTACACCCAATCTTGCACTGACCTCTTGTATTTGCTGTTTACTCCACCACCATGGCCAACTTACATGCCACACCCCACGTTTTGTACCAAACTCAGCCACCAGCATGTGGGGCAAGACATGCCCTACCATTAATCTGTTAGACATGCATGCCTGCCCCCATAGTTCAACAAGTCTTCAAAGTTGCTACTGTGACAGGGATCAAGCCCACTCACAGAATGTCCACATGGGCCATCACAGAGACTGTTACATCAATCCGGACTTCAACAGTACATATTAGCAATGTACAATAACCCTTAGTTGTTATCAAATTTCTTAATGTAAACCTCTGCACTTACATAACGAACATCAATAACTATATCATTTCCCCTCATAGACATCAGCATTTATATGCAGGGGCATAACTAAAGGCTCAGGGGCCCTGATGCAAAATGTGAGCTGGGGCCCCCCCTCTATCTGTATCTGTACCCGTACCCATACCTAAACCATGCTGCACAGAGGCATAACTTGAAGCTTCTGGACCCCAATGCAAAACCTGTAACAGGGCCCCCAACTATAATACTTTATTCATAGTACTGGGCTCCCTATATGGAGAAGAGAGGCCTTATGGGCCCCCTAAGGCTCCTGGGCCCGGGTGCATCCACATCCCCTGCATCCCCTATAGTTACGCCCCTGTTTATATCCCTTTCCTCAACAGACATCAGCAATACATGTCACTTACCTAAATAATCTCTAGCAGATATAATACTTCCCATCTACACAAGATTAAAGGGGCTGTCCACTTTCTACTACTTTTTACAGTTTTTATTTATGTAATTATAGAATATGAAATCATACGTGGTGCTCAGCCAATCAGAGGCAGCGCTTCCTGGAGGTGGGGATTTTCCAATCCCTGTCCAGAAGACATGCTCAAGATGAGTGCCGGAGACCAGGGAGAAGATTCAGCGGAGCTGGTCAGCGCTACTTAGGTGATGTTGCTTTTTGTTTTTGCGACATCATCACCAGAAAACACAGCGATATTGCATGGACTACCGATGCGATATTGCTGTAATTTTTTGCGGCAAAATCTACCTTGTGGAACCACTTGTTTGATTGATGGCCTGCTGGGACAAAGCAGTTTTCTCATCTGATACACCCCTGTGAAGTAAGTGACTTATTTCTCCTTCTTATGGTCTTCTTTTTATGATCTGCCCTCTAGAGCGCTGGGGTATTTTTACTGATGCATTGTCCACTTGTTTCTCTTGCCATCCGATACCCTATTTGGAAGCCACCACCGGCACTCTCCCTCTTCTCTTCGGATGTCCTTGTGACCAGAGCCAACGGACCAAATTTATTTGCCAATTTTATCGCCATCTGGGACTTTGGACATGGCAGACTGCCTCTTACAGGGGCAGCTCGATCACGCCAGGTAAGTCACCTTCCATTTTTCCTAACAGTATCTACACCTCCTGACCTTAGGGGCGCCGCCTTGCTGATTATATTGCTCACAAAGTGCTACTTTAATGCACATTTTGCATGCATTTCATTGAATGGAACCAACTCTAATACTCTTCCCTTATTCCTAGAACCCATGATCACAAGCCCTATACTGTTAATGCTTCATAGTCACTAATTTCATTTTGATCCATATAATTGCTGTAGATGCACAGAAGTCATGAAAAACATCCAACTAATGCGAATATTTGAAATTTCCAAAAGGTTGTAATTTTAACATATTGTTAATTAAATGAGGCATAAGTAAAGCTTCATTGATTCCTTTGGACTCAATGTTTTGAAATAAGAATTCCACATAGCCCGCTTTCAAACGAAAGAAGTTTTCCTTTTTATACTATAAATTGACCTTCTGTAACGCTCAAAATTTTATCTCATTAGTGATGTTGTAGTGCAAAAGTTTGCATATATCTTGCTTTAGTGTGTTCTAAAGCGTCTTTTCAATTTCTCTTTATTCCTTTTGCAAATGAGCAGGGCATTTCTAATGATATGTAACATCCTATCTTTTCAATATGGTTTTAAAATGCTTTATTTGTGAAACCTTATATACATGGCAGAGCTTTTGTTCTCTACACCACAGACGTATAGTAGGGCCCTGGTGGACTCTATGAGTGGTATATGATGGCACCAAGCTGCTCAGAGTATCCATTGACATTGCGATGCATATTCACTCGTTCTAATGATAAACCATTTGTTGTAAACGGACCCTTAATTATACTGGCTCACCCAAGATGAAAGACCCCTAAATAGAACTATTTTTCTAACAAGACCAGACTCAGGCTGGTCTTACACGGATGGGTCGGATTCCGCATTCAGGAGAGCCCGCAGTGGAATCTGTCTCTGGTCCCACCCGGCAACCCTGTGGACCTCTGATTTTCTGCATTCTGTATGACTGGAGGTGATTGCTGTTGATCATCTTTGTTTTTCCTGTTTGATGCGAGTACCTGTGACCTTTCCATACTCTCAATTGAGGATGGGCCATGGGTTGGACGGCTTCCATTGACTTCCATGGAAGCCGTCCGTGCGGAATGCACACAAAAAAAGAACGCGCTACAATTTTATTTCCGTGCACAGGAATCACTGTTTGCTCTTGTGAGCGGACATGCAAATGTTCTAATCTTTGAATGTGTGCGGAATACCATTAATCGTCCGTACGGGTGACGATCGCGGATTCCGTAATTCAAATCCGGATGTGTGAGACCGGCCTCACTCTCTACAGGTAATGATAGCTAGAAGTCTACCATCCCCAACACCTAGTTCAGTAACTAATGACTGGGCAATTATGTGAGCATGATTAGGAAAAGAGTGAGCTGTGGGACCAGTGTGGTTGGCGCATCAGACTAGTTCTGCCAACCTCTAATCTTTAAACAGAGCCATGTCTTAGAGTCTAGAGTTCATACTGTAAAAAGTATTAAGAAGTAGACTATGTGGGGAAAAGTGGGAACTGGAACCAGCGTTCCTTCTCAACCAATAATATAATATTATTATTTTATTTTTTGAGCATCTCCTGACTTGATTTATCTCTTAACCCTTTGCAATTCAATTTTGGATTCAGAGTTTCCTAGGGGAATTTCTCTTTCTGCCATTATACAATGGCACCATCTGCTGGCTAGAGCCAGTACTACGGTATGGGACAAGCTGGAGAGGCCCCCGACAACAGAGCGGCCAGTAATATACAGTAAGAATACCCTGCCGGACGTCTTCCGACATTGGAGCTTTACAGCCTTTAATCAGAATGTCTTTAGACGTCAGACAGTGGATTGGAAAGGGTTAAGGGTCCCACAAATGCAATGAATAGCACCTTAATAAAATTAGGCATAACAATATTTCTATCCTGAATGTGATCTATCTGACTACATCATTAAGAGCTTATTGATAAGATTATTATAGGACATTTAGATCTAGTAGCTTTTTACCAACCCCCAAGTAAATGAGGTGTTATACAATCTAACACATCCACAAGACAGGCAAATTTAAAAGGTTCAGTCGCAATTAAAATGATTCAACTCTCCTTGCAAATTAGGTTTATTTGACAAATTAGCAAACTTTCAGCAATTTGCAAACAAAAAAAATAATCAGGCGAGAACAATTAAAATAGGTCAACACAACTAATATAACAAGTGGTTTCTCCAAATGCAACACAAGATGTCACTTTTAATGATGTCTGCAGTCTCAGAATTATTCATCCCCTTCATGACAAATGTCTTTAGTACTCAGTAGAGGACCTTTTGCTGTTATGACTTGCTGCAAACATGACACATAACCAGACCCCAGCTTCTGACAGGGTTCCTGAGGAATATCAGCAAATTCCTTATAGATAATAGCCTCAAGTTCATTAATATTCTTGGGTTTGCATGCTGCAACTGCCTTCTTCAAAGCCCATTTTTTTGAGGTTCTTGTCAGGCAAGTGTGATGGCTAGAGATGAGCGAGCATACTCGTCCGAGCTTGATACTCGTTCGAGTATTAGGGTGTTCGAGATGCTCGTTACTCGTAACGAGTACCACGCGGTGTTCGAGTCACTTTCATTTTCTTCCCTGAGAAATTTGCGCGCTTTTCTGGCCAATAGAAAGACAGGGAAGGCATTACAACTTCCCCCTGCAACGTTCAAGCCCTATACCACCCCCCTGCAGTGAGTGGCTGGCGAGATCAGGTGTCAGCCGAGTATTAAAATCTGCCCCTCCCGCGGCTCGCCACAGATGCATTCTGACATAGTTCAGGGAAAGTGCTGCTGATGCCGGAGCTGCGATAGGGAGAGTGTTAGGAGTGATTTTAGGCTTCAAGAACCCCAACGGTCCTTCTTAGGCCATAGAAATCGCAGATCGTACCTATGTGCGATCTGCGATTCCTGTTCTCTTCTCTATATGCGCTCAACGGGGCCGGCGGCAGCAGCGCCGACCCAATTGAGAACATATAGAAGACAAATCATTCTTCTCTGCCACAGCTGTAACAGCTGTGGCAGAGAAGAACGATGTTTGCCCATTAAATTCAATTGAGCCTGCAATACAGCAGGTTCCACTGAAAGCAATGGGCTGCCGGCGATCGCGGGATGAATTGTTGGGAAGGGCTTAAATATATAAGCCCTTCCCTGCAATTCATCCAGAAATGTGTTACAATAAAAATATATACCGTATATACCGGCATATAAGGCGACGGGGCGTATAAGACGACCCCCCAACTGTCACCTTATACGCCGGGAATACAGCAGAGCAAAGAATAAAAATCATTACTCACCTCCCCCGGCGTTCTGCGGTGCTGCTGCAGGCTGTCGCTCCCTCCTGGTCCCCGGCAGAGCATTGCTTTCTGGATGCAGGGCTTGAAATCCCCGCCTCCAGAAAACACACGTGCCTTCAGCCAATCACAGCCATTCAATGACATCATTGTCATATATACAAAAATGCTCGGGTCGCCCATTGACTTCAATGGGGTTCGTTACTCGAAACGAACCCTCGGGCATCGCGAAAAGTTTGTCCCGAGTAACGAGCACCCGAGCATTTTGGTGCTCGCTCATCTCTAGTGATGGCCACTCTATAATCTTCTAGGACGTTTTCTGAAACCAAGCCCTGGTGAAGTTTGATATGTACTCAGGATCATCATCCTGTTGGAAAGTCCAAAGGTGCTCAAGCTTTAGTTTCCTAACAGAAAGCATGAGATTTTCTTCTAGGACTTCCTGATACTTGATTGAACCCAAAATGTCCTCGCAACCGGCAGATATCACATGTGCCAGAGGAACCAAAGCAGCCCCAGAGCATCGCTGAGCCACCGCCATGCTTCATTGTAGGTAGGGTTTTTTTTTCAGTGTGTGTTTCATTCTTTCTCCTTCAGACATTTTGCCTATCCATAGGCCTGAAAATTTCCAGTTTTGTTTCAACGCTTCATACAACAAAATCTCCAAATGTATTTGGCTTATTTATATGGCTTTGGGCATATAGGAGATGGCTTTTCTTGTGCTTTTGGGTCAATAGAGGTATAAGTCTTGAAATTCAGACATAAAGACCTTCAACGTATAGGAAGTGCCTTGATGTGCCAACAGAAACTTCAGTGCCTACTGCCACTAAATCTTGCTGCAAGTCTTTTGCAGTTGCTCAAGAGTTTTTCACCACCGAGTTCCTCAGGAATTTGGTAGCAGCCGGTAATAGCTTCCTCTCATCCAGATAGTATAAACTGTGTTCCTTTAACTTTGATCTTGTGAACTAAGCTTCCAACTGTATCTCTAGAAACATTTAGTTCCTTTGCTATCTTTTTTTTATCCTTCTCCTTGTTTGTAAAAGGCAATGATCTTTTCTCTTAACTTTCTGGACCACCCTCTCAACTTAAGGCCCTCTTACACACAACAATTAATGCTCAAAATTAGCTCAAAAGCCATCTTTTGAGCGATAATCGATGTGTGTAAATGTGCCCATCTTTCACTTTCAGTTAAAATGCGCCCATGAATTTCAGTTCGGCATAAAATTCAGCGCTCGACAGAAGAGCTGACAAGAAGGACTGCATGCTGTTATCTTCCCAGGGCGTGCTGAGTACATTGTCTCAGCTGTCAGCCCCGCGACAGAACAAAGGAAATGTATTCAGAGAACAGACCACCACCTGTTCTCTGAATATAGCTCCCGGCGGCTCACATGCATTGCTTAAGCTACTAATTGTTACTAATAGGCATAAGTACCAATTAGTAGTTTATGCAAAATGATCGTAACAAAAAAAGCCATCTTTTGAGCGATCATCTTTGTGTGTAAAAGGGCCCACATTTCTAACAACCGATAAAAAATCACAGTCAGCAAAGCACTAGCCGCTCCAGATATTTGATCTGTTCTATCTCAAGCACACCTGATAAAAGCAATGAAGTCCTTGATTAGTTGTATCAGGTGCGTTTGAGACAACACCTGACTGGATAATGTTTGCTCTTATGACGGATTCTATTCAGGGGGTGGAATAATTCAGAGATTGCAATAGTCATTAAAAAAGTTATTTTTTATTGAATCTGGAGAAACCACTTATTACTCGTATATTGGTTGTTTTGAGCTATTTAAATTGTTCTTGCTTGATTGTTTGTTTTTTTTTGCAAACAGCTGAGCATTTGTAAATTTGGCAAATAAACATAATTCGCAATGAGGGTTGAATAATTTTGATTGCTACTGCTTATGACCATTTTTTTGCATTCAGTAAACAGGCTGCAGTAAATCTACTAAATTGAGTTATGATATCTCTTATAATTAGTGTTCTGCTTTATATTACCGGGTTGCTAATCAGCCTATAGGTAATTGGTAATCTTCTAGATTTGATCGAGTCAAAGTTAAGATTCCTATGTAATTGTTGGAAACAAGTGACATATCACCAGCATCATTTCTGCATAATCTGGATTATATACAGTAAGGTCTGCACCAAAATTGAAATCTGAAGAATGAGTCAAACAAACAGCTGAATGGCCCCACCAATACAATAGGAGAGATTTACAATATATGGAGATCTTACATCCGCAGCCGGCTAAACGTTGCAGCCATTTCTCACTTAGGTATTGCATTTTCAATCATTTCCTGAAATCAGTCAATCTCGGAGCATTACACGGTTTTGCACATGTATTAGCCACAAATCTTTGCACACGCGTGTTTATTAACATACAATCTATTCCCTTCTTACCCTCTTGGGATGATTCCAACATAAATTGTGTCTTTACTACAGTTTACTTAAGTCTGAGTGCTTTGCAATTAAAGCAATAAAATGTTTATGCAGGAATAAATCTGTTTTAATGAAACTTTCTCTCCGTCAGGTTTTTAAAGCAAACCTTGAATTTGCAATTAGAATATACATTTCCTGCCTCACTCTCCAGCTGTTACTGTCAGAGATCCCAGAAACGATACCAAGCTAATCCCTGCAGGCTCCAGAAACCAGGGAGCTGCGAGAGTCTTACCGGGCTAAATGGAGATGGTGGGGACAAGACCTGGAATGGCAGAAATTCATCTACTGGGACGCAATTAGAAGTATCCAAAAATGTAGATGGAAGGAACAACTTTAATGTAGTTCTATATTTTTAGTGGCTGGAACACGGAGTACATTTCAATTTATTCCAAAAGGAATTTTGTAACAAAATGAGTGAAAACAAGACCGGCATATTCTATAATGGCACTGCAGATTTAGTGGAAATATGCAGCCACAAGAGGGGCGAGTCAGCTGTCAGGCACTCAAACACAGCTGAAGTTTTCAGATAGCGAGAACAGGCATGGGGTTTATTACCATCTCTGACTTCTATGACGCTTAATGAGTATCATGAACACAATGTTATACTAATCCAGGAGCAATACCTGACAGATTAGTCCTAGACAATACGATAAATCTTGTGTGGATGACCATTTGGGATAGAACTGCTTTGTTTTAGCATATCAGCTCTTAAAATGTAGGTGTTACGTGTGCTGCTGGGACCTGTTGTACTATGTACTCCCAGCAGCACTCTCAGGGTTAATTGAGCTGGCTGGGTGTGGTACTTCCTGCTAGCCAATCTCCTGGATCTGTGCTCACATATAACCCAGCTCCTTGTCAGTCTCTGTGTGGGTTCCCCATGGTGAGTACTCATGTTGGGTCTGTGGCCTGTAACTTGTTATCAGTCTTGTTCTGCTTGTCCCACTCTGATCTGTGTTAGCAAGTAAGTCTATTGTGTGGCTCTGCTTCCCCAAGATTGTCTGGACACCTGTTGTCCTAGTCTGCAGTACATGCAGCCCCCTTTTCCTTCCCCCTGTTCAGGTGCAGCCTCCAGAAATTTTATGTCTTACTCCGGGTGTCAGTTGGTGTAACTGGACACTCCCTTATGTCAGCTTGTGTAGCTGACTGTCTATTCCCCCTGGTATGAGGACACATAGACTTGCTGTGTGCATGTGAGTTCTGAGTGGTGTCTGTCTGGTTCTGTTACCTGTACTCTGTCCTGTTCCTGATGCAGCTGGCGGTGTGTCCAGTGCTCTGTTCTGTCCTGTTGCAAGCTTTGCTGAGTGATTTCTGTCTTGCTGGTTCATGTCCGTTTGTAAGTTTAAATTCTGTCAGTTTCGTGTCAGTCTGCTGCGTGATCTGCTATCTGTGTCCTGTCCTGTTGCAGCTTTCTGTGTGAACTCTGTCCGGTTCTGTTGGACTCCTGGATAGTGTAGGGACTAGCGGTATAACCAGGAGCCGTGAAGTGGCCCGCTAGCTTCCATGTGTTGTACAACATGTCAACCAATACCTGGTATTTGTATTCAGCTTATCTGTTTCTAGTGGTGGCATGTTGTGTGCCGTGTATCCTGTTCTGTCTTTGTCATGTAGCATGGGGATGCTTTCTGTTCTGTGGCATGGTTCCTAGGATCAGCTAGAGCTGAGTTCCGAAGACCGCTGGGCTGCCCTTATTGGGGCAATGTTCCCCGCTTAGGTAGGGCTTTGCCATTCCTCCGGTTAGCACAGGGTCAGTTGCCTGAAACCTGTGTGATCCCGTGTGACCGTGGTGCTACCTGTGTGCGTCCATCCCATACATTACATTTTCCCATTTTTGGGTGCGATCGTGTGGGCTCCCGTGCTTAGCTTGCCCACACGATCGTAACAGTAGGAGCAAGAATGGTTTTTCTTCCAAGAACTAGGGTGGATATACTCTTATGGTGGTCAAGCAACCAAAGGCTTTGGTGGAAAAGCCATGGGGAATGCTGTAAGAACCCTTCTTCCTTATCCATTGTCATAATGAAAGTGCTTTTCAAAAACGCATTTTATGTTACAGTCAATTGAAGCTGTCCGTCCCGTGATACATCTGCAGTGTGAGCACAGCGGAAGTACCACGAGAATCCACATCACAGGCTAGATTCGGTGCATCATGAGATCCGGATCCGGAGAGGTGAGTATAGGGTCCCTGGGGGGCGTCCCGGGTCTGATTCAGCTGCAATATTTCACAGTTGAAATCTGACCCGGCCATGGGCATGAGGCCTAATAGTATATAGTGCAAATTGTCACAAAGAGTATGGAGGCTGAGCTTGGAAGCATAGTGTAAATGCATACCAGTGGTGTTTCAGAGGATCTCCAGATGCATTACAACATGAGGTTGGGGGAGCCCCCAAAACATTGCTAGTGTGCAATCACTTTAATTTTCCATGCTCCTCTCCATGTAGACATTTGCACTGTGAACTATCAATTGGCACTTGGACGAATATATCTAGAGATGAGCGAGCACCAATATGCTCGGGTCCTCGTTATTCGAGTCAAGCTTTTTGTAAAATTCGAGAGCTCTATTCGAGTAGACTTCAATAGGAGACTCGAGGATTTTTGTATGGGACCCTGCCAAGCTTTTTATTTCCCCTGCGTTCCCTCTTTCTTTCTCTCTCTCTCTCTCTTTCTCTCCTCCAAGCCAGCCACAAACTACCGTTAACATGCGCAGCGTCGCAGCGGGGAGGGGTCAAATCTGACACATCAGCGATGGGGAGGGGCCAAAACTGGGGTGGGGTCGAACACAGCGTGATGCTCGTTCGAGTAGCGAACACTATCGAGTATGCTAATACTCAAACGAGCATCAAGCTCGGAAGAGTACGTTCGCTAAACTCTAAATATATCCAATAAATGTATCTATTCAATTGAGAAAATCTAAAAAAGCAATTTTTCAAAGCATTTCCTCTTCTTGTGTATGTGTTTTGTGGATGCATATTGACGAAAAATTGCCAGCTACATTTTCTACACATGGATCAATGGAGGAGTCCCCTTTGAATTTGTTTCTGTGACCTCCCAAAGCCCTTTATAGTGTATTACACAGTCCCCTAGGCTCCAGAAAAATAATACAGAGTGTTTTACAATTGTGGTTCTGTTTAAAGTCCACCAAGAGTATGCACAACCGTTAAGCTTTTGTGCCACTATAAAGAAGTGTAACTGCTAAGCCTATGTGCCTCTCTGTGAGAACAAATGCTGTACAATCAATTCTGGCTTGCAGAAAGTTTCAGTGACATTTCCAGCAAGACATAGCCTCCTCACAGGCAACTCCGGAACTGCACCCTGGCCCCAGGAGAACACCTATGATTTTGGATCAGGTGAGATATGCAGCTTCTATTATAAAGGGCACAGAATGTTAGACTACAAAGTCTGTGTAGCTGTCTGAACTTTGTGTATCTCTTAAAAATGGAACAAACAATTTTAATGCAGCATGTAAAAATATTTAGGCTCATGATAATTATTGCAAATTTAATTTTATCTTATTTAAAGAAATCTACTTACCGGTAATTATATGCTTCAGTATTAGCAGCTTTTGAAATTTACCTGAGAATTACTCTTAAGCATTCCATGTTGAACCGTAAAGGAGTTAATCAGTCGTGTAAATCCGTGTTTCTCAACAACAGTCCTCAAGCACCCCAACAGGTGATGATTGGAGGATATCTTATATAGGGAGCACTTGTGATAATTACTAAGGCATTGACAGTAATTATATCACCTGTGCTAAAGAAACCCTGAAAGCATGACCTGTTAGGAGTACGTGAGGACTGGAGTTAATAACGACAGGTGTACATGAAGCAAGGTATAGGTTCAAACCATCACATCCCACCAACCAGGGACTTGTTGTCCCTCGAATGCACAATCCTTCCATTACTTGTAAGAGGGTAGGATGGCATGATCTTCTGGTTGGTTCCCCTTTACTTTGAGGCTAACTTTTCTGTAATTGTGGCGAGATGAGCCATGTGCAAAGTCACACAACCCATGGATAGGAGGGAAAGGGCTATCTTTAGCTGAGCCCACATCCCACAAGGTCCCTGTGGACTTTGCTATACTTGTCCTGGATGATCTACTCCTTTGGTCTTCAACGAAACCTAATGAGGCTGCATAAACTACATATAGCAAATAGTGTTTAAACAAAAAGTTATGACACCACTGTAGCAAATGCATGCAATCAGGGTCTCCCAACCCTAACAGAAATCCAGTCACAAAGAAATGCACAATCCAATCTCCTTCATATGAAATCAGTTGTTATATGTGTACATATGCACAATGCCAAACAAACACTCTATATGTACAGTATAATCCAAGAGTGTTAACTCATGATCAGGGGCCAAATAGTTGTGTAAAGGCCCATTTACACGTAATGATTATCGCTCAAAATGCGTTCAAATGACCGAAAATGAGTGATAATCGTTACATGTAAATGCGGGCATTGCGTACTTTTGTTTGAAAAATGATTTTAAGGTGAACTTAAAATCCATCCTTCAGCTACAAATACATTTATCTCTCAGTAGACCGCAGGCTGTTATCTCTGCAGGGAGATGGCAGATAACATTGTAACCTGCTGGCAGCCACCATGAGAACAATGCGGCTGTGTGCACAGCTGGGCCTGTGATTACTCATACGCTACGTTTTGCAAACAGCTCCTGCAGGCCCTTTTACATGCAAATGAAGATGATAAAGTGTTAATGGCCATTAACACTTTATGGGAAAAGATTGCTAAATTTTTCAATGTTTTAGTCATTTGAAAGATTATCTTTGTGTGTAAATGGGCCTTAAAACATTCCAATAAAAAGTCCATAAAGTCCACCAGATGCCACTGTGATGTTTTGGGGATTGCATGCTTTCTCATGTAGAGATGAGCGAGCATACTCGCTAAGGCAAATTACTCGAGCGAGTATTGCCTTTTGCGAGTACCTGCCCGCTCGTCTCAAAAGATTGGGGTGCCGGTGGCGGTGAGCGGTGAGTTGCAGGAGTGAGCAGGGGAGAGAGAGATCTCCCTCCTATTCCTCCCCGCTCTCCCCCACCGTTCCCCGCCCCAGCTAGCACCCAAATCTTTTGAGATGAGCGGGCAGGTACTTGCAAAAGGCAATACTCGCTGGAGTAATTTGCCTTAGCGAGTACGCTCGCTCATCTCTTTTCTCATGCTTTGAAAAGGGACGATCCGCCAAGACATTGCACCTATGTCCGGTCAGGCTTGCTTCAACTCCTCCAACATCTCCTCATGAAACTGCACTTAGTTGGATTTGTGCTCTTGTTTTTATGGGACTGTTTAACACCAGTATTTGACTTTTGATCATGAGGCAGCACTCATAGATTTTGAATGTATGTTTTCGTAATAAAGACACATTTGCATATGAAGGACATTGGCTTGTGTATTTCATATAAACTACAACTTCACTGCTTCAATAGCTCTCTGCGAGAAAATAATTATGTTAACATAACCTGTAGAGTGATAATTACATTTGGGTAAGAACCCCTATCAGTACTCTTCCAACCACACAATCCATATAATAAGATACAAGGAGGTCAACTGGATTTTTTTTCATATATTCTGAGAATCTGTCATTTGGATAACGAAGCTCCTATGCGATGGGAAGTAACCAGCCAGACAGCGGGTCTAACCCTTTCTTGCACACTGGCAGCAGATGCTCTCTTCTCATGCCCATTGTTGTGAGATGCAGACTCTATTTGTAAATGTTTTCTTTTTTCTTCTTAGTAATAAATGACCTTTGCGTTCAAATGAATGTCATCTTGGTGTGACAGGGCAATTGAGTCAAATTATCTCTTTAATGGGGCTATTAATCCTACATCTTCACATCCTGTTTGCAACAAAGACATTAAATGTTGTATTAATGTGCTCAATAAAAGGGCGGTTGTTATTTATTTATTTCTTTCGTTAATCTCCTTATTTATTATAGAAATCTTGATTAAAAGGGTTCTAAAGTTTAATGTCATTAATGCTAAATGAGCAGAACACTCACAGTGTTTAGCTTCTGTCATTAGCTGCATGTTTCAAAGGGGAGCCTAAGAAGAGATCTTGTTAGCTGTGACACGGAGCATGTGTGCTCCTGCTTGGATACTCTACACCGCTACATTACTAACCCGGCGGAGGAACTGCCTGCTTGGGTGTAATATGTGCATAGTATCATATATGTAAGGCCGAAAAAAGACATATGTCCATCCAGTTCAGCCTATTAAGCCCCCTTGTTGATCCAGAGGAAGGCACAAAAAATTATAATGAGGTCGGAGCCAATTTAACCCATTTAAGGGAAAAAATCCTTCCTGACACCAGACTTTATATCTACTGTATGTATTCGGCTTCCATCAGCATCTTTGGAGCATGCTTATAAAGCAATGAAGTCAGGAAGGGTATTGTTTCTCTTTAAGGACTGCATCTAGAAGGTGTATAAGGAGACTTATAAAGCCATTCATGCTCTTCTTGGAAATATGCAAATGAGAAGATGGAACAATACCTCTGTAGCTACAGCTATTGGAAGGCAGTATTCCTGCAAGTCAATGTCAGACTTTTTTTAAACAAGCCTTATAACAATGACTGGGAATTGTGAGCCAAAACCAGAATAACCATGCACAGACAGCTGTTTTGGGGTGATTGCCTCTCATCAGTGTGCAAATGAGAAGATGAAAAAATACACAGTAATTGTTACAAGACTTGTTAAAAGGTCATTGTTCCATCCTACCATTTGCATAAATTTCCCAGAGGATCATGCATGGCTTTATAAGTCTCCTGACACCTACTAGGTGCTCCCCCTAGGGAGAAGCTTTACCTCTCCTGATCCATATCAGGAGAGGTACATGGTCATTTGTCACAGCCTGACCAATCAGAGGCAGCTCTCACTCACACCCATTCATGAATTCATGAATGACAGCTGAGAGCTGCCCCTGATTGGCTCAGCGCTGAGCCAATCAGAGGCAGCACTCACTCACCCATTCATGAATTCATGAATGGGTGCGAGTGAGAGCTGCCTCTGATTGGTCAGGCTGTGACCAATCAGAGGCAGTTCATTCAGCAGGCGGGGATTTTAAATCCCCGGCTGCTGAATACTACAGAGAGCAGTTCAGGAGAACTGAAGCCGGCCGCGGCTGAACTCCGTCTGCTGGGACCAGGGGAGTATATATATATTTTTTTATTTTTACACAATTCTGGATGAATTGCAGGGAAGGGCTTATATATTTAAGCCCTTCCCGAAAATTCATCGTGAGATCGCCCGCAGCGCATTGCTTTCAATGGAGCCGGCTGTATTGCCGGCTCCATTTAATTCAATGCGCTGGACAGCTCTGGCCCTTTTCTATTTTTTTTTTTACACATTTTAGGATGATTTTCAGGTAAGGGCTTATATTTTTAAGCCCTCCCCGAAAATTCATCCCGCGCTCGCCGGCAGCCCATTGCTTTCAATGGAGCCGGCTGTATTGCCGGCTCCATTGAATTCAATGGGCTAACATCGTTCATCTCTGCCACAGCTGTTACAGCTGTAGCAGAGGAGAATGATCTTTATGCTGACAGTGCAGGGGGGGGGGGGGGTCTCACTCTTGCCACTATTGTGACTTAATAGTGAGACGTCGGAGCCCGAAATGCAGCCCTGCATGTTGCTCCTCGCCTGCCCTACCCATTTCTGTGTTTTTTACATGACTTTGGTGATTTGCTAAGATTTTCACAAATGAAAACTTTAGTGGAGCACCAGTCATATACAAAAATGCTCGAGTCGCCCATTGACTTCAATGGGGTTCGTTACTCGAAACGAACTCTCGAGCATCACTGAAAGTTCGACTCGAGTAACGAGCACCCGAGCATTTTGGTGCTCGCTCATCTCTAGATATGATACCTTTTAATGGCTAACAAAAATACATGATGTTATAGCGAGCTTTCAAACCTACTTAGGGTCCTTCTTCAGGCTTAATGAAATAGATGGGCCCTAAGTAGGTTGGAAAGCTCGCTATAACATCATGTATTTTTGTTAGCCATTAAAAAGTATCATATCTACAAGATGACTTTGTTTCTCTTACTGAGAACAATCCCATTTTGCTCTACTGGCTAACATGGTACCAAACTTTTTTCGTTTTACTAAGAAGTTTCTCACACCTGCTAGGTGTTCTCCCTAAGGAGAAATTTTACTCTGGGTTCAAACACAGCATGTTGAAGTGTTGATTGGATTCTTTTCAGACATTTTCCCATAGAAGAAAGGAATATAAAAAATGCCAACCAAAAATGCTAGTAAGAAAATGCCTGAAACTCAGAAAAACTATGAAGAAGGCTTCAACTAATAAACCCCTTTAAGTACATGTCTTCCTCTATTACTTTTTTCCAAATTATTTGGATACCAATCATTGTAAAGGGTCCATTCTGTCTTCCACAAATTCACTAACCTAGCATAGGCATAACACAGGCAAGACATTTTTGCTGTGCGCATTATTTTATATCTGCTCATCCAATGTTAGACACTCTGCATGACTTTTGCTAAGTATACACCATAAAATTTCACTATATTTCAGATGTCAGATAAATTAGATCAGCGGCTGTAGGCTTAAACTGATGTTCTAGGTTTTTGGGGTCTCATTGTTCGCTTCTCTGCTATAGCTACAAGAAGAGATAATCTGTGCAAAAGAAAAATGGATATTTAAAGTGACTCTGTAAGGACAGTCTGCTCATCAATTTCCTGTGCTGCTCAAATGCTATTCTAGGTGATTGAATTTGACCACACTTATCTGAATCAGGTTTAAAATTGATATTAATTTTGCTTGCAGGATCCAGCTTTCAGGAAGGTGCCCAGGACTAACTCTGCTTACAATCACACACCGGTCGAGAAACATGACAAGCTGTGAGGAACAGTGATTTCATTAAGACAGCTCCCATGATGTATCATAATGTGATACTACTGAATAATAGCAAATGACTGTGGAAGGGACGTCTCCAAACTTACTTACAGTTGCTATTGGTATGTTGGCAACATTTGTCTCATGACACTGAAAATAAAATTTAACTCTTCTTCTCCTTCTGTTCTGCATACAGAAAATGCATTATATATTAAGTTATGGCAGTCAGCCACCGGAGATCAGTGCAAATAGCAGAGGGAGAATGGAGACTGGTGGATTTCTACAGTTAGCAAGATGCTACATTACAGAAAGTATATTCACTATTCCAATGGATGAAAAGAGGATCTACAGAACAAGTTATGGAATTATGTTTGCTTCATTATGGATTATAGATCTCTTCAAATAAGAGTTGCTACCTGAAAGAGTAAAGCACTTTGCATCAAAAGGACTCTAAAAATAGGAAAAAATGGCAACAGCCTGCTTAGTTGCATACGAGACAACTAATATAATTATCTTGTTAAAGGGATTCTCCATTTTGAACCTCCCATCTAGTGTTTAGCGAAGTAGAACCCTGTTTCGGGTCGAACTTGCTAAAAGTTTGGTTTGGCACAAACTAGAACCTAGCTTTTAGTAAAGTTCTATCCAAGATATGGTTCTACTGGTTTGGTTTGCTCAATACTAGTCTTGTAAACTGATGTATGTTGCTGTTGCTAGCAATTTAGTTATTCACAATGCTCAGCGACCCTACAGGCAAGCTCCCTTCATGTTTTTTGGTTTTGCGCTGCCTGTTACAGTTGTGTGATATCCATGCCAGTATCAGCTCTGACAGTATCAGCCATCGTGTCCTCTGCCTCCAGGTCATCTTTTATTACTGATCTGTCCAAGCATTATAGATATTTCTAGTGACTCTGCTTGCATTACATGGCCAAAATACGTGAACCTGAGTCTGGCTATCTTGCCCTCCAGTGATATATCGTCTCTTATAAGCTTCAGGACTTCTCTGCTTGTTACTCTCACCATCCAGGACATATGCAGCCGTTTTTGCCAGTACCCCAGCTCAAACGCATTAATCCTTCTTCTATCAGCTTTTTTCGCAGATCAGCTTTCACATCCATACATGGCTATGGGGAAAACGTTTTTGGTTTTTTTTGCACTATCCTGCGTTTAGTTGTTATACCGATATCCCTTATTTTTCAGATTTTGTCCTTGTTTAGCATCGTGCTTCGCCCCAATACTATCCTATGTTTTATCTCTGGCATAGATTCTCCAGCCTGGTCAATTTGTGAGCCAAGGAAGATGAAGTTAGCATGCATTCTAAGACCTCATTATCGATTTTGATTGGAATTTGGCCATTTTTTTGCAGTTGTCATAATTTTAGTCTTCTTTAAATTTGCATAATTTTTTTCCCTTTCAGTTTCAATCTTACATACCAGCTGCTTCAGACCTGCTTCTGTTTCTGCAAACATCTAGTCAAACTGGTGTATAACACCGCCTAAATGCCATAAATGCCCTGTGTAACCCTCTCATAGTGATACACAGGGCTATTACTGCTCCTAAACAGTGTTATACACCAATTTTAGGTGTTTTGATGAACTTCTGAATCAGTTTGAACTAATTCAGGCTTAACCGAACTTTTTGCAAAAGTTCATTGAACTAGCCGAACTGCACTTTTCAAAAGTTCACTCACCAGTACTCCCATCTATGCAGCTAGATCTAAATTGGATATGCCTTACAGGGGAATGCTAATGCCTGAGTAGAACAGTAGAAGTTACTTGAAGCTCTAGATCCTCATTGCAATATCTGTTACAAAACTGCCCAACTTTCAGTTGCCATTTATACTAATACATTCTTATATAGCAGAGGGGCTTTTAGGCCTCCTCAGGCAGCAGGGCTTATACACCCCTTGTATACAGAACTGAGCATTGCTATAAAATGCAATTTCATTCCCTGCATAAGACCTATCAGTCAACAAAAAGCAATGTGCAACGTGTTATAAAATAATGTGCATAGTGTTATCTACTACTAATATGACTATTAGTATTAATTGTATGAAAGTCATCAACAAAATCTCTCTGCTTGTAGCTGTATATAACTGTTCTTGCTCCCCTTGCCCAGACTTTGTGGCTCCCTCTTCCACTCTTTACGTATATGCTGGCTTTATTGTGTTGCCATGGCAAGCAGCACCCGCCATTAATGTCATTGAAAGTGGGGATTGAAAGCCTTGAATTTTTTGTCCCCGTGTTTCCCCGAAAATACGACAGTGTCTTATATTAATTATTATTCAAAAAGGTTTAACTTTTTTACATGTATAGCTGCCTGGACACTATTTAAATTGACTTTTTTAATTAACAGTTAGCAGGGCTTAATTTTGGAGTAGGGCTTATATTTCAAGCATCCCCAAAAAGCCTGAAGAATAATTTTGCATCCTCAAAAATTCTGGAAAATCATGCTATGTCTTATTTTCAGGGAAACAGGGTATGTTCCTAGAATCTTTTTCTAGCACACTTTCCTCACATTCCTTGCTGTTCTTGGCTCTAACCTTCATTTACTTCTTGGTTCTGGTTCCTGCACTTCTCCCTAGTTATGATCCTTTGACCACTTAGTTTCAATATCAACACTTTGCTACATTTTGTACTTTTTCTCTTGCCTGCTCCTGGGAAATAACTATAATCTGACCTTTTGACTTTGATTTCTGACTGTACATTGATTTTACCTTTAACTGTTGATACGTGAAGTGCCTGAACCATTGTCTGGAGACTATCCTGTGACCTGAGAAGTACCCAGCAGCAAAACCCATGCTTCTTCGAGGAGTAAAATATGAAGAAAAGGACCTGCATAGATTCTGTACTCTAGATTAGAATATGCAAATCCCATTCTACTCTAGAGAGTCCATTGTTCTCATTACCAATGTGGTATCACGCAGTTGTTTTTTTAATACTAGGAGATCCTAATGCACAAGCCATTTGTTCTTGATACAGCCAGTTTAGCAAGGGCAAACATACTGTTTGAGAGGACAAAAGAAGAGATCTTATCTACCGTTCGTTCTTCTGTGGGTGAAGGGCATTTAAAATGTAAAAATCATTGTTTGCTTGTAGTCTTGGTCCTGATGTTATGGCCGTGAATTTATGGTGATGAGTGGTTAAGTGTAACTGATGAACGCCGAAATTGGCATCCATCCAGATCAGATGATGGTGCTCGACAAATTGAAGTGGTTTTATTGGAAGATCGATGTGTTTTCCTGCGACTGTAGGATCAGAGATTTAATCTTTCTCAAGGCACAGAGTGGGACATTGTTAATAAGCATTTACAATATCGAAACGTTTTGTTGCAGCTGATCTGCCTTCCCTTTCTATGTGGATAGACAAGCTTTCTCAGATTTGCTGTTTCGAAGAGATAGCGAGTTGAGCGGCTGGTACCGGATGTAGATTTCTATGGGTTTGGAAACCATGGCTGGATTTCGTTAGGGTTTTGGGTTAACCCTCTCTATTCTTATTTTACACTTTGCTTGCTGGGGAGTTTGTCAAGCCATTGCTACACAACACCTTCTGCGCACTTGGTTCCTCCCGTAAATTTAGGACTCGATGAATACCTTTTACATTTGTCTTTTTAACTCAGGGACTGGGAATTTGCATCTCGATAACCACTTATTACTTTTTACCTTGTTCCATTTTGACTTGTTATACTTTATTTCATTTTACAAGGTTTTCAGATTTATTGTACTGTAGCAATAGCAATGTGGGTTCAAAAATAGTTGATATTTGCTAGGGATGATTGTCACATGCATTATGTCTTTGGGCAGTGGGAGACAAAATATCCAATGGAGTCCTGGTTATTCTGGGTAAAGAGTGTACCGAATCGGAAGCTGAGGCACTGGCCACTCTTTAGACTCTTGATTAGTTGATTTACCACTTATGTTAACAAATTGCCTGTTTTAATGTAAACATATGTATATTTAACAATAAAGATCTGCAAACCTCACAAAGGTGTACATTCAAAAAATCGGGGCATATAACATAGATCAAAATTATCTCATTTTCTGGTGCTGCACGGTGGTTTCCACCAAGGACAGTACAAGCCTTCATATGGCTATGTTAATGAAAAATGTAAAACGTTATGAATTTAAAGAGGGGAGAAGAAAATTCCCCCCAAATTTGTGGCATCCTCATGTCCACATCATTAAGGGGTAAAATAATAATATTTCGGTAGGCAAGAGGGGTGCCACGTTCCCTTTTCTCAGGCTTTAGTTTTTTCATGTTTGCCATCACTGGCTACTTGTCTTCTCTATAATAACTCTTTGCCTTTAACAGGGGAGTGTGTGGTGGTGCTGGGGACGGGCTCTTCCGATGACCATGGCCAGGATCGGAAATTTGGTGTGTTCTGCAAGAGTAACCGGTGAAGCAGTAACCTCGTTGATTCTCCAACGTCTCGGCTAATGAGCTTCCACATAGGAGATCTGAGTCTGTATTGGATTTTGTCTATGTCCGAGCCCTTTCTGGGGGAATGATACTCCTCGCTGAGTTAGAACTCACACACCGGAGAGACACTGCCCGTACTTTGAACCATTTCTGTGACAACCAAATGTGTTATCCGCATTAAAGGAATTCTGAGTATTGCAACATTTGCATCCTCTTTGCCCAATTATGACACATCTCTGTGTGCCATATACGGGCAACCATTGCCAGAGGTCAACTCCTCAATTATACCCGTGTCCTATTGGCTGCCGTCTCCACTTCCATCCTTACCTGCCCAGCCCACTACTGTAGACCAGTAGTTACATTACAATTCTTTATTTTTTACTATGCTTAGCTTTATTTCTAACAACAGTCATAATAAATATTATTAACTATTATAATAGAAATATTTTTATTAAATGGATGTCATCATATAGAAATAATATTAGTTCTCAAATGACTACAAAAATTTGCTATCTTATATCTGAATGTAGTCAGGAGAACTGTACATGAATGAATCAAAAGGGAATCAACGCTCTTCTACTTATGTGGTGTCAAGTCGAATCTTAATTAAGCCCAAAATACTACTCACCTTATTAGAATAGTACTAACAGTCCTTTACTGAACAACTACTGGACATATTGGGTTAACAGGAGCAACATCAATGTATTTCAAAGTCTTCAAGACCTCTTCTGCAGGCAGTAATACTCATGTTCAAGGAGCCTGAGAATGAGGTTTTGAAGACTTTGAAATAAATTGTTATGATCTTTTTTTTTTTTCTGAAGAAATTGCACCCACAGCAGTAAAAGGTATATAAATGTATTTTCTGGTATCCAGTGTAGCAGCCAGGCAGGCAATGGAGCTGTGAGCCAGCCCAGTTTAGTGTTAGAGTTGAGGTTGTATTTGCAGCAATTCCCTGATATATAGCTATTATCTAAATTCCTTCCTTTACAATTCGTGTGATAGGGGTGAAGAAACACATAAAATCAGGTCCCCGGTGTCTGCATTCCCGCCACCCTCAGCTGAATGTTTATTTTTGTGGCCTGTATTCTGTCTGTGAGGATAGATCAGTATTCTTTCTGTACAGTCTTCTGTATGGATAGACCAGTGCAGCAACATATTGTCGAGTAGAGATGAGCGAGCATACTCGTCCGAGCTTGATATTCGTGCGAAAATTAGGGTGTTCGGGATGCTCGTTACTCGTAACGAGTACCACGCGGTGTTCGGGTAACTTTCACTTTCCTCTGTGAGACGTTAGCGCGCTTTTCTGGCCAATTGAAAGACAGGGAAGGCATTACAACTTCCCCCTGCGACGTTCAAGCCCTATACCACCCCCCTGCTGTGAGTGGCTGGGGAGATAAGGTGTCACCCGAGTATTGAAATCTGCCCTTCCCGCGGCTCGCTACAGATGTATTCTGACATTAGTTCAGGGAAAGTGGTATCGTGTTGGAGCTGCTATAGGGAGAGTGTTAGGTGTATTGTAGGCTTCAAGAACCCCAACGGTCCTTCTAAAGGCCATAAATCGTCTCTATATGCGCTCAGTGGGGCCGGCGGCAGCAGCGCCGACCCCACTGAGAACATATAGAAGACAAATCCTTCTTCTCTGCCACAGCTGTAACAGCTGTAGCAGAGAAGAACGATATTTGCCCATTGAATTCAATGGAACCAGCAATAAAGCAGGTTCCACTGAATGCAATGGGCTGCCGGCGATCGCAGGATGAATGGTCGGGAAGGGGTTAAATATATAAGCCCTTCCCTGCAATTCATCCAGAAATGTGATACACTAAAAATATATACCGGCGTATAAGGCGACGGGGCGTATAAGACGACCCCCCAACTGTCACCTTATACGCCGGCAATACAGTGGAGCAAAGAATAAAAAGCATTACTCACTTCTTCAGACGATCTGCGCCGCTCCTGCAGACTGTCACTCCTTCCTGGTGTTCTGCGGTGCTCCTGCAGGCTCTTGCTCCCTCCTGGTTCCCGGCAGAGCATTGCTTTCTCTACGAAAGGCTTTAAATCCACGCCTCCAGAAACACACGTGCCTTCAGCCAATCACAGCCAATGACAGTGATGTCATTGAATTGCTGTGATTGGCTGTGTTTCTGGAGGCGGGGATTTCAAGCCTTTCATAGAGAAAGCTTTAGTCCATGGACCAGGAAGGAGTGACAGTCTGCAGGAGCGGCGCAGATCGTCTGAAGAAGTAAGTAATGCTTTTTATTCTTTGCTCCACTGTATTGCCGGCGTATAAGGTGACAGTTGGGGGGTTGTCTTATACGCCGGTATATATTTTTAGTGTATCACATTTCTGGATGAATTGCAGGGAAGGGGTTATATATTTAACCCCTTCCCGACCATTCATCCTGCGATCGCCGGCAGCCCATTGCATTCAGTGGAACCTGCTGTATTGCTGGTTCCATTGAATTCAATGGGCTAACATCGTTCTTCTCTGTTACAGCTGTGCCAGAGGAGAACGATCTTTACGCTGACAGTGCGGGGGGGGGGGCACTCTTGCCGCTATTGTGGCTTAATAGTGGGACCTGGGAACTTGAGATGCAGCCCAACATGTAGCCCCTCGCCTGCCCTATCCGTTGCTGTGTCGTTCCCATCACTTTCTTGAATTGCCCAGATTTTCACACATGAAAACCTTAGCGAGCATCGGCGAAATACAAAAATGCTCCGGTCGCCCATTGACTTCAATGGGGTTCGTTACTCGAAACGAACCCTCGAGCATTGCGAAAATTTCGTGCCGAGTAACGAGCACCCGAGCATTTTGGTGTTCGCTCATCTCTATTGTCGAGTCATAGTCAATGTAGCGTAATATGTATCATCATTATACAATAACATGCGATGGTTTGTGAGTACTATACACAATATTTACATCAAAGGACAATAACTTGTAGTTTGCAGTGTTAAGAAAATGGATTTGCTGCCAATGTTTTGTTTTTTTTCTAAAAGGCTATGGACATCTTGGGGGAGCTTTTTTCACTTAAATGAATGTCTTTTGAACTTTTTTGTAGTAGGGTTGAACTTAAAGTTTTGCAGTGTTTGTCTTTTGCAGTTTTTATATATATGTATATGAACACTGCAGTCTAATGCTTCATTTACATGGGACGACTGTCGGCTAAACGGCTGCACAGGCACTGATGTCACCGTGTAAATGGCCCTTAAACCCTTTCCAATCCACTGTCTGACGTCTGAAGACATGCTGATTGAAGGCTTTACAGCTCTGATGTCGGAAGACGTCCAGCAGGGTATTCTTACTGTATATTACTGGCTGCTCTGTTGTCGGGGGCCTTTCCAGCATGTCCCATACCGCAGTACTGGCTCTAGCCAGCAGATGGCGCCATTGTATAATGTCAGAAAGAGAAAGCCCCCTAGGAAACCCTGAATCCAAAATTGGATTGCAAAGGGTTAAGTCTCAATAGGAGACCCATCATTGTGCTGGACTGAGAGAGCACTTATCTCTTTTCTCCTGCACTTTTTATGAGTTAGCTTATGACCACAACAAAGATAAAGCTTTGTTGTAGTCATTAATTAGCTGATAAGACCTTAAGGAGAGAGAAGAGGGAAGCTAATGCTCCTTTTAGATGGCATGATTGTTGTTTATAGGTGCAAACAACAAATCATGCCTGTCTTTAAAAAAAAAAAAAAAAGGCCCATTTACACGTAACGATTATCACTCAAAATTCATTCAAACAAACAAATTTGGGTGATAATCGTTTAGCGTGAATGCAAAAAAAAAAAATGCTTACTTGTTGTTTGTGTTTTTTTTTTTTTTAATTCTTTGTTTATTGAAAGAAGCCAAATATGAACAACAATTATGGAATTACAGATATTAATAGCTGCGTACAATCTTAGTTGAACAACATCCAGAAACAAAATCGTTTTTCCTTTTTTTTTTTGATTTAACAAGAAAAATAATAAAGTTAGGGGTGTGGGGTGGAGAGGGGGTGGGGTGAATGGGAAAAGGTTGGAGGGTGACGAAGAGGGAGGGGGGGGGGGGAAGGGGTAGGCACCTCTTGCGTCTCCGGCGGTGTAAAATTTATGAGAAAAAGGTATGAAACGTGTCAGTAGTTAGCTTACATCCTAATCGGCTATGTCAACATAATGTATTAGGCGTTTCCAAACGCTTCAGCGGTGTCTAAGAGTTAGTCCAGGGACCCCAAGTTTCCTCGAATTGTATATGTGTTCTGTTTGCCCAGCTCGACAACTCCTCAAATCTACGGATTTCGTTGACCTTTGTCAGCCACTGCGAGAGGGTGGGAGCTTGGGGTTGGAGCCAGTGTAAGGGAATAAGAGTTTTTGCTGCTGCTAGTAGGTGCGTGATCAGGTTTATTTTGGAGGGCCTGAAGTTTGCTGACGGTTTAGCAAGGAAAATATGTTCCGGGAGGAGGCTGAAGTCGCTATTAGTTATGTCTCGTATCTTAGATTCGACTTGGTCCCAGAAGGGTTTTATTCGTGGGCAGGACCACCAGATGTGCACCAGAGAGCCGATATGTTCTCTACACCGCCAGCATGTATTAGAATTCACGAGTTTGTAGGCAAAGAGCCATTCTGGAGTTTTGTACCAGCGTGTTAATAGTTTATAATGGTTTTCTTGCAATCTGATGCACCTGGAGTGTCCATGGGCGTTTTCTAAAATAGATTTAACCTCCTTGTCCGACAAGTTAATCTTCAGCTCTGCTTCCCAGGATCTAATAAATGTGGGTCTGGTAATGTCCTGCTGGTCAATGAATTTCTTTTTGAGAGTTGAGAGTTTCCTGTTGTGTGTCTGTCTGGCTGTGGCTACTCTCTCAAAGTCCGTTAACGGGCGAGAAGATGTAAATGTTCTATTGAACTTATCGAGGGTTTTTGATAGATGTAAGGTTTGTAGATGGTCGAGAGGGGGGTGCGGGACCAAAGCTAGTAGCTTTTCGGTGAGCTGTGTATCTTTGGATGTCCGATGAAACCATAAGTCATTTATGGTAAGTTTGTCTAAAAGGGCCCATAGTTGTTCTGTATGTTTATCTAGCTTTATATTTAGAAGCTCCGGAACAAGGGTCAGGGGTGCCATGGGGGAGGGGTAGGGAGCCAATTCTCCTTGCAGAAGGTCCCAGGTCTCACAGGCACCGCTTATAAGTGGGTCGTTTGAAGCTTTTTTGTAAATTTTGCTTGAGGGGCACCATAGGTCCTTTGGGAAGGTTGTCCCATATGGAGCATGTGCTAGAGAGCTTACGACTGGGTTTTTAGAGGGATTCACTAATTCAAGCCATCTGTTGAGTTGAATGGCTTTATAGTATTGTTCTATATCTGGGAGGTTTATTCCTCCTCTCTCCCTTTTCTGCGTTAGTAATTTGTGTGATAAGCGAGGGCGCCTATTGTTCCAGAGGAATTTGGAGAAATTTGACTTAATGCATTTGAAGAATGAGTTTGGCAAGCGGATTGGGATCATTTGAAGTTTATACAGAATTTTCGGTACAATATATGTTTGAATCAGGTTTTTCCTGCCGAACCAAGTTAAGAATGGCAAATTGTATGTTTTAAGGTTTGTGTTTTTTAAGCTGACTTTTGAATCAATTCAAAAAACCTCATTGGCTCGCTGGCTTCTCGTCCCGTGTAAACGCTCCCTGCTCAGTGCTTCCCCATAGGAATGGGGAGCAAGTAAATTTGAAAGGAAGCTTCCCAGACTTCGCGTCACCCAAACTATAAACACCATAACTTAGTTAATGTTGCTTATAGTTGATGATAGGTTCGTTTTAAGTAGAGAAAAAAATATTTAATTAGCTTCATATGAAATTGACCTTACATAGTGTTGTATGTCTAATAGATAAAATAGTTTGTGGGGTACTATAGTATGCTACGAAAGTGAATACATGGTGGGAATAGAGCAGTATATGTTAGATCTGTGCTGTCACAGTGCAGAGGGATCAGCCCTATTCTCATTTGTACAAGGAAAGACTAGAAGCAATGGGATGAAACTGAAAGGGAGGAGACACAGATTAGATATTAGACAGTGAGGGGGATCAATGAGTGGAACAGGTTACCACGGGAGGTGTGAGTTCTCCTTCAATGGAACTGTTTAAACAAAGACTGGACAAATATCTGTCAGGGATGATTTAGTGATCCCTGTACTGAGCAGAGGGTTGGACCCGATGACCCTGGAGGTCCCTTCCAACTCTACCATTCTATGATTCTATGATTTGTATAAATAAAATCAGCTAATGCAGAAGCAACTTGTTGGAAAACTTTTTGTGGCCCTAATTCTAGGACACTTGATTCTTCTATTTCTTTTTGGCTTAATGTTAATAAAGTCTATCAGCTGGCTTAAATGTGGAAAGAAGCATAAGGTAACCTTCCATTCTTTCTGGTGGATACCTGGACTAGATTTGCAAGAGTAGCCTTCTACACTTGACAGTTGAGAAGCAGAAAAAAGTCTCAAATGTGGTTCTAAGTTGATCAGAGCATAGTCATGGCAAACAGTTTGCACATTTTAACACACAAATGATGAGGCTCATGGAATTGATTAAAAGAAATCAAAATAACACATCTTAGGCTCTGTTTTCAATACTTTGAATGGCATGGTGAAAGCCCAAGGAACCCCATTGTAATCAATGATATCTATCAGATGCCTTTTTTCCATCATGTGACAGATGTATCCCCAGTTGGCGTTGTTTTCTTGTTCCTATGATGGAACAAGAAAATGAAATGGCTTAGTGCAGATGTGAATGAAGCCTTAAGCTTAAAAGAACCCTAAAGAATTTTATTAACAAAGGCAATTACAAATATTGAAAGAAGAGTAATAACATTACACAGGTGCCATTGTCTAATGCCAGCCCCTTCTAATTAAGAAAGCTAGATTCCGAGAAGAATGTGGCAGAGAGAAGAAAAAGGTAAAGGAAACGGACATAGAGGAAAAGGACACGAACCAATTGGGGCATTATAAACCAAAATACCATAAATGGTAAGATGTCTATCATTGGCCTGTATATGCTTGAAGGCCATGTTATACAAAGGTTCTCTAAAATCTTGAGGGCAACATCTTACATAGCATCGGTCCCCAACAACCTTAGCCAACTTGTACATACAATATAGAGTCTTCCCTGAGCTGGTGAAGTACGCCAAACTCACTTCTGTCCAGCAGGTACTATATGTGGACCTCTTTCCAGGAAAAGGCAGCCAAAACCTCCCAATAAGATGTTTTTGTCAGGCTCCATGCATCCTCTGTAAGTCCCACAGAACATAAATCCTGCATTAATGAATCAGCTCTGAATTTGAGCACTTGTGTTATCTGTGTGTCCCCAGGGAGATCGTTCTCTGCCTGAATGCTGAGCTCCATTGATTCTTCTTGTGCATGTTCAATATTGAGGTTTGCAAGAGAAACTATCCATTGTTACACTTTTTTCCGACTTCGCCTTCCAAGTATTACTATTCATAGACTGTCAGCTGTCATTGTGGTACATAGACTGGTTCCTGCTGCCTCGATATTGTGTGTATAATTTCTGCATGCATATTTTTATAGCGCCACAAGGTACTACGTGATTTCTCATTTTAACAAACATCACAATACAAATACATTACTAGAAATAAATAATTCACGCTGAATAAATAGCACAGAAACGCATGCAACACAGGGAGCAGGCCCCCCTTGCTCCTAACAGCTTACCATTTAATTGAGGCAGCACACAGGGAACTGGAAGCAGTTTGGGGTGATAGAACATAAACTAATTATAGCTAGGGCTATGGGGGGCACTAGCATCTAATCCATATTTTGGATTCTGATGGATGCTAGATATTTTTACACAATCTATGGCTAAATCCCAATCTAAACCTTCATTTGAATATTAATAGTTAACATTTGGGAACATAAACTATACAATATTATGAAATGTAAGTCCTGGAAGAGTTAGGCTTTATCCACATTTGCATCAGAGGCTCCATTCAGAGCCTTCGGCGGAACTTCGGCATGAAATGCCGGTTGTGCATACAGGACTGTTTTGTCCAGTAAAAGTGCAGGAACCGAACAGACCCCATTATAGTCCATGGGTGCGTTTGGCACAGTTTGGTTCTGTTATGGGACAGATTCGTTCATCCAAGGGGATTTCATTTTTTCTGCTCCCATAATGAAGCAGGCAAATGGAATGAATCCCTAGTGCATATATGAATTTAGGCTTAAACATGTTTCTAGTTGGAACACATTCCCTTGTTTTCTATCGCATAGTATGCAAAACTAAATGTGCCTGTAATTGTATGTAGTGTGGGCAGTCATTCTTCAAGCTTAACCAGTTGGTTATTCATACCCTAGAAAATAGCCACATCACTGCGGCATGAAGGTCTCGGCCATCCATCCTTTTCCTTCTTCTAAGTACTATAACACTTATTGCAATAATTATATTAAAGGCGATTTACAAGACTTTACTATTGATGACCTATCTTCAGGATAGGTCATCAATAGTTGATTGCAGGGGGTCTACCATTTGGGATCTGCTGATATAGGGCAAGCTGTCAGTACTGGAAGGAACCAGAATCTGACAGCTATGTCTGTGTTATAGCGTCTGGGGTTGCTAACTGTAGGCACAGCTTCCATTGATTTCAAGGTGATAGTTAGCAACCCAGGCGGCTGCAGTGCAGACAGAACTGTCAGCTTCTGACTGCATCCCATGCTGACAGCTGGCCCGATGTCAGATGATCACTGGGACTCCTGAACGTTGGATCCCCATCAACTATAGATGACCTATTCTGAGGACAGGTCATCAATAATCAGTAGTAAAGTCCTGGAAATCCGCTTTAGAAATAGAGGTTTGCGTTGTTCGTTTTTAGTTGCATTGTAAACATTCTTGTCCACTAGGGTTGTTGCTAGGGTCTGAAATGATCAAGGGCACAAGCCCCAAGGCATAAGTTGATATAGCATTATTGCTACTAGACCAGAAGCAAATATTACCGCCATATAGTAATTAAATACGAGGGTGAGTCGAAAATTTTCTGCACTCTGGGTGTAGAGTTTATTTTAATCAACTTTCAGAAAAGACAAATACATAATCTCCCTGCGTTTCAGTAGACTTTGTCCATCTGTCAACAAGCTTTTGTATTCCCTCATTAAAAAATGTGCTAGGCCGAGCTGTAAGCGACAAATGCATGGCTTCCTCCACCTCTTCATCAGATGTGAATCTTTGTCCTCTTAGGGCTTCTTTCAGGGGACCAAATGGATAGTCCGATGGGCCAAAATCATAACTGTAGGGAGGAGGTTTTAACAACTCAAAATAAAGTTTTTGGAGAGTGTTGACAGTATAGGCAGTGGTGTGCAGATGTGAATTGCCATGCAACAGAACAACACCCCTGGATAGCAGTTCTCTGTGCTTTGTTTGAACTGTAGGCTTCCACACCTTAGTGAACATCTTACCGTAAAGAGCATTGTTGATTGTTTTTCCTGATAACATTCCAATACCAGCCCTTGAGAATCCCACAAAACAGTAAGCATCAATTTTCAAGTTGATCGTTGACTTTTGAACTTTTTCTTGGTAGGTAATTTAGAATATTTCCATTCCATATCCTGCATTTACTCTTAGGCTCAAAAAACCAATCAATGCACGTTGCTCTTCATTTTGGCAAATCACAAGTGGGGCAGACATTTTTTCTTGCACTGCAGTCACAAAAGTAACTGTTGTAACACGTTAAAACCTGCACAGAAGTGACTGGCGAGACAGAGACCTCCAACAGAAAGTGTTGATCAGAGAGTGCGGCCAACAGAAGTTTTAACATAACTGGAGTGTAGATAATTTTTGGTCCACCCTCATATTATCTATATACTAGTACTGAAAAAACACACTATACAAAGACCAATGTTACCACTATACAGAACACAAATAATACCACCGCACCATGACCACTATTACTCCATAATGGCTAACTAACATTACCATATTGTTATTAAATAAAAACCACTATAGAAAGACTAATATTACCAATACCACTATACAAGGCCTAGATAATACTACTACACCATGACCACTACATAGTGAATGAAAATTACTTTCATTCCTTTACTGTTTAAAAACCACAAATCTTTTGTGTACAGTTGCTCCTAACAATAGAGAATATGTGAACCTTAGACAAGCTATTTCTCCCTAAAGTGTGTAGATTGTGATACGCTTCTACTACTCCAGACTTCCAAAGTACATAGGGTCATGACAGGAGATTAGGGAAATGTAAGGTGGCATAGACCTTCCCTCCATCAAGGGACAACTTCATGGCAAAGGGCCAAGAAGCACCTATTGTAGAAGTAGGGACAGATCGTTCATCGGGGTATTGAAGTATTCACAAAAGGGGGGAAATATGAGAGCAGTAAATATATATTCCATATATTTTCCATAACTAGAATATTCCAGACATAACATTTTAGCCTTCCTGAAGTTGTACAAGAAATCCAGACTGGCGACCATGATGTTATCAGCACCAGTTTTCCAAGAATATGTCCTGTTTACTTAACACTATAAATTGAGGCGCAGCACTAATAAAGGGGGAACTATCTCAACTGCACCAAGTTGAGTGTGATGTGTCTTTGTTCTGGGAAGTACTTAATCTCATTCTTTTCATAATTTGAAACACCAAAATATACATGGAGCGCAGGTATTGCTCTAACAGTGCAAAAACCAATAATACTCCCATAAAGTGATCATATAGTGGTAGATACCAGCTCTACACAAGCTCTCTGCAGACTGTTTAAGTGGTTACAAGTAGCATTTGTTTCTGCAGATTCTTCACCACAGACATCTTTGGCTCCACACTTTTCCAACACTGTAACAGTCTTTACCAACCTATACAAACTCTTCATCCTGCTGTTACCCCCAATCATGTGCCTGTTACTGCCTATCTGCCCCTATTACCGTACCTACTGTGTGCTAAGATGCCCCCAAATACTATACTTTAGAGTTAACCCTTTCCAATCCACTGTCTGACCTCTGAAGACATTATGATTCAAGGCTGTACAGCTCTGATGTTGGAAGACGTCTGTCGGGGTTCTCTTACTGTGTATTGCCAGCCTCTCTGCTGTCGGAGCCTATCCAACGTGTCACCTCATGCAGTACTGGCTTTAGCCAGCAGATTGCACCGTTGTATTACAGCAGAAAAAGAGTAAGCCCCCTAGGAAAACCAGGATACAAATTGGATTGGAAAGGGTTAATAGTGTCATAACTATAATTACCCCTTACAAAATAGTGCCAGCCACTGACACAGTATGCCTGAAAACAATAGTGTCAGATATAGCTCTCCATATCATGCCATAGATGTTATTAGTCCATTACATAGTAAAAGTGTTACACTTTGTATCCCAAACAGTACTAGTACTCTTCTCATTACTCCACATAATGTGATATTAAATACTCAATAATAGTTCTGCTTTGTACTCCCACATGGCAATAATGCTCTTTTGTGTACATACATAGTAATAGGCACTTTCTTTAAAGTAATCATGCCCCTATATATACCCCCTAGTGCCATCTTTTGTCCTATAGATATTAGTAATATCCCCTGTATGCCTTCTCAAGGTAATAACTAGAGATGAGCAAGCACCAAAATGCTCGGGTGCTCGTTACTCGAGTCGAACTTCCCGCGATGCTCGAGGGTTCGTTTCGAGTAACGAACCCCATTGAAGTCAATGGGCGACCCGAGCATTTTTGTATGGGACCTATGCTGCGCTAAGGTTTTCATTTGTGAAAATCTGGGAAATTCAAGAAAGTGATGGGAACGACACAGAAACGGATAGGGCAGGCGAGGGGCTACATGTTGGGCTGCATCTCAAGTTCCCAGGTCCCACTATTAAGCCACAATAGCGGCAAGAGTGCCCCCCCCCCAACAATTTTTACTTCTGAAAAACCCTCATTAGCAAGGCATACCTTAGCTAATCACCACACTACCTCCAACAAAGCACAATCACTGCCTGCATGACACTCCGCTGCCACTTCTCCTGGGTTACATGCTGCCCAACCGCTCATTTCAGTAATAGTAGCAGTCAAGACAGGCCCCAGTAACAATTCCAAAGCAGCAGTATAGGGGGAGCACAGTATTAGTTCCATTTCAGTAGTAGTAGCAGTCTAGACAGGCCCCAGTAACATATAGCTAGCAGCAGTATAGGGGGAGCACAGTATTAGTTCCATTTCAGTAGTAGTAGCAGTCAAGACAGGCCCCAGTAACAATTCCAAAGCAGCAGTATAGGGGGAGCACAGTATTAGTTACATTTCAGTAGTAGTAGCAGTCTAGGGTATTAATGAGCGACTACTACCCCCAGCAGACACGCAGTAAACTGTAGACGGTCACAGGCTTAGCTGGGTAATAATGAGCGACTACTACCCCCAGCACACACGCAGTAAACTGAAGACGGTCACAGGCAGCCCAAATATAGTATTTTTTTCCAATTTTTGGGAAAAATCCCACTGCCTATATAGCCTGTATATGGATTTCCCTGTTGGAGGATGACTGTGGTTATTGAAAGCACCGTGCAGCCAGAAAAAATTATGCGCAAGGCTGCAGTAACGCCTAGCTGGGTAATAGTGAGCGACTACTACCCCCAGCAGACACGCAGTAAACTGAAGACGGTCACAGGCAGCCCAAAGATTTTGTTTTTCAATTTTTTTTTAAAAAGCCCACTGCCTATATAGCCAGTATATCTCTTTCCCTGTACCACTGTCCCTGCCTCACCAGTACTGTCCCTATACTCAGTAAAATGACTGCAGACTGAGGACGCTATGGTCTGCACGCCCGATATACAAAAAAAAAAAATGTGCAACACTGCTTAAAGCAGCCTCAACAGTACTGCACACAGTCAGATGTGGCCCTAAGAAGGACCGTTGGGGTTCTTGAAGACGAAGATAACAGCCTAACACTCTCTCTATAGCAGCTACAGCAGGACAGCACTTTCCCTAATGTCTCTCAGCATGCATCTGGGGCGAGCCGCGGCCGGCCCCAGTTTATATACTCGGGTGTCACCTGATCTCCCCAGCCACTCACTGCAGGGAGGTGGGATAGGGCTGGAACTTCACAGGAGGAAGTTGTAATGCCTTCCCTGTGTTTCTATTGGCCAGAAAACGGCGCAAACTTTTCTGGGAAGAAAATGGAAGTGACTCGAACATCGCGTGGTGCTCGTCTCGAGTAACGAGCATCTTGAGTACCCTAATACTCAAACGAGCATCAAGCTCGGACGAGTACGCTCGCTCATCTCTAGTAATAACCCCCCCTGTGAGTGCTCCCTTATATAGTAATTATGTCACCCTTGTTTGCCCCCTTATATGGTAATAATGTCCCCTTATAAAATAATAGCGCCCCTTATATAATAATGAAAGATGAGAAGGAAAAAGAGGGAGCAACTCTATATGCCGATGTTTTGGTTTGAAAATTTTTGTTTTGTTATTCTCCTAACTTATTCTATATATGGAAGTGAGATTGATTGATTCTTGACGCATCTAAGAGATTGCAGCCAATCACACCTTCCAAGGGGGACGTGCAAGTACATGAGATAAGTGTAGGAAAAATAAGTGGTTATGTCTGAAATCTATTTTAAAGGCTTATTCAGACGTCCATATATCGGCAAGGTTTTCACGCCTGGTCAATATACGCTGTCCCTCTCTGCAGGGGGAGGAGGCGGAACGGGAGCAGCGCAATGAGCTCCCGCCCCATCTCCACCCTCTCTCCGCCTCCTCTCCGGCCCTCACCACTGTTTGCAATGGAAGGGTCAGGATGGGGGGGGAGCTAAGTTCCATCCCCCTGTCCCCTCCCATTGCAAATAGTGGTGAGGGGCGGAGAGGGGGCGGGAGCTCATTGCACTGCTCCAGGCCTGTCCCACCTCCTCGCCCTGCAGAGAGGGACAGCGTATATAGGCCGGGTGTGAAAACCTGGCCGATATATGGACGTCTGAATAAGCCCTTACTCAAAGAGGCAAGAGATGTGTTTTTGCGCTCGACTGCTCTGATTTTATTAAAAATAAATCCATCATTCTATTATTATGTGCTGGCTTAATTTTAATAAAAACAGAGGAGTCAAGCTCAAAAACACATCTCATGCCTCTTTGAGTTAAAGGGGTTGTCCCGTGAAACAAAGTTGGGATATACACTTCTGTATGGCCATATTAATGCACTTTGTAATATACATTGTGCATTAATTATGAGCCATACAGAAGTTATTCACTTACCTGTTCCGTTGCTGGCGTCCTCGTCTCCATGGTGCCGTCTAATTTTCAGCGTCTAATCGCCCGATTAGACGCGCTTGCGCAGTCCGGTCTTCTCCGTGTTGAATGGGGCTGCTTGTGCTGGAGAGCTGCTCCTCGTAGCTCCGCCCTGTCACATGTGCCGATTCCAGCCAATCAGGAGGCTGGAATCGGCAATGGACCGCACAGAAGACCTGCGGTCCACCGAGGGTGAAGATGCCGGCAGCCATCTTCGCTAGATAAGTAAGAAGTCACCGGAGCGCGGGGATTCGGGTAAGTACTATCCGGTTTTTGTTTTCAACACATGCATCGGGTTTGTCTCGCGCCGAACGGGGGGGCTATTGAAAAAAAAAAAAAAACGTTTCGGCGCGGGACAACCCCTTTAAATGGGATTGCACCTATAACCACATTTTTTCCCCCTACATTTATTCCTTATATAACAATGTCCGCTTATATAATAATGCCCCCATTTATATAATGATAATAATGCCTCTATTCAATGCTTCTTATATAATAATGCCCCATTTAGTGCCCCTTTTATAATCATAATGTCCCTGTTTAGTGTCCCTTATTATACAAAGTGCACTAAACTGGGGCATTATCACAGTTTTATAAAAGGGGCAAAAAATAGTGGCATTATTATTATATAAGGAGCACTAAACATGGCATTATTATACAATACCCCCATTTAGTGCCAAAGGAAAAACAACATCATTATAGTCACCTCACTCCTGATTGCAGTGTGTCCCATGCTTCCTGCACTGCTGCCAGCCCAGAGTAGGAGGCGCGATGACATTACAACAATGTGCCTCTTGCGCCGGACCGACAGCAGGGCAGGAAGCATGGGGGGTGCTGCACTATACTAATATAATTTCATATGGGTCAAACCTTTTTCTTGAAAGAGAGCTCCAAATCTGTTGCTCCCCTACACACATGGTAGATCTCAGCCGGTCTGTTAACTCAAGATAGTTTAAAGGTGCTTTCAGACAGGATGGAATATTCCACAGGACACTGCAGAGTATTCCACCGTGAGGAAAAGTCTGCACTAAAAATCCACGTCTAGCATGCGAATTTTGATGTGAAATTGAAAATGACTGAATTCTGGAGGCCATTCTGCATTAATATTCACATTTGGACTTGCGGATTTTGGTGCGGAATATTCCGTCCCATGTAAAGCTGCCCTTATACAGCCCTCATTGTAGTCAATAATACATGTCTTCAAAACGTTCCTATGTGCTATTTAGCAACCGGTTGCAGACAGTAAGAATGTTTTAATTTAACACTATGGCTGTGTGAAAGGGAGCAGGAACTCTGTAACAGGACAAATAAATCTCCAAGTCCTATAAAGATAAATTATATCATGAATTAGCACAGAACTTGGAAATATATATATATATATATATATATATATATATATATATATATATATATATATTTTTTTTTTTTTTATTTATTTATTTTTTCCCCTGGTATTCCCTAAGGCCTCCCTCACACAGGGCGTTTGCAAAAACGCAGCGTTTTTCAACGCTGCGTTACTGCAGATTCCGCCCCGTTTCAGCAGCGCCAGCGTTTTGGCTGCATTTTTAGCTCGGCTGAAAACGCAGCCAAGAATGCTGAAAAGAAAAAAAAAAGTAATACTCACCTAGCCGCTGCAGTCCGGGTCGCGGCCGCTGGTCTCTGCCGCTGATCCGGGCTTCCTCGGCACTCCCAAGTCTATTGCCGGAGGCCAGGTTTGAGAACCCAGCCTCTGGCAATAGAGTGCTGTGATTTGTTGTCGGTGCATGCTCGATGCCCAATCACAGCCCTTCATTGACTGTCTCAGCCAATCAGAGCTTGCCGACGCTGATTGGCTGAGACAGTCAATGAAGGGCTGTGATTGGGCATCAAGCGTGCCGATAACCAATCACAGCACTCTATTGCCGGAGGCGAGGTTCTCAAACCTGCAGTCCAGCAATAGACTTGGGAGTGCAGGGGAAGCCCGGATCAGCGGCAGAGACCAGCGGCAGAGACCCGGACTGCAGCGGCTAGGTGAGTATTAACTTTCTTTTTTTCTCTCTACCTAGCTGGGGCAGATTTTCGGGGTAGGGCTTCTATTGCAAGCCCTCACCCCGTCGAGCTGTTAACGCTGCCAAAAACGCAGCACCAAGTGTTGCCGCGTTTTCAGCAGTGCTAAAACCGCTGCCCATTCATTTCAATGGGCGACGCAGGGCTGAAAACGCCCAAAAATAGAACATGCATTGCTGTCAAAACGCAGCGTTGCAAGGCGCTGCGTTTTCAGCCCTGTGTGAGCAGCCCCATTGAAATGAATGGGAGTGTTGTACAGCGTTTAGCGCTGGGCTAAAAAGGCAGCGCTAAACACTATAAAACGCCCTGTGTGAGGGAGGCCTAAGTATGATAAGCTATAGTAACAATTTACTTATTGCTTGATACTATTGGTGGCCATACCTGGGGAAAGATATAAAAAAATTTGTTTTCTCTTGCTACTTCAGCACCCAAGATAAGCCTACTCAGGAGATCTTCTCATGCCCTTGCCCTTTACGGAATATGCCTGGCTTCATATTGTAATTAGAGATGAGCGAACGTACTCGTCCGAGCTTGATACTCGTTCGAGTATTAGTGTGTTCGAGATGCTCGTTACTAGAGGCGATCACCACGCGATTTTCGAGTTACTTTCACTTTCATCTCTGAGACGTTAGCGTGCTTTTCTGGCCAATAGAAAGACAGGGAAGGCATTACAACTTCCCCCTGCGACGTTCAAGCCCTATACCACCCCCCTGCAGTGAGTGGCTGGCGAGATCAGGTGTCATCCGAGTATATAAATTATAAATCAGCCCCTCCCGCGGCTCGCCACAGATGCATTCTGACAGAGATCAGGGAAAGTGCTGCTGGTGCTGCAGCTGCTATAGGGAGAGCGCTAGGAGTGATTTTAGGCTTCAAGAACCCCAACGGTCCTTCTTAGGGCCACATCTGACCATGTGCAGTACTGTTGAGGCTGCTTTTAGCAGTGTTGCACAATTTTTTTTTTTGTATATCGGCCGTGCAGAGCATTGCGTCCGCAGTCTGCAGTCATTGTACAGAGTATAGGGCCAGTACTGGTGAGGCAGGGAAAGAGATATTCAGGCTATATAAGCAGTGGGGTTTTCCAAAAAATTGGGGAAAAATACTATATTTGGGCTGCCTGTGACCGTCTTCAGTTTACTGCGTGTCTGCTGGGGGTAGTAGTCCTAATTAATACGCAGCTAAGCGTTACAGCAGTCTTGCGCAAAATTGTTTCCTGGATCTGCTGTCTCTGTTACATCAGCGCCGTCATCCCACCAGAGGGAAACAGTATACATAATATTATACACTGCCTACAGTATCTATCTGCTGGGGGTAGTAGTCCTAATTAATACGCAGCTAAGCGTTACAGCAGCCTTGCGCAAAATTGTTTCCTGGATCTGCTGTCTCTGTTACATCAGCGCCGTCATCCCGCCAGAGGGAAACAGTAAACATAATATTATACGCTGCCTACAGTATCTATCTGCTGGGGGTAGTAGTCCTAATTAATATGCAGCTAAGCGTTACAGCAGCCTTGCGCAAAATTGTTTCCTGGATCTGCTGTCTGTTACATCAGCGCCGTCATCCCGCCAGAGGGAAACAGGATACATAATATTATACGCTGCCTACGGTATCTACAGTTAGGGCCAGAAATATTTGGACAGTGACACAAGTTTTGTTATTTTAGCTGTTTACAAAAACATGTTCAGAGATACAATTATATATATAATATGGGCTGAAAGTGCACACTCCCAGCTGCAATATGAGCGTTTCCACATCCAAATCGGAGAAAGGGTTTAGGAATCATGGCTCTGTAATGCATAGCCTCCTCTTTTTCAAGGGACCAAAAGTAATTGGACAATGGACTCTAAGGGCTGCAATCAACTCAGAAGGCGTCTCCCTCGTTAACCTGTAATCAATTAAGTAGTTAAAAGGTCTGGGGTTGATTCCAGGTGTGTGGTTTTGGATTTGGAAGCTGTTGCTGTGACCAGACAACATGCGGTCAAAGGAACTCTCAATTGAGGTAAAGCAGAACATTCTGAGGCTGAAAAAAAAGACTAATCCATCAGAGAGATAGCAGACATGCTTGGAGTAGCAAAATCAACAGTCGGGTACATTCTGAGATAAAAGGAATTCACTGGTGAGCTTGGGAACTCAAAAAGGCCTGGGCGTCCACGGAAGACAACGGTGGTGGATGATCGCCGCATACTTTCTTTGGTGAAGAAGAACCCGCTCACAACATCAACTGAAGTCCAGAACACTCTCAGGGAAGTAGGTGTATCTGTTTCTAAGTCAACAGTAAAGAGAAGACTCCATGAAAGTAAATACAAAGGGTTCAAATCTAGATGCAAACCATTCATCAATTCCAAAAATAGACAGGCCAGAGTTAAATTTGCCGAAAAACACCTCAAGAAGCCAGCTAAGTTCTGGAAAAGTATTCTATGGACAGATGAGACAAAGATCAACCTGTACCAGAATGATGGGAAGAAAAAAGTTTGGAGAAGAAAGGGAACGGCACATGATCCAAGGCACACCACATCCTCTGTAAAACATGGTGGAGGCAACGTGATGGCATGGGCATGCATGGCTTTCAATGGCACTGGGTCACTTGTGTTTATTGATGACATAACAGCAGACAAGAGTAGCCGGATGAATTCTGAAGTGTACCGGGATATACTTTCAGCCCAGGTTCAGCCAAATGCTGCAAAGTTGATCGGACGGCGCTTCACAGTACAGATGTACAATGACCCCAAGCATACAGCCAAAGCTACCCAGGAGTTCATGAGTGCAAAAAAGTGGAACATTCTGCAATGGCCAAGTCAATCACCAGATCTTAACCCAATTGAGCATGCATTTCACTTGCTCAAATCCAGACTTCAGACGGAAAGACCCAAAAACAAGCAAGACCTGAAGGCTGCGGCTGTAAAGGCCTGGCAAAGCATTAAGAAGGAGGAAACCCAGCGTTTGGTGATGTCCATGGGTTCCAGACTTAAGGCAGTGATTGCCTCCAAAGGATTCGCAACAAAATATTGAAAAAAAAATATTTTGTTTGGGTTATGTTTATTTGTCCAATTACTTTTGAGCTCCTAAAATGTGGAGTGTTTGTAAAGAAATGTGTACAATTCCTACATTTTCTATCAGATATTTTTGTTCAACCCTTTAAATTAAACGTTACAATCTGCACTTGAATTCTGTTGTAGAGGCTTCATTTCAAATCCAATGCGGTGGCATGCAGAGCCCAACTCGCGAAAATTGTGTTACTGTCCAAATATTTCTGGCCCTAACTGTATCTGCTGGGGGTAGTAGTCCTAATTAAAACGCAGCTAAGCGTTACAGCAGCCTTGCGCAAAATTGTTTCCTGGATCTGCTGTCTCTGTTACATCAGCGCCGTCATCCCGCCAGAGGGAAACAGTATACATAATATTATACGCTGCCTACAGTATCTATCTGCAGGGGGTAGTAGTCCTAATTAATACGCAGCTAAGCGTTACAGCAGCCTTGCGCAAAATTGTTTCCTGGATCTGCTGTGCGTTCCGTAAGGGAAGTCAGCCTCCAACCACAGGCCAATAAGCGGCACATTTAATTACAGCGTTCTGTTTCTGCACTACTGGTAATACAGCATGCTGAGGGGTAGGGGTAGGCCTTGAGGACGTGGACGCGGGCGAGGACGCGGAAGCCCAAGTCAGGGTGTGGGCACAGGCCGAGCTCCTGATCCAGGTGTATCGCAGCCGACTGCTGCGGGATTAGGAGAGAGGCACGTTTCTGGCGTCCCCACATTCATCTCACAATTAATGGGTCCACGCGGTAGACCTTTATTAGAAAATGAGCAGTGTGAGCAGGTCCTGTCGTGGATGGCAGAAAGTGCATCCAGCAATCTATCGACCACCCAGAATTCTGCGCCGTCCACTGCTGCAACTCCGAATCCTCTGGCTGCTGCTCCTCCTTCCTCCTCACTCCATTACAATGACACATTCTGAGGAGCAGGCAGACTCCCAGGAACTGTTCCCGGGCCCCTGCCCAGAATGGCCAGCAATGGTTCCTCTCCCACCGGAGGAGTATGTCGTGACCGATGATCAACCTTTGGAAAGTTCCCGGGGTCCGGGGGGTGAGGCTGGGGACTTCCGGCAACTGTCTCAAGAGCTTTCAGTGGGTGAGGAGGACGATGACGATGAGACACAGTTGTCTATCACTCAGATAGTAGTAATTGGAGTAAGTCCAAGGGAGGAGCGCACAGAGGATTCGGAGGAAGAGCAGCAGGACGATGAGGTTACTGACCCCACCTGGTTTGCTACGCCTACTGAGGACAGGTCTTCAGAGGGGGAGGCAAGTGCAGCAGCAGGGCAGGTTGGAAGAGGCAGTGCGGTGGCCAGGGGTAGAGGCAGGGCCAGACCGAATAATCCACCGACTGTTTCCCAAAGCGCCCCCTCGCGCCATGCCACCCTGCAGAGGCCGAGGTGCTCAAAGGTCTGGCAGTTTTTCACTGAGAGTGCAGACGACCGACGAACAGTGGTGTGCAACCTTTGTCGCGCCAAGATCAGCCGGGGAGCGACCACCACCAGCCTCACCACCACCAGCATGCGCAGACATATGATGGCCAAGCACCCCACAAGGTGGGACGAAGGCCGTTCACCGCCTCCGGTTTGCACCGCTGCCTCTCCCCCTGTGCCCCAACCTGCCACTGAGATCCAACCCCCCTCTCAGGACACAGGCACTACCGTCTCCTGGCCTGCACCCACACCCTCACCTCCACTGTGCTCGGCCCCATCCACCAATGTCTCTCAGCGCACCGTTCAGCCGTCGCTAGCGCAAGTGTTGGAGCGCAAGCGCAAATACGCCGCCACGCACCCGCACGCTCAAGCGTTAAACGTGCACATAGCCAAATTTATCAGCCTGCAGATGCTGCCGTATAGGGTTGTGGAAACGGAGGCTTTCAAAGGTATGATGGCGGCGGCGGCCCCGCTCTACTCAGTTCCCAGTCGCCACTACTTTTCCTGATGTGCCGTCCCAGCCCTGCACGACCACGTCTACCGCAACATTGTACGCGCCCTCACCAACGCGGTAACTGGCAAGGTCCACTTAACAACGGACACGTGGACTACACAGGCGGGCAGGGCCACTATATCTCCCTGACGGCACATTGGGTGAATTTAGTGGAGGCTGGGACAGAGTCAGAGCCTGGGACCGCTCACGTCCTACCCACCCCCAGAATTGCGGGCCCCAGCTCGGTGGTGGTATCTGCGGCGGTGTATGCTTCCTCCACTAAACCACCCTCCTCCTCCTCCTCCAACGCAACCTCTGTCTCGCAATCAAGATGTGTCAGCAGCAGCACGTCGCCAGCAGTCGGTGTCGCGCGTCGTGGCAGCACAGCGGTGGGCAAGCGTCAGCAGGCCGTGCTGAAACTACTCAGCTTAGGAGAGAAGAGGCACACAGCCCACGAACTGCTGCAGGGTCTGATAGAGCAGACCGACCGCTGGCTTGCGCCGCTGAGCCTCCAACTGGGCATGGTCGTGTGTGACAACGGCCGTAACCTGGTGGCGGCTCTGCAGCTCGGCAGCCTCACGCACGTGCCATGCCTGGCCCATGTCTTTAATTTGGTGGCTCAGCGCTTTCTGAAAAGCTACCAACGCTTGTCAGACCTGCTCGGAAAGGTGTGCCGGCTCTGCGCACATTTCTGCAAGTCCCACACGGACGCTGCCACCCTGCGCACTCTGCAACATCAGTTTCATCTGCCAGTGCACCGACTGCTGTGCGACGTGCCCACACGGTGGAACTCTACGCTCCACATGTTGGCCAGGCTCTATGAGCAGTGTAGAGCTATAGTGGAATACCAACTCCAACATGGGCAGCGCAGTGGGAGTCAGCCTCCTCAATTCTTTACAGAAGAGTGGGCCTGGTTGGCAGACATCTGCCAGGTCCTTGGAAACTTTTAGGAGTCTACCCAGATGGTGAGCGGCGATGCTGCAATCATTAGCGTCACCATTCCTCTGCTATGCATCTTGAGAAGTTCCCTGGCACAGGTACCCTGGCACACATGACTGACTTCATGTTAGGATGCCTTTTTCGTGACCCTTGCATTTCACGCATTCTGGCCACTACGAATTACTGGGTGTACACACTGCTCGACCCACGGTATAAGGAGAACCTTTCCACTCTCATACCCGAAGAGGAAAGGGGTTCGAGAGTGTTGCTATACCACAGGACCCTGGCGGACAAACTGATGGTAAAATTCCCATCCAACAGCGCTAGTGGCCGAAGGCGCAGTTCCGAGGGCCAGGTAGCAGGGGAGGCGCGGAGATCAGGCAGCATGTACAGCACAGGCAGGGGAACACTCTCTAAGGCCTTTGACAGCTTTCTGGCTCCCCAGCAAGACTGTGTCACCGCTCCCCAGTCAAGGCTGAGTCGGCGGGAGCACTGTAAAAAGATGGTGAGGGAGTACGTAGCCGATCGCACGACCGTCCTCCGTGACGCCTCTGCCCCCTACAACTACTGGGTGTTGAAGCTGGACACGTGGCCTGAACTCGCGCTGTATGCCCTGGAGGCGCTTGCTTGTCCTGCGGCTAGCGTCTTGTCAGAGAGGGTATTTAGTGCGGCTGGGGGAATCATCACAGATAAGCGTACCCGCCTGTCAACCGACAGTGCCGGCAGGCTTACACTCATCAAGATGAACAAAGCCTGGATTTCCCCAGACTTCTCTTCTCCACCAGCGGACAGCAGCGATACCTAAACAATACGTAGGCTGCACCCGCGGATGGAAGCATTGTTCTCTATCACCATCTAAAACGTGGACCTTTCAGCTTCATCAATCTGTGTATTCTATTCATCCTCCTCCTCCTGCTCCTCCTCCTGAAACCTGACGTAATCACGCCGAACGGGCAATTTTTCTTAGGCCCACAAGGCTCAGTCATATAATTTTTGTAAACAATTTTTATACGTTTCAATGCTCATTAAAGCGTTGAAACTTTCACCTGAACCAATTTTTATTTTAACTGGGCTGCCCCCAGGCCTAGTTACAAATTAAGCCACATTAACCAAAGTGATTAATGGGTTTCACCTGCCCTCTTGGTTGGGCATGGGCAATTTTTCTGATGTACATTAGTACTGTTGGTACACCAATTTTTTGGGGCCCTCGCCTACAGTGTAATCCAATTAATTTTTTGCCCACCTGCATTAAAGCTGACGTTACATCAGCTGTGATGGGCACTGCAATGGGATACATTTATGTACAGCCGGTGGGTTCCAGGGAGCCACCCATGCTGTCGGTCCACACGGAGTTGTAACTGCATGTGTCCACTTCTAAAGAACCCCAGTCTGACTGGGGCATGCAGTGTGGGCCGAAGTCCACCTGCATTAAACATGACATTACCTCAGCTGTGCTGGGCACTGCATTGGGATATATTTATGTACCGTCGGTGGGTTCCAGGAAGCCTCAGCTGTGATGGGCAATGCAATGGGATATTTATGTACCGCCGGTGGCTTCCTGGCACCCACCCATGCTGTCGGTCCACAGGGACTTCACAATAGGGGGTTGTACCTGCCTGTGTCTATGAATTAAAAACCCCGGTCAGGTTGGGGCATGCAGCGTGGGCCGAAGCCCACCTGCATTTAATCGGACGTTACCTCAGCTGTGATGGGCACTGCAATGGGATACATTTATGTACAGTCGGTGGGTTCCAGGGAGCCACCCATGCTGTGGGTGCACACGGAATTCCCATTGCGGAGTTGTACCTGCCTGTGACTATTTATAAAAAACCGCGGTCTGACTGGGGCATGCAGACACCTTGACAGAATGAATAGTGTGTGGCACATAGGTTCCCCATTGCTATGTCCACGTGTGCAGCTCCTGATGGCGGTTGCACAGGATTATATTTCTCATTGCTTTTGTGCAGCATTGTGGGCTATCTCCCTGCCCCTTTTAAAGAGGGTCGCTGCCTAGCCGTGCCAACCCTCTTCAGTGTGTGCCTGCGGTTCCTCCTCATGGCAAACGCACTTGCTAATGAGGGCTTTTCAGAAGTAAAAGTTGTTGGGGGGGGGGGGCACTCTTGCCGCTATTGTGGCTTAATAGTGGGACCTGGGAACTTGAGATGCAGCCCAACATGTAGCCCCTCGCCTGCCCTATCCGTTGCTGTTTCGTTCCCATCATTTTCTTGAATTGCCCAGATTTTCACAAATGGAAACCTTAGCGAGCATCGGCGATATACAAAAATGCTCGAGTCGCCCATTGACTTCAATAGGGTTCGTTACTCGAAACGAATCCTCGAGCATCGCGAAAATTTCGTCCCGAGTAACGAGCACCCGAGCATTTTGGTGCTCGCTCATCTCTAATTGTAATGGATTTCATCTCAGATTTGAATAGTAATTTGGGTGATTGTCAACAGATTCTCTGAAATGTCACATTTCGTTCCTCTTCTGGATTTATTGTCTGTCTCCATTTGCTCATGGAGAATGTCTTCTGGCTTCATCATTTGATTTTCTACATAGTCTCTGAATGTGGGGTAGAGTTCACTTTGAAGTTCTGGAGGGCATTGTATTGACTACTTGATGTTGAACTTGATTTCTCCTCTGCTTACCATGCACAGTCAAATGGTCCAGTGGAATGCATCAACCAGACCCAGGAAGTTTTGATCCAACATTGTTTCCTTGCAGCAAAATAATTGGGCATCACTTCTGCCCTAGGCAAAATTCTCACATGAAGAGCAACTACACTTTGAGTTAAATTTTGACATGTCATAGAGACCTATTAAAAGTATTGAGCATTGGGGGTCCCGCTGCTGCGACCCCTTGTGACTACTGAATGAAGGGGCAGCAGCGCTTACCGTAGTGCCGTTCCCCGTTGACTATCTTCGCTGTTTTTTGGCTGCTTCCACAAGACGGCCAGCCTAGAGGTGTAGAGAAAGTGCTATAGACTTCTATGAGGTCTGTCAATGTAGCTATTGCTCAGAAGAAACGGACTTCAGAAAGAAAGAAGAGAATTTCACCTAAATGTTCTCATGGAGACATAGTATGGCTTCTATCCAGGAACACTTGTCTCCTCTTTGTGTCTGTGTTCACACCCTCTGGTGTTTCACATCTTGGTTTCTCAACTGCTTCATGACTGAGACTACTTTTGTGAGTAACGGTTTGGGGGCCCTAGAGCAAAGACCAGATTGCAATTGGTGGGGTGAAAGGAGGAAAACTAGGGGTATCCCAGGTGTTGTCCCCAGATTCAGCTCAACGCCAAATCATTGTGTTGCAAAGTGGATCCACATCTTTTCAATGAGTTATTTTGCTTTTTTATAATAATAATAATATTTATTTGTATAGTGCCAACTTAAGGTGCAACTACACACAGATGATCGTTCAAAATTTGTCAGAAGCTGATAGTTTTTGCATAGGTACTAATGGGCTTAATCAGCCCATTAGTACCTCATTGCATGTATTTAGAGAGCAGCGGATGGTCTGTTCTCTAATACATCGCTATTGTTCTCCAACGGGACAGTGGCTGATAACAGCTGTTAAAAAATGTTATCAGCTATTATCAGGACTGCCCATGGAGAACTAAGCCTGCAGTCCATATTATCTTATCTTCCTGGAGACGAGGATTTCATGTGGACCTGAAGTCAGCGATAGATGAAGAGTGCATGGTAAGTGCACGATGGGCGCACATTTACACGCAATGATAATAGCTCCAAAGATGGCTTTTGAGCAATTTTGAATGATCATCATTGTGTCTAAAAGGGCCTTTATTCTGCAGTGCTTTGATGCATGGGGGAGCTCAATCAGGGTGGGGTGCGGTGGTACAGGGAGGGATGTGGGTCAGGGAGTATACAGTAGGGCATCATTTAATGGCGGGGACTAAATTAGGAGAGTTGGAATGCTTCTTTGAAGAGGTGGGTCTTTAGGGCATGTCTGAAATTCTGTGCGTCAGGGATTGTCCAAATTTCTTGGGGTAGAAAGTTCCATAGGGTCGGTGCTGCTCTGGTGAAGTCCTGGAGGCAAGCATGTGAGGCTCGTATTAGGGGGACATCTAGTCTGACTGTGTTGGTAGAGCGAAGTGCGTGGGCTTGATGATATATGGACAGGAAGGAAGCGATGTACGGTAGCGCAGTGCCATGGAGACCTCTGTAAGTGAGGGTGATGAGTTTAAATTGAGTTCTGTAATACATGGAAATCCAGTGCAGCGACTAGCATAGTGCGGATGCGTTTGAAGAGCGGCTGGGTGGGAAGATGATTCTAACTGACGCATTTGGTATGGATTGGAGAGGGGAGCGTTTGGTGTGGAGACGGCCAATTAGCAGAGAGTTGCAGTAGCAAAGTCTGGAATGGATGAGGGCAACAACGAGAGTCTTTAGCATGTCCGTGGTGAGGAACGGCTGGATTTTGGCAATGTTCCTGAGGTGCAGGTGGCAGGTTCGGGCAGTTTCGGTCAGTGGAGTGGGTGGAAACTGGACTGGAAGGGGTTGAGGAGAGCGTTGTCAGAGAGAAAGCGAGTAAGGTAAGAATAGACCAGGTGTTCAAGTAGTTAGGAGATTAAGTGGAGGTTAGAGATAGGTTGGTAGTTGGCAGCATCAGTCAGGTCAAGGGTTGGTTTCTTTAGAAGAGGAGATATGCTGGAATGTTTGAAAGAGGGGAAAATACCAGAGGTCAGGGAAAGGATGAAGATGGTGGTGAGGTGGGTGATGACAGTCAGAGAGAGATAGCAAATGAGTGATGGGTGCACTGCTGAAAAGGCCGGGATCAGGGCTAGCTGTGCAATGTTTGGAGAATTCTTTATAGATAGAATCATAGAATGGTAGAGTTGGAAGGAACCTCCAGGGTCATCGGGTCCTACCCCCTGCTCAATGTAGGATTCACTAAATCATCCCAGACAGATAATTATCCAGCCTTTGTTTGAACACTTCCATTGAAGGAGATCTCACCACCTTCCATGGTAACCTGTTCCACTCATTGATCACCCTAACTGTCAAAAAGTTTTTTCTAATATCTAATCTGTGTCTCCTCCCTTTCAGTTTCATCCCATTGCTTCTAGTCTTTCCTTGTACAAATGAGAATAGGGCTGATCCCTCTGGAGTGTGACAACCCTTCAGATATTTGTAGACAGCTATTAAGTCACCTCTCAGCCTTCTTTTTACAAGCTAAACATTCCTAGATCATTTAACCGTTCCTCATAGGACATGATTTAGATTTTTTCTTTGAAATGTGCGGCTAGTTTTCCAGCACTGAGGTCCATTATGGGGGGCTGGTTTTTTTGGGCTAAGGAGGGAATTGAAAGTGTCAAAGAGTCTTTTGGGGTTGTGAGATAGTGAGGAGATGAGGGAGGTGAAATAGACTTGTTTGGCATGATGGAGAGCGCGATTGTAGGTTTTAAGCATAAATTTGAAGTGAAGGAAGTCCGGAGGCTGTTTGGATTTATGCCACAGCTGTCCAGCACATCTGGAGCACTGCTGGATGAAGCGTATTTGGGGTGTGAGCCAGAGTTGGCGTTGTCTGCGATTTATGACTCTGGTCATGGGGGGTTCCGCTTCATCCTGGGCGCGACTAAAGGTAGTGAAGTAATGTTCGGCAGTCAGGTTGGGGCAGGAGAGGAGAGAGATGGAAGACAGGGAGACTGTAGGGTCTTGGCAAACTGTTGGGTGCAGACAGTCTGGAGGTTCCTGGGGGTGTGATAGATGAGGGGGTCTGGGGAAATGTTAGGATGCTTAATGGAGAGGGAGAGGAGATTGTAGTTCGAGAGTGAAAGGGGGGAGTTAGTAAAGTGGGAGGCAGAGCAGAGGAGGAGGAAGATTGGGTCGAGAATGTTACCGTCTCTGTGAGTGGGGGAGTCTGAGAGTTGTGATAAGCCGAGGGAGAAGGTGAGCGTTAAAAGCTGGGAGGCAGATGAGGAGATTGGGTGGTTGTTGGGGATGTTGAAGTCACTAAGATGAGAGTTAGGAGTTCGCAAGCTTGGAAATGGGGGAGCCAAGCAGCAATAACATTTTAGAAAACCCTCAAACATTTTACTTACAATCAGGGTTAAACTTACAGGCCTATACATTTCAGATATACATTTTCACCCCTTTTTAAATGTTAGTAAGGGGACACCACTACAATAGCCAGCTCACCTTCACCAAAGATGCCTGGACATCATGTCATAAAGTTCCAAAAAAGACAGGAGAGAAGATATACTTTATTTCAGGAATCCATTAAAAATCCATCACAACATGGCAGCCATACTTATGCGGTTTCCAGTGAACATGTTGTCCTTAGTCATAGTATGCCTGTGTCTAAGCGCTGACAGAATAAATACAATTAGAAGCTCATCAGTTGACATCAATTAGAAACCACAGTATTTATCAAATAACACCAACGGCACACAAAGAAAAATATATCACGCAAGAAAAACATGACAGACAAAAAGAAATTAAAAAATGTGTTCTGCATATATATCTGTTATTAATGAAGAATAACATGCTGTTCGTGATTTAAGCATTCAAGGACACAAGTTTTCCATAAGGAATATCCAAAATGCTTCATGATTTAGAAGCTTGCGATAATAGTGTTCTCCACGGATCGGTAGATTCCTCTCTATACCTTGGGCTTTTAGGATGAGAAATTACCATCATGGGACTAAGTAAAATGAAGGAAATCTAAAAATTTATTTCTCACTTTAGTACTATAAATGTCCGATAGGGACCGGTGTATTCCAATTTTCAGGTTCCCCCTAGTACAGTCCACATACTGCAATTTGCAAGTCACATGTGATTAAATAATTCACATAAGAGAAATGCAATTGTTACACTATTGTAGATTTTAAAGGGTTTTTCCACCGAAAATACTAGTGATGACCTATGTTGAGGGGCCCGTCTCTCAGGATTCCAGTCGGTCACCTGATTGGGCACCCACTGGCAGCATCGGCATGCACTGGGCTCGGAGTGGAAGCCACTGCTCCGACCCCTGTGTAGTGATCAATGCTTGTAACTGCAGCTGCATCTCTCTTTGAAATCAATGAGATCGCAGCCTGCCGTATTAAGTGCCAGCCACTACACACGGGTTGGAGCTGCGGCTTCCACTCTACCCTAGTGTATCCTGGTGCTGTCAGCAGGCGCCCAATCAGTTGATTGGCCAGGGTCTCAAGCGGTGGTCTCCAGCCGAATAACTCTTGAGGACCTATCTTGTGGATAGGAGTCTGTTATGCCCACTGGAAAATCGCTGATGGAAGAGCAGCAGGACTAGAAAATGTGCAACCACAGAAAGTGTCCTTCATCCACGTCTTATCCATTGTGACATGTTGCCACATGTGCAGTCTTGTAACTGTCGGTTAACTTTCGCAAAATCCATCTGGAAGAAACGTTCCGCATCTTCAGATCTTCACGCAAGATAGTGATCCTACAAAAACGTTGACCATGCAGGTAATATCTTGCACAGTCAATCAGATGTCCCCCATAACTATTTGCTCCACTTACGCAATCATGTTATCGTACTTGGCATGGCCAAGACTCCTTTGGTCCATTCTCACATGACATTTGGCCTTCTTTGAATTGTCACATCTAGCAATGCACACTTTTCAGATCCAAGACACCTTCACCACATATCTCACTCCACTGACGATGATTGTCGATGGGTCTCATTCCATGCAAGTGGAGAAAACGGATGATTACACTTTGTTCTTGGAAGTACTGAAACCTCCTCTAATTCCAGAAGCTGTCATTGGGTTCTGTGCACTGGACTATGTTGCCATCTGTTTCACTCATCCCCAAAGAATACTGATGTCTTCTAAAATGTGTCCCAAGGTTCTATCTACTATTATTCACGGGAGAACAAATTTGAAGTTAGAACTTGAATGCACCCTATATGGCCACATTTAACGGGACCTTTATGTCATAGCCATGTGGTTTACCTAGGCAACAGATTACAAGATATACTATGAAAAAGCATTTTGCCCACAGTGGGCGCATGCAAGAAACACTCTGTAAATCGTTGTGTGAGAATGTTGGTATAATATGGGAACCCCTGATATTACGCATACGGTCATACTGAACATTTTTTGAATATTAGCAGCATATTTGCTATGTTCCCCATTTCTGGAACAGATCCATTCATTATAGAATCCTTAAATATTAGAAAGGAGGGTCTGTTTATCACAGTTCTTGAATCCTTCAGAACTTGGGAAGTATACTGGATCCACTGATCTGATTTCTTGTTTAGTGTTTTTAAGGTGGTGCCGCATTATTAGGTAGATGACATTTAATGGAGGATTTGCATTATTCTCAATCATGCTATGTGTCATTGGATTTTCCTGTGTAACTACAGGGGAGAACAAGGCATTTAGTAAATTGGCCTTTTCCTCATCCTTCTCCATCATTGCATTCAAATTAGTTCTGAGGAAGCCGACACTTTCAGTTTTAAATACATAAGAAATGCAATAAAAGAGCATAAAAATCCTATTTGACCCCCATTTAGCAAGGTATTTGTACCTATTTTGGCACATTTTACCCCAAGTTAGTGTTTAATCTGCTGGGCAACATATTTATTAAGCATTTCGGCCAGAGTTTAAAGGAAATGTGTAATCAGAAAATGAATTATTGGAATTATTGTATAAATCAAGTTTTTTTGTTAAACATATTATTTAAGAATTTTAATTGATTTTCTTATTTTTGATGATTTGATCGATATCTACGAAACCCTAAAATCCTCCATTTTTCTTATTGATCACTAGTTTGATACTTTCCTTTTCTGCAGAGAAAACCTCAGCAGTTATCTCCTTATCATCACAGGGAGCATTACAATGAAAGGTGAAGCCTTTATACTGTATAGATAACACAAGATCCAATATTCGCAATAGATGATAGTCGCATCTCACCTCCTCCCCCTCCCTGCACAATGACCTCTGCACATGTCACAAGGCATATCTAAAATAGTCTCCCATAGAAATCAATGTCTAAACTCTTGTCCACTGTGTAAATAATGAATGAGGCTTTTGTAAAAGCATATTTCTAAAAGCGGTAACAGCGCCTATATCTGGCGCAAAGGCAAGATGGCCGCCCCCATAGTCATGTACAGACAATAGAATGAAAGAATTTCGAATCAGAAAATAAAAACAGATTAGCTAAATGCAATATGTTTCACTAAGTGGTTTCAATTATTTAAAATATAGCTGAATCATTCTATTGAAGGGACCTTTCATATGGGACGGAATATCCCACAACAGTGTTGCGGAATGAGCCGTCACTGCATTCTGCAGCAAAATCCGTGCTGCTAACTGCAGATTTTGATATGGAATTGCGGGCAGGATTCTGCTATTTTCAATTCTGCCCAAAATACACACGTTATCAGTGCAGATTTTGGGGTTGAATATCCCACAGAAGAGCGTATCCTACAACGCTGTTGCGGAATATTCTGTTCTGCGTGAAAGGTTCTTACAGTTATTTCCGCCATACATGTAAATTTGTAAAGTGGCTGACTGCTTGGCCAGGATTTAGATACATGTAAGAAATCTGACATTCTAGAAAATCATAAATGAGTTGCAAATGAGGAAACCAGCCAAACTACTACTCTTCATAGACCATCGCAAATAAAAAGCAAATGCAGTCATAAGTTATAACAGAATAGCTGTCTGTATGGTTTTCTGGCTTGGTTTCCTATTCCCAATCATTGTTTTCACAGACTTGTTAAAAAGTTGTACATTGATCTGAAGGAAAGCTGCCATCCAATAGTTGGCACTGCAGAGCTATTCTTCCATCTTCCTTATTTGCATAAATTACCCAGAGGAGCATGTGTGTCCTTATAAGTCTCTCACTCACTTTTTAGGTGTCTTTTCACACCCCTTCTGGGTGCTCTCCTTGGGGAGACACAATACCAACCCCAGACCCACTCACCCCCTAGGTGTCTCCACACACTTTTTGAGTGCTCTCCTTAAGGAGAGACAGCACCCTTCTTGACTGACCTTATACCAGAATTGTATGCCAGGACCTGGTGTACATTTTTGCACAGGCGCATGGAGGTGCTGAGATGTGCCTAATATATGAAGAGGTAAATCTTGTACCGTGAGCAATACTATTAAGACCAGCATTTGAACCGCCAGTATAAATACATTTCGCCCATTGTTTCATTCCAATTTATTACAAAGAAAGCCTGGAAATGGTTGTGCTCATAGCAGCTATAGATTTGATTTGGCTTTTATTAAATTTGGCGCAAATTACTCCAATTATCCTTTGACTAGCATTAAATGTCTTCAATGTCCAGTTGTATGTGTGTGCTGATAAATGAAACATAAAATCAGTAGTAATATCTTATGTTCAGCACATTGTAGCTGTTATGATCTGATGGCGTATAGGCCTATAACACAAAGTTGGATCCAGGTTGTTGAGCACTAAACTTCGCAGTACAGTAATGGCCTATTGGCAATGCTCGTTCCAGTTTAGATGTTAGTGTACATTTCCAATGCTCTCACTAAACATGCAGAATGCAATCTCTTGGTTGGCATAAAGAGAACTTTTATTAGCTAATGGGCATTACTGGCTGGCAGAGTTCAATATTCTCTTCTTTCTATACTCCAGATGTTGCTATTTAACATACAAAAGAACTGTACTAAACAAAGGTATCGGAATGGCCCTGTCAGTGCTTTCCATCCATTTCAATGCTTATGAATTTTGCCATCCATTTGAATCCATTCTCTTAGGATGTTGCACTCTGAAAATAAGGTTCTTTTCAGATTTTCTGGCTTTAAAATCAGTCCTTAATTGATTTTCCATTAGAATTTGTCCTCGCATGTTTCCTGGAACATGTTCATGCGTTTCGAACATCGAGTTCTTAAACATAGCATAACCAATAACTACAAGTGGAAATATTTAAAAATAGAAGGACCACCTAATCTGCATACTCAGTTGTATACAAATCTTGATATATATTAAAGGTGCTGTCCAGTTGTAAACTATTGATAGCCTATCCTCAGGTTAGGCCATCGATAATAGATCAGTACAGGTCAGTCACCCAAGACCACTGCCAAACTTTGGGCAGTATACTTGTGCACTGAGCTGATTTCTTTCTACAGGAAGTATATAGCTCTGTTCCCACTGCAGTGGCCCAGCTTGGTATTACACCCATTCATTTCAATGGGAATTTTGCCTATAATACCAAACCTGGCCATTGCAGAGGGAATGGAGCTGTCTGCTTCCTGCAAAAACCGCTCAGTGCATGAGCACACCAGACTGGCTAACAGCCAAATGGTGGAGATCTTGGGTGACCAACCTGCACTGATCTACTATTAGGGTATGTTTACATGTAGTGGAAATGCTGCAGAACTTCCACAGTGGAAAATTCTGTTTCAAGTTCCGCAGCATTACCACATCCACAACAGAATCAAAACCATCAGCGCAGATTTTGACTCAAAATCAGCTGTGCTTCCACAACTGATTTAAGAAGATATCATGCTTCCACTCACCTCTGAAGTCTTCAAACTCTCGGCACTTCCTTCATTGTGCACTCAGCCGCCTCTAATAAGCACAGCACCGCTGGTCACTTCTGCATCACTTGACCAGTGGCACTATCAATAGTTTACAACTAGACAACCACTTACAAATCAATACTTCAAAGTTGGAAAACCTCTTTAAGTCTTTTTCTTCCAGTTGTAAGGGACTCATCCAAATGGCTTAATGGTGCCATAGAAACATATGGGAGAAATGTGCTAAAGGTTGGGGAAGCTGTTGTTTGGACTGCCCGGAGGGAAGACAGAGAAAGAAGGATTGTGATGGCCCTGAGTTAAAGAGGGGTGATCATTATCAGCAAGGAAATAGAGAGTAGAGGAGCGTTCTTGACTCTGGACAATGCTGCAGAAGTGAATGGGTCAGTAGAAGTTGCAAGTTGCGCACAGCAAACCGTAAGTGAGGTTGGCCTCTGAAAGGACTTCAGGTGTGCATACCATTAGGAAATAGCTACCCAGCAGGCCTGCTACAGCAGTCATTGGTTCTGCCAGGAATATTGAACTATAAGAAACATTGCTCTGTCCCTTGAGCCCCATTTACGATATTTTGCAAGGAGGAGTATACTAAGACAGCTTTAAAGGTACAGGACGCAAGAGGGACTGTGAGTTTTGTAATCTGTACCTCTATGAGACTGTATTGATGCTAATGTCATGTTAATAATATTGCTCAGAAGGTATTACTGCATTCTAATTAGTGGCAGGTTATATCTACATAACTGAAGGTAATATTCAATTGCTTACTCATTACTATCCAACTGTTTGCTTTTAATTTTATGTCCCTAAATAAATATTGTTCACTTTGATTACTGCATCCGCTACATTGTATCCTGATGTTTGAGTAGTTGTACCTTCGCCCCGTGACTGTTACCATTCCTTATGGATTTATTAATCCATTCAAAGCCAAAAAAAAATCTATTTAGATTGTGAGAAAATGCTTGCCAATACTTCAACAAACAATAAGTGTTCAGTTTTTCTGATTTTCAACTTACTTATTGTGCATCCTATGTAATATGGACAAATATCACATACGATAGCGTATACCATATGGTGCAAGTGGCATTTCACAAAGAATTTGATAGTATGTGATTCAGTTTGTTTTGAAAGTGAATTCGCAGACATTACACCTGCGTAATCTGCATTTATAAAAAGCTCTTTGAGAAAACCCCGTCTTTTTCAGAATTTTATTCTGAGGCTGGGAGGGAGAATATCACCTAAGGTGTGCTCCCTTCTAGCAACACGCATACAGCCTCCTTCAAAACAAGACAGGGTCCTGGCTCAACACCCAGAATTGTAAATTATTTTTTGTATAAATTCTTTATTTATAAATTTTGGGGTGGATACAAAAAGAAAAAAAAAATATTTTTATATCATTAAATTGATAGCTGTATGTTGTGGAAAAATTAGAGCTGTAATATCACTTTTTTATTTTTTTGCTGTCTTACTGTGTTTTGTTATGACCCACTTTATAAGCATTATCCATTATGCTTTTACCCCTTTGCTGTCAATTTTTCAACTCCTCGTTGTTTCCATTAGCAATATGAGCCACATAATCACTTACATCCAGCTACAGACTATATTTTCAGGCTCCTGACGATCTCCCTACAATAGCTTATGTCCATGCAAGCCACACCTCTCTAACACATACTCAAAGAAGGTTAGAAAACAAAACAATTTAAATAGCTCAACACAAGTAATATAACAAGCAGTTTCTCCAAATTCAACACAAAATGCCACTTTTAATGACTACTGTAGTTTCAGAATTATTCAACCTCCTTTAAGAGAATCCCTCATAAGAGCACACATTTGCAAATTAGATATTGTCTCAAGCACACCTGATGCAACTAATCAGGGGCTTCATTAGTTGTATCAGGTGTGCTTGAGATAAAACACATCAAATACTTGGACTGGCTGGGGTTTTTGACTGTGACATTTGATTGCATGTTAGAAAAATGGTTAAGTCAAGAGAGTGGTCCAAAAAGTTAAGAGAAGAGATAATTTCTTTGCACAAACAAGAAAAAGTATACAAAAATATAACAAAAGCATTGAATGCTCCTATATGTATAGCGTTCAAAGCTTAGTTCACAAGTTGTTAGTTATAAGAATACTGGCTACACTAACTGGGTGTGACCGAAAGAGGAGTCTATCATCGGCTGCCACTCGATTCCTGAGAAGACAGGTGGTCAAAAACCAGTGAGCGACTGCAAAAGACCTGCAGCAAAATTTGATGGCAGCAGGCACTAAGGTTTCCTTTTGGAGTTCAAACTTCAACCCTGTTGAACCTTAAGCACAAAGTGCTTGGAACCATACAAATAAGCCATAGAAATTTTTGGATTCTGTTCTGTGGAACAATGAAACAAAACTGGAACGTTTTAGGTCCATGGATCAACGATATGTCTGGAAGAGAAAGTATGAAGCATATGCTGAAAAGAACACTCTGCCTATAGTGAAGCATTGCGGTGGCTTGGTGAAGCACTGGGACTGCTCTCTGGGACTGCTCTCCATGACTGCTTTCGGCACAGGAAATCTGCAGTGTGTGGAGGGCAAGATGGATTTAATAAAGTATCAGAAAATTCTAGGACAAATCATTGTTATTCTGTGAGAAAGCCGAAGCTTGAGTGTCATTAGACTTTCGACAGGACAATGATCCCAAACATGCCTCAAAGTCCACCAAGGCTTGATTTCAGAAGGAGTCCTGGAAGAGTCAGGAGTGTCCGTCACAATTGCCTAACCTGAACCGAATAGAAAATCTTTGATTAGATTCGAAGGAGGTGGTTGTAGTATGGAAACCCAAGAATATTGGGGAACTGGAGGTCACTGCCTATAAGGAACTGGTTTAGATTCCCCAGAAAAGCTGTCAGAAGCTAGTGACTGGCCATGCATCATGTTTGCAGTAGGTCATAACTGCAAACGTGTGTTCTACTTGTCATGAAGGGGTTGAATAATTCTGAGTCTGCAGTAGTCTTTAAAAGTGTCATTTTGTGTTGAATTTGGAGGAACCACTTGTTATATTAGTCCTATTGAGCTATTTAAATTGTTCTTCATTGTTTTTTGTTCTTTTCAAACAGCTGAGAGTTTGTAAATTTGGCAAATAAACCTAATTTACAATGCAGACTGAATAATTTTGATTGCAATGGTAACTATTCATTTTTCTCACACAATGACCACATAATATTCAATTAGTCTACTTTGCTGAATTTACTAATGTACAAAGCTCATTTGGTAGAACTCTGATTGCTGATGGGACAACCTCTTTGAGGACTGCAGGTAAAAATGCTTTTTAACAACTACTTTACATTGAATACAATGGCAAATGGCGCTCAAGTAGTTTGTTATTGAGAGCTTAGTACAAACTGAGTTTTTGCAGATGTGAGTTTTTCAATGATCTGCACTTTACACATCGCTACACAATTCAATGTAACAGTTTTCTTCAAACTCTTTTGGAAACGTTCTTCTCAAATACTTAATTACAAACCTCCACATAATATACTGTAGCTGCACGCTCATAAATAATATAGAGGTCTTCATATGCCAACATTGCGTTGTGAATGTCAAAAAGGAATGTAAACACTGAAAATAGTAATATTATGTGAATCGGAAACAACATTTTATGATAAAACTACATTAGCATTACAAATGTATCTGCTGCAATATGTTATCACTGACAAGATAGTAATGAAGAGGCAGTCGGCGGTGGAACATAAAGAACAGCCTCTCTTCACTTTCATTGTCCTTTATACTGTTTTTACATTTCCTTTGCTTAGTCATGATAGTTTACTTCTTTCAGTCAATGAATATTTGTCCAAGAATGAGGATGATTGGCACAACCTGTTGAACAATCTGATTTTACTAGGTACAGTTGTAGACCATTTATAGTTCCTCCAGTTTCATATTTCTTACTTATTGATGAAATGATTCTTAAATCTTCAATAACTATGTTCTTTGTTATTAGCCCTGAAGGAAAACCTAATTATTTAGTCAGTCATATGAGCAAGGATGAGGAAGAGAACTAGGTACAGTAGCTAACTGTCTATGGAGCCATTGCAGAACTCAACTTACAGATTAAACCTGAACATTGGGAATGTCGTGCTTAATACTTCACTGTTAATAATTGGGGAATTTAATAAAATTATAGATCCACATTGGGACAGGGTTTTGGTAAGCCGATCTGATATTGTAGGTGGTATTTCTCCATTGGGAAGCACGATGCAAGAAACTTTGCGGATTGTTCTTTCGAGAGCCAAAACCATAGGAGTGCAGCAGTGTTCATGTCACTCCTCAACATATCAGACGTCATCTAGCATGGATTTGGCATTAATATATAATAGGCCATTACCCAATATCTCTGATATAACGTTTTTGCCCTGTTTTATCTCTAATCACTCTCCAGTGTCTCCACCATTGGTGAAACTTCAGTTGGGAGTAGATTCCAGTTGTAGGGCCCGGCTTTGGAAACTGCATATTCTTTGGCTTATTGTGGTAAATTGTGACAGCATACAGCAATCTCTGAGAGAGCTTTTTGAGAGGAGCTTTCATTCAATTGATTAACTGTGAAAAACAAAAGTGTTGACAACTGGGCCAAGAATTGTAATGTCATTTGGTGGAGATGGAGACTTTATTTATTCAGAAACCTATTGTTGAAACTAGTAAGAACTAGCGAAAGGCACAAACATCTTTGAATCAAAATACTATGGAATCAGCTAGTAGTAAATTCCTGTTCTTAAACAGTCCAAGAAGAGAAAACTGGGGATATGCTAGGTACAATAACAAAGGCTCAACTTGGGTCAGCCTGTGTTCTTGCTTTGACAGATGCAGTGGGTAATGTTAGATCTGGCCCTGATTTTATTGCACAGATACTTTATTCCTTCTACAAGTCCTTATGTTCTTTGCGGCTACAAAAGTCTATACCAGAGATTCAGGTCTATTTGACCTCAGTCTTTTTGTCCATGCCATCTGTATCGCAGAAAAACCTTCTCATCTCACCTCTGACTTTGGATAAAATACAGAAGGCAGTGGCTTCTTTTTCTAATAAGTCCCCAGGTATGGATGGTTTGCCAGCTGAAGTCTCTAAGAAGCTAGGGGGGTTGTTGCTTCCACAAATGTTGGAAGTTGTCCTAGATACTATGGAACAACAACTCCCTACATCCATGAAGCAAGCAGTTAGAATAGTTCTCCTTAAACCTGGGGAGGACCCATTGTTACCTGATTTGTATTGACCTATATTCTTATTACCTGTAGATGTGAAAATTCTTCCTAAAGTTTGAGTGTTGTATCTTCATTGGTCCACTCAAATCAGACTTGGTTTATACCAGTGCAATTCACAGCTCTTGAAATTTCTTGGCTCGATCTTAGTCTACATATTCTGGTAGATAACACTGGGGATCATAGTGTGTGTTCACTAGATGCCACTTAGGTATTTAATAGTGTAGAGTGGGCATATCTTTGGGCACTGTTAAAAGCCATGACGTTTGGGCTGAAATATCTATCTTGGGTCTAACTTTTATAAACTCATCCTACAGCCCGTATCTAGGTTAATGGGAGACAGTCTTCTGAATTCTGGCTGAGTAGGGGTACAAGACAGGGATTCCATTGTTATTTGTCTTGGCCTTAGAACCCCTGGCAATCCAGATAATGTCACATGAGGAAACCTTAGAGTTTAAGCAAGGTCCTCTGGAAGAGAAAATCGCATTAGACGTGCATGATATGTACTTATCAATGGAGAACTCCAATAGGGTGTTGTAAATGGCATCGCTGTTATTACCAAATGTGGGTCCTTCTCGGGACTTACAATAAATTGGGATAAGTCGGTAGTTATGCCAGTTGACGAACCTGAATGAGATCTTTCTTATCTGCTAGCCCAATTGATGGTCTCCACCTATTTTAAATATTTGGGAGTTCTGGTGTTTAATTGCAGACGGGTCTATGAAAAACTAAATATCGCTCCACTACTCTTATGTTTCCAGCACAAGCGAGATGTATAGTGTAAGTTACCCTTGTCATTAATGGGGAGAGCAAATCTAACTAAAATGGTATGAATGTCACAGCTATTATACTTACTACACAACTCTCCAATTACTATACAACAACAGAAATTTGTAAGATAAATAGTCTGTTCAGAGATCATATCTGGGGCAAAAAAGCTCCTTGTGTAAAGTTGAAATTATTAAAGTTAATCTTGGTATTTGTATAGCGCAACACTCTGCAGCACTTTCAGGTAATTATTACTTATTACCCCCCACCAAGCTGGGTTCTCAGTTTACCAACTCGGAAGGATGAGTCAACCATGAGCTGGCTACCTGAATCAAGTGGGGATTGAACTTGCAACCTTCAGGTTGTAGGCAAGAGCTTACACTCTGCACCACACGAGGCTCATCCAATTGCCAAAAGATGAGGGGGATTGGTTGTTCCCAATCCATACTCATATTATTTAGCCTCTCAATTTCAACACTTTAAGGGATGGGACTCGTAGAAAACAGAATATCCTAATTTTCATCTGCTTAAAAAGTAGATGAATAATTTCCACTTATTTGAAGCATTGGAGGCTGATGAGTGTAAATCTGCTCCACATTCTCTGCCTAGACTCCACATCCTAGGCATACTATTTGGTGGAAGATAAGAAAGATTATGTGGGTGATGGGCTGTACTTCTTTTACACCCATTGGGGGTTCCCTGGTTAAAGGGGTTGTCCCGCGGCAGCAAGTGGGTCTATACACTTCTGTATGGCCATATTAATGCACTTTGTAATGTACATTGTGCATTAATTATGAGCCATACAGAAGTTATCAAAAGTTTTATACTTACCTGCTCCGTTGCTGGCGTCCTCGTCTCCATGGTGCCGACTAATTTTCGGCCTCTAATGGCCAAATTAGCCGCGCTTGCGCAGTCCGGGTCTTCTGCTGTCTTCAATGGCGCCGCTCGTGCAGAATGCCGGCTCCGTGTAGCTCCGCCCCGTCACGTGCCGATTCCAGCCAATCAGGAGGCTGGAATCGGCAATGGACCGCACAGAAGCCCTGCGGTCCACAGAGAGACAGGATCCCGGCGGCCATCTTCAGCAGGTGAGTATGAAGACGCCGGACCGCCGGGATTCGGGTAAGTACTACCCGGTGTGTTTTTTTAACCCCTGCATCGGGGTTGTCTCGCGCCGAACGGGGGGGGGTTAAAAAAAAAAAAACCCGTTTCGGCGCGGGACAACCCCTTTAATGGAAATTGGCCGTCTTGAGGACTTTGATTGTTAGCAAAGCACTGGAATGAGATGTATTGAGATTTAACAACTGCAGATGGTCTTAAACTATTTGATCAACTTCAAGTAGAGCTTGCATTGCCGCATTCACAATTCTATACATTTCTACAACTTAGACACGCGGAAACACTGTCCTTTAATCTGCAAGTTATGTGATTGACCCAAGCAGAACTAACAGGCAATGCAAGCTCAACAGCAGGCGTGATCTCGACTTTATGTCATCCTTTATTAGCCAAAACTATTGAGCTGTCCCACTCTACCTTGAAAGAACAGTGGGAAAGAGACATAGGTCCAATTGAACAAGGGCAGTGGATGGAGATTTTGTAGTCTATTCCTAAATTATCATTAAGTAAGTGCACACCATTCGTCTTATCTTTATATGATCCATAGGCTTTAAAGAACAGCTGAATTTTGACTTAAAATTAGACTGAGGGATATTTCATTATCTCATAGATGTAAAGTACTCCCCACAGGCCTTTTCTATATAATGTGGAGATGACCTAAATTGAAACTCTACTGGAAAGAGATTTTAAAGGGAAGGGGGTGGGGATAAAGGTTGTAAGGGAGGGCAGGTTAGGGGTATTTTGTCTTGTTTGTTATTTTGAAATATGAAATAAAAAAAACATTTAATAAGAAATAAATGAAAAAAAAATTGTTCTGCCTTTACATTACTTTGTGCAACGAATCAGGCTTTGTTTCTCATCTGCTGATGTTGCCTGGGTTCCTAGGTATTTTAGGAGGCAAGCCCATTGTATAAGCTTTGCCATGTTACCAAAACAGCTTATTCCAGATTTGATTATGAGCATGAGTTTATAAAATCTATGATAGCAGAATTCTTTTTTTTTTATATCCATTGCTTCTTGGTTGTCATGGGTCACTGGCTGTGTCAGAGAATGGGGATGGGGGTGTCATCATAGCGTTAGCCCTGTCCCATGTGATCCTCACATCAGTGCATACTCATTTTCATTTTGGGGCTGGTAGCCAACCTCCACTTTTCTATACAGAGGATGTACAGATCACATGTCTATTTTCCGTACAAGGAAACTCCATTCGGGGAAGGTCGGGTTTCTTATAAAGTCACCATTAAGTGTACATAAATATAATGCACAGTATATCAACCCTTTAAAGTACACGACAGTTACTGAAGCATGACATATTCCGTATAGCACATGGCATTACTGTACAGTAATTATGGTGCATTATGGTACAAATCTACACCATTTCTTTTTAGTTTTATGTTGAGAAGAGGACATTTATTATATATAGCATGACTCTCAAAGTACATTCTTTTCTTCAGTTGTTATTTCAAGACACAGGGGTCGCAAGAAGCACTCTGCAACTTGTGTGATCCAAGAATAACATCATAGTATCTGAGGAGAAAACCAGATGCTGTTGAAATTACCATGTATTTATAAATGAGAGCGCTTTAACGTTGATGTTTTGTATGAAGAATAATTCACATTTTTTGGTTGAATTGTATTGTGTTTTCATCAGAACCATATATGATTAACCCCTTAAACGTTTCAGCAATTCTTCATTGCAGACTCCATCTTGGCTCACCTGCTCCGGCTGTGGTTGGCCACCATTCACATTCCTCTCCGTCATTCGGCAGATGCCGCACCTTTCCTAGCTTCCAGTCTCTAGCTTCTGCACCATTCCAATATTTAAAGGGCCAGCATGTGTCTTGCTAATTTTTCCCCAACCTATCCACACATGGTTATGGCTGTATTAAACTTTCTCCCCTAAGCACTCCTTCACATGGGCGTATTTGCACACATGATATTTGCATGTGTAATACACAGAGAATAGAACCCCTGGATGTCAGTGTTCTCGTGCTCATCTCCATATTTTCACGCACATTTTTCACATGCATAAATAGACACTGCATGCTGTACCTCTGTGTGCATTTGTGTACCAAAGGTACTTATAGAAGTCTATAGGGGTGGGCAAATGCAGGTCATAGTATTCACGGCCGAGAAAAGATAGGACATGCCCTATCTTCCCGCATGAAGTGCATATCGATCGGAGTTTCTCAGATTAATATTGCGTTCACCTATTATTCACACGAGCAATATTCTCCCTTGAGATTTGTATGATGTGATGCGCAAAAAGCTCACGCGAATATGAGATCCATTCTTATGAATGGATCTATTCACGAGTAGAGATAAGTGAGCACACTCGTCCGAGCATTAGGGTACTTGAGATGCTCGTTACTCGAGACGAACACCACGTGGTACTCGAGTCAATTCCATTTCCTTCCCCGCATGTTTAGCACCATTTTCTAGCCAATAAACATGCAGGGAAAGCATTACCACTTCCTGCTGTGACGTGCCACCCCTCTCCCCCCCCCCCCCCCACAGTAGTGAGTGGCTGGGCCGATCAGGTGACCGCTGAGTACTTAAACTGGTCCTGCCCGCGGCTCGCCTCAGACGCATGCTGGCAGAGGTTAGGGATAGTGCTGCTGCTGATATAGGGAAAGTGTTAGAGTAGGATCCAGTCTTCAAGAACCCCAACAGTCCATCTTAGGGCTACTCTTCATAGTGTGCATTACTGTTGTGGCTGGCTGGGAGCAGTAGTGCACCAATTTTTTTTCCGAGCATCTCGGGCTGTGCAGGCCATTAAACTATAACGTTCTCAGTCTGCAGTGTATTATGCAGAGTTTAGGGACAGAGCTGCCTATATAGGGAAAGTTTTACAGGACTCCTGATCCTCCGTGCAAGAATCCCAACAGACCTCCTTAGGGCTACATCTGACCGTGTGCTTTACAGTTGTGGCTGGCTGGGAGCAGTAGTGCATTAATTTTTGTATTACGCATCTAGGCCTGTTCCCAGCCTTGCAGTTATAGCGTTCTCAGTCTGCAGTGCATAACGCAGAGTTTAGGGGCAGAGCAGCTTCTATAGGTAAAGTTATACAGTCCTGATCCTCCGTACAAGAACCCCAATGGTCCTTCTTAGGGCTACTTCTGACCGTGTGCTTTACAGTTGTGGCTGGCTGGGAGCAGTAGTGCACCAACTTTTGTATTACACATCTAGGCCTGTTCCCAGCCTTGCAGTTATAGCGTTCTCAGCGTGCAGTGCCGTACAACCAGCTCTCACCGTGAAACTGCACTCTAACATTTTCTTGCCTACTGCAAACTACTTCAGTTATAAGTCAGAGGTCTCACCGCTAAACAGTACTGCAATATTTCCTGGGCCACTGCAAAGTATTTCAGCTCTGCTGCTGTGCAGAGCGTCTCACAATACCATTTCCTTGGTGGGGTTGAGATAGCCGCAGTTACCAGCACTATCCACTGGCTTTAGAGTCTTCTCCCACTCCATGCAGCCTCTATTATCTACAAGTCTCTGTGAGCGGTAAATTACCCCTAGGTATCAGCGCAAAACAGCGGGTTACTTTTTTCAAGTCACAGCATAGCACCTGCACCATCTACAAGTCTCTGTGTGTGGTGAATTAAGCCACAGTTGTCAGTGCTGTACAGTGGGGTAATTTATTTGGGCCCTGCTCTATTCTTAACCTGCCATGATGAGGAGTAGGGGTAAGGGTCGAGGACGCGGACACGGGCGTCCAAGTGAGGGTGTGGGCACAGGTCGAGTTCCTGGGCGTTGTGAATCACAGCCGGCTGCTGCGGGATTAGGAGAGAGGCAAGTTTCTGGGCTCCCCAGCTTCATATCACAATTTACGGGTCCGTGTGGTAGACCTTTATTTCAAAAAGAGCAGTGTGAGCAGGTCCTGTCGTGGATGGCAGAAAAAGCGTCCAGTAATGTATCGACCACCCAGTTTTCTACGCAGTCCACTACTCCCGGCCTAGCGATTACAACTCTGAATCCTCTGGCTGCTCCTCCTTCCTCCCAGCCTCCTCACTCCATGAAAATGACATATTCTGAGCAGGCAGACTTCCAGGAACTGTTCTCGGGTCCCTCCCATGAGTGGGAAAAAATGGTTCCTCTCTCAGCTGAGTTTGTCGTGACCGATGCCCAACCTTTGGAAAGTTCCCGGAGTCCGGGTGATGAGACTGGAGACTTCCGGCAACTGTCTCAAGAGGGCAGTAAGTTCAAGGGAGGAGCGCACAGAGGATTCGGAGGAAGAGCAGCTACACGATGAGATGACTGACCCCACCTGGTTTGCTAAGCCTATTGAGGGCAGGGCTTCAGAGGGGGAGGCAAGTGCAGCAGCAGGACAGGTTGGAAGAGGCAGTGGAGTGGCCAGGAGTAGAGGCAGGGCCAGAGCGAAGAATCCCCCAACTGTTTCTCAAAGCACCCTCTCGCGGCAGGCCTCCGTGCAGAGGGCTAGGTGTCCAAGGTGTGGATGTTTTTTATTGAGAGCTTGGACGACCGACAAACAGTGGTGTGCAACCTGTGTCGCACCAAGATCAGCCGGGGAGCCACCACTACCAGCCTCACCACCCCCAGCATGCGCAGGCATATGATGGCCAAGCACCCCACAAGGTCGGACGAAGGCCATTCACCGCCTCCGGGTCACACCACTGCTTCTCCCCCTGTGCCCCAACCTGCCACACAGATCCAATCTCCCTCCCAGGACACAGGCACGAGTGCCTCCCGGCCTGCACCCACACCCTCACCTTCACCGTCCTCCACTCCATCCAGCAATGTCTCTCAGTGCAGCGTTCAGCTGTTGCTAACACAAGCGATGGAGCGAAAGCGCAAATATGCCACTACATGCCCACATGCACAAGCTTTAAACGTGCACATTGCCAAATTAATCAGCCTGGAGATGCTGCCGTACAGGCTTGCGGAAATGCAGGCTTTCAAAAACATGATGGTGACGGCGGTCCCGCGCTACTCAGTCCCCAGTCGCCACTATTTTTACCGGTGTGCTGTCCCAGTCCTACTCCAGCACGTCTACTGCAACATAACTCGTGCCCTCACCAATGCGGTTACAGGGAAGGTCCACTTAAATAAGGACTTGTGGACAAGTACTGGTGGGCAGGACCACTATATCTTCCTGACGGCACATTGGGTGAACTTGGTGGAGGTTGGGATCGAGTCAGAGCCTGGGACCGCTCATGTTCTACCCACAGCTAGAATAGTGGGTCCTACCTCAGTGCTGGTATCTACTGCGTTTTATGCCACCTCCTCCAAACCCTTCCCCTTCTCCTCCTCCGCCACCTCTACCTCTCAATTAAGAAGTGTGAGCACGTCGCCAGCAATCGGTAGCGCGTGGCGCGGCAGCACAGCGGTCGGCAAGCTTCAGCAAGCCGTGCTGAAACTAATCAGCTTAGGTGACAAGAGGCACACGGCCCCGAGCTGTTGCAGGGTCTGACTGAGCAGACCGACCTCTGGCTTTCGCCGATGAGCCTCCAACCGGGCATGGTCGTGTGTGACAACGGCCGTAACCTGGTGGCGGCTCTGCAGCTCGACAGCCTCACTCACGTGCCATGCCTGGCCCACATCTTCAATCTGGTGGTTCAGCGGTTTCTGAAAAACTACCTCCACTTGTCTGACCTTCTCGGCAAGGTGCGCCGCATCTGCGCACATTTCTGCAAGTCCACCACGGACGCTGCCCCCCTGAGGATCCTGCAACATTGGTTTCAGCTGCCAGAGCACCGATTGTTGTGCGATGTGCCCACACGCTGGAATTCTTTGCTTCACATGTTGTCCAGGCTGTACGAGCACTGTAGAGCAATAGTGGAATACCAGCTGCAACATGGGCGGCGGAGGGGTAGTCAGCCTCTGCAATTCTTTACTGAGAAGTGGGCATGGATGGCAGATATCTGGCAGGTCCTCGGAAACTTTGAGGAGTCTACCCAGATGGTGAGCGGCGATGCGGTAATCATTAGCGTTACCATCCCGCTGCTTTGCCTGCTGAGAATTTTGCTGCAAAACATAAAGGCTGACGCTTTGCAGTTGGAACTGAAGATGGGGGATGACAGTATGTCGTTTGATAGCCAGACCACCCTCATGTCTATATCTCAGCGCGTTTTGGAGAAGGAGGGGGAGGGGGAGGAAGAGAAGGAGGAGGGGTAAGAGACAGCTGGCCACACTGCAGAGGGTACTCATGCTGCTTGCCTCTCATCTGTTCAGCGTGTATGGGCTGAAGAGGAGGAGGAGGATCCTGAAAGTCATCTTCCTAGTGAGGAAAGAGATGTGTTGCATACTGGCACCCTGGCACACATGGCTGACTTCATGTTAGGCTGCCTTTCCCGTAACCCTCGTGTTAGACGCATTCTGGCCAACACAGATTACTGGGTGTAAACCCTTCTCGACCCACGGTATAAGGGGAACCTTTTCACTCTCATTTCCGAAGGGGAATGGGGTACGAGAGTGATGCAATACCACAGGGCCCTGTTGGAAAAAGTGATACTAAAGTTCCCATCTGACAGCGCTTGTGGCAGAAGACGCAGTTCCAAGGGCCAACTAGCAGGGGAGGCGCCAGATCAGGCAGCATGTCCAGTGCTGGCAGGGGAACACTCTCCAAGGCCTTTGCCAGCTTTATGGCTCCCCAGCAAGGCTGTGTCACCACTCCCCAGTCAAGGCTGAGTTAGAGGAAGCACTGTAAAAAGATGGTCAGGGAGTATGTAGCTGATCGTACCACTGTCCTCCGTGATTCCTCTCCTCCATACAACTATTGGGTGTCAAAGCTGGACACGTGGCACGAACCTGCGCTGTATGTCCTGGAGGTGCTTGCTTGCCCTGCCGCTAGCTTCTTGTCAGAGAGGGTGTTTAGTGCAGCTGGGGGAATCATCACGGATAAGCGTACCCGCCTGTCAACTGCCAGTGCCGTCATGCTTACACTCATAAAGATGAACAAAGGCTGGATTTCCCCAGACTTCTTTCTCCACCGGCGGAAAGCAGTGGAACCTAATGATTCTTTTCACTGCAATAGGAGAAAAATGCAACCTCTATCACCACAAAAAAGGGGGAATTAGCTTTGTGTATCCCTCTCAGATATTATTACTCCTCTTCCTCCTAAAACAGCATGTCGTCACGCTGAACTGACAATTTCTATGCGGCCCAAAATGCTCTGTTTAAAACTTTTATCAGTTTTTAAAGTTAAACTTAAACCAATTTTTGTGGAGGGTTGCCTCCAGGCTCTGCTACAAATTAACCAATAGCGAGCTGTATCTTATGTTTGTGGGTTTCACCTGCCCTCGCGGCCAAGCAATTTTTCAGGGGTACACTTGTACTCTTGGTACACCAATTTTTCAGGCTATTACCAATACTGTTAGCAAACTAATTTTTCCAGGCTTTGCCTATACTCTTGGTATCCAAATTTTTACAGGTGTTCGCCTATACTCTTGCTACAGCAATGTTACTGAGGTTCGCCTATACTTTTGCTACAGAAATGTTACTGGGGTTCGTCTATACTTTTGTTACAGAAATGTTACTGGGGTCCGCCTATACTTCTGCTGCAGAAATGTTACTGGGTCCGCCTATACTCTTGCTACAGAAATGTTACTGGGGTCCACCTATACTCTTGCTACAGAAATGTTACAGGGGTCTGCCTATGCAGTGGGTGCACAAAGACTTCCCAGCGCAGTGTTTTATCTATCTGGCACAAAAAGACAGACTGACTAGGGCAGAAATGTGGGCCAAGGCCGAGGTCCTTGGCGGGGTGAAACTCTGCCATGTTTGGGCACTCTGATTTCTTCCTGTGTAATTCCATCTTTGTGCACCGACAGCATAGTTTTATCAGTTTTTAAAGTTTTGAAAGTTAAACTTAAACCAATTTTTGCAGAAGGCTGCCTCAAGGCTCTGTTACAAATTAACCAAAAGCGAGCTGTATCTTCAAAAAATGTTTGTGGGTTTCACCTGCCTTCGCGGTTGAGCAATTTTTCAGGGGTACACTTGTACTCTTGGTACACCAATTTTTCAGGCCATTGCCAATACTGTTAGCAGACTAATTTTTCTAGGCTTCACCTATACTCTTGGTAACCAAATTTTTACAGGTGTTCGCCTATACTCTTGGTACACCAATGTTACTGGGGTTCGTCTATACTATTGTTACAGAAATGTTACTGGGGTTCGTCTATACTATTGTTACAGAAATGTTACAGGGGTTCACCTATACTTTTGCTACAGAAATGTTACTGGGGTTCGCCTATACTTTGGCTACAGAAATGTTACTGGGGTCTGCATATACCTTTTCTACTGAATGGTTTGAGGGGTTCACCTATTCTTTTGCTACAGAAATGTTACAGGGGTTCGCCTATACTCTTGCTACTGAAAGGTTTGAGGGGTTCGCCTATACTCTTGCTACAGAAATGTTACTGGGGTCCGCCTATACTCTTGCTACAATAATGTTACAAAGGTCTGCCTATGCTGTGGGCGCACAAAGACTTCCCATCGCAGTGTTTTAACTATCTGGCACAAATACAGTGACTTACTAGGGCAGAAATGTGGGCCAACAGCATAGGTGAGCCCAAGAAACCCAAAGACTTCCCATTGTGGTGTTGAGCTATCTGACACCTACACAGAATGAATTGTGTGGGGACACATGGATTTCCCATTGCTATGTAACTCACGGCATCTTGGGTCACACAAGGTGGAGGCTGGGACCGAGCCTGACCCTGGGCCCGCTCACGTGCTTCCCACACAGAGTATTGCCGCATTGTGGAGATGTATAGAAGTGCTGGCACCTGAGTCCCTTTTATGCCCACGTTTGTGGCTCCTGACAGTTTTGTGACGGAGGTGGCACGGGATTGGAATGATGATCGTACGTCAATTTATCATCAATTGTCAACAGCATTGTGGGCTATCGCCCACACTTTCAAAGAGGGTGGCTGACTAGCCCTGCCAACCCTTTGCAGGGTGTGCCTCCGGTTCCTCCTCATCCATTACGCGCCTATAAATATACATGAGGGTGGTGTGGCTATGAAGCGAGCGTCTGGCATGAGGGCAGCTGAACGCTATGGAAGGAAAATTTTGGGTGCGCTGTGGACTGCAATGCCAGCATGTAACCGAGGAGAAGAGGCAGCGGTGTCACCCGCAGGCAGTGATTGTCCTTGGTTGCAGGTAGTGTGGTGCTTACCTAAGATGTGCCAACGCGTGTGCCTTGCTAATGAGGGTTTGTCCGAAGTAAATTGTTAGGGGGTGACGCCAGACTCTTGCCCCTATTTTAGCTTAATAGTGGGACCTGGGAGCTTCAGATGCATCCATGCATGCTGCCCCTGCCCTTCCCTATCCGTTTCTGTGGTGTTTCCATGACTTTCTGATGTTTTCTGGTGTTTCACAAGTCATCACCCATGCGGAGCATCGGTCCCATACAAAAATGCTCGAGTCCCCGCTGCACGGGTAGGACATGTACATACACAGGCACCATGAAGAAATGTAAAAATGATAATAGTTTATGCTCTTCTGATATTCAAACACACATTCACCGTGATAGTGAACGTGATGTGATTGAATGTGTTGCATGCAATCTGAAATATTTCGGATGTACAAGAAGAAAGTTAAAGCGCAGAATTTCAGAACATATTGCGGATATAAATAGTTTTCGAGATAGGACTATATCTGGGGCTGCAAAACACTTTTTGAATGCATGCAATCACAATCTGACCTCGTTCAAATTTTATGCATTCAAAGAGTCATTAACCCTATGAGGGGAGGAGATAAGAGAAAGCGGCTTATGTGCCGCAAATCCTTCTGGATTTTTAAATTGCCATCACGGCATCCATTTGGATGAAATTATAAGACCTATTTGCTAAATATATAATAATGTGTTGCTAATGGGGAAGGAGGAATAGTTTATGGTGGATGCTAATATAGCAGTAATGTCACATAATTGTTTTTCCGTTTTCTGATTGGTTGAGATTGCTTTTAAGGTTTCAGATTTTCAGTGCTAGGATGCCATGACTGAGAGCGGTAATGCTAGATATGCGTAGGGACTATGGTAGGCACACCGTAGAAACTGTTTTTATGGATTAAGAAATAGAAGCTACATTTTTAAGAAAGTGCTGGAATTTCATGTACTCATTACCAGCAGTCCACTGGGTTTTCCTTCCACCCCTGTGAATTGAGTCGGACGAACTGAATTAAGAAGAATGGGTGAGCTGACTTCTTTCTATTTGATATACTTTGGGGGATACTGTATTATTGGGTTATTTACTGTGGGGTCTTCAGACTTGGCACTCTGTGGTTTGCTATTTAATACTGATTAGTATTTGTATGGTACTATTTTTTGATGGGGAGTCACCAGCTGTATGATGCTATTTTCTGGGTTACTGGGTATGTGGTGTTACCTTTGTACGCACTATATGAACCACTGTTTTAGGATTCATCTCTGCTCCATTCATTTCAATAGGACTTCAATTTGGCTATGACAGGGAGTCCCATGCAAATAAATGAAGTGGTGGTACACAGTGGTGACCACTGCAGTCCTCACATCAAGATGCTCCGGACCCCCATTCTCAAGATCTATGGTGTTCCAGCGCTTTTCTCTCTACTGATCAACAAGTTACAGGAAAGACGATAACTCACATTAGTATGTATGAAGTTCAAAAGGCAGCATTGCTATTTGTGGGGCATCAAGGGGACTATTACTACCATTGTGGGCACTATGAATGTAGAGTTTGTGTATGTATGAAAATGTAGTGAGGATACTGATGATGATATCTGTGCATAACTTCTGCAGAAATGAGTCAGGGCTGTAAAAAGTTGTCATAGAGGTCTGGGCACAGAAGAAACAAAACATGAACACCAGTCAGAAAAGATGTCACCTGTGACCACTGGAGGCAACGGTATTATAATCACTAATATGGTCTGCAGAGCTCTATATAGGACTGAAATCTACCACTATATGATCAATTGTATGGTGATAATATGGCCTTAGTATATTTTTTTAACCCTTTCCAATCCACTGTCTGACGTCTAAAGACATTCTGATTGAAGGCTGTACAGCTCCGATATTGGAAGACGTCCGGCAGGGTATTCTTACTGTAGATTACTGTCTGCTCTGTTGTCAGGGGCCTCTCCAGCATGCCCCATACCGCAGTACTGGCTCTAGCCAGCAGATGGCGCCATTGTATAATGGCAGAAACAGAAAGCCCCCTAGGAAGCTATGAATCCAAAATTGGATTGCAAAGGGTTAAATTCAGTAACAGTATGGTGCTATTATTCCGTCACTATGTGATGGTAATTTGTGGTCATGGTCTAATAGTAATGCATGTTCCATGTGTAGTGGTGTTATTTATAATATTGGCTTTCATATGCTGCTTTTTGTCCAGTAACAGTAAGGAAGTAATATTTCTTATTTGTATTGTGGTATTGCCATAACTGTGTGACATGCATATTATCATAAAATTGTCTAATATTTATACATATCATTTTTTTATATTTTAGGTATTTTAATGTATTTAGGCTTGTGCACCTGATCTTTTTAAAACCCTAAATAATGACCCTAGTCAACAAAAGCACCAAATACAACATAGCAATGGAAAATGGAGAGGGGGTATAATCAGATGCATGTGATGGTACGACACAGATTCAAGGTGGCACGATGATAACTGACTGAGGCAGAAGTGGCACATTTTTTCCTATAAAAATAACTTTACTGAACAGTTACATAATGAACAGTATTGCACTCAATAGAAGTGTGAGAGCAGCAATACGCATCCATTTTGTGTCTTGTATCCATCTTCGATGCTTCTGTTAGTTATATCATAAACCTTGTGAATTTCCATTAAAGGGGTTGTCCCGTGAAAGCAAGTGGGTCTATACACTTCTGTATGGCCATATTAATGCACTTTGTAATGTACATTGTGCATTAATTATGAGCCATACAGAAGTTATTAGAAGTTATTCACTTACCTGTTCCGTTGCTAGCGTCCTCGTCTCCATGGTGCCGTCTAATTTTCAGCGTCTAATCGCCAGATTAGACGCGCTTGCGCAGTCCGGGTCTTCTTCTTTTCTGAATGGGGCCGCTCGTGCCGGAGAGCGGCTCTGTGTAGCTCCGCCCTGTCACGTGCTGATTCCAGCCAATCAGGAGGCTGGAATCGGCAATGGACCGCACAAAAGAGCTGCGGTCCACCGAGGAAGAAGATCCCGGCGGCCATCTTCAACCGGTAAGTAAGAAGTCACCGGAGCGCGGGGATTCAGGTAAGCGCTGTGCGGATTTTTTTTTAGGTCCCTGCATCGGGTTTGTCTCGCGCCGAACGGGGGGGCTGTTGAAAAAAAAACCCGTTTCGGCGCGGGACAACCCCTTTAACTAAGCGCATTCCAGGCATAATATCTTAGCATTGTTGAGTTTGTACAAGAAATCCAGACTAGTGACCTTGACATTATCAGCACCAGTTCCCCAAAAATATGTTCTGTTTTACTTAATGCTATAAAGTGAAACACAGCCCTAATAAAGACATGACAACTTCCTATTACATTCAATACTATGTGTGGTTTGTAACCTTCCTTGAGTTTAAGAATTAAGTCTTTTAAATTTGTCTGACCTGAAAACATACCACTAGCGAATATTATGCTAACAAATTTATTATGAGACAGCGCTCCTCCCACTATGGTAAAAGGTTACTGTGGAGAATATGTAAATGGGACTTACCTGGTGCAGGTGGGTGGGCCTGATATGTGACCCCCCACCAAGCACCTCCACGTCCTGGTGGGCGTTGTATATATAGTTCGAAAACCTTCGTCCAAACTTTCTGGAAATCCTCCCTCCAGACCGGAAAAATTAACATAAAACAAAAGGAGCAGGCAGGGATCTGTCACACCACTGGGTGGTGATGCGACGATAAATCAGTAGATATAAGAAAAAGAAAAAAGATCCAGCGCTCCAGAGAGACCTTTCTGACTTAAATCAATCAGAGTCTCCTTGAATAATAATACATACTTTTATTAACAAGTAAATCCAAATATGTCCGACGCGTTTCGTCGCCTAGCAGCGACTTTTTCAAGTCTTGAAAAAGTCGCTGCTAGGCGACGAAACGCGTCGGACATATTTGGATTTACTTGTTAATAAAAGTATGTATTATTATTCAAGGAGACTCTGATTGATTTAAGTCAGAAAGGTCTCTCTGGAGCGCTGGATCTTTTTTCTTTTTCTTATATCTAATGCTAACAAATTTGGCTATCAACGTGGGACATGACCAAAATCTCACTCCGGATCCCAGTGAAGAATTCAGTGATTTTTTTCTTCTCCGGGAAGGATGGACAGAGTGCTCTATAAACAAAAGGTAAGAAACCTTATTTCTTACGAAAATTATCTGTTCTTCTGTGAGGTTGTTTTTGTCCTTCTTCACTGGCCAAGGAGGGCAATACTGTCATGTTTTGAGATCCCTGTCAAAGAAACCGACAGATGGTATGTTTTTGGGTAAGAAATCTGTATGTAAATGGGGAATTGGTGTCTGGAGTATGTGTGTGCAGTGTGAACCTGTCACAAAAGGAAATTTTTTAAGGACTATTCTCTGGACTCTGTGAACATGCAGATCTTCAGGCTAGCACAAAGAAAGAATACCAGGATGGATGAACTGCACCTGCAACAGTAGCAATTGAATGAATTGAATGAATCTGAGAGAACAGTCCTTTTGGAGGAGTGCCCATCTATTGCCCAGGAGAAATAGTAACCCCCGTAGATGACAGAAGTTGTTCTGACTGTTGAGGAATGAGATTGGAGCTGAAGATTGCACTGCTCATGACTAAAGCATTGCTGTTTGTGGTTTTTGTGATCTGGTTTTTTATTGACAGTTTGAAAAAAAAGGTGTAGTGTTGAGAAGTTTGCAAGCACAAACAGGGTTTTTCAGTTGCAACCAGACAGGACTTTGAACCTGTGTCAAAGATTGTGAGTTAAGACTAAGGAGAGTTACAATGGGGAACTCACAAGGAAATGGTAGTAAGGGCAGTACCTGGAAGACTGCTAAGCAGCTGCTTGAGGGGAGAAAATGCAGTGCAAGGATGTCAAACAAAGTCAAAAAGAGCTGAAATAAATCCAGAAGGATGCTTGAACAGTTGTGAAAGTGGGAGTCGGGCATGTGTTGTGTTGTCACCAGTATCAGATGACCGATAGTGGACAAACACATCAAACCGTGGTGAGTAAGTATGAGACCATCCTCACATTACAATTAAAATAGTTTTTAAAACAGCTTCATTCCTTCTTCTGAATTTTAAAAAGGTGGGAGGGAAGGTCGGGGTGGCAGGGGCAGACTATGACATTGAATTTCAAGCACATGATTATCTGGAATTAATGAAAGTGATATTAGGAGTCTTGAAAATCTTGTTTAAACTCTAATTCCTAATGCAAGTCTGAAGGAAGGATCATCTCCTATGCCTCCCTCATAGGCTCTACTCCATAAACTCACACCTGAGCCATGAGCTAACCCATCAATCTAAGTAGGTAATGTGTGGTATAGTGTCTTCTGCTTGGCTTGCCCCAGGGTTCAACACTTCTGTGACCTAGATCAATTGGTCAACGTTCCTCCTCGTTGTTACGTCAAGGCCCGACTATCTGTTTCAGCGACTGCAGATTGACTATATACAGCTACCAAAGGTAGGTGTTTTGGAGTCAATTTGCACAATTTGCATAGATATTTTCTCATGTTAGTTAGGGGCGTGGCTTGTGAAATAAAAAAAAATGTAAATACCCACTCCAAAGCTGCGGCTAAGACATTGTTGAATTTGTATATATGTTGTGTCAGAAGTCATCGAAAATAATAGAAGAACACATTCTATTAGCTCTCTAAGTTGAGCCCCTATGAAGTTTTGTTTGGAAGGGCCCCTGTAACAGGACTATGCTTTCTTCAGTCCCAGCATGATGACCTCACTTCCCATTAGAGTGCTTTAACTGTCACTTTTAAACCTGGATTCCAGATTCAGATTTAAAAGAGGAGTCACATGGTTTTGCTTACAGGTGACTAAGTTATCCTCAAAAGGACATATCGGGAAAAAAAGTTTGAAATCGAGATCGATGGTTGGTGGTTTTTACAAATAAGTGGAATACAGCAGAAGATCTAACATGATGAACATTCAGAGGAATTATCCATGATCTACCTGGTTACACCCACGTAGGGTGGTGCCATCCCGTCCCCATAGAGGCTCTATTCTAATGCTGGACAAGAGGGTAGGAGGTTCATGTGTTCTGTGTACAGGGATAGATATAACATAAGGAAATATGACACAACTATTTAATTATGTCTGGGTTGGATTTCCTTTTATAACATGAGTTGCAAATCTGTGTGTGTTTGTGGACCCATTAATCTATTATTACACAAACTCACTAGATTAAGTATACACTGAATGGAACAGCAAAAGAGTACACAACTTACCACTACAACACAAAATATACCGAAGAGTTGACGAAGCCAAGATGCAATGAACCAGGAACGCCAAAGAAACCATCCCTGGTCCTTATGATGCCTGAGTGTCTGCACTAACTTTTGATATCTTGAATACTTTTATGAATAGATTCCGTATGATCAGTTAGGTTGAAATAACACATCCAGGATTGAATACCATCAATTGTAGCTCTGTTCTGAAGAGCAGCTCTTTGCGTACCTTGTACACCCAACAGTAATAGGTTTGTAACAGTTATAGTAATAGCATGGTAATTAATAGTATAGCATGTGAAGTGCTAGTTGGCACTGATACAACTGGGTTGGCACTGATTCAAATGGGAGCTGCACTTGCAATTACGAGCAGTGGCTGCTACACAGGGGGCAGAGCAGTGGCTTCTGCTCTGACTTCGGTGTACCCCGGTGGGTGCTGCCTCTACTGACCCCACCTGAGGCTCCAGTCCAGCGGCGTAGTGCAGAGTCAGTAAACACTGACGTCAGCTTCGAAGTGAGAGATCACCGGTCACAGACTCTGCACCGCACCACCAGACCAAGACTTCAGGCAAGCTGAGTGTAAAGCTTGTAGGGATGCTGCCTAGCCAGTGGTCAATAGGGGGGTTGCTATTGTCCTCTGGCCGGGCAGCATCTCTGGGGCTACTATCGGGGTCACTATTATGACTGGGGCCACTATGGTGGGGGTCACAGAGTTTGGTCATGTGTGCAAATGTATTTCGGGCACAAAAATACGCTGCGTATTTGTGTGACCAAAAATCATGGCGGTGTTTTGGTCGCTCCAGTGTGTTTTTATGTGCACAAATACACTGTGTATTTGCACACAGAAAATTATGAAAAGAGGCTCATTAAAGTGGTGCGAACATATGCTGGTTTTCTGCCCATGCACTTTAATTGCCTATTGCAATGTGTAAAATGCACTAAAATAGGTGATGGAGCATATTTTTCACATGTTTGCACATCGCATGAAAAATACACTCGCGTGAACGAACCCTGTGAAATCAATGAGTTATATTAACTGCATATTGCACACATAATACACTGCGCAAATACACCCATGTGAACGACCCCTTACTATACAATTACGATTGGCCCTATAACGCAACCATAAGGGCTCTCAACCACTTGCGTTTTTTTAATGCTGAGATATCGCTGCGTTTTTTAAAAGCGATTGTCAATGGAACATTCTAATGTTAAAAAAGCTTTGCACAAAAATTGCAAAGCACAAACGTGCAGTGTGTTTTTAATATATATCGCAGCTAGAGATGAGCGAGCATACTTGCTAAGGGCAATTACTCGATCGAGCATTGTCCTTAGTGAGTACCTGCCTGCTCGGAAGAAAAGGTTTGGCTGCCGGCGCGGGTGACAGATGAGTTGCAGCCATGAGCAGGAGGGGGCGGGGGGGGGGAGAGAGATCTCCCCTCCGTCCCTCCCCACTCTCCCCCGCCGCTCCCCGCCGGCAGCCGAATCTTTGCTCCCGAGCGGGCAGGTACTCGCTAAGGGCAATGCTCGATCGAGTAATTGCCCATAGCGAGTATGCTCGCTCATCTCTAATCGCAGCATTGAAAAACGTAAGTGCGTAAGAGCCCTAAGGCTGATGTAGTCCTCTGTGAAAATGACCTTGACATCCCTGGCCTGTTTCAGGGTCTTAGGGGTGGTACATTGCACAAGAATTCTCTCTTTGATGCTCTTTGAATCCCTGTGTCATGGAACACTCCTTAAGGCTCAGCACTACGAATATCATAGCTCATCTTTTCCCTTAGTGTTCTCTATAATAGTATATCACTATAGATGACAGTAAAAATAATTGATAGAAAAATGCATTACTAAAGTTATAAAACAGATTTGAATTGTTATGTTACAGTGGGCAAGTGAGCACTGGCCCCACACGAATGTTACCCAGGATAGGAAACACCAGGTGAAACTACCACCGATTAATACCTCTCCCTATCTTCTACAAAAGAAGATGACCAAGAGACCTACCTGAGCAGGGACACGGTCCAATGAAGGGACAGCCCAGCGGTCTTCGGATCTGGGCCCTTGCTGCCCCTAGGGACCCAGAACCCTAGGCTAGGGCACATACACATGCCACCACCGACAGGGAAAACTGGACAGGATAAGAAAACACTCAGAGCCATAATCACACCATACAGCAGCCAATACACAAAAACTAGTAACAGATGTTAATGCTATTAATGCCAGATATTTGTTGACATTTTGGCCAAAATGTGTAAGCTAGCGGGCCACATCACAGGTCCTGGCTATACCGCTAGTCCTTACACTAATCAGGAGTCCAGTGACATACCCAAACAAAACCACAAGACACAAACCTTTCTTGCAGTCACCACACATAGAACCTGCTCACACAACACAGAGAGAGAAATGAGACCAGAGAAAGCTGAACACACCTGGGAAGACAGCTTTTTTTGTGTACTGACCTGGAGTGATTGGCTGACTGGAGACAGACACACGCCCAGCCAGCACAATCCCCCACATCTGAGCAGGAGAACTCCAGATCACCTGTAGTACAACAGATCTCAGAAGACAGACGTAACATTGATACTGCCCATATAGAAAAAACATCTAGTGTCATCAAAAGTAAGTGCTAACCTGAAAGACCCACTCTGATTGTCAGAAACAATTCCGGGTCAAGGATGAGACATGATTGTGCATTCATTGCCACCACTCTAATAGGAGTCAAGAGGAATTTTAGAAACTGAATGAATACTCTCTTGTCATGCCTATCAAGTTAATTGAAGAGTAAATACAAATGCAGTCAACTCTCCATAAACATAAGACATTGGATCTGGTTTTCCTTGATATTATACCAATGTGCCTCTTATTTTATATTTGATTGATATGTTAAAAAGTCAGTAATTGGAAACCCGTTTCATTGGTTAAAGTAAATCATGACCATCTGTTGCATCTTCAGTTAATGTGTTTTTATGTAGAATTGCTGTTGATGGATAATGGATTCCTAAGAATTACAAGCAACAAGGTCACAGTTCTTACAACTCTGGAATGACTCAACAGAGCACATTGGTACTTATTGTGTAGGGGTGTTGTGATGGCTCTGTAGCCTTGGATTTACAAGATAATCTCTTTGCTTAAACTGTGCTTTGAATTTAGTCAATGCTGAAATGTGTCAGGGTTTGCAAGTAGCATAAGGAATTTGCTCAGTGCTAGTCAATGGGAACATCGCCTGCAATACCAAGCCTGGCCACTACAGTAAGAACAGAGCTGTCTGCTTCCTGCAGAATTTAGTTGAGCACAAGAATGCACTGACCCAGTGAACAGCTGATCAGCAGGAGGCCTGGGCAATGGACCCTGCCAAACAAATATTGATGACTTTTTCTGAGGATAGGCTATCAATAGTTTACAAACAGACAACCTCTTTAACAGGGAGAGAGATTATTAATGCAATCAGATCAGGATAGCAGGAAATAGCAAATCCCCTTTTTTAGATTGATGCTAGCTAAAAGTTATATATGCTTTGCTACAGGGGATTCTGTAGGCTGAGGTCCACAAATTAGTTTCCAGTTGTTCACGGCTATGGGTAAAAGTTATATTCAGGCACAAACCAAGGTCAATTCGGCAAGTGAAAAAAGTGGTGACACTGGATGGATGAAAGTCAGAGTACATGGCCAGAAATGGAACCGGCACAGTGAGACAAATGGAAGTGACAAACCAAGAGACTAGCTGTGCCAAGAACCAGAAATGAAGCCAACTGTCGAGGAAACCAGATCATGATTGAAGGAACACAGAAGTAAAACCATGTCAGTAGGTAGGAAGGGGAGGACAGCCATCTGGAGAAGAGGTATCATGTTGCCTTTTCAACACATCAGCTCCCAAACCTCCCAGTAACAACACAAGAAGGACAAGTGAGTAAACCTGTGGAACAGACAATGTAATATATGCACAAGACTGACAAATGTGAAGTAGGGGAACATGAGGGATTATGGGCATATTTATGTATTCTTGTATGCATATAGGTGACTTGCTGACTAGAAAACCTGTGATAACTGTGACTATAGTTATCACTTGCCTTTCCTAAAATAACTGCAGTAAGAAAAATGCTGCTTTAATAAGTGGAATATTGTGTAGAGAACAAGAATACTGACTTAGGCCTAGGTCAGACGAGCATTTTTTTCGACGCACAAAAAAAAAAATCGTCACTCGCATGTGTAAAAATCACGTGAACAGGGGAATTCTAGATAACGGGAGGTGCGTGGTGCATGTTTCCAGCTCCAATAGGAGTCTATGGAAAGAAAGCTCCAAAGATAGGACAGGTCCTATCTTTGCACGCACCACGGACCTTAGATGTGAGTTGCACTCGCATGTCCTATCTTTAGCACTCACATGTCCTATCTTTAGCAGGCGCGAGTATTTTGCGCATAAAAATGATCCATGTGAACGCTTCTATAGGAAAGCATTGGTTCTCATAGACGCAATCTTTTTGCACGCCAATTTGTGCGCAAAAAAACGCTCGTCTAACCGAGGCCTTATACTTTTTTTTGCACAAGTGTTTTTATTATTACATACATTTCCTAATATTTATTAAAATACATAAATTCCCACCCTAACGCCCCACATAAAATATTGTATTGTAAATAAATTAGTATTTTAATGCTAACATTTAAAAAGATTTTACAACAACAGATGATTTTGGCAAGTCCACAAGATATGTAATATATGTACGATATGTGAGGCTTCCACCCAGGGGCGTAGATAAAGGCTCATGGGCCCGGGTGCAAAAGTTTATCTTGGGGCCCCCCAACTTCTCTTAACCTCTTAATGCAGAGGCGTAACTTGAAGCTCCTGGGCCCCAATGCAAAACCTGTAACAGGGCCCCCAACTATAATGCTTTATTCATAGTACTGGGCTTCCTATATGGAGAAGAGAGGCCTTATGGGCCCCCTAAGGCTCCTGGGCCCGGGTGCAACCACATCCCCTGCATCCTCTATAGTTATGCCAGTGCTTCCACCTCTTGGACCACCAACTGTCAAGTTCTACTCTTGTTCCGGCAGGTGTACCAACTGTGGCTGCTGTACTTACGTAGAGAGTCAATAGTGAGGTAGCAGCTCATGTGTGCAGTTCTGTCTCTTCAAGTCAATGGGAACATGCTGAACTGTTTCAGCAAGCATACTTGTTGTTTCCATACCTTCTATTGAATTGAATGTGTTACGGGAAGGCGCCAAAGTGACCCAACTCCACATTAAAAGATTTAAGAAAATGCATTATTTAGACTTAGCACAAAGTATTTAACAAGAGAAATAAGAAATAAAAAGATAAAAATACTTGGCCATGAAGTTTCTTGGCAAGAGGCAGCGATAGAATCTGTTCCTTACACCCGTTGAGGGCTTAAAGGCAGGGATATCGGCTAAATGCCAACAATAACCACCCTACATGTTGACCGGTGCTTACTGACCCATCATTGATGAGTTAATATAATTTACACATTCTTAGTCACATTGGATCAGAGCTAGACAGTGACTTTCGCAGGTCAGACAAAACCTTGACTTGAACATAGGAGAAGAACATTTCTCCAAGGTCTAATGTAATCATTTACATTTGAAGAGCATTCATATTGTAGGCATGGGGACTTGTAGCTTTTAAGGCAAAACCTCAACCAGCATGCAAAAATACTTCTTGAGCTCACGATATATTGGCATTTAATTATTACCAACTGATAATTGGTATCAATCATTTTCTTCATCCAAAGCATGGCCGCCTTCCAACTCTGGATGTAGTGGTCAGCAAACACCTCACCTAATGGATGAGACTCAGAAGACCCTTGTTTTCCCAATGGTTGGGGTCCCAGAGCCATTAATATCTAATGTGGAAAAAACCCTTTAAGGGGTTTGGGATAAATATTCCCACACATATCCCTACCGAGAAGCAAAAAACGAGAAAACAAATAATCTTACTTCCCTTAAAACCAACATATTCGAGAATGGGTGTTGTGTTTGTCAACACAGTGAATGATTGAAATCATTTCCCTAATGAATGGCAAGGTCATAGCAAGGTTAATTAAACTCTGAATCCCAGCAGAAAGCTTACAGATATTATATTACGTTAATTAATTGCATTTATTTTGATAACACATTTGCATATACACAAAACTTCTGTATAGAGCCATAATTTTGTTATTCCAGACTTGTATATTCCATGTTGTGACCACCTACCTCAGTGTGACTCAAGCTGTAGCTTACATGATATGCTAATATTTGACAAAGGTGACAAGCAGTATTTGCGGTTGTAAAGCCGTTCGTTTGCCTCCCTCATTATTTTGCCACATAGTTTTCAATTTAAAGGGAAAATTACGATCCGAATAATGTATATGTTCATCCACAGATTAGCTCAACATCAAAGCTAAAGCACATATTTTCTCTATTACTTGTGACAAACATATCCGTTTGTGTAATGAGCTGAACGAGAATGAGAAAATTCCATGGTTATAAATATTTTTAACAAATGCATAAAAATACAATTTGTAATAAGGCATAAAGCAGTTACTACATCATTACAGTTTAATAGTTAAAAATAATGGAGAGTTCTGCATAAAACTGGATAGTACCAATGATTTGCTATTTTAACTTTATTGGAACATGCTAGAAACAGTGTTTAGTGATCTCTTCATCAGTAAGTATAGCAATAGTGACATTACAAGCTACAAACATTTAGCAGGATGAGGGACATTAAAGTAAAGTATTGTAGAGTGTTATGTATATCTATTCGCAGTCTTCTCTTCTTCTGTCTTGCCTAGCCTGTCAACAGAAATCATAGCAAGCTACCGGAGGAACAGTCAGGTACGGATAACAATACCTTAAGGTTTCCTATGATTGGCTACAAAGTAGGGCAGAACATGGGAGGCAAGGACCGTATACATAAATCTCTAAAAGTGGTGAAAAAATACAATTATGGAAAGCTGATCAAGGAAACAAGTGTAGACAAAACGAAGACACTTCACATTTTTAGAGCATTTAAAATTGAAGACTTGAATTCAAACTAATATTATATAAAGAGATTTAAGAATAAAACCTGTATAAATATAATAGGGGCAAGTCAGGCTTAGAGGTCAGAAATAAAACACTCCTTCAATAAAGAGATGACACTACATGAGGTAAGCAAAGCATACAGAACATGACAAAAGTCAACTCTACTCCTAAGTTAGGTAGCTAATTACCAAGATTGAGTATTATACAAAACAGTGTGACAATTTGGGGTCTGCTTGCCACAGGATTTCCCACTTTGGGATATCGGAATGGCCACCTCACACGAAAACAGGCTCCAGTAACAGAAGTTTCTTTAGATCTGGCTCCTGACAGCCTTTATTAACAGCATATCCAAGAAATCATACACAGTCCTCATACGCTTGGGGTTTACCACCCACAGGGACTTGGGACAGACCCTGTCAGGCGAGAACTGGGCAAAGGGAGTCAACCTGACACATAAGATGTCAGTCTCGGGCAGACATCATGAGTTGAATTACAAGCTCATTATGAGGTGGTACCGTACCCCGGCGCTTCTGGCCAGGATTTACCCTGGCTCTTCCGCAGCTTGCTGGAGATGCTTGAGCGGGACAGGAACGTTCACACACATTTGGTGGTCCTGCCTGGGGATTACAGGACTTTGGTCAGAGATAGCAGACTTATACAACACCTTGAAAAGAAGGGCCTTAACACTCACCCCGAAGATGGTTCTTTTATCAATCCTGCCAGGCGCCATTTCCTCCAGTAAAAAGGATATTCTCAGATTCTTCCTTCTAGCCATGAGAAAGGTGATACCCAGACTCAGGAAATCCCAGACGATACCGGATTGGGCAGTGACGTTGGACGAAATTAGGCACATGGAGGAGTTGAGAGCCAAGGATGACAACAAATGGCGCACTATGCCGTCTGGGAGCTATGGATATCATTTCGTAGCTCCACTAGGTTTGTCCCGTGGCTTGAGAATGGGATATACTAGAGATGAGCGAATCTACTCATTTCGAGTATTTACTCGATCGAGCACCGCGATTTTTGATTACTTCAGTACTCGGGTGAAAAGATTCGGGGGGCGCCGGGGGGCGGGGGGAGGCGCGGCGGCGCGGGGGGGTAGCAGTGGGGAACAGGGGGAGCCTTCTCTCTCCCTCTCCCCCCCACTCCCCGCTGCAACCCCCCACTAACCCATGGCGCCCCCCGAATCTTTTCGCCCGAGTACGGAAGTACTCGAAAATCGCAGTGTCCGGGTGAAAAAGGGGCGTGGCCGAGTAGGCTCACTCATCTCTAGATACTACCCACTTAATTGGAGGAGGTGATCCCGCCAGAGGTTTTCCGCTGAGACTCTATTTTCTTACTTTCTTCTTTATTTCCGTCTTTATTTTCTTCTTTATTTTCTTCTCTATCTTCTTCTGCATGTTTCCTTCCTACTCTACCCTCTTTACACCCATTACTACTCACTACTCACTTCCTCTTCTCATTTATCTCTCTCCCCCTTTTTTTCCTTTTCTCCCCGATTTTCCCCTTTCTCTTAATCCTTTACATCTGCCCCAAACTAAGGATCTTTCTAGAGCGATGCTTCCCTTCTTAGATATAGTTGTTCTATAAGTATTTCATATGGTTCAACAAAGTAAAGAAGCTATGTAGACATTGCTAAGCTGTCCAACGAATACAGCTCAGATAAAGAAGCTTAATATTATTAAATTATGTTGAAGAGACTGTGCAGAATCTGCTGTTCAGGGCCTCGCTAATTATTTACATGAACCGATCTTCCTGCTCCGCCATTGGACTTACCATCTGTGTTCTATTTAGCAGTTATGTTAATCAGATCTCACAGTCTGTTATATTGCATGACATTCGTTATATTGCATGACTTTCGTTATATTGCATGACATTCGCAATGCTTCGAATAAAATATATTTTGACATAACTCTATTTCAGCAGGACTGCATGAGACATCCAGCTGTTAAAATGTGGATATATTACAGTTGTGTTCAACCAGCCAAATGGATGAATATATACATAAACAATTGTTTCCTTGCAAAAATGCACATACACCCATGTGAATTCGAATTTAAGGTCATGTTTTGAGGAGAACAGGAGGACCGGACATTCTGTAAGCCATGCCACTAGGAAATTAAATCTATCCCTCCAGTTAATAGCTTTGCAGGAGTGATGAGTGAACTTCTGAAAAGTTCGGTTTAGCCGGTTTGCCAAACTTTTGCAAAAAATTTGGTTTGTTTCCAATTTGTTTGAACCAAATTAGAAGTTCACTCGAAGCCCCAAAACTGATGTATAACTCTAAAGGTTATACAGGGCTTTTACAAGTCTCTTAGTCAGTGTTATACACTAGTGTTCAGGACTAGTGTTGAGCAAATAGAACTAGTAGAACCCCTTTTCGGGTAGAACTTTGCTAAAAGCTTGGTTGAGTTTGTGCTGAACCGAACTTTTAGCAAAGTTTAACCTGAAACAAGGTTCTACTGGTTTGGCCGGGGCACTGACAACATATATAAGTGGTGTTTGTAGGCTATTAAAGATGGTTACTGCTGCTCTCCCTTTTAGCATCTGATTTAAAGCCTGGACGGATGGTGATCAGATACTAAAGTTGCTACAAAATAAGTGAAGAAAGGTAATTATGTAAACTATAGCCACTATGGGGTGAGTAAAGAAGATATAGATTATTCCTCTAGGAAAATACTAGCTCTTCTTTAGCATAAATGTAGATGTATTTAAGCATAGTGGTTCACCTTGCTATGAAGTAGAATATGTTTCACCTTGAATGCAGCTCAAATGCTACTGGCCACAATCTCCATAATATGGTCATCAGAGAGCCACAGATTTGCCAGTTTTGGTAATGGTATAGGCAATCAATTCATATTGAATCATGTTTTTTATTTCATTTTCTATGCCTATAGAAAGGCAATGAATCCCATACTGGGTTGATCCATTAGCTTGCCACTAAAGCTAACTGTATTTGCATGAAACTAAGTAAGTGAAACCATATAAGGGTATATTCACACTGTCGGACACTCTTTTGGCTTCTGCCAGTTGGATACATTTGGCATATGCGCCAGGGCCTTCCCAAATGGACACTTTAAACGCAGTGTGAATACAGAGATTCCCTTACTTGGTCTACATTTTGCAGTTTGTAAATGACTTTTCCTAAGTGTTGTTTGTCTCTGGCAACAAATCTGTATAGAGATACATGCCAAACAATCTGAATTCTGGAAGCTATGCATACTTGGCAAGTGCACATGATGAAAGGATTCTTTTATTCACTTTTTGCATATATCTTCTCAGAAACCTTGAGGGTGTTAGATACTGAAATGTGCAAAGCTGAATTTTTTATGAATTGTGGTCAGAAAATATAAATAACAAGCAAAACAGTACAGTAGAAAACAGCAACAGCGAATGCCCAACGACGTAAGAAGATGTAGGCAAAAGCTATGACTGAACCTGTTTATACATTCATGTAAAGTTATTAGGGATGAGCGAGTATACTCGGCTAAGGCACTACTCGCTCGAGTAATGTGCCTTAGCCGAGTATCTCCCTCCTCGTCCCTAAAGATTCGGGGGCCGCCGCAGCTGACAGGTGAGTTGCGGCGGGGAGCGGGGGAGAGCGGGCGGGAGAGAGGGAGAGAGAGATCTCCCCTCCGTTCCTCCCTGCTCTCCCCCGCAGCTCCCCGCCCCGCGCCGGCCCCCGAATCTTTCGAGACAAGCGGGGAGATACTCGGCTAAGGCAGATTACTCGAGCGAGTAGTGCCTTAGCGAGTATACTCGCTCATCCCTAAAAGTTATACTTTGGGTACTAATTATCACCATAAAGTAGTCATAGTCACTTAGTAGAGAAGAATCTATGTGTAGGGGTAGATCATCAATCAACTGTCCATTAAAGAATGCCAATTGACAATATACAACCTTGATCGATGCTTTACTTCTGTTTATATGTCGCCTGATCAAACGCAAAATTCCCACCGGCCGATGAGTGGAGCAATGACATCTGTGTCCAATCATTGGCCATGTGTAAAAGGGGCTGAAAGCCAACGGGAGGCTGTAATGTATTAAAATATGCAAGGACAGATTACCACTTTACAAAGCATTAGTGTGGCTTCTTCTAGAATAATTGTTGAGAAGAGACATCTGAGGGGTGACATGATTAATTTGTATAAGTATATAATTGGACCGTACAGAAAATATGTCATTATTGGGAGCCACCAATCTAATGTGCATGGTCGACTTTCATTACATTAAACAGAACTTGAGAAGCATAAGTTGGCCTTGGTTTTTTGTGTACTTAAGATACGAGCACTGAGAGGACATATCTGTAAAACATGTGCTTGCTAATTTTAAATGTTCTAAATTAGCTTCTGAAATTACGGAATAGTCCCCAAGTTGCCTAAGTCATCAAATTACGAGGAATCATTATGTTTTATGACTTTTAATATACGTCTTTGCACTGTACAGATACAACTTAGTTTTGACCCTTATTGATTAATTTATCCCTGGAGTCTACCTATTCTGGGGGAATGAATGTCTTTTAAGAATAAATATAATAAAATGATTCATATTCGGACTCTTAAAGGGGTTTTCTGAGACTAAAATACTGATGACCTATACTCGGGATAGGCCATCAATAGCTGATCAGGGAAGGTCCAACACTTGGGATCCCAACGGATCAGCTGACTGAAGAGGCTGTGGCTGATGATCACTGCAGCCTCTTCTCAGGCATATGATGTCACATTCATTACTCAAATGGGCTGAGAGCAGATCAGTCTCTTTCAAGTTAAGGAATCAGTCTCTATATGATGTACAGTACTGCACTTGGTATGGACAGCAGTGCTCACCAGAGTATTGTTATCACTTCAATCAGCTGATTAGTGGGGATCCGGAGAAGTGGATCCCAGTTGATCAGCTATTGATGATCTATCCTGAATAGTGTTGAGCAAATTGAAACAGTCAAACCCTGTTTTTGGTCAAACAGTACCGAAAGTTTGATTCAGCAAGTACCCAAACCTCAAGTGGTTTGATTTGGCTGAACTCATTAAAATTCTACTTTTTCCTTTTTTTAAAAAAAAATAAAAAAAGTTGTTAAAAGAAGAAGGAAAAGGGAAAAGAAGGAGAAAGAAGAGGAAGAAAAAGGAGGAAGAGAAAACGAAGATAAACAATTTTCTCCTTTTCCCTCCTTCATCCTTCTTCTTCACGCTTTTTCCTTCCTATTCTTACTTATTTCTTCTTCCTTCTTTCTCCTTCCATCTTTTTCTTTCTTCTTCCCTCTTCCTTATTTTAATTTCTTTTCTTCTTCTGTTACTTCATTAACTTTGCCATAAAAACAAGTAAAAAGCACTAAGTTACACTCCTAGGTGACCTATAATTGTTATGCAGAACTTTTATTATATGCAGAGCTAGTATTATACACCAGTTTTAGGGATAGGTGAAGTTCTGGTTCATTTTGAACTAATTCAGACAGAACTTTTTGCCAACTTTTATGCTCACATAAAGTATCCAAAAGGTCAACAAATGAGTGTTTGCTAATTTGCTGGCTGATCACAGGCATATTTATATGGGGCAATGGTCTGGAACAAATGTTCATTAAGCCAATTAGTGGCCAGTATAAAGGGGTCTTAACTAGAGATGAGCGAGCATACTCGTCCGAGCTGGATGCTCGTTCGAGTATTAGGGTGTTCGAGATGCTCGTTACTCGAGACGAGCACCACGCGGTACTCGTCTCGATTAAACGAGCACTGACCATTGAATTCAATGGAGCCGGCAATACAGCCGGCTCCATTGAAAGCAATGGGCTGCCGGCGATCGCGGGATGAATTGTCGGGAAGGGCTTAAATATATAAGCCCTTCCCTGCAATTCATCCAGCAATGTGTAAAAATAAAAAAAAATATACTCACCTTGTCCCGGCAGAACGATGTTAGCCCATTGAATTCAATGGAGCCGGCAATACAGCCGGCTCCATTGAAAGCAATGGGCTGCCGGCGATCGCGGGATGAATTGTGGGGAAGGGCCTAAATATATAAGCCCTTCCCTGCAATTCATCCAGAAATGTGTAAAAATAAAAAAAATATATACACTCACCTTGTCCCGGCAGACGGAGTTCAGCGAGGCTGGCCTGCAGTGGGTGTGAAGGGGGTGTGAGTCAGACATGCCCCTGATTGGCTCAGCGCTGAGCCAATCAGAGGCAGATCTCACTCACACCCATTCATGAATTCATGAATGGGTGAGTGAGTGTTGCCTCTGATTGGCTCAGCGCAGCTCTCAGCTGAATGACAGCAGTTCAGCACCACAGTGCAGGGTACAGCAGGAGAAGATGCGGCTGTGCCCCGGCAGCTGAAGGGAGGTGAGTATCTATTTTTTTTGTTTTTTAAATCACTTTTAATTCATTTCCAGGGAATGGCTTATATGTAAAGCCCTTCCCTGAAAAAGAATTCAGGTGTGCCAGTGGACCATTGTCTTCAATGGAGTCGCCGGCAGCAGCAGCGGCTCCATTGAAGAGAATGCCTGCATGTTTATTCTTTTTTACACTAAAATCTTTCTTTTTCAGGTAAGGGCTTATATTTTAAGCCCTTCCCGAAAATTCATTCCGCACTCGCCGGCAGCCCATTGCTTTCAATGGAGCCGGCTGTATTGCCGGCTCCATTGAATTCAATGGGCTAACATCGATCTTCTCTGCCACAGCTGTTACAGCTGTGGCAGAGGAGAACGATCGTTATGCTGACAGTGGGGGGGGGGTCTCACTCTTGCCACTATTGTGGCTTAATAGTGAGACCTCGGAGCCCGAAATGCAGCCCTGCATGTTGTTCCTTGCCTGTCCTATCCATTTCTGTGTTTTTTACATGACTTTGGTGATTTGCTAAGATTTTCACAAATGAAAACCTTAGCGAGCATCGGCGATATACAAAAATGCTCGAGTCGCCCATTGACTTCAATGGGGTTCGTTACTCGAAACGAACTCTCGAGCATCACTGAAAGTTCGACTCGAGTAACGAGCACCCGAGCATTTTGGTGCTCGCTCATCTCCAGTCTTAACATTTTTAGGCACTTTAAACCATGGAATGACGTAGCAACACTTCTGCCACGTACCATTTGGGATATTAGAGACATCCAACCCATATCATAGAGAAATAATAATCACGTTATAGAGCATCTGGCCATTGGGTTTAAAAGGGCCATACATATAAGTAGAGATATGAGGGGTTTTAATACAAATTACAATTGGCTAATTAAATATTTTAGTTTTCATATAAAAGGTTAAATTGATCATTTTAAGTATATTGTGCCTGGCCTCCTTTTCATGAAGCCCACATATATATGTTTAATATCTTCTGCAATTTACATGCTATCAGTTATGAGAGTTTCACAATAGTTCTAGTAACTAATACAGAGTTTATGAAATGATTCACTGGTGAATGTTATTAAAAACTTCGCAAGAAAGGATGAAAAATATTGTTGTGGCCCAATGTCCACAGGCGGATTTGATTTGCGGAACCCGCGTGGGGCACCTGCGTGGGAGATCCACAAATCCAGCTGCCCATAGGGATGCGTTAGCAAAATAATTAAAAGCATGCAGATGTCATTTTCTCCCGGCGTGCAGATTGCATGCATGGGAGGAATTCGCAGCATGCTCCATTTTTCTGCGGATCCAGCATTGACGGCTTCCATTGGACGTGCCACAGATCTGCAGGAAAGCAGGAACCCCCAAAAAATGTACTGTGCATGCACGTGGTACGCCAGGTGGCGCTCTGAGCGCATCTGCAGTGCAGAAGAAAGAAGATCCAGCTGTGGACAGAGAAGACCCGCACCGTCTCCGGACAGGTATGAAATTGTCTTTTAGACCTCATGGCTGTGGGTAAATTTGAACATAGCCTTGCTTAATGGTAGCAATTAGAAGTCTCTGGTATTTATAAAAAAAATAGTTACTAGTGTTATTTATAGTACCAGTGTTTCCTGTGGAGCAATGCGTCACTTATAAGATAATATAGTGAATAACATCATCACATGTAACTCACTGAAGGACCTGTGATGACGGTTGTAGTTGATCAAAATATTGAAGGACCTGTGATGACGTTACCATCATATGATCAGGGGCAGAGCTCAGAGCTCCATTGACTCAGCTGGGGTGAAATCATGGTTGAGATGAAGGATCTGTGATGATGTCAGCAACATGTGTCAGGAGCATGTAACTCACTCTCTTTCAATGAAGGACCTTTGATGTTGTCACTATCATGTGATCAGGGGCAGAGCATCTAACTCACTCACGGACAAGTGGTCGTTAGTACTTTGACTAGTGGAAAGCCTGTCCCAGGACAGTAACTGCAATCTCTATATATATAAATATCCATACTCAAGAAAATTATTCAGTGGAATTAGGAATAATAGTTGTAATGTAAAGGCATCCGCTATTTCAAATACACAAAATACTCAGGGCAAACCAAGTTAGAGGACCCTTGGCATGTTGTCCGACTGGTCTACTTTTGTAGACACTGGCAAAATTTTTCAAAAGCCTCCACATACTTTTTCTTTGTTCTTAGCCCATCTAATTAAAATATTTCCCAGTAAACAACATTCCAATGAAGTTTGTTCTACTGTAGATACTATGGTGATGATGAGTGAAGGTGTGTAGTTACCATACCCATGAGGGCGGGTTGTTTTGTTAAGGCTAAGATATATGTATATTAAAAAGGTCTGGCATAAGTCTTATTTCTTAAGTCATAACAGGAATAGAGAAAACAATTTTAAACCCACTTTAAGGCTGCATTCCCACAAATGTATATCGGCTCGGTTTTCACGCCGAGCCGATATACGTCCCCCTCGTGTGCAGGGGGGAGAGGATGGAAGAGCCAGGAGCAGGAACTGAGCTCCCGCCCCCTCTCCGCCCCTCTGCACTATTTGCAATGGGGAGAGGCGGGACAGGGGTGGGGCTAATTCTCAGAAATTAGCCCTGCCCCCGCCCCACCTCCTTTCATTGCAAATAGTGCAGAGGGGTGGAGAGGAGGCAGAGAGGGGGCGGGAGCTCAGTTCCTGCTCCTGGCTCTTCCATCCTCCTCCCCCTGCACACGAGGACAACGTATATCGGCTCGGCGTGAAAACCGAGCCGATATACGATCGTGGGAATGCACCCTAATAAAAACAAATCTGAGTTTCTAAGAAATATGAAATCTGATTAAAACCAACCATTTAATAATTATTTGGGTTTGTTTTTTTTTCATAAAAATGTGTTTTAGTAAGTTATAATTGCGGGATACTTATATTAAATAACGTGAAAGCAAATCTTTATTACTAAAGGAGCTTTAAATAAACATTCAATAAAATAATCACTGACTTTTTTCTAGCTCTTTGTTACAATACATGTTTGTTGTACGCTTTGCTAAATAAAGATTATTTTTTCTTTCAGAACTGGGCCTTTTTTAACGATAAGTGAGGTGGATTGATCTCCTCCACATAAAAATTATCGTCTACAGAAATAGACAGACGGGCTTGGCGGACTGCCAGCTCCCAACTCCCAACGTGTTCCGTTGAAGTGCACCAGTGGTTGCCTCTCTTAAATTTGTGTCATTTCTTAAGAGGCCACTTTTAAGGTGTGATAAGTGCATTTCCATCAGAAAATAAGGATTTATGTGTAGTTTGCCATTTTTCAGCATTGTAATTATTCCTCTTGTTCAGAAAAAGTAAGTAACAATGGCCATTTAAAAAGCTATTTTTTTTTTCGAGAGTTTTTAGTTGTCATTCTCTTGAATACTAAAAATGTCACAGCATTTAAGGAGCTATGAGTTTCCCTATTTGCAAGTCCCATGGTTCACAAAATCCAGTTGACACTATGTGTATATTAAATATTCAGGAAGACGAAAAAAAAAGAGAAATCAGAAGTACGTCTCCTTCATGAGTATTTATTCTTCCTGCATTTTTAATGCCTACTAGGTGTTAAATGCCTCATGTTTGCAACCAGTTAACCATCTGGGAATGAGTCTGGCACTCTCCTTCCAAGCTGTAATTTTGCAAATCATATGTTTAGTAATGATGAGAAATAGATGATACTGTGTGCTTGCCTTAAATATGGATCTTGTCCGTTTATGTATCACGCAGAAGGATTTAGAGTAGATTTGACAATAGGCAAAGTATATAACTTAGACTATATTACTATTTCCTTAAGCACGCCATTCTTCATAACAGCACAGTAAGCCATTTCAAACATAAATTTGCATACTATATAAAAAATATATGAAACTTGCAAAAGGTCCAAACACTTTGATGCATTCTTATTGTATGATGTTGTCAAAGATTTCTCAAAGCGCTTTCTAGGATTTTTAATACCAAGGATAAGCCATCATCATATAATTATCGGAATCTGAGCCATGGGACCCTCAACAACCAGCAGAATGGAGGGCAGCAGCCCTTTACAGAAATGTCCATACAGTGTTATTGTGCCTGGTAAAGCAGCTCAGCCTCTTTTGCAAGTTAGTGTGTCATTTGTGAGGCATTCGATCAGAATTGGGGAAGCTATTTGTTGAGTGTCAGATTCAGTTTACTTTTCCACTTGTTCTGTTGGCTCCTTTTGTGCATGTCCTGTTTGGTGTTCTATCTTCTTTATTCCATTTAGGGTTGTTTCAAAGAAACCCCCGTTTCCTGTTGTGGGGTCACCCCTTTCAGGCCGGTGCTCTGCTTGTTAGGCAGGTACAATCACTTTTAGATCAGAGATAGATCCTTTCCATGGTATTTGCTCTAGTGTATTTTTTGCCTTCTCCCCTCTTGGGCCTGGTGTGGTGTGTGTGTGTAATATTCTTGTTGGATGTGACATAGAATCGTAGAATCATGGAATGGTAGAGTTGGAAGGGACCTCCAGGGTCATCAGGTCCAATCCTCTGCTCAGTGCAGGATTCCCTAAATCATCCTAGACAGATATTTGTCCAGCCTTTGTTTGAAGACTTCCATTAAAGGAGAACTCACCCCCTCCCATGGTAACCTGTACCACTCATTGATCACTCTCACATGTTGTTGGTAGTTAACAACCACCTGTTGTACTGCCACAATAGTCTGGTTATTGGCAATCCAATCCTAGGACCTCAAGCTAGCTTGAGGATGAGGCTTACCAGTCCCTGATCTAGATAGTTGGATGCACCTATATAATCTATTATATTCTATGGCAGATGCAAGAAATGACTAAGATTTTGCTTGCTGTTCCCATATTTTCTTTAGGCCTCAATGAAGAGTAACCATATAGAGATGGCAAATACTATGCCAGGAAAAGAAGAGGCAAAGTATTTACATAGTAACATAGTTTGTTAGGCTGAATGAAGACAATGTCCATCTAGTCCAGCCTGTCTAGCCTCCTGTTCTGTTGATCCAGAGGAAGGCAAAAAACCCCAAGAGCAGAAGCCAATTAGTCCTTTTGGGAAAAAATTCCTTCCCGACTCCCTAATGGTAGTCAGACTGTTCCCTGGATCAACCCCTAATAGTTCCTACCTGCCTGTATACCCGGATTAACAAATAATCTTAGATTTATAGCCTATAATATCCTTCCTCTCCAGAAAGACATCAAGTCCCCTTTTAAATTCCTCTAAGGATTTTGCCATCACTACGTCCTCAGGCAGAGAGTTCCACAGTCTAACTGCTCTAACAGTAAAGAACCCCTTTCTATGTTGGGGATGAAACCTGCTTTCCTCTAAACGTAGCGGATGTCCTCTTGTTACCGTTGCAGTCCTGGGTATAAACAGATCCTGGGAGAGATCCTTGTATCGTCCCCTCATGTACTTATACATGGTTATTTGGTCGCCCCTTAACCTTCTTTTTTCGAGAGTAAATAGTCCCAATTTTGATAGCCTCTCTGGGTATTCCAGTCCCGTCATTCCATGTATTAGTTTAGTTGCCCTTCTTTGAACCCCCTCCAACACTGTAACATCTTTCCTGAGCACCGGTGACCAGAACTGTACACAATATTCCATGTGAGGCCTGACAAGTGCCTTATATAATGGGAGGATAATGTTCTTGTCCCTCGCCCCTATACCTCTTTTAATGCATCCCAAGACTTTATTTGCTTTTGCAGCAGCTGACTGGCATTGGTTACTCCAGTTTAGTCTACAATCCACTAGTACCCCCAGGTCTTTTTTCCATATCACTTTTCCCTAGCGGTACCCCATTAAGTGAATATTGGTAACATCCATTCTTGCTGCCCATGTGCATAACCTTACATTTATCAACATTGAACTTCATTTTGTAACCTTTATTTTTTGCAAACGGTGAGTTTCCAGTATTCGAACTTCTCTCCATAAGGCATGTACGGCTTCTCAATTTGATATCCATAAATATTAATCACGGAAACACTCATTTAACATGGTGATCCAATTGTTAGTGACACAATCCAAATAGTTCATAGAAGAGGGAAAAATAGTGCCACATAGGGTAAGTATGTTCCAACATCAAATTCTAATCAAAGCCATAGACTCTCAACTGATGCAGTTATGCTATAAGAATAATATTGCAATTTAACCCTTGGGAAACGCTGATGTAGTGGAAAGTCTGCCTGGGCAGGTAACCAAATGCTTCCCAAATGTGTCAAAAACACTTGTGAATCATTCAGAGGTCCAACAAGCGCAGGATCCAACTAGGCTAGAGAATCATTTTATTTGTACAAGCAATGTGTTTAAGAAAGGGGATTGAAGTCATGAAACGCATTGCTTGACCTTGTCTTCATATAAGATGATCCTCAACCCTATTTGAATCCTGTCCTTCTTGGACTTCTGAATAATTTGCAATTGCTATTGAAATTGGATGCAGAAGAGAGAAGCTTTTGGTAAACACTCTACCCCCCATGACTTTATACTAAATGAGATTCATATATCAACTGCAGGGTGTACTTGTGCCACATCTTATTAACCTGGTGATCGGAAAATTGATCGGATGATTACCAGGATTACATTACTGTGTTAGAGATGCTGGGCCTTATAAGACCCAGATTAGGTCTGACTGTGATAAATGTTACAATATCAAGACAGTAATTAAAGCCACTACATTTCCATCAATTACATAAGGAAACTGTCCAAGCTACAACTCCAATACAATCAGCTGCAATGTAGCAAAATAAACCCGTCAATAATGTATCAGAATAAACCTATGTGAATGCCAACTCATTTTAGGAAACTATTTCCGGGCATGTTCACACCGGCTACACATTGTCAAAGCCACGTCTGCATGGATATGACAGTTTAATACATGACAGAACTCTTAGGCTGGCACAGATTTTCATATAACTCGCGGATTGGTGGGGCTTTCACTGCTGAGCCCCCCGCCAATGTCAAGAATGTGACTCCTCTGTCCTGTTCTTCTGTCACTGAGGGGGTCGATTCTGCCCCAGTAGTGACATCACTCTGAATGGAGCACAGGTCACCCTTCCACGGTCAGTGCCCAATTCATTGAAATGGGGCTAATGGAAATACCTGAATGAATGCCACGTCGGTATTTCAGCAGTCCTATTGAAAGTGAATGGAGAGCTGGTGTGCTTATGTGACCAGCGTTTAATTCAGTCTCTTCTTCGTTGCGGAGGGATGGGTGGGGGTGCAGTAATCCGCAGTGAGGAGGATAGAGGACATGGGACCTTGTTCTTGAGTTCAGCGGGGGTCTCAGACCCCCATCTTATGCTGTGGATAAGGAATAGCTTCAGATTCTGGTACAAGCCCTTCAAGGGTTAAAAAACTATCAGCACTAATACGTAGTATTATAGGAACTTATATTATGCGATAGGCACAATAGCAAGAAAGAGTTATATTCTGCAACACCAGTATACACATTAGTGATAAAGTTACATAGGTGAGGCAATGGAATTACTTTGGCCAGGTAACATTAAGGGCTCTTTCCCACAAGCGCTGTTTTAGCCCTTAGATAGCCAGCTAAAACAGAGTGGCTACCTGAGCGTTAAATCACGTGAATGAATGCTCGTGGCTGCTATTAGTGAGATCGCCGCTCCCCCTCCTTTTGCCGGCTGGCTTCCATAGGAGTCTACGGGAGCCGCCGGCACTGCGCTGTCAAAATATAAGACATGTCCTATTGTGAGGGTATATGTATATATTGCCATATGTCTTTTATGCTTTTATACCTGTATGCAAGTTCTATTCAATGCTAAAATGAGAAAAACGTAATATGTCGCCTTACATCAGATATTCCAAAGGTTTGCAAGGCTGAGAGAGATGTGTCCAGAAATTCAGAGATGATACAGAACCGGACACGAAGGCCGCGTGCTTGGCTGTTTTCCCAGAGGCGCCGTATCAAGATAACGACTGTTTAACTACGTATATAACTATCACTGCCTCAGGCGGAAATGCGGACTTTACATATATGGTTATGCGGTGAATTTGAGCCAATGAGACCATTACCCATTCCTAGTGATGAGACTAAAGGGTATAAGATACCATGTAATCTGTAATAAAGTGCGCAGTCATGTCCCCGTGTGAGGAACTATACCAGACCTCCATGTGTGGTGTCTCTTCTTTACCGCCGGCAGTGGGGCATTGGGGTGGGCCTGATTGGTGCTGTATGCAGAATTTCCCTGACACTATCTTTTGAGATGAGAAATCTCGGCGACAAAAAAATGCACCTATTGCGTATCTCTTGATGCGTGATTTTCTCGGTGAGTCAAAAAAATTGCTCATCTGAAAGAACCCATAGGAAATCATGGGTTCTTATTTTACATGCAACAAGTGAACAAGCCCCAACAAAGCAAAACATAGTGGACACAGAGCAGATAGAGGCAGTGACACAGCTCATAACACTCCAAAATCAAGGGAGACCTGAATTTATATAAGTATCATGTATGCCAAAGGAAAATAGTTTTGCCATATTTGGCCAAATATACTAAAGTAATCCTGTTCAGCGTAGATCAGAGAAGATGAAGAACATTGCTTCAGCTATAGCATAGTATTCTAAAGGCATTGGACAGATGTACATGGATACAGTTAATAGTAGCCCATTACTTACAGGCTTTATCACACCCAGTGAAAGGGATCTAAGCAACGTAGACACTGAGTGCACCCCTCTGCGGTATTACTGGGATTACACTTGTAAATTATCACCATGGAGCCCTGAACTTATACAGGTGTACATTGCAGATAATTAATCAACAGCCTAGTTTCCCTACCTAAGGGTGCCCACCCACTAGCGTTTTTTTACTGCGAAATTCGCAGCGTTTTTTTTTTCTGCAGGGGTCTTTGGGCTATGGGACATGCAAAGCTAAAATCGCGATCGCGCAAAATCGCGATATCCCGGTAAATCGCGATTTTGCGCGATCGCGATTTTTACATTACAAGTCCCATAGACCCCCTGCAGAAAAAAAAACTGCGAATTTCGCAGTGAAAAAAAACACCAGTGGGTGGGCACCCTAAGGCTTAATTCATATCATGTCTGTGATGCACATTCAGTGTATATGCTGGGAAAACCCTCCCATATGCCATCATGCTCAAAAACCGTAATAGCTGAATGTATGCCAAAAGAGTATTCTTATGGCATACAGTTTTCTGGTTCACATCAGGAAACTGTAGCATCAGCTTTATAGAATAGTGGAATGGACTATACTACCAATACAACTATACTCCAAAAATATACAGAGCATGGTAAACATTCTTATAATAGGGATAAAGTTGCATATGCTTGGGGCAAACGTGGTAGACTATTTCACATAGTCCCACCATGCATAAATATAGCTCTACTGCTATATTTACACCAAACGATCATTGCATTAGGAACAGCTGGCACATAACATCTTGTGATCAGTAGCATGATGGCTGCAGTATGATCTGTTCTCAGATAGTATGCTGACCTCTTCCCTGTTCAGCAGGAAGCAACATTTGACAGTCATGGGTAAAGGTGGTGACTTGCGTGACCTTGGCTGTGGGCAGATTGTTGATGCCCCAAGGTGTGGTGCCAGTATTTCTGGAACAGTTGCACTTATTTGCTTGGTCCTGCACCACAGTAGCATGAGTGTACCAAGACTGGTTGATACATAGACAGACATCTGACAGAAGATCACACAGCGGCAGGCCACATTCGGTTGATCCTAGAGGTGAGCATCAGGTGGCACATCTGGCATCTCAGCAACAATATGCCACAGCAGACAAACTGACTCAGTAGTACAACAGCAGGGAAGTTAGACAAGTTTTCACAATGACTTAGCAGTGTATCTGGTGTTGACTGGGGTTCAATAGTCAAAGACCAACAAGGGTGCCCTTTGGACTTTGTGGCTTTGAGAAAGGTAGTTGTATCTGCCGAAACATGTCAGCTACTTGTTAGCAGACACATGCATCTTTTTACATGTGTTCTTTAAGATTTAAAGGAGGAAATCTCATGTAGAAGTTGCAACTTTATCATACATTGGATTCATTGTTTGTTGCTGCTAAGATGTGCAGCTGGCCAAGACTCCACACAGAGATCTCAAGGAGCAGTGGTTTCCTAAAGCCTGGATTAAGGGTGAGCCTTTTTTTTCTTTTTTAAGATACAAAGTTCAAGTTTGCCCTTGATGACCCTGGATCATCAAGAACAACGCCTTGCACAGACCCAAGAAATATATCAATGGATCTTGGACATATACAAGAAGGTCATTTGGAATGAGACATACTATTTCATGCTGAACCATATGGATGACTGGGTATGCATCTGGTGTAAACAGCATGAAGCTGTATTACATGGGTGCACTGTTGAGATTCCATAGGCCGGTGGTGGCGGTGTCATGATCTGGGGCATTTTCCTGTAAAAGCCTAGGACCGCTGATCATTAGACGGCAATACGTGAATGGTGATCGCTGGAGGAACCTGTTAGTTGACCATCTGCACACATCTTCAGGATGTCTCCCCTGACCACAGTGTCATCTTTCAATAGAACAATGCTCTGTGCCATTGAACTCAGATCACTAGAGAGTGGTTGGAGGAACACGCCAATGAATTCTCCACACTGCCTTGGCATCCTAATATATCGGAGTGTAACCCATTGAACATGCTGGAAAGAACTGTGAGATCTGTTCCCACGTATCTAAAAGAAAGTGCAGCACTCCATGGAGCTTGGGTCGAGTGGAGTATGGAGGAAGTTTGCAACCTTGTGGAATTAGTTCCTCAATGTCAGAAAGCTATGCTTGCCCAAAAAGATGGACCAACCCTTTATTGAGTAGGTGTTCCTAATGCAGTAACTGTTTGGTGTATTAGTGTCCATTTAGACAAGCTTATTCTTATTTGAACGAGTGTGAGACATCACTGATAACTCGTTCGGACTTGTGCAGCCTGTTTAGACAGGCAAATGCATCGTTGGCTTCTTCAAACGAGAATCATTCAGGACAGTTCAGTCCCTGTATAAGCGAATACAGGGACTGAATGAGCGCTGTTTAAACTAAACGATAAATGAACAAGCCAAAAATGATTTTAATGCCAGTAGAAACTGAGCGACCAACAATAAGCAAATAATTCTCGTTCACAGTTCAGTCATTGACTTACGGTTTAACTGAATGATTATCATTCACTTTGCTCATTTGAGCAATTTTTTTTAACAATAATCATTCCATCTAAATGCAGCACAAATGTGAGGTTCTTAGAGCACTTTTTGATCAACTTGTGACTAGAGATGGGCGAGCGTACTCACTAAGGCAAACTACTCGAGCGGGTAGTGCCTTATGTGAGTACCTGCCCGCTCGTCTCTAAAGATTCAGGTACCGGCAGGGGAGAGCGGTGAGTTGCGGGAGTGAGCAGGGGGAGAGAGTGAGAGAGATCTCCCCCCCATTCCTCCCCGCTCTCCCCTGCCGTCACCCGAACCTTTAGAGACGAGCGGGAAGGTACTCGCATAAGGCACTACTCGCTCGAGTAGTTTGCCTTAGCGAGTACGCTCGCTCATCTCTACTTGTGACCATATTCCCCAACAAGACAAATTCTTCAGAAGGGACTTTTAGTCTAAAAGACAGACCTCTACTGGGTTTTAGGTCTACAAAGTGAACTCGGGGCACGTTGGATCCAGCTATACTTCTAATTATACAATGGAGCTCACGAACAGGATGAGAAAGATACATCTTCAACTGCATGATGCAGAAAAAAAGCTTAATTACCAAATGTCATCTAAACATAGATTAAATAAAGGAAAAATTGGCAATTTTGTTTCCGTCTCAGTCCCTGTGGGGATGAAGGAAACTCCTTCCACAGCTGTCACAGCTGTGGTAGAGGCCCGCGGTATACTCCCTATTAGAGATGAGAGAGTATACCCGCTAAGGCACATTACTCAAGCGAGTAGTGCCTTAGTCGAGTATCTGCCCGCTCGTCTCTAAAGATTCGGGAGCCGGTGACAGGTGAGTTGCGGCGGGGAGCAGGTGGGAGCGGGGAGGGGAGAGAGGGAGAGAGAGATCTCCCCTCCGTTCCTCACCGCTCTCCCCCGCTGCTCCCTGCCCCCTGCCGGCCCTCGAATCTTTAGAGATGAGCGGGGAGATACTCGGCTAAGGCACTACTCGCTCGAGTAATGTGCCTTAGCGAGTATACTCGCTCATCTCTACTCCCTATGTTTTCAATGGGGCTAGCGCTGCTGCTGCCGGCCCCATTGAAAACACTGGCGATATTGCAGCAGTTTTTTTGCGCTGCGAGGTGAGTGTTTTTACACGCTCTCGCACCGCAAGAAATAAAAACGCCAGTGGGTGTCCACCCTTAGTCCCATATTACAGAGCTCTGCAGGAAAAAGTTTTTTCTCCATTACTTTGCCAATCACATCTTCTCATGTTTTGAAAGCTGCTAACTTAGACTCCAACATAGACAAATCTAAATAGAGGAAATCATTTTGCTAATGGATCAATTTTATGTGTTCTCGCAGTAAGAATAAACCATTAACATGTATTGAAAGATTCTATATGAAAACATAGAATTCTGCTCCATGTCATTGAACTGGTGTATAAAGAAAACCTGCAATATATTATTCAAGATTCATTCCGTATAAAAGTAATAATACCAATTAAACATTCGTTTTTGGTTCATATTTTAAGGAGTTAATGTGATGTATCTGTTTAAATGCTGATAACATTCTCTTTTATAGACCCTAACCTTAAATAATCCATTAATGCTAATCAATGCCAACATAAAACATGGCAATTAAATACGTTATTCATGCTTATTGCCTAGCGATCATGAGAGAGGTATTTTTTCAGCACCAGCCCTCTGAGCCGCAATCTATCCCCATCAGAGCTGGCTTTCACAGTGTCTTCACAATTCATCTCGCTAAACTATAGTGTGCTCCAATATGAATCTTCGCTTAATTAAAACACATACGTGGCTGGTTTACAGATAGTTGGGTGCCATCCATAAGTCAATGCAATAATAGGATGCCTGACAAAAATTGCTGTTATGGCTTCCTTGGAACATGGTGAACATGCTTTGACATTTTCCAAATACAGCCAAGCCCAGGAAAGCTAGGATACAACGAAAAGAGTTGGCAAGCAGGAGTTAAAGGGCCAATTAACTTAAAAAACAAAAGATAATAAGAGTGTTAATGGAGAAAAAAACTAAATACTAATACAACTCAAACAGTTGTATGTACTCTAAATGCCTCTGGAAGTTCATAAAAACTGGAGACACGTGACCTAAAGTTTTAGATGTGGGGTACCAGTCAGGCAGGTGGATGCGGATCTGTCTTGCCGCATACTGGTTTGGCTTTGGGCTATTAAGAAGGCTGCACTTGGGGCGCCCCAGTTTTTACTCTTGACCCTTCTAAACGGGATTTTGACTTTGCTGTTGGGTTCCCAACCCAATACTTGCACAGATAGTCGCAGTAATAAGGCTGCTGATACTGCTCAGGGCCAAGGCACAGTGCCAGATGGAAAGGCTATAAGGTCAGGGCTGCCAGCACAGCTGCAATAATGAGGTCCAGGTAGGTAATCAGGGCAGGTAGCAAGCAATGACATAGTTCAGAGGCACTGGAAGAGGGCATAGGAATCAGAATAGTTAGGAAGACAAGCGGAGGTCAGAACCGGAATACACAAACTGGAGCTTTGTCACAATGGCTATTGGGAACTGATTGCTTAGGCATCCGCCATGATGAAAGTATGCCTAATATAGCTGGAGGTGGTTGGTGATTGGAGGGGGAGAGAATAGAGGAGGACATTCTGGCCCTTTAAGGAAGAGGTACACAGACATTAGCGAGGCAGACTGAACACAGTGTGCAGCATGTGGGCAGTAACAGCACCCAGCACTCAGCAATGGTGTGTTGTGGCAATAGCAGTTTCTGTCTTTTGTATCAGTAGCAATTGAAGAATTCTACATTGAGTCTAACTCCAGCCTTAAAGGACATATTATAGGAAACATATAGTCACACAGTAATTAGAGATGAGCGAGCATGCTCAGTAAAGGCAGATACTCGAGCAAGCATCGCTCTTCTCCAGTAACTGCATACTCGTCCAAGCAAATGCGGGGAGGGGGGGGGGTGACGGGGTTGAGCGTGAGAGAGATCTCCCTCTCTCCTCCCTGTTCCCACCCGCTCACCCCCCCCCCCCACACACACACTTGCTCGGACGAGTATGCAGTTACTCAAGAAGAGCGGTGTTTACTCGAGTATCTGCCTTTACCGAGCGAGCTCGCTCATCTCTACTAGTAATACTATTAATGACACTGAGCTCAAAACAAGAGCATTAAAGTAAACCGTAGGTTTAATATCCCTTAATCCATTTTTCCTTTACGGTTTCGAGACAATGGTTAATGTTTAGAGATGAGCGAGCACCAAAATGCTCGGGTGCTCGTTACTCGGGACGAATTTATCACGATGCTCGAGGGTTCGTTTCGAGTAACGAACCCCATTGAAGTCAATGGGCGACCCGAGCATTTTTGTATTTCGCCGATGCTCACTAAGGTTTTCATGTGTGAAAATCTGGGCAATTCAAGAAAGTGATGGGAACGACACAGCAACGGATAGGGCAGGCGAGGGGCTACATGTTGGGCTGCATCTCAAGTTCACAGGTCCCACTATTAAGCCACAATAGCGGCAAGAGTGGGCCCCCCCCCCCCCTCCCAAAAACTTTTACTTCTGAAAAGCCCTCATTAGCATGGCATACCTTTGCTAAGCACCACACTAGCTACAACAAAGCACAATCACTGCCTGGATGACACTCCGCTGCCACTTCTCCTGGGTTACATGCTGACCAACCGCCCCCCCTCCACCCCACAGCACACACCAAAGTGTCCCTGCGCAGCCTTCAGCTGCCCTAATGCCACACCACCCTCATGTCTATTTAGAAGTGCGTCTGCCATGAGGAGGAACCGCAGGCACACACTGCAGAGGGGTTGGCACGGCTAGGCAGCGACCCCCCCATAAAAGGGGCGGGCCGATAGTCCACAATGCTGTACAGAAGCAATGAGAAATCCAATCCTGTGCCACCTCCATCTGGAGCTGCACACGTGGGCATAGCAATGGGGAACCTATGTGCCACACACTATTCATTCTGTCAAGGTGTCTGCACGCCCCAGTCAGACCGCGGTTTTTTATAAATAGTCACAGGCAGGTACAACTCCGCAATGGGAATTCCGTGTGCACCCACAGCATGGGTGGCTCCCTGGAACCCACCCGCTGTACATAAATGTATCCCATTGCATTGCCCATCACAGCTGAGGTAATGTCGTGGTTAATGCAGGTGGGCTTCGGCCCACACTGCATGCCCCAGTCAGACTGGGGTTCTTTAGAAGTGGACAGATGTAGGTTAAACTCCGTGTGCACCTACAGCATGGGTGGGTGCCAGGAAGCCACCGGCGGTACATAAATACATCCCATTGCATTGCCCAACACAGCTGAGGTAATGTCGTGCTTAATGCAGGTGGGCTTCGGCCCACACTGCATGCCCCAGTCAGACTGGGGTTCTTTAGAAGTGGACAGATGTAGGTTAAACTCCGTGTGCACCTACAGCATGGGTGGCTCCCTGGAACCCACCAGTGGTACATAAATATATCCCATTGCATTGCCCAACACAGCTGAGGTAATGTCGTGCTTAATGCAGGTGGGCTTCGGCCCACACTGCATGCCCCAGTCTGACTGGGGTTCTTTAGAAGTGGACAGATGTAGGTTAAACTCCGTGTGCACCTACAGCATGGGTGGCTCCCTGGAACCCACCGGTGGTACATAAATATATCCCATTGCAGTGCCCTACTCAGCAGAGCTAACGTCAGATACAATACAGGTGGGCTTCGGCCCACACTGCATGCCCCAGTCAGACTGGGGTTCTTTAGAAGTGGACAGATGTAGGTTAAACTCCGTGTGCACCTACAGCATGGGTGGGTGCCAGAAAGCCACCGGCGGTACATAAATATATCCCATTGCATTGCCCAACACAGCTGAGGTAATGTCGTGCTTAATGCAGGTGGGCTTCGGCCCACACTGCATGCCCCAGTCAGACTGGGGTTCTTTAGAAGTGGACAAATGTAGGTTAAACTCCGTGTGCACCTACAGCATGGGTGGCTCCCTGGAACCCACCGGTGGTACATAAATATATCCCACTGCTTTGCCCAACACAGCTGAGGTAATGTCGTGCTTAATGCAGGTGGGCTTCGGCCCACACTGCATGCCCCAGTCTGACTGGGGTTCTTTAGAAGTGGACAGATGTAGGTTAAACTCCGTGTGCACCTACAGCATGGGTGGCTCCCTGGAACCCACCGGTGGTACATAAATATATCCCATTGCAGTGCCCTACTCAGCAGAGGTAACGTCAGATACAATACAGGTGGGCTTTGGCCCACACTGCATGCCCCAGTCAGACTAGGGTTCTTTAGAAGTGGACAGATGTAGGTAAAACTCCGTGTGCACCTACAGCATGGGTGGGTGACAGGAAGCCACCGGCGGTACATAAATATATCCCATTGCATTGCCCAACACAGCTGAGGTAATGTCGTGCTTAATGCAGGTGGGCTTCGGCCCACACTGCATGCCCCAGTCAGACTGGGGTTCTTTAGAAGTGGACAGATGTAGGTTAAACTCCGTGTGCACCTACAGCATGGGTGGCTCCCTGGAACCCACCGGTGGTACATAAATATATCCCATTGCATTGCCCAACACAGCTGAGGTAATGTCGTGCTTAATGCAGGTGGGCTTCTGCCCACACTGCATGCCCCAGTCTGACTGGGGTTCTTTAGAAGTGGACAGATGTAGGTTAAACTCCGTGTGCACCTACAGCATGGGTGGCTCTCTGAAACCCACCGGTGGTACATAAATATATCCCATTGCAGTGCCCTACTCAGCAGAGCTAACGTCAGATACAATACAGGTGGGCTTCGGCCCACACTGCATGCCCCAGCCAGACTGGGGTTCTTTAGAAGTGGACAGATGTAGGTTAAACTCCGTGTGCACCTACAGCATGGGTGGGTGCCAGGAAGCCACCGGCGGTACATAAATATATCCCATTGCATTGCCCAACACAGCTGAGGTAATGTCGTGCTTAATGCAGGTGGGCTTCGGCCCACACTGCATGCCCCAGTCAGACTGGGGTTCTTTAGAAGTGGACAGATGTAGGTTAAACTCCGTGTGCACCTACAGCATGGGTGGCTCCCTGGAACCCACCGGTGGTACATAAATATATCCATTTGCATTGCCCAACACAGCTGAGGTAATGTCGTGCTTAATGCAGGTGGGCTTCGGCCCACACTGCATGCCCCAGTCTGACTGGGGTTCTTTAGAAGTGGACAGATGTAGGTTAAACTCCGTGTGCACCTACAGCATGGGTGGCTCCCTGGAACCCACCAGTGGTACATAAATATATCCCATTGCAGTGCCCTACTCAGCAGAGCTAACGTCAGATACAATACAGGTGGGCTTTGGCCCACACTGCATGCCCCAGTCAGACTGGTAATATGTACCTTAACCGTAACCTCGTTGGTGGTAATGTGGTGGTGACTGCGGACCTAGTAGCGTGGTTTTATGTAGTTGGTTTTCGGAATGTAGCCATGATTATGTGGTCCGTGGCGGGGGGATGGTGGTGGTGCTCTCTTGTTGTGTCGTTAAAGGTGAAATTCTTGGACTGCCACCAGACGGACCAATGCAAAGGTATTTGCCAAGAATGTTTTCATTGTTGGAGGAGGAGGGGGATGTTTTGGAGGCACTATGTGTCCTCTCCACGTGTCCGTGGTTATATGCACCTTAACAGTAACAGCGTTGGTGGGAAATGGCCTCGCCGCCATCATGTCTTTGTGAAGCCTCTGTTTCCACACCCCAGTGACATACCATTAGCTGCGGTATAGGCAGAGCCCAGAATTATTAACATTTCAGCGGTAGTATTAGGGACAGGCCCCACTAACATATCACTAGCAGCAGTATAGGGGGAGCGCAGTCTTAGTTCCATTTCAGTAATAGTGGCACTCAAGACAGGCCCCAGTAACAATTCCGAAGCAGCAGTATAGGAGGAGCGCAGTCTTAGTTCCATTTCAGTAATAGTAGCACTCAAGACAAGCCCCAGTAACAATTCCCATTGCAGCAGTTTAGGGAGATAACAGTCTCTTTCACATTTCAGTAGCTGCAGTATAGACAAGGCCCCAGTTACATTTATCTAGCAAAAGTGTAGGCCAACCCCACACACCTTTCTGTACCATGAGTGCAGGCGAAGAACATAGAAATTACAATGATTACACTGTAGGTGAGGGCCCAAAAAAATTGGTGTAGCAACAGTACTAATGTACCTCAGAAAAAATTGGCCATGCCCTACCAAAATGGCAGGTGAAACCCATTAATCGCTTTGGTTAATGTGGCTTAAGTGGTAACTAGGCCTGGAGGCAGCCCAGTTTAACGAAAAATTGGTTCAAGTTAAAGTTTCATCGCTTGTAAGAGCATTGAAACGTATAAAAATTGTTTGGAAAAATTATATGAGTGAGCCTTGTGGCCCAAAGAAAAATTGCCCGTTCGGCGTGATTACCTGAGGTTTCAGGAGGAGGAGCAGGAGGAGGAGGAATATTATACACAGATTGATGAAGCAGAAATGTCACCGTTTTGGATGGTGATACAGAACGATGCTTCCATCCGCGGGTGCAGCCTACGTATTGCTTAGGTATCGCTGCTGTCCGCTGGTGGAGAAGAGAAGTCTGGGGAAATCCAGGCTTTGTTCATCTTGATGAGTGTAAGCCTGTCGGCACTGTCGGTTGACAGGCGTGTACGCTTATCTGTGATGATTCCCCCAGCCGCACTAAACACCCTCTCTGACAAGACGCTAGCCGCAGGACAAGCAAGCACCTCCAGGGCATACAGCGCGAGTTCAGGCCACGTGTCCAGCTTCGACACCCAGTAGTTGTAGGGGGCAGAGGCGTCACGGAGGACGGTCGTGCGATCGGCTACGTACTCCCTCACCATCCTTTTACAGTGCTCCCGCCGACTCAGCCTTGACTGGGGAGCGGTGACACAGTCTTGTTGGGGAGCCATAAAGCTGTCCAGGGCCTTAAAGAGTGTTGCACTGCCTGTGCTGTACATGCTGCTCGATCTCCGCACCTCCCCTGCTACCTGGCCCTCGGAACTGCGCCTTCTGCCACTAGCGCTGTCGGATGGGAATTTTACCATCAGCTTGTCCGCCAGGGTCCTGTGGTATAGCAACACTCTCGAACCCCTTTCCTCTTCGGGAATGAGAGTGGAAAGGTCCTCCTTATACTGTGGGTCGAGCAGTGTGTACACCCAGTAATCCGTAGTGGCCAGAATGCGTGCAACACGAGGGTCACGAGAAAGGCATCCTAACATGAAGTCAGCCATGTGTGCCAGGGTACCTGTACGCAACACATGGCTGTCTTCACTAGGAAGATCACTTTCAGGATCCTCCTCCTCCTCCTCCGCCTCCTCCTCCTCAGGCCATACACGCTGAAAGGATGACAGGCAAGCAGCATGGGTACCGTCAGCAGTGGGCCAAGCTGTCGCTTCCCCCTCCTCCTCATCCTCCTCATGCTCCTCCTCCTCCTCCTCAACGCGCTGAGATATAGACAGGAGGGTGCTCTGACTATCCAGCGACATACTGTCTTCCCCCGCCTCCGTTTTCGAGCGCAAAGCATTTGCCTTTATGCTTTGCAGGGGAATTCTCAAGAGGCATAGCAGAGGAATGGTGATGCTAATGATTGCAGCATCGCCGCTCACCACCTGGGTAGACTCCTCAAACTTTCCAAGGACATGGCAGATGTCTGCCAACCAGGCCCACTCTTCTGAAAATAATTGAGGAGGCTGACTCCCAGTGCGCCGCCCATGTTGGAGTTGGTATTCCACCATAGCTCTACGCTGCTCATAGAGCCTGGCCAACATGTGGAGCGTAGAGTTCCACCGTGTGGGCACGTCGCACAGCAGTCGGTGCACTGGCAGATTAAACCGATGTTGCAGTGTCCGCAGGGTGGCAGCGTCCGTGTGGGACTTGCGGAAATGTGCGCAGAGCCGGCGCACCTTTCCGAGCAGGTCTGACAAGCGTGGGTAGCTTTTCAGAAAGCGCTGAACCACCAAATTAAAGACGTGGGCCAGGCATGGCATGTGCGTGAGGCTGCCGAGCTGCAGAGCCGCCACTAGGTTACGGCCGTTGTCACACACGACCATGCCCGGTTGGAGGGTCAGCGGCGCAAGCCAACGGTCGGTCTGCTCTGTTAGACCCCGCAGCAGTTCGTGGGCCGTGTGCCTCTTCTCTCCTAAGCTGAGTAGTTTCAGCACGGCCTGCTGACGCTTGCCCACCGCTGTGCTACCACGCCGCGCGACACCGACTGCTGGTGACGTCCTGCTGCTGCTGACACATCTAGATTGCGAGACAGAGGTTGAGGAGGAGGAGGAGGGTGCTTTAGTGGAGGAAGCATACACCGCCGAATATACCACCACCGAGCTGGGGCCCGCAATTCTGGGGGTGGGTAGGACGTGAGCGGTCCCAGGCTCTGACTCTGTCCCAGCCTCCACTAAATTCACCTAATGTGCCGTCAGGGAGATGTAGTGGCCCTGCCCGCCTGTGCTTGTCCACGTGTCCGTTGTTAAGTGGACCTTAGAAAAATGTGCTTTAAAATGCGCCTCGCTAGCAATTTAAAAATGCTTTTGTAGTTAAATAAAAGGTGGACTTACCCGGTGCCAGAAGGGTTAATCCGATGGTAAAGGAATCAACCCCTCTGCACCTGTTGTCCACGTTTGCCTTCAGCAGGTTTCTTGCGTCTCCATGTTTCCTTTTTGGAGCGGCGTCCGGGGATATCCTTTCACCGTGTTTGTGAGCACGGTCTGGCTGGGTAACGGAGTATAAAAATAGAAATAAAAACTATCCCGCGCCTTGGCAGAAAACCAATTTTTTTTATTCTTGTAAAACAACGCGTTTCGACAAAATTTGTGTCCTTTTCAAGTTCATTGAACTTGAAAAAGACACAAATTTTGTCGAAACGCGTTGTTTTACAAGAATAAAAAAAATTGGTTTTCTGCCAAGGCGCGGGATAGTTTTTATTTCTATTTTTATACTCCGTTAAGTGGACCTTGCCACTAACCGCATTCGTGAGGGCGCGTACAATGTTGCGGGAGACGTGGTCGTGCAGGGCTGGGATGGCACATCGGGAAAAGTAGTGGCGACTGGGAACTGAGTAGCGCGGGGCCGCCGCCGCCATCATACTTTTGAAGGACTCCGTTTCCACAACCCTATACGGCAGCATCTCAAGGCTGATAAATTTGGCTATGTGGACGGTTAACGCTTGAGCGTGCGGGTGCGTGGCGGCGTACTTGCGCTTGTGCTCAAACACTTGCGCTAGCGACGGCTGGACGGTGCGCTGAGAGACATTGGTGGATGGGGCCGAGGACAGCGGAGGTGAGGGTGTGGGTGCAGGCCAGGAGACGGTAGTGCCTGTGTCCTGAGAGGGGGGTTGGATCTCAGTGGCAGGTTGGGGCACAGGGGGAGAGGCAGCGGTGCAAACCGGAGGCGGTGAACGGCCTTCGTCCCACCTTGTGGGGTGCTTGGCCATCATATGTCTGCGCATGCTGGTGGTGGTGAGGCTGTGGGTGGTGGCTCCCCGGCTGATCTTGGCACGACAAAGGTTGCACACCACTGTTCGTCGGTCGTCAGGCGTCTCTGTGAAAAACTGCCAGACCTTAGAGCACCTCGGCCTCTGCAGGGTGGCATGGCGCGAGGGTGCGCTTTGGGAAACAGTTGGTGGATTATTCGGTCTGGCCCTGCCTCTACCCTTGGACACCGCACTGCCTCTTGCAACCTGCCCTGCTGCTGCCCTTGCCTCCCCCTCTGAAGACCTGTCCTGAGTAGGCGTTGCACACCAGGTGGGGTCAGTCACCTCATCGTCCTGCTGCTCTTCCTCTGAATCCTCTGTGCGCTCCTCCCTCGGACTTACTGCCCTTACTACTACCTCACCGATAGACAACTGTGTCTCATCGTCATCGTCCTCCTCACCCACTGAAAGGTCTTGAGACAGTTGACGGAAGTCCCCAGCCTCATCCCCCGGACCCCGGGAACTTTCCAATGGTTGGGCATCAGTGACGATAAACTCCTCTGGTGGGAGAGGAACCACTGCTGCCCAATCTGAGCAGGGGCCCGAGAACAGTTCCTGGGAGTCTGCCCGCTCCTCAGAATGTCTCATTTTAATGGAGTGAGGAGGCTGGGAGGAAGGAGGAGCAGCAGCCAGAGGATTTGGATTTGCAGCACTGGACGGCGCCGAACTGTGGGTGGATGATAGCTTGCTCGAAGCACTTTATGCCATCCACGACAGGACCTGCTCACACTGCTCATTTTCTAATAAAGGTCTCCCGCGTGGACCCATTAATTGGGCGATGAATGTGGGGACGCCAGAAACGTGCCTCTTCCTAATCGCGCAGCAGTCGGCTGCGATACACCTGGATCAGGAGCTCGGCCTGTGCCCACACCCTCACTTGGGCACAGGCCTCTAGGCCTACCCCTACCCCTCAGCATGCTGTATTACCAGTGATTTCCCAGCCAGGAAATAAATTGGCGCAAGCCTGCAGGCCAAATAGGCCCTGCTGTGTGTCACAGAACTGCAGTGTTATATTAACTGCAGCAGAGCGGTGATTTCCCAGGCAGGAAATAAATTGGCGCAAGCCTGCTGTTAAACTTAGCTGGCTGCGTATGATTTTTTTACGTTCTCCACCCACCACACACGTACCCAGAACACTGAGGACTGTCAGAGGCAGGCCAAATAGAATTTTTCCCTTTTTATTTTAAAGGGAAGGCCCACTGACTATATTCAATCAATAACAAATGTGTTCTGTGGCCCTGCTGTGTGTCACAGAACTGCAGTGTTATATTAACTGCAGCAGAGCGGTGATTTCCCAGGCAGGAAATAAATTGGCGCAAGCCTGCTGTTAAACTTAGCTGGCTGCGTATGATTTTTTTACGTTCTCCACCCACCACACACGTACCCAGAACGCTGAGGACTGTCAGAGGCAGGCCAAATAGAATTTTTCCCTTTTTTTTTTAAAGGGAAGGCCCACTGACTATATTCAATCAATAATATATGTCTTCTGGCCCTGCCTACACAATTCTGTCCCTGTAGTATTGCTGCAGGGCGCAATGCTCTGCACAGCCGATTTTGAAAAAAAAAAAAAAAGGTGCAACACTGCTAACAGCAGCCTGCACAGTACTGCACACGGTTAAATGTGGCCCTAAGAAGGACCGTTGGGGTTCTTGAAGCCTACACTCACTCCTAACACTCTCCCTGCCTAACCACCACTTCTGTCCCTGTAGTATTACTGCAGGGCGCAATGCTCTGCACAGCCGATTTTGAAAAAAAAAAAAAAATGTGCAACACTGCTAACAGCAGCCTCCACACTACTGCACACGGATAGATGTGGCCCTAAGAAAGACCGTTGGGGTTCTTGAAGCCTACACTCACTCCTAACACTCTCCCTACAGCAGCTCCAACACAATAGCACTTTCCCTCAGCTAAGTCACAAGGCATCTGAGGCGAGCCGCGGGAGGGGCCGATTTTTATACTCGGGTGACATCTGATCTCCCCAGCCACTCACAGCAGGGGGGTGGTATAGGGCTGGAACGTCACAGGGGGAAGTTGTAATGCCTTCCCTGTCTTTCAATTGGCCAGAAAAGCGCGCTAACGTCTCAGAGATGAAAGTGAAAGTAACCGGAACACCGCGTGGTGCTCATTAAGAATAACATGCATCCCGAACACCCTAATATTCGCCCGAGCATCAAGCTCGGACGAGTACGTTCGCTCATCTCTATTAATGTTCCTTTTTCTTGGCTAGACTCAAAGAAGTAGCAAAGCTTAACTTGATTCTTAATGAGTTCAGAAAGCTTTCCACACCACCGTTTATTTACCAGTTTTCAATAGCTTCTCAATGGCTTTTGTTGTTTTAAGATAACATCTCAATGGTTTTTATTGTGATGAGGTAATAATAGCTTTTCAATGGGCTTAGATAACATGTTGCAGAAAACTATCACAGTCAAATTAAACGGCTACATCTCTTACAAACATGCATCTTTTGAAGTGAATCGGGCAATGTGTACAAATGTTTTTTGACTATTCTGTCAAAACTCAGAAGCACAAAGTACCCAATTATTTAGACACAGGGACCACAATTGGCACACGTTTCTCAGCTACAGCGATTTACTCATGGGGCTTTCTGAGGAATTATATACACAATAATATTTCATTAAATTCCAGCATTCATTTTTTTTTCTATCATTATATTGATCTTCTTTTCATATGACTAGGGACACCTGGGGAAGCATATGCGCTTGTAAACCAACATAAACAAGACTGGTGGCTTTCTTTTACAATGATGTTATCCATAAACTCCCTAGAATTTCGACATCATGCAATCAGTAATTACAAAATGTCTAAATTTACTACGAGGCATACGGTATTAAAACTAACATCCAATTTGCCTTAAAGAACATCCAGTACAAAAACAATAATTATACAATAGAAAATATATCCAATTCAAGGAAGTTTTTCTTCAAATAGACCAACTATGAACTTTTGGAAGAAAAAGTTATCTAAAAAAACCACACAAAATAATTTAATCACTATAAAACAGCTACACAATCTCAATGTTCATGTATATTATAAATGCAAACTCCCACAATTCTGAATTATATAAATTCTATCAAACAATCTTACCCCATATAAAAATATTAGTCATTACATTCAGGGGTGTAACTAAAGGCTCAGGGGCCCTGATGCAAAACGTGAGCTGCCCCCCCCCCCCTCTATCTGTGTCTTTACCCGTACCCATACCTAAACCATGCTGCACAGAGACATAACTTGAAGCTTCTGGGCCCCAATGCAAAACCTGTAACAGGGCCCCCAACTATAATGCTTTATTCATAGCACTGGGCTTCCTATATGGAGAAGAGAGGCCTTATGGGCCCCCTAAGGCTCCTGGGCCTGGGTGCAACCGCATCCCCTGCACCCTCTATAGTTACGCCCCTGATTACATTAACAAAATGTTAAAAAATGACAGGAAGTCTGACTTACCAATCCAGTGGTCCATGCACTTGGTTCGGACGGTGTGCCATTTATAAAGTGAATATACTACCCCACATCCTGTACCTGTTCCAAACACTCCCAATTAAAAATCTGTGTCACTTTTTTAAATCCCTCTCCTCTGATTTGATCAAATTTATCTGGGATAGCAAACCGGCATGGCTAACTCTCTATCTACCTAAATCTCAGGGAGGGGTAGGATTATCCGATCTACAGCGCTATCATCAGGCATCAATGCTGCAATGAATCCTGGACTGGAGCAGACATCAATCCCTGAAGCAGATACTTTTGCCCTAACTTATTTACATCTGCTCCCTTGGGTACCTTTCTTTATTTCCCCTACACTACGAACACACCACAAGATAGGTCCTACACTTTCTCTTAGTAGAAGATTGTTACCCTGGAAGGCTATGTAACCCTACCCCTCAATTGTTTACCCTATTCTAGGTAACCCACAATTACTCACAGGTCTCTCCTTTGGCCCGTTCCAAAGATGGTGCCAGTAAATACCGAGCAGTGCATTTTCTATCTGGCTTTCTAGAGCGGATCTGTTGTCTGCCTTGGACCCTGCCCCCATGGAATTTTGGAGAACCATGCAGATGGCACATTTTCTGAGCTCCCTTACACTGGCGAGAGACTTTTAAAAGCCCACTCATTGTATTTGAAAATGCTCGTGTGAGGCTTGGCCCCATTCATCACTCTCTATCACTGATTTACTCTCTCTTGAGGTCGCAACCACAGGACTATAAACCTCTTTATTTGATCAAATGGGAGTGAGAGATCGATCTGTTTTCTTCCTTATCCTGGGCAGATAGGATTTATGAGTTCATGCATAGATCATCTATTGCAAGTTAATAGCAAGAGACAGATTTTAAGCTACTCTCACATTGGTATGTGGTGCCCTCTAAATTGCACAAAGTTTTTTCCTCCTCACCCTTGACATGTTGGCTCTGTGGTACAGAAGTGTGTTACACTTTTTCTGGGATTACCCCCTGATATGCAACTTTTGGAAGGCTGTCCACTCCATTTCGTGTAAAATTTTGCAACTGCAGGTTCCTGCAATCCTCTTCCTACTACATCTCTCCGATCTCCCTCTACGTACATACCATAAATCTTTACTTAAGCATCTTATTAATGCGGCCCACTTATTTATGCCAGTCAGACACTGGTTCAAATATGCCCTATGGTGGGCAAAATCATAAGACGCTACTGCACATGTACCCCTTCCTGATTCAATTGGTGCCGCTACAACAGAATCCCTGTGAAGACCAAGCACTAAACTAGCTGCTTATGTACCAATCCATAAGCGCACAGTGCATACATAAGATTTTGATGGCATTGTGGAGACATCATCCACATCTATCAATCATCATCCACATCTATCAATGGTACAAGGGCAGAACTAGATAGCATACAGCTGTCATCGGGAACAGTCCAGGCACACCCTTCAGACTGTTAGGATCCTATTTGTATACCATACAGGACATTTTAAGTTTATTTCACAAGTTATGAAGACATAATAAGCAATAATAGCCACAGATGTGGAATAGCTTATTTGTGATTGATAGCGTGCTGCCTTTGATTTATAATGGCTAAATATGGGTAGCAGATGCTTCTTTAAGATCCTTTCATGGGATCCATATCTAAGAAGTCAACGTGACTAGAGATGAGCGAGCGTACTTGGCCACGCCCCTTTTTCTCCCGAGCACCGCGATTTTTGAGTACTTCCGTACTCGGACGAAAAGATTCGGGGGGCGCCGTGGGTGAGTGGGGGGTTGCAGCGGGGAGTGGGGGGGGGGAGAGGGAGAGAGAGAGGGCTCCCCCCTGTTCCCCACTGCTACCCCCCGCTCCGCCACACCTCCCCCCGCCCCCTGGCACCCCCCGAATCTTTTCACCCGAGTATGGAAGTACTCGAAAATCGCGGTGCTCGATCGAGTAATTACTCGAAACGAGTAGGTTTGCTCATCTCTAAACGTGACTAAAGACTATCCCACTTTTTTTGACGTATTTGTATGTTTTGAAAATTGTAGTGCAGCGGCTTTAGACATTTGGTGTTTGGCTTAAATGTCAATATTTGCCAAAAATAAGCATAAATACATGTACATTATAAATGAGCCCCAGTGCCTCTAGGCTCAGCATTTTATATATATATATATATATATATATATATATATATATATATATATATATATATATATATATATGTGTGTATATATATATATATATGTGTATATATATATATATATATATATATATATATATATATATATAGCACATACCTGAGAATTATTTTCTATTCAGATTGTCAATTTTACATATGTATGTTTGACCTGATAAAGTGACTTGACTGCTTCCAAAATGCAGTGCCACAATAAAGAAATATCAAATAGAGGAGAGAGAGATGCAAGATTGAGTTGGCGCAACAGTTACTGAGGTGGACACAGAATAGAGACAGCAGGCGGCACAGTTCTAACAGCTCTGGAATATCTAGAGATAGAAACATTTTTTTAATTAGTGTAAATACAAAAACTCAGGGTTGGATTTAACTATAAATAATATGTGGAGGGATCCCTGGTCTGCTAAGCAACTGTGTCTGAAGTTCCTGCGTCTTTACTGATATCAAATGAGATGTTGAGCAAATAATAAGAGACGGAGCAGCATTACTGCATTTGTAATTGCTCGGTATCCCTTCAGACAAGCGGAGAAGACACTTCAACTTTAAAAGCAGCCAACTCACCACAACAGCGTCCTTCTGAAAAACCAGTGTAGAAGAGAGAGAAACAAGATCGAGCATGTGCGATTAGTGTGTTGAGTGATTAATTAAATATTCTTGTCGGTGTTTGTCCATGGTTGGGTCTGAGTCACATCTGGTGGATTTGTCCGCTCATCAAATGATTGTTTGAGAAGATCTTTTCCACCTAGAGACCCTCATGTAGTGCAGAGTGTTAACGCAGCAGAAATGCAGTCCTAAGCTCTTGCTCATAACCTGAAGGTTGCAACTTCAATCCCAGCGCAAGGTTGACTCAGCCTTTCATCCTTCTGAGGTCAGTACCCTGCTTGCTCGGGGGTAAAAGATGACTGAGGAAGACAATGGCAATAGCTCAGTTGTTAGCACTGCAGCTTTGCAGTGCTAGAATTCTAGGTTCAAATCTGACCAATGACACAAAGCTAGGAGGGAAGGCTAACACTAGAGAAAACAGAAAAAAGGATTCAAAAAGATCTGGACAAGCTTGAACAGTGGGTGGTGACTAATATAATGGCGTTTAACAAGGAGAAATGCAAAGTGCCACATCTGGGCAAAAAAAATGGAAAAAAGCATATACAGAATAAGAGGAACTGGGCTAAGCAGCAGCACATGTGAAACAGACTTGCTTATACTAAAAGATCACAGACTGAACATGAGTCAACAGTGTGATGATGCAGTAGCAAAAAAAAGGAAACACAATTCTGGGATGCAAGAGAAGCATAAAGTCTAGATCATGTGAGGTAATTATCCCCCTTTAATCTTCTTCAGTCAAACCTCATCTGGAATACTGTGTCCTGCTCTGGGCACCCCAATTTTAAAAAAAAAAGACATTGACAAGGCTCAAGTTCAGAGAGTAGTTGCAAAGATGGTGAGTGGTCAGCAAACCATGTCCTGTGAGGAACATTTTAAGAATCTGGGAGTGTTTTGTTTGCAAAAAGAAGACAAATATCTAAAGGGCTATCACAGTTCAATGGAATCAGTCTTATTCTCATTTGCACAAGGAAAGACTAGAAGCAATGGATGAAACAGAAAGGGAGGAGACATAGATTAGATATTAGAAAAAACTTTCTGACAGTGAGGGTAATCAATGAGTGGAGCAGGTTACCATAGGAGGTAGTGAGTTCTCCTTCAATGGAAGTGTTCAAACAGAGGCTGGACAAGCTGGACAAGATTTAGTGAATTCTGCACTGAGCAGGGGATTGGACTAGATGACCCTGGAGGTCCCTTCCAACTCTACCATTCTATGACCAAAGGCAACATTGGGATGTTGTTCTCTTTGTGTTTGTACTTCTCCTGCTCTGGAGCTTAGCAGTGCTGGAGTTGTATGTTCAAAATTGACCATGGACACCATATGGATGGGGTTTTTTAATGTTCTTTTTGTGTTTATTCTTGTTGTTGGTTTTCTCGTCCAGAGTAGAGTGGAAAAGTTTGGTGGCTTACTTGTTAGCTCTACTGCTTTACAGTGTTGGAATTCTAGGTTCAAATCTGACCAAGGGTAACATTTGGGTGTTCTCTTTGTGTTTTTAATCCTATTCTTCTCCTCCCCCAAAGCAGAAAGGACAGGTGTGGTAGCTCATATGTTAGTACTGCTGCATTGCCAATGCTGAAGCTGTAGGTTCAAATCTGACCAAAGGCAACCTTGTGCTAATGTTATCCTAAATGGGTTTTGAACCTGAACAATCACACTTTCACACACATACACCACTTTGTAAAATAATTTTGTGTTGAGTTCTGCTAAAAATCATGATTTTGTAAAGAAATTAGGTTACTTTTATCACCTAGCTGATCACAATGAGCAACACTACGTGTGACCACCTTGGAGCCTTTTCTGAGGTGGACACAGGATAGAAACAGCAGGTGGTGCTATTCTAACACAAGTCCTGGAATATCTGAGGATAGAAATAGAATGTAGTGAAAGAAAAGAAGGTTCCATATAAGAGGTTTAAAGAAACTGGAAGTGTAGCTGACAGAAAGTTGTATAAAATACAGACAGAAGAAGGCAAAACATACTTTTAATGCGGATAAATGATTTTTCAGGTATATTAGTGACAGAAGGAAAACTATGGGATTACAAAATTTTAAAATTGGGATACTAACACTAGTAATGGAGATAAGGCCATTAATAACTATTTCTGCTCAGTATTCTTACAAGTTAATTCTCAGAATGAAAATATGTTTAAGCCTAATAGTACTTCTAGTTGTAAGGGCTCTGATCCAGTATTCTTGGAGGCTGATGTTATAGGTGAATTTGCATGTTAAATACCATATATATACTCGAGTATAACACGACTTTTTTAACACATTTTTTATGCTGAAAATGCCCCCCTCGGCTTATTCTCGAGTGAGCTAGGTACAAAAAAAAAATTGAAATAGTCACCTCGCAGCCGGCAGCTGTGATTGTCTCCCTGGTGGTGCGATATGCTGCTCTGTAATTCTCCCCGCTGTCAGCTCTCTCTGCTAAACGCGCTTTAAATTTTCCCGCCGTCAGCAAGTAAGTGCTGTGATTGGATCGAATGCCAGCCATTCACAGCCGCTGCTCGATCATTCACAGCCATTCAGTGAATGACATCCCTGAATGGCTGTAATTAGTTCATCGTGCGACGGCTGTGATTGGCTGGCGCTCGATCCAATCACAGCACTTACTTTTTGATGGTGGGTAAATTGAAAGCCCTGTATAGCAGAGAGAGCTGACAGCGGGAAGAATTACAGAGCAGCTTCCGTCACCACCAAGGAGACCATCGCGCGGGGGACACAGATGCCGACTGCGAGGTGAGTATTACATTATTTTTTTTCACCTAGTCTAGCTAGGCTTATACTCCAGGCACCTAATTTTCCCATTTTTTTGTGGTAAAATTAGGTGCCTCAGCTTATACTTGGGTTGGCTAATACTGGAGTATATACGGTAAGTTGAATAAGGCGTTTGATCTAAATGGATCGATCCTACGGTACTTAAATAATTTCAATCTGTGATTGCTGCACGTATAACTGATGTGTTTAACCCCTAAAGGACATAGCCAATTTTGGCCCAAAGAACGCAAAGATATTTGGGTGATTTTCATGTTCACTTTTCAAATGATAACTTTTTTATTTTTCCATCGACATGGCTATATGAGGGCTTGTTTTTTGCATGGTGAACTGAAGTTTTTATTGGTTCCATTTTTGGGTACATATAATGTATTGTAAAACTTTTGTTAATTTTTTTAATTTAAATTCTTTATTTTTGGTTTTAACTTGGGTGCAGAAAAAGAAAAAAGGGGGGATGTACAACGTTAAAGTATAATGAGATTTGTTCTTGTATACAATTGAACATTGTGAGTAAATTACAAATAATGAGAGAAGTTAAAAGATAGAGAAGAAAAAGATAAGTAAAAGTAGAGGGAGTGGAGGGAAAAACAGGATCGGTTTTCTAGTAGCTTGCTTTATGATCCAAATTATGGGTTGTACCAATGAATAGGATAGGTATATTGTATTAAAGCGGAGGGCTGGTTGGCTAGTGTATTTCTAAATGGGGGGTTGTTTGTTCCCGTGAGAGATCCACTTATTTCAGATTTTGAGGTACTCTTCTGGCTCTCCTTCTTGTGGGTGTCTCGTTTTTTCAAAGCTATTTATTAGATTAACCTCATTCAACCATTAAAACTTTTGTTAATTTTTTAATGAAGAGCAAGGAGAGAAAACACATCAATTCGGCCATTGTTTTTACACAGCGTTAATCATGCAGCATAAATGTCATGATAAATGTTTTCTGTGGGCTGGTACGATTACGACGATACCAAATTTTTATTATTTTTTATGCTTTTTTCACTTTTGCACAATAAAACCCTTTTTTGGATATTCTTTTTTTACATTGCTGCATTCAATGTCCTATAACTTTTTTATTTTTCCATAGACAGAGCTTTGTGAGGGCTTGTTTTCTGCACAGTGAGCTGTAGTTTATTAGGGTTTTTTAACACTTTTTGTCATTCAGGGTAAATAGTGTGTTCAATTAATTGTACAGATCATTACTGATATGATGATACCACATATGTAGAATTTTTAAACACGTTGAATAATTTTTTATACAAATAGGGGAAAGTGCACAAAAAGTTTTTTTTTTAACACTATTTTTATTTTACATTTCGTATGTCCTTGTAGGGGACTTCAACAATTATGGTTACTATAATAATACATTGTAGTACTTCTATACTGCAATGCTTTATCACTTACAATAGCGATCATAGGCAATGGCAAGCCAGAACGCCAGTATCTGGTGTCCAGTTGCCATGCCAACCCCTTTTGCCCTTCACGATTACATTGCGGAGGTCTGATGTTGTCACAGATGGAGCGTTCCCCCTCTGTAAATCCTTTGCATGCCATGATCTACATAGAACACACCATGTAGGGGGTTAATAGTGGAGATCTCTGGTGTGGCAGCGGGAGGACAGCTCCCACTGTGGGACAGTGCGTGTTCAGCTTATGAGCCTGTGCCGTCCACATGACGTAAGTTTACGTCCTGTTGCGTTAAGACATAAACTTACAGGATGTAGCATTAAGGGGTTAATCAGTCCCTTCTAATAGGTAATGTTCCTGATGATTGCATGATGGCTAATGCTGTACCCATCCATAAGAAGGGTAGTAGAGAGAATATTGACAACTACTAGTAGTTAAGTAAGTAGAAACTTTCCTGAAAAAGAGGATATTTGACCAGCTAAACACTGACAACCTGTTGGACTTTACTGAGGGCAGATCATGTCAAAATAATCTCATTGGCTTCTTTCACAAAAGTGGTGGATGAAAGTGATGCTTCAGAAGAGTATGATTTAGGAGTTTAGATTTCTGATAGCCTCAAAATGAAACAGTGCGATGAGGCAGCAAAGAAAGCAAGTGCGATGCTCAACTGTATAGCTAGAGATATAACCAGTAGAAAGAAGGAGATTGTGATCCTGCTGTATAGAGCTTTGGTGAGAACACACCTGGAATATCGTGCTCACCTCTGGAGACCTCATCTACAGAAAGACACTGATAAAATACAACAAGTCCAAAGACAGGTTACAAAAATGGTGGATGGTCTCAATAACAAAACTGAAAGACTTAAAATCATAATTTGTATAGCCTGAAGGAATTAAAGGCGAGGGGACGCATGATTAAAACATTTGGGAGGAGAGAAGAATGGGTATATGGACCGAAACCTATATGTACTATATCTTAAAGATATAAATGAGGTTCAGGAGGGAAGTGGTTTTTTTTTGGAAGCTAAACACTATATCAAGGGGCAAAATTAAGGATTAGTTGGGGGAAAAAAATCAGAAGCAATGTCATAATTTTTTGTTTACTTAAACGACCTTGATGCTCGGTCGAGTATTAGCGTACTCGATGGTGCTCGTTACTCGAACAAGCGTCACGCCGTGTTTGACCCCGCTCCTCCCCGCTGAAAGAGAGAGCGAGATGTAGATACAAAAAATTTTAAATTACGTCCTTGATTTAATTCTAAGCAATATTTTTCATGGCACAGCCCACCAATTGTTCTGTATACCTGTTAGAATTTTTCAAGCCCCCATGTCTCTCCCTATCGTGACGCCACGTTGCCACATGCCCTTCCTGTTTACCTCCATCTCTTCCAAGCACAATGCTTTTCAGAATCCTTAGGCCACTCTCACATACACCACCTTTTACCGTGATTAGTGCAGCGTCTCGAGCACTGCGGTGCAACGGTACGATAACGCCACAATTTTCGAGCACTGGCTATTCTATTATTCAGCTATTGTAAATGCACCCCATCACCCAACACAATGATGGGGTGCATTAAAAAATGCTGTCAAATGCTGTTACAGGCGTTTAAAAATGCTGCTCGAGATCGCAGTAAAATGCAGCTGTTCCGAGCGGCGTTTAACTGAATGCATTTGTGAGAAAGTTGCCTTAGAGTTTTAGAAGTCTCCATACAAGTACAGCGTCCAAAAGGGACTGGCCATGCCTGGCAACATATTAGCATTATTGCAGTACATCAATCCGGGCAATGTACATAACGCCACTAGTGATAAATTGTATATTGCACTGGTCAGAAGAGAGAAAGCAAGGGCATGAACGAGACATCAGTGAAAGTCTCAAAAACAGCAGAGAGCAGGTTCATGTGATCAGCAAGACAATTGTAGAAATGGCTCTGTTTTGGGTAAGAGAATGTAATACAAAGATTAGAACTATGGCATGTCTTTTTCAATGGCCAATGATAGTTAGTTCTGGAAAACCCTTTAACCCCATAAGTGCCGCAGCTGGTCAGGGGTTAAATTTTATAGCAGTAGTCCCTTTTAGTTCAGATTTCTTTGGATAGTACTCTTCTTCTGATCATGACTCCAGTTCTTGCTGCTTTTTTGACATTTCATGTTTACACTTACTCTGCACATCATAACCTATGTCTTGTTATTAAAGCCCCTATTTCATCCCTGTCCTTAACTCCAGACTCTGACTTGTCATCTGGATAGTGTGTTTTACTTCTGATTCAACAGTGTGCTTACCATTTCTGACCTGGCCTCTATACTACTTTGCTTGTACCTTGGCTGCCAACTGCTGATTTGGTCCAGATGTTTTTATCATGCTATATATATATATATCCCTACTCATTCAAATTTTGCCATATGTTAATTCTGAATTTTTGCCTCCTTGCCTTTTCTATCACCATCTGCTTGCCTGTTTGTAATTCCTTAAGTATTAAAGGGGTTGTCCAGTTGTAATCTATTGATCGCCTATCCTTGGAATAGATCATCAATAGTAGAATGAAATGAATACAGAACTTTTCCTGTAATACCAGGTCCGGCCGCTACAATGGAAACAGAGCTGTCTGCTTCCTGCAGAAATCATCTCATTACAAGAGTGCACCAGCCCAAGAAGAGCTATTGTCTGGGGTCCCAGGAGACAGAGCCCTGCTAATCTACTATTGATGAGCTAGTCTGAGGATAAGCTACCAATAGAGTACAACTCGACAACCCCTTTAAGGCAGAGAGAAATCTTAATACTTTAGGTATAATTCCTAGAGGACTAGAAGATAAGGATTTACTAGTTATTATTAGGAAATTATAGTACCAGTGTTTCTGGTGGCGCACAGCTGTGCTAGATGCACATCACACACACAGCTCGGCTACATGCACGTCACACACACAGCTCTGCTACATGCACATCACACACAGCGCTGCTACATACATTGTTCATCCCATACAACAGGGATCAGAAGCAGCACAGCAGGGGAGATGAAGAACCAGTGATGAAAGCAAAGTCATTTTCCACCCCTGATCACATGACGTGACGCTCATCCTGAGTGAATGACTTACATGTTTCTCCCTTGATCACATAATGGTGACAACATCAAAGGTACTGCATCCTAGTGCAGATTACGGGCTGACTACAAACCCCCTTGCGTCCTCAGTTGCTATGGAATACTAACGAACACTCCGCCAGACAGCAGTCATGTGCGTACAGGACCTCTGATGCTGTCACCATCATGTGATCAGGGGCAGAGCATGTAAGTCACTTACAAACGTATGGATAGACAGGTCATCGTTAGTAGTTTGATTAAAAGGATTCTGTCACAAGGTTCATGTTGCCTAAACTACAGTCAGCATGAACCCAGGACAGAGTCCCCCACTGCCCTGTGGATGGTTTTTCCTGTAATTCTATGGCATTTCAGAATAAATTCAGTTTGCCTCGAAAACTGAGCTCAAAGTCACAAAGTTGGCCACAATGGCCTCTCCCTGCCTAAAAGCTGACAGCTCTCTCCTCTTTGTGTATAGGGACAAAGCTGTCACTCTGCATGCAGTGTGCGGGAAGAGGCCGATACGGTGCTCCTCCATGTCTCAGCTACGAGTCAAACTTCAAAGTATACTTATTCTGAAATGCTGTAGGATTTCAGAATCAAGCAATTTCCCTGTCCCGGGTTCATGCTTCCTGTTGTTCGGGCAGCATGAATCTGGTGACAGAATCTCTTTAATAATTTAGACTGGAAATTTGAGTCTCTAGCATTGAGTTGGTGGAAATAGATGACTTTGATATTCGTCCTCCTTCCTGCTCTGTTAGTGTTTGTTCCCTTGCCATTGCTTCATGCTCATATATCCTTCCATATCTTTGCTCATAGGCGGTAGGACACAATTTCGCAACTCTTTACAATCTACATGAATAGTCTATCATTTAGCCCACATGCTAGAGCAGCTAACAACTTCGGATGACTCTGGATTACCAGATTACCAAGCAGCCTACTATTTACTGTTGACTTCAATTACAATGATTAAACACTAGTCACTAAGAACCACTATAATATATGTCATCTGTATTGTATTTGATGAGTATGTCATGGGAGAGAATAATTTTTACCACCCTTATTGCTTACGGCTTTTCTGAAACATCTTCCCCAAACTATGTAAACTAAGTTGCCACTTTTGTTACATAACCATATATTTAACCGATTGTCAAAGATAAAGAGTATGTCAGTCATGAATAAGTTCCAAGTGTAGTCATGCTAACTACTCAATAGGACTGAATACATATTTTTTTAACAATTTACCTCCTTCTACCAGGCTGCTCTTTATTCTATGCCTACAGAATATTCTTTCATCAAGAATGAGCTCCTGTACAGTTAATAACAGTTATATACCTGATTGCTTTTCATTCTTCCGGCGCAGGGTTGAATAATGCCCTCCGCGTATCTATTCATAATATTCAGTTGCTCTTGATGGAATCATGATCTGGAGTGGATTGGTGGGCAGAAATTTCCCAGTCAAAGTGAAGTATTTAAAGGGAAGTTGCAAACTGATCTTTAAGGTCTTAACAAGCTTTCTATTATACTGCACTTGTCAAGGGTCAGGACTTTGGAACTTCCTTTCCAAATCAATTGAGCAACTGCAAATACTGAGAAAATGAGACTTTGAAGTAAAGGTGTAATAAAGAGTCAAATTGCTTCTTATAGGATGAAATAGATTTTCGACTTTGGGAGTTGATGGGAGGTTTTAAAGACTCATAACCTCCCCATTTCATCCAACAACTTTCGGTATTTCCTACTGGCTTTTTTTAATTTGATTTAAGAAGGTTGGGATAACTATAGCATAAAATTAATGGAAAGTAAAGTGAAAAGTTACGGTAATGTGTAGAGTATGCTGTGTAAGGTGATATGCACAAATGTTGTATGCAGTTGTGTTGAAAGGGTAACTATCATTTCATAAAACGTTTGACATGTAATCAGTGGGGTCTGGGTGTTGAGACATGCAGTAATTGCTGAACTTGTAGTGCAAATAACTCTACTGTGTTACCTGTTTGGACTAACTGTAGAGACTCGCTGATATCTTGTGCATCATGTATATAGTGTATGTATCAAATGTACCTTGGGTATGCTACTGTGTGTCGATGCACTGTAATATTTATATCCATACGGCACTAATTAAAGGGAATCTGTCACCAGGTTCATGCTGCCTGAACCACGGGTAGCATGAACCCTGGATAGGTATGTACAGCACGTCTATGTATGTTTTATTCTGAAACATTATGATGTTTCAGAATAAACATTCTTTGAGGTGTGACTCGAAAGGGAGAAGGAACAGAGCTTTGAGTCGAAGGAGCAGACCTCTCCCCACCTGAATCGTGCAGACTGACATCTCTCACTATATACACTAAGGGCTCAGTCAGTATTAAACGGGGGGGGGTTTACATTTTTTGCGCAAAACGCATGTGCACGAAGATTTGCATGACCGAAGCAGGCCTGACGCTGAAAAAAATGCACTTGGCTGCGTTGAAAATTCCCACATAAAGTGCGCTGCCCGCTATTCCCTGCTACGGCTGTGACAACTGCAACAGGGGATTACTTGGATGTGAAACCCCTGGAGGCTATCACATCTAGGGGTTTCACCTTGTGGTCAATGGGGCCGGCTGTAGCAGCGGCGGCCACATTGACAACATACAGAGAAGATTGCGATCCTCTGCTACTGCTGTGACAGCTGTGGCCAAGGATTTCTTTATCTCTGCGGGGAGTCCCCTCATCACTGAACGCTGTGACAGCATTGTAACAGTGCCTAGTGACAAGGGGACTCCCCGCGGGGATGAAGAATTTCCCCGCCATAGCTGTCATAGCTGTGGCACAGGAGTGCAATGTTCTCCCATTGCTTTCAATGGGTCTGGCATTTCTACAGTCCCTTTGAAACCAATGGGCTGCTGGCAACACCTGCAGTGATTTTCGGGAAAGGGCTTTAAATATAAAATGAAAATCATTCCTAGAAAGTGTAAAAAAAATAAAAAATATATATAATCACCTCCTAGGCACATCCAGCCACTTGTCCTCCTGAACTGCTCTGAAGTGCTTTCAGTAGGTGGGGATTTATAGTCCTCACCTGCTGAAAGGGCTGCCTCTGATTGGCTGAAAACTGTGACCAATCAGACGCAGAACTCAGCCATTGAATGACAGCTGAGTGCTGCCTGTGATTGGTCCCTGCGCTCAGCCAATCAGAGGCAGCGCTCAGCCATTCATTGAATTCAATGAATGGCTGAGCGCTGCCTCTGATTGGCAAAATCCTGAATGCCGCTGTTAGTTGCGTTTTGCAATTCAGTGCCCTAGTGTTATCGGTGTGAATCTTTGTGCGCAGGTAAGAAATGGACATGTGACTGCTGCCATTGAAAAGCATTGGTTCTAATAGATGCGAATCGCAAACGCAAAAAACATGTGCAGCAAAAAACGCCCGTCTGACTGAGCCCAAAAGGGGAGAGAATCTTCAGTCTGCATGATATGGGTGGGGAAAAGCCCACCCTCTTGCCTCAAAGCTTTGTGACAGCTTCCTTTCCAGTCATACTTCAAAGTATGCTTATTATGAAATGCCACAGCATTCAGGCAGCATGAACGTGGCGACCGGTTGCTTTTAAAAGGGTTATCCAGTGGTTTTACTTCTTTTGACAATGTGAAGTAGTGCTATAAAATGAAAAAAACAAGACTATGCTCACTTCGTTTGCTCTCCTACTACTTCAGTCCATACTGCCCGAGTACACCTGGTCTCCACTCACTCCTGGGTAGTGCAGCCGCATGCTATCCAAGTGTGTGATTACTGAAGCCATTCACTGGCCTTGGTGGTATCAATGCAGTGATTGACAACACATTTAGATGATGTGTCCCTGCCGCCCCGTAAGTGAACAGAGATAGGGGTTCAGATCGGCAGTGCCTAGAGGGGGGTCAAAGAAACAAAGTAGAAAAGAACTTTGTTTCTACCTTGTTTCATTGTGTTCTCAATCGAAGTCACCTCCACTTGTGGGCTCCTCCCAGATGCTTTCCCTTAAAGATTGGGGATTTTATTAATCTGGAAACTTTTCCAAAGCCGTCCCGGACTGACAGTGTGAGCGCCTGTCATTGGACGGGTGCTCCACACCAGGTAAGTCCCATCCTTTGTATTTCACCTTCTCTCACACTATTCCACAGCCACTTCTCTAAGGAATCCTCTAGATTGAAGCGCTAGTCAGCTGAGTTTTTATTTTTAGAGGGGGGTAAAGGAGGAGAATATAGCCTCTTTGGTACTTTACAGCACCCCTCCACTTTCTAAAAGAAAAAGTAAAAAAAGTCTCAAAAATAATGCTACATAGTAGTAATGATACCACACAGTATCAAGAAAGTTTTATGTGTCCTAATAGTCGTCTGGCACAATTTTCTAAGTTGTACAAGCTTTACAATGGATTTATGGATAACTTTTCCAAACCCAAAGTGACAGAAATATAAAACAAGTTAAGATAATGGAATTCAGCTGTACATCGAGTCTGATAAAGGAAAAGGGAAATGTTGTGAGAGAAATTATTTACAAGAAAAGGCATTTAGTTAATGGAGTTCCATGGCCCATGTAAAGCGAATCCTGTGAGACACAGCTCTCAGTGGAATGGTTTATGAAAGCTTAAAACCCCCAAACTTGGTCTGTTACATCTTTTTTTTTTCTAAATAAACAGCAAATAGTATGGTACAGTGGAAATCTGACAAGTACAATAAAACTGTGCTTTATATTATACTATTAAGAGCTTTATAATTTGTGTACTTTGACAAACTATCAATTTGTCCCAATCTTCATTGCTGATGTGTGGGTTTCTTCTACTAAATGTTTTTTTTTTTTCTATCCATGACCAGATGATGTTATACAAACTTCTTTGCAAAATTCCTGCAAAACACAACTATTAGAGATGAGCGAGCACCAAAATGCTCGGGTGCTCGTTACTCGGGACGAAATTTTCGCGATGCTCGAGGGTTCGTTTCGAATAACGAACCCCATTGAAGTCAATGGGCGACCCGAACATTTTTGTATTTCGCCGATGCTCGCTAAGGTTTCCATTTGTGAAAATCTGGGCAATTCAAGAAAGTGATGGGAACGACACAGCAATGGATAGGGCAGGCGAGGGGCTACATGTTGGGCTGCATCTCAAGTTCCCAGGTCCCACTATTAAGCCACAATAGCGGCAAGAGTGCCCCCCCCCTCCCAACAATTTTTACTTCTGAAAAGCCCTCATTAGCAAGGCATACCTTAGCTAAGCACCACACTACCTCCAACAAAGCACAATCACTGCCTGCATGACACTCCGCTGCCACTTCTCCTGGGTTACATGCTGACCAACCCCCCCGCATGACCCAGTGTCCACAGCGCACACCAAAGTGTCCCTGCCCAGCCTTCAGCTGTCCTCATGCCACACCACCCTCATGTCTATTTATAAGTGTGTCTGCCATGAGGAGGAACCACAAGCACACACTGCAGAGGGTTGGCACGGCTAGGCAGCGACCCTCTTTAAAAGGGGCAGGGCGATAGCCCACAATGCTGTACAGAAGCAATGAGAAATATAATCCTGTGCCACCGCCATCAGGAGCTGCACACGTGGGCATAGCAATGGGGAACCTATGTGCCACACACTATTCATTCTGTCAAGGTGTCTGCATGCCCCAGTCAGACCGCGTTTTTATATAAATAGTCACAGGCAGGTACAACTCCGCAATGGGAATTCCGTGTGCACCCACATCATGGGTGGCTCCCTGGAACCCACCGGCTGTACATAAATGTATCCCATTGCAGTGCCCTGGACAGCAGAGCTAACGTCAGAATAAATGCGGGAGGGCTTCGGCCCACACTGCCTGCCCCAACCTGACCGGGGTTTTTAATTCATAGACACAGACAGGTACAACTCCTTATTGTGAAGTCCCTGTGGACCGACAGCATGGGTGGGTGCCAGGAAGCCACCGGCGGTACATAAATATATCCCATTGCATTGCCCATTACAGCTGAGGTAATGTCATGTTTAATGCAGGTGGGCTTCGGCCCACACTGCATGCCCCAGTCAGACTGGGGTTCTTTATAAGTAGACACAGGCAGGTACAACTCCCTATTGTGAAGTCCGTGTGGACCGACAGCATGGGAGGGTCCCAGGAAGCCACAGGCAGTTCATAAATAAATCCCATTGCATTGCCCAGCACAGCTGAGGTAATGTCATGTTTAATGCAGGTGGGCTTCGGCCCACACTGCATGCCCCAGTCAGACTGGGGTTCTTTAGAAGTGGACACATGCAGTTACAACGCCGTGTGGACCGACTGCATGGGTGGCTCCCTGGAACCCACCGGTGGTACATAAATATATCCCATTGCATTGCCCATCACAGCTGAGGTAATGTCATGTTTAATGCAGGTAGGCTTCGGCCCACACTGCATGCCCCAGTCAGACTGGGGTTCTTTAGAAGTGGACACATGCAGTTACAACTCCCTGTGGACCGACAGCATGGGTGGCTCCCTGGAACCCACCGGTGGTACATAAATATATCCCATTGCAGTGCCCAGCACAGCTGAGGCACTTTCATGTTTAATGCAGGTGGGCTTCGGCCCACACTGCATGCCCCAGTCAGACTGGGGTTCTTTAGAAGTGGACACATGCAGTTACAACTCCGTGTGGACCGACAGCATGGGTGGGTGCCAGGAAGCCACCGGCGGTACATAAATATATCCCATTGCAGTGCCCAGCACAGCTGATGTAACGTCAGCTTTAATGCAGGTGGGCAAAAAATTAATTGGATTACACTGTAGGCGAGGGCCCCAAAAAATTGGTGTACCAACAGTACTAATGTACGTCAGAAAAATTGCCCATGCCCAACCAAGAGGGCAGGTGAAACCCATTAATCGCTTTGGTTAATGTGGCTTAAGTGGTAACTAGGCCTGGAGGCAGCCCAGTGTAACGAAAAATTGGTTCAAGTTAAAGTCCCAATGCTTTTAAGCGCATTGAAACTTATAAAAAATTGTTTACAAAAATTATATGACTGAGCCTTGTGGGCCTAAGAAAAATTGCCCGTTCGGCGTGATTACGTCAGGTTTCAGGAGGAGGAGCAGGAGGAGGAGGATGAATATTATACACAGATTGATGAAGCTAAAAGGTCCACGTTTTTGATGGTGATAGAGAACAATGCTTCCATCCGCGGGTGCAGCCTACGTATTGTTTAGGTATCGCTGCTGTCCGCTGGTGGAGAAGAGAAGTCTGGGGAAATCCAGGCTTTGTTCATCTTGATGAGTGTAAGCCTGTCGGCACTGTCGGTTGACAGGCAGGTACGCTTATCTGTGATGATTCCCCCAGCCGCACTAAACACCCTCTCTGACAAGACGCTAGCCGCAGGACAAGCAAGCACCTCCAGGGCATAGAGCGCGAGTTCAGGCCACCTGTCCAGCTTCGACACCCAGTAGTTGTAGGGGGCAGAGGCGTCACGGAGGACGGTCGTGCGATCGGCTATGTACTCCCTCACCATCTTTTACAGTGCTCCCGCCGACTCAGCCTTGACTGGGGAGCGGTGACACAGTCTTGCTGGGGAGCCATAAAGCTGTCAAAGGCCTTAGAGAGTGTTCCCCTGCCTGTGCTGTACATGCTGCCTGATCTCCGCGCCTCCCCTGCTACCTGGCCCTCGGAACTGCGCCTTCTGCCACTAGCGCTGTCGGATGGGAATTTTACCATCAGCTTGTCCGCCAGGGTCCTGTGGTATAGCATCACTCTCGAACCCCTTTCCTCTTCGGGTATGAGAGTGGAAAGGTTCTCCTTATACCGTGGGTCGAGCAGTGTGTACACCCAGTAATCCGTAGTGGCCAGAATGCGTGTAACGCGAGGGTCACGAGAAAGGCATCTTAACATGAAGTCAGCCATGTGTGCCAGGGTACCTGTACGCAACACATGTCTGTCCTCACTAGGAAGATCACTTTCAGGATCCTCCTCCTCCTCCTCCGGCCATACACGCTGAAAGGATGACAGGCAAGCAGCATGGGTACCCTCCGCAGTGGGCCAAGCTGTCTCTTCCCCCTCCTCCTCATCCTCCTCATGCTCCTCCTGAGATATAGACAGGAGGGTGCTCTGACTATCCAGCGACATACTGTCTTCCCCCGCCTCTGTTTCCAAGCGCAAAGCGTTTGCCTTTATGCTTTGCAGGGAACTTCCCAAGAGGCATAGCAGAGGAATGGTGACGCTAATGATTGCAGCATCTGGGTAGACTCCTCAAAGTTTCCAAGGACCTGGCAGATGTCTGCCAACCAGGCCCACTCTTCTGTAAAGAATTGAGGAGGCTGAGGAGGCTGACTCCCACTGCGCCGCCCATGTTGGAGTTGGTATTCCACTATAGCTCTACGCTGCTCATAGAGCCTGGCCAACATGTGGAGCGTAGAGTTCCACCGTGTGGGCACGTCGCACAGCAGTCGGTGCACTGGCAGATGAAACCGATGTTGCAGGGTGCGCAGGGTGGCAGCGTCCGTGTGGGACTTGCGGAAATGTGCGCAGAGCCGGTGCACCTTTCCGAGCAGGTCTGACAAGCGTGGGTAGCTTTTCAGAAAGCGCTGAACCACCAAATTAAAGACGTGGGCCAGGCATGGCACGTGCGTGAGGCTGCCGAGCTGCAGAGCGCCACCAGGTTACGGCCGTTGTCACACACGACCATGCCCGGTTGGAGGCTCAGCGGCGCAAGCCAGCGGTCGGTCTGCTCTGTCAGACCCTGCAGCAGTTCGTGGGCCGTGTGCCTCTTCTCTCCTAAGCTGAGTAGTTTCAGCACGGCCTGCTGACGCTTGCCCACCGCTGTGCTGCCGTGTCGCATGACACCGACTGCTGGCGACGTGCTGCTGCTGACACATCTAGATTGCGAGACAGAGGTTGCGTAGGAGGAGGAGGGTGGTTTAGTGGAGGAAGCATACACCGCCGCAGATACCACCACCGAGCTGGGGCCTGCAATTCTGGGGGTGGGTAGGACGTGAGCGGTCCCAGGCTCTGACTCTGTCCCAGCCTCCACTAAATTCACTCAATGTGCCGTCAGGGAGATATAGTGGCCCTGCCCACCTGTGCTTGTCCACGTGTCCGTTGTTAAGTGGACCTTGGCAGTAACCGCGTTGGTGAGGGCGCGTACAATGTTGCGGGAGACGTGGTCGTGCAGGGCTGGGACGGCACATCGGGAAAAGTAGTGGCGACTGGGAACTGAGTAGCGCGGGGCCGCCGCCATCATACCTTTGAAAGCCTCCGTTTCCACAACCCTATACGGCAGCATCTCAAGGCTGATAAATTTGGCTATGTGCATGTTTAACGCTTGAGCGTGCGGGTGCGTGGCGGCGTACTTGCGCTTGCGCTCCAACACTTGCGCTAGCGACGGCTGGACAGTGCGCTGAGAGACATTGGTGGATGGGGCCGAGGACAGCGGAGGTGAGGGTGTGGGTGCAGGCCATGAGACGGTAGTGCCTGTGTCCTGAGAGGGGGGTTGGATCTCAGTGGCAGGTTGGGGCACAGGGGGAGAGGCAGCGGTGCAAACCGGAGGCAGTGAACGGCCTTCGTCCCACCTTGTGGGGTGCTTGGCCATCATATGTCTGTGCATGCTCGTGGTGGTGAGGCTGGTGGTGGTGGCTCCCCGACTGATCTTGGCGCGACAAAGGTTGCACACCACTGTTCGTCGGTCGTCTGCACTCTCAGTAAAAAACTGCCAGACCTTTGAGCACCTCGGCCTCTGCAGGGTGGCATGGCGCGAGGGGGCGCTTTGGGAAACAGTTGGTGGATTATTCGGTCTGGCCCTGCCTCTACCCCTGGACACCGCACTGCCTCTTGCAACCTGCCCTGCTGCTGCCCTTGCCTCCCCCTCTGAAGACCTGTCCTCAGTAGGCGTAGCAAACCAGGTGGGGTCAGTCACCTCATCGTCCTGCTCCTCTTCCTCAGACTCCTCTGTGCGCTCCTCCCTCGGACTTACTCCAATTACTACTACCTGAGTGATAGACAACTGTGTCTCATCGTCATTGTCCTCCTCACCCACTGAAAGCTCTTGAGACAGTTGCCGGAAGTCCCCAGCCTCATCCCCCGGAACCTGGGAACTTTCCAAAGGTTGGGCATCGGTCACGACAAACTCCTCTAGTGGGAGAGGATTCGGAACCCTTGCTGCCCATTCTGGACAGGGGCCCGAGAACAGTTCCTGGGAGTCTGCCTGCTCCTCAGAATGTGTCATTGTAATGGAGTGAGGAGGCTGGGAGGAAGGAGGAGCAGCAGCCAGAGGATTCAGAGTTGCAGCAGTGGACGGCGCAGAATTCTGGGTGGTCGATAGATTGCTGGATGCACTTTCTGCCATGCACGACAGGACCTGCTCACACTGCTCATTTTCTAATAAAGGTCTACCGCGTGGACCCATTAATTGTGAGATGAATGTGGGGACGCCAGAAATGTGCCTCTCTCCTAATCCCGCAGCAGTCGGCTGCGATACACCTGGATCAGGAGCTCGGCCTGTGCCCACACCCTGACTTGGGCCTCCGCGTCCTCGCCCGCGTCCACGTCCTCTAGGCCTACCCCTACCCCTCAGCATGCTGTATTACCAGTAGTGCAGAAACAGAACGCTGTAATTAAATGTGCCGCTTATTGGCCTGTGGTTGGAGGCTGACTTCGCTTACGGAACGCACAGCAGAGGCAGGAAAGAATTTTGCGCAAGCCTGCTGTAACACTTAGCTGGCTGCGTATGAATTAGGACAACTACCCCCAGCAGAGACGCAGTACAGTCAGGACGGTCACAGGCAGCCCAAATAGATTTTTTTTCCCAAATTTTTTTGGAAAAGCCCACTGCCTATATAGACGGTATATGTCTTTCACTGTCCCTGCCTCACCACCACTACTAGCCCTGGACTATGTAAAATTACTGCAGACTGTTTCACTCTGGACAGGATGACAGCGGTGATGTAAGAGGCAACGCAGAGCCAGGAAAAAATTTTGCACAAGCCTGCTGTAACACTTAGCTGGCTGTGTATGAATTAGGACAACTACCCCCAGCAGAGACGCAGTACAGTCAGGACGGTCACAGGCAGCCCAAATAGATTTTTTTTCCCAAATTTTTTTGGAAAAGCCCACTGCCTATATAGACTGTATATGTCTTTCACTGTCCCTGCCTCACCACCACTACTGGCCCTGGACTATGTAAAATTACTGCAGGACGCAATGCTCTGGACGCAATGCTCTGCACGGCCAATATACAAAAAAAAAAAAAAGTGCAACACTGCAAAAAGCAGCCTCAACAGTACTGCACACGGTTAGATGTGGCCCTAAGAAGGACCGTTGGGGTTCTTGAAGCCTAAAATCACTCCTAACACTCTCCCTATAGCAGCTCCACCATCAGCAGCACTTTCCCTGATCTCTGTCAGAATGCATCTGTGGCGAGCCGCGGGAGGGGACGATTTATATACTCGGGTGACACCTGATCTCACCAGCCACTCACTGCAGGGGGGTGGTATAGGGCTTGAACGTCGCAGGGGGAAGTTGTAATGCCTTCCCTGTCTTTCTATTGGCCAGAAAAGCGCGCTAACGTCTCAGAGATGAAAGTGAAAGTAACTCGAACATTGCGTGGTGCTCGAACGAGTATCAAGCTCGGACGAGTACGTTTGCTCATCTCTAACAACTATATTATGGTTCTATCTTGTATAGATCTGCAATATGCCATCTCCTACTGACTTCCCTAATTTATCTTCATGTACGCTGTTTCCCTGAAAATAAGCCCTATCTTGATTTTTGGGGATGTTTAAAATATAAGCCCTACTCTGAAAATAAGTCCTAGCTGCATTACATAAAAAAAGGAATACATTACCTAGCAGGCTCGGTCCAGGCCCCTCCAGTTGCTCTCAGGATCTCCGGCACACTTCTTGCAGTCCTCGGCCGCCTGATCGGTAAGTATAATAAGACACCCACCGAAAATAAGACCTAGCGCCTGTTTTGAGACAAAAATGAATATGACAGGGCCTTATTTTCAAGGAAACATGGTATGTCCAGTTATATACAGTAGCATACAAAGTTTTTTTCCCCCCAGAATCTGACAAGATGTAGTATGTTCCATCAGATTCTCCAATACTTTGATGTTTTCTTTAAAAACTTTACTTCTAGGTGAGAATATGGTGTTTTATAGAGGCGTTATATGGCCGCACAGGAAGTGATTATGGGTCCATAATATGGGACCTTTGTGTGTTCATGTACCAGGTTCATGTATGCAGTAAGAAAAGTCAAAAGGCCATTTGATCTCACAGGCCTGACCATAGAGCATGATTCAAAATAAAGTAAAGTCAGACAATTTCAAGACGGCATAGATGATACTGAAGTGCTTCTTGGGTCGGTGAAGTCATACTTTCCAACTGTTCCACTTTTCATGGGATTTTTTATAGAGTTGAAATACGCATTTTGATGGTCAGTGCAGGGGTGAGCCACAGGGTGGACTCATTCCCGGCTCACCAAGATCTGCACTCATTTAAGATGAAGTCTGAATCCCACCTAGACAAGGTCTGGCATGCCCCAAACACTTCACTGTGGTTCTGCTCCCTGACTGGATGCAGACCCTTCTGGTTTCCTGCAGCTCAAACACAATTACTACACTGATCGGCAACTATGGATTGTTTATAGAGCCCAAGGACAAACTAATAAAAGTTTAGCCTTTATTCTAAAAAGGTAACAGTGCTTATACAAAAGTGTATAAAAGGGTAATATATAGAGATGAGCGAGTATACTCGCCAAAGGCAATTACTCGAGCGAGCATTGCCCTTAGCGAGTACCTGCCCACTCGAGACAAAAGGTTCGGGTGCCGGCAGCGGGCAGGGAGCTGCGGGGGACAGCGGGGCGGAACGGAGGGGAGATCTCTCTCTCCCTCTCTCCCCCTCCTCTCCCTCCCGCTGACTGCCGCTACTCACCGCTCCCCTGCGCCGGCACCCGAACCTTTCGTCTCGAGCGGGCAGGTACTCGCTAAGGGCAATGCTCGCTCAAGCAATTGCCTTTAGCGAGTATACTCGCTCATCTCTAGTAATATATAAAAGATAATGAACATAGAATATACACTAAACAGTTCTGGAAGTAACAAGGATGAAATAATATAAATACTAGTCTTACAAAGTTGGTTCGATTATCCTGGTTACGAGGAACATGCAAATTATTGGACAGCCCTGTCTACATATACAGATCCTTAGTCTAACAAATTGTAGCATGTGTTTGCCCACAGTTTTAAAGGCTCGTAGAGCCGCACCTCTAATCTTACCCCAGGTGTCATCAGGCTGAGTGGATGCACAAATCTTCCAAATGAAAGCATGACTCAGTATTTCAGCCATTTTTCCCCAAGAGGTGCTCCAGGAGGGAAGCGATGGCTGTTATATTTTATGACATTAATTCATCTACGAGTAGACACCAAACATCATTTATGGAATATCATTAATTCAGCAGGTATGCGATCCCACGTGTTTCTGAAATTGCATAGCAACAGGAGTGAATGCGTTTGACTCATGGTTGACTCAAGATTCTGAAAATATTAGGCTAGACCTCTCAGATGATTCATAATTCTAGTTATTAATTTCTCCTTTGACTGATAGCAGGTTTTCAATGCAGAGATGTACAGTCTGGGGTTTGTTTATCTGTGTGAATAGGGGAAGAACCATAGGGCGGACTTTTACTCAATGGCATCTCCTGTGCTTGTTGGTAATATCCTTATTGTTGGAGAAAAGAGATCCTGTGCCATCACAAAGAGGAGAAGGGAAGGAAAAAGTCTTCTAGTCAGGTGCGAATTAAGGACCAGGGAATATTGATTGGGCTTCAGCCTGGATGCACACATAATAACACCTAACCCAGCTTTATTATTTATTTATTAATATTTGTTATGAATCTTAATTGTTTTTTGGATTAAGGGAGGTGACAAGGTCACGACCGGGGACTGCAAAGCTGGTGGAGCTTATTTAAATTTACTTTGGCCAAAATGCAGTGCCAACACCCGCATTTTATTAGTATGCATTAGTATCTTTGTATGTAGTTTGCTAGTTGTTGGGGGAGGCCAAGATGTCAGCCAGTGTGGCCCACTATAGAGATACAGGGCAACCCGCTGTTATATCAGCCAGGATTGATATCCTGTATGGTGGGTCACCACCCATCTATGGCTGACATCTTTGGTATCATTCACATGTGCAGGCTATTAGTATATGCAGTCACTCCTCCCCAATCTGGGCTGGGTTGAGTGGGTGACTGCATATTAGCCTGCCAGGAACAAGCTGCTCCTCCACATTATTGTCTGGCTGACTGCATATCTCCAGGGCTTACGGCCATTGCGCCTGCCCTACGGCGATTGTGCCGATGGCGATTGTGCCTGCCTTATGGCGATCGTGCCTATGGTGACCGTGTCTGCTTTGCAGACCTTCAGGTATTGTATTTTTGGCTTTTTCTGTGAATAATTATTTAAATTTACTTAAAGCATTTCTTTTATGCTTTGTGGGTGTTCGCAGACAGTTCGGACTTGAAAGTGTCCCGCAAATGGGGATGCAAATGTTTTGAGGTTTGGGTAACATAGTAACATAGTATATAAGGCCGAAAAAAGACATATGTCCATCCAGTTCAGTCTATTACCCCCCCCCCCCCCCTCATTTTTGATCCAGAGGAACGCAAAAAAGACCCCATTGAGGTAGAATCCAATTTTCACCATTTTGAGAGGGGAAAAAATCTTTCATGCCTTCACTGGAGCAATCAGAATAATCCCTGGATCAACAACCCTGTAGAAGTTATTAATGATTATGACCTGTAATATTTTGTAGCTCAAGAAAGACGTCCAGGCCCCTCCTGCACTCTTCTATTGAATTTGCTATCACCACATCCTCAGGCAGAGAGTTCCATAGTCTCACTGCTCTTACAGTAAAGAACCCCCTTCTGTGTTGGTGTAGAAACCTGCTTTCCTCTAGATGTAGAGGGTGCCCTCTTGTTACGGTCACAATCCTGGTATTAATAGATGATGGGAGAGATCCTTGTATTGTCCACTGATATATTTATACATAGTTATTAGGTCGCCCCTCAGCCATTTTTTTTTCTAAACTAAGTAATCCCAATTTTTATAACCTCTCTGGGTATTGTAGTTCGCCCATTGGATTTATTACTTTAGTTTCCTACCTTTGTACACACTTAAGCTCTGATATGACCTTCTTGAGTGCCGGTGCCCAAACGTTTACATAATATTCCATGTGTGGTCTGACCAGGGACTTGTAAAAAGGAAGAACAATGCTCTTTTGATGTACCACATGGTCCTTTTTGCCTTGGCCGCAGCCGCCTGACACTTGTTGCTCTAGTTTAGCTTACAGTTAACTAAAACCCCTAAGTCCTTTTCCATGTCGGTGTTTCCCATGGTTTCCCGTTTAGTGTGTAATGGTGACATGTATTTCCTCTGCCCATGTGCAGAACCTTACATTTATCAATTTTCAACCTCATTTACCACTTTTCTGCTCAAACCCCCAGCTTATCCAAATAAGTAAGTTTATGGCCAGTTTCTGTGATTTTTTTTTTGTCTGTTTGTATTTCTATTACTGTGATTTTAACTGTTAGTGTAGGGACTCACAAGAAACGAGGACCCTTGACGCAGGTTGTAAGCCCAAAGTATTTTGGCCAAAATACTAACCGATACTTTGTATTTATCGGTATTTCTCAATAACACGCGGTACAGCTTTGAACACTGGAGGAGCCCAGGGTGCCAGTGTGGTTCACCTGTAGGGCGCAGGGCAACCTGCTGGATTCAAATATGGTGTCATTAATAGGTTGTAAGCCTGCATGGTGCCTTACATGTATCACGTGGTCTGACATCCTTAAATTACACTTTTGTGCAGGAATAAGCACTAAGCAACCACCCCCTCAATATAAGGAGGGTTTGTGAGGGGCTGCTCATCAGTGTCCTTCACATGGGTTACTTTCTCCTCCCCTTAGCAGTCTGGCTGTCTGCATGTTGACGGATAAGTGGTGTTTATACCTGCCCTCTTGTAGCAGTATATCAATGAGTAGTATATGGCAACTTTATGGGATCATACAGATAGGTTAGATGAAAGTAGTATATGCAAAAAGTCAAATAGATTAACAGTAATTAAATACAAATGACTTTTCCAAAGTCCCTGTCCGCAAAGTCACTAATCCCAAGTCCCACTTACGACACAGTACACTTAGAAAACAGTACAGTTATTAGGTTTGAACTGATATAGCACTTATCTGTAATGCTTTTGTTCCTCTTTTGTTTGGAATGGGTGAAATAGCTTTTGCTTAGTCTTCCCATTTACAGCACAGGGTGAGGCAGAAGTCTGGACACATACATTTAACTGGTGTAATAATGAGAAAATTGCCTACCAATGTGTGAAACTATTAATTGCAAAGGAGGCTGTATTTTTTGGTGGAGGGCCCGTTATGGGAGAATAGAAAATCTTTGCTACTTGCACCTATTTATGCTTCCAAACCATTTTCTTTATTTGGACTGCTTGTGAGAATTGTGATTTGGATTTTCCGTTTAGCTGTTGCATCTTTGTGGTCCTGCCCAGTGGGGGTTTATGGCTGGTGCTGCTGGTGTAACCATTCTTATCTGCTCTTATTGGTGGCCATTTTGAACTCCACCAAATTTAATACAGCTTAGATTTTTCAAATGGGAAGGGGGTCATGTGATATATCAATCTTGGCTAGAATTTACTCAGTAACACGTTGGAAGTGTCACTTTTGCCCTATCTTTACTTGTTTAGGAGTTAAGTGAGGACAAAATTTCCTAAAGTGCTTTACATCAGTGTTTCTCAACTCCAGTCCTCAGGGACCCTCAACAGGTCATGTTTTCAGGATATCCTATAGTAAGCACACCTGTGGCAATGTGTGAGGCAATGACAATAATGACATCACCTGTGCAACACTGAGGAAATCCTGAAAACATGACCTATTGGGGGGCATGAGGACGGAGTACAGAAACACTGATCTACATGACGTGTTCAATGGGTCCTCTATTCTGCCAGATGCACAGGGTTTCGCCCCACTCTGTATATATAGCACATGATTCAGTGACCAAGCTGAAGTGGTTGGGCAGCTGCCGGTTTCGCTGAGATGGTAGGTGACCCAAATATATAGAGGACCGAGTTTATATGAACATATCAAGAAATACATACTGTAGTTAGCATTTCAAGTGGTGACACAGATGAACATCCTTTGGAAAAATTAACTAATCAGTGCTGACAACCCCGCTGATCTACTGTGGATTCACACTTCAGGATCACTGACTCCTGCTACTGATAAAGACATCAATTTTTCACTGGAAACAATTAGGCTGAATTACAGTATATTTAATCTCTCCCTCTCAAATGAAGACGTTTTATGTGTTCCACATTTGTGTACATCTTAATTATAGAGGAACATTCATATCTCATTTACTATTTCTAATAAACAGCTCCCTCGTTTATGATAGCGCAGAGGATGTATGAAGATACAAGTTTTTCTTGGTTCCTTTTTGCTCCAGGTCATTAAATATGAATATACGATGCTGACTCTTATTTGCATCATATTCAATCATGTGTCCCGCCTCCTCCTTATCAAAAAGGGACAAAGTAACAAAAAGCAAGAGCACAGCATGTTCATTTGCATTTAGCATGTGTTCCTGCACCACATCAGAAGCAGAGGTAGAACATGTTGATGTGGTTTTGTCTTATTATTGCTCTCGTTATTCTTGTAATTCCAGTTTTTACTTTGAAATGGGTTATCTCATGATTAGCTGATTGCCTGAGGTTTGGTTTCAAATACCGCTGAAGATAAAGGTAAAGTTATTTCAGCCATAGACTTGTAGAATTACAGACTCTTGCTCTTCTAACCCAGCCAGTTATCTCAATGCTGCAAGATGCATGTCCTTTTTTTGGGTAATTCCTCTTAAAGTGCCATTTTTACCATTGAAAACAATTGAAAGCACTTGCGATCTTTCGGCCCCTGTCTACGGACGTTGCGAAGTCCAGTTGGCACTTCATGCAGCTCCTACTGAAGCAACTTTCTGCAGGAGGTGAGGCAAGGCTACTGCCATTCCTTAGAATTGGTTTTGCCCATGTGTTACATCTGCCGCACGCAGAACATGTCGTAGAGTGGATGGCACAGCATGCCTCAAGTACCACTACCTTTTCTTCCCCCCAGTCTCAGACACAAAGCAGTCAGTCTGCACCAGTTGGCCATGTGTATATCCCCTCTACTTCACTGTTCATGCAGTATCTTCGGAGCACAGAGAAGCAGTGCTGTGTATGGGGCAGTAACACGATGACTTCAGGCCACTCCTCTGTAAATGACAACTGAGCTGCAGGCTTCAGAGCCAAGAGTGGGAAACGGACAGCAGGAGTTAAACCACCACCATCATCACCACCTTCATCTACGGTGACATCTACCCCATACTCCAGTATTTCCCAGAACAGCAGCCAGCCCTCCATCCCACAGCTAGAAGAATGTAAAAATATAGCATCCCAAGCATCCACGAGTGCAGAGCCTGAACACAAGCATTGCACAGCTGCTGGAAATGTAAATGCTGCCCTTCAGGCTAGTGGATATAGGTGATTTCTGCAATGTGATTCTCTATGCTAACCTAAAGTACCAGATGCACAGCCACCATCTGTTTGCCCAAAAAGCCGTTCCTGCTCTGCACTGCCATGTGTGTGATAAGGTATCCATGGTTTTGCAGAAGGCTGTTAGTGTCATGGTGCACCTGACCATGGACATGTGATCCAGCAATGTGATCCAGGGGTGTTACAAAGGACACGTGATCCGTAACAGCACACTGGATGAATGGCTTGCAGATGGGGCATAAAGCAAAAGTGGTGGTACAAGTTCCATGGTACCCCTAACACTTGGAGGACATTCATTCATCTATGCTTACTCGTCACCCCTCTGCTCCTCCTCCTCCACCTCTTCATACCACCGTATGTGACAAAACCCAGCCTCCATACAGCAGTGCATGTGGTAAATGCCAACATGCTGTCCTAAAACTCATAGGAGGAGCGCAGCCACACGATGAAGAGCTGTTGACAGCTCTGTAAGTCTAGGCTGACATGTGGCTGACCCCACGCAATCTGAAGCCAGGCAAGGTCGTGTGTGACAATGGGGATAACCTGCTGGCAGTGCTTTGCTTCGGCAATCACACACATACCTTGCCTGGCCTATGTGATGAACCTGTAGTGCAGCACTTCCTAAACTATTACCCAGGTTTACATTCAGTGTTGGAAAAGGCCAAGAAACTGTGCTTGCACTTTTGGCGTTCACATCTAACCACCTCTCATCTGACGGAGGTACAGCAACAGTTTGGACTACCACCCAACTGTCTCATCTGTGATATGGCTACATTGTGGAATTTTGCATTGCATATATTACAGAGGCTAAGCCAGCAGCAGAGAACCATCACAGAGTATCAGGTGGTATGTGACATTAATAGACACTATATGAAGATCGGTCACTTGACACCTGTGGAGTGGCTGCAGATCAAATATGCTTGTGCCCTTCTAGCCTGCTTTGAGAAAGCAATCAAAATGTCCAGTCACGATGATGTACTAATCACAGTCTACATCCCTGTTGTCTATCTGCTGGAACAAACACTACAGTGCCTCAGAGTCAATGACGTCTTGTCACAGGATTGGAAGAAAGGGACACCAATCTCCCATCTCTGTTGCCAGTCTGTCATTACTCAACACTGCAGGAAGGGTGGCATGGGCAAGAAAGAAGAAAGTCTCCGACAACAGTTTCTCCACCCATCATAAAATTATAGAGGATGAGGAATAAAAGGGGGAGAAATATAGGTCAAGAGGCAGGAGGGTGGCTATGGAATATTCCTTCTATCCATAACTAACCCCAGCTATTCTATGTGGATTGTGGGACCAGCTGGAGGACACTGTTAGGCATGATCTCAAAGAATTTGGGCAACATCCTTGGGCACTTTGAGTCATATACGTGCTTTTATGCTAGTGCTTGCAAAAGGACCATTGCATAGCCCACATCAAAACATCAGCTGATAACTGGATGGCTGCCCTCCTTGACCCCACTACAAGGTCAAAATGACAAATCTCATTCCGGGAGTGGAGAGGACCTCAAAATGTAGCACTATCAAGACAGACTGTTAAGTAGCATGAGCAGTGCATTCCCTCTGTTCACAGGGATGCATCCGCAATGGAATGCAGTTCTGCAACTCTTGGCAGATGAGTAGGAAGCCACCACAGCAGCAACACTACCGGTGGCAGGGGAAGTCTTAAAGAGATGTGTGGTCTAGTTTTTTCAACCCTTCACAGCCGACAGTAACAGCGCAGGTTAGGACTCACAGGCAGCACTAATACATGGTGGTTCAAGAGTACATCAGCTCCCGTGTGGATGTACTCAGACATGGCGTTGGCCCCTTTGACTTCTGGATGTCCAAGTTGTAGGAGTAGCCAGAGCTTGCACAACATACTTTAGAGGTGCCTGCCTGCCCCCCTGCCGGTGTGCTATCAGAAAGGGTGCTCAGCAAAGCTGGGGGCGTGAGAACTGACATCCACATTCATCTGTCCACAGACAATGTGGATCATCAGATGTTTATAAAAATGAACAAGGCATGAATTTCACCAGACTTCTGCACTTCCATGGCAGATTCCACTGATTAGGTAGCATGCCAGCGATTTCTAATTATATATGTTCGAGTAATCACTTAATTTAGGTGACACTCAAGGGGTATCATAGCCTTATCAATCAGGTATGCCTAACTATTATTTGATGCATCAAAGAAGAATACAGTGAAAAACACCTAAGTGATGTTTTCAAACTCGTCTAAAGCATTTTAGTATTGCATATTTTATATAGCAAAGCTTTTAGCACTGTCAGGAGCGGAGCACAAACTACCTCGCCCTATCAATATCTAATCCCAATTCAACAAGCATTTCATAGTAAGGTTATAGCATGTGCACATTAATGAGCATTTCATAGAAAATTACTTATCAGTGATTAACATTAAATAATTAAAGTGAAATAATGAAGCCTTGAAAAGAGTACATTTAGTACATAAGGTAGGAATTATCTGAGTACATGAATGCAAGGACATTTGTCTAGTTCAAAAGAACAGTTTATTATATAAGGTGTTGGCGTGTTTCTTTGTGAACTGTGATGAGAAGGAATGATGTAATACAACATTATTCTGGGTTACTTTCACACATATGACTGAGCATAGATTTATATCAAAGACCACACTGTGCCCTCAATGTTCTGTTGCTGCTGCTGGTGATGGTTCTGCTGTTCTCCTCCTATTTCCACCATGTTTCCTTCTTCGACTCCCCCCCGCCCATCCCTACTAGGTGCTGCTAGTGGTGGTGCTGCTGTTGCTCTCCTTCTCCTGCTTCCATCATGCTTCCTCCTTCTTCTCCTCATTCCTTAGAGGGCAAATTTTCGAGAGCACAATAAATTACTGTAGATCAGCTGTTTAGTATTATACTTGCATATAGATAAGGCATACAAAGGTGGCCAAGTCCCACTGATATATATATAGTGTGCCATGCAGGCTTACAACCTATTACTGATGCCACATACTATTCAGCCTGGTGGGTTGCCCTTCATCTCAAAGTGACCCCAGTGGACCAACACCCCGGGCTCCCCCAACATCCAAAGCAGACCCCTTGCTGCAAAAAACAATGAAGTAACAGGTATTAGTTAATAAAATGTGTAAGCTCACAAGCCCATGATAAGGGTTCTCGTTATCTTACCAGTCCCTACGCTAATATTTACAAAGATATCACTGCAAAGGGATTGACACACACATATTGTATTACTCTCTCATGTATGCACCCATAATATTAACCCTTTGCAATCCAATTTTGGAATCAGGTTTTCCTAGGGGGCTTTCTCTTTCTGCCATCATGCAATGGTGCCATCTGCTGGCTAGAGCCAGTACTGCAGTATGGGATATGCTGGAGAGGCCCCCGACAACGGTGCGGACGGTAATATACAGTAAGAATACCCTGCCGGATGTCTTCCGACATCGGAGTTGTACAGCCTTCAATCAGAATGTCTTCAGACGTCAGACAGTGGATTAGAAAGGATTAACAAGCATTGTGGCCCATACTCAGATCCATTGACCCGATCTCAGAATATCAGGAGGACTCATTTTTGTGCCTATAATACACGCTTATAAAATTGTTCTTCTAGTTGTGGCAATTTTAAGGGCAGGGCATAAATTAAATTATGGATAATAAAAGTTTCAACTTTTCTTCAGCATATGATTATACATGGTGGGCCGCAGATAACAAGCTCACCTCTGAGCCTGGCACCACATTCTTATGGAAGCTGTTAAAAGAAAATGTATTGTTGTTGCCCATAACAACCAATCAATTAAGCAGATCAATTAAGGAAACGCAAGAGGCCTTCACTGACAAGTACTCAGGTGCAAAACCAACTATTAAATGTTGTATTCCGAAATGGCACCAAACTAAGTCTATCGCAAACCCGAAGAAGCCAAGGCCTCAGTCAATGCGGATGTCTGAATTCGCCAGTGACTTTCAGCAATCAACTCAGAGACTGTTCCAGCAAGTTGGTGTATCATGACCCCATGTCATCGAGTGCTGAAATCTCTGAACCTGAAACCATACTAAATAGGGTGTGCAGGAACTGAAAGAGCTTGACAGAGCTAGACGTGTAAATTACTGTATGTGGTGGCTGACTATGATTGCTAGAGGACTTTTGGACCCATTGCTGAATTTTTTGATTGACGAAGCACGGTTTCATTTATCAGGTCCTCTGAATTCACAGAATACGAGTCACTGGAAAATCCCCACCTGACTCACGAGACTCCACTGCACGACCCGAAAATTGTTAATCAGTACACAATGTCAGGAACATGACCTGCGACCAATTTTCTTTGAATCGACTGTGAATATTACTGTGGTTATCTGGACATATTTGGACATTTTTACAGCCACAATTAACACCAGAAGAAAGAATGTACTGCTTTTTCCAACAGAATGGGGCAACATGCCACACCTACTATGCATGACTCATAGGCACGGATACATGAACTCTTTACGGAACAGTGAAATATGAGCAATGGGTTATGACCATCACATTTCCGAACTTGCGATTTTTATCTGTAAAGATATTTAAAGCAGAAAGTGTTCTCCAATAACCCGCATACCCCGGAAAACATTATTTGTAGCATCACTGTTGAAGAGCTGCAGGCAGTATCAGCCAACATGTTGTAATGTGCCTACAGGTGCATAGAAGTGAACAGGGATCACTTCCAGCATCTGTTACAACATGTGGGTAAATCAGTAAAGCTTTGGAAAAAACAATCCATTTGCTTGTTCTTCCTGTTGTAGTATTGTCAGAGGCAGGCTATTTAGCTGTTGCCCACTATTACAACATATATTCACATTATATTACATGACACGATACAACTTAATATGCAATAAACGTCCTTTATTTTATATGCAGTGAACCCATCGCAGAAAGAAACTGGGAAGGGTCATCAGAAGGCCATCATTTCACCAGCAAAAGATTGAAAGACGTCGTACACCAGAAATTACAGTATAAGAGCTTGGCACTCTCCGGATCCAACAAGTGCTGTGTTTTGCCAAGGGCCCTTTTTCATCTATCACGTGGTTTGAATAGAAAGTGACTATCTCTGGCCAACATTATAACAGTATCTAGTACTCTGGGAATTCTGCAATAACTGTTTAAAAACAGATTCCACTTCCTGTCCCTTTCACATTGCCAAGACTGCATCTAATCACAGCACTTATTGAAAACATTTACCCCATTGCACAGCAGCCTCTCCTAACATTAATCTTCTGTGTACCTATTTGCATGACTTTTTGCCAACCCCAATGAATGGGACAGTTGCAGAATTTTCTGCAAAGGGATTGCTAAAGTACCCTTCGAGTGATATTTAGATTCAATAGGTCTGAACAAAAATCAAGCTTTGGTGCGGCTAGTGTAATTGAACCCAAATTTCAATTAGCAGCCGAGTAGCTGGTGGCACAATTAATTTTTCATACAGAGCAAATTGTTTTTCATTGATTTTTTTTCCTGTTATGAATTTTTGAACATCAGTTTGAGAGATTTAGAATATATTTTCTTTCTGGGACATGACTTGATGTAGGGGGAAAGTTTTCAATTTACTGAGGATTTCAACAGTTTCAGCTATTGGGGAGAAGGGGTACTCATGCACTGTGCTTCCCTTCCAAAGCAAACCACAAAATAACTAGCCAGGGCTGGTTTTAGACAAAGTGTGGCCCTGGACAGGATTAAAAGTGGGGCCAAAAATTCCAGAATATTGTACCAACACGGCCACCTTCAGTCAACTCAATATACTTAAAACAAATATGATCATGTTTTACCCCAGTTCAAAGACCCCAGAGTTGACCAGACTAAATAAAAAAATATCAGATCCCAGTCCCCTGCACTGCTCTGCACTTTCCTGCAAATCCAATAGCAGGCAGACAACTCATGAGACTTCTCTTACCCTGGCATCACTGAATATGGTACTCCTCAGAATCCTAATGTGACATCCACGTCACATGCTTCCATCCTGATGGATTAGGACTACCCGAAACCTCGTATGAAGTTTATGGGTTTCCCACCAGTCTTAAGTTTTAACAATGTTCTGAAACTTACTGCATAGATATAATAACAGAACTGAGCTTACTACATAGATAGAACATCAGAACTAAGAGTACTACATAAGATACAATAACAAAACCAAGCTTACTACACAGATATGATACCAGAACTGAGCTTACTGCATAGATACAGTACCAGAACAAAGCATACTACACAGATGTAATATAAAAAAAAGCTTACTACATATACACAGAACCACTGCATAGAAAAGGTAGCAGAAATAATCTTACATTTGCCTGTCAAAAAATATCCACTAACAGTGTAAAAAAATACAAAAAAAACAGACAAAACAAAAACAGCTGTCATATTGCGCTCATGAAACTGTAGTTCTGTTGGTTTCCAGTAGCATACTATTGCAGGTGTGGTGGACTTGTTTGGCTGATGGTGTGGAGTTCTCAAAGAGTTATTACAACAAGGTGATGCATTTGCTCTGGCCCACCAAAATGTTCATAAATCATCTTTCTATAACTTTCCGCTATCTATTAAGAATCGCTCTGTCCCATTGCTGGCTTTGAATATTTTGCCCCCCTCTATATTGGAAATAAATAAGCCCCCCAGATGGGAGTATCCTATTGTTTGCACTGCATAATCCTCTTTCTAATTCATTTATCCTTTATTTAATAGAAAATGACTCCATGGAGTGAAAATAAGAAAGAGTTTATAAAATGAAATGGATATTCCGCTAGAATGCTAACTGCAAAGTTTCTGAATATTAATGGTTATATATAGTTTTAAGTGTTCAAATGTTACGAGACATCAGACTAAATTGCACTTCAATCATATGAAAGTTACAATGTGGATATCCATGTTTTACTCATTAAGGGAAATATATATCTGTAGCAGTTAAGTTATATGTGTGATTATTCATAATAACTACTTAAAATTTATCATAGTACTCGAAAGAAATCTTTGCTCCCAAGAGATATTTCTTACGGTAAGCCTCTTGGATTGATGTCAATTACAGACCTGCCAAAAGTTTCAGTTTGATCCCCATACATACAGTAGCTGTAACTAAAATAGCAGTATTACATAGTGGCAAGGCGAAGCATGTTTTATTAATGCATTGTACCTTTACTAAAACAAATACTATAAAAACCCAACAGATTGCAACATGTGGATCTGGCAATGGTTGAAAATATTTAGAGAAGACCCGCTGTGTCACCTGATATTGACAGACCTGCCCGCTCTTAACCACTTAGCGATGACGCTTTTTGCGCCCTAAGGGCGCCCACCCACTGGCGATTTTTTTCCCTGCGAAATTCGCAGCATTTTTTTCTCTGCAGGGGTCTATGGGACTTGTAATGTTAAAATCGCGATCGCGCAAAATCGCAATTTACCGCGAAATCGCGATTTTGCGCGATCGCGATTTTAACATTACAAGTCCCATAGACCCCTGCAGAGAAAAAAATGCTGCGAATTTCGCAGGGAAAAAAATCGCCAGTGGGTGGGCGCCCTAAGACCAAATAATTTAGCAGTTTTTTCATCATCGCATTCCTAGAGCCATCATTTTTCATCAACATACCATAGGAGGGCTTGATTTTCGCAGGACAAGTTGTATTTTTTAATGGCATCATGTTAGGTACATATAACGTACTGTATAACCTTTTCCTTAATTTTATTTAGAGGGATTGGCGAAAAAAAGAAATTCTGCCATTTGTTTATTTTTGCAACTTTTTCAGTTAACTTTTTTTTAATGACTGCATTGTAAGATTTTTCTTTTTTTTATTGGTGCTGTGCAAGTAGGTTTTTTTTTGCATGAATCTTACGTTTTAATGGTACCATTTGTTGATCCATGTGACATTTTAAACACTTTGTATTCCATTTTTGGTAAGGCGATATAGGCAAAATTAGGTGTTTTTCCTCTGTTTTTTGTATGTGCTAACTTTTTCCTCTGGCTCTTTATGAATGCGGTGATAATAAATATATGATATTTTTTTACACAGTAAGGGAAGGGAGGGGGGGGGTGACATTATTATTTATTTGTTACTATTTTTATACTTTACTTTTTTTCTCCCACTAGGGGACTTGAATATCACCATATTTTATCATTCTTATAATACACTACTATAATTCAGTATTGTAGTGTATTATAAAGTCTATGAAGCTCAGCCTCACAGACCAATGTAGCTAGCAAACCCAGAGACCCACATTCAAGCCTCCAGCTACCATAGCAATCTACCAGGCCCCCGTGATCACATCATGGGGGTCCAATGAGTGAGAGAGGGAACCCCCTTCCTCTTCCAGCCTTTTACATGCCACAGTAAAACTGACCACAGAATGAAAAGGGTTAAGCAGCAGGAATCAGAGGTTTCTCTGGTCTTTGTTGTTTGAGCAGGTGCCAGACTGTTATGCAACAGCTGACCCCCCACGTTCCCTGGCACGGGAGACCCATGCCAGGCTTCCAATTACTTGCTGTAAAAAGGCAATTGCATCAGAATAAAGCCCATTAATGGCTGTTATCAAAACACGTATGATGGATTGTTAAGGGGTTAACTTTTCTTGAATTGTGTCGTTATACAATTCGTCATGACACCAATTCAATACAATCTCACGCCATTCAGTAAAAAACCTATATGTTAACGCAAACGATCTTTTACCACATGAGTCTACGACTGATGGGTGGCATCCGTTGAGAGATCCATCGTACATATGTGAGTTTTTTCTTTTTTAATCTTTGTTAAACATGTAACACCATAAATGCACATGCCCCACAGAAAGGGCACATAAATTCACATGCACTTAAAAATGAGGATCTTTCATGTCCTTATGGTATTCAAACACACATCAACTGTGATAGTGAACACGTGGTGTATGTCATTGAATGTGTAGCATGTAATCTGAAATATTTCGGATGTACAAGAAGAAAGTTAAAATGCAGAATTTCAGAACATATTGCGGATATATAAATAGTTTTGGAGATAGGACTATATCTGGAGCTGCAAAACACTTTTTACACAATCACAATCTGACCTCGTTCAAATATTATAGCATTGAAAACATCATTAACCCTATGTGGGGAGGAGATAAGAGAAAACGGCTTATATGCCACAAAGCCTTCTGGATTTTTAAATTCTGGATCACGACATCCATTTGGATTAAAAAATATAAAACTGATTTGCTACACACACACACATACATACATACATACATACATACATATATATATATAGTAATAGGTCAATGCTGAGGACTGTAAAATAGTTCATGGTGGATGCTAATATAGCCGTAATCTGATAGGATTGTTTTTTTGGTTTCTGATTGGTTAACATTGCTCTTGATTTTCAGTGTTAGGATGCCATGACTGAGAGCGGTTATGCTAGAAACCAGTAGGCTCTATGGTATACACACCGTGGAAACTGTTTTTATGGATTAAGAAATAGAAGCTACATTTTTAAGGAAGTGCTGGAATTTTATGGAGTAACACAATGACCAGCAGTCCACTGGTCTCCTGTGAATTGAACCAGTTGAATTGAATGAAGAAGCATGGATAAGCTGACTTCTTTCTATTTGATATATTTAAAGGGGTTGTCCCGCGGCGAAATCAAAACTTTTTTTTTCTACCTACCCCCACATTGTGCCCTGTTAAAAACAATCCCTTTGTTATTTTTTTTTTTTTTTTTTAAATCGCTTACCTGCATCCCCGTTCGGGCAGTTTCTTCTTTTAAAGATGGCCACCGGTCCTTTCCCAGGGATGCACCGCGGTTTTCTCCCATGGTGCACCGTGGATGTCTTGCGTTGCACTGCCGATTACAGCCACCTAATTGGCTGATCAGCACCACGCGATGGAGGCGGAGCTACGATGACGCGGAGAAGACCAGCTCTCCGGCGCGAGCACACCGGAGCGGCCCCATTCAACAGAGCAGAAGACCGGACAGCGCAAGTGCGTCTAAAGAAGCCAGAAGATGCAGAAATTAGTCGGAGCCATAGAGACGAGGACGCCAGCAATGGAGGAGGTAAGTGTATAACTTCTGTATGGCTCATATTTAATGCACGATGTATATTACAAAGTGCATTAATATGGCCATACAGAAGTGTATAACCCCACTTGATTTCATGGGACAACCCCTTTAACACCCTGTACTTGGATATGTTGGGTCTGGAACAGTCCTTTCTTTAGGCTTACAGCTTTAAGAAGTGGGATATGTTCTATTTGTCAAAAATTATCCAGGATTATGCACAGTTCCAGTGAAAAGTTCAGACTCAAAATTCTAAGGTTTTTCTTGTTTTATTTTTTTTCTTCTACATTGTAGATTCATATTGAAGACATGAAAACTATGCAGGAACACATATGGAATTAAGTAGTAAACAAAAAAGTGTTAAAATGAGCAGAATATGCCACATTTTAGATCCTTCAAAGTAGCCCTCTTTTGTTTTGATGGCAGCTTTGCACAATCTGGACGTTCTCTTCATCAGCTTCATGAGGTTGTCACCTGGAATGATTTTCCAATAACAGGTATGTCTTGTTAAAAGTTCATTTGTGGAATTTCTTGCCATCTTAATGTGTTCGAGACCATCAGTTGTGTTGTACAGAGGTTTGATGTACAGAGGTCTGGTTGGTATGCTGTCCCATACTTTGTTGAGCCCTATTCAACTACTTTTCTAATCCACATTATTGCAAGAACCAGCCAACTAAGTAAAGAAAAAGGCCAGTCTACCATTACCTTAAGACCTGAAGGTCATTAACTCCAGAAAATTTCAAGAACTAAGGTTCCTTAAGTGCAGTCATAAAAACCATCACACACTATGATGAAACTGGATCTCATGAGGATCACTCAAGGAAAGGAAGACCAAGGGATACCTCTGCTGTAGAGCAGAAGTTCATTAGTTACTAGCCTCAGAAACCGTGCATTACCAGCACCTCAGATTATAGCCCACATAAATGCTCACAGAGATCCAGTATCAGACCCATCTCAACATCAACTGTTCAGTGGAAACTGCAAGAATCAGGCCTTTATGGTCAAATTGCTGCAAAGAAGCCGCTACTGAGGAACATCAACAAGAGATAGAAAACATCAACAGGAGGAAGAAATCTATATTTCGATGTGATGAGTTAAAATTTGAGATTTTTGGTTCCAACCGCCATGTCTTTGTGAGACGCAGAAAAGGAGAATGTATTGTTTTTACATGTGCAGTTCCCACTGTGAAGCATGGAGCAGGAGGTGTGATGGTGGGCAGGTGTTCTGCCGGTAATATTGTTGGTGATTTATTCAAAATTGAAGGCACACTTAACCAACATGGCTACCAGAGAATTCTGCAGTGACATACCATCCCATCTAGATTGAGCTTAGCAGCACAATCATTTGTTTTTCAATGACTTCAAATATACCTCCCGGCTATGTGGGGGCTATTTGACCCAGAAGCAGAGTGATGTAGTGCTGTGTCAGATGGCATGGCCTCCACAATCACCTGAAATAAATTTGGAATGACTTGGACTGCAGAATGAAGGAAAAGTAGCCAACAAGTGCTCAGCACCTCTTAGAACTTTGTCTAGACTGCTGGAAAACCATTCCAGGTGACGACCTCATGAAGCTGATCGAGAGAATGCCAAGAGTGTGCAAAGCTGTCATCAAAACAAAAGGGGGCTACTTTGAAGAATCTAAAATGCAAAACATATTCTGGTTTATTTAACACTTTTTTTGTGTACTACTAGAGATGAGCGAGTATACTCTCTAAGGCACATTACTCGAGCCAGTAGTGCCTTAGCCTAGTATCTCCCTGCTTGTCTCTAAAGATTTGGGGGCTGGCGGGGGGCGGGGAGCGGCGGGGAGGAACGGAGGGGAGATCTCTCTCTCCCCCCGGCCCCCCCCCCCTGCTCCCCGCCACAACTCACCTGTCACTTGCGCCGGCCCCTGAATCTTTAGAGACAAGTGGGGAGATACTCGGCTAAGGCACTACTCGCTCGAGTAATGTGCCTTAGCAAATATGCTCGCTCATCTCTATTTACTACTTCATTCTATATGTGTCTCTTAATAGTTTTTATGTCTTCTACAATGTAGATAATTAAAAAAATAAAACATGAAAAAACATGTAATAAAAACGTATGTCGAAACGTTTCACTGGTATAGTAACTGCAGAATGTATTGCAAAGCCTAGAGGGACTGTTACACTATGGTTTCTACATGGTAGTAGCTAGTGGCTGTTATCACCATAAGGGCTTAGTCACCATAAGGGCTTAGTGGACGGCCGATTTACTCTACCATCTGATTCATTGGATTCCAATGCATCAGATCACACAGGAGTATTCCTGTGGTGTGAAAGCGCCTGGCCAGGCAGACAGCCATCTTCCTGGCCGGATTATGGCCACTGCCATTGACTCCTGTGGGAGCCAATGACAGCAGCCGGAAAAGGGAGGTGGGAGGGAGTTTAGCAGCATGACTGCTAAACTCCTTCCCCCCTTCTCTTCTCCTCTCCGCCCTTTGCCACTGTTTGCAATGGGACAGACTAAGATGGGGGTGGAGCTAAGCCTGCACACCCCTCCCCCTCCCATTGCTGGCTGCGGACAAGGGGTGGGGAGGGGCTGGAGGTTAGCTCCGCCCCATCCCATCCACTTCCATTGCAAACAGCTGGAAGAGAGAAGACAGGAGGTGAGCCAGCGAGGGGAAGGGAAGGGGGAAACAGCTTAGCAGCCATGAAAACGCCCTAACACTCATTTTTACCACCACCAGTAAAGTGTCAACCATATATGAATAAAGCTTTTGGTACATAGCCGCAAGGGATTACCTACCATAGGGATAGACTATGTGGCTCCCAGGGGACCATTAGAGAAGGGGTCTAAGTTCTTGCTGGTATCACCCCCTTTGCGTTTAAGTAGCCATAAGCTATGCATGACTCTTTCATTCAGAGGAGGTACATTTAATTAAAGGGAGTAGAGAATTGACCCAAAGGTCAAGAAAAGGAGACGGTGGGAAAAAAAATACCAGGCTCTTCTGTCAATGAAAACCCCATCACCATAATAGTAAGCCAGTTTAATTTTTTGCTATAGGACCCCTCCTGTTCTGTATATGGCACTTCATAGTTTGTGCTTGGCTGGTGCACGCAGTCATGGCTAATTTAGCTTTATCCTGGATAAAAAAAAGTTAATGAAAGCGATAGCTCTCTGTAGATTAGCAGTTGTCATATTGAACTGAATCCAAACTTGGGAAAACAAATCTGAAAGCACACGCACTAGTATATCACAAACGGCATCTCACCAGCATTGCATTGGGATCACTTTCTCTATTATGTAGTTGGAAAGCGTTCATTTTCCTGGGCACTGATGATGACATTTGTGCTATATTGCCATAAATTGTCGGTGACATTTTCTGTTATAATGTCCTTATATTGCCTTAAGCTCTTGCTTTCAGGCTTGACATTGAGCTTTCAACTAGATCATACGTAACATTAAAAGAGGGCCTGTCAGCTCTACTGACATGTCTGTTTTAGTAAATACTCACATTCCCCAGAAAAGAACAATGCTCTAGAAAAAAAAAAAAAGTGCGAACAAAGAATGTCACCAAAACACCCTTGTAAAGGATCCAAATTTCATGGCATTTTTTTTTTACAAGCTAGAAAGAGCAGCACAAAGGCTGGAGGGGAAATTAAACATTTAAAAAGACACAAACGTTTGTCTGGGACTAATTTGCACTTAAATGTAGATTTTTTTTTTTACAGTTTTGAGTCAACTCCACTACTTTTTTAAAAAATTGGTGTGCTTAGCGGTAGGAGTTGTAGCCACCCAAAGACCATCACTAATACTATAATTTACCCTTTCCAGTCCACTGACATCTAAAGACATTCTGATTTAAGGCTGTACAGCTACGATGTTGGAAGACGTCCATCAGGGTTCTCTTACTGTATAATGCCAGCCTCTCTGCTGTCGGAGCCTATCCAATGTGTCACCTCATGCAGTACTGGCTTTAGCCAGCAGATAGCGCTGTTGTATAACGGCAGAAAAAGAGTAAGCCCCCTAGGAAAACCAGGATACAAATTGGATTGGAAAGGGTTAATGCTGAAAGCTAAAGTGAGTTACATCTGCAATCTTTGCCAGCTCGTAGTTGTAGATTTGACAGTCTGGCTAGACATGCACTTCTCAATCAACTTGCCACATTTCACTCCACAGAACTCTTTGCATACAAAATGCTGATCTAAGAAAATTTCTCTGCTGGTGTCACACAATCTTTTTTTTACAAAAGTACTATGTTTTGCGCAGGTATTTTTTATCACTTTTTTGCACCAAAAAATGCCACGGCCAGATGTTTGCTGTAGGTCAGTACTAGTAAAAATATGAAAGACCCAACAAATGTCTTTTTTGTTGTTGTTTTTCTCACTTTTGTTGTGGTTTTTTTTTGCATTCATGGCATTTTTACAAAATTTTAGCATGCCCTAGGTATGGCTTTTTTTTCTTCTGACATTTACCTATAGGCTTTTGTATAGGAAAATGATTCTAAAAAACTTGTGACCAAAAAAATGGCACAAAAAAAGAAAGTCCTGCAAAAACACAGGCATCGTTGAAAAAAAACAAGCAATTTTTCTATAGCTTGTTTTAAAAAAAACACAGGCAAAAATCTATGTGAGAAGGAAGCCTAAAGCTTCTGTTGTGTGGCTTGACATTAAAAGGAATCTGTTGCCTCCCTACAGCATCATAAACTAAGTTATGGAGCTCTTAGGGTTGGTGATGGGGAGCCGGTTGATGCATTTTTTTTATACTCGCCCACTCTCCAGATCCCACACTGTCACCCACTGACAGCTGACTGACTTATATGGGAGAGCATGCACATAGCAATCTGAAAAGAGTCAGATGTTCTCCATTGGTATTTGCAGTGTCCGAGCAGAAGGTCTGTTGTTGCGAAAGGAGACAACAGGGTTCTCAAAATGGTTGTCATGGGTGGTTCTCTGCGATCTCTCCCCAACAATGGCAGAACGTGGCCCAGTTCGATCGCGCACAGTGCAAAAACAGGCAGATGTAAATGATGGTAGTTAGTTCTAATGGTGTTGCTACGTGACGCCAGTACCTCTTTTCAAGCAAACTGTTACTCGTAGTTAAATAAAAGAGTCCACAGACAAAGAGATAATTTTCAAACTGGAAGTATACAGTTTTTCTTTACTCACATAATCCAACTTTGACTTTCCAAGAATAAAGTGGGTTGACAGTCTCAGACATTCTGGCAAGCTTCCTTCTGATTCAATTATGTTACACACACACTCATTTCCTAGGAGGCCCTTTTCTTCATGAAATCTAAGTGTCAGTTTAAGTTATCTGATAGACGATCCCCAGGGGTACACTGCAGACATGGTCAACACACAACTTTGCTTTTCCTTACTTGCTAGTTACTTCTTCCAACTTATCATAGCAGGAACCATTATTCTGAGTTTCAGTCCCCAGAGGGGATATATGCCACGACAAATGAGATAGGCCGTGGCTCTGCACAGGCAGAAGCAAAAACAAGCGTCAGCCACCTGCTGACACGTCCTCCTTCACCAACTACATCTCTGCATTCCCCCTCTACTCTCAACTCCGCCTCCCAACTTCTCCTAAACTCTCACAATTTCATACACAACAACAAATTAGGGAAGACAGATTTGCAACCACAAAGCTTGTTAGCACCAACAGAGAACACAAAGATACACAAATACACACAGATACACAAACGACAAATACTCATGAGACAGACAAATACCAACCAAAGACACTCCAACTTTGGCCTACTACATATTCAGTGGTTACAACCCATATACTTCGTTGTTTTACTGGTCAGGCATGCTGAGCGAATTCACATTCTGTGATGATGACAATGTTTGTACAGTTGTGACTGTGCACTTGTCAGTAACTAGGAATGGGGCATTGTGGGAAATGTAGGTTTGGACTCCCCAGCAGACCTTTTAAATAGCAATTTGGAAAGCTGACTGGGAAGCAGTGGTGGAAAAAGTCATTGGATTTAAATTTGATGATTTAGATGGCCTTTTTTGGAATAATTGTATTAAGTGGAAACACTAGAGAATTTTTGAAAACTTTGCCCAGTCTCTGGGATACCCCTTCAAAACTTAGTTTATAGTGCTGTAGGGAGGTGACAGGCCCCCTTTAAAACTTTAGCTAGATCATACATAACTTTACGAGCCTCCTTAACCTACAGAGTTCATAAAGGATTGTGTATTATCTTAACTTCAAAGAAGCCACATCCAAAAAAGCTATTTAAACCAGGTCATAGGTAATTCAAGAAGATATTAAGACAACATAACACAAGCTATGCAAATCAATATTTAAATTGGGCTTTAAGTTAAACACTGCAGACATTGTAGGGTTTAGGAAACAAGCTAAACACTAACCAATCAAATAAACTTTAAAGCCCATAGGAAAAGTTAAAGGAAATAGATTGGGTTGGAGCTTCCCAGATACCCAAAGTAGAGCAGAATTGTATGGGGTGTCTCAGAAGTATAGAAATGCCCATCTAGAGTGAAAACAGTTTGGCAGATGGTGATCCAATTTTGTGTACAAGCTTCAGATAGAAGGGGAACCTGTCAGGCTATGTCACCAAAATGACTGCCATTTTGAATACCACCATCTTGGATTCAACTCTAATTTTTCCAATGGTAAGGCAAAGAATTTCACCAGGAAAACAATGGTGTTCTTCATTTTAACATAGCTTCATTCATTCTCATGTTAACACAGTGCTTTTTCTTCATTACAGGCAATGGGAATGGTGACGTTATCTCAAGCAGAATGTCTTAAGATCGTCTTTATGTTAGTGAACAAAACACGTATCATTGCCGTAGATTTCAATCAACCCCACCCAACCAGAATGCACAGAGCAGTTGGCAAATTTCTTTCCAAATTCCAGGAAACAGGTTCCGTTGCTGGTAAACCAAAATCTGGATGACCAAAAACACATTTCTGATGAAGCATCAGCAACCTATATTTTCTCCTCATTCAGCAGTGTTGGTCAAGAAATGAATACAGTTGTGTTAAACATGAAGACCACCATTGTTTTTATGGTGAAATTCTCTGCTAGTGTGATATATCACACACCTATCTTCCCATTGGAAAAAATAAAATTGAATCCAAGATGGCGGCATTCAAAATGGCTGTCATGTTGGTAACTTGGCCCTTTCCTTCAACTTGTATGCAAAATTGGATCACCATCTGCCAAACTGTTATCATTCTATATGGGCGTTTCCACACTATTGAGACACACTGTATATAAATGCTGGAGAAAAGCCAATTTCTGTCTAACGAAAGGACATTGTCTGAATAACTAAATAAATCAGGGATCCTAGATAAGATGTTACAGCAGAGGATACACCAATAGATAGGTCAAGTAGAAGTGAACCTGAACAGATCACATTACTGCCAGAATGGAAACTGGTGTGAAACTGTAAAGCAGTAAAACATAAGAGGCTGTCAGCTCCTCTCAGGAGTGAAGTGTTTAAGGAGAGTTTAAAGAGGAAGCGGCTTATTTATGTTCCTCATTAAACACAAGAATTGAAACATAATAATAAAAATGAAAAAAAGAAGAAGAATATGGACTGAATCTGGCATACAGCCAACCATGTAACTGCTACCTCACTAGTGCACACAGATGCATGCACATATCTTAGTAGACCATATATGAGTTAAGTTCATACATTCCATTGTGATATAACGCATTTGTCTATTATATCACATACTTCGCATCCACAAATATAGCTTTTTGTAACGTCGCACTTTATTACTCATTGTAAAGACTTGATAGAGAAGGTCATTTCGTATGTGAGAAACATATGGGACTCATAGGCTGTGTTCCCACGTGGTTTTACTGTCGTGAGTTGTGGTGTGATGTTGGACTCAGGATTCTATTCAGCAGATGGAGTAACCAAAGTTTACAATATTTTATTTATAAACACATAAATGAAAATAAATAATAATTTTATAGCAATAATGGTTATACAATTAAATATTTTTACTTTGTATCATCTGTTGCTGATTATGGCTCAGGGCTCAGTCACATGGGCGCATCCGGGTAAGCTCGTGTTCCTGCAGTATAAGACGGCTGCACTGCAGGTGTGGATGACTCTCCGCACCGCCGGAAGAAAGAACACATGACAGGCCCCATTGCCGGTCATGTGTTCTTTTTTCCGGTGGTGCGGAGAGTCGTTCGCACCTGCAGTGCGGTCTTCTTCTTCGTGCAGGAACACGGGCACATCGGCGCCTGGATGCGCCCATGTGACTGAGCCCTAACTTCTTCCTAAGATTAATACTTTGTACAGAATAGGAAATAATTCCAGAGGAACAATAATAGTAACACTCGACTATTATCAGCACCAGTTTCCATAATGTCCGGTTATGGAATATATGGCATGGTAACACAGCTTCCCCTTAGAGGCTAACACTCCAATACAGTCTCTTAGAAAGTCTGGTTCCCATATTCACATATAACGTCCTTTTACATAACATCAGAAAATCCAGAAAATAGTAGAGAGCGCCACAGGTAAGAATGATCAAAGGCTGATGAAGTATGTATAAAAAGTCACGGTGAATCCACTCCTCAATACTCCAATCCTCTGTGTCAAAGGAGAACTGCAGATATAAACCGGGGGGTCTGGAACCAGAACTCCCCCAGGTATAACAGAAAATAAAATGTCAGGAAAAGAGAATCCGCGCTCAGAATGGAGTAAAAGCTGAGGACAGCTTCACATGCAGAGAATAATTTGTTACAACACTTACTTGGAAGGAGGGGGGGTATGATGCACAAGTGCCCCCTCCTGTGAGTGTCTTCCACAGAGTACAAAACTATGTTCCAGGGCACGTAGTGAACAATGGAATACATTAATTAGGCAACGCGTTTCGGTGCGGTATACAGCACCTTTCTCAAGCCATATAAACAAACAAGTATACAATACATACATTTATACATAATAAACAATGAGAACATACCCTTCACATGTTAGTCAGTGCCGTGTTCCCGGCATCTCAGAGGGTAGGCGTATACTGATGACGTCAAAATCGTCATACAGCATGGGGGCGGAGCTCCATGGTGTGTGAGATCTCCGTGCACTGTAATGACATATTGGGGCTTCCAAAAGGCGGGATAACCCTTATTAAGTGGCCCTAGTGGATATACCATATAATAGTTTGCTCGATGCTATACACCCCAAACGGTGCAAGCACTATCCGATCGCCGAGCGAAGGGAGTGGGGTCTCGTGACGCGTTCCGCGTCACTATATCATCTCATCCTCCTCACTCCACAGTGCCGAAGGCAGGGGGCGTGATAACCTGACGCTCACCGGCGTCACTATGTCACATGATCGTGGGGCATGCCCCTCGGATGACATTAGACTAAATAGTTGTAATAACAGGTGAGTTGCGGCGGGTAGCGGGGAGGAGAGAGGGAGAGAGAGATCTCCCCTCCGTTCCTCCCCACTCTCCCCCGCCGCTCCCCGCCCCCCGCCGGCCCCCGAATCTTTAGAGACGAGCGGGGAGATACTCGGCTAAGGCACTACTCGCTCGAGTAATGTGCCTTAGTGAGTATACTTGCTCATCTCTAATTCTAATAAAGATTCATTTTTATGAGAAGTGCTGGAGCTATATGAATCTTTTTTTCCTACGCTTTTCAGTGAGCACTGGATGTACAATTGACATATACATCAAAAACACAGTAGGCTACAAACTCCCTGGAAACACAGTAAAATCACAATTCCAGTGCCATGTGGAAACACAGCCTTTGAATGCTATATGTTACCCACACAACATGACCTTCTTCATCAAGACTTCGCAATTACCATCCACATCAAAAACGATGTAGAAACGCCATGGAAATGTGCTACAAGCGCAAAGTGGAAACACAGCCAAATACTCAACAGACGTGAATGTGTTTGATGCTTTAAATTGGATTGAACTGATACGTGTGTGAAACAGAAATAAGATATAATGGGAACGATTTACTAAGCAAAATGCACCAGAATGCTGGTCCTATTTATGTCAAAAAGAGCTATATATACCATGTGCAGATATATTATGGTTCACACACTTTCTGCATCTCATTAGACAACTTTCAAAAGTGTATAGAAAAGCAGGCATGGTTCGTTAAATCATAAAATGCATTAATTCCATGTAACATAAATTTGGCACAAAGTATTAAAAACAATCACAGAAAATGCCCGTTACTTACTGACTGAGGAGTGCATGTAGATGCATCCTCCTCTCACCATGCAGGTAGCTGACTACCAAATGGAGGAGCCAATATCACCTGTGCAGGACACCGATAAGACAGCCACTCACACTGCCTCCTGATAATGAGGGGGGTGGATGCTTGGTGTAAACTCCCACACATAGTGGATAGAGGGTGCCAGACCATTCTGATATATGTAGTTCACCATGCAGACCAGCAACCTATTAATGACGCCATGATAATTCGGCGGGTTGCCCTGCATATCCATCAGTGAACCACATTGGTACTGCCACCCTGGGCTCCCCCTGGAGTCTTAATGCCACACTGCATGTGAATGATAGATAATAAATGCAAGGCATTGGTTGGATGTTGGCCAAGATACATGAGCCCACTAACCACTTCACGGTTCCTTGCGTTGTAGTGGGTCCCTACACTAATATAAATGCATCACAGAAGGGGAAATCAAGAATTAAAAACAATCACAGAAAATGGCCGTTACTTACTGACTGAGGAGTGCATATAGATGCATCCTCCTCTCACCATGCAGGTAGCTGACTACCAAATGGAGGAGCCAATAACACCTGTGAGGGCACCGATAAAAGATCCACTCACACTGCCTCCTGATAATGAGGGGGGTGGATGCTTGGTGTGTAGTCTAGTGTAGTCCATAATTGAATGTCCATTGAATAAGCATATCGTTTCCTTATAATCATTTCTAATAAACCACAATAGAACACAAAAAACCTACAAAATAATCAATCTCATTGATAAAAATAAGCAAACGTCTCAAAAGTTCGCTAGGTTGGTCCAGTCTGAATTAGTTCGACCAGAACTGAAGTTCATAAAAAACCCTAAAGCTAGCTTTAAAGACTGTCTAAGAGCCCTGAACAAGTGGTGGTGGTCCTTCAATGGATGTGACCTAGGGGTTAGCACTATTGCCCTGCAGCACTGGGATCCTTGGTTCAAATCTGACCTTGTAAAACTCCATGCACATGATATACTGGGTAGGAGTTGAAGCTAGTACCGTACTCCAGCACTGTTAAGCAACAATGCTAACCACTGCACCACCGCACCACCATGCTTATTCTACCTTCTGTGAAGGAGAGGAGGAAGGCAGAAAAAACACAAAGAGAACATACAAACTCCATGTTGTCCTGGGTCAGATTTGAACATAGTGCCCCAGTGCTACAAGGCAACAGTACTAACCACTAAACCATCCTGTTTCATCTTTCTTCTCCAAAGAAGAAGAAACTCAAACACATGGAGAACACACAAACTCCATGTTGTTGTCCTCGGTCAAATTTGAACCTAGGACCCCCGTGCTGCAAGGCAATAGTTCTAACCAGTGAGCCACATCATTTGAACGATGACCACCACCATCATCGTTTCAGGGCTTTTAGACAGTGTTTAGTACTAGTTTTAGGGGTTTTTATGAACGTTCAGTTTAGTCAAAATGAACCGCCTGAAATTTGGGCTCTCGCCAATCTAAACTCTAAGCAATGAAACGTGGTTCTACAGGTTTGGTTCACCCAACACTACTCATTGACATCCCCTCCTTCTTTGCATAATATTACAGATAAAGATGTTGCTAAAAGCATAACATTTATCACTTCATTTCCCATTGATTTCCACAGATATGTTGCCATGTCCATTAGCTACTGTACATGATACATAACGGACCTCCAAGTTTATATTTACAGGAACCCCAACCCCTCCCTCCAGTGTTTCTATGCCTTTTCCTCCTTCAGGTGATGCCCAACGCTCCTCAGACTTTCCTAGAGTACAGATTTAACATTTGTCATGAAAATATTTCCTACGTGGAGAATCCAATCCATTAAATTTTAAAGACGTACTCGGTGGCGGTCGCTGTAAATTCCCAGCTTTGCATTTTGTAGCGAAAACTTAACAGTATTAATTTATTGTCCTCTGTCTTTAACAAACATCATTATCATATTGCTTGCTTGGATTATGCAAATGGGAAGCAACTGAAGATATTTCTCTTTATGAAAGTCACCTTGATTTATACATACATTTTGCAATAACATAAACAAAAGTCATTTCATTGTTACAATAAACAAAATGCCCGAGGAAAGAAAGTAACATTCTGTGCAGCAAGTATGAAAGGAATGGAGAGAGCAGCACAAATGTATCTGAAGAAAAGACAGTGTAACAGATAGCAAGAGGGGAGGGAAAGACAGCAATCTCTATAGCACACCAATATCAAACAATGAACTGTGTAGCTTAGATATGCTGCATGTCTTCTATTATTTTTAACTGACAAACAATGACAAGAACACAGAGCACACCAATTCTAGCATGACATTCCTTCCGTGAAAATATAATAGGTTAGATAAGACTTGTGCAACATTTTTTACAGACTGCAATTTTTTTTTAATCTTAAGAAGCACTTCTAGGAATTGTTCCTAGAACTACGGTTATAAAAAATGCCATTTAAATCAGATGCTTTTGCACTGAACATCGCTGAACTACAACAGCAGATATAGCTTAAGTACAAGGGTGGCGCTATTTTTGAAAGAAATATATATTTTTTCTAACTCCATATTTTTCCATCCCTGCCCTCCTTACCTAATTGCCTGGCACACTCTGGAGGTCTCCTCTGTGTATTGCACTGACTTCCATGTAGTGCAGCCCCCTGTCTGATGCTTATCAGGCATCATCTTGATGGTGAGATTTTTTTTACTTTCAGTTTCAAATCTATCCAATGATGCATTAGCTAGAGCAGAGGTGTCAAACTCATTTTTACTGAGGGTCACATCGGTTTTTTGGTTGACTTCAAAGGGACATTTGTAATTGTAAGATTGTATTTTAAAGTATATATTAAAAAGAGGAGCAGGTGGGGAGAACAGATGGACCAGAGCAAGGTTTTGGTCATGAAAAATTGGGGCACTAGTTCCCCAACACAGTCACTTGACTCTATGGCCTGATGTCCACGGGAGAGGCACCAGTGCAGAAGATCCACAATTCAAGCCACCCATGAGGAAGCATGGGCATCCACACCTGAATTAATGCATGAGGATTTGTTTTGCGGATCTTTAAGTCCATTTTAGTGCAGATTTCATGTGGACGACTTCTATTGAAGTCAATAGAAGCTGTCCAATCCGCAGATTCGAACGGGCCGCAGATTTGAATGGGCCATGGATTCCGCGGGAAAGCAGGAGTTAAAAAAAAAGTGTACTGCGCTTATGCGCCAGCACGCTGGATGGCACTTCTGCACAAATCCGCAGTACAGAAAAAAGAAGACTCAGACAGTTACACAGGGTTGCCAGCCGTGAGCAGGATTGAATTCCACTGCGGGCTCCCACATGCGGAATCCAACCTGCCTGTGGACCTGAGCCCTAAAGTACCAGCAAGTCATAAAAAAAGGAAAAATTATGGGAGCTAGCAGAATGTGGTGAAAGGTTCCAAAAAAATTCCTCAGGGCAGAACCCTTACTCACTGGCTAAGCAGCACTATATTACAATGTTCTCTCTGATCCTTGCAGCAGGCTTACAGGATATGTACTGGCAGACTGGAACAGACTGCCTTCTGCAGGATGGTAACGAGGACCATCTGGGATGTACAAAGCACATCATGGTCTGAGCCTAAGAAAGCAGAACTTTACTGCAGGATAGGCTCAGTGGGAGAAGTAACCAGGGGAGTGCACACCGAAGGCTCTAGGGGTTACAGTAACATTCACATTTCTCAGTCCGAAAGCAACCAACATTGTAGTGTAGGAACATGATGGCAGCCGTGATCCCAGTATCCAGTGACAGGCCACAAACAAGTCTACTGTGTGCCAGAGGGTCTTCCTGGCACTGATCAGGGCCTTCTAATATGGAAGAGGCTCTTCTGCATTCAGACCTCTCAGGCCACATGAAGTGATGTGGCAGGTCTTGAGCGTGACACATGCGAGCTAGAGGCTATACAATTCTACCTGCTAGTGGAACAGTTTAATCAGCATTACCTTCTATATTCACTTAATTAAGCTGCAGACCTTAAAGGGGTTGTCCCGCGGCAGCAAGTGGGTCTATACACTTCTGTATGGCCATATTAATGCACTTTGTAATGTACATTGTGCATTAATTATGAGCCATACAGAAGTTATCAAAAGTTTTATACTTACCTGCTCCGTTGCTGGCGTCCTCGTCTCCATGGTGCCGACTAATTTTCGGCCTCCGATGGCCAAATTAGCCGCGCTTGCGCAGTCCGGGTCTTCTCCTGTTCTCTATGGGGCTCCGTGTAGCTCCGTGTAGCTCCGCCCCGTCACGTGCCGATTCCAGCCAATCAGGAGGCTGGAATCGGCAATGGACCGCACAGAAGAGCTGCGGTCCACGGAGGAAGAGGATCCCGGCGGCCATCTTCACCGGTAAGTATAGAAGTCACCGGAGCGCGGGGATTAAGGTAAGCGCTCCGGTAAGCTTTCTTTAGGTCCCTGCATCGGGGTTGTCTCGCGCCGAACGGGGGGGGGGGGGGGGTTGAAAAAAAAAAAACCCGTTTCGGCGCGGGACAACCCCTTTAAGTGTACTGTCAGGAGGATGAGCTATGATCTCCTCTATTATAACTATGGGGTAGCAGTTCTGTTACCATCATCACTAACTGTAATGGGAATGTCTGTTTCCCCTTCTAGGCAGTTTTTGTAATTGAGTCCATGTAACAGTATCACACAGACTGAGAAACTGATTAGAAACTGAACACATAACCCCAAGTAGACCTGAGCTGGTCAGAATTGATATCACATGACCGACTGAGGAGAAAGAGGTTGTGAGATTCATACAGAAATAACTAACCATATATACTGGGGAAATAACTACATAATGAAGATTTTTTTAGAAAAATCACCAGAGTGGCCCTTTAAGATCTACATTCACTATCAGCAGGGCTATGTTCCCATCTGCATCAGAAACTCTATCAGGAGCCTCCATCACAAATTCAGACAGTTTTGACAGGAAGAGTAGTGTAGCATGTGCATGCATATTATATTTCATAAATAGCACAATATACCAATTACATACTTCTGGATGAGGTGGGACATTTATCTGGGGAATTAGGAGCACCTGATTCCCCTTGACAAAGAAGGTGTGGAAAGGCGTGATGGGGTGTTACCCCTTCCCATCCATAGACATTCTATTATATGTTAAGTATTTATATATATTGAATACGGTCTGCTGCCTGCGATATGTAATGAGTATACTATGTTATATTTGGAATTACCACTACTTTAGTAAGCAGATGTCACTTATTTCCTGTTCGTGAAGACTGCTGGCATCTATAATAGTTTTCTTCTTGAGATGGTGTATTGATGTTTTTAAATATTTATAAATAACATGTTCATACTTTATACACAGTCTTTTTTTGCTATGATGTTATATAGATCTGGGAGGAGCTGTCGCTTGATATTATTTTGGGCGGACTGTAAACATAGGGACAATGTGCCCAGCCCCATTAGACTAGGTTCACACAGGGCGGATTTGCCGCGGAAATTCTGTGCGGAATTTTGCTGGCGTAGATCCGCCTGCGGACGCTAATCCTGTGATTAGCCAGCCACGTGGATGATATTTGTCAAACATTTCATCCACACAGGACGGCCAATCCATTGCCGCAAAGCTGGCAGAAGCCGACGCTGCGGCGCAGATACCCTGGCTGCAGCATGTCTATTTTTTTTTTCAGTTACGGATGCATTCCTTTCTATGGAAGTGACAGCCGCAATGGAAAAGCATGCGGCCAAGCCACTGCAAAACCCACGGCTAACTGGCGTTTGTTTTGAAGTTGGGCTTTCCCCATGGAAATCTCGCGGTTTTTCGCTGCCGCAAAAGAGCAAGATTTCCGTCAAGAATATGACCCCTAGGAACCCGGCCTTAGGGTGGCTTCACACGAGCATACGCACGCACAAAAACACGCTTCTATTTGCAGCAATGCATTCCCTATGGTGTGTTCACATGTCCATGCTTTACAGGCGTGTGCCTGCAAAGATAGGACATGCGTACACGATAGGGAAGGCACGCATTGTTTTCAATGGAGCCGCGGCAATGGTCTGCCAGCACCCCTGCATTCTTTTTCAGGGAAGGGCTTTACATATATGAAAAACTTTAGTGTAAAAAAAATATATATATACTTACCTGTCTGCTGCTGCTGTGACCCCCGCGGGGATGAAGAACACATCTGCCGCATGCGGCAGATGTTTCCTTCATCCCTGCTAGTTAAAAGAATTCCCTGCTGCTACATCTGCCACATCTGTGACAGATGCAGCAGAGGAATTCTTCAATTCTCTACCGCAGCTGTCACACGTCAGCTGCGGTAGAGGATTCTGCTGCCAGCAATTGATTTCATATAAGCCCTTCCCTGAAAATCAAGTAAAAGTGGTTTAAAAAACAAAAAAAATAGATACTCACCTCCCTTCTGCTGCCAGGGCTCAGCCACATATTCTCCTGCTGTCCCCTGCACTGTGGTGTTGACTCTGTTTCAGCAGACGAGGATTTAAAATCCCCGCCTGCTGAAAGTGCTGAATGTGATTGGCTGAGGTGCTCAGCCAATCATAGGCAGCTCTCCCCAAATGAATGATGGGCATTGAAAACACTGCACGGACCTGCATTCACGCGAGTTTTTGCACGTACATGGGTGCGCATCTATGTACGCACCTATGTACACGTAAAAACACGCTCATGTGAAGCCACCCTTACAGTGTGGTCCTGTATTGTTTTGTCTAATTATGGAAGAATATCGTTTCGCTAGAGTGGTCCTTTAAAAATGGTGATTGATTGAACTATAAGACGCATCAGAAAGGAGCACAAGTTGACATTATATAATAATTAAGCTTTATTTTCCTTAAAAAGGTAAATCATAATGAGATATCATGAAACTAGTGAGAAAGTCATTTCTATTGTCAATATTGAAAATATTATGTTGTCATTGTATCACAATGTAATGTTTTTTTTCATAGCAACATTCTGAGCAAATAGTAAGCTGTGATAAAAGTCTTTAAGACTTCTCCAAAATATATGTCAGCACTAGGAAGTCTAATGACGGGTTCCCTGCAGTGGTGCAGCTATCGCAGCTACTAAAGTTGCAGTCATACCTGGATTCTATTGCCTGAGGCGACCTAAAGACTCTCTGGAAGACAAAAAGAAAACCAGGATTATAAAGGCAGTGAATTGGTGTAATGTTTGTGATACTCACACAGTGATAAAATAATTATAGACAATCTATCTTACTTAGAGATGAGCGAACCTACTCATTTCGGGTGTTTTTGCACTCGAGCACCGCTTTTTTTGAGTAACTGACTACTCAGAAGAAAAGATTCGGGGGGCGCCGGGGGTGAGCGGGGGTTTGCAGAGGGGAATGGGGGGGGGGAGCTCCCCCCTGTTCCCCACTGCTACCCCCGGCTCCACCACGCCGTCCCCCAAATCGTTTCGTCCGAGTACTCAGTTACTCGGAAAAAGCGGTGCTCGAGTGCAAAAACACCCGAAATGAGTACGCTCGCTCATCTCTAATCTTACTACATACATAGAATATAAAATGCAATGAATTATACATATTATAAAATATAGAAAAATAACTTATAAGGGGTTTTCCAGCTAAATACTATAAATGACCTATCATCAGGATAGATCATCAATAGTTGATCGGCTGGGATCTGTCGCCTGGGACCTGACTGATCAGCTGAGTGGCGCATGCTGTCAGCGCCGCAATAACACAGAGGTCAGAGTAGAAGCCTCTACGCCGTCCTCCGTGTAGTGGCCAGCACTTGTAACTAAAGGCAAGGCTCTTATTGAAATCAATGGGAGCCGTGCCTGCAGTTACAAGCGCCAGTCACTACTACAAGTGCCGGCCATACTATTGATGATAGGTCATCAATAGTATTTAGCTGGAAACCTACTTTAACCTAAATTTTACTTAGAACACAATGCATATAATGGATAGTTAGTCACTAAGGATAGGGCTACACAGGCGTTTGCCTCAACACATGTCACATAGGCATAATATGTCACATATGGCTCTGCTACATCGCATGATAATGTAAGTGAATGTGGCACAACTTGAGAATCGCAAGCATTTCTTGCAATTGTTGGTCACAGCAACCCGTGAATTGCAATGCAAACACATCCACTTACATTAACATGTGATGCTGTAAGGCCATAGTACTATCTTTGGTAGTACATGTGTTCGGGACAAAGTTACCATGTAGCCTTAACTTAAAAAACATTTAACACCAAGACTTTAGAGCTGCAAAATGTTTGCTTATCCAAATAAACTTCAAAAGTATGTGCTGATTTATTTTTTGATATACAATGTCTTACATAGACACAGAGTTAAGTAATTCTGACCACCTGCAGTCACCACTAGAGGGAGTTTAGTAGCATACTGCATACTATTTATGCACTGAAGGCAAAAATAACATAGTATGGGGTAAGCTGATAAACTCCCCCAGGTGGCAGCTCAAACAGACCATATCATAGTGTTATGTCCGAGCTGGACACAAAACACCTCATCCACATTGCATATAATAAGGTCAGATATACACACACGATATACTAACGTGAAGAACACAAAATATATATAACAAAACACGACAGTGGGGAAACAGGAAATCTGACTCTAAACTAATAAACTTAAAAGCAGAGCAATTGCCCTGATATAAAATAAATCTTGTTATTTGTATAGCGCCAACTCATTCTGCAGCACTTTCAGGTAATGTATGTATTGTCCACCACAAGCTGGGTACTCATTTTAACAACCTTGGAAGGATGAAAGCCTGAGTTGGCTTTCAGCCAGCTACCTGAACCAAGCGGGGATTGAACCTACAACCTTCAAGTCATGAGCAAAAGTCCAGGACTGCATACTGCCCTGATGAGGGCGACCCCACTTCAAGAATCTGGTGTGACCTTGACACTCTTTAATTGTTAAACAGGAATAACATTTGCTACATGAGATAACATTATATGTGGTTAAATGCTAAACAAGCACACAATGAACCAGATGAAATACCAATGTAGAAATATCAATAATCCGGAAATATATATTACAACACTCAAAATATCCTTAACATCAGACAGACGTATCTGACAATAGAACAGGAGAGGAGCTGCCATATTCATCGGAATACCTTCAGACGAGAAGTATAACTGGCACCCTGAATGAGGAGGAGCCGGAATAAATGTATAGAGACAAGAGCTGATTGGCCAGCTGGGACACACACTTCTCAACCAACCAATCCATCCACACACCAGTGCTTGTGTTGGTGTCCAATGCTTGAATGACACTGAGCATGCGCTGAGGTGTGGATCATGTGGGCTGGGACTGACACCATGAGGCCATCCTGTTCCCAATCCAACACGGTTGGCGAGCCATGACACATTTCTTGTAAATCTATGTCTGAGCAGGAAAATTTGAGCTTTTTATTAAAAAAAAACAGAGTTCCAACTGCCATAAAAAGCAGTTCAGCAATTAGTGAGCACTAAATGTTGGACTAAATAATAACAAGATGCTAAAAGGTGGAGACTCCCATTAAGCGAAGCCTCTGGTTTTAATTACCTCTTGTTCCTAAGTCATTACCCATGTGTTCCTTTATGAAACCGACTTTTGTTTTTTAGTCTTTATTCCAGAAAATAAAATAGCATTATTTATTTAAGATAACGTTCATAACTTTGGGTTAGAAAGGGCTTCTGTTTAATGCTAAGTTGCCCATTAACACATGTTTCGATCAGCTTTGGGACATAACAAAAAATGGAAATCAGCTTGGTGCATAGCGTTTTTCCTTCGAATGACTTGAACTCTCCGACTAAATAGCTATAAGCCCAAATTGATCTCATTAGTAAACCGAAGACGGCATGTCCCATCAGTCCAAAGCAGCCAAGCTAAATTAAAATGAGTAGCCATTTGTATATTTCCCCTTTTAGTATACATAATTGTAGGGAAATAAACATTACTTTAAACCTCCCTGGTGGACTTCTACACAATGCTGAGGTGCGGGCAGCTTTACACAGCTACAAAATGGTGTTAATTTATGGAATGTAGATTCAGCAGAATGTGATTAAAGATGTTAGGCTTGTAAAACCCTATGAATGATTAACGTGACACCATCCGTTACTGTTGCTTTAATATTACTTGGTAAGTAATTGAAAGTTTATTTATTGTATATTTACTTTTTAGTACAAAAACATTTATTTCCCTCCGTAAATTTCAAGTAACGGCTACTGCAAGAATTAGGGACATGTGACAGCTGTTATATCTTTAAAGAGACAATTATTTTTGCCAAGAGCAGAAAATAAAATATTAACAGCGAGTCTATTGTGAAATGCAAATAGCATTAATGCTTGCTGCTCATTAATACCCATGTTAGACTCAGCCTTATATATATCTCCAAGCAATTCCTCAAATAGAAGGAAAGCTGTTTCTAGGGTTATCATGACCCAAGGCAAGGAAAGAATATGGCTAGATGAGACATATGTACTGGAAAAGATGCAGGTAGGTAAAAATGTTTTACATCCCGAATTCCAAAAATGTATATTGTATAGCCAATTGGAAATGCAACGAAAAATGTAACATCGCATGACTAGTGTATAAACTACTAAATATAAGTAACTCAAACTAAAAGAATGCTTTTTTAGCTTTTCACAGTTCTTTGAAGGGCTACTGTGGTGAGAAAATACATTGTTCTACTCCCATGCCCTTCACCTGATTGCATGGCACACTCTGGACATCTCCTATGCATACTGCAGTCACTTCCGTTCAGTGCAGTCTCCTGTCTGCTGCATATCAGCCACAATCTTGATATTGAGATTTTTCCTCACTTTCTGTTTTACTATTCTGTGCTATCAATCCCTTGATGCATCCGCGCAACATCATATGGGCGGCTAGAGCCTGTACCATCTCTGCCTGCTGAGAGGACTCCGTATCACTGCTCTCTATATTCACCTAAAGAAGATAGATTCAGGAGGTTGATGTCAGGGATCTGGGGTTTGGGTTTGGGAGACCCTGAAAGCAACCCACTACCCCTGTCCCTACCTACTTGCCCCCCTTGGCTAAGCCCCAGGGCGACAACTGGGTGACGGTCCCTACACTTACTAGGGAAGCGGACACAGGGACCGATACAGACAAACACTGGAAATAAACGAACACAGAGGAGAGTCAGACAGTCCGAGTCGGCAACAGGAGGGTGTGTGGTACAAAGGGGTCAGGCAAAGCAAGGTCAGGTCCGAAGTCCGAGGGTCAAGAGCCGGGAGCGCAATCCAAATATGCGGGTGTAGCCTGGAGACAAACATACACTGGCAATGCTGGAACGAAACAGACACGTTTAAATGCTGTCAGAACTCGCGCCCCAGCAGCTGATTGGGGCGGGAGCCTGGCAGCAGCAGAAGCTAATCCAGAGTACAGGCAAGCCCGCCCCCAGCACTAGCTGACCAGGTGGAGATAAACGACGTTTGCCCGGCTGCCATGGCAATGGGGACGCGGCGTGGAACGGCGCCCGCCGCATCCCTAGCAACCCAGCGGTGGCATGGGGTGGTCACCTGCACCGGGGTTCCCCTGCGCCACACCACAGCTGCCCGAGTGATAGGACCAGCGGTGTTTGCACGGAGGCCCGGGAGCCTCTGGTCCTGACAGTTGAATTATCCTCCCTTTTATTGCAACTGTGTGAGAGAAGCCTCTAATTATCAGCAGTAACTGTGATAGGAGTTTCTTCATTCCCCCCCCCCCCCCCCATGAAGAGCTTGTGTGGTTGAGTCCATGTAATATCATCAAACAGGAATTATGATGACTGAAAGACTGAATTTTTGAAACATAAAGAACATAAAGTCAAGTAATTCTCAGGTGGTCAGGATGAAATCTAATGACCCACCTTAGGGGAAGGACTCCAGGAGTTTTACATGGAAAGGAATAACTAACTAAGGTAATACTAACTGCCTTATATATACTGGGGGACTAGTTACATAATGAATGAAAAAAATGGCACTGGAGTGTCTCTTTATGAAGACAGCAGAATGTGTGTAGTTTCGCAGTAAAATATCTCTTTTGTTCAGAATTTTAGTTGGGTAATGTTACTGTTTGTTGATGTTTCAGTTGGATAATAAGGCAAAAAGCTGTGAAATACAAAGATACCTCAAGAGACACTGCCTCCAATTAAAAAAGACTAGGTCATTAACAAATCAGCAAGGGCCCTTCATCCAGGATCCCTGCCAATCAGTTGTTCTCTGGGCTGTGCGTTCATGCACTGAGCTGATTTTTGCAGAAAGCAAACAGCTCCGTTCTCACTACAGTGATTAGCCTTGGTATTACAGGCAATGTTCCCATTGAAGTGAATGGGAACTTTGTCTGTAATACCAAGCTTGGCCACTGCAATAAGAACAGAGCTGTTTGCTTTTTGCAGAAATCAGCTCAGTGCATGAGTGCACTGCCCAGATAATAGCAGGGGGCTTAACGGGGAACCCCCATCAATATACTATTGATGGCCTATGCTGAGAATAGGCCATCAATAGTTTACAATTGGACAATCCATCCAGAGTAGTCATAACTTCTTTACTGCATGAGTGGTGAATGTGTGGAATAGTCACCTCAGCTAGTTTTATCAGCCATACTTGATGGTTTCAAGAAAAAAATTCCATGATTTCTTAAAAACAAAATATTATCATCACTTATGTAAATATATAGAATGAATGAGATCCAGTCTCTCTTGGAATCAAGGAATCAAGAAGAAAAGTTTGCCTTGTCAGAGCAGATTAGCTCATGTCTTGTTAGGTTTTTCCTTCCTCTGGACTTCTCTGCCCTTTTGCTTTCATCCACACTCCCTGTGTCTCCTTCTTTCATCCACATTCCCCCCCCCCCCCCCCCCCCCCCTCGGTGAACCTGATCGACATTATTAATTTGTACTAACTATATAAATTTGTACAGCAGTAAAATAGTCAATACATATGTCTGCATTGCGACCTCACCGCTCACCCTCTTCATAATAGCTACATTATTGTAGGAACACTCCGTCCCGGTCGATGATATAACTGTATAATGCTACATTTATTTCAGCGATGACAAAACAACATACTTTATTTATTACCATTAGCTGTTATTTACACTAACAGGTGGCAGGAAGTTTAGTTACATATAACATATCAGCAAAACAATGCTTTTCCTTAGAGCAAACAAGACTAACCAAAAGCTGAGCAACTACATATGCCTGTCATGTACAATAGATAGTCTTACAGTGAGTGATGTCAGCTATGAGAAATACACTATCGGCATATCACTAAAGACAGCCATGTAAGAAAAGAAAATCTAGATACTGAGAATCATAACCCAAGTTGTCCACTGGAGAGAACAGTTAGAAGGAGTCATCCAATTCCAAAACCAAAAACATGGAGGCAAATGATCAAAATTAGAGATGAGTAAACTGAACCTATAGAACCAAAATGTGAGTCAAACTTTCCTAAAAATTCAGTTTGACTTGAACCTGAGGTGTTTGCCTTTTGCTGAACCAGAAGTTCATTTAGAAAACCCATGAAAAAAGTATGGAACTGTTGCGTCCTCAGGATGTGCAACCTCAATAACACAAACAAAAGGCACAACTGTGCAAAGGAAACAAAAAACTAGGGGAATTTTCTCCCTATAGTCCCCTAACCCAGGAGGGGGCCCTGCCTACTCGGCGGACTGATCGCTCTGACAAGTGCGAGCCCGCACGCGTGCCTAGGCCACTGACTAGACCCTGTCAGGGGGACCTAGCACAAAAGAAAGGCGAAACAGAAAACCCAAAAACAGAAAAGCACTTAGCTAGTATGAAGAGCTTCAGCCAAGATGTGTTCCTCCGTCGCTGTCCAAAGGCAACTGAAGAAATTGACCAGCACAGGAGATAATGCTGGCACTGTTTAAGTAGGAGCTAGGCTATTCACCACCAGGTGCTGACTGACATTACTCCTGCAGCTACCACACCCCTCAGCTCCCGGAGAAGCAAGGGCAAACCCAAAACCTGGTCTGGCCTGCAAGCAAGGTGCAGGCCTACGAACGTCTGCAACAGGAACATTCTAAGAGCCATGAAATGGTGGTGATGGCTCCACTTCAATGGATGTAGCTCAGCATCAGCTGGAGTACCAGGTTCAAATCTGAACAGGGACAATGCTTTGCATGTTGTCTGTATCTTCTCTTTGTGTTTCCTCTTATTCTTCTACTCTTCTGGAGAAGGAAGAGCCACGGTGTCTCAGACAGTGGTTAGCAGTGTTGTGATGGGGTCATAGGTTCAAGTTTGACCAAAGATGAGATCTCCATGGAGTGTTCCATTTCCATGTAGATGTTGACCTTAGTCAGATTTGAACCTAGGACCCCAACACTGAAGACAACAATGCTAACCACAGTCTACATCCATTGAAGAGAAGCAACTATTACCATTATTTCAGGGCTCTTACAAAGTTTTTAGTACTTGTTTTCATGAACTTTGGTTCGGTTTGAAGTAATTTGTTTTAAACCGAGCTTTTGAAAAGTTCAGTCGTAATCAAAACCAAATGACAAGAGCAACCGGGAAAAAAAATGTAAGAATGTCACAAAATCTAAATGAAGCTTGAAAAGATGTAATCCCATAAGATGTGGAGAAGGAGAAAATAGAACTAGTACGATGAAAAGCAACACAAGACGTAGCAATTGTACGGAGTATTACAAATCAGTGGAATCTGTTCATTGACAATTTTAGCAAGTAATTAGGAGATTGTAAAGAAAAAAACATGTCTGCTTTCTTCTAGAAACATCTCCCAACCTGTCAATGGATTCTGTTTGGTATCGCAACTTAGCTCCACTGAAGTCAATACAACTGTTCTGCAATACAAGACACAACCTGAGGGCAGGTTTAGAGCACTGTTTTATGAAGAAAGCAGCACTTTGAAGTGGTATTCCTATCTTGACATCTGTGGCATATCCGCAGGATATAACAAATGAATAAACCCATTATTATAGCAATACCTGTGGGTAATTCATGCAGTAAGGTGACTCTTTCACCCTTTCAGCCAAACGTCAAATAAACATGGAAAACAACGGCTTCTTTTTTTTTTTTTGCTGAAACTTTACTTGTATATTAGAGATGAGCGAACACCAAAATGTTCGGGTGTTCGTTATTCGTAACGAACTTCCCGTGATGCTCGAGGGTTCGTTTCGAACAACGAACCCCATTGAAGTCAATGGGCGACCAGAACATTTTTGTATTTCGCCGATGCTCGCTAAGGTTTTCATGTGTGAAAATCTGGGCAATTCAGGAAAGTGATGGGAATGACACAGTGACGGATAGGGCAGGCGAGGGGCTACATGTTGGGCTGCATCTCAAGTTCACAGGTCCCACTATTAAGCCACAATACCGGCAAGAGTGGGCCCCCCCCCCTCCCAACAACTTTTACTTCTGAAAAGCCCTCATTAGCATGGCATACCTTTGCTAAGCACCACACTACCTCCAACAAAGCACAATCACTGCCTGCATGACACTCCACTGACACTTCTCCTGGGTTACATGCTGACCAACCGCCCCCCCTCCCCCCCACAGCGCACACCAAAGTGTCCCTGCGCAGCCTTCAGCTGCCCTCATGCCACACCACGCTCATGTCTATTTAGAAGTGCGTCTGCCATGACGAGGGACCGCAGGCACACACTGCAGAGGTTGGCACGGCTAGGCAGCGACCCTCTTTAAAAGTGGCGGAGCGATAGCCCACAATGCTGTACAGAAGCAATGAGAAATAGAATCCTGTGCCACCGCCATCAGGAGCTGCACACGTGGGCATAGCAATGGGGAACCTATGTGCCACACACTATTCATTCTGTCAAGGTGTCTGCATGCCCCAGTCAGACCGGGCTTTTTAATTCATAGACACAGGCAGGTACAACTCCCTATTGTGAAGTCCCTGTCGACCCACAGCATGGGTGGCTCCCTGGAACCCACCGGCGGTACACAGAAATATCCCATTGCATTGCCCAACACAGCTGAGGTAGTAATGTCGTGCTTAATGCAGGTGGGCTTCAGCCCACACTGCATGCCCCAGTCAGACTGGGGTTCTTTAGAAGTGTACAGATGTAGTAAAAACTCCGTGTGCACCTACAGCATGGGTGGGTGCCAGGAAGCCACCGGCGGTACATAGAAATATCCCATTGCATTGCCCAACACAGCTGAGGTAGTAATGTTGTGCTTAACCCTTTCCAATCCAATTTGTATATGGTTTTCCTAGGAGGCTTACTCTTTTTCTGCCGTTATACAACGGCGCTATATGCTGGCTAAAGCCAGTACTGCATGAGCTGACACGTAGGATAGGCTCCGACAGCAGAGAGGCTGGCAATATACAGTAAGAGAACCCCGACGGACGTCTACCAACAACGGAGCTGTACAGCCTTAAAACCCTAATGTCTTCACAGGTCACACAGTGGACTGGAAAGGGTTAATGCAGGTGGGTTTCGGCCCACACTGCATGCCCCAGTCAGACTGGGTTTCTTTATAAGTGGAAACAGATGCATTTATAATTCCCTGTGGACCCACTGCCTGGGTGGGTGCCAGGAAGCCAGCGGCGGTACACAGAAATATCCCATTGCATTGCCCAACACAGCTGAGGTAGTAATGTCGTGCGTAATACAGGTGGGCTTCGGCCCACACTGCATGCCCCAGTCAGACTGGGGTTCTTTAGAAGTGTACAGATGTATTAAAAACTCCGTGTGCACCTACAGCATGGGTGGCTCCCTGGAACCCACCGGCGGTACATAAAAATATCCCATTGCATTGCCCAACACAGCTGAGGTAACGTCAGCTGTAATGCAGGTGGGCTAAAAATTAATTTGATTACACTGTAGGCGAGGGCCCACAAAAATTGCTGTATCAACAGTACTAATGTACATCCAAAAAATTGGCCATGGCCAGCCAAGAGGGCAGGTGAAACCCATTAATCGCTTTGGTTAATGTGGCTTAAGTGGTAACTAGGCCTGGAGGCAGCCCAGTGTAACGAAAAATTGGTTCAAGTTAAAGTTCCAATGCTTTTAAGCGCATTGAAACTTATAAAAATTGTTCAGAAAAATTATTTGACTGAGCCTTGTGGCCCTAAGAAAAATTGCCCGTTCAGCGTGATTACGTGAGGTTTCAGGAGGAGGAGCAGGAGGAGGAGGAGGAATATTAGACACAGATTGATGAAGCAGAAATGTCCCCGTTTTGGATGGTGAGAGAGAACGTAGCTTCCATCCGCGGGTGCAGCCTACGTATTGCTTACGTATCGCTGCTGTCCGCTGGTGGAGAACAGAAGTCTGGGGAAATCCAGCCTTTGTTCATCTTGATGAGTGTTAGCCTGTCGGCACTGTCGGTTGACAAGCGGCTACGCTTATCTGTGATGATTCCCCCAGCCGCACTAAACACCCTTTCCGACAAGACGCTAGCCGCAGGACAAGCAAGCACCTCCAGGGCATACAGGGCTAGTTCAGGCCACGTGTCCAGCTTCGACACCCAGTAGTTGTAGGGGGCAGAGGCGTCACCAAGGATGGTCGTGCGATCCGCTACGTACTCCCTCACCATCCTTTTACAGTGCTCCCGCCGACTCAGCCGTGACTGGGGAGCGGTGACACAGTCTTGGTGGGGAGCCATAAAGCTGGCCAGGCCCTTAAAGACTGTTGCACTGCCTGGGATGTACATGCTGCTCGATCTACGCACATCCCCTGCTACCTTGCCCTCGGTACTGCGCCTTCTGCCACTAGCGCTGTCGGCTGGGAATTTTACCATCAGCTTGTCCGCAAGGGTCCTGTGGTATAGCAACACTCTCGAACCCCTTTCCTCTTCGGGAATCAGAGTGGGCAGGTTCTCCTTATACCGTGGATCGAGCAGTGTGTACACCCAGTAATCCGTCGTGGCCAGAATGCGTGCAACGCGAGGGTCACGAGAAAGGCATCCTAACATGAAGTCAGCCATGTGTGCCAGGGTACCTGTACGCAACACATGGCTGTCCTCACTAGGAAGATCACTTTCAGGATCCTCCTCCTCCTCCTCCTCCTCCTCAGGCCATACACGCTGAAAGGATGACAGGCAATCAGCCGGTGTACCGTCAGCAGCGGCCCAAGCTGTCTCTTCCCCCTCCTCCTCATCCTCCTCATGCTCCTCCTCCTCCTCCTGTACGCGCTGAGAAATAGACAGGAGGGTGCCCTGACTATCCAGCGGCATACTGTCTTCCCCCGCCCCCGTTTCCGAGCGCAAAGCAGCTGCCTTTATGGTTTGCAGGGAATTTCTCAAGATGCATAGCAGAGGAATGGTGACGCTAATGATTGTAGCATCGCCGCTCACCACCTGGGTAGACTCCTCAAAATTACCAAGGACATGGCAGATGTCTGCCAACCAGGCCCACTCTTCTGAAAGGAATTGAGGAGGCTGACTCCCACTGCGCCGCCCATGTTGGAGTTGGTATTCGACTATAGCTCTCCGTTGTTCATAGAGCCTGGCCAACATGTGGAGCGTAGAGTTCCACCGTGTGGGCACGTCGCACAGCAGTCGGTGCACTGGCAGCTTAAAGTGATGTTGCAGGGTGCGCAGGGTGGCAGCGTCCGTGTGGGACTTGCGGAAATGTGCGCAGAGCCGGCGCGCCTTTACGAGCAGGTCTGACAAGCGTGGGTAGCTTTTCAGAAAGCGCTGAACCACCAAATTAAAGACGTGGGCCAGGCATGGCACGTGCGTGAGGCTGCCGAGCTGCAGAGCCGCCACCAGGTTACGGCCGTTGTCACACACGACCATGCCCGGTTGGAGGCTCAGCGGCGCAAGCCAGCGGTCGGTCTGCTCTGTCAGACCCTGCAGCAGTTCGTGGGCCGTGTGCCTCTTATCGCCTAAGCTGAGTAGTTTCAGCACGGCCTGCTGACGCTTGCCCACCGCTGTGCTGCCACACCGCGCGACACCGACTGCTGGCGACATGCTGCTGCTAACACATCTTGATTGCGAGACAGAGGAGGAGGAGGAGGAGGAGGAGGAGGGTGCTTTAGTGGAGGAAGGATACACCTCCGCAGATACCAGCACCGAGCTGGGGCCCGCAATTCTGGGGGTGGGTAGGACGTGAGCGGTCCCAGGCTCTGACTCTGTCCCAGCCTCCACTAAATTCACCCAATGTGCCGTCAGGGAGATGTAGTGACCCTGCCCGCCTGTGCTTGTCCACGTGTCCGTAGTTAAGTGGACCGTGGCAGTAACCGCGTTGGTGAGGGCGCGTACAATGTTGCGGGAGACGTGGTCGTGCAGGGCTGGGACGGCACATCGGGAAAAGTAGTGGCGACTGGGAACTGAGTAGCGCGGGGCCGCCGCCTCCATGATACTTTTGAAGGACTCCGTTTCCACAAGCCTATACGGCAGCATCTCAAGGCTGATGAATTTTGCGATGCGGACGGTTAACGTTTGAGCGTGCGGGTGCGTGGCGGCGTACTTGCGCTTGCGCTCCAACAGTTGCGCTAGCGACGGCTGGACTGTGCGGTGCGAGACATTGGTGGATGGGGCCGAGGACAGCGGAGGTGAGGGTGTGGGTGCAGGCCATGAGACGGTCGTGCCTGTGTCCTGAGAGGGGGGTTGCATCTCAGTGGCAGGTTGGGGCACAGGGGGAGAGGCAGGGGTGCAAACCGGAGGCGGTGAACGGCCTTCGTCCCACCTTGTGGGGTGCTTGGCCATCATATGCCTGCGCATGGTGGTGGTGGTGAGGCTGTTGGTGTTGGCTCCCCGGCTGAGCTTTGCGCAACAAAGGTTGCACACCACTGTTCGTCGGTCGTCAGGCGTCTCTGTGAAAAACTGCCAGACCTTAGAGCACCTTGGCCTCTGCAGGGTGGCATGGCGCGAGGGGGCGCTTTGGGAAACACTTGGTGGATTATTCGGTCTGGCCCTGCCTCTACCCCTGGCCCTGGCCACCGCACTGCCTCTTGCAACCTGCCCTGCTGATGCCCTTGACTCCCCCTCTGAAGACCTGTCCTCCTGAGTAAGCGTTGCACACCAGGTGGGGTCAGTCACCTCATCGTCCTGCTGCTCTTCCTCCGAATCCTCTGTGCGCTGCTCCCTCGGACTTACTGCCCTTACTACTACCTCACTGCAAGACAACTGTGTATGATCGTCATCGTCCTCCTCACCCACAGAAAGTTGTTGAGACAGTTGGCGGAAGTCCCCAGCCTCATCCCCCGGACCCCGGGAACTTTCGAATGGTTGGGCATCAGTGACTATAAACTCCTCTGGTGGGAGAGGAACCGCTGCTGCCCAATCTGAGCAGGGGCCCGAGAACAGTTCCTGGGAGTGTTCCCGCTCCTGAGCAGGTGTCATTGTAGTGGAGTGAGGAGGCTGGGAGGAAGGAGGAGCAGCAGACAGAGGATTCGGATTTGCAGCAGTGGACGGCGCAGAACTGCGTGTTGACGATAGGTTGCTCGAAGCACTTTCTGCCATCCAGGACAGGACCTGCTCACACTGCTCATTTTCTAATAACCGTCTCCCGCGTGGACCCATTAATTGGGCGATGAATGTGGGGACGCCAGAAACGTGCCTCTCTCCTAATCGCGCAGCAGTCGGCTGCGACACACCGGGATCAGGAGCTCGGCCTGTGCCCACACCCTCACTTGGCCCTCCGCGTCCTCGGCCGCGTCCACGTCCTCTAGGCCTACCCCTACCCCTCAGCATGCTGTATTACCAGTGATTTGATTTCACAGGCAGGAAATAAATTGGCGCAAGACTGCAGGCCAAATATAATTTTTTCCCTTTTTGGAAAACGAAAGGCCCCACTGCCTCTAGTGAATGAATAATCTAAGTTTAATAACTGTGCTGTGTCCCTGCTAATGTGTCACAGAACGTGAGGGTAGCAGAGTTATTATAACTCTGGCAGAGCAGGTATTTTTTTTCCCAATTAAGGAAAGCAAATGGCGAAGCCAGCAGTAAAGCGTAGCTGGGTGCGTCTGATTTAGCAATGTTTTTCACGCAGCTCACACGTGTCCACAGGCGTTAGGACGGACAGAGGCTGGACAAATAGATTTGTTTTCAGTTTTTTTCCACCAAAAGGCAGCACTGCGTATATTCAATGAACATGAGAAGTTTAATAACTGTGCTGTGTCCCTGCTTATGTGTCACAGAACGTGAGGGTAGCAGAGTTATTATAACTCTGGCAGAGCAGGTATTTTTTTCCCAATTAAGGAAAGCAAATGGCGAAGCCAGCAGTAAAGCGTAGCTGGGTGCGTATGATTTAGCAATGTTTTTCCCGCAGCTCACACGTGTCCACAGGCGTTAGGACGGACAGAGGCTGGACAAATAGATTTGTTTTCAGTTTTTTTCCACCAAAAGGCAGCACTGCGTATATTCAATGAACATGAGAAGTTTAATAACTGTGCTGTGTCCCTGCTTATGTGTCACAGAACGTGAGGGTAGCAGAGTTATTATAACTCTGGCAGAGCAGGTATTTTTTTCCCAATTAAGGAAAGCAAATGGCGAAGCCAGCAGTAAAGCGTAGCTGGGTGCGTATGATTTAGCAATGTTTTTCACGCAGCTCACACGTGTCCACCGCCCGTAAGGACGGACAGAGGCTGGACAAATAGATTTGTTTTCAGTTTTTTCCCACCAAAAGGCAGCACTGCGTATATTCAATGAACATGAGAAGTTTAATAACTGTGCTGTGTCCCTGCTTATGTGTCACAGAACGTGAGGGTAGCAGAGTTATTATAACTCTGGCAGAGCAGGTATTTTTTTTCCCAATTAAGGAAAGCAAATGGCGAAGCCAGCAGTAAAGCGTAGCTGGGTGCGTATGATTTAGCAATGTTTTTCACGCAGCTCACACGTGTCCACCGCCCGTAAGGACGGACAGAGGCTGGACAAATAGATTTGTTTCCACTTGTTTTTCCACCAAAAGGCAGCACTGCGTATATTCTATGAATAATAACTGTGTTGTGGCCCTGCCTATACAATTCTTTCCCTGCAGTATCAATGGAGGGTGGAATGCTCTGCAGAGGCGATTTTGAGAAGCCCAAAAAAAATGCAGCACAGCTAACAGCAGCCTGAACAGTACTGCACACGGATAAATATGGCCCTAGAAAGGACCGTTGAGGTTCTTGAAGGCTACACTCACTCCTAACACTCTCCCTGCCTATGCAGCACTTCTGTCCCTAATGCCAGGTGCAACGCTCTGCAGAGCCGATTTTGAGAAAAAAAAAATGCCACTGCTAACAGCAGCCAACACACAGCTATCAGTGGCCCTAATAAGGACCTTTGGGGGGTCTTGAAGCCTACACTAACTACCAATTCTTTCCCTACAGCAGCTCCGGTACAAACAGCACTGTCCCTCATCTAACTCACACTGCATCTGAGGCGAGCCGCGGGAGGGGCCGACTTTTATATTAGGCGAACACCTGATCTCGCCAGCCACTCACAGCAGGGGGGTGGTATAGGGCTTAAACGTTGCAGGGGGAAGTTGTAATGCCTTCCCTGTCTTTCAATTGGCCAGAAAAGCGCGCTAACGTCTCAGGGAAGGAAGTGAAAGTAACCAGAACACCGCATGGTGTTCGTTACGAATAACGAACATCCCGAACACCCTAATATTCGCACGAATATCAAGCTCGGACGAACGCGTTCGCTCATCTCTATTGTATATCACGGTGCAACACAAATTTTGTCACAGATAAGCAGATAGGTGGCTTACAGTAACTTTAGTGCGCTGAATTCAAATATTATATCCGTTTTTTTCTGCCATGTAAGGTCTTCCAATTATGGGAAATAATGTAATCCAATTGTCTTTGTATTGTATTTTTTGAAAATCTGCCTATACAATTCATCCAGTCGGCTCGCCATTAACCTTGCTTAATAGAATGAATAACCAAAGTGATTGCGCAGGTATTTTGCAATCACTGTTAAACACTGTGTGCTGATGAACACTATAAGGATGGCTTCACACAAGTGTGTTTTTGTGCGTACAAAGGTGTGCACCTATGTATGCGCAAAAACACGCATATATGAAGGTCCGTGCATTCCTTCAATGGAGACGCGGGTGCTGGGAATGTTAAGCTTGCAAAAAAGAAGGCTGAGAGGAGACTTAATAGCTGTCTACAAATATCTGAAGGGCTGTCACACTGCGGAGGGATCAGCCCTATTCTCATTTGTACAAGGAAAGACTAGAAGCAATGGGAGAAAACAGAAAGGGTGGAGACACAGATCAGATATTAGGAAATACTTTCTGGCAGTGAGGGTGATCAATGAGTGGAACAGGTTACCACTAGAGATGAGCGAGCACCAAAATGGTCGAGTGCTCGTTACTCGAGTCGAACTTCCCGCGATGCTCGAGGGTTCGTTTCGAGTAACGAACGCCATTAAAGTCAACAGGCGACTCGAGCATTTTTGTATATCGCCGATGCTCGCTAAGGTTTTCATTTGTGAAAATCTGGGAAATTCACGAAAGTGATGGGAACGACACAGAAACGGATAGGGCAGGCGAGGGGCTACATGTTGGGCTGCATCTCAAGTTCCCAGGTCCCACTATTAAGCCACAATAGCGGCAAGAGTGCCCCTCCCCCCCAGCACTGTCAGCATAAAGATCGTTCTCCTCTGCCACAGCTGTAACAGCTGTGGCAGAGAAGAACGATGTTAGTCGATTGAATTCAATGGAGCCGGCAATACAGCCGGCTCCTTTGAAAGCAATGGGCTGCCGGCGAGCGCGGGATGAATTTTCGGGAAGGGCTTAAAAATATAAGCCCTTACCTGAAAATCATCCAGAAATGTGTAAAAATAAAAAAAAATGTATATTCACCTTTCCGCTGCAGCCGGAGTTCAGCCGCATCTGGCCGGCAGTTCTCCTGAACTGCTCTCTGTAGTATTCAGCAGCCGGGGATTTAAAATCCTCGCCTGCTGAATGAGCTGCCTCTGATTGGTCACAGCCTCACCAATCAGAGGCAGCTTTCACTCACATCTATTCATGAATTCATGAATGGCTGAGTGAGTGCTGCCTCTGATTGGCTCAGCGCAGGGACCAATCAGGGGCAGCTCTCACTCACACCCATTCGTGAATTCATGAATGGGTGTGAGTGAGAGCTGCCTCTGATTGGTGAGGCTGTGACCAATCAGAGGCAGCTCATTCAGCAGGCGGAGATTTTAAATCCCCGGCTGCTGAATACTACAGAGAGCAGTTCAGGAGAACTGCCGGCCAGACGCGGCTAAACTGAAGAGGAGAACGATCTTTATGCTGACATTTTTTTATTTTTTTTATTTTTACACATTTTAGGATGATTTTCAGGTAAGGGCTTATATTTTTAAACCCTTCCCAAAAATTCATCCTGAGATCGCCGGCAGCCCATTGCTTTCAATGGAGCCGGCTGTATTGCCGGCTCCATTGAATTCAATGGTCAGTGCTTGTTTAATCGAGACGAGTACCGTGTGGTGCTCGTCTCGAGTAACGAGCATCTCGAGCACCCTAATACTCGAACGAGCATCAAGCTTGGACGAGTATGCTCGCTCATCTCTAGTTACCACAGGAGGTGGTGAGTTCTGCTTCAATGGAAGTCTTCAGAGGCTGGACAGACATATGTCGGGGATGATTTAGTGAATCCTGCACTGAGCAAGGGGTTGGAACCGATGACCCTGGAGGTTCCTTCCAAGTCTACTGGTCTATGATTGATTGTGCTGATGCATTTTTTGATTGGTCAAATAATTTACAAATTTCAGCAAAGATAAGAAGCTGTTCTATTTCACTGGATATTTACTTTACACATTTATATGGCACATACATATTCCACAGCGCTGAACATTACTTGATATTGGATTCTCTCCCCAACAGGGCTTATAGTTAAGTACATCTAATAGATTGGTTTCAGAAGATCCGTAATACAGATCTGTAATACAGACATGTTGCAGATGAGATGACATTACAACCGCATGCCATCAATATTTTACTAGTATTCAATAATAACTTCAAAAGGGTCGGTGATCCAAGGATTTTTTCAATTGCCAAATCGGAGACAGGAAGGAATTTTCTTCCCTTAAATGGGAAAAATTGGCTTCTACCACACTGAGGTTTCTACCACACAGAGGTTTTTTTGCCTTCCTTTGGATCAACATTGGGAAGTAATAGGCTGAACTGGATGAACATGTATGTTACTATGTAATATTTGTCTCCATATATTTTATTTTTTACTGGACAAATACTGATCTGTAATTACCCAATGGAAAATAACAGCAAGACGGAGGTAAAAATGCAAAAAAAGAAATGGCATTGAAAAATATTGCCATGTGAATAGATACAAAGATTTATATTCCCTCCGTATTACAGGCCACAAAACACGCATCAAATATAAAGATAAAATTAACTCCTCTGAAAGTGGCCTTAGTATGTTTTTGGAGTGTGGGAAGAAACTGGGGTACTAAGAGGAAGCCCATGCAAACATGTGGAAACCATACAAACTCCATGCAGATGTTATCCATGGTTAGATTTGAACCCATGATCCAAGCTTCACAATGGAACAGTGCTAAAAACGTAGTCACTGTGCTGCCATAGATGTCTGATAGAGGCAGGTCTTACCTTTGAGGCCTACACCTATTGCCAGAATAGGGGTCCCTTTACTCTATCCCATTGGTGTGGCCACCAATGACTGGAATGATAGAAACAGCCAACTGGCTGTTTGTTCTATGCTGTTTCCATAACCTCTATAAAAGTGAATGGGAGTTGCAGAAAAATAATAAAATAGAAAGCTATGATGTTTGCACAACTAGAGAGTTACAGAAACAGCATAAAGCAGCAGTTCAGCTGTTTCCATACTCATGGTGACCTCTGGTTGTGGTTAACTGGCTAATATCACCATCTCAGCCATGTTTGGCTAGTATGGGAATACCTCTTCAATTCCTCTTTTTTGGACAGGTGATTGTTCACATGTACTGAAGCTATAGAGATATGGACATAAATGAATTGACATGAAATGCCAAAAGATGATGACTTAAATTGATGGAACAGTTGGGGATAGAGAACATTATTTTTTGGCCAAGGGAAGAAAAAATACAGAAAGAGTAAAGAATTAGCTGAAGATTTCATCCAAAGGTGTAAACATGGAGTCAGCCAACATTGTGTGTCCAAGTTAAAGGTTAGGTAATGGCATGAGCTAAATGTTGAAGAAGGAAAAATTACTCCTTTTTTTAACTAAGCGGACAGAGCAAGTGTAATGAATGGCCCTAAACAGTCCCAATGGCAACTGGGAGATTCTTTAGACATTTAGGTATGTATATTTCTAGAATCCATCTCTGCAGAAAAAGAAAACTTCAAAAATGTGGTATTTATTAAAAAATATGAGCATCCAATAAATTCAATATGTCTCCTGTAGTGCATTAAAAAGTTCCAATACTGTACAGCAATAAATGTAAGCAATAATAGTTCATGTTACGAAACCATAAGGTAGACTATTCAAGTAGAAAGAAGCCAATGAAAGCCCCAAATAAATCCATACCAATCACATTACCTACTTCACAACACCAAGTAATACAGTATGTTACGAGCTTCAGGCCATCGTCTGAGCATTAGGGTTAGCAATATAGCTGTGTAATTCTGCACATAAATATTGTGTCACAGCACACTGGCTGTAAATGAGGATCGAGACCAGGTGACATCACGGGTTCAGCCCCGGCTCATGTGATCCATACGCCGACACATGCTCACTGTTATTTCGGCACTGAATGCTGATGCATATACTTCTCTGTCGAATTATGGACTGATTGGTTGTTCTGGGAGGTGGGCATCCTGGGAGGACAATCAGCCTTAATTTGTATATATTTATTCTGTCTCCCCCTTACAGGTTATGAAGATATTTCTGGTTGCGTTGGCAGCTCTTGGTCCTCACTTGTGTCTCAGTAGGGACAAGTCTGCTGGTTGATCCCTTTTTAATCTAGGGTGTTTGTACATCTATTTTCCACTACCTTTGTGGTTTCTTATTCTTTGACTATCACCTACCTTTACCACTTTTACCATATAGGAAAAGTCAGGGTCAGACCAAGTTCCTGATGTGGGGTCGCCCTCATCAGGGCGAGCGCCCCATTGGTATTTAGGGTATTCCCTCACCTTAGGGTTTAGGGTTCGTTTTGTCATCTTCCCTGATTTTAGTTTCCCTTTGACATTTTCATGTTGTCCACATTTTATACTGTGGGTGTATAAATTCGTTCTTTGAGGAACATCTGGGTCGGACATAACATGTTGGAGATTTTGCTAGTAATATATTTTGGTAAACAGACTAACACATTAACAGAATTTACATGAATAGGAGAGCCTCGTGTGGCACAGAGTGCTAAGGCAACAGAAATACAATCCTAAGCTCTCGCTCACGACCTGAAGGGTTCAATCCCCGCATGGTTCAGGTAGCCGCCTCAAGGTTAACTCAGCCTTCCATCCTTTCGAGGTGGGTAAAATGAGTACCCTTTCTGGGGGGCAGGGGCATAACTATAGGGGAAGCACCTGGGCCCAGGAGCCTCAGGGGGCCCATAAGGCCTCTCATCTCCATAGAGGCAGGTCCTATCCAGGGAGCCCAGTACTATGAATAAAGCATTATAGTTAGGGTCCCTGGGGACAGGTTTTGCACTGGGGCCCAGGAGCTTCAAGTGACTGGGGAAGGCAATGGCAAACCACCCCGCAAAAACAGTCACCTAGGAGTCAGTCATGACTTGGTGCTTATGTAGGGAAGACGGATATAGCTGATCAGCTACATTAATAGATCAACGCACCAGACAATGAAGAAGTTTCAAACAAAGATGGCAGCTACCTCCAAGGCAACACATATTATTACTGTGGAATATCTGATCTATAACACCGCGTCTAATTCTCTCTCTGCTCAGCCTTATTTCCAGATTTGTAATGCTTTATAGCATGTTCAAACCTCAAGAAAAGCAGTCACATGTCTCTAAACACGCTATAAACAAATCTTATTACAACTGCAAGCATTTCTGTCAGGCTTTATTGACTTGGAAAGCTACAGTTAAAAGAAGCCTTAGATGAAATGTTACAGAGTTTGCCTTACTGTGCTCTTCATGCTCTAATATTATTCTAAAGACTTCATGGCTTAAGAGCCGCGCTGTGTAAGGTTTATTTTCCTAATTCTCTCTACTTTGGATGATAAACGGACTTCAATTGTCAACTGCTAAAAGTTGTTGGATGTGTTTCCCAGAGTTCTGGTGCCCCAGTAAAAGGGGCGGTGGGAAGAAGGTCTCTTTTAACTCTTTCTATTGTATATTTGCTTAGCCAAAAACAAAGCATGTAAGAGCATAATGCTCAGTTTAAAGTCAATAACAGACTTGTTTTCAAGTGAGAAGAGCAACCGCTGTTGCTTTTGTGTGAATCTCACAGTGTGAAGATGACATATAAACCAGTTTAGTCCCGCATATATGTATTTTAGAACTGCTAAAATTTTCCTAATTAGCAGGAAATTGCTGCGTTCCTCTAAGTTACAGTATCTGTGATACTACATCAAATGGTTGTTCCTTATGTCTGGCCTGTCAAAAAGCAGCAGGAACTAATATTTCACTGATATCTCTTTGCTTGCGTTCTTACTTGTGTTAGAAGGAATAAAGAGCCCCCTACAGAACATAATTATGGCAAAAGACAACTGAAAGGTTTGTCATTTCAGAAATCTGTGTGGTCAAAGAGATCAGGGTCTGGCAATATCCTCCATAAGCACAATGCATGCCATTTTATGCTGTATATTATCTTGCCATCATAATGCAATATTGTCATGTCATTTTAGTGTCTTCATGACATCAAGAAGAATGATTCATGTAGGAAGAAAAGCATCTTTAGTCACATAAACTCTTCTGCTGGAAATTGATACTGAAAAGCTTCAGAGAGTCAGGACTTAAAGTGCAACCAGTCCTTTTATGTAATAAAATGTTTTAAAGATTAAGTTCTGCAATGAAACATTTGGGTTGGCTGGTGTTGAGTATGCTTAATGAATGCTTATGATGGAATACTTGTATAGGGAATTAGCCAGTTAATAATAATCACCCTTATTTACATAGCACATACATGGTAGAACTCAGTATTGGCTTCTGTCCCCATTGGGGTTCACAATCTATATATTCAGCTATCTGTTTTTGGAGTGTGGTAGGAAACCTACAAAAACATGAGTAGAACCACTGAGTCACTAGATGTACATTATAATGGTCATGTAAGGCATATATTACCCATAGACATTACATTTTTGTTGGTAGTTCTGGCAAGATCTTCTATATTGCAATGGGAATACGAAGAACAAAATCTGCTGTTAGAAATAGGAAGGGGACAGGCGGCGCATGGAAGAAGACTAGAGATGAGCGAACGTACTCTTCCGAGCTTGATACTCGTTCGAGTATTAGCGTGTTCGAGATGCTCGTTACTCGAGACGAGTACCACGCGATGTTCGAGTTACTTTCACTTTCATCTCTGAGACGTTAGCGCGCTTTTCTGGCCAATAGAAAGACAGGGAAGGCATTACAACTTCCCCCTGCGACGTTCAAGCCCTATATCACCCGCCTTCAGTGAGTGGCTGGCGAGATCAGGTGTCACCCGAGTATATAAATCGGCCCCTCCCGCGGCTCGCCACAGATGCATTCTGACAGAGATCAGGGACAGTGCTGCTGGTGCCGGAGCTGCTATAGGGAGAGTGTTAGGAGTTATTTTAGGCTTCAAGAACCCCATTGGTCCTTCTTAGGGCCACATCTGACCGTGTGCAGTACTGTGGAGGCTGCTTTTTGCAGTGTTGCACATTTTTTTTTTTTTTGTATATCGGCCATGCAGAGCATTGCATCCTGCAGTAATTTTACATTGTCCAGGGCAAGTAGTGGTGAGGCAGGGACAGAAGACATATTTAGTGTATATGGGCAGTGGGCCTTTCCAAAAACATTTGGGAAAAAAAATCTATTTGGGCTGCCTGTGACCGTCCTCAGTGTACTGGGTCTCTGCTGGGGGTAGTTGTCCTAATTCATACGCAGCCAGCTAAGTGTTACAGCAGGCTTGCGCAAAATTCTTTTCTGCCTCTGTGTTGCCTCTTACATCACCGCTGTATTCCTGTCCACAAGTGTACTGGGTCTCTGCTGGGGGTAGTTGTCCTAATTCATACGCAGCCAGCTAAGTGTTACAGCAGGCTTGCACAAAATTCTTTTCTGCCTCTGTGTTGCCTCTTACATCACCGCTGTATTCCTGTCCACAAGTGTACTGGGTCTCTGCTGGGGGTAGTTGTCCTAATTCATACGCAGCCAGCTAAGTGTTACAGCAGGCTTGCGCAAAATTCTTTCCTGCCTCTGCTGTGCGTTCCGTAAGTGAAGTCAGCCTCCAACCACAGGCCAATAAGCGGCACATTTAATTACAGCGTTCTGTTTCTGCACTACTGGTAATACAGCATGCTGAGGGGTAGTGGTAGGCCTAGAGGACGTGGACGCGGGCGAGGACGCTGAGGCCCAAGTCAGGGTGTGGGCACAGGCCGAGCCAGTGCGGTGGCCAGGGGTAGAGGCAGGACCAGACCGAATAATCCACCAACTGTTTCCCAAAGCGCCCCCTCGCGCCATGCCACCCTGCAGAGGCCAAGGTGCTCTAAGGTGTGGCAGTTTTTCACAGAGACGCCTGACGACCGACAAACAGTGGTGTGCAACCTTTGTCGTGCCAAGATCAGCTGGGGAGGCACCACCACCAGCATGCGCTGGCATATGATGGCCAAGCACCCCACAAGGTGGGACGAAGGCCGTTCACCACCTCCGGTTTGCACCACTGCCTCTCCCCCTGTGCCCCAACCTGCCACTGAGATCCAACCCCCCTCTGAGGACACAGGCACGAGTGCCTACCGGCCTACACCCACACCCTCACCTCCGCTGTCCTCGGCCCCATCCAGCAATGTCTCTCAGCGCAGCGTCCAGACGTCGCTAGCGCAACTGTTTGAGCGCAAGCGCAAGTACGCCGCCACGCACCCGCACGCTCAAGCGTTAAACGTGCACATAGCCAAATTGATCAGCCTGGAGATGCTGCCGTATAGGCTTGTGGAAACGGAGGCTTTCAAAAGCATGATGGCGGCGGCGGCCCCGCGCTACTCGGTTTCCAGTCGCCACTACTTTTCCCGATGTGCCGTCCCAGCCCTGCATGACCACATCTCCCGCAACATTGTACGTGTCCTCACCAACGCGGTTACTGCCAAGGTCCACTTAACAACGGACACGTGGACAAGCACAGGTGGGCAGGGCCACTATATCTCCCTGACGGCACATTGGGTGAATTTAGTGGAGGCTGGGACCGAGTCAGAGCCTGGGACCGCTCACGTCCTACCCACCCCCAGAATTGCGGGCCCCAGCTCGGTGCTGGTATCTGCGGCAGTGTATGCTTCCTCCACTAAACCACCCTCCTCCTCCTCCTCCTCCAACGCAACCTCTGTCTCGCAATCAAGATGTGTCAGCAGCAGCACGTCGCCAGCAGTCGGTGTCGCGCGGCGTGGCAGCACAGCGGTGGGCAAGCGTCAGCAGGCCGTGCTGAAACTACTCAGCTTAGGAGAGAAGAGGCACATGGCCCACGAACTGCTGCAGGGTCTGACAGAGCAGACCGACCGCTGGCTTGCGCCGCTGAGCCTCCAACCGGGCATGGTCGTGTGTGACAACGGCCGTAACCTGGTGGCGGCTCTGCAGCTCGGCAGCCTCACGCACGTGCCATGCCTGGCCCATGTCTTTAATTTGGTGGTTCAGCGCTTTCTGAAAAGCTATCCACACTTGTCATACCTGCTCGGAAAGGTGCGCTGGGTCACCGCATATTTCCGCAAGTCCAAGAAGGACGCTGCCACCCTGCGGACCCTGCAACATCGGTTTAATCTGCCAGTGCACCGACTGCTGTGCGACGTGCCCACACGGTGGAACTCTACGCTCCACATGTTGGCCAGACTCTATGAGCAGCATAGAGCTATAGTGGAATACCAACTCCAACATGGGCGGCGTAGTGGGAGTCAGCCTCCTCAATTCTTTACAGAAGAGTTGGCCTGGTTGGCAGCCATCTGCCAGGTCCTTGGAAACTTTGAGGAGTCCACCCAGATGGTGAGCAGGGATGCTGCAATCATTAGCGTCACCATTCCTCTGCTATGCCTCTTGAGAAGTTCCCTGCAAAGCATAAAGGCAGACGCTTTGCGCTTGGAAACGGAGGCGGGGGAAGACAGTATGTCGCTGGATAGTCAGAGCACCCTCCTGTCTATATCTCAGCGTGTTGAGGAGGAGGGGGAGGAGCATGAGGAGGAGGGGGAAGAGACAGCTTGGCCCACTGCTGAGGGTACCCATGCTGCTTGCCTGTCATCCTTTCAGCGTGTATGGCCAGGGGAGGAGGAGGAGGAGGAGGATACTGAAAGTGATCTTCCTAGTGAGGACAGCCATGTGTTGCGTACAGGTACCCTGGCACACATGGCTGACTTCATGTTAGGATGCCTTTCTCGTGACCCTCGCGTTACACGCATTCTGGCCACTACGGATTACTGGGTGTACACACTGCTCGACCCACGGTATAAGGAGGACCTTTCCACTCTCATACCCGAAGAGGAAAGGGGTTCAAGAGTGATTCTATACCACAGGACCCTGGCGGACAAACTGATGGTAACATTCCCATCCGACAGCGCTAGTGGCAGAAGGTGCAGTTCCGAGGGCCAGGTAGCAGGGGAGGCGCAGAGATCAGGCAGCATGTACAGCGCAGGCAGGGGAACATTCTCCAAGGCCTTTGCCAGCTTTATGGCTCCCCAGTAAGACTATGTCTCGGCTCCCCAGTCAAGGCTGAGTCGGCGGGAGCACTGTAAAAGGATGATGAGGGAGTACGTAGCCGATCGCACGACCGTCCTCGGTGACGCCTCTGCCCCCTACAACTACTGGGTGTCGAAGCTGGACACGTGGCCTGAACTCGCGCTGTATGCCCTGGAGGTGCTTGCTTGTCCTGCGGCTAGCGTCTTGTCAGAGAGGGTGTTTAGTGCGGCTGGGGGAATCATCACGGATAAGCGTACCCGCCTGTCAACCGACAGTGCCGACAGGCTTACACTCATCAAGATGAACAAAGCCTGGATTTCCCCAGACTTCTCTTCTCCACCAGCGGACAGCAGCGATACCTAAGCAAAACATAGGCTGCACCCGCGGATGGAAGCATCGTTCTCTATCACCACCATCAAAAACGGGGACCTTTTTGCTTCATCAATCTGTGTATTCTATTCATCCTCCTCCTCCTGCTCCTCCTCCTGAAACCTCACGTAATCACGCCGAACGGGCAATTTTTCTTAGGCCCACAAGGCTCAGTCATATAATTTTTGTAAACAATTTTTATACGTTTCAATGCTCATTAAAGCGTTGAAACTCGCACCTGAACCAATTTTTATTTTAACTGGGCTGCCTCCAGGCCTAGTTACCAATTAAGCCACATTAACCAAAGCGATTAATGGGTTTCACCTGCCCTCTTGGTTGGGCATGGGCAATTTTTCTGAGGTACATTAGTACTGTTGGTACACCAATTTTTTGGGCCCCTCGCCTACAGTGTAATCCAATTAATTTTTTGCCCACCTGCATTAAAGCTGACGTTACATCAGCTGTGATGGGCAATGCAATGGGATATATTTATGTACCGCCGGTGGCTTCCTGGCACTCACCCATGCTGTCGGTCCACACGGAGTTGTAACTCCATGTGTCCACTTCTAAAGAACCCCAGTCTGACTGGGGCATGCAGTGTGGGCCGAAGCCCACCTGCATTTAATCGGACGTTACCTCAGCTGTGATGGGCACTGCAATGGGATACATTTATGTACAGCCGGTGGGTTCCAGGGAGCCACCCATGCTGTGGGTGCACACGGAGTTGTAACTGCATGTGTCCACTTCTAAAGAACCCCAGTCTGACTGGGGCATGCAGTGTGGGCCGAAGCCCACCTGCATTAAACATGACATTACCTCAGCTGTGATGGGCAATGCAATGGGATATATTTATGTACCGCCGGTGGCTTCCTGGCACCCACCCATGCTGTCGGTCCACACGGAGTTGTAACTCCATGTGTCCACTTCTAAAGAACCCCAGTCTGACTGGGGCATGCATTGTGGGCCGAAGCCCACCTGCATTTAATCGAACGTTACCTCAGCTGTGATGGGCACTGCAATGGGATACATTTATATACCGCCGGTGGGTTCCAGGGAGCCACCCATGCTGTGGGTGCACACGGAATTCCCATTGCGGAGTTGTACCTGCCTGTGACTATTTATAAAAAAACGCGGTCTGACTGGGGCATGCAGACACCTTGACAGAATGAATAGTGTGTGGCACATAGGTTCCCCATTGCTATGCCCACGTGTGCAGCTCCTGATGGCGGTGGCACAGAATTATATTTCTCATTGCTTCTGTACAGCATTGGAGGCTATCGCCCCGCCCCTTTTAAAGAGGGTCGCTGCCTAGCCGTGCCAACCCTCTGCATTGTGTGCCTGCGGTTCCTCTGGCAGACGCACTTATAAATAGACATGAGGGTGGTGCGGCATGAGTGCAGCTGAAGGCTGCGCAGGGACACTTTGGTGTGCGCTGTGGACACTGTGTCGTGGGGGGGGGGGGGTTGGGCAGCATGTAACCCAGGAGAAGTGGCAGCGGAGTGTCATGCAGGCAGTGATTGTGCTTTGTTGGAGGTAGTGTGGTGCTTAGCTAAGGTATGCATTGCTAATGAGGGCTTTTCAGAAGTAAAAGTTGTTGGGAGGGGGGGGCCCACTCTTGCCGCTATTGTGGCTTAATAGTGGGACCTGTGAACTTGAGATGCAGCCCAACATGTAGCCCCTCGCCTGCCCTATCCGTTGCTGTGTCGTTCCCATCACTTTCTTGAATTGCCCCGATTTTCACAAATGGAAACCTTAGCGAGCATCGGCGATATACAAAAATGCTCGAGTCGCCCATTGACTTCAATGGGGTTCGTTACTCGAAACGAACCCTCGAGCATCGCGAAAATTTCCTCCCGAGTAACGAGCACCCGAGCATTTTGGTGCTCACTCATCTCTAAAGAAGACCTGTAATCCTTTACTGCCAGATCCTTCAGCTCAGAACCGGCACAAAACAGCGTTAACTCACCAATTTACTGTCTCCTGAAGTTGCATCCAGACCCATTAATACAGCGGAAAGCACAAGAGTGATGCTCCGCGGCAAAATCAAGCAAATTTCGCTGATATTGATGAAGTTCTTAATGGCCGGTGAGTCTTCACATGATGGCACCGGCCATCAGCAGCAGCTGGTGGCTGGCTCCTCTGGTGATCCATGCGAGAAAGGCTCGTTGAATGGCTTGCCGAAAGGTTTGCCGCAAGATTTGCTGAAGGGCATGGAGCACTTAATTCACAAGTCAGCAGCCCATTACCCACTCCTACATCACCAGTAGAAACATCAGTCAAAGCTCACAAGCGAACTATTATTGCTGAAATTTCAAACTCCATGGAGGTACTTTTCCCCTACTCCACAAACTGGGGGAGGCCGGAGTGAACTCTCAATGGACAATTCCCCACCACAGCAGGCAGCTGCTCAGTGCACATCAATGGCTCCTGTTAGAGAAGCTACGATGCAGTCCCTGCTAACGGACCTTAAGGTGCAGGGGATGGGGTTGCACCCGGGCCCAGAAGCCTTAGGGGGCCCATAAGGCCTCTCTTCTCCATATAGGGAGCCCAGTACTATGAATAAAGCATTATAGTTGTGGGCCCTGTTACAGATTTTGCATTGGGGCCCAGAAGCTTCAAGTTATGTTTCTGTGCAGCATGGTTTAGGTATGGGTACGGGTACAGATACAGATAGAGGGGGGGCCCCAGCTCACGTTTTGCATCAGGGCCCCTGAGCCTTTACTTACGCCCCTGCCTCCAGCTATACAAATGGTAATATTTTAAGGACATTTTTCATGGTGACGGATTCCCTATAGCGGGAACTCCGTTGTTTAATTCTAGAGTCTAAAAATCTACCCTGGTCATGTGATCATCAAATGGGTGTAAGAGCAATTACAGTTATTGTACTTGCAATGGGCATAAATTACCCAGAGAAGCATGCATGGCCTTATAAGTCTCCTCACTCACCTCCCAGGTGTCTTCTCACACATCTTCTGGGTGCTCTCCTTGGGGAGAAACGATGCCATTAGAGATGAGCGAACGTACTCGTTTAGGGCGATTTCACAATCGTGCAGGGCTTTTTTCGAGTAACTGACTACTCAGGCGAAAAGATTCGGGGGCACCGGGGGTGAGCGGGGGGTTGCAGAGGGGAGTGGGGGGGGGGAGAGAGAAAGAGCTTCCCCCTGTTCCCGTTCCCCACTGCTACCCCCCGCTCCACCACGCCGCCCCCCGGCGCCCTCCGAATCTTTTTGCCCGAGTAGTCAGTTACTCGAAAAAAGCGCTGCTCGATTGCGAAATCGTCCTAAACGAGTACGTTCGCTCATCTCTAGATGCCATCCCTCAACCTACTCACCCCCTAAGTGTCTCCACACACTTTCTGGGTGCTCACCCTTCTTGATCTATGTCATGACCATGACACTTCATTATGTCTTGGAAGTTAACAATGATAGCAAGCACAGATCTAGAAGCTTTATATTAGAACCCTCTATACCCTTTTACTATACAATAAATAACCATTTTTTGCTGAAACTGTAATATTCCTTTCATACATATTTTTTCAATGGTTTTAAAGGGAAAAATAAAGTAAGAAATAAAATAAACAATTAACCCATAGCTGTTTGGTTCACATAATACATGCTGATATAAGCAAGAACGAGGCAGCTTTGTCAACTTTAGTCATTCTGATATCACAAAAAATGAATAACAAAAGCCGACACAGATTTCTAATCAGAATATTCAGAATTTCGATGCAGACATGTGCTGTCTGGCAGCATCTATTAAAAGACAAACCTGCCTCTTTGTCACATTTAAACATCTGCATCATTTTTCTTTTGTGATTATGGCAAATAAGGATAAATACAGGGTGAGGGAAAACAGCATTTGTGCAGCTGATACTGTCTGTGTCCGTATAAATGACTTTCCGGGCAGAGATACTCTGGATGAAAACGTTTACATAAAGAGCCAACAAAGTGAAAAAATCTCAAAGCTCAGCAGAACAAATAAAAAGAAAACACAAAGAAAGGCAAAACAAGAAACAAAGTTGTATCAGTGTTGTGAAGAATGAAAACAAACCATATACAATTCTAGTTTAATGCCACAAAGGAGATTTTGATCGTCCTTATCTGTCCAAGACCCAATCTATGAAGGCAGCATCGGTCATCATTATCTGTGCTCAAAATCGTGCCTTCCCTGGCACCATATTACAGAATAGAGATGAGTGAGCGTACTCGGATAAGCACTACTCGCTCGAGTAATTGGCTTTATCCGAGTATCGCTGTGCTCGGGTCTAAGGATTCGGGTGCCGCTGCGGCTGACAGGTGAGTCGCAGCGGGGAGCAGGGCAGAGCGGGCGGGAGAGAGGGAGAGAAAGATCTTACCTCCGTTCCTCCCCGCTCTCCCCTGCAGCTCCCCGCTCCGTGCCGGCACCCGAATCTTTAGCCCCGAGCACAGCGATACTCGGATAAAGCCAATTACTCGAGCGAGTAGTGCTTATCCGAGTACGCTCGCTCATCTCTATTACAGAAGTAGTCTACTGGAGAGTATCTCTGTAATATGGCATCTGATGGAGCATATGAAGGTACACTATGACCCTGTAAATGAGTAAGGGTGCTGTATGGCAACTCTATACAACTTGGATCATGTATGTAGATGCAATAATAGCCATAATGTGCATGGGACCATATAAAATGCATATATGAAAAGATAGGGTGTCATTTTAAAACTGTGGGTCAGGAAGGGTACCGTTTCTCCTTAGGGAGAGCATCTAGAAGGTGTGAGGAGACTTATAAGGCCATCCATGCACCTCCGGGAAATATGAAAATGAGAAAGATGGAACAATACCTCTGCAGCGCCACCTATTCCTGCAAGTCAATGTCAGACTTTTTAACAAGCCTTGTAACAATGACTGGGAATTGTGAGCAAAAGACAGAATCTTCTCCATTAAGGAGAAGATAGGCATGTAGAGACAGCTGCTTTGGGGTGATTGTCCCTCATCAGTGTGGTTTCTGACTTGGTTAGTGAGAGCTTGGCTTAAAGACATGGAGAAAAATGATACCCTTCCTGTCCCACATCTTTAGGCCTCTCACTAGTCGAGCCAGAAACCTTCTGGACACTGATGAGGGGCAATCACCTTGAAACAGCTGTCTATGCATAGTTATCTTCTCCTAATGGAGACGACTCTGCCTTTGGATCATAGTTCCCAGCCATTGTTACAAGGCTTGTCAGCCCTGGAAGTCAGCACACAGTCCGTGCTAGTTAATGCCATACAATTGTGATAGGTGACTAGATGTCTTTCTAGAGCACTATGATATTACAGGATATAGACATTAGGTGACCTGTGGGGTTGTTGATCTCAAATGTTGATCCAGGGATTAAGATCCACTTAGATGCAATGATTATCACTCAAAATTCACTCAAAAGCCATCTTTTGAGCGATAATCGTTGCATCTAAACGCCCGGCCATCGTGCACTATTCGTTCATCGCTGACTTTAAGCAAGCTAAAAGTCAGCGATGACTCCTATCAGCATGCTGAGTTCTCAGCCGGATACCACTGATAGTATTCTTTCAGCTGGTATCCCGCTCAGAGTTCTCAGTGGGATACCGCTGATAGCTTCAAGAACAAAGCAGCTATCAGTGCTCCTGCTGTTCTTGGAGCTATCAGTGGCATCCCGCTCCACCTTCATTTACACGCTAATAACATCTTAAGTAGCTAGTTAGCTACTTTAGAAGTTATGCAAAGTGATCACTCAAAACTATCACTCAAACTGCTGGCACAGCTCACGTTGATTTCACAGAGAACCGTATTTGCAGTTACAAGCGCCGGCCACTAGACAGAGTTCAGCGCTGAGACTTCCGCTAATCAGTCGGGGTCCCAAGTGACAGACCTCAGCCGATCAATTATTGATGACCTATCCTGAGGACAGGTCATTAGTACTATTCTCCCTGGGAAACCCTTTCAAATTTTAGCTGTAACCACAAGGATTGGTTGTACTTCATTACTTTTTATTATAGCAATAACCCAAAATGCATTTAAATATGTTGCTACGTGTGCTGCTGGGGTCTGTTGTACTACGTACTCCTAGCAGCACAGCTACAGGTGGTTGAGGGTTAATTGAGCTGGCTGGGTGTGGTATTTCCTGCTAGCCAATCTCCTGGATCTGTGCTCACATATAAACCCAGCTCCTGGTCAGTCTGGCTGGATCCCCAGGGTGAGCAGTCATGTTCAGCTTGTTCCCTCTCTGATCTGTGTTTGCAAGTAGGTCTGTGTCTCTGCTTCCAGTGTGTCAGTTGGTGGATCCCTGACACAGTTCCCTATGTCAGCCTGGTTGGCTATCTGTCTATCCCCTGGTATGAGGACACATAGACTTGCTGTGAGTTCCATCTGTGTGCATGTGAGCTCTGGGTGGAGTCTGTCTGGGTTTCTATATGTCGCAGTTGGCTGTGTCCAGTGCTCTTTTCTGTCCTGTTGCAAGCTTTGCTGAGTGATCTGTGTCTTGCTGGTTCATGTCCATTTGTATGCTTAAATTCTGTCAGTTTTGTGTCAGTTTGCTGCGTAACCTGCTATCTGTGTCCTGTCCTGTTTCAGCGTTCTGTGTGAACTCTGTCCGGTTCTGCTGGACTCCTGGTTAGTGTAGGGACTAGCGGTATAACCAGGAGCTGTGAAGTGGCCCGCTAGCTTCCATGTTTTGTACAAAATGTCAACCAATACCTGGTATTTTCATTCAGCTTATCATCTGTTTCTAGTGGTTGCATTGTGGCTGCTGTATGCTGTGTATTCTGGCTCTGTGTATCCTGTGCTTCTGTCTCTGCCATGTACCATGTGTATGTCTCCTGTTCTGTGGCGTGGCTCCTAGGATCAGCTAGGGCCCAGATCCGAAGACCACTGGGCTGCCCTTTATTGGGGCGAATCCCCCACGTAGGTAGGGCCATGCCATCCTCCCGTGTAGAACAGGGTCAGTTGCCTGAAACCTGTGTGAATTCAGTGTGACCCTGGTGCTACCTGTGTGCGTCCATCCCATCCATTCTCTTCCCCCTTTTTGGGTACGATCGTGTGGGCTCCCATGCTGAGGTTGCCCACACGATCGTAACATATGTTTTATGAAATAAGTAAAAGGGTCTGCCTTTTTTAACAGAATCTGAGGCATTCTTTTCCATGGGTTTGTCTAATATTGCAGCTCAGGCACATTCAAGGAGATAGAACTGAGCTGTTGCAATACTATAAACAATCCATGAACAGGAGTGACTTTCTTCAACCTCTTCATGGTCCAGGTCATACAGTTATGTTCTGGGCCCTTGGGGTTTGTATGGTGCAGGACCAGCAGCTAATTCTGCCCACAACAGCAGTGATCAGTGTTGATGCTGATAGCGTCTGTTAACCATTTAAATGCCCCGATTGGTGTCAGGGTTTCTAACATGAGGTGCCCTTTGGTTACCATTGCAGTCTGGACCTTCTGAAGTCCCCCAGGGCTACCATGACTGAGCTGTCAAGACTATGGCACGTCTTAATAGACAGCCTGTCCAAATGCAGTATAATGCAACACTGTAGTATTGCAATTTCAAGTCTCCTATGAAGACTTTAAAAAATGTAAACAAATTAATAATTAGAAAAAAGTAAAAAGTGATAAAAGTTTTTTTTTTAAACCCTTTTCCAATAATTACAATAATAAAACATATTTGGTATCCCCAGATCTGTCAAAGTCCAATCTATCAAAGTAACAAAATATTTATCCCGCATGGTGAATGTCATCACACACAAAAAATACACAATGCCAGAATTGATTTGCTTTGGTCACCCCATCTTCAAAAAAACATTTAATAAAAGCACTTTAAAAAAAAGTAAAATGCCCCCCCCCACACACACACACACACACACTCCTCCAAAGAGTTCACTCTACCTAAAACGTTTTAGAAGTTTTTCAGTACATTATATCTTACATTGAAAAGTACAACTAATCTGGCAAAAAAAAAACCTTCTGACAGCTACATCGATGGATAAATAAGAAAGCTATGATTTTTTGAAAGTGGGAAAGAAAAAACAAAAATGGAAATTAAAAAAAAGGGCCACATCATTAAGGGATTAAAGAAGAAACAGATTCTTCTTATATGAGTCTTCTAAGCTCTTAGTGATGAAGCCTGTTTTCGCCTTAATGGCCAAGTCATTTTTCATTTTTTTCATTGTCGCATTCCAGGAGCCATAACTTTTTAATTTTTCCATCAACATGGCCACATGAGGGCTTGTTTTTTGGGAGACAAGTTATATTTTTTACTAACATTATTTTTAGGGAAATATAATGTATTGTATAACTTTTATTAATTTTTTAGGGATATGGGGAAAAAAAGAAATTCTATCATTTGTTTCTTGGATTTTATTATCGTGCCTAGTGTGCAAAATAAATAATGTGATGACATTATTCTCCGGGTCAGCACGATTCCGGGGACACCAAGTTTATCCAGTTTTTTTATGTTTGTACACTAAAAAAAGCTTCTTTTTTTAAGATTTGCTCTTGTGTTGCCGCATTCAAGAGCCATAGCATTTTTAGTTTTCCATTAACAGAGTTCTGTAAGGGCTTGGCTTTTTGCAGGGTGAACTCTAGTCTTCATTTATCCAATTTTTGGGAACATCTAACATTTTGATTGCTTTTTACTCCATTTTTTCTTGAGGCAAGATTAACAAATTCTGGTATGTTTTTTTTTTTAACGTCATTCACTGTGCAGTATAAATAATAATGTTAAGTTAATTCTGCATGCCAGTACGATTAGGGCAATACCAACTTAATATAGATTTTTTTTCTTTTTGTTGTGTAAGGGTTTTTTTTGCAACATGAGTTGTACTTTTTAATGGTACTATTTGTCGATCTGTCTGAGGTTTTGACCACTTTCTATTCAATTTTTTGTAAGGCAAGATTAGCTATTTTCAACATGTTTTTTGCATTCTTTTTCATGACGTACACTATGTGGTTACATAATGTACTAACTTTTTTCTCTGGGTTGTTACAAACGCAGCGATAACACATGTGTAATTTTTTTTTTACATAGTAAAGGGGGTTGAATATTTATTTTTATTATTCTTTTTTAAACTTTTTCTTTTATTACTCTAAGAGACGGGAATATCACCATATTCTATCATTCTTCTAATACATTACTATTAGAGATGAGCAAGCGTACTCGGTAAGGTCAGACACTCTAGCGAGTATCGTCCTTACTGAGTACCTGCCTGCTTGCCCGAAAAGATTCCGGTGCCGGTGTGGGTAAGCGCTGTGTTGTGGGAGTGAGCAGGAGGGAGCAGGGGGGAGAGAGAGATCTCCCTCCCATTCCCCCGCTCTCCCCTGCAGCTCCCCGAATCTTTGTGGGCGAGCAGGCAGGTACTCGGTAAGGACGATACTCGCTCCAGTATCTGTCCTTACCTAGTACGCTCGCTCATCTCTAACTACTATACTTTAGTATAGTAGAGAATTACAAAGCCTATGAAGCTCAGCCAAAGGCTGAGCCTCATAGGCCGCTGTAGCTGACAGACCCAGAGGCCATATTAAAACCTCTGGGTGCCATAGTATCACATTGGGACCTCCAGATCACATCTCGTGGGTCTGATGGGTGAGAGAGGGAGTCCCTCCCTCTTTCAGCATTTTGCATGCCGTGACCACACTGACCATAGCATGTAAGGGGTTAGACAGCAGAAATTAGAGGTTTCTTTGGTCTCCACTGTTTGAGCGGAAGACCCACGCCAGGCTTCTTATGCAGCTGCTGTAAAAAGCCGGTGCATCAGAATAAAGCCCTTTAACATCCACCATCAAAATGCGTATTGGTGATCGTTAAGGGGTTAATTTATCACATTGGCCTTACTGACTAAAAAAAACTAATATCATCTTAAGTATTATGTGATATTCTACAGAGTTCAATTCCAATGTCTTTGTTCAAAACGTACAGCATCCTTGCTTGTATACCTATATAACAGAATTCTGACAGGGGATAAGCTTGTTTTTCAAAGGCAATTAGGTCTAATTTATTTGCATAAGCACATTTCCCCATTAAGCACCTTAATAACACAATTAATATGCATGCAGGTGAGCAGCCTCATCTGAATAAATGTTTATTTAATTTGCTCATTATGTATTTTTCAGAATTTAAGAGATGTGATCATTTCAAAACTTCATGACTGTTGATGATCAGCCCATTAACAGTGACCTTGGGCCCGAACCAAAATGTAATCCTGCCTACACTAAACATGAGGGAACGTTTACCTTGGAAGGAGAACAGGTGGGTTTTCCAAAAGAATAATGATACATGTGGGAAGATACCATAAAGGAATGCAAGCAGTAGTCATACTCAAAGTCAAGACCTGGAAATTAAGATGTTTCTTTCTAGAGCCATTTTAAGACAAGGTCTATCAACTCCAAGAGACACCCCATAGAGACAGACTTAAACTTTTACGGTGTTTTAATAACTACTCTACTGTTACACTACCCCATCCCAGTCATTAGCAAGTGCCTGTACACTGCAAGAATACTGTATTTCATTGTTTCCACCAAGTAAATCTAATTCTGCACACTTGAAGAGGAGACATGCTATTAATGTTAAAAGTAATCCCTAGGAAATTATATACTCTATACAGCAAAGGCGTAACTTGAAGCTCCTGGGCCCCAATGCAAAACTTGTAACAGCGCCCCCAACTATAATGCTTTATTCATAGTACTGGGCTCCCTATATGGAGAAGAGAGGCCTTATTGCCCCCTAGGGTCCTGGGCCTGGGTGCAACCGCATCCCCTATAGTTATGCCAGTGCTCTATACCAATGTGAGATGAAGTGGATGCATACATGGTTGATCGAGTCTGATGTACTATTATCTATGTAAGTGCTAACTATAAAGAAATAAATCTAGTTATTGGGGTTAAAGGGGTTTTCCAGTGAAATACTATTGATGACCTATCATCACGATAGGTCATCAATAGTTGATCGGCCGGGGTCCGTCGCTCCCATTGATTTCAATGTGAGCCATGCCTGCAGTTACAAGCACTGGCCACTATGCGCAGGTTGGCGCAGAGGCTTCTGCCCCATCCTCTGTGTTATTGCGGCTCTGAGCAGATCGGTCGGGGGCCCGAGCGACGGACCCCTGCCAATCAACTATTGATGACCTATCCTGATGATAGGTCATCAATAGTATTTCACTGGAAAACTCCCGCCCCCCTCTCTACCACTGGGATGGCTGCCAACCACTCTTACGAGTGGGAGCTTTGTTGGCCCTAAACTCTGTCCCCCCTTTTAGATGGGTTAGAGAGTGGAGTGACGACCAAGACTGGACATGCGCCATAATCAAGCACATGGCAGAAGATTGGTGGTGCATGTAGTTCCAGAAAGTTACAGTGCTTGTCAGCGGTGAAGATTTGAGCCCCGCCCTCACGGAGAACAAGCCCAAATGTTCCCAGTTTGACAGGTGTCTTACATAATGGATAGGAGGAGAGCACAGGAGCTGTTGTAGTGAGGAGATGGTGTGTTGTATTTCACCATCTACATTTTGCCGATATGGACTCATTCATCATCGAGCATTATTAGCTTTGTTGACAAAGTGTTGCTGTTATTACACATTGTACATAAAGTATTATTATTCCGAGGATCAAGTTAGCCGTAGCTAGCAGTAAGGTAAATTCATGGTAAAGGTTAGTTGCTTACTTGCTATTATAATATTATTTACTTGAACTACTCTGTTCTTAAATAAATTTAGCATATTCTTGTAACTCCTTCTGCTGCATTGTATCCTGAATTTTCATTGCCATACTACCACTCGCATCAAAGCTGCAAGGTTCTATTGTTTCTCTGCATTTGTCAGATTATCGACAGCATTGAAAACAATGATAAATGTAATAATGTCAATTTGAAGGGGATTAAATAGACAATGAGTCAAGAGGATTTAGATACTGCAATGTACTTATAGAGATTATTTTCAATAACACAGCCTCTCCTATTTTCCATGGCTTTAGTCAGCATCTGTGGCTTCACAGCATCTTGCAAGAAAAAGGTCTAGAGAACTATGTTATCTGGTCATAACATAGTAACATAGTGCGTAAGACTGAAAAAAAGATATATGTCCATCTAGTTCAGCCTGTTACCCCCCAGAGGAAGGCAAAAAGCCAAATGAGGTAGACAAGTTTCCTCATTTAAGGGAAAAAAATCCTTTTCAACTCCAATTCGGCAATCAGACTAATCCCTGGATCGACAACCCTTCTATAATATGTAATATTATTACACTCAAGAAAGATGTTCAGGCCCCTCTTGAACTCTTTTAGTGAGTTCGCCATCACCACGTCCTCAGGCAGAGAGTTTCACAGTCTCACTGCTCCTACAGTAAAGAACCCCCTTCTAGGTTGGTGCAGAAACCCTCCTTCCTCTAGGCGTAGAGGGCGCCCCCTTGTTACAGTCACAGTCCTGGGTATAAATAGATGATGGGAGAGATCTCTGTATTGTCCCCTGATATATCTATCATAGCTATTAAGTCGCCCCTCAGCTTTTCTAAACTAAATAACCCCAATTTTGATGACCTCTCTGGGTATTGTAGTTTGCCCATTCCATTTATTAGTTGGCTGTCCTTGAGCCCATTTAAGCTGTGATGTGTCCTTCTTGCATACCGGTACCCAAAACTGTACACAATATTCCATGTGTAGTCTGACAAGTGACTTGTAAAGGAGAAGAGCAACGTACGCATCATGTCACCCTAGACTTAACTTGATGCACCCCATAATCCTATTTGCCTTGGCAGCAGCTGCCTGACACTAGTTGCTCCAGTTGAGTTTACAGTTTTCCTTTTCAATGCGCGTGTTACCTAGTATTTCCCTGCCCATATGCAACTTTACAGTTATCAGTGTTAAACCTCATTTGCCACTTTTCTGCCCAAGCCCACAATGTATCCAGATCTGTTTGCAACTGTATACTATTGTCTTATGTTAATTACTTTACATAGTTTTGTATCATCTGCATATACTGATATATTACTGTGTGATCCTTCTACCAGGTCATTAATAAGTATATTAAAAAGAATAGGGCCCAATATTGACCCATGTTTTTCCTCATTAGTGATGGTGAACTCATCGGAGTATGTACCATTATTAACCCCCCTCTGCTTCTATCACTGACCACTTACTTACCCACTTACACACATTCTTCCCCAGACCAAGCATTCCCATTTTATATACCAACCTTTTATGTGGCACAGTATCAAACACTTTGGAAAAATCAAGATATATGAGATCCAATGACTCTCCCAGATCCAGTCTGAAGCATATTTACTTACAACTATTTTTCTTCAGATATTCCAGGATAGCATCTCATAGACACCCTTCAAACATTTTACCCACAATAGAAGTAAAGCCCTATTTACACAGGACGAATGTCAGGCAAACGATGCCCGATACTCGTCCCCGCCTGTACTCCCGTGCTGTTGCACAGGACTGAGTATCGTTGGCTCACAGCAGGGCGGCTGGAGATTTCTCTCCTCGCTCTCCCCCGCCCCACTCCATTCACTTAACACAGCGGCTGTTCAGCACTGAACGGCTGCTGTTTACACTGAGCGATCATCGTTCATCTCTTCTTTCATCGTTTAGTATATACGATGAAAGATGAGCTGAAAGATGAGCTGAACGATGATCGCTCAGTGTAAACAACAGCCGTTCAGTACTGAACAGCCGCTGTGTTAAGTGAATGGAGAGGGGCAGGGGAGAGCGAGGAGTGAAATCTCCTCCCCCCGTCCCAGCCCCTGCTGGCCACTCTGTCAGATAGCCAGCTATACTTGCTCTGTGTAACAGCAGGGGAGCGAGTATGTGTGGGGATGAGTGTCAGGCATCGTTTGCCCGACATTAGTCCCGTGCAAATAGGGCTTAAGACATACTGGACTGTGATTTCCAGGCTTTTTTTCTAACCCCTTTTTGAATATCGGCATCACATTTGCACCAATTCAGTGGAACAGACCCCATCGCTATAGAGTCCTTAAATATAAGGGCGGTGTTACACAGACCTAAGCACATTTACATGTGTATTTGCACAATAGGCATTACATATTCACACTTTGGGCATTGCATATTTGTGTGCACATTTGCATGTTTTACTGTATTTTTTGCCCAAGCAAAAAGACATGCATCTATACTCCTATTCATTGAAATGGACAATTAGTATAATTTGTTCGATATGTGCGCTTTTCTTATGCAGATGTGCAGTATAATAGGGCATGCTGCATATCAAATGCACATGCAAAATATGCTAATGTGAAAGACCCCATTGAAATCAATGGGTTCTATTCACGGTGTATTGTGTACATAAAACATTGCACAAATACGTTCATGTGAATCTGACAATGTATGGTATCAAGACCTGGCGATTTGTCTATTTTAATCTTTTTAAGGTTACTTCTTTGGTTAGACTGGTGATATTTAAGGGAGAGTTTACTTTATCACCCTGCATTTCATCTGATATATTAATACACTGGTGAAAAAACTATTTAACAGATTTGTTTTCTCCTCATTGTCCTCTATTTTTCCCTCATTACTTTTTAAAAGACTTACACTTTCTGTTTTACTACTCATACTACTCTTTGGGAACTATGGGATATGCAGTAACCAGAGCTGGCAATTTCTTCTACAGTAAAGATGTCAGACAAAAGCTAGATTATCCTCATCTAAAAGCAGGTTAGAAGGGAAAAATAGAGCACTGCTGGAATACAGAAGATGATAAGGGATGGTGGAAATAATTTCTTGTATCTTATGGAGTTTATCTTGAACTCCCTTTATAATCGCTATACGTAGATATATATAATTCCAAAAAAAAATGTGTCATGGATAGCGATGAGCAAACTTTTCAAAAGTTTGGCTTGGCCGGTGTGCTGAATTTGGGCAAAAAGTTTGGTCCGAATTAGTTGGAAATAAGACCAAACTTCACCAACCTAAAAATGGTGTGTAAGATGTATAAAAGCCCTGCATAACATTTTTAGGTCACCTCGGAGCTTAAGTACTTTTGAGCTGTTTTTAAGCCAAAGCTAATGTTAAAGTTATGACAACATGTATGGCTAAGGAAAAACGGATGGTAACTAACAGCTTGCTTAAAAACACACTACACTAATGGCAGAAATGGCAGATCTAATCAGTGGCATCAGGCTCAGGTTTTTTTAAATCCTCAGCGATCCATACCTGATTTATTGTCACAAATGTGAGTTTTACCAAACCTTTGGCAGACAATATTGCTCACTTAGAGGTGATGACACCATCTGCCATGCTGAATACCCTCTCTGATGCTACACTGGAGGATGGACAAGATAGTATACCCATGGCAAACTGGGCCAGTTGTTGCCAATGTTCCTTCTGCTGAGCCAGAAGTACATTGGGTCTTGACTTGGGGTATCTACTGGAGAAAGGGCACAGTCTACGTATGACTGGACCTGGTTGTTCAGGTGGTGGAGAACATGTCAGGTCAGCATATTGGGTGTACAAACTTTGTGATCACGTTCTTCAGACTGAATTGGCTGTTGCTGCCTGCACTATGTGTTGGAGATGTATCACTGACATAAGTGGTGTTCCGTTGACTCATTGGAAAGTGGAAAGTAGTCTCTGGATCAGACAAGGCATTATGGGCTCATCATGTGGCAGATGCCACTTTACTGGGTTTGGCAGAGATGAACCGTTCGAGGTTCAGGTTTGCTCTGAACAGAGCTTTTAGCAAAGTGCAACCCGAAATAGAGTTCAACTGCTTTGGTTTGCTTAACACTAGTCAGAAATAACAAAGCACAAAATATTCACAATATGCATCCTCTACATATAGAGGAAAGAAGGCTTCATCATCAACACAGAAGGGGGTTCTTTACTGTTAGAGCAGTGAGACTGTGGAACTCTCTGCCTGAGGACATGGTGATGGCAAAATTGATGGAGTAGTCTAAGAGGGGACTATGATATTACAGGATATAGAACGCTATGATATTACAGGATATAGACCTTAAATAACCAGCGGGGTTGTTGATTCGGGTCTTGGAGTCAGGTAGAAACTTTCAAATGTTGATCCAGCGATTATTCTGACTGCCATTATGGAGTCAGGGAGGATTTTTTTCCCCCCAAATGGGCTAATTTGGCTTCTGCCTCATTGGGTGTTTTAGCCTTCCTCTGGATCAACAAGGCAGGGGGGTGAAACAGACTGAACTAGATGGACATTGCCTTTTTACAGCCTAACATACTATGTTACTATGTATCCGCAACACTTTTATATAAAACTAATTTGCTGGAAAGCTGATTATTCATTTTGATTGAAATGTTCTTTTAAACATGATCTTGCAGAAAGTTTCTATGTTTTGTTCAACAGCTTTTTTTCGAGTCTCCTCTTCCAACTAATTCTATCAAAACAACATATTGTAGATTGAAATATTCATATAATATTCATGCCAAAGCTGTTGCTAATTGTCCCAACTTAATTATTCTACCTTCCTTTTTCTTTCTCTTAGGATCTTTTTGGAAAAAATATACTTCTCACCAGAGATGGAAGCAGACAGTAGAGGGCCCTTATGCAAGAACCGTATATGAGCCCATTGCACTGCGATAATTCATCATGCGTCCCCCCTCCCTGCAAAACTCTCTGTAACTCATTAGCTCAGTCCCTTTTGTACAATATAATAGATAGTAGGAAGCTGCTAGTTGATTTTAAGGTGGCAGTGGGCCATTGTGCTACTGCACAGGTTGCACATGATACTTCCACACTTTTCTCTCTCCGCTGTTGATACGAACAAACAAACCAAGTAACCGTCACCCAGCTTCATTTACTGACCTGATTTATTTAACATCCTACAGTATATAATGTTTTATTCTTTTCTCTTTCATTTGAAGGGAATCGGCCATCACTTTTAAGCCCCAAAAACTACTTTTAGGGGGTCTAAGGAAAGGGAATGGTGAATCCAGGGAGCTGTGTTTCATACTCACCACGTGTCCTGTTCTAGCACTATGTCCTCACGAAGTTGGCATGTGCCAACAGCTTGACTATTTCTACATGCATCTCTCATAGAGATGAATGGAGATAAGCACACAGAAAGAGTGAAGTTGTGTGCGCATGCCAACTTCGCAGGGACCTGCACGGGAATTAGGGACCCGGTTAAGTATGACACACAACTCCCTGGATTCCCTGTTCCCTCACCTTTGAGCTTCATAACATAATTAATGGGGCTTAAATATGATGACAGGTTCCCTTTAAAGGACATTGTTCAACCTTGGTTGCCATCTAATTTATTCTGCTTGCAAGGGGTGGTATATTTCTAACCCCCATGATTAATACATAGTGTCACTGATTAATGTACTGATCTTATTAAGTTATAAGTTATCTGATAGCTGGAAAGATTGCATACAGGGAAACTAGTACGGGTGGAGAAGTGGGGAGTAGTGCTGTGGAGCGAGAGAAGCCTTTCCCCAGAGCAGCCAGATAGTTTTGCTGATAGACTGAGCTATGAGTTAGTGGTGGTGGGGAGAGTGAGAGCTACTGCAGTGCTGATGAAGGTCCTGCTCTTTCTGATGTACAGCAGAATCCTGTTAGTACTGCTGGACACCGGGGTCTCCGGCTGACAGCCAAGCGGTGTGATTAATTGCCTCTGACAGAGTAGAGGATCTCCCAGTGCCTCTGTCCCCAGACAGGAGTGGTGGGGCTCATGGAGTGACATCAGCTGAGGCAGCGCTGTGAGGGAGAGGTTCTGGGGTGAGGAGTACCTCGGGGAGAGGAAGAGAAAGCTAAGGCATAGAATCAGTGACTTTCCTGGCAAATTGTAGCACTAACCTTTTATTCTGCTGCCCTCTGAGGAATTCTGTGAGAGAGACTTCACCCCATTGTAGTTACCAGTACTGAAGGCTATACATTCTGAGAGGGAGAGTTTATCCTATTAAAACTGTTTATAGTCAAATCTGACCAAGACCACCATCGAAATATCTGTTCACCATCATCTGGAGTCCCTTTTACAAGGAGTAACACGCTTCATCCTTAGTTTCAGACAAGCATATTGTAACATGTCTGTAATATGGATCTGTAATACGGGCGTGTTATAGATGACATTACAACCATATGTCATCAGTAATTGATCTGTTTTTGCCTTCCTATATGTTATTTTCTACTGGACAAATACTGATCCATGTTTACACAATACAATATGGAGGCACAAATGGAAAAAATTGGTCATGCTGTGTTTTTAAAAAAATGGCTGTAAGACTACAGACATGAGAATAGATACATAGATTTAGATTAACTCATATTAATATTACATATTATGGTTTGCAAAAGATGGATCAAATATGGAGTTAAAATACTCTTATCCGCAAGCGGCCTTATTGAGGCTTCACAGATTGGTGAATACAATTTCTATGTAAAGATCTCCAACTTCATACAGATATTGGTGATTATAGACAGTTTAGCCCCAAAGGAAAAAAAAATCCTCCGATTCCACAAGGGCAGTCAAATAAAGAAAAATCCCTCAACACTAATGTCCAACCTTTTTCTTACCAATTACAACTATGATTTTCAGTAATCACAAGACGCGATGATAGAATCATTTTGCCAAGTTTGAGAATCTTTGTGAATCGGAGTGAAGACCACACATTTAGTCATCTTGAAACATAGGTGTCTAATTTTGTATTACATGCTGTAAGCGAGTGTACCATTCCTTTTTTTAGTGCAATTATAGTAAAACCATGACATTTTTAGCCATGATTTTGAATATATCACAGGGAAAATCTGACCAATGCATCATGTAAATTAGGCATCACAAGCCCTCTTTAAATAACTGTGAACCTGGTCATTTAACTCCCTTTGATGCCATGATCGAAATGGCGACTGCAACATTTAAGCACTTGGGGTTCCTTCTGTTAACCCATCGCCCTCTCTAAAACACAATCACAGGCTGCTAATGGGTTGTTATGCAGCCACGAACCTGACAATGGCCATCAGGTCTAAGGGTCCATTTAAACGGGATGAATGTCAGGCAAACAATGCCCAACACTCATCCCAGCACATACTCGCTCACAGAGCGGCCAGCAAGGGGGGGGGGGGGGGGGCAGCTGCATAAGATTTCTCGCTTCACGGTGCCCCGCCCCTCTCCATTGACTTAACATAGCAGCTGTTCAATACTGAATTGCTGCTATTTACACTAAATGATGAGCGATCAGATCATCGTCCATCGTTTATGCAGCATAAACGATGGACGATGAGCTGAGCTATCATCATTCAGTGTAAATAGCAGCGGGGGGAGCGAGAGGAGAGAAATCTGTGAGCCAGTGATACTAGCTCCCGTGCAGCAGCACGAGGGTAACTATCGTTTACCCGACATTCGTCCAGTCTAAATGGGCCTTAACACCTTAGGCTAAATTCCCACCTGCATTAGGGGATTCAGTTTCTTTCTCTATTATGGGAGCAGGAAAGCGAAATGACATGACCATATGGATCCATCCATTGTATGATGGATTCAAACAGATCCCCTTGACTGTAATGGGATCCATTTGGTTTCCGTTCAGCCATCTGGCATTTAATCAGTTCTGTGACAGAGCCTTCAAACGCGTAAATGAACATAGCTTTTATACACCTATTAGACCCTGCAAGGGGCAGGACCTAATAAGGATGCAAGCTGACAAGCAATAATACACTGCAATACTGAAAAATCACATTTTAAAGTTCCATAGTGGGACTTGAAAAGATTTTTAAAAAGTTTAATACAATCTTAAGAAACATTTTAAAACAATAAGATCCCCTCTAGAGACCCCCCCCCCTTGCTTCCCAAGACTTGTTCCTCTCATTTCTTTAATCAGTCTAATTTGTGCACCTTTCTACAGCCTGGTATTCCTTATTTTTAAGATATGGCCTCAAAAATGACTGAAGAGCAACATTTTCCATAAATAAAAGGTTTTCCATATCTTTTATGCAACATCTGAAGACATTTACTTTTGGATCTGCTGCTTGACATTGACAGCTGCTGCTTACCTTGCTGGTAACCTAGGCCTAGACCTGCACTGCTTTCCCCAGTATTATTCAATTTAATGTATAGTCAGCAATGATATTAATGTAGTGCATAACTTTACATTCATCAAAATTAAAATTTGACTGCCACTTACTGACCACGCTGCCAAGTTGTCAAGGACTTTCTTGTAATATGTTACAATCATGTTGAGTTTTCAGAATTCTGCTAATTTTTGCTTTATCAGCTTATTCTTTTTCCTAGTATGTTTCATCTATGTCTAAAACCTATTCTTTCCGGAGCTATCTTTTCATTTTCACGAAGCTGAGAATGTTCTATGTCTGTCAGCATTGATACCATACTCAATGATTTCTTATACTTAGTAAAGTACAAAGCAGTGCCAGGGTGTCAACTCCCCCCCCCCCCCCCCTCCCCTTTCCACTAAAATAACAAAAGTTTTCTATGGAACCAAATATGTATCTTAATAGGAATTCAAAGATTATTCCAAACATTCACATTTCACGGGAGCCTTGACATTTTTCGACCCATTCTCTACCGTTGAAGAAAGAATGACACACAGAAAAGTAGCATTGTTATTATTCTCTATGAGAAAACATTTATACACGGCATGGATGGATAACATAATTGTCATCAGTAAGAGTGCTATTGAAATAAAAAAAGGATTTGTTGATGTATTAAAAGGGCACAATAAAAATATTGGTGTGAGCATCGCCTTTTGCGACTCGTCAGACGGGCGTTTCTTGCCGCGATTTGCGCATGCGCATGTGTCCGGCGATTTTATAAAACCATTGCTTTGCAATAGTATCGGACACATGAGCGCTTTTTATGCGCTCGTCCGATAAATTATAGAACAGAAATCGCAGATCGCACCTATCTGCAATCTGCGATTCCTGTTCTCTTCTCTATATGCGCTCAATGGGGCCGGCGGCAGCAGCGCCGACCCCATTGAGAACATATAGAAGACAAATCATTCTTCTCTGCCACAGCTGTAACAGCTGTGACAGAGAAGAACGATGTTTGCCCATTGAATTCAATGGAGCCGGCAATACAGCCGCTCCATTGAAAGCAATGGGCTCCCGGCGTGCGCGGGGTGAATTGTCGGGAAGGGGTTAAATATATAAACCCTTCCCTGCAATTCATCCTAAAATGTGTTGAAATAAAAAAAAATTGTATAGTCACCTTTCCGCTGCAGCCGGAGTCCAGCCGCGGCCGCTGTCAGTTCTCCTGAACTGCTTCTCGGCACTATTCAGCCGGCGGGGCTTTAAAATCCCCACCTGCTGAATGATCTGCCTCTGATTGGTAACAGCCCTGACCAATCAGAGGCAGGTTTCACTCACACACCCATTCATGAATTCATGAATGGGTGAGTGACTGCTGCCTCTCAGCGCTGAGCCAATCAGGGGCAGGTCTGACTCACATCCATTCATGAATTCATGAATGGGTGTGAGTGAGACATGCCTCTGATTGGCTCAGCGCTGAGCCAATCAGGGGGCAGGTCTGACTCACACCCCCTTCACACCCACTGCAGGACGGCCGCGCGGAGCTCCGGCTGCCGGGAGAAGGTGAGTATATATATATTTTTTATTTTTACACATTTTAGGATGAATTGCAGGGAAGGGCTTATATATTTAAGCCCTTCCCGACAATTCATCCCGGGCTCGCCCGCAGCGCATTGCTTTAAATGGAGCCGGCTCTATTGCCGTCTCCATTGAATGCAATGCGCTGGACAGCTCCGGCCCGTTTCTAATGAAACGCGGCTAGGAGCAGATTTTCGGGCGATTTGCGGGCGACTTGCGCGCACCGGTCACGCGATTTGCGGATGCGCATCCGTCATGCGATCCGCAAATCGCGTGAAAAAACGCCCGTGTGCCTAAGGCCTTAAAGAGTACTTGTTGATTTGGTTAACTTTTCAGAATAAGCTGTTTTGTATATATGAGGAGTGCATGTTTCTCCCCTCTAAAAGCTCCATCTCTAATTTTCCGTTGTCCTTGAGCTGGAAGGTGGGGACTTCTGCTATCATGTGTTCTATGCACTGTGCACAGAGAATAGCAAATCTTGTCCATCTCTATGTGGCACACCCTCATAATAAAAAGCAGCATGGAAGACATTAACTCTCGCGGCATCATGCCTCTCTCTCCCTCCTTTTACCCTACTCCTCTCCATAGAATTCTATGATCAGCCTCAGACAATCCTCGCCCACATTCAGTAACTTGTCATTAAGGTTCGGGAGGGGTAACATCTCTCATTAGGGAGAACACCAAGAAGGTGAGTGAGGAGACTTATAAGGCCATCCATGCTCCTCTGGGTCATATGCAAATAAGGAAGATGGAACAATACCTCTTTCTGGATTGGTTTTCAATTCCCAATCATTGCTCTATACATCTGTATAAAGGGTCAAGCATTGATTTGAAGGAATGCTGCCATCCAATAGGTGGCGCTGCAGAGGTATTGTTCCATCTTTCTTATTCTCTGTCATTAGAGATTGACTTCACTTGGCAACAGGCAGGGAAACCCCTTGCATTTTAGACAGTTTAGCAAAAAAATATAATTTTAGATAAATTACCTGTTTTACACTTTTATTAGTTATCATTACTGCACAAGCAAAAGTTGTTTGAAAAGGCAGTGACCATTTAAACCTATTGCTGATGAACTTTCAAATGGCCATAATATGGCACATTTTAGCACCCGTATTAGGCCTCGTTCGCACAGCTGTATTGCAAGCTGCACCCAAGAATCTTGGCCATAGCTCAAATTAGACAGCACATGGACACCTGATGCGTGCTATTCGATCTCTAAGCATAGTGCACACTGCATATGCTATTCTCATCCATGAATACAGACCAGATTAGTGCATACAGTGATTCTTTTCACATGGACAACGGTCCTTCAGAAAACTCACCTAATTCACCCCTATGAATGCACACCAAGGGTGGAATTTATGTCATTTGCATGTTTGCTGAATATTTAGCACTAAAATCTACACTGTTAACATGCAGATTTTGATGCAGGATGAAAATGACAGAATCCTGATGGCAATTCCCCATCAAAATCCCAATTTAGACATGCAGATCTTGGCATGGAATTCCGCAACTTCAAATTCCACAAGGTTCTTGTGCAGGGGCTCAGACTTAGGAGGTATTAAGCAGTGAGGGGAAAATGAGATGATAATCACGGTCACTCTGCTGCTGCTCCTGGCAGCATGGAAAAACTACACCAGTGGTAAAAATAATGATCAATGTAGTAAACAATAAGAAATTAAATTAGGTAGTTGTTACAACTTGCTACCCGTAGAGTTGGATAGGGTAAGATGTTAATTTGTTGTGATGTCAGCCCGTATAGTGAACCATTCTGGATAAAAAACAAAAATACAAAAAAAAAGTGGATAACTAAACAATAGTGGAGGCAGTAGTCCTTGTCCCTGAAGCGTTAGTGTGCTACCTCAGTGCAAGATGGCGATGATGAGAAGAGACTTCAGGCCACAGACTGTAGATGGTGAAAACAACTTGTACACTTTTATTAGCAGGGAGACAGAGAGTGGTGGTTCAGTATTTACATCTCTTGCATTATATTCACTTGAGGTAGATCATAGACTTTCATTAGACTTGTAGACACAAACTGTTGTTGGCACTTTTCTCAGGGGACCAACATTAACTTCCAACTTTTCCTCTCTGGCTTTGACTAGTACTGGACACTTGGATTACGGACTCAATTTCTCTTCTCTCTGTGTCTCTCTTCTCTCTCCTTCCCTTTCCTCTGCAAACTCTCCAGCATAAACTTGGCTTCATACTCACACTTTAGTTGTTGCTTCCCAGTGCTGGCTAGAATAGATGGTCTCCTGTTCCTTCCCTGTCTCCTTCAGTCTCTTTCCAGCTGGCTAGACTGGCTAACCCCACCCACTCTCTATCTTTTATAGTCTCCCTGCTAACCAATCCTGAACTAGGGGAAATCTTTCTACCTAATCCCAGTTCTAGTTAGGGGTGACTGGCAGGTATTAAAGCAGGTTAGGGTAAATTCCGCATTACCTGTTATTAATTAATTTGTTAGCTATGTTCAATTCCACTCCAAAATCCACGTTAGCAGTGTGAGTTTTGGGTGTAAATATTCTACAGGAGGGCATATTCCGTCCCACGTGAAAGATCCTTAAAGGCGGATTCAGCCAAGCGTATGCGCAAATACACTCTCCTCAGTGCAACGTGTTTGTGCAGTGAGCAAGGTTGATTTGTGTGCGTACTGGCGCATAGTACTATACTGTTTGCGCACACAAGGCCTGCACACATGTGCTTGTGACCCCCCTCGCACTCCGCCCTGACTTAAATGGCTCTTTTTCATGGAAATGCGCGAAATTTCGCGCACGTCCTTGCGTTTTGCACGCACATTTGCTCATGTCCCACAGACTTCTATAGGGCCCTTAGTGCGCAAATATGCAGGAAAATAGAGCAGGTATTTTTTTTTACACACAAGAAATGCACGCACCAAAAAAGGAAATGGGAGGAAAAAAGAAAACAAAACACAGTTTGTAGTGCTTTTCATATTTCCCTATTGACTTACACTTATTTTTGTAGTCCTATCATTGTTTGCTGTAAAAATGCCTGGAGAGAGCACCACTAAAACATGGCATTTTTTTTTCAAAAAACGCTATTTGTAAAAACAACCCCAACAATCTCGGAATCTTTTTCCATTGTTTTATTAATTCCGTCCAAATTGCTTATTTTTTAAGATTCCGAGCAGGGGCTCTTCACATAAAGCTATACAAATAATAATAGAAAGTGGCTGTCAGACACATTATGTGATTCCCATGGACATCTAATATTCATGGTTTTGTATTTTTAAGGTTATACGTCTCCCGCTTTATAACGGCGATGTCACTACACCTGCTGGAGAGCGAGGCAGAAACATTTTGAAGATGAATTTGCAGTATCTTGAAATAGGGAGATTTTTGACGCTCAGCCCAGCTGATCTATTAAGCTTTCAGAGGATCCTAGAAGACAGAAAGATTTGATGGGGCTTCACAAAAATATCATTCTTGTCTTTTTTTTTTCAGATATCTGTCAGACATTAATATAAAAAGGTAAATGGAATGGAGCATCTTCGGCAGAAAATAATTATGTGAAAGGCAAAAGAGAAAAAAAAAAAACATCTGAAATACTTTTCTAATGTAATATATCATGAAGCTGGAGATATAATCTGAGAATGGGATAGGAGGTGTACAAGCTGTTCATCTGCCTCTGCCAAAAATGAACGGAAGTTGCCTGGGAAACCCTCCAACTTAGCAAGTGTCTTTACAGCATCATTGTGCAGAAGACGACACTCTGGAGAGTGCTCCCTTAGACAAAACGGGCTTAATAGCTTAAAATTCTATTACAATTTTGACACATGCATCAAGTAAATTTCACTTTATCACATTGATCTTGATAATCCATGATGAATGCACACCAAAGAAATGTCTAGATTTTATGTATTCCACTAGTAATACCAGAGTGAACTAAGATGTCTAAATGGGGCTTAATACATTGTAGAAGGTAACTAAATAGTTCTGTATGGATGGGGCCACATGAGAAAAGGTTTGGCAGTTGAGACACTCTAGAGTCGAAGTTTTGTTGTGCCCTACTTTAAAGTCTAGGGGACACATTTATTAATGCTTATGGCCTATTTTGTTGTTCGGATCTGACATCTGTCACTTTATGTGGAGCCTTTGAATGCTTTTACTTATCGATGCGATTCTGGGACAGTTTTTTTTTTTTTCTGACATATTGTAGTTTCTGTTAGTGGTACATTTCACATGGGTGTAATTAAGCATGGAACATTTACGCATGCAATACATAGAGAATAAAAACCATTGATTTCAATGGGTTTGTTCGCTATTGTGTGCGCATTTCATGCATGCAGAAAGAACGTGATCTATCTTTCAGTACATTTGCCTACCAAAGGTCCCCATAGAGGTCTATGGTGGGGGCGTTTAAATGCTCGTGCAATGCAATACAGGATGCGTGAAATGCTGCACAATTCTGTGAAAAAAAGAACACATCTGGAACTCATTAGGCTAAATAGCCATTTAAATTGGGGCATGGTTATCTGCTATGCCCAAATGAACATGCCTTAGAGCCCATTTACACACAAAGATAATTGTTTTAAAGACATTTTTTGAGAAATTGTTTTGCATAAACTGCTAATGGACACTAATGTCCATTAGCAGCTTATCACCTTCATTTGTATGTAAATGAGCCTCCAGAGCTGTATGCAGAGAACAGCAGGTGGTATTTTCTCTGCCTACAGCTCCTTTGTTCTGCCATGGGTTTTCTGCTGAAGACAATGTAATAAGCGCTATCCGGGAGAATACAGCACCATGGACAGAAAACACAGCATGCGGTCAGTGTGATCTTCTCTACAACTGAACAATGGATTTTATGCTCACCTAAAAATCATCGTTCAGCTGAAAAATGAAAAATGGGAGCATTTGCACACAACGATTATCGCTAGTTTTTGAGTGATAATCGTTGTGTGTAAATGGGCCTTTACATATGCCATCATTACAATGGGGGCCTATCATTACACTAAATAAGCACACTTAACTAAGTAATTTAGTGACAGCTCACACTACTCTAACACTATGCTGACTGAAGTACTTTACTAACTACGCTATATACTGACAGGACGCCTATACTACAATGACAGGACACCTATACTATACTAACAAGGATCGCTGGTAATTTTGATTATTTTGCACACAATTATCCCCTCAGGACTCTCTCTCCAACCACCAATAATACACTGCAGTTGTTAGAGAGAGAGATTGTATCGTAAACAGTGAAAATGCTTGCTGCTGCACTCTCTGACTGGTCAGTCAGCACTGACTGACCAATCACAGCAATCACTTGGGCAAGACTGCTGTGATTGGTCCCCAGCGGCAAGTAGTGATTGGCTACTAACTATGTTAGCAGTGATCACCACAGCACCTTTAAATACAGGATGTAAATTTATGTCCTGTTATGCTACATACCAGGCACCCATGATGTAAACCTTTGTACTGTGGCGGTAATGTTTAAAGGGGGTTTTCCAGGCAAAAACTAGTAATAACCTGTTCACAGCATAGGCTATCAACAGGATCCCTGGCGGTGAGCTGTTCGCCCGGCCGGCTGTCAGTACAGCGTGCTGAACGCACATTATAGAGGATATCAGTGGCAGTTCCCTAGCTGGCTTCACCCATATTGAAATCAATGGGAGCTGAAGCAGCTATTACCCTTCCGTGGCATTTCTGGTGTCGTAGGCAAGAGTGTCAGAAGTTTAATAGCTGCTTCAACTCCCATTGCCCCTAGTGATTCACTTTTGATGACCTATCTCGGGGATAGGTCATCAAAAGATTTTGCCCAGAATATGCCTTTAAGATTGGCATTTCACAAGCCATTCTTAATAAACAATGCGCTTGAGAAAAATGCGCCTAATTTACTCAAGAGATTCTGTCGGCTACTTGGAGCCCTATAAGCTAAGCTTATTAACCCAAAGTGTCTGACTTGCTGAGTCCAAGGATGTATATTTGTACTTATAACTTTCCTGCCATTCCCCTGTTGTCAAACCCGCCACTTATTACATTGAGTGCTAAGTAGTCTTCCCATTCTATGTGTGAAGTAAGAGAACTTCTTAGTGTGCACCTATGCAGTCTGCTCCATGCATTCATCGGCGGGTTTGACATTGTTACATACTTGGATTTTGGTTTATTATTCTGTATGGGCTCAGTCACACAGGTGTTTGTACACGCGTCTGTCAGTTGAGTTTGCCGGCCGCATCTAAATAGAACCAATGCTTTTCAATGGGAGTGGGCACGTGTGAATTTTACATGCACACAAACACATGTGGCGAAAATTATAGAACACCAGTTCATAGAACGCATGTAACTGTGGCAAACCAGTGTTCTGTGTATGTCTCACCTTGCCCACTATGGAGCCAACGGCAGCAGCGCCGACCCCATTGAGAACATATATGGAAGATCGCGATCCTCTGTCACAGCTGTGACAGCTGTGGAAGAGGAGAGCGATGTTCACCCATTGAATTCCATGGAGACTGCAATACAGCCGGCTCAAATGAAACCAATGGGCTGCCGGCAAGTGCTGCCGTGATTTTTGGGGAAGGGCTTAAAATATAAGCGCTTCCATGAAAATCAATCCAAAAATGTGTAAAAAAATGTTTTTTAAGTCTATACTCACCTCTCTGCAGCTATCGGGGCTCAGCCACCTACTAAAAGGGTCGCCTCTGGTTGGATGAGCACTGTGACCAATCAGAGTCAGCTCTCAGCTATTGAATGACAGCTGAGGCAGCACTCACCCATTCATGAATTCAAAGCTGTATTGCCAGCTCCATTGAATTCAATGGGAGAACATCACTCTTCTTTGCCAGAGCTGTGACAGCTGTGGCAGAGGATTTCTTCATCTCCATGGGGAGTCCCCTCATCACTGAACACTGTGAGTGTCTAGTGAAAATGGGACTCCTCGCGGAGATGAAGAAATCCTCTGCCACAGCTGTCACAGCTCTAGCAGAGGATCCCGATGTTCTCTGTATGTCAATGGAGCCATCACAGCTGTCGGCAGCCCAAATGACCACAGGTGAAACCCCTGGATGTGACAGCATCCAGGGGTTTAATATCCAAGGAATCCCCTGCTGCAGCTGTTACAGCCGCAGCAGGGGATAGCGGACAGCGCTCTTTTTGAGCAGATTAAGGCCGCCTGCACACGGGCGGAAATCCCGCGGCGGGATTTCCCGCGGGATTTCCGCCGCTCAAAGCCTGCATAGGAGTGCATTACAATACGCACTCCTATGCAGACGGCCGCGGTTTGGCCACGCAAAATGTCGCGTGGCAAAAAAAACGCGGCATGTCCTAGTTTTGTGCGGGGCTCGCAGAGCCTCGCACAGATACGTCACTCACCCGGCCGCCGGTTCCGGTCTGCGCATGCGCCGGCTGCCCGGCAGCCGGCACATGAAAGAGCCGGGGCCGCCGGGTGCGGGTGAGTACGCGCTGCTCTCTGCAGGCGCTCGGGTCGGGTCCTTATGTGCCTTTTGGATCACATTTTATTGTTCCTCGGTCATATAGTTCTTGGCTTCTTTATACAAATTTTATATGCACTTTGTTTAATAAAAATGTGCATCGCCTAACACCTTAAGGACTACCCTATTTTGGGACTTTACAACCAAGCATTTTTTTTTCAATTTCTACAGCTTTGCATTCCAAGAGCCGTAACTTTTTTCTTTGATGTAGCTATACAAGGGGTTGTTTTTAGTTGTATATATATGTCAGACTTTACAGGAAAGAATGAATATAAGAAATAATTCAGTTCAAAGCCGTATGCATTTTTCTATTTAATCTGGGTGCAAGCTCTACTGGGGAATATTTACAACCGGTGCTGAAGTATACAATTCTGATAAGTGGTAATTGTATTATTCTTATCCACAAACCTGGTCTGACCAATAGAAGCCAAACTAGCTTTGATATCTCTATAAACCAGTCTAATTGTTAAACACTCATCGCTGAAAGCAAATATTGGCTGGACGACTAAGAACACATTAAAGTGATGCACTGTCCATTATGAAAATTGCTCTTATGTGATATAAATTTCATATAAACAAGTATACAATTAAAAAACTTTGTTGCAAACCTAGATCCTCTACAAAACGTTTAGATTTAAACTGAGATGCAAAGTCTAATGATGTCCGGTTTTCTCACAGAATTTGTTTTGGTTTCAGGATTAAAGGGGCTTCACCAGCATTAGCTTTCATCACCTATCCATAGGTGACAAAAGTCTAATCAGTGGGGGTCTAAGAGACCCCACTAATCCTGAGAATGGGCGTCCATATTCCCTCTCCATCTCACCGCACCCCCACAGTGAGGTGGAGATTAATTGGAGCAGCAGTCATGCATGCGCGATACCGTACCCTTCATTTTCAATGGGACTGCAAGAGATAGCTGAGTGCTTGCATGTGTGACTGCCATTCCATTCAATCTGCTGTCACTCCAGGTGGGTGCAGTGAGGCCACAGTGATGAGAAGAGGGGATCATGGGACTTTTGTACATGAGATTGGTGGAAATCTCAATGGTGACTTATCTATCTTGTAGGTAGGTGATAAAAGTGAATTCTGGTACACCCCCTTTAATGTTTCCAAAAAAAATGCAAATTCAATAAAATTTTGCATAATTTACAAATCTGGTAGTAGGCCACCTGTACTACATTTGCATTCCTACATGATAAATTGGATGTAGAGTCTAAGGAGGTACTAGGTTCCAACCTCAACCTCAGTATGGATCTTGGGCCGAATAGTCTTGAAAATGTGGCAGGTACCAGAAAAACAGCATATGGCTATAGTTGGTTACATGAGGCAACCAGCAGGTTTACAGGCATAATTACATCTAAGACTAGCCAATATGGTGGCAAAATTTGGGACAGTAATGTAGCCAAAAGTATCAGGCAAAATATGTTAAACTCTTTGTACTCTATCTAAACATCAAATACACTCTTTGTAAAAAAAAAAAAATCAAACCCCTAGAAAAAGTTGTAATTTTACTGCAAAACTTGCCATGCAGTTACATCTCAGGCAGATACGTTAATGATTAGAGTTGTGGTGATTAGGTGAACAGTCTTGCCAGCTGAGGCCCTAAAAGTGGTTCCATCCTTGGCCTATAAAAAGGCTCTCAGGGATTACTTGTATGCAGTGATCTCTTTTTCCTGCTTTTGTAGAGCTTGTTGACCACTAGACGCCTCTACGACGCAATCAAAGAGATTTCGCCCAGTTAACAGAGGTGTAGAGGGCGTATTATTGGAATATGAGAAGCTGGATGGTCATATTAACGAATTGCCCACCACCTGGGTCATTTTGACCAGACTGTTAGGAGGAGTTGGGACCAGTGGATGCTTGAGGGCACATAAGGAGACCAGGCTTAGGACGCCCTTGACAGACCACCAGTAGAGAGTTGTACTCTGGTCTCTGATGGAGACTGTATAATCTATGACATGTCTCTGTTAATTGCTTCCTGTTCAGTTCAGCCGCCATTAAGTCCATACACTCTGCTGTACTGTCTCTATAAACAATACAGATAGAAAGGGAATGCCTTCAATATGGCTGACCCAGAAAATGTTTTGTAAATGAAAACTAAATAGCTGCAACATTTTAAAAAGCCCAAACCATTTCTCTTCTGCAGACTTAAACTTACTTAATGAAATGTAATATATAACACATTTCCTTTAAAAGTCTACAGTGTCAAAAACAAAACTTGTGTTGAATTTTTGGTACTGAAATAGTTATAAAAGTTCTAAAAGAGTACCGTGGAGATGAATAACTTTGGCGAATGTCAAGGAGAGTATCAACTCCAAAATTTGGTTCCTAAGGGTCTAAGGGCTAATTTACAACCATTTGCATTGCTCTTATTATTCACGTGATCTGCGTCAGACAACAGATGTGTGCCCTGATGCATCTGCTTCCACATCTTGTTAATTCCTTTATTGCTATCTTTCAAGCTATTATTTTTTTCTGTTGACATTTTTGTATATCTCCTAGAAATTATGTACCTAGAACAGCTTTATTATGTGAGCAGGGAGAAAAGGGTTTTCAAAACAAAAGGATAAAACCAGTTTTGAATCTGAGTTAAAGTGGTTGAATTATCAGAAAATAATCTATTTTGTGTTTGTGTAAAAGATGGTCACCCCCACAGTCATGTACAGGAAACAGAATAGAAAACCTATCAACCAATCAATCAACCAAACCAATCAAAAAAATAAAAACAGATTGGAAACATGAAGTGTATTTCACTACCCGGTTATGTGGTTTTAAGTATGTAAAAAGATGGATGCTATAAATTTACTTTAGGTACATTCCTCAGATCAAATTTGGTGTCGATGTGCAAGACATTAAAATTTGCACCACGTTTTTCTTTGGGTGGAGGCGGAACTTGAGGCGGTGACGGGGTATGTTCAGGCTGCCTTTTGGATCAACCCTAAACAGATTAAAACATTACCCATCGAGTCCCCATTTTGGGCCCAACTAATTAGGAATTGGACAGGTTTCGCAGCTCACAAGGGCCTAGTGAAGGTACCTGGTCCACTCACACCTTTGGTCTCTAACCCTCAGTTCGAGGCTACCCTTGGAGGCTCCTCTCTACTGGTGCCTCCAGATTCCCCGATCCCTAGACTAGGCACCCGAATCTTTAGAGACGAGCTGGCAGGTACTCGCATAAGGCACTACTCACTCGAGTAGTTTGCCTTAGCGAGTACGCTCGCTCATCTCTAGTCACTATGAGTTCTTGTTACTAAGTAGTTATCAAAACCAAGTAGTAGCAGGTGAACACATGCCTGTCAAATATCAATGTAGCATATTAAAGGTATTGTTATACAGTTTTAGAGTACAACCACGTTCCCCAATTGTATATAGATTAAACAGGTGAGCAACAATTTCCAACAAGGGAATCAAAGAAGGAATAACAAAAACAAAAAGGAACTCACACACACAGCCAACCATTAAGATGGAGAGCATATGCTCCAAGTACTGGCAGACGCCAGAGCATTTGCACAAAAATAAGCAAATAATCTGTTGTACCTAATATAGTAAAAGGACCACCCACTCAGCGGCCCCACACCTTATCAAATTCAGCAGGACAGACGCAAGCCATATATGCAACCTTATACTTATGGAATACGCTGTTAACCTTCCATATCAAAGCATTTCTGATAGGTTTCTTAGGGCATTTGCAATATAGTAGGACTACTTTTTTTGCCTAGAATAGCAGTTTATACAGGGTATGTGTTGCTACATCCACCGGGGGGTTGTCACCCACAAATCCACGGAGGTATAATCTTGGATGCATTCCCAGATGAGCCTCCAAGAACCTGAAAATACCATGCCAGTAGTCCTCCAGAATACATGTATGATTATGCCCATACCCACAGGGCATATTAAACAATCTGGCATAAGAGATAATCACACAGTATATAATTGGAGAGAAGTATAATATATTCTATATATAAACTTTAGTTGTATGAGCTTATCTCTAGCACTGATCAAAGGAGGGCCAGAACCAGCCAACAAGTCACTTTTGTCTTCCAAGTCTAGGTCCCTCTCCCATCTCCGAGGGAGCTTTTCTACAGAAAAACAAAGGATTGTGCTAAATGCCTATAAAAACTAGAGAGAAGTTTCAAGAAATTTGGCATCTGAGCTAGACCCTCCAGTAGAGGCAAAGCAGGAGACATAGTCATTCTGTCAAATTGGGCCACAATAACATGTCAGAGCTTGAAGTATGTGAAAAGCGAATTATCAGGCAGATTAAAACGTTGCTGAAAAATGCAGAAGCTCCCCCCATACACAATATTTGAAAGTGTAGTAATTTCACGTGGTTGCTAAAACAGGGATTGTGAAGAGCGCTGCAGATGGGGAAGATGCGGATTATATGACAGGGGGTTATTAGGGCACCATTTATCCACCTCGCCAGGTAGCAAACAAAGGGCCAAACTTTTCATGCAACCAGAATAGGCACAGGAGAGGCATGGTCCTGTAGTAGCAGTTCTCACATCGTCTGATCAGGGCCCACCATACTGTGCTTCAGCCACACCACAGGGTTATAATCTAAAGAGGATAACCACCAGCCCGTATACACTAACTGACCAGCTAAGTAATAGTAATAAAAACAAGGGAAAGCCAGCCCATCCTAATCCACGGGCATATAAAGGGTCTCTATCTTAATTCTAGGGGAAGAGCCTCTCAACAATATACGGAGGATAACCTTTCAGAGAAGATTTAAAAACCACTTGCAAACCAACATGAGAAAATTCTAAAGAATATGCAGGAATTTAGGAAGTAGCTTAATTTTAATCAAGTCAAAATGGCCCACTAGAGTTAAGGGGAAAGGCTTAATGAATCACCAAGCCCTCGACCCAGCGCAGAACTGTGGCAAGGTTGTCTTTAAAAAAAGGTTAACTTGGCTGCATATCACTATCCTAAGATAAGTCATTTTATCCACCCAATGCAATGGGGCAGGGAGAGTCTCGAAGGCCACCACTGGATCAATCGCTAACAGGCCAGTTTTTTCCCAGTTAACCTTAATCACAAATATCAAATGTAGTGAGAGTAGAGGTCAAAGAAGACTCTGGGTCTTTATGATGAAGCATGTGGCTATGTCCACGGTACCGCACAGCAGGTAGAGCCGGATGCACATTGGTGGCCACAGCAGATACATGAAGCACTGCCTAGGTAATCCCAAGACTTTGATTGCAGCCCTAAGTTTCAGCAGCAGACTACGGACGATGTCGGCAGGTGATGGCAGGCTCTTTCACCACACTAGCAGTTCCTCAATGTCCAGGGAAGACCCAGGTGAAGCCAGGAGAGACAAGTCTCAGACTCTCCATTTCCACAGCGGCGCCATCTTACGAGGCCAGGGACTCAGCCAGAGACAGTCTCGGCCAGGCCAGCCCAGCACAATGCCTCCCAGAATGGTCAATAGAAGGCTCAAAGGCTCCCAGCATGACAGGCAGGGCAGATGGAAGAAACACAGTTAGCAACACACAGTCAGATGGCAGGAGATAAAGCCAAGCAAGCACAAAGCTCAGATCCCACACTTCTGTCATCCTTACATTCTTATGTTGTTTATAAATAAATCAATTTTCTGATAAGTGTTGGACTTGCTAACTCTTTTTACACATTCTCACTTGTTGAAAGCCAACATGGTTTCCCTCAGGCACTGTGCGCCATCTTTAATATGGAGTAAGGAGATTTGCTAAAGTTTTCTATCTGTTTCCATAAATCAATAGTACAAGCAAATAAGAAGCTTTGTGATTTATTTTATTAGTGAAAAATGCTTCCTTCTCTGTTTATCAGACCTCTCCATTGTCCTCCTAAACTTTTCACTCACTCTGTAATACTACATCTTGACTTATTAGATGAATTATCAGCTCTCTGAGGGATCATATTACATGCTGCCCATAGAAGTCTATGGAGACAAAAGGGTGAAAAGGAAGCAGCCGCAGAGTGAGATAGACCTGAAATGGTACCAATAAAAACTACAGGTCTTCCTTCAAAAAAAGAGGCCTCACACAGCTCTACCGTGGGAAAAATAAAAGAGTTATGGGTCTCAAAAATGGTGATGAATGATTTTATTTTAAATACACAGATTCTTTTATTTTTTTAAAGTAATGAAACATAAAAAAATAATTTGCACTGACCAGCAGAATGAAGTTAAATGGTGCACAAAAAGGCACAATTATGTTTTTTTTCTGTTTAAGAGTTCTGCAAAACTTTTTCAGTACACGATAAGCTACATTAAATAGTACTATTAAGAATACAACAAATCCCATAAAACGATGCCTTTTTGAAAACAGGGATAAAACAAAACAAAACAAAAATGTAAAAAAAGAAAGATAATAATGGTGGTCGTTAAAGGGTTAGTTACATTTCCCCTAACCCCCTCCATCCACACCAATCCATAGTGTTTATTTGCAGTGCATATTCCCCATTTACCTCCACCTCAAATATTATCCATATGTGTGCAGTCCTCATTGCAATGTGCTCACCTTCAGCATTAGCCGAACCTCCGACTCAGCATCTCTTTGGTTGCACAGAGACGTTTAACGTTAGAGCCTTGTTTTCTTTTTACAATCTTTTTATCCATAAATTACAGCCCTATCCTTCACTTGTTCTCTAGGCAGCCTTCCTCTCCACCTACCCCTTGTTTCAGCCCTGGGCACGTACCTACAATGTTTTTGTCTCTTTTGTTGAGGTCATTGGAAATTCACAGTTTTTTTTTGTTAGAACACATGTTTTAGCAAGACATTTCTCATCCAGCATATTAGACATGTAGGATAGAATAATCGGAAAGGAAAGAATGGTTAAGATTAACACTAGTAGAAAACTGTTTCTTTGTTGCCTTTAATACTGTTGTTCCATGACTAACCCCTTATAAATGTCAAGAACAGCGAAATTGTTTTATGCTAGGTTTTTGTCACCATTTGTTAGGTCGCTTCCAACTGTTCATTTTAAGTGCTTCTGTGCAGTACTGCATGATTACAGAGAGTATACAATTACTAATTTAAAGAGCACTGATTTACTTTGGCCTTCGGCAGTGCAGGCTCTACATCAAGTTATGTATTTAGCCATGCATGACAACTGCAGCTCGATGATTGATAAACTTGGGATGTTTCGGAAATGAATGTAACAATTTAGATTTCAGTTTAGACAATACGGCGGTCTACTGGTTCCGGTGAGTTGGATTGATGTACTTTTACAATGCAACATCCCTTAACAGTTGTACCTGCATTACAGTTGATAGAATAAAATAGGCTCATTAACATTTTTTTAATGTTTAAGCACTTTAAATTGATCATTGTCATCGTGATAAGTAAAGATTCACTTGCACAAAGACCTGCAGAGAATTTTTTTCTTCAGGAATCTCTTTAGTGACTCAATTTCATAAAGACCCAATGAGAAAATAAAGAATGAGATGGGCTGGTAACATGGCAAGTGGAAAGGAGTTTTAAAAAGTTTATTGTACTTGTTACGACTGTTGGGCATATAAGCCCCTGGCAGCCGTTCCAGCAACTATCGTCCCCTGTACTTTCCTACAAGAGCAACAGTCATTCAGAGGGTGGAGGTAGAGAAGGCTGAGTTTCTCTTCCGGCTACCCGCCTGTTTATGGTGATTCCGTTCAGTAGTCGTTCCATTTCAGTTCAGTAAACTGAAACTACTAAGTGACGTCTTGCCCAGTGCCTTGTCAAGGGGCATGTGTACATAGAATGATAGTTGCCCATGTTCGCTCGTTTGAGTGATTATTCAGGGGACTATCAGCCTGTGCAAAGAAACTTTTAGGGTGCCTTCCCACACACAGGCTTTTGTGACAGTTTGTGTGGCAATTTTTCATTAAGTCTTCAGCAGAAAGAAGCAGTGTAAGTCCTTCCTTTATATTTCCCATATCCTTTGAGTGTGCGAAACTACCCTTAAAGAGACATTATCTTTCATAGAATGTCATGGCCTTTAATTGGGATATATAATTAAACTCTGATTGGTAAGAATTTGTTTTCAGGGACATCTGCTAATCCTGAGAACAAACTGTATCTTACAAAGATTTTCCAAGAAAAAACCATCAAAATACTAATGACCACTTGTCCGTCCGTGAGTGAGTTACATGCTCCACCCCTGATCACACGATGGTGATGTCATCAAAGGTCCTTCGTCCCGAGTCAGTGAGTAACATGCTATGCCCCTGATCACATGATGGTGACATCATCACAGGTCCTATTTCATAGCAACAAAGACCGCAGGGTTTGTAGGGGATGCATAACTCACTCGCTCACTCTGGATGATCTCCGGATGAAGAACCTGTGATGACATCACTGTCATGTGATTAGGGGTGGAGCATGTATCTCATTCACTCCGGTTGATTAGGGGCAGAGCAGGAGTGAGTTAATTACATGCTCCGCCCCCAATCACATGACAATGATGTCATCAAAGGTCCTCTAATCACACGGCTGCTGTCCAGCTAGGTGTTTGCTAGCAACTGAGGCCGCGGGGGGGGGGGGGGGGGGTTGTAGGGGATGGAATACTAACAAACACCTACAGCAGCCACATGCTTACAGGACCTGTCATGATGTCACCGTCATATGATCAGTCACCTTTGTGGAAGCAGTCAGGGGTCACATGAACAGGAGGTGATCAGTGTATGCAGCACTCTGCTGTGCTGCTTTTCATCGCTGTTGAATGAAGAATGTATGTAGCAGAGCTGTATGTGATAGACATGTAGCAGTGCTCTGAGTGTGATGTACATGTAGCAGAGCTGTGTGGTGCATTGCACCACCAGAAACACTGGTACTATACAATGTCCTAATAATTACTAGTTGATAGCGTATCCTCAAGATAGGTCCTCAATAGTTAATCAGCTGGGGTCTACCACTGGGGACCCTGACTGATCAGCTGATCGGCTGCCCACTGTCAGCTTCGCAACACACAGGGATATGGAGTGGAAGCTGCTACTCCAACCCTTGTGTAGTGGCCAGTGCTCATAACTGTAGGCACAGCTGTAATTGATTTTATTGACTACTGTGCCTGCAATTACTAGGGCCAGCCATTACACTGGGTCAGAGCTATCTGCTTCCACTCTGTACTCCTGTGTATTGCGGGCCGAGCATCAAAATGCAGCAGATCAAATATTGAAGACCAATTCTGAGGATAGATCATCAGTTGTATTTCCCTGGAAAACTCCTTTAGCTATGATCGTGGTGGTTCCTGCGAGTCAGGGAAGTGATGTGTATACTAACACTACTTGTGGTAGATAAACCCCTTAAATGCAGCATATTCCAAAATATGCCTACAAAATAAAATACCTATTATTTAAATGCATTTTATTTTTAAAAGTCGGAAATAAATAATGGATGTTTATTAAGAAATAAGGATTATTCTCAGTCACCCTCTACATACAGTAATTAAACAAATATACCTATGGTTCAAGAAGAGTATAGGGACTAAAATGTTTTTTTTTATGGCTAATTAAAGTTGTAATGGAATATAAAATTAATAAGTTATTAAAATTTCAAATAATTAGAATAAAATAAACTACACTCACCACAATTAAATTATCTGCTTGATACGTATTAACAATTGCCACTATTTAACAAAAGTGTTAAATACATGTTTTGCACTTATTCATTTAATTACACTGTGAGGTTGAGTAATTAAAAAAATAATTAGTTATTCATCAACTTCTGTATCATCACCGAAGACCACCGAGCTGCGAAGTGGCTTTTGCTCTAAAATGTTAAATTGATTCCTAAATACAAGCTCATGAGTATTAATTATTGTATCACTTTAATTAGTTACAAACCATTATTATTTTATTTGTATATAAAAACAGGAAATTGTGAATGCTATAAAGTATCTTGGAAATGTATCTTTACATGAAATGATGGAGTCAAAGTAATGCACAGATATGCTGGATCTGAGGGCTTACTCACACGGACGTACACATTTTTATGTTCGCCCGCTGGCGCCGTAAAAATGCATGAACGGGTGCACAAATCTGTAGTTTGTGTGCTCGTTTAGAGGGCCCGGGCCCGGCGCATATACGCCGAGCCAGCAATGCCGTCAGGCGGGGACAGTCAATTTAGCTCTGCTAAACTGCCTCCTCCTTTCCGCCATCTCGCTGGCTCTCGGCAAGGGGAGGAGGCGGGACGGGGCAGGAGCTAGTGTGCTAAGCTTCCTCCCCGTCCCGCCCTTTCCTATTGCTGGCTGCCGACAAGAGTCCGAGAGGAGGCGGGATGGGGCGGGAGCTTAGCACACTATCTCCCGCCCATCCCATTGCAAACAGCTGGCAGGGGGCGGAGAGGAGGAGAAAAAGGGGAGGGAGTTTAGCAGTCATACTGCTAAACTCCCTCCCACCTCCCTTCTCTGGCAGCTGTCATAGGCTCCCACAGGAGTCTATGCAGTGGCCAACATATTTTGGCCAGGAAGATAGTTTCAGGAATATCTTTCGTGCCCAACGTAAGTGCACCCCCAGCCGAAATGCGCTATCTTGGCTGGTCGGGCACTTTTACGCGGTGTAAAATCGCTCGTCTGACCTGATGCATTGGAATCCAATGCATCAGATGGTAGTGTATATCGTCCGGCTGTGTAAACGGTGGCCGATACATGCTCATGTGAATAAAGTCTTAGGGTAGACACTCAATAGTAAACTGGTGGGAGTCCACCACCCAGGATCCCCACCAAACAGTTGTGCGCTGAGCTGATTTTTGCAGGTGCAGACAGCTCTGTTCCCACTGCAGTGGCAAGGCTTGGTATTACACATAAAATTCCCATTTAAGTGAGTACTAAGCCTTGCCACTGCAGTGGGAAAGGAGCTGTCTGCTTCCTGCAGAAATCAGCTCAGTGCATAAGTGCATTGAGCAGACGAACAGCTAATCACTGGGGGCGTCCTTGTTGACAGACCCCTGATGATTAGAGATGAGCGAGCATACTCGTCCGAGCTTGATACTCGTTCGAGTATTAGGGTGTTCGAGATGCTCGTTACTCGTAACGAGTACCACGTGATGTTCGAGTTACTTTCACTTTCTTCCCTGAGAAATTTGCGCACTTTTCTGGCCAATAGAAAGACAGGGAAGGCATTACAACTTCCCCCTGCAACGTTCAAGCCCTATACCACCCCCCTGCAGTGAGTGGCTGGCGAGATTAGGTGTCACCCGAGTATTGAAATCTGCCCCTCCCGCGGCTCGCCACAGATGCATTCTGAGATTAGTTCAGGGAAAGTGGTATCGTGTTGGAGCTGCTATAGGGAGAGTGTTAGGAGTATTTTAGGTTTCAAGAACCCCAACGGTCCTTCTTAAGGCCATAAATCTTCTCTATATGGGTTCAATGGGGCCGGCGGCAGCAGCGTCGACCCCATTGAGAACATATAGAAGACAAATCCTTCTTCTCTGCCACAGCTGTAACAGCTGTGGCAGAGAAGAACGATGTTTGCCCATTGAATTCAATGGAGCCAGCAATACAGCAGGTTCCACTGAAAGCAATGGGCTGCCGGCGATCGCAGGATGAATTGTCGGAAGGGGTTAAATATATAAGCCCTTCCCTGCAATTCATCCAGAAATGTGTTACAATAAAAATATATACCGGCGTATAAGGCGACGGGGCGTATAAGACGACCCCCCAACTGTCACCTTATACGCCGGCAATACAGTGGAGCAAAGAATAAAAATCATTACTTACTTCTTCTGGTGTTCTGCGGTGCTCCTGCAGGCTGTTGCTCCCTCCTGGTTCCCGGCAGAGCATTGCTTTCTCTACGAAGGGCTTTAAATCTCCGCCTCCAGAAACACACGTGCCTTCAGCCAATCACAGCCAATGACAATGATGTCATTGAATGGCTGTGATTGGCTGTGTTTCTGGAGGCGGGGATTTCAAGCCCTGCGTCCAGAAAGCAATACTCTGCCGTGGACCAGGAGGGAGCAACAGCCAGCAGGAGCACCGCAGAACGTCAGAAGAAGTAAGTAATGATTTTTATTCTTTGCTCCACTGTATTGCCGGCGTATAAGGTGACAGTTGGGGGGTCGTCTTATACGCCCCGTCGCCTTATACGCCAGTATATATTTTTATTGTAACACATTTCTGGATGAATTGCAGGGAAGGGGTTATATATTTAACCCCTTCCCGACAATTCATCCTGCGATCGCCGGCAGCCCATTGCTTTCAGTGGAACCTGCTGTATTGCTGGCTCCATTGAATTCAATGGGCAAACATCGTTCTTCTCTGCCACAGCTGTTACAGCTATGGCAGAGGAGAACGATCTTTACGCTGACAGTGCGGGGGGGGGCACTCTTGCCGCTATTGTGGCTTAATAGTGGGACCTGTGAACTTGAGATGCAGCCCAACATGTAGCCCCTCGCCTGCCCTATCCGTTTCTGTGTCGTTCCCATCACTTTGTAGAATTGCCCAGATTTTCACAAACGAAAACCTTAGCGAGCATCGGCGATATACAAAAATGCTCGAGTCGCCCATTGACTTCAATGGGGTTCGTTACTCGAAACGAACCCTCGAGCATTGCAAAAATTTCGTCCCGAGTAACGAGCACCCGAGTATTTTGGTGCTCGCTCATCTCTACTGATGATCTACTATTGATGGCTTAACCCAAGGATAGTTTGTAAGTGGACAAACACTTTAACTCATGAGGGTACTGAAAGAAGAATGACCCTCAATTGACTCAAAATTCTCTAATATAGTATTTATAAATCGATTTATTAAAGTGGAAATCCTGTTTCAAGCAGGGGTACTACTAAACCTGGCAGCAATTTTGCATCAAAATCTGCATTTAACTATGTGGATTTGGGGTTGGATTTTCACAGTGGCAATTTCTGCTGAATGTCATGGAATAATTCCCTTGTGTGTTGCAAAACAGTTTCAACCCACATGAAAGGACCCTTAGGGTGGCTACACACTAGCAATATTTTTGTCTGGGATACGAGGGCGATGATTATGAAACCAATGATTTTCAAAGGTTTCATACTCATTTGTGATTTTAACTCTTAAGTCTTGCAGCGCTAGCCCCATTGAAAATATAGTGAGTCTACTGCGGATTTCTGCCACAGCTGCCACAGCTATGGCAGAGGATTCCTTCATTCCACGGGGCTGAAGGAGTCCCCTGCCACAACTGTCACAGCTGTGGCAGAAGTCCGTGATGCTATCCAATTGCTTTCAATGGGGTCGGCACTGCTGCGGCCCCATTGAAAGCAGCAGGTTGCAGAAAACCCCCGCAGCGATGATTTTCGGGTAGGGCTTGAAATATAAATAGAGATGAGCGAACGTGTCCGTTACGGACACATCCGCACCCGGACACCGGCTTTAGCGAACACTGCAGTGTTCGCGCGTAAGTGTCCGGGTGCCGCCGGGGGGCGGGGAGATGCGCGGCGGCGCGGGCGGCAGTAGCGGGGAACAGGGGGGAGCCCTCTCTCTCTCCCTCTCCCCCCCACTCCCCGCCGCACCCCCCCGCGCTGCCACGGCGGCCCCCGAACTTTTTCGCCCGAACACCGAGGTGTTCGCAAAGTTCGGTGTTCGGGCGAAAAAGGGGCGGGGCCGAACGTGTTCGCTCATCTCTAAATATAAACCCTTCCCTGAAAATCACCCCTAGCTGTTAAAAAATGTTAAAAAAAATTATACTCACCTAGAAGAGCCATCCAGCTCTTCTCTCGGGCCACGGTAGTCTTTTTCTGTCTTCTGGAGGCCGGGGATTGAAAAATCCCCACCCCGGAAAGTGCTGGTGACATTGGCTGAGCGCTCAGCAAATCACAGGCAGCACTCAGCCATTGAATGACAGCTGAGCGCTGCCAGTGATTAAATCCTTGGCCTCCAGAAGACAGAAGACAGCCGGGGCCGGACATAAGAATCAGACGGCTCTTCTAGGTGAGTATAATTTTTTTTGTACTTTTTTTTACAGCTAGGGCTGATTTTCAGGGAAGGGCTTATATTTCCCTGAAAATCATTGCTTCGGGGGTTGCCTGCAAGCCACTGCTTTCAACGGGGCTGCAGCAGAGCCGACCCCATTGCAAGCAATGGGATAGCATCACAGACTTCTGCCACAGCTGTCACAGCTGTGGCAGAGGACTCCACCCCTGTGGTCCCTGCAGTGATGAAAGAATCCTCTGCCAAAGTTGTCATAGCTGTAGCAGAAGTCCGCAATGTATTCCCTATGTTTTCAATGGGGCCAACCCTGCTGCCGCCAGCCCCATTGAAAACACTGAGCAATATCACTGAGTTTTCTCTGCGCTGTGAGGCACTTGTTCTCGCAACGCAAGGAAAGATATCGCTTCCTCAGGCAGCAGGGCCCATGTACAACTCAACTACTTCTTCTGCATCTTCTAAGGCTATGCTCTTTTTTAAAGGGAACCAGTCATCACCTTTGAACCCCATAAATTACATTATGGGGCTCAAAGGTGATGGAATGGGAAGTCCAGGTAGCTGTGTTTCATGCTCAACTGGTGCCCTATTCCTGCCCTGTGTTCCTGCGAATTTGCCGTGCGCACAGTGGGACCCTTTTCAGATAGCTCTGTCAATTTGCTCTCCTATTCATCTCCATGGGAGGGCTATCTAAAAAGAGTCTTCGCAAAGACACAGCACAGGAATGGGGTCAGCGGTGAGTATGACACACAGCTCCCCAGACTCCCCATCACTTCTGTGAAATGTGATTGCCATGTGATGTCTTTAAAGGTACCATTAAAAACTATTGGTGAGATTCTGGGGGAACACCAAAAGATAGGACATGTAGCCTAACCCATGTTTATAGATTATGCATTTTGTGCATTCAACTCCCGAGTTTCAAAAACACAGAACAGGGGAATATAAGCAGACAAAAACAAAAAAAACTAAATCACAGAAAATGGCCATATACTTACCAATGTACTAATACAAGAGGGCAGGTAGAAGCACCAGATCACACAGGTGTAAAGTACTGATGAACAACCACTCACACACCTTCCTTATATTGAGGGGGCAGCTGCTTACTATGTGGCCTGACACACTATATATACTTTATCTATGCAAGTATAGTACTAAGCAGTGATGTGGTGTATTTACCTGCCCTCTTGTATTATTATATTGGTAAGTATATGTGCAACTCCTGAGTTGAGTTCAGGATATGACACCAATAGGATGAAAGAACAAAAGAGAAGCATGCAACCAAAATTAAACACACAATGAATATTTTTTTAGGCATTTATTGGCCACAGTATTTATTCTAACTCATATGAATACAAAAATTACATGTAGAGTTCGGTGAAATCTAGGCAAGCAACACTGGGATCAAAAGATATTCTAAGATCCCATGTCTGTCTAACATACAGCAATCAGTCAGACAATAAACAAGGCGAATATCTCCTAGTCAGGTAATCTGTTCTGGATTGCTTCTCCCTGACAGATGTGACAGATGACAATGGTTGACTGTCTAACTTATCATGTGATTAATCTCTTCGGAGGTACAGCACACAACACATCGGCGGAGGACATAAACAGGAGTATCCCTGTGCAAAACATTATGTCGGCCAACAGAGCTTCTTACTCATAATCCGTTGTCCAACCATTCACCTGCTGGATCACACAGTCACCAGTAATTTTGAGCCAACTGAGACCTAGGCTAGTTGTATAGATAGTATTTTGCATCAGTATCTATAACCCCCGAACCAGGAGTTGATCCAAAACCTGGAACAGGTGTCAATATTGTTCATCATACTTACGTAGTCTATGTGTAGGTTCCATAGGTTTCACTCCTTGGTTTGACTTAGAAATACCGATGCAAAATACTGACCAAGTACTGAAATTGGCCATAACTAGAGATGAGCGAGCACCAAAATGCTCGGGTGCTCGTTACTCCAGTCGAACTTCCCGCGATGCTCGAGGGTTCGTTTCGAGTAACGAACCCCATTGAAGTCAATGGGCGACCCGAGCATTTGTGTACGGGACCTATGCTCCGCTAAGGTTTTCATTTGTGAAAATCTGGGAAATTCAAGAAAGTGATGGGAACGACACAGCAACGACACAAGCATCTCAAGTTCACAGGTCCCACTATTAAGCCACAATAGCGGCAAGAGTGGGCCACCCCCCAACAATTTTTACTTCTGAAAAACCCTCATTAGCAATGCATACCTTAGCTAAGCACCACACTACCTCCAACAAACACAATCACTGCCTGCATGACACTCCGCTGCCACTTCTCCTGGGTAACATGCTGCCCAACCGCCCCACATGACCCAGCGTCTGCTGCACACACAAAAGTGTCACTGCGCTCCCTTCAGCAGCCCCCATGCCACACGCTCACTTCATAGCCACACCACCCTCATGTCAATTTATAATTGCCTCTGTGATGAGGAGGAACCGCAGGCACACACTGCAGAGGGTTGGCAGGCACAGTGCAGCCAGAAAAAATTATGCGTAAGGCTGGGTATTCATGAGCGACTACTACCCCCAGCAGACACGCAGTAAACTGAAGATGGTCACAGGCAGTCCAAATATAGTATTTTTTTCCAATTTTTGGGAAAACGCCCACTGCCTATATAGCCTGTATATGGATTTCCCTGTTGGAGGATGACTGTGGTTAATGAAAGCACAGTGCAGCCAGAAAAAATTATGCGCAAGGCTGCAGTAACACCTAGCTGGGTATTAATGAGCGACTAGTACCCCCAGCAGACACGCAGTAAACTGAAGACGGTCACAGGCAGCCCAAAGATGTTTTTTTCCAATTTTTGGGAAAAAGCCCACTACCTATATAGCCAGTATACCTCTTTCCCTGTACCACTGTCCCTGCCTCACCAGTACTGCCCCTATACTCAGTAAAATGACTGCAGACTGAGGACGCTATGGTCTGCACGCCCGATATACAAAAAAAAAAAAGTGCAACACTGCTAAAACCAGCCTCAACAGTACTGCACACGGTCAGATGTGGCCCTAAGAAGGACCGTTGGGGTTCTTGAAGACAAAGATAACAGCCTAACACTCTCCCTATAGCAGCTACAGCAGAACAGCACTTTCCCTAATGTCTCTCAGCGTGCATCTGTGGCGAGCCGCGGGCAGCCCCTGTTTCTATACTCGGGTGTCACCTGATCTCCCCAGCCACTCACTGCAGGGGGGTGGGATAGGGCTGGAACTTCACAGGAGGAAGTTGTAATGCCTTCCCTGTGTTTCTATTGGCCAGAAAACAACACAAAATTTTCTGAGAAGAAAATGGAAGTGACTCAAACACGCGTGGTGCTCGTCTCGAGTAACGAGCATCTCGAGTACCCTAATACTCGAACGAGCATCAAGCTCGGACGAGTACGCTCGCTCATCTCTAGCCATAACCATTGTTCTTTAGGCCTTGTTCACACAAGCGTTTTTACATGGCCACTGATCGTGTGAAGCATTAGATTCCAATCCATTCCTTCACATGGGGGATTTACGGGTGTGTAAAAAAAAAAATCGCACCGTTAAAATGTCAAATTGGTGACCGTTTTCGCTGGAAGCTTCAATTGACTCCTATGGAAGCTGAAATAAAAGGGAGGGCGAGGGAGTTTACCTGCTTCGGGAAGGAAGACAGCTGGCTCTATCAGAAGTCATCACGAGGATTTCTGCTGACCAACGGAACTCTGCCATGCAGCGTTTTTTTCCCCGTGATACGCCTGTGTGAATTTCTTCAATGGGACAGTGGTAATATATATATAAAAGTGAAAATTTGTTTGTTTGTTCTTGATAGGCTCCTACATGCATTGACATATCTCAACAAAACTTGGTACTGATACTCTTCATGATCCAACTTAAAATATAGTGGGGGGGGGGTTCAACTGTTTGTTGCTCATAACAACCAATCACAGCAGAGCTTACAGTTTAGTAGAGCAGTTAAAGGAATAATAATAGGTTGCTTTATGCAACAAACACATTTTTTTATTTAGCTTCAATACATAAGGCCTACTGTATAATCTATGGTAAACAAGATGCTTTGTGATTCAGCGTGGTGAATAATTTAGATGCGTGCTGAATCTGGAATGCTTCCAAAAAACGGAAACCCATCAGAAAAGTACAGCCGAAAGCTAAGAAAGTGAAATTACTGCAAACTGGAGAGACAAGTGAACAATGTGACCAATGACTTAAGAATGAGCGGGAAAGAGCCAGGACATCAAGAGCTACAGAAACCTTGGAAGAGCATGGGGCCTGACTTCAAGTATTGCGGGAAAGAGCCAGGACATCAAGGGCTTCAGAAACCTTGGAAGAGCATGAGGCCTGCCTTCAAGTATTGTGGGAAAAGAGCCAAGATATCAAGGGCTTCAGAAACCTTGGAAGACCATGAGGCCTGACTTCAAGTATTGCGGTAAAGAGCCAGGACATCAAGGGCTTTAGATGCCCCAAATCAGCATGATACCCAAATTCAAATAAGAGAGGGAAAGAGCCAGGACCTCAAGGGGTGCAGAGACCTTGGAATTGAAGGAGGCCGGAATTCAAAAAGAGAAAGACAGAGACAGTGCACCAAGAGTGTCAAGGCTACTGGGCAACACCAGGTATATAAGATAGTAATTATTTTTTTTAAGTACATGTTCTTGTGTATAGAAATCAAACAGAGATATTACTAAACATTCTTACTGATCGTAGTGATTTCAGTTATGGAGCCAAAGCAATTGGTAAAAATGTATACATTTATCACTGCTGTCTGAAGAACTGTCTCTGACCATTAGAAAAAGTAATTTACCATGTCCTTAATCTTATGTTCATTGCCTACAAGGATGAATAATCCCGGTACACTCGCTATCAAACTAAGAGCAGAATAGAGGAAACAGAATTCAAAGTAATGAGTAGAAGTACAGATAAGAAAAGATAGGTCAATATTTCATACTGGAACTGTCACTACTCAGAGGCTCAGTTAGGAGGGCTGTCAGGAAATGTGTCCCGGTTCTGGGAATGAAAGCGCTCCGCTGGCATGAACAACAAGAGTTAGTAAAAGGGAAAAAAGCCATTTCATAATAACAAAGATACATGCTGTTTTTGCAGCAAACTCAATATGCCTAGTGAAGGAGAGAGGTAAGCACTATTACGTGGAGTCTGTATTGACAGGAAAATCTATAAGCTCCTCTATGTGATTGGAACTATTGGTATTAGCACTGTTATGTGACTGATTAGTCAGTTGTTAGTGTCTCAAAGGGGTCATTCATGCTAAGATGTAATCAACTGGGAATTGTAGACTTTTTATGCAAAAAAAACCCCTGTAAAAACCAATAGCTTCACATAACAATAGGCTAGAATGGATCAAATGTTATTCGGAAATGCATACTTTGACTACGCTTGACACCCCTCATGCGTTTGGAAATGGGAGAAAAAGATTCTTTACAGTTAAAGTAGTCAAACTATAGATTACCCTACCCCAAGAGATAGTAATGGTAGTGTAAGTGGGTGCTTTTCATGTTATTTCCTTAATTTACCAATGTGTATGGCCCAACGGTTCCCTATGGGCTAGAGAGGCAACACGTACTGTTTATATCCACGAGGAGCAGCCACACTCAGAGCAGGACAGCACTTGGATTACCATTGGCTGGCACCCAGCATGGAAGCATTAGGGATTATAAGTAATTCGCTTTCATTACTTGGGCAGCAGAGCACTTAAACTAGGGAGACACTCAGTAAAGACATTTATCTAACCTGTACCATCGGTGCCAACGGCCAAGATATAGCTTAGTCATTCTTCACATGGGCATGTTTGTTGGTCTGTGAATACACAGCACTTTCACAGACCAAAAATCACCTATTCCCTGCATATTCTGAGCCTTCGAGCTCCTGCACACAAGCGTATGTGTAGCTACGCTTGCAAGAGGATGACAAGTTTGTGCTCTAAATGGGCGTCTCCAAGCATTTTAGTGTTCATTTTTTCGCTGCCAGGCATGTTAACATCAGCAGGCGAGATGCCCGCAGTGGTACTAAACTGGCTCAGTAGCCTAATTAGACCTCGGTGTTAGCAATTACCACCGTGAAATTGCAAAGCCCCGCACCCCCTTAGTCTCCTATTGAGCCTTGGGGGCTTGAATGTGCACAAAAATAAAGCACATGGCATATTTTTTCGGCCGTCGGAAATGTGGGTGCAAAAACACTCAATGTTAGGGAAATCAATGGGTTCTATTGTCTACAGTTTGCGCCTGTGTGAAGGAGCCCTTTTGCAGTGTTTTTGCATGCATAAATACACAGCATGCAAAAAATATGCAGATGTAAATCAACCCATTGAAACCAATGGGTTCTATTCACTGTGTGTTATGCGCATAGAAGGTGCGCACATAATATACAGCATTTTAAGCCCATATGAGCAAGCCCTTAGTGTGATACCTTTAAGACTTAATGTCTTCCTACGGCTCCAGGGTTAAGGCCCATTTAGACACAACGATTATTGCTCAAAAGATGTCTTTTGAGCAACCTTTGAGCGATAATCGTTGTGCCATTTACATCACAAGATGATCACTCAAACGTTGAGCGATCACCTTGCGCTCTGGAGGATGCAGAGAAAAGCGGGGGGGGGGGGGGATGGGGGGCGCTTGTTCTCTGCATCCAGCAGTTCCCGGCGTAGAACACCTGGCTGTCATACAGCCGAGCGCTCGGAGCGGAGGATGCAGAAGACAAGCGGTGTGTCCCCGCTTGTCTTCTGCATCCAGATGTTCCCTGCTCAGAGTGTCCGGCTGTTATACAGCTGAGTGCTCTGAGCGGAGGATGCAGAAGACAAGTGGGGTGGCCCTGCTTGTTTTCTGCATCCAGCTGTTTTCTCCACGGAACGCCCGGCTGTTATACATGTGAGCTCTCCGTGCGGGGTATGGAGAACAGAGCTGGACAGCTGCGTTCTTCATACCCCACCTGTCATCAGGGAGCGGGATACAGCTGAAATAATAGTATCAGCTGTATTCCGCTGTGAATCCCTGATAAGGCTCATCGTTGTCTTTCAGCATGCTGAAAGACAGTGATGAGCGATGGCTTAAGGAAAACTGTACGATGTCAGTGCAGTTACACACAACGATTATTGCTCAAAAGACAGCTTTGAGTGATTTTTAAGTGATAATCGTTGTGTCTAAATGGGCCTTTACATATATGGCTGGACAGGCCTTGTTATTTTCAATGTTCAATTAAATTTCCCGTTAACCAGAAATGACAAGTCTTCATACAATACCTATCCTCACAGCTCCAGTTTGCCACTTTTGTCCTGAGCCCAGTTCAAAGACATTAGTTACCATCTGCAGCTGGAGGTCAGTTGGCCAGTTCCTGGGCATGAGTTATGGATGACACTGATTTCCCCTATAGCTGGGAAACCCACAATGACCCCACAGGAGAACCATAACTGCAGCTCAGACTGAACTTGTTGCCCCAATTTCAACTAATGAGCATCTGGTTGGTGTAGTGGCGCCCTCTGGTGGATCAGGCACCACCATAGCCCGATCCAGCAGCAGAATAAATTACAGCATATAAAAAACGGTGAGATGCTTACCTAACAACAAATGCTAATGTGAGTCACAATTAATCTAAAAAGTTTGACTTGATTGACCCATGTCTTTTGTCAAGCTATATAACTATTGACTCCCCTTTTCCTATTCACAAGAGTGTTCATACTGGGGCACTCCAAGATGGTCACGGTCAAATGTTAATCTTTGTCTTAAATACTTTGCAAGTTAGACCTGTCATATGGAAATTCTTCTAGCTAAACATGCAAGGGGGAGGATAGATAGTGGCTATGTGGTTAGTTTGGTTTCCTTACAGCACTGAGGTCCTAGGTTCAAATCTGGCCTAGAAAACCATCAGCATGGAGTTTGTTTAGGTGTCTTCATAAAAATCAGCTTTATTTATATAGAACATACATATTACACAGAAGGAGGGAAAATAGAGGAGAAAAAGTACAATAGCATCGAGGCTGGAGGTTCTTTTGCTAAGCTCTTTTTTTGTTTATATACTTAGTTTCAGTTTTGGTCTATGACGCTGTACCCATTGGTCTCTGATCCTATCATTATATGGACTAGAGTAGTCTTATTTAGACGTTGCTGTGCTAACACCAAGACTAGCTAGGTTCAAGTCTGATGAAGGGCAAAACCTGTATGTGGTTTCTCAAAGTCCACGCAGATGTTGTTCTTAATGATAAACCCAGGACCAAGCATTGCAAGGCAACACTGTTGACCACTGAGCCACAACCATTGAAGAGGTGGCACCACCACGCAGTAGAGACTTTCTGGAGGACCAACCCAATTTTTACTCCCATTGAATTTAATGGGAATCAGGTGTTGGTGACTCCTGATTTGATTATTCTAATAATCCCTCATCACTATAGTTGTACATACTACTAACACCATTTAGAGTTACATTTATCATTTGTACCTGAAGACAATCAATGCTAGTCAAGTGTTGTTGTTGTTGTTGTTGGTGGCGGTATCGCAATGCAGTTTCAGGATACAATGTTGCAGAACAAGTTACAAAAAATAGGCTATACTTATTGAAGAACAGAGTAATGCAAGGGAATTACATTGTAATAACGAATAAGCAATTCACTTTTACTGTAGGTTTACCTAACGCTAACTATGGCTAACTAAACTCTAGGGTTGATGGTAATATAGTAAGTGAGGCTGAAAAAACACGTGTCCATCCAATTCAGCCAAGAATCCTGTTGATCCAGAAGAAAGCAGAAAAAAAATATGAGGTAGAATACAATTTTTCTCATTTTAGGGCAAAACATTATTTCCCGGCTCCGAGTCTGACAGTCAAAATAATCCCTAGATCAACAATCCTTCTAAAGTAAGCTAGTGACTATAACATGTAATATTGTTACACTCAAGAAAGGCCCCTCTTGTATTCTTTATTCTTGTAGAGATTTTCATAGTCTCACTGCTCTTACAGTAAAGAACCCCATTTTATGTCGGCGTAGAAACCTTCTTTCCTCTAGATGTAGAGGGCGCCCCCTTGTTACAGTCACAGTCCTGGGTATAAACAGATGATGGGAGAGATCTCGGTATTGTCCCCTGATATATCTATACATAGTTATAGATATAACAGTCCTTTTTTCTAAACTAAATAATCCCATTTTGATAACCTCTCTGGGTATTGTAGTCACCCATTCCATTTATTACTTTAGTTACCCACCTTTGTACCTGCTCAAGCTCTGATATGTCCTACTTGAGTACCGGTGCCCAAAACTGTACACAATATTCCATGTGTGGTCTGACCAGTGGTTTGTAAAGAGGAAAAACAATGTTTTCATCATGTGCTCCTAGACCTCTTCTGATGCAGCCCATGATCCTATTTGCCTTGGCAGCAGCTGCCTGACACTGGTTGCTCTAGTTAAGCTTACAGTTAACTAAAATTCCCACTCCCTACACAATCTAGAAGTGTCCAATCAGTATTTTCAGTGTCCGACAGTGTAGGGACACAATCCCATTGGCAGAAGAAAATTGTAATATCCAGTGCTTATGTCGGTACAGTGCTTCTTTTTTTGGGGGGTGGGGGAAGAGGTGATGTTTCCTCTAGATGTTAGTGTGATTTTTAGATCTGTGATGATTTCTTCCCAGAATGCAGCATGCCCGGTGTGCCTTTTTCAAACATCTCTACAGGGCAAAAACACACTAGAAAAAAAAATGCGTGTCAAAAATGTGTGGCCAAAAAAAGAATGCTTGTAAAAGACACATCATTTCATGACATTTTTTTTCCAAGTCCAAAAAAATCTGCCACAGAAAAAGTGTGTGTGAAGGAAGTGCAAAGACTACAGTCATACCCTCCCAAGTTAAAACGGTCAGCCACTCGGGATCCCCACCACTGAGCTGATTGAAGTGATAGTGGCACCTGGGTAAGTGCTGCAGCTGTTTCAGTCCATACCAGCCACAGCAACGATACATTGTATAGCGGCTCTGCTTGTATTCATCTGAGCTGCTCTCAGGTGATGTGACTGAAAAAAGTAATGTTCTGGAGGCCGCGGATTGAACAATCCCCACCTGCAGAAAGCGCTGCCTCTGATTGGCTCAGCACTGTGGCCAATCAGAGGCTGTGCCCAGCCGTCATTGGATGCAGTTAAACTTTAATTGTCTGAATAAACCCTAACATTCAGTCTGTAGGCCCCTTTATCCTGTAGCATTAACTACATAAGATAGTACGCCTGTGCCAGATGATGTTGCCATTGATCTACAGTACCCATAGTTGAATGTATGCTTCTCATACCGTCTAGACATATACTACAATTCAATGGCACCGCTAATCTTAATATCAGCAGAAAGTATCAGGAAAACACCTATTTTAAAGTCTACCAGAAGAAAGTCCAACTTTATGACATTTACCTTTAGCAGCACATAAAGTTTATTTCCGTTTTAGGAGAGGTTGTGAGAAAGTAAACTATGCCTCTGAGTAAAAATTAACAAACTTTAAATAGTTTCTATTTTCATCTTTTCATTTATGTTTGTACGCAGCCCGTGTTCAAGTTTAGATGTAGCACATTAACGTGTATGTGCACATGGGCAACCTTGATAAATGGACCTGAAAGTGCCAATGACAATTCTGAAGATAGGCTGCGCTCACCCGTTCAGTCATTTCGCACCCCCTCCAAGAAACACTGCTCAACACGGATTCATCATCTGCTAAACAAATTGAAATTTAAGGGCTCCTGTCTCTGAAACATGAAAAACAATTACCATTGAATTTTAATAGCACTTTAATTTATTGGATGTGAAGTGATGGATGGTGCAGAGGCTCCTGGCAGAGACCAGCCAGAGATGCTCTTACTTTGCTGATCTGTGGAAATGAACACCCAGCAATCTCATTTCCTAAACTATTTGCATCTGCCACCCAGACAGATAAGTGAAATGGGTGAAGAGCTGCATAATCCATCCAACTACAATATAACCTGTGTCACACGCACACACATTATTACTGTCACATTCATCGACTAAACACTGTCTTCCCTATCATGCCATGTATATACAGGGCTGGCCTTAGAGGTGTTGGCCTGTACTATTGCACAGGGAGCATAAGGTGCACCTAATGACCTAGCACCCAGGAATTGTGATCACCATAAAATATTAAATGTATAGCAGTGTTATTAGATTATGCATGGAGGTATTATCGGAGCACTATATAGTGGCATACGATGGAGAGAGCGAGCACACATGATGTATAGAATGTCAAAAAAGTGTAATTTTATTGTACAACTCTAGTAGACCGTAGCAATGTTTCGGACAAAGCCTATTGTTAAGCTAATGGGTACGTAGAAGCAAGGGACCACAGTGGTCATCTTCCTTCCATATGGTGTATGACATTAGCAGGTGCCGTATGGAAGCCATTCACTTGACACCTGTGGAGTGACTGCAGAACAAAAAAGTTTGTGCCATTTTAGCCTGCTTTAAGGAAGCAAACAAAATGGTCAGTATGACCATTCCTGTTGTCTGTCTGCTGGAACAACTGTCTGACCCGTCCACCATTGCTCAACATCGCAGGGAGGGTAGCTTTGGGCAAGAAAGGCGGGCGTCTTCTCCACCATGTTTCTTCACCCATAAAGGAAGTATAGAGGAGGAAGAAGAAGAGACGGATAATATAGATCCAGAGGCAGGGGAGGGGGCTACACAATGTTCCTTCCATCCATCACTAACCCCAGCTATTCTACATGAATGGTAGGACCAGCTGGAGGACGTTCTTCGACCTAAACCCAAGGAATGTGGCCCATCATCCTTAGGCACTTTGAGGCTTATGAGTTCTTTTATGCTGCAGAGCTTGCAGAAGGACATCAGATCATTACTGGGTGGCTACCTTGCTTGATCCCCTCTACAAGGCCAAAATGACATCTCATTCTGGCAGTAGAAAGGAACCTCAAAATGCAGTAGTATCATGATATACTGTTGAGCAACTTGATCACAGCATTTCCTGATGGCCTGAGGGATGCATTCGCAATCGCAGCTTTGCAGCTCATGGCGGACGAGCAGGAAGCCACTGCAGCAGCACCACCATTGGTGGCAAGGGACATCTTACAGAGGTGTGGCATAGTTTTTAGTATGTTGCTGGCTGCAGCAATAGCATGAGGTAGGACTGAAAGCTACAGGCAATACTTATCCTTGATGGTCCAAGAGTATGTCAACTCCTGCATGGATGTACTCGGACATGGCTTTGGGCCCTTAGACATTTGGGTGTCTACACTGGAAGAGTGGCCGGAGCTTACACAACATGCTTTAGAGGTGCTTGCCTGCTCCACTGCCAGTGTGTTAACAGAAAGTGTGTTCAATACAGGTAGGGGTGTGAAAACTGACAGACGCATCTGCATGTCCACAAACAATGTGGAATGCCTGACATTTATAAAAATTTACCAGACATGGATTTCACCTGATTTCTGTACTTCTTATACTTGACAAAGACTCATTGAGTTGCAATGTCATATATTTATTCTCATGTAGGAGGAATAAAGTGAGTGACTTTTTGTACTGTTGATGCTGTCACACCTATTTTCCTATATGCATATATTGGACTTTGGGTCTGGTCTTTTTGTGGCTTTGCATCTGAATTCAGCATTTGAGATTGTGCTGTTGGCATCCCATCTTGTTTTCTACTCTATGGGGGTGTCAGTGACACCTCTTTGCAACGAGTGACTCCCACACCAATGTACACAATTTTTACCAATTTTTGGGAAGAATACAGTGCTCTTCAGATGTGTGCCTGTATTTCCGTGCAATTTGGGGGCTTTGGCTGACTTAGGGGACCTTTTGGAAGGCAAATTAGGGATTTTTACTCCCATTTATTTTAGTGGTAGTGGGAATTAGCCATCCCAATTTATGATTTTAGTGAAATCGTCTTGATCCTGCCACAAACTGATTATTCCACTAATCACTGTTTATTAAGAGGGATATTTCTTCAAATATGCCCGTTTGATTATGTTGTTTCAAGAGAAATGCAAAAATTGAAGCCAGAAGTGCGTTTTCTCAAGTGCGCACCAGTGACATCTTGTGAGAGAGCAGCGAGGATACAGGATCTAAGTTACGAGAGCTTCTGTCCTTCTGCAAGAAGTAGGGCCATCCAAAAGTAGGCTAAAGAGTGAGTTGACTTTTATTGTGTAGGAACTAAGAGAATTCACTCTAGAGGGAAAGAAGTTGCTTATTTTAACTGTTGCTTTTCCCTGCTCTCCTTGTTTTATTTGGGCATATGTTACTTTAAGGGCTAGGGGTTGCACTTGGCCTCTTAAGGGGTGGAAATTTTAGGCTGATGCACAGGAAGTGGTGTGATGCCAGACAGAGAAAAGAGAAGTAAGTTGGTTGCTGTGCTGGTTCTCAGCTCTCTGCAGGCAGGATGGGATCCGTATGGGGAGTAAAGTGTGGTTTTAATCTGTAATCCACGTTGACACAGTAGTCGTATATACAGAATTGAAGTAAGAAGAGGTTGCGGATTCTCTGCATATGAATTGCTTTGAAATAGGCATTTAATGTAACTCTGGCCCTCTAATTCTTATCGTGAAAAATCTGAAAGCCCACTGAGCCAAAACATTAACCTTCGAACTCTCAGTTATATCCTGCATGTCTTGTTAAAGTAAAGTTGTTCTTGCAAGCACACAATGTGGTGGAACAGTGTCTCTATACATTCTTCCAGGTTTGGGATAATCGATGACCAAGGAAGGGGGGCACCACAACTCCAGGATGTGCTATCTAACCTCGTTGCATGGGAAAATTGTACGCACTACCCAGTATCTCTGTGTCAAGCCAGAGTAGTGTCTGGTGCAACTCTTCTATGGACCAGATACATAGGTTTGGAGCCCCTGCCTCATACCGGGGTCCATTTACACTCTTCATAGGGAGCAGGGGCGTAACTATAGAGGATGCAGGGGATGCGGTTTCACCCAGGCCCAGGAGCCTTAGGGGGCCCATAAGGCCTCTCTTCTCCATATAGGGAACCCAGTACTATGAGTAAAGCATTATAGTTGGGGTCCCTGTTACAAGTTTTGCATCGGGGCCCAGGAGCTTAAAGTTACGCCTCTGATAGGGAGTGTTCAGTTACAGCTCTTTCTCCCTCATTCCTTCAACTATGATAAGCCGGAATCATCAAAACTATGCCCATTTTCTTTGTGGTAAGCCCAAAACCCACCAAACTATTTTTTGTTCACGTTATTGCTTGGTGAATAGAGCAAAATTAATTGCAATGTGGCTCCACGGTACCTTTCTGCCAATCAGGTGCTTGAGTCCCCACCATACCTGTGACTGGCGGTTGGTCAATTAGTACATGGCTCTGCCTAAGGAAGTGTCATGTGTCTGGGACAACTGGATGTAGGGTATGGTGCCAGCTGGCCCATCCAAAATACTAGTAAGAGGTCATTTTATAGGCGCACATATTCACCCCCTGGAAGTTCCCTGTCAGTGACACCTGCCAACCCATGTCTCCACCCATACATTCGGTGGAGACATAATGCACCAGTACCAACCACATCTTTATCTTGTTTGCAGTGTAATACTACTCATATATTGATGCTAACCATATAAATATCTTCCCTCATATCCTAACACAGATCACAGCCTCAGCTCATTCTTGCTTCCCCATAACACAGCTAACTGTGTAAATATGTTCAATAAGAAACATTCCTGAATCTATGTCTGCCAAAAGTGCACATTATTTTTCCACTAATTTAATTTTCTAGTAGTAAAGAGACTGACTTCACTTCACCCAGTGGAGAAGTATCTCAATAAAACAGATGGAAGGCAGCAACTTGTAGTCTGGCTGGTAAAAAGAATTTCTGAAGAAGAGAGCCGTAAAACACCCCAAACACAAATCAGTGAGATGAGAGATAGCAGGGGATTGAGAAGGAGAGAAATTAAAAGGGGAAAAAAGATGTAAAGAATATACTATCAGCATAAAAACAGGACAAAAAGCAAATATGTAATGGCTCAAGGCGCTTGCGAAAGTCTCAAAGTTATTGATAGCAAGTATTTTTTTATTAGGAGCGCATGTAACAGATTGAAAGATATTATTCTTTCCAAACTGGTGGACTCGGAGACAGTCAAGACAAAATGATTGATTAGAGCTAAGGTTAGGCAATCAATTGCCCTGATGTATGATCAGCCATGAAGAATAATTGGAGTGGGATTCTATATAGAATACTGCTAATTAATGAATATGTTAGGCTGGAGACATATGTTCTAGTTCTGCCTGGTATCATGCTTAATGTCCATACAATGATACCCACCGAGGGGTAGACCTGTAGGGAGATGAGTCTTTTTTAATGTGCACAAGGTAATCATTTTTTCAAATGCATTATACATCTTTTTCTTGCTGCGGAAGAAGGTCTAAATATAGTAATATAGTAGCAGATACAAGCTGGGCTTTCCTTTACCTAAAGCAAAAGATTCAATTCAATGTCCTAGCCCTGCATCAAAATGCCTTCTTCGAGGCAGACACTGCCTGCACATTTGCAGTTCACAACCATGAGGACACATTGGACTGCATGAGAGCTGTAGACACAAAACGGTAGGAGATATTTAACCAAAATTACATATCATTTTTTTTATTATTTTAGATGTATTGAGGCAATACAATTTCAAAGGCTTATACATTGACAAATCATGGGATAGCAGTATGTAAATTGATTATGAAGTAGTATTATTTTAGGGGATCGCTTGAGGATGCCAATGTGCTCAATGCAGGGTGACATGAATCATTGGAGTTTGAAGAAAGTATGATAGTGGATTCCAGATGGATGGAACATTCCATTTTCAATGTTGTGCAGGCATTAAACATTTTTTGATCCACAGTGTCACAGGAAAAGGTTATTGAAAGCACTAGTACTCCCAGTGGACAGCATAGTGCGCACTGCCCACCCATGGGTGCTTAAAAAGGTTTTCCAAGTTATACTTTTGTATATAGTTTTGGGTTCCCATTCCAAAAACTACATAAAAGAAATATACTCACCGTAATGTCAGACTGCCACTTTGGAGCCATGGCATCTGACAGGTGATGTTACCTAGCCATAAGGCTCGGTGATATACCATAAATCTGTCACATGGGCTTCTAACGTCACTGATGACGTCCCTGTCCAGCCTCTCGTGGGTAAATAGGGTAAATGACTCGCGTGACGGCTGCAGCTGAAGTAAATAGTAGACCGGAGTGGTGGGGAGGGAGCAGCACGGCAGTGGAAGGTGAGTATTGTGTGGATTTTATAAAATGTATTATCCCCCCCCCCCCCCCGCCTCCCCCCACTGCCAGCAACGCTAAGGGTACTTTAAAAAAAAAAAAAACCTTTTATGATTTTGAATAGCAGCATCTGGCTAGAATTGTCAGTGCAAACAGGCGCAAAAGGGCGATCAGAATGCAGAATTTGGACTTTAGCCATGTGTGAGGAATTGCGAGAGGTGGATTCTAGACTTTGCAACGTAAGCATGTGAGGAGAAATGTATGTAGAGTAGAAAGTTTTAGTACCTATAGTGTTATGATTAGGAGTGTTAACTAATAGAGATAAGCGAGCACGCTCGTTTAAGGCTAGTGCTCGAGAGAGCATCGGTCTATTCGAGTAACTACTTACTCATCGGAGCACCATTTGATTGGAACATTGTATTTGGAGGCTTGTGGCCCTGGCTTTCCAATGGCATAGCATACATTTGCTTTTTAGCCTCAGCCATGTCTGGCTATATGTGTGAGTGTGCTGCAGACTCTGCTCTATATTCCAAGAAGCTCTGCTTTGTCTCAACTGTGTCTTCTCAGCTTCCCTGTGTTGGGTCTGATTCAGTCCTTCTGATCTGTCTGAGGCTTCTTGCATATCTGAGCGGTCTGTACATTTGTTTTCTGTCAGTTTCCATTCCTGTTCATGGTTCGCCCTTGCTCTGTCCCGAATCTGTGTCCTCCTCTGTCTGCTGCCAGTTCCTATGTTTGCTACCTCATCAGAGATAGTCAGACCCGAGGTTCCAGCGCAGGGCCGCCCTTATCGGGGTGATCGCCTTGCTTATAGGTAGGAGTCTGCCATTCTCTTTGCAGCCAAGGGTCAGTCTCCCTTTTCCTGGCAACAGTCCCTCTATCTTGGCTTGGTTGGTTGGTCCAGTGGATCCACAATCCATAATCTGTAACAGGTATACAGGTCTGCCTAAACACGTTATTGACTAGGGCTCACTACATTTCAATACTTGATGACCATTTACAGCCCTTCCTAGGCTTCATGGACTTCCACACATGGGATATTGGGCCCAAATTGCCCCAATTGATTCAAGGAGCATTCTGGAGAGTTTCTATGAATGGTGTAGCCTGCACATTCACCCAAAATGAGCCCAATTGAGTGCTTAGATATGGTGGAGATGTCCACTTGCAACTAAGAGCCTCATCTACAAATACAATGTAACTGTGGGTAGTTATGCAGACGGCATGGCTCAACATTTCTCCAAATGTCTTCTATCCACTTTTAGAATCAATGCAACATAAAGTTGCTGCACTTTCCCAGTCTAGAGGGGTCCGATATGATATTAGCTCCTGACCCATGACCTTTAGCATGTCAGTGTATATCTTAAATTTATAATAATGTGCATACATTCATTTAATTAATTGGCGAGATATGTTACGTCATTAACAGCACACCCATGCAATGATTTACGTAGTGTGCCTGCTCATTCATGCTATACTGGAGTGGCCATGTTACACAAATTGCATATAAATCTTCATTGTGCCAAATGATCGTACATCACACAGCGAACATTTGATTTACACTTGCTACATCTAGACATTCAAAGGTTTTTTTATACTTTAGAAATATGAAGAAAAGCTCGGTAATTATACTTTTTTTTATGGATTCTTGATGCAGAAATCGTTGGTGCGGTGTTTATCACTATTGGAAAATAGATGAAATATCTAACTTATATAATACCTGGAAAGCTATATTCACACTTGTGGAAAGCATACTGTAAGGGTTGCTGCCTCTGCTCTTTCCTATTATCTGAGCAGAGGTAGAATGCCCTTGGGGCAAATCACTCCTAATGAGGAGGTCATTGATCTTTATGGTAGCAGGTGTCTGCTTTACAGTAAATGTACTGCACTGGGCAGCTACAGTTAATCCTCAGCATGAAAACAGCACAAGAGGCTTTACCATTTTCCCACTGCAGGGACTTGAAAGAAGCATTTCCGCCCGTGTGGTTGTTTACCTCTGCCCAGAAAATGAGATAGAGAAAAGAATGTAGCCCTTCCTTTAATGACACATAGCTGGAAAAAGTAGAATAAAAGTGTTGATGTAACAGAATACAATGCCCCTGATGGTTCAAAGTTATATTCCAGCTTTGTACAGGACTTTTCTAAACAAATACTTTTATGGCAAATCGACTATATAAATGAAAAAAGATAGCTATAACACAGGAAAATACTAGTTAAGTATAGACATACAAGGAGAAGACACCCCAAACTTCCAGAGAGGTTACCAAAGCCAAGAGTCTTTAGATACAGAGGTACTGCACTGTAATTCATTGATCCCTACAATGAAAACACTTACCTAGCACTGATTTCTGCTGAGAGAGCTCACCTCAAGGAGATGAAGTGACATCTCATTGGTTGATTGTTAGCTACTCTCATGCCGCTTTTTGACAACAGAAATGCTAAAGTAAAAATATATGTTTTTGGTATTTAAACATAGTGGCTGTCATTGTCTGTGGCTACATTTCCCCCAAATGGGCTAAATTGGCTTCTGCCTCATTGGAGGGTTTTCGGCTTACTCTGGATCAACATGCGAATATGAGGGGGGAGGGTGGAAACAGGCTGAACTAGATGGACCTTGTCTCCTTTCAGCCTAACCTACTATGTTACTATGTAATACCCTAATTGTGACTAGAGTACAGTATAATACAAGGAAGTATAACATTTACATGTGTAGTTTTTTTTAACTTAAAGGGGTTTTCCAGGACTACACCTTTGAGGATCTATCCACAGGATAGGTCATCAATAGTTGAGCATTGGGTGGTCCACCACTTAACTACCCCGTTGATCAGCTGATTGAAGAGGCTGCAGTACCAAGGTCTCTTCTTGGACATGCAATGATAGGTTTATCAGTCACATAGCCTGAGAGCAGCTTAATCCCATTCAAGTGAATAGGACTAAACTGCAATACCAAGCACAGTCACAATAGAATGAACCGCTCTGCCCCTGATATGGACTGAATCGATTGCGGCTCTCACCCAAGTGCTGCTGTCATTTCAATCAGCGGGTCAGCAGGGATCCTGAACTGTGGATTCCCCCATACCAATAAATTAAATGATCACCTATCTTGTTGATACAACGAAAACTTTTTTACTGTGGTTATCTCCAGATGCACTCCCCTTTTTCTGCTCACCACAGGAACACTCCAGAGCACAAAATCACTGGGGCAATCGCCCCCAGCCTCAATGCATCTCCAAAACTTCATGTCCAATCGATACTTTATTACATCTCAACAACATATAAAATATGCGAAGTATCGGAACTAGAGAAGAGCGAACGTACTCGTCCGAGCTTGATACTCGTTCGAGTATTAGCGTGTTCAAGATGCTCGTTACTCGAGACGAGTACCACGCGATGTTCGAGTTACTTTCACTTTCATCTCTGAGACGTTAGCGTGCTTTTCTGGCCAATAGAAAGACAGGGAAGGCATTACAACTTCCCCCTGTGACGTTCAAGCCCTATACCACCCCCCTGCAGCGAGTGGCAGGCGAGATCAGGTGTCACCCGAGTATATAAATCGGCCCCTCCAGCGGCTCGCCACAGATGCATTCTGACAGAGATCAGGGAAAGTGCTGCTGATGGTGGAGCTGCTATAGGGAGAGTGTTAGGAGTGATTTTAGGCTTCAAGAACCCCAACGGTCCTTCTTAGGGCCACATCTGACCGTGTGCAGTACTGTTGAGGCTGCTTTTTGCAGTGTTGCACTTTTTTTTTTTGTATATCGGCCGTGCAGAGCATTCACTTTACTGCGTGTCTGCTGGGGGTAGTAGTCCTAATTAATACGCAGCTAAGCGTTACAGCAGGCTTGCGCAAAATTGTTTCCGAGATCTGCTGTCTCTGTTACATCAGCGCCGTCATCCCGCCAGAGGGAAACAGTATACATAATATTATACGCTGCCTATAGTATCTATCTGCTGGGGGTAGTAGTCCTAATTAATACGCAGCTAAGCGTTACAGCAGGCTTGCGCAAAATTGTTCCTGGATCTGCTGTCTCTGTTACATGATTGCCGTCATCCCGCCAGAGGGAAAGAGTATACATAATATTATACGCTGCCTACAGTATCTATCTGCTGGGGGTAGTAGTCCTAATTAATACGCAACTAAGCGTTACAGCAGGCTTGCGCAAAATTGTTTCCTGGATCTGCTGTCTCTGTTACATCAGCGCCATCATCCCGCCAGAGGGAAACAGTATACATAATATTATACGCTGCCTACAGTATCTATCTGCTGGGGGTAGTAGTCCTAATTAATACGCAGCTAAGCGTTACAGCAGGCTTGCGCAAAAGTGTTTCCTGGATCTGCTGTCTCTGTTACATGATCGCAGTCATCCCGCCAGAGGGAAAGAGTATACATAATATTATACGCTGCCTACAGTATCTGTCTGCTGTATCAGCTCAGCATTTAAAAAAAAATAGAAGCAAAATACTTAAGGCCTACTACTGGCCTTTGGCCACTTGACTGCTTCTGCGCTGTGAATTCCACTAGCTCAGTCATACGCACCTACGTCTCACTACAGGTGTGCGCAAAATTGTTTCCTAGCTCTGCTGTGTGTTCCGTAAGGGAAGTCAGCCTCCAACCACAAGCCAATAAGTGGCACTTTTAAATACAGCGCTCTGTTTCTGCACTACTGGTAATACAGCATGCTGAGGGGTAGGGGTAGGCCTAGAGGACGTGGACGCGGGCGAGGACGTGGAGGCCCAAGTCAGGGTGTGGGCACAGGCCGAGCTCCTGATCCAGGTGTATCGCAGCCGACTGCTGTGGGATTAGGAGAGAGGCACTTTTCTGGCGTCCCCACATTCATCTCACAATTAATGGGTCCACGCGGTAGACCTTTATTAGAAAATGAGCAGTGTGAGCAGGTCCTGTCGTGGATGGCAGAAAGTGCATCCAGCAATCTATCAACCACCCAGAATTCTGCGCCGTCCACTGCTGCAACTCTGAATCCTCTGGCTGCTGCTCCTCCTTCCTCCCAGCCTCCTCATCCATTACAATGACACATTCTGAGGAGCAGGCAGACTCCCAGGAACTGTTCTCGGGCCCCTGCCAAGATTGGGCAGCAATGGTTCCGAATCCTCTCCCACTGGAGGAGTTTGTCGTGACCGATGCCCAACCTTTCCCGGGGTCCGGGAGATGAGGCTGGGGACTTCCGGCAACTGTCTCAAGAGCTTTCAGTGGGTGAGGAGGACGATGACGATGAGACACAGTTGTCTATCACTCAGGTAGTAGTAATTGGAGTAAGTCCGAGGGAGAAGCGCACAGAGGATTCGGAGGAAGAGCAGCAGGATGATGAGGTGACTGACCCCACCTGGTTTGCTACGCCTACTGAGGACAGGTCTTCAGAGGGGGAGGCAAGTGCAGCAGCAGGGCAGGTTGGAAGAGGCAGTGCGGTGTGCAGGGGTAGAGGCAAGGCCAGACCGAATAATCCACCAACTGTTTCCCAAAGCGCCCCCTCGCGCCATGCCACCCTGCAGAGGCCGAGGTGCTCAAAGGTCTGGCAGTTTTTCACTGAGGGTGCAGACGACCGACGAACAGTGGTGTGCAACCTTTGTCGCGCCAAGATCAGCCGGGGAGCCACCACCACCAGCCTCACCACCACCAGCATGCACAGACATATGTTGGCCAAGCACCCCACAAGGTGGGACGAAGGCTTTCACCGCCTCCGGTTTGCACCGCTGCCTCTCCCCCTGTGCCCCAACCTGCCACTAAAATCCAACCCCCCTCTCAGGACACAGGCACTACCGTCTCCTGGCCTGCACCCACACCCTCACCTCCGCTGTGCTTGGCCCCATCCACCAATGTCTCTCAGCGCACCGTCCAGCCGTCGCTAGCGCAAGCGCAAGTACGCCGCCACGCACCCGCACGCTCAAGCGTTAAACGTGCACATAGCCAAATTTATCAGCCTGGAGATGCCGCCGTATAGGGTTGTGGAAACGGAGGCTTTCAAAGGTATGATGGCGGTGGCGGCCCCGCGCTACTCAGTTCCCAGTCGCCACAACTTTTCCCGATGTGCCGTCCCAGCCCTGCACGACCACGTCTCCCGCAACTTTGTACGTGCCCTCACCAACGCGGTTACTGGCAAGGTCCACTTAACAACGGACATGTGGACAAGCACAGGTGGGCAGGGCCACTATATCTCCCTGACGGCACATTGGGTGAATTTAGTGGAGGCTGGGACAGAGTCAGAGCCTGGGACCGCTCACATCCTACCCACCCCCAGAATTGCGCGCCCCAGCTCGGTGGTGGTATCTGTGGCGGTGTATGCTTCCTCCACTCAACCACCCTCCTCCTCCTCCTCCTACACAACCTCTGTCTCACAATCAAGATGTGTCAGCAGCAGCACGTCGCCAGCAGTCGGTGTCGCGCGTCGTGGCAGCACAGCGGTGGGCAAGCGTCAGCAGGCTGTGCTGAAACTACTCAGCTTAGGAGAGAAGAGGCACACGGCCCACGAACTGCTGCAGGGTCTGACAGAGCAGACCGACAGCTGGCTTGCGCCGCTGAGCCTCCAACCAGGCATGGTCATGTGTGACAACGGCCGTAACCTGGTGGCGGCTCTGCAGCTCGGCAGCCTCACGCACGTGCCATGCCTGGCCCACGTCTTTAATTTGGTGGTTCAGCGCTTTCTGAAAAGCTACCCACGCTTGTCAGACCTGCTCGGAAAGGTGCGCCGGCTCTGCGCACATTTCCGCAAGTCCCACACGGACGCTGCCACCCTGCGCACCCTGCAACATCGGTTTCATCTGCCAGTGCACCGACTGCTGTGCGACGTGCCCACACGGTGGAACTCTACGCTCCACATGTTGGCCAGGCTCTATGAGCAGCGTAGAGCTATAGTGGAATACCAACTCCAACATGGGCGGCGCAGTGGGAGTCAGCCTCCTCAATTCTTTACAGAAGAGTGGGCCTGGTTGGCAGACATCTGCCAGGTCCTTGGAAACTTTGAGGAGTCTACCCAGATGGTGAGCGGCGATGCTGCAATCATTAGCGTCACCATTCCTCTGCTATGCCTCTTGAGAAGTTCCCTGCAAAGCATAAAGGCAGACGCTTTGCGCTCGGAAACAGAGGCGGGGGAAGACAGTATGTCGCTGGATAGTCAGAGCACCCTTCTGTCTATATCTCAGCGCGGTGAGGAGGAGGAGGAGGAGGAAGATGAGGAGGAGGGGGAAGAGACAGCTTGGCCACTGGTGAGGGTACACATGCTGCTGGCCTGTCATCCTTTCAGCGTGTATGGCCTGAGGAGGAGGAGGAGGAGGAGGATCCTGAAAGTGATCTTCCTAGTGAGGACAGCCATGTGTTGCATACAGGTACCCTGGCACACATGGCTGACTTTATGTTAGGATACCTTTCTCGTGACCCTCACGTTACACGCATTCTGGCCACTACGGATTACTGGGTGTACACACTGCTCGACCCACGGTATAAGGAGAACCTTTCCACTCTCATACCCGAAGAGGAAAGGGGTTTGAGAGTGATGCTATACCACAGCACCCTGGCGGACAAACTGATGGTAAAATTCCCATCCCACAGCGCTAGTGGCCGAAGGCGCAGTTCCGAGGGCCAGGTAGCAGGGGTGGCGCAAAGATCAGGCAGCATGTACAGCACAGGCAGGGGAACACTCTCTAAGGCCTTTGACAGCTTTCTGGCTCACCGCTCCCCAGTCAAGGCTGAGTCGGCGGGAGCACTGTAAAAGGATGGTGAGGGAGTACGTAGCCGATCGCACGACCGTCCTCCTTGACGCCTCTGCCCCCTACAACTACTGGGTGTCGAAGCTGGACACATGGCCTGAACTCGCGCTGTATGCCCTGGAGGTGCTTGCTTGTCCTGCGGCTAGCGTCTTGTCAGAGAGGGTGTTTAGTGCGGCTGGGGGAATCATCACAGATAAGCGTACCCGCATGTCAACCGACAGTGCCGACAGGCTTACACTCATCAAGATGAACAAAGCCTGGATTTCCCCAGACTTCTCTTCTCCACCAGCGGACAGCAGCGATACATAAACAATACGTAGGCTGCACCCGCGGATGGAAGCATTGTTCTCTATCACCATCAAAAACGTGGACCTTTTAGCTTCATCAATCTGTGTATAATAGTCATCCTCCTCCTCCTGCTCCTCCTCCTGAAACCTGACGTAATCACGCCGAACGGGCAATTTTTCTTCCCGAAAAGCTGTAACAGCTGTGGCAGAGAAGAACGATGTTCCCCTATTGAATTCAGTGGAGCCGGCAATACAGTCGGCTCCATTGAAAGCAATGGGCTGCCGGCGAGCGCGGCATGAATTTTCGGGAAGGGCTTAAAAATATAAGCCCTTCCCTGAAAACCATCCAAAAATGTGTAAAAATAAAAAAAAAATTATACTCACCTTGTCCCTGCCGCCGGAGTTCAGCGGCGGCCGGCTGGCAGTTCTCCTGAACTGCTCTGTGTAGTATTCCGCAGCCGGGGATTTAAAATCCCCACCTGCTGAATGGGCTGCCTCTGATTGGTCACAGCCCTCACCAATCAGAGGCAGCTCTCACTCTCCCATTCATGAATTCATGAATGGGTGAGTGAGTGCTGCCTCTGATTGGCTCAGCGCAGCTCTCAGCTATTGAATGACAGCTGAGAGCTGCCCCTGATTGGTCCCTGCGCCCAGCCAATCAGAGGCAACACTCACTCACCCATTCATGAATTCATGAATGGTTGAATGAGAGCTGCATCTGATTGGTGAGGGCTGTGACCAATCAGAGGCAGCCCATTCAGTAGGCGGGGATTTTAAATCCTCGCCTGCTGAATACTACACAGAGCAGTTCAGGAGAACTGCCGGCCGGCCGCGGCTGAACTCCGGCTGCAGGGACAGGGTGAATATATATATATTTTTTATTTTTACACATTTTTGGATGGTCTTTAGGGAAGGGCTTATGTTTTTAAGCCCTTCCCTGAAAATTCATCCTGCGCTCGCCGACAGCCCATTGCTTTCAATGGAGCTGGCTGTATTGCCGGCTCCATTGAATCTCAATGGGCGGACAGCGCTCCTTTGATCGGGCCCGTTTCGCCGAAAACGCTGCTAGCTGCAGATGTTTCGGCGAATCGTCAGCCCCGGTCACGTGATTTGCGGATGCGCATCCATCATGCAATTCGCAAATCGCGGGAAAAAACGGTTGTCTGACCGAGGCCTTAGTCGGTTAAAAAGCAGATTATTAAATCAATAATTGTCTATGCTTTCTTTCCCACTTGCGATGTTTTCACTGATGCGATGTTCAGGAGATTAAAAATCGTGGTTTGTTCTATCTTTCTACGTTTTGTAGTTTTTTTTATCTCCCATTGTATCTCTATGGAGCCTGCGTTTTATCGCATTGCAATGATGCAAACACTTATTGCTATGCAATGTGATTTAACACTAGAAAGTCCCATTGACCTTTGCAATAAAAAACGTGCAATTTTACCGCAGGCGGCAGCGATGCGATGCGCGAGTATTCTCCAAGAAAAAAGCATCGATGAAGCTCACAAAACGCAGTGAATAAAAGATGTGATTTTGCCGCAATTTTCCCGCGGCAAAACCATGATTGCCAATGTGGAATTACCCTTTACTATGACACATGCAAAAAGAGAAATAAGTTAACCACTTCCAAAATCTTTCCTCGTAGAGAATTTTCCATTCAAGATCTTTCTTTTTTTTCAAAGGAAAGAACTCCTGAAACGAATAATATTATTTATTGACGTTGTTGAATGTCATCTATTTTTACCCATTTTTCAAAATGTACAAATATCTCCCTGTGATCTGGATACTACAAATGCTGGAAGAAACCCTTTTTCTGAAGTCTGATTAATCCACTTATACTTTGAAGGGGCTGTTTGTACCAACTAACATCTTACTATTAACTTATATGCAGTAAAATCTTTTTTAGTATTGCTATTGATTGTGATGCTATTCCCTCCTGAAGGGAAACCTAAAACTCAAATCTCAACCATTAATTGTGCATTAATTTAAAGAAAAACGTGACTAATAGAGATGAGCGAGTATACTCGCTAAAGGCAATTACTCGAGCGAGCATTGCCTTTAGCGAGTACCTGCCCGCTCAAGACAAAAGGTTCGGGTGCCGGCAGCAGGCAGGGAGCGGCGGAGGAGAGCCGGGCGGAACGGAGGGGAGATCTCTCTCTCCCTCTCTCCCTCAGCTCCCTCCTGCTGACAGCCACTACTCACCGCTCCCCCGCGCCTGCACCCGAACCTTTCGTCTCGAGCGAGCAGGTACTCGCTAAAGGCAATGCTCGCTCGAGGAATTGCCTTCAGCGAGTATACTCGCTCATCTCTAGTGACTAATATTTATATATCAGTCAAGTTTTTTTAATTAAAATATATATATATATAAACACTTTCTCCCAAAAGAGATAAAACTTTAGAAATTTCAATCAAATACATCCAATTTGCTTTGGTTCTAAACACTTTGGGGATACCCAGTGGCAAATTTGTAACTTAAAGTGGTCCTATAAAAAAATCTTAAAGTGGCTCCATTCGGTAGCTGGTAAAATATCAGGTTGGTCACTCTACAGATGCTAAGTGGGTGCATTCCATGAAGGGTGTACTGAGAGAATACATTCTGAAATTGTACTCATTGTATACTAATGAGGGCAGGTTAATATGTCTGCGTATAGTGGAGTGTACAGTCTATCATGGAAGTCAACCCTAGGCTCTACTCTACCCAGTGATGTATGAGGAGCGCCATATCCGATCTAGTCTGTACCATATAAAATGCATTCCTAGACTGGAACATCCTTAGCAACCTAAAGCACTGATATGAGGTCCATAGCTGCTGGTCACAGCCTGCGGGAGCCAAGGCCGTATTTAGAGTTCATGCTGCCATAGACATATTTAGTTCTTACACTCTCTATAGATGAATCAGGATAAAGCTACTACCCATAAACTTTAGATAGCCGTTGGCCCAAAACTCATTAGACTGACAGCTATCCCTCCCAACTCTCCTTGGCTGAAAGTGCATGGGTTTTCACTGGAGAGAAGGGCATGGCAACAGAATCAAGCTTACTAAATAAATACAATACCAGAACTGAGCTTACTACATACATAGGTTATCAGAACTAAGCTTACTACATAGATATGGTATGACATATACATACACAGGTATACTTTTACACACAAACACACACATTGTATTATGTACGTATTTACATAGCTGTGTCTGCTGGATACTTTCAGACTGCCTCCAGTCCCACAGCTATGGAAACCCATAGCCTGAGTTACAATTGGCTCTAGAACCTGCTAGACTGGGGAGGGTTCTAGATCCGCAGTCAATGGTGTCACAGGACAGCAGTGAAAGAGACAAGATGCCGACCCCGCTCTGCTCCTTGTCACATACAGGCTTCCTCTGCGGAGGTGCCATGTGAAAAGAGCACTGTACCTCGATTGATGGAGCAGTAGACTGACTGCTGCTCTACCAATCGTCTGTTACCAGTGGACAGCAGTAAGAGAGGGGAGGGAGGAGAAGTGGCCTTTTGCTCTGGCTGCTGCCCCGGCCCCTTCGTTCCTCTGGTAGTGGCAGTACTGCAAAATGATGTGCTTGGCTGCAGCTGTTCATGATACATAGTTACAGAGCTGGCTGTTTAGTCACTTATCAGTGACAGCAGCCTGCCTGTGTATAATGAACCACAGTGGCCAGCCCAGCATACTTACAGGGGTGGTCAGCCTACCGGGAAAATGTCTGGTGGAATACATGGCCAATCCAGTCCTGGTCATACCTAATTTCTCTTTTGTTAATTTTATGCCAAAAACTAATTGCATAATGCAACCTGGGTTTAAAGGCTATGTACACCTATTTTAATTCATATATTTATTCAAATAAGGCTTTTTTAAATTGATCTTCATTAAAAAATTATGATTTTTTAATTTATATGCTGGAGGACTGAAATCTTATATGCTGAAGGACTGAAAACTTGATAAATTCTGTCAGAATAAACGGAGTCCTCCCTAGTCTGCTCCCCTGTTATGAATGTGCATTCACTGCCTTTCCAGTGAGCTATTATAGAGGGGTGTATGACAGATGATGGTGGAGGAGAGACCAGCAGAGAAGCTACTATTCCAGAGAACAGTAACTCACTCAGGGATAATTTTCTGCTCTCATCAATAGTAACGGGGAGCAGCAGCTATTCAGAGAGATGAGATAGAGAGATGCTGTGCACTATTGAGTGTGCATGGTTATGCTACACAGTTTCTAAAAAAGGAGAGGGGAGCTACGCTTGTGTCATTCATGAGATAGACCAGCTGATCAGTGCTGGGAATGCCCCCTAGCTAGAAACTTAAATGTAGGAATGCCTGCAAATTAAGTATGAGGCTTCCTTAATGCATGAGAAAGAAAACTCAATAAAAAGGGACTTAGTAAAATATATGTGCATTGATTTTTCATGCAGAAAGGTTTCCATGGCCTTTAAACATAAATGAAAGGAATCTATCTTCATTATTACTTAATATCTTAGTAGTGGTTTTATATAATAATCTCCACCTGTGTTCTACACTTCTTCCCATGTGTTTCTCCTGCTTTTCCTGGCATTAAAAAGAAACCTTTATTAGGGTTTGATAGCAATAAGTTATAAATTTGACAGCAGTCCTTTTAACCATTTTTTATTACTTTGAATTAACTCAAATCCCTTCCAATTATCTACGTTTTACCATTTCTTAATTTCTGTATTAGACAATGCATATTTTAATTGCATTTTCCAAAAAAAGCCTTTTGTGTCAATTGAAATTTACTTTTTAGTTGATCGAATTTGTGTAGTTTCTAATTTATAAAGCTCTTTGATATTCTGCAAATCCCATATTTGATCCAAAATATTTTACTTTCCAAAAATGCAATTTCGTTAATATTTATTTCCCTATAAAGTTATAATTTCCAGTGACCTTAAAATACATACCTTCTTAGCTTCTCCCCATATTAGTTCAATTTGGGACTTAATGAACATTTCCTTAGAGCTGATTTCTGCTGATATCATCAGCTCCACATAACAAAGTTACATTTCGGTGGCCGCATGTTGGCTGCTCTTCTGTCCCCTTTCTGGCAGCTGACATGATGAAGCAAGAATGATTTTATAAAATGTGTTTTTTTTTGTTTGTTTTTAATTTTAACAAATTGGCTGCTGCTTTTTACGGTTACACTCTTTGGCAATTTTTAGGGAACAAAAACCCAGATGTATTGGTTATGTCTTAAAGGGACCAATGTATATACACACAGTATAAAAACGGATAACACAAAAATATCAAAGGAAGCATAAAATAGGAAGACAAGGAAACTACTAGTGTTGAGCGAGCACCCTAATGCTCGGGTCCGCGTTATTCGAGTCGAGCTGTTCGTAAAATTCGAGAGCTCTACTCAAGTAACAAACCCCATTGACTACAATGGGAGACTCAAGCATTTTTGTGTGTGGGACGCCGGGTGCCAAGCTTTTTTTTTTCTAGGTTCGTCTCTCTCTCTCTCTCTCTCCCCTGCCTGCCAGACAAAAAATTTGCCAATGACACGTGCTGCGGCACGGCGGGGAGGGGCCAAAACAGGCTCGTCACAGCGGGGAGGAGCCAAAAACTGGGACGGGGTCGAACGCGGCTTGATGCTCGTTCGAGTAACGAGCACCATCGAGTACGCTAATACTTGAACGAGCATCAAGCTTGACAGAGTATGTTTGCTCAACTCTAGAAACTGACCTTAAACTCTAATGTGAAGGAAGACACTACCCACTAGCGGGGCATTCAGCCTGATAAGGCTGACCCCACATTAGGAACCTGAGGTGACCCTGACATTCCCTAGACAGTGACAGGGAACAGTGGCTAAAGTAGATGACACTACTTATAGTGGCATTATTCTTAAATAATAAAACACAAAGATACAGGGAAATAGATATTCAAACACCCCAGATAAAGAAGCAAACAAACAACAGACTTATCATAACTGTGACACCGGTCAGGATAAAGATGACCCCAAATACCTTCAGACAGAGAGTATAACCAGTGTCCTCTGTGAGGAGGAGCTGGAATAAATATACACAAACTAAGGCTGATTGGCTAGCTGCAGTGCCCATCTCCCAGCCAACCAATCAGTTCATACCCAGTAGAAAAATGCCCCGGATAGTGTCCAGCAATGTAATTAAAGTGAGCAGGTACAGGCGTGAAGATCTGGGGCTGATGCTGCGGCATCACCCCTGTCCCCATCCTCATAGACCACCCATTGTCTATGGGGATCCTTGGTTTGCACTGTACTTAGAAGAACTGTCTTTTCAGTGCTGTTTATAGAACTACTCTGGTGTTTATTTAATAGTGGTTTACATTATTTAGGGGAAATGTGACTAGTGTATAAAGCAGGGAAGGGACGTGTAAGTAAAATGAATCATAATATTTATACATGTATATCTTTTGAAGTTTAAGGCCGCCTGCAGATGGGCGGGTCGGATCCGGCGGCGAGAATTCTCGTCGCGGGACCCGACCCGAGCGCCTGCAGGGACCAGCGCGTACTCACCTGCCGGCTCCGGCTGTTTGATGTGCCGGCCTGCCGGGCAGCCGGCGCATGCGCAGACCGGAGCCGGTGGCAGGTGAGTGACATTTTTGTGCGGGGCTCGCAGAGCATGCCCGGTGTTTGCCGTGCGATATTTCGCGCGGCCGTTTGCATAGGATTGCGTTTGTTAACGCAATTCTATGCAGGCTTCCAGCAGCGGAAATTCTGCGGGAAATCCCGCCGCGGAATTTCCGCTCGTGTGCAGGGGGCCGTAAGTCTGTCACCAGTAACGTAGGACATCTAGCAAATGCCCTAAAAAATCAAGCAGACAGGTTCCATTTCATACTACTCTATCAATCAGCTAAGCAGGACACTTCATTGACATAAATGGTGTACTTTTTTGAATTACCATGAATGCAATTGATATAGCTGAAAATAGTCACAGAAAATGTAAATTAAAATAGGGGAAATTCGGGTGCAGGTCTGGGACAAGGGGACATTGGCTGCGGTGCAGCTGCTTTACCTGCTTATGGTGCACATTTCAAGGCTTTAAACCAGTTGATATACAGTGGCAATAACCCAGCAGGTCACCATCGGGGACTGTACTTGGCAAATGTATGGGGTACTGGAACTGGGAATTTCACCTGAAAAATGTGACTGGTAGTGTTAGGCTAGGTTACTACGGGGTGAAAATCTCATGGAAATTTCGAGGCTTGGCCGCACTGAAAAGCCACAAGATTTCCGCAGGAGAGCCTCAGCTTCAAAACCCACGGCATTTCACAGCAGGTTTTGGAGGAGTTCAGTTGCTGGCATTCTATTGCAGCTTTATTTCCTCATAGAGAGGAATGAGGCCGCAGCATAAAAAAAAAAAGAATTGACATGCTGCGGCTGTCAATTCCACACCGGATTGCTGATTTTGCCTGGTTTTGCCACGACTGATTGGCCGCCCCGCGTGGATGAGATTTTTGCTAAATCTCGTCCACATGGCTGGCTAATTCTGGGATTAGGAGCCGTGGGTGGATTTGCCACACAGAAATTCCACACAAAATTTTCGAAGCAAATCCGCCCCGTGTGAATCCAGTCTTAAAGAGTATTGTGCGGTTTTACCAGATGCGCCTAGGCCACAAAAATAGTTTGACCCTGTTAGGATGGGATCTGAAACAGGAAAAAACTCTGGTTGGACACTTCTGTATGAATATTTAATACTGGTGAAGTAATATACAGCGTGTAGAAAATGAGAAAATTAGAAGAGTTGTCTGACACCTGAACCATGGCCTGTATCTTCCCCTTCTGTCAAAAGGGTTGTTGGACTTCTATACCATGTCCTGTGTGAGGTGTATGGACTCCAGTCATTTATGTACCTTTGCCTGCTATAGAGCCTTCCCTATCCTACATTTAGAAGCAGGCTACATTCTTTTGGTTCAAGATGTGGGGCCATCCCTATCGGGACGATCACCCTGCATTTAGGCAGGGTCTACCAAGCCGAAGTTGGTAAGGGAGAGCGTTCCCTCTCCTATATTTTTGTTTTCCTTGTTTAGGTATTAAAATATATGTATATTTTGTTCCTTTATGGACATAATCCAGTCTTGGTTTGAAGTGCTGGTGACATCATTGAGGTTTGTCATATCTGTGCCCTGCATGAACGTAACAGTGGCATACTCACCTGCTTAATCTGAATGTGCAGAGGGGGTCTGCATGCTACTCTGCATTTCTCAGACTACAGGATATGACTGTAGGGGAGAAAAACTTGAGGAGGGATTTATATACCAGGTAATTGTGTCTCTTGCTTTCCCCATAAATTCCACTCTCTATTTGGCTACCAGTATCTTGATTGTCTTACACTTTGCACATATTTTGTTTTATAAGGATACTACTTTTTTATTTGGTTCTTTCTAACATAAATAACCCTCAAAATGCTTATATTCCAAATATCCTATTTCCAAATTACCATTACAAGGGAGAAATCTACTAAACAAACAAAGTGAATGAAGGATTGTCTAAAAGTAAATATACGCACCTCCAGCTCCGTAGATTAACATATGTTTGCATTGCTTATTTATGATTTAAACAGTGTATGCAACAGCAAGCACATAGAAAACAAAAGGATGTGCAATGAATAGGAACGTGTCTGCCATCAATGCACAGCAACCTTGCGAGTGTAACATTCATATGTCGTAAACATTCAGGTAGATTGTACAATATGTCTGATATACATATAAGAGAGAAAGGTTTATGAATGAGTTTGATGAATGGTGAGGAGTTTAGATGACACATGGGAACATCTGGTAAGTTTTGAATTGGAGGAAAGGGGAGAGGTCAGATCGGCATACCAAACTTTCCAATGAGCAATATACATAGTAACATAGTAACATAGTATGTAAGGCCGAATGAAGACATTGTCCATCTAGTCCAGCCTGTCTATCCTACTGTGTTGATCCAGAGGAAGGCAAAAAACCCCAAGGCCAGAAGTCAATTAGCCCTTTTGGGGAAAAAATTCCTTCCCGACTCCCTAATGGCAATCAGACTGTTCCCTGGATCAACCCCTAATAGTTCCTACCTGCCTATATACCAGGATTGACACTTAACCTAATATTTATATCCTGTAATATCCTTCTCCAGAAAGACATCAAGTCCCCTTTTAAACTCCTCTATGGATTTTGCCATCACCACTTCCTCCGGTAGAAAAGACCCAGGCATCTTTGGCCCCTGAAAAAATCCAAAATATATTTACTAGTAACTAGAGATGAGCGAGCGTACTCGGTTCGGGTGTTTTTGCACTCGAGCACCTCTTTTTCCGAGTAACTGACTACTTGGACGAAAAGATTCGGGGGTGCGGGGGTGAGCGGGGGGTTGCAGAGGGGAGTGGAGGGGGGAGATAGAGAGAGAACTCCCCCCTGTTCCCCACTGCTGCCCCCCGCTCCACCACGCCGCTCCCTGCCCCCCGGCGCCCCCTGAATCTTTTCGTCCGAGTAGTCAGTTACTCGGAAAAAACAGTGCTCGAGTGCAAAAACACCCGAACCGAGTACGCTCGCTCATCTCTACTAGTAACCAACTGAAAATATCTGTATAACAATAATTATTAACAATAAGTCAACGAGCCGCCTAATTACACCTATTTTAATGCCACCCTCTACGTACAAGAATATAATTACTATAATAATGTCCCATATGGACAAGAATACTGCTGCTGTAATAGTTCCGCCTATGGCGAACGAGATATAGGGGTGGACAAAAATATGGAAACATCATACGAAATACATGCCTTAAAATTGGTCTCTACATGTCCTATTGAAATAAATAAATAAAATAAATATTGTAATTTGTGTAGTGCCAACTTATTCTGCAGGGCTTTCAGGTAATAATGATTTATAATCTCATGTAACTTAAATGAAGGTAGTATGGCACCGATGTTGCCAGGCAGAAGTGAACATCTGCCCGAGCAACATGTTTCCATTGGTCAGGGTTGGAGCTACTCAGCTGCTGTTACCACCCAGAGCAGGGCAAGAGGTGAAATAAACACAAATTTGGCCTGAAATCTCTGAGCCAAGCAGGGGTCAAGAGGGCAGCTCAGTGCTAATGATTAAAATCCCATGTATTTAGTTTGGTGTTTCCATACTTTTGTCCACTTCCTGTAGATACTATAATAATAGCCTCTAAGTCATTAGGGTAATATTATAGTTGCTGTATAACAACTATATTATTGTTTGCAGGAGGGGGGGGGGGCAGTATTACCATAGCTTTATTCTAATCTATAGGGTCAGTATGGTGTGAAACACATCCAGAATCCTCTACTACGCATAGCATAGCAGATGGCATAGCAGACGGGGCTTACAGTCAGCAAAATCAGTATATGCTCCAATACATTAAACATTCTCCTACAGCAGTGATGGGCTTCTTGATTCCTCTTTCTGCTTGAGGATCCTAGAGATGAGATTAGTACTATTCTGACTCCTGTTTCCTCTACACTACATACTGTTTACTGGACAGCACTCCTATTCTTCCTTAGCAAAAGTAGCAGGAGGCCGTGTGTGACATCATGGCGAGTCCAGCAGACATGCATAGTATGAAACACGTCTGCAAGATGCAGAGTGGATGGCTTCTTTTCCTTAAATTTACAGCCACAGAAAGCAATGGTGGGCTAGTCGCCATTGGTAAAAATACTAAATTCTTGTGCAATTTGCATATTCTTCACTCTGGGGTCCATTGTTATATGATTGCATATATGGCATAGCAGACAGGACTTACAGTCTGCAACGATCAGTATATCCAATACAGTAAACATTCACAACTTACCAAAATCATTCTTGTTGTTTCTTTCTGGCAAACAGCAATGGGCTTTCCTATATGTGTATCATACTTGTGTCTAGCAGACATGCTGCTATACAGCTTTTGATACTGTACTATAATACCGTCCCCTATAAACAAAAATATTACTACCCTTATACTGGTTTCATATCCTATTTAATACGGAGTATTTCTCATACATCATAGTAGTCTTGTATATGTATATATAAGGAGAAAAGATAGCGTTTCTGACCCCCATATCAGAACAAGAACAACATCTGCTTATTGTGTGAGTTTAAAGAACACCCCTGAGCGAGTTTCTTCAAACTTATACAAGCTCTATGCAAATGTTTTCCTTGGTTAGATTTGAACCTAGGTCCCCATTGCTGCAAGAGAACAATGCTAACCGTTGAGCCACCATGTATCTTCCTCCAGAGTAGAATAGCTTCTTCTCCAGAGGAAGAAGAAGTTTGGTGGCACAAACACAAGGAGAACAGACAAACTCCACGCAGATGTTCTGCTTGGTCAGATTTGAACCTAAGACCCCAGCAGCGAAAGATAACAATGCTAACACTGAGCAATACTGTGTGTCCCCAAAAATAAGACCCTGTCTTATATTAGTTTTTGCCCCAAAAGAGGCACAGAGTCTTATTTTCGGAGGAAGTCTGCTCATACTTACCTAGCAAGCGCCGTCCGGGTCCCCCCCGCTGCTTCCGTTCCAGCAGACTTCCTTGCAGTTCTCAGCACCAAGAGAAGATCGCTTGCAGGTAACAAGTTTTGTAAACCCCGCCTCTAGCAAGCAATTTCTCTGATTGGTTCTCGAGTGCCACGGATCAGCCAATCACTACAGGGCTCGAAGAACCAATCACAGCCAATTAATGCAATGTGATTGGTTCACTAGCAAGTGATCTTCTGTCGGCACTGAGAACTGCAAGGAAGCCGGATGGCCCCTGCTAGGTAATGTATTGCTTTTTTTTCATATAGTGTAGCTAGGGTTTATTTTGGGGGTAAGGCTTATATATGAAGCCCCCTGAAAATAAGGGTAGTGCTTATTTTAGGGGTAGGTCTTATTTTTTGGGGAAACATGGTATAAGGAGGAGGAATTTTAGTGGGTTTGGCCAAGACAAACCTTCTGAGATCTACTTTCACATGAATTTTTATCAACGTTTGACCGGAAACAGAGTTCAACTATTTCTGCTTGCTCAACACTAATATATAGCATTGGCATGCACCTAAAGTTCCCCCTGATTGTAGCCTATTATCAACGGTACTGAGATACAAAAGCTTTTTATTTTACTGTACATAATAATATAGAGCTCTGCTGGAAACGATTGACTAACATGGCAAATAATCTGCTTGCTGTTAGTGCTAAGTGAAAGGGCTACCATTGATTTTCCTGAACCTTGCTACTGTTTCCTATAGTTGTCGCTTTCCCATCTGCATCATAATGAGAGTTGTGGGTGTTCTTAACAAAACCTGAAGCAGCAATGGGATTTGCAAGACCTGTGAATGTCAATCTGTTTTATAAGAGAATGCCAATTGCAAGGTAGATGTACTTTAAATGTGGACTGGATATCTAAAAAATGTCGAAACAAAAACAGTTCAAGGTTTGTGTTTCAAAATATATAGAAAACGGCAACATTTTTGTTATCTCATGTCTTACCTTTCTTTTCAAGCTGTAATTTTCTAAGGTAAAAGCTGTATGGATTTCTATTAAACCCAAGTGGGACTGAAAGCTGCTGAAGGTGCTTCCTCCCTTAGCAACGTCTTTATTTCCCAACATTTCCTGTCTTTCAACTTGTTTTATAAAAAGTAACAGCAAACAAAATCTGGTAACCTCCTAGCCTACAAATTCGAGAAAACACTCTCGACCATATGGCCAGAGACATATACTTCTTCACCTAGCCTAGATTTCATTTCACCCTGAAAGTGCTACAGTGGGAGGCCACGACCTGCACTCAGCCCCTCGCTGTTGCAGACGTCCGGCTACTACTTAAGAACACGGCGTATAATGACCCAAAGAACGCACACATTTTTGAGTATTTTCATCCCCACTTTTCAAAAGCCATAACTTTTTTTATTTTTCTGTTAACATATGAGAGCTTCTTTTTGGCAAACTGTAGTTTTTATCGGTACCTTTTTTGGGGTACATATAATATATTGTAAAACGTTTACTAATTTGTTTTGAAGGGAAGGGAGAGAAAGCACATCAATTCTTCCATTGGTTTTAATAGCGTTAAAGGGGTTCTGTGATTAAAAAAGATCAATACTTACCTATTCCTCCCCAGGCAGTCTACTTACCAGATCTTCTTCTTCCCGATCTTCTTCTGGCTCCTGCAGTTCCTGGGTCACTTCACCGCAAACAGTCCGGAAACTCTTCTTCTGTTATGCTGTGACTTTCTTCTTTCGGGAGGTCAGTGTCGAGCAGGAAGTGCCGGATGCTATAACGGGCTATTGCCGAAACTGCATGTGCATGATGTCTTGCGCCGTTAGTATAGGAACTCTTGCAATGAGACTGCGCATTAGCCCAGCAGAGCATCCGGCGCCGCTTGCTAGGCAGTGAAAGCTATGTCACTAGTGACTTAGTGTACATTGCCTTACAGGAAGAAGACTGCAGCTAATGGATGCTTCATCAGTGGAAGGTGAAGAATCAGCCAGCTGGAGGTGAGGTGACCCAGGGGGACTGCAGGAAACAGGAGAAGATCGTGAGGAGAAGGTGCAGTAAGTAGACTGCCTGGGGAGGAATAAGTAAGTATCGATTTTTTTTTTTATCCAGCAGCGGGAGGGCAGTAGGGAACTCCTTCCAGCTCTCTCTCTAGTATTGGGTTCCCCAAGGTATTTTTTTATAGCAGGGAGAAAGAGGGGAGTGGGGTAAGAGGGCTTCCCTGAGAGCAGGGGAGGGGATAGAGGGATATGCCCTCTAGTCCTGCCCCTCTAGCTTTTCCCCCTCTCAACTTGCAATGGGAAATCCCAGGGAGGAGACATCTAACCCTGCCCTCTCTCTAGCCACACCCCTCCTTCTGCATCACAGGGATATTCCTCGAGGATCCTCATAGCAGGGAGAGAGAGAGCGGGGCTATGGATTAATCCTCCATAGCACCACTCTCTCTCTCTCCCTGCTATGGGGAAATCCTGAAGCCCTGTGGGGCTTCTTCTCTTTCTTCTCCTGGAGCAGCTGCGCTTTTTTAAAGCAACATGTTGCTCCAGTGTAGGGGCGATTTTCATGCTCATGAAGCTCGAATCTTCTGTGCGTGAAAAATTGCCAATTGAAGCGATTTTTAGTGCAGTAGAGGCGTGATTTTTTTGCGCACCTATACTTCGCTAAAACCACGTTTGTGTGCATGACCAAACAACTGGACCAATCTGCACCAAATTTTCCACATAGATAAATCAGGTACTTTCAAAGGTTTTTGACTGGGTTTCGGCTCTCTATGACCTACTGCTCTTGGCATATCTGCAAAAGATCTAAGAAAAACAGCAGCGGCCAAACAACTGGACCCATCTGCACCAAATTTGCTTCATAAGCAAATCAAGCACTTTGGAAGGCTTTAGACTGGGTTTCAGTTCTCTAGAATTTACCATTCTTGACATATTCACAAAAAATGGGAATACAAATGCAAATATTAATATGGTGGTCCAATCTACCAGACAACCCCCGTTCAATAAGACCCCCAGTATTGAAATAATAAAGTGCACTGCCAGGATCCACACTGCATCCTTGCTGTGGTCCCAGTGATTGCTGTGTCAGATGATGTTACAGCAATCACTGGGACCACAGCGGGGCTGCAGCACTGGCTCCTGGTGGCCATGGAGTGGTAAGTATAGTTCACTTTATTTTTTCAATACAGGCATCCTATGGAAGTGGGGTTGTTCAGCAACTGGACAACCCCTTTAATAAAAATCAATTCAGGAAGTCATTGGCGACACATCAAATTTCTGCACATTACAACCCTGACATTTTCTTTATCTGCTGTGAATGGCCTGTACATTATTAGGTTTATTATGCTGCCTTCATATCAGTAGCAAACAAAGTTTTAGCCCCGCACACAAACAGCAGACATGAAATAGACTCGTGCGAAGCTGGGTAGTTCTGCTAGTGTGTGATAAAGTTCCCAACAGAAAGTGTTAAAACAGTAGCTGTGCGGATCTGCACTTCTATCACATAAGTGAGAATGAACCTCATTTATGTAGCACGTTTCGGTGCAAAACATTGCTCAGCTGAGTCTCCTTTATGGCTTACAATAATCACTAGATAGAGGAACCATCAAAATTACATTTCCTGCTGCATATCTGAATGATTTTATATCCCTGGTAGAAATGAATCTAAATGTACACCAAGAAAGGTTCAAAGGTGTCTCATTGAAGTGTAAACGGAGCTTATGGTTGCCATCTAGCTGATATTTATAACTTTGCCTTGTCTGCTAGGTCGTACTGCAGTTCCATACAAACTTCGATTTCATACTGAGGCATACAAGGCTTTCACCTGTTAGAGTCATACGGGAACCAACATTAAATAAAATATTGCATGTTCCTTATCATTCTCAAAAAGCATTGCTTCTAGAGGGAAATACCTCCATTATACAGTGCTCCATAGTACAGAGCCATGGGGATTTTTTTAATTGTGCACTTACAGTACTGTACAAAAGTTTTAAACAGCTGTGGAAAAAATGCTGCGAAGTAAGAAGGTTTTCAGAACTAGAAGTGATAAGAATTTACTTTTGTTAATTAACAAAATACAAAGTGAATGAACAAAAGAAATCTAAATCAAGTCAATATTTGGTTTGACCACCCTTTACCTCCATAACAGGATCGATTATTCCAGGCACGCTTAGGGTGCATTCACACAGTCGCGATTTTCAGCCACGTAAAAGTGCCCGGCCGGCCAAGATAGCGCATTTTGGCTGGGCGCTTTTACGACGGCCAGGAAAGATAATCCTGGAACTATCTTTCCCAGCCAGAATACGGCCGCTGCCATAGACTCCTATGGGAGCCTATGACAGCAACCGGAGAAGGGAGGTGGGAGGGTGTTTAGCAGCATGATTGCTAAACTCCCTCTCCCTTCTCTCCTCCTCTCCACCCCTTCCCGGCTGTTTTCAATGGGAGAGAGTGGGGTTGGGCGAGGCAGCAGCTAGTAGGATTGTAGTCAGGTGTATAGTTCACCAAATATACCAAACAGGTGATAATGATCATCATTTTCATAAGTAGGTTGAAACACAGTAATTAAAGGGGTTGTCTGAGTTGTAAGAGCTGGGGAAAATTACTTCTTCATGCATTAAAATAGCAAATGGTGATACACTCACCTCTCCCCGATCCTGCTGTGCCTCGATCGATTGCTGAGTTCTCTTATTTGCTGCAGCCCCTGTGACATCCCGTAAACCAGATGGGACTGCAGCTGAAAACAGAGCTCGGAAAAGATTGCCAGCGCGGGACACAGCAGAAGGTGAGTATATCACCATTTGTTATTTTAATGCATGGGGAAGGGATTGCCCAGAGTCCTTATAACTTGGACAAACCCTTTAACTGAAACAGAAACAGCTGTGTAGGAGGCTTAAAACTGGGTGAGTCAAACTCTGCTACAAAGGTAAGGTAAAGGAAGACAGTTTCATGTCTGGTTATACACCATGGTAAGACAGAGCACAGCAAGAAGACAAAAGGTAGTTATACTGCATCAGTAAGGTTTCCCCACACAAAAGATTTCAAAGCAGACTGGGGTTTCAGGATGTGCTATTGAAGCTCTTTTAAAGAAGCACAAGAAAATGGGCAACGTTGAGGACTACAGACAAAGTCACAGTGCAACAGATGAAAGACACATCATGCTTACTTCCCTTCTAAATAAAAAAATATCCAGCAGTGACATCAGCTCAGAATTAGCAGAAACCAATGGAATCCAGGTAGACCTATCTACTATCCGGAGAAGTCTGGCCAGAAGTGGTCTTCATGGAGGAATTGCACCCAAAAAGCTATTTCTTCGATGCAGAAACAGGGCCAAGTAACTCAACTATGCACAAAAACATAGTAACTGGGGTACAGAAAAATGATCCTGGAGCATGGACTTACCGCCTTGTTTCACCTATTAAGCGGCTTGAAAAAGACCACAAAAGGTCGAAACGTTGCCTTGTTTTAAAAAAAGATGAAACAATAAAAGTCCTGTTTTTTATAATATTTTGAAGCACCCTTTATGCTGCTACCTCTTCTTTATATACTAGTTTTACAAAGCACGATGGTCTGGACTCTTTATTCACCGTTACACCCTACTAAGAGGCACTGGCGTCACGTTAAACTTGTACCACTTACTGTCACCCATCACCCTTGTGAAAATCTGCCTACTGCACGTGTCAACATTCAATGCAGAGTAGCCACCACCGTGACTAAGCCTGAGTTAGAATTCTCACTTGAGTTACTTCTGCTAATTCCAGATCGCTGCATAAGTCAACATCTCCAGAAGATCTGTGCTTCGTTCTCCAAGATGTTCGGAACAATCTCCCTGCCAAGTTACTTAAAAAACTGTGTGTAATTTTACCTAGAAGAAATGATGCTGTTTTGAAGGCAAAGGATGGTCACACCAAATATTGATGTGATTTACCTTTTATCTTCTGCTCATTCACCTTGCATTTCATTAATTGACCAAAATAAACTATTAATGCTTCTATTTTTGAAAGAATTTTTACATCGCAGCATTTTTTCCACACCTGTCTAAAACTTTTGCACGGTACACTAGCTTTGCCATATGCATAAGCCCATATAGACACGGGAAAATATAACGTACCTCCTAAATACTATAGAGGTCATTGTACGAGGTCAGTAAAAAAGATTCCTGGTGCCAGTTATCCTCAGGAGATAACCCAACTTGTCATCTTCCCTTTAACCTCTTAACAGACTTATTGTGAGGGTCATATCATGTCTTATGCCATATTGTTACACGCGCCCTCTTGTATCCAACGACCTATCACAAAGGCTGTAACTTAATTGTTTGCCACTTTATTTCCCCAGAGGGTATAATTAAAACCGCCAAGCGACCTTGATTTTACCATGACTTTTACTTGCCATGTAGCTTTTGCATAAAGCTTGAGCAGAACGCTTGATTATGACAATCATTCAAAATAATTGGCTACTAATTATAAATTGTCCTTTGTTATTTCCAGCGTTTCTCGAAGTTGACTGATTGCTGATCCACAGCCCTGGGGCAGACATACCACCTATGCGGCTGGTACAGGAGCCCGGAGGATTAGCATTGGTCGAATGACATCTGGTAATTAGTTTGTAGTGTGACAGCGAAGAAGTAGAGTTTGTGTGGCATGTGTCCCACGTGTGACCGAGGGCTGGATGTGTCCTGCATATGACAAGTGGTGCATGAGAGCACTTCTTATATTTCGTTTTTTGCATAGGGAACCTCTAAAAGTCAGTATCCATCTCTACAGTAGCACTACCAGAAAATATTTCCTTTCGCCTTCCAGCAGTGAAGATTTTACCTTAGCAAGATGATTTAGGACAAGAAGTATAATGTACTGGAAAATAACTAGTAACTGATTGCAGTATACTTATTTCAACATGTCTCATGGATAACAAAATGTACTTCCCTCTCTAAAATGTTCCATACAAATGTCAAGGAGAAAATATAATGCTTAAATATGGTGCTGCCTGCATTCCCCATAAGCAGAATTATTGACACGCTGTGTGTTATTTGCTTTCCTATTTAAATTACAAACTGTATTTTAAAATGATGAAGCAAATTCTGCAGCCTCATTTCGTGATTCCATTTTAGCGGCTTATTGGCATTTGAAATAGTCATGTTTGTAATACTTAGGGAACATAATTGTAGTCATATGGGCTCTAACGGAGAATGTAGTTTATTAATGCCTTTTTACTGGTGATTTTTCACAGTGGAACACCGAGAGTGAATAGAACAAATTAAGTAGTTGAATGGTGTATTCCCATTTCGTACATTTATGGCATATCCAATAAGGTGGATGCAGTTCCAACCTTCGGGACCCACATACATTGGCAGAACAGCGGCCCTCCCAACAGTGACTGGGATTACAAAGACTGCTCTTCTTGCTGTTTCTGTAACTTCTGTCTCAAGTGGTGGCATTGGGAGTGAGTTCGGGATACAATGCAGCAAAAGGAGTTACAAAAATAGGCAATATTTGTTTAAGAGCAAAGAACATCAAGAATAAATGTCAAATAAACAGTTAACAATTACTGTGAAATTACTTCAGCTAGCTGCAAAGACTGGGATTACAAAGACTGCTGTTCTTGCTCTTTGCTGTTTCCGTAACTTCTGTCTCAAGAGGGACGCAAGTTGGGGATATAATGCAGGCAAAGGAGTTACAAAGATATGCAATATTTGCTTAAAGGGGTTGTCCAGCAGCAAGTGGGGTTAAGCACTTCTGTATGGCCATAAATGCACTTTGTAATATACATCGTGCATTAAATATTGGCCATACAGAAGTTATACACTTACCCCCTCCGGTGCTAGCGTCCCCGTCTCCATGGCGACGACTGAAGCCTTCTTCTCTGGTCGCCGCAACAGTCGGCGCTTGCGCAGATAAGAATCCTCTTCTGTAAGCTCCGGGCTGACGAGCTGCGTCCTGGCTCCTCCCCCTTCTCAGCGTCATCGTGTAGCTCCGCCCCCGTCATGTGGTGTCGATCAGCCAATGAGGTGGCTGTAATCGGCAGTGGAACGCAGGATGGAGAAGAACATCCACGTTGCACCATGGAAGAAGACCAGCGGCGCCATCTTTGAAAGAAGAGTCTTCAAAGCTGCAGAACGGGGATCCAGGTAAGAGGATTTTTTTTTTTAAATAACACATGGATGGGGCATTACTGTGGACTAACTGGGGGTCTGTGTAAAAAAAAAATTATGTTTTGCCGCGGGACAACCCCTTTAAGAACAAGGAACGTCAAGAATAAATGTCAAATAAACAGTTAAACAATTGCTGTGAAACTACCTTCAGCTAGCTGCAAAGAGTGGGATTACAAAGACTGCTCTTCTTGCTCTTTGCTGTTTCCGTAACTTCTGTCTCAAGTGGTGGCATTGGGTGCGAGTTCGGGATACAATGCAGGCAAAGGAGTTACAAAAATATGCAATGCTTGTTTAAGAACAAGGAATGTCAAGGATAAATGTAATACTGTCAAATAAATAGTTAAGCAATTACCGTGAAATTACCTTCAGCAAGCTGCAACTAACTCCTGGACTTACCAACACTTCAGCTGTAATATGAGATAATGGCAATAACTAAGAAACTAATGACAGAAAGGTGTAAAATAACACACAGTTCCTTTTGACACGTTTAGAGCTCTGTTATTATCAAGACATAATAATCATGTTGCTTCGTGATTAATGTTGATAGCTCTTAATAACCAACATTGCCATTCTGTACAAATGTGGGGGGCGACGCACACGGTTTCTGTATACTCAGGAGAAGTTGCTTTGAACAATACAGTCCTTCTATCGGGTTTGAATACTTTCACTAAATTCAGTGTCTTTTATATTAGTGCTATCCGTTAGCAGGCCTGCTACAACCGTCCCTATCAGTGTGCACGCTCAGTGGTTTTTAGCAAGGCCAGCCTCACTTACGAGTTGCTGTCAACAAACTCCATGTCTTTGTTGTTGTTGGTCGGTTCCCACTCAATCAAAGCCCCATCCGATTGCTCTGCTAGTAATAGGGTTTGTTCTTTATGTCCTCTTTCTAGTCTGATGCTCTGCTCTGAGGGTTTTTCATAGCGCTCTCTCTCTGTCTCTCGATCTGCAGATCGTTACTCCCACAACAGGCACACTCCAGCAGCACCTGTGATACTCTCTCACAGTCCCCACACTTTCTCTGTTGCACAGTGGAAATTGTCCTCATTTACAGGAAGGCTTTAGCCAATCAATCATTGGCCTACACTCATGCTCTATCCTGTTAGAATGGAATTTGGTGTATTTTACAGTATTTTGGCTCACTTTTTGGTGCAACTCAGAGTCTGTAACCATTTAACCCTTTAAGGGAGCCCATTACATTTTCAAAGAAGTGAATGGGAGCTGTGAAAATAGGGCAAGGCAACTTTCACACAGTAATATTTTGGTTGGTGTTTTTCATTGTAAGCCAGAACCAGCAGTGGAAAGCACACAGAGAAAAGGAAACAGAAGGATTTACATTTCTTCTCTTTTGGAATTACTGCTGGTTTTGGCGTACAGATAAAGATGCACAATACTGTCATGCAAAAGAAGCCTAATAGTGAGGTATGCCGTTTCTCAATAAGGGATATGTCATTCCATACCTTGCCTGCTGATTGAGGTTCATACCTTGTCTTGGTTCACAGTCCTTGTGCAATTGGTTCCTGGTTCTGCCTTCTGATTGACCCTGATCCTGACCTCAGTCTTATCCCTGGATATTGCCTTTACCTTGTCCTTGGGACTGTCTGATACCTGTTGTTGTACTGCTGGCTCTATCTGTTGGCTCCATTGTTGACTATGCTCTCGTCTCCTCCCCTGGCAGTTTAGAGAAGCCACACAGTACATGACCACAACAGCGGTTGCACAAATCTCAGTCTTGTTACCCCACTCCAAACTAATTGGATTCACCTTTAATGATACATTGTAAGAAGACCTAATTCTAGATCATTTCAAATTGTGCTTGCTTATGAATTAGTCAACTGGGCCCATTATTCCCATATGTGTTTACTTAAAGTGTAACTCAGCTCATTTTAATAATCTCTCTTGAATGACTACCCCTGTCCTATTGAGGGATTCATTTGCTGCCCATAGCTATGCAACATCCATATTCAAAACTTTAGATACTGAATACATCTACCAGCTATGGGGGAAGCCCTCCCTATAGTGTGCCTGTTTCAAGCCTAAATCCAAATCTCTGAGTCTCACTGCATCGAATATTTCCATAATGGATTATTTATGTGCCTGTGCATCTACCTCCATCCTGGGTACACACTCGCTAATTTCAGTTTTGAGGCATTCTTTAGACTACAACCATCAGTAGCTGAATCCCATGATATGAGAGGGGCAGTCATTCAAGAGGGATTCTACTATAAAAGCATCTGAAATCTGGTAATTAAATATACTGCAAAATATCATCAAATCTTAGATTTTTACATTGATTAAAAGAAATAATAATTAAATGTTTTTTTCTGGACCAAAACCATTGATGATCTGTCCTCAGGATAGGTCATCAATAGCACCCAGTACCCCAGGCAGATAGCTGATGTGAGGTAGCTGCAGCCAGTTGGAAGACTCAAAACCCTGTCCTCTGTGTAGTGACCCAGTATGGTATTAAAGCTCGCTCCCATATCGGGCCATTTCACAGAAGACAATGTTTCGAGTCTTCTAGATGGCCACAGACCCTTCCTTTCAGCTGACCAACGTGGTGACGGGTGTCAGATCCCCATCAATCTGTTCTTGATTACGTATTCTGAGGACAGGTCATCAATAGTTTTGGACCAGAGAACTTCTTTAAATGATAGGTACACTTTAACAAGAGACGAATAAGACACTATGAGAATTTTTTGAGAAGGGTTATTAACCATAGGAGATTTTCTATATTAAAAGGGCTTTCTCAAGACAGTAAATGATATTATGCCACTAGATTATGGTGCTCTGCAATGAGACAATGACACAATGTCATTCCTTCCACTTACTGTACCTGGTATTGTAGCACAGACCCATTCCTTTGAATGGAAATGAGTTGCTGGGCAACACTGTACCTCTTCATTCTCATGATCTCAAGGAGCAGAGCAAGCAATGTTTACTTCTTAACGGCTATTTGGTCCCCCCCCACCCCCCCCCCCCACTACCACAAGTGTTACAAAAGTCAGAAAGCCTCTTTAAATATCAGCTGCAGATATGCTAAAATAACCAATCAAGCAATACTTGTTTAGTCTCGGCCCTGGCGATCCAGAGCTGCAGCCCTGCTGTTTTCCTGGTCTCTGACAGCAAAAGTCAGCTGACTGCTGACTGCCAATCAGAAGCTGCAGTGACACCGCCCTTTCTCCTGGCATCAATGCAACATGATGCTAGGAGTTCCGAACGTGATGATGCAGCCTCTGATTGGCAGGCAGCGGTCATCTGATTTCAACTGTTAACAGAGACCTGCAGCGCTGGATCGGTCGTTGGGGCCAAGGATGGCCAACTACTAGTTTTTTTTTGGTTATTTTAGCACATCTGTACCTGATATTTAAATTTGAAAAAGTAACCAGACAACTCCTTTAAGTTCAACATTACAATAGATAACATAAAAAGTCAATTTCATTGACTATACAAATACAAGCAGCTGGTTGCAGACACTGTCACAGATAAAGATGGAGAAGTTAATAGGAAGCAGCAGCTTCACAAATGAGACAGGCAGAAAGCATCATTCTGATTAAACTGAACTACAGAGTGATGAGAATTCCAGTTCTGCTTTATTATTACTGGATGCGCTCGCCGTTAAATGATTCTGTTCTACCCTAATAAATAATTATCAAAAGCCTAATTCACACATGAAAAATACACGACTCCTCCTCATATCTGTGTTACAAAGACTTTCTAATGACTGTCCCCATTTCAGCCTGCTTCATACAGATGTATAATAGTTCTCGCTGTTTTCTTGACATAATCGCTTTTTGCTTTGTATCGATACATAAAGCAGCTTGGTTTTGCTACCTTTTTGTCTACTTCCACACTGTACACCATAATTGATTACATTGCATTGACCATTGAGAAGGAACCTTTTTTTTGCGTTGCCACAAGCACAGTCGTTGCTGGTTTTGAAGGTTTTGGCACCATCTACAGGAAGAGAAGAGGATCTTTGAATATTGTCTTTTGCACTAGATTTATGTATGTCTGTCGGAAATATATATATATAAACAGTCCAAGGTTGACTTTATATGAGTATATAAGGCTCTTTTCACTTTTGTATCGTAGCCTCTATTTGGACCCTTTCGATGCAAATCCGACACAAAATCAAGAATAGAATAGAACAGGCTGTGATAATGTTTTGTTCAGGAAAATGCCAGATGCTATGCCAAAAACTCAACGGACTCCATTATAGTCAATAGGATCTGTTGAGCAACACTCATGTGCCAGATTCGGCACTTCTGCTATTTCCATTGTTCAGCTGCTATGATGCAGCTAAACAATGGTATAGCTTGATGTCGATGTGCATAGACCCTAACACGTGCCTGTGTGGGCTCTAACTAAGGCCACATTCACACATTATTGGCCTCATTCACACTAGCGTTGCGATTCTATGCTGGTTGCATCGTCAAGACCTATCTTTTGACGCAGCAAAAATCGGTAACCAAAAACAGTTGGCAATTTCATGTTTTAATTGTGCGATTTTTTTTTTCACTCCATGTGAATGAATGCATTTGAATCCAATTTATTACCCCCTCAGAGGAGTGGAAGGGTGAGTCGACCTTGAGCCGGCTATCTGAACCACGTGGGGATTGAACACGCAACCTTCAGTTAATGAGCGAGAGTTTAGGACTGCATCTTTGCTGCCAATACAAACAATTAAAAATACATAGTAACATAGTATTTTAAGCTGAATGAAGACAATGTCCATCTAGTTCAGCCTGTTTCAACCTCCTTGTTGATCCAGAGGAAGACAAAAACCCCAAGAGGCAGAAGCCAATTAGCCCTTTTGGGGAAAAAATCCTTCCTGACTCCATAATGGCAGTCAGAATAATCCCTGGATCAACCTCTGATAGTTTCTACCTGACTCCAAGATCCGGATCAACAACCTGCTGTTCACCTAATGTCTATATCCTGTAATCTCATAGCGCTCTAAAAAGACATCTAGTCCCCTCTTAAACTCCTCTATGGATTTTGCCAGTTGATACATTGGGGCGAAGGTTTAACCTGTCTTATAGACTAAACTCCGTAAAATCAATTACATACGAATGCAGCCGTAGGTCAAGTTCACACATTGCGGATTTCTGGATAATTGTGTTTGCGGAATGCGCACGGAAATTCCACAACAAAAGTACATTATAGTGTTAGTGAAGGTGATTCTAGCAAGCCCCATTCACTCACAGCGGAAGAAATCTGCAGCGGATTCTAGTCATGCTGCATATTTCCAAATCTGCAGAATGCAATAAGTTTAGTGGAAATGCACAGCTTTTCACTGTAGAGCTCATTTATTGCAGCACAGTGGGGTAAATCCATAACTCAACCTGCACTAAAATCTGCTACAGTCATATGCGGAGTTCATTGTGAATTTTGTTGCACATTTACTTGCAGAAGATATTCCACCATGTGTGCCCCTACCCCAACACCATCCTTGCCTTAGACCACCAGCAAGGTGCCCTTTACTGCCCAAGACCATCAAGAATGTGGTCATTGACCCTTTAAAAGGGTTTGTCCGGTAGTTAAAAACATTTTCAAAAAGTAGAAAATATCCTAGAATAAGAAAAAACACAAAACACTACTTAACGTTTCAATGTTCCTTCGATCCAGTGTATTTGCTGTTAGCTTTTGCCTACAGGCTGGCAGCAATGACATGCTGTAATGGCATGTATTAACTGCAACCAATGACAGCCCCCAGTGGTCACGTGTTGTACTTTCAGACATCTTCGCTCAGCAGAGAGTAGATTTTTTATCATTATTTTAGGACATTTAAAGTTTTGGTTTTTTTTTTAGCTACAGGACAACAACTTTAACCCCTTCCCATCTGCCATAGGGCTATATATATCCTAATCGCATTGACTCTTTAATTATTATTATTAAAAAAAAAGTTTAATCTCACCTTCTCCCAGTTGTCGCATAAAAAAAAGAATACAAATATTGGTATTGCTGCATTTGTAAAGGTCCAATTTATTAAAATATCACAGTATTAATACCCAATGGTGAATGCAATCAGAAAAAAATACACAATCTTGCCCTTTTTTAGTCAACCCACTTCCAAGAGAAAATAAAATGAAAAGCGATCAAAAAGTAATTTAACCCCCCAAAATAGAACTAATAAGAACTACAAGTGTCCCCAGAAATAAACAAGCCCTCACACAGCTGCATCGGCAGAAAAATAAAAAGCAATGGAGACAAAAGGTGGCAACAGAAAGTTGTTTTTTTTTTCCAAATGATTTTTATTAAACATTTTCAAAATGAACATTACAATCATTTCTCACAGAATTTGTCCAAGTATACGTACACAATGTATTCTAATCACTCTTATTGTCACGTAGCAAAATGTTATCAGTCAAATGAACTCCACCTCTGGTCATTTGCGGTTGATTGTGTTCACTATACAATTTCAGCTTAAGATTATAACTAGAGATGAGCGAACGCGTTCGTCCGAGCTTGATATTCGTGCGAATATTAGGGTGTTCGGGATGTTCGTTATTCGTGACGAACACCATGCGGTGTTCTGGTTACTTTCACTTCCTTCCCTGAGACGTTAGCGCGCTTTTCTGGCCAATTGAAAGACAGGGAAGGCATTACAACTTCCCCCTGTGACGTTCAAGCCCTATACCACCCCCCTGCTGTGAGTGGCTGGGAAGATCAGGTGTTCGCCTGATATAAAAGTCGGCCCCTCCCGCGGCTCGCCTCAGATGCGGTGTGAGTTAGATGAGGGACAGTGCTGTTTATACCGGAGCTGCTGTAGGGAAAGAATTGGTAGTTAGTGTAGGCTTCAAGACCCCCCAAAGGTCCTTATTAGGGCCACTGATAGCTGTGTGTTGGCTGCTGTTAGCAGTGGGATTTTTTTTTTCTCAAAATCGCCTCTGCAGACCGTTGCACCTGGCATTAGGGACAGAAGTGCTGCATAGGCAGGGAGAGTGTTAGGAGTGAGTGTAGCCTTCAAGAACCTCAACGGTCCTTTCTAGGGCCATATTTATCCGTGTGCAGTACTGTCCAGGCTGCTGTTGGCTGTGCTGCATTTTTTTTGGGCTTCTCAAAATCGCCTCTGCAGAGCATTCCACCCTCCATTGATACTGCAGGGAAAGAATTGTATAGGCAGGGCCACAACACAGTTATTATTCATAGAATATACGCAGTGCTGCCTGTTGGTGGGAAAAAACTGAAAACAAATCTATTTGTCCAGCCTGTGTCCGTCCTTACGGGCGGTGGACACGTGTGAGCTGCGTGAAAAACATTGCTAAATCATACGCACCCAGCTACGCTTTACTGCTGGGTTCGCCATTTGCTTTCCTTAATTGGGAAAAAAAATACCTGCTCTCCAAGAGTTATAATAACTCTGCTACCCTCACGTTCTGTGACACATAAGCAGGGACACAGCACAGTTATTAAACTTCTCAGGTTCATTGAATATACGCAGTGCTGCCTGTTGGTGGGAAAAAACTGAAAACAAATCTATTTGTCCAGCCTGTGTCCGTCCTTACGGGCGGTGGACACGTGTGAGCTGCGTGAAAAACATTGCTAAATCATACGCAGCCAGCTACGCTTTACTGCTGGGTTCGCCATTTGCTTTCCTTAATTGGGAAAAAAAATACCTGCTCTCCAAGAGTTATAATAACTCTGCTACCCTCACGTTCTGTGACACATAAGCAGGGACACAGCACAGTTATTAAACTTCTCAGGTTCATTGAATATACGCAGTGCTGCCTGTTGGTGGGAAAAAACTGAAAACAAATCTATTTGTCCAGCCTCTGTCCGTCCTTACGCCTGTGGAGACGTGTGAGCTGCGTGAAAAACATTGCTAAATCATACGCACCCAGCTACGCTTTACTGCTGGGTTCGCCATTTGCTTTCCTTAATTGGGAAAAAAAATACCTGCTCTGCCACAGTTAATAACTCTGCTACCCTCACGTTCTGTGACACATAAGCAGGGACACAGCACAGTTATTAAACTTAGATAATTCATTCACTAGAGGCAGTGGGGCCTTTCGTTTTCCAAAAAGGGCAAAAATTATATTTGGCCTGCAGTCTTGCGCCAATTTATTTCCTGCCTGTGAAATCAAATCACTGGTAATACAGCATGCTGAGGGGTAGGGGTAGGCCTAGAGGACGTGGACGCGGCCGAGGACGCGGAGGGCCAAGTCAGGGTGTGGGCACAGGCCAAGCTCCTGATCCAGGTGTGTCGCAGCCGACTGCTGCGCGATTAGGAGAGAGGCACGTTTCTGGCGTCCCCACATTCATCGCCCAATTAATGGGTCCACGCGGGAGACGGTTATTAGAAAATGAGCAGTGTGAGCAGGTCCTGTCCTGGATGGCAGAAAGTGCTTCGAGCAACCTATCGTCTACCCGCAGTTCTGCGCCGTCCACTGCTGCCAATCCGAATCCTCTGTCTGCTGCTCCTCCTTCCTCCCAGCCTCCTCACTCCACTACAATGACACCTGCTCAGGAGCGGGAACACTCCCAGGAACTGTTCTCGGGCCCCTGCTTAGATTGGGCAGCAGCGGTTCCTCTCCCACCAGAGGAGTTTATCGTCACTGATGCCCAACCATTCGAAAGTTCCCGGGGTCCGGGGGAAGAGGCTGGGGACTTCCGCCAACTGTCTCAACAACTTTCTGTGGGTGAGGAGGACGATGACGATCAGACACAGTTGTCTTGCAGTGAGGTAGTAGTAAGGGCAGTAAGTCCCAGGGAGCAGCGCACAGAGGATTCGGAGGAAGAGCAGCAGGACGATGAGGTGACTGACCCCACCTGGTGTGCAACGCTTACTCAGGAGGACAGGTCTTCAGAGGGGGAGTCAAGGGCATCAGCAGGGCAGGTTGCAAGAGGCAGTGCAGTGGCCAGGGGTAGAGGCAGGGCCAGACCGAATAATCCACCAAGTGTTTCCCAAAGCGCCCCCTCGCGCCATGCCACCCTGCGGAGGCCGAGGTGCTCTAAGGTCTGGCAGTTTTTCACAGAGACGCCTGAGGACCGACGAACAGTGGTGTGCAACCTTTGTCGCGCAAAGCTCAGCCGGGGAGCCAACACCAACAGCCTCACCACCACCAGCATGCGCAGACATATGATGGCCAAGCACCCCGCAAGGTGGGACAAAGGCCGTTCACCGCCTCCGGTTTGCACCCCTGCCTCTCCCCCTGTGCCCCAACCTGCCACTGAGATGCAACCCCCCTCTCAGGACACAGGCACTACCGCCTCATGGCCTGCACCCACACCCTCATCTCCGCTGTCCTCGGCCCCATCCAGCAGTGTAGTTCAGCGCACCGTTCAGCCGTCGCTTGCGCAAGTGTTCGAGCGCAAGCGCAAGTACGCCGCCACGCACCCGCACGCTCAAACGTTAACCGTCCGCATCGCAAAATTCATCAGCCTTGAGATGCTGCCGTATAGGGTTGTGGAAACGGAGTCCTTCAAAAGTATCATGGAGGCGGCGGCCCCGCGCTACTCAGTTCCCAGTCGCCACTACTTTTCCCGATGTGCCGTCCCAGCCCTGCACGACCACGTCTCCCGCAACATTGTGCGCGCCCTCACCAACGCGGTTACTGCCACGGTCCACTTAACTACGGACACGTGGACAAGCACAGGCGGGCAGGGCCACTACATCTCCCTGACGGCACATTGGGTGAATTTAGTGGAGGCTGGGACAGAGTCAGAGCCTGGGACCGCTCACGTCCTACCCACCCCCAGAATTGCGGGCCCCAGCTCGGTGCTGGTATCTGCGGAGGTGTATGCTTCCTCCACTAAAGCACCCTCCTCCTCCTCCTCCTCCTCTGTCTCACAATCAAGATGTGTTAGCAGCAGCATGTCGCCAGCAGTCGGTGTCGCGCGGTGTGGCAGCACAGCGGTGGGCAAGCGTCAGCAGGCCGTGCTGAAACTACTCAGCTTAGGCGATAAGAGGCACACGGCCCACGAACTGCTGCAGGGTCTGACACAGCAGACCGACCGCTGGCTTGCGCCGCTGAGCCTCCAACCGGGCATGGTCGTGTGTGACAACGGCCGTAACCTGGTGGCGGCTCTGCAGCTCGGCAGCCTCACGCACGTGCCATGCCTGGCCCACGTCTTTAATTTGGTGGTTCAGCGGTTTCTGAAAAGCTACCCACGCTTGTCAGACCTGCTCGTAAAGGCGCGCCGGCTCTGCGCACATTTCCGCAAGTCCCACACGGACGCTGCCACCCTGCGCACCCTGCAACATCACTTTAAGCTGCCAGTGCACCGACTGCTGTGCGACGTGCCCACACGGTGGAACTCTACGCTCCACATGTTGGCCAGGCTCTATGAACAGCGTAGAGCTATAGTCGAATACCAACTCCAACATGGGCGGCGCAGTGGGAGTCAGCCTCCTCAATTCCTTTCAGAAGAGTGGGCCTGGTTGGCAGACATCTGCCATGTCCTTGGTAATTTTGAGGAGTCTACCCAGGTGGTGAGCGGCGATGCTACAATCATTAGCGTCACCATTCCTCTGCTATGCATCTTGAGAAATTCCCTGCAAACCATAAAGGCAGCTGCTTTGCGCTCGGAAACGGGGGCGGGGGAAGACAGTATGCCGCTGGATAGTCAGGGCACCCTCCTGTCTATTTCTCAGCGCGTACAGGAGGAGGAGGAGGAGCATGAGGAGGATGAGGAGGAGGGGGAAGAGACAGCTTGGCCCGCTGCTGACGGTACACCGGCTGATTGCCTGTCATCCTTTCAGCGTGTATGGCCTGAGGAGGAGGAGGAGGAGGAGGAGGAGGATCCTGATAGTGATCTTCCTAGTGAAGACAGCCATGTGTTGCGTACAGGTACCCTGGCACACATGGCTGACTTCATGTTAGGATGCCTTTCTCGTGACCCTCGCGTTGCACGCATTCTGGCCACGACGGATTACTGGGTGTACACACTGCTCGATCCACGGTATAAGGAGAACCTGCCCACTCTGATTCCCGAAGAGGAAAGGGGTTCGAGAGTGTTGCTATACCACAGGACCCTTGCGGACAAGCTGATGGTAAAATTCCCAGCCGACAGCGCTAGTGGCAGAAGGCGCAGTACCGAGGGCAAGGTAGCAGGGGATGTGCGTAGATCGAGCAGCATGTACATCCCAGGCAGTGCAACAGTCTTTAAGGGCCTGGCCAGCTTTATGGCTCCCCACCAAGACTGTGTCACCGCTCCCCAGTCACGGCTGAGTCGGCGGGAGCACTGTAAAAGGATGGTGAGGGAGTACGTAGCGGATCGCACGACCATCCTTGGTGACGCCTCTGCCCCCTACAACTACTGGGTGTCGAAGCTGGACACGTGGCCTGAACTAGCCCTGTATGCCCTTGAGGTGCTTGCTTGTCCTGCGGCTAGCGTCTTGTCGGAGAGGGTGTTTAGTGCGGCTGGGGGAATCATCACCGATAAGCGTAGCCGCTTGTCAACCGACAGTGCCGACAGGCTAACACTCATCAAGATGAACAAAGGCTGGATTTCGCCAGACTTCTGTTCTCCACCAGCGGACAGCAGCGATACGTAAGCAATACGTAGGCTGCACCCGCGGATGGAAGCTACGTTCTCTCTCACCATCCAAAACGGGGACATTTGTGCTTCATCAATCTGTGTCTAATATTCCTCCTCCTCCTCCTCCTGCTCCTCCTCCTGAAACCTCACGTAATCACGCTGAACGGGCAATTTTTCTTAGGGCCACAAGGCTCACTCAAATAATTTTTCAGAACAATTTTTATAAGTTTCAATTAGCTTAAAAGCGTTGGAACTTTAACTTGAACCAATTTTTCGTTACACTGGGCTGCCTCCAGGCCTAGTTACCACTTAAGCCACATTAACCAAAGCGATTCACCTGCCATCTTGGTTGGGCATGGCCAATTTTTACTGAGGTACATTAGTACTGTTGGTACACCAATTTTTTGGGGCCCTCACCTACAGTGTAATCATAGTAATTTCTATGTTCTTCGCCTGCACTCATGGTACAGAAAGGTGTGTGGGGTTGGCCTACACTTTAGCTACATAAATGTCACTTGTGCCTTGGCTATACTAAGGCTACTGAAATGGAACGAAGACTGCGCTCCCGCTATACTGCTGCTTCAGAATTGTTACTGGGGCCTGTCTTGAGTGCTACTATTGCTTACATGGAACGAAGACTGCGCTCCCGCTATACTGCTGCTTCAGAATTGTTACTGGGGCCTGTCTTGAGTGCTACTATTGCTTACATGGAACGAAGACTGCGCTCCCGCTATACTGCTGCTTCAGAATTGTTACTGGGGCCTGTCTTGAGTGCTACTATTGCTTACATGGAACGGACACGTGGAGAGGACACGTAGTGCCTCAAAAACATCCCCCTCCTCCTCCAACAGGGAAAACATTGTTGGCAAATGCCTTTGCATTGGTTCGTCTGGCGGCAGTCCAAGAATTTCACCTTTACCGACACTACAAGAGAGCCCCCCCACCATCCCCCCGCCACGGCCCACTTAATCCTGGCCACATTCCGAAAACCAACAAAATACAACCGTGGTACTAGGTCCGCAGTCACCACCACATTACCACCAACGCGGTTACTGTTAAGGTGCATATAACCACGGACACGTGGAGAGGACACGTAGTGCCTCAAAAACATCCCCCTCCTCCTCCAACAGGGAAAACATTGTTGGCAAATGCCTTTGCATTGGTTCGTCTGGCGGCAGTCCAAGAATTTCACCTTTACCGACACTACAAGAGAGCCCCCCCACCATCCCCCCGCCACGGCCCACTTAATCCTGGCCACATTCCGAAAACCAACAAAATACAACCGTGGTACTAGGTCCGCAGTCACCACCACATTACCACCAACGCGGTTACTGTTAAGGTGCATATAACCAGTCTGACTGGGGCATGCAGACACCTTGACAGAATGAATAGTGTGTGGCACATAGGTTCCCCATTGCTATGCCCACGTGTGCAGCTCCTGATGGCGGTGGCACAGGATTGTATTTCTCATTGCTTCTGTACAGCATTGTGGGCTATCGCCCCGCCCCTATTAAAGAGGGTCGCTACCTAGCCGTGCCAACCCTGTGCAGTGTGTGCCTGCGGTCCCTCGTCGTGGCAGACGCACTTCTAAATAGACATGAGGGTGGTGTGGCATGAGGGCAGCTGAAGGCTGCGCAGGGACAGTTTGGTGTGCGCTGTGGGGGGGAGGGGGTGCGGTTGGGCAGCATGTAACTCAGGAGAAGTGGCAGTGGAGTGTCATGCAGGCAGTGATTGTGCTTTGTTGGAGGTAGTGTGGTGCTTAGCAAAGGTATGCCATGCTAATGAGCGCTTTTCAGAAGTAAAAGTTGTTGGGAGGGGGGGGGGGCCCACTCTTGCCGCTATTGTGGCTTAATAGTGGGACCTGTGAACTTAGGATGCAGCCCAACATGTAGCCCCTCGCCTGCCCTATCCGTCACTGTGTCATTCCCATCACTTTCCTGAATTGCCCAGATTTTCACACATGAAAACCTTAGCGAGCATCGGCGAAATACAAAAATGTTCTGGTCGCCCATTGACTTCAATGGGGTTCGTTGTTCGAAACGAACCCTCGAGCATCACGGGAAGTTCGTTACGAATAACGAACACCCGAACATTTTGGTGTTCGCTCATCTCTAATTATAACTGGATGAAGATTTACTTTGTTAGGTAGATTTAACATTGATAAAGAGATTATTATTTGAACAAAGAGTTTCAACATTTCAACGTCCTGCTGAGAAATTTGAATATTTTATTAAACTATCAATTCTGGATCCTTATATTTCTCCAAAATTTAGAACAACTTTAGAACTTAAACTTTTGCCAGAATTTCCAAACCTCATTAAATTTATGTAAACAATTATTATTTTTTGCTTGAATTCTTTCATAGTAATAGTGATCTGTTATCATATCCAATACCTCTGCCACTGTGGGGGGAGTCACCAACCTCCATTTCTTTGCAATCATATTTTTTGCTGCCAGCAGGAAATGACAAATCCATTTTCTATTTTTTGGAGGTATAGACTCGCACTCCACAAATAGAAGAGCCACTTGTGGGGATCTCGTCAACCCCACTCCTGTTATGGTCTGTATCATATTAAAGACTTCCCTCCAAAATGGCTGGGCCATCGGGCACGACCAGAATAGGTGATACAAAGAGCCCTCATTTCCACATCCTCTCCAGCAACCGCTGTCCACTCCTCCAAAACATCTAGCTAATTTTACAGGCGTGTAATACCATCTGGATATGATTTTTTGATGGGTCTGGAGTAGGCCGGTCGAAAGGGTGGCCTTGTTCGTCCAAGTAAAGGACCTCAGCCACTGAGCCGGGGAAAAACGCTCATTTAAATCTTGCTCCCAGTTTATTAAGTGCATTTTTTTTCTGTTATTCATACTTCCAGAAATGCAATCGTAAATTGTTTTGGTCAGCAAGCGCTGACCGGAGCCAGCTTTTTGGAGCAATGTTTCTAGTTGTGTAGGGATGGAGCATTTCTCCAAATGAGAGCTGTTTAGGAAGGAGACAACTTTTATGAAGGAAAATAACTCTGAATTCGGTAGATCGAACCTCCCTTGAAATTTATCAAAGGTAAGTATTTTACCTCTCTCGAAGAGGTCTGCTATCCATTTAATTCCCCTTTTGTTCCATTCTTTTATGTTAATGTCTTGGATATAATATAAAAGAATTTCAATGGGAAGTTGAGTGGCTCTCGTTCTGGGAGCAGTTCTATAGTTATGTGCTAGATCTTTCCAGCACTGCACGGTCTTAGCCATCATTGGAGAAAGATCTCGTATTAATGAGTGTATGCTAATATGAGGGTAGAGTACTTCTATTATGGATGCAATGATAAGCAACCCCAGAGGTCTATTGTGATTAATATATTTTTCTATGTGACCCCAAGGAGGGAACAGGGGTTCTCTTAACCATGCCCCAGCCTGGCCAGCGACTATTGCTTGGTAGTATGTCCAGAGATTTGGAACACCAAGACCACCTTGGTCCCTGCGCAAATATAAAATCGATGCTGCAACTCTAGGTCTTTTTCCTCCCCAAATGAATGATAAAAGTTGTTTCTGGAAACTAGTGACTGAAGATTTCGGGATAGGATAGGACAGCGTTCGGAAAAGGTACAAAACTTTCGGGAGGAACATCATTTTGTATAAAATTATTTTTCCGACCCAGGAGAACTCCTTCTTTGCTAAATTAGTCAAATCTAGGTTTAGTGAATGAAACAGTGGGTCCAAATTAGATGGGATAATATTTGTTTTGGATTGGCATAGCTTGATCCCTAAGTATGATAGTTCCGCAGGCCATTTAAATGGGAATTCTTTTTGAATGTCTGTTTTTAATTTCTTGTCGATGTTTATTCCTAGGATCAGTGACTTATCCGAGTTAAGCCTGTAATAAGAGGCAGCACTCAAACGTGCAATGCCTTCCTGTACCTCCCTCAGTGAATTTAAAGGATCCTCCAAGGTCAGCACAACATCATCAGCAAATAGCCCTATTTTATGCTGTCTTATGTTATTGGGTATACCTTTAATCTTCAAATTTGTCCTGATTGATTCCGCTAAAGGCTCAATCACCATCACAAACAGTAAGGGGGAGAGGGGGCAACCCTGACGGGTGCCGTTCGTTATATAGAAAGGGGAGGACAAGGCACCATCAACTAATATCCTTGCTGAAGGTCTCGCATAGAGGGCCCGAACCGCCTGCAGGAAATTTCCTCCCACGTCAAATTTCTGGAGAACCGCAAAAGCGAATTCCCAGTGGACCCTATCGAACGCCTTCTCTGCATCCAGGGAAAGGAGGAGAGAAGGCGTCCGACTCGAGTCCATGATCCCCAACAGGTCCTGGGTTCTACGCGCACCATCAGCTGCATTTCTGCCTTTAGTGAACCCTGTTTGATCACTGTGTATAACCTCTGGTAAAACCTCCAACAATCGCAAGGCCAAGATTTTTGAGTATAGCTTAACATCGGTATTGAAAAGCGAGATAGGTCTAAAGTTCGCTGGAACTGTAGGTTCTTTGCCTGATTTTGGTAGTGTTATAATAATTGCTTGTAACATTTCTTCAGGCATCTCGCTTTTAGCCATGAAGTCATTAAATATAGAAGTTAGCCGAGGTGACAGAACAGGAGCAAAGGATTTATAATATTCATTCGATAGGCCGTCTGGGCCTGGGGACTTGTAGCTTTTGGAAAGTGTTATTGCTTTGTTAACCTCACTTATCGAAATAGGTTTATTTAGGTCAATGTTTCGTGAGCCCAGCGAAGATAGGGATATACTATCCAGGAACTTTTTTATGATCTCAGGGGTAGGTTGAGGAGTTTCTTTACAGTCCTTCAGATTGTATAGATTTGCATAAAATTTTTGGAATTGTTCCGCGATTTGTTGCAGATGGGATATGCGCATATTGGGGTTAGCTGGACATTTTAGGTATGGAATTTTGGCTTTTACCTGTCTTTTCTTAGCCAACTTTGCCATCAATCTCGAAGGTTTGTCTATATTAGAGTAGTAATTTGCTTTTGAGTGTCTCTGACCTCTATTATAGCTTTCTAGAAGTTCGTTTCTTAATTCCTTTCTCAGTGCAATCAACTCCGAGTGAATATTTTGGGATGGGAATTTTTGCTCTTTTTCTTCTTGTTTTTGAATTTTCCCTAATAGGGAGGTTATTTTGGCTTGTCTGTTTTTCCTCTCTATAATTTTTAATTTAATCAAGACTCCCCTGATCACCGCCTTATGGGCATTCCAAACAGTAAAATTGCTTGTTTCAGGGTTCTCATTTAGATTAAAGTATTCTAGTAGAGCTTGCTTAATTTGTTCCCTGATGAATGGTGTTTTAAATAAATTTATATCGTTTCTCCAAATTCTAGTGGGATTAAAGGGGGGGCCCACTTTAAGAGTTATACTGGTTGGGGAGTGGTCAGACCATGTAGTTAATCCTATAGAGGATTCTGTTACGGATGAGAGGGTCCACCTGTCAACTATGAATAGGTCGATACGGGAGAATGTTTTATACCTGGGTGAAAAGAAGGTAAACTCTTTAGAGGAAGTGTTAAGGCATCTAAAGGTGTCGTACATGCCTTCCCTATGTAGCCATGGTTGCAAGGTGGGTGCTGTCCTATGACTGGCTGTTGAATCTATTTCTTTGTTTGGTATGATGTTGAAATCCCCACAAATAATTAACTTCCCTGTCTGTATTTTCCTTATTTTTTTCATTATTTTATTTAGAAATGAGATTTGGGAGCTATTAGAAGCATAAATGTTGGCTATGGTAAGGGGAGTCTCGTTAAGCATACCTTGGAGGATGATGTATCTCCCTTTCAAATCAATTAATTGATTTTCCACTGAAAAGTGAAAGCCTTCCTTGAAGGCTATAACTACACCTGCATGTTTTTTGTTTTGGGCAGTAGCCGAGAAGATTTGGGGAAAGTTTTTATTTGTGAATTTGGATGATGCAAGTTCGGTGAAATGTGTTTCCTGCACACATAAAACATCTACTTTGTTTATTCTTGCATCTCTCCAAATCATTGCTCTTTTAAAGGGAGTGTTAAGCCCTTTGGCATTTTGTGAAAGAATTTTAATGGACATGGAATTGTTTTGCAAAAAGCCTATGGTAAGGAATCTTCCTGGCAATACAAACAGCAAACATAACATATAATGCATAATGTAGAAAAACAGTCACATGTCTCCCCCTATGTACCATTTTCTTTAGTTGGGCACTATAAAATAGGAAGAGAACATGCGACATAAAACAGAAGAATATCTGTAAATTATTAGGGTTAACCTGGTGAATAGTGAGGGGGGGTAAGAGTCCGCCTTGTAGAACAGAACCCTCAGTTACTCACGTATTTTGTGAGCTCAGTCCCTTGAGACATGCCTTTTACATCAGGTTGGTAGCTTCTCCTCCCGACGGGGTTGACGGCAGCGCTCTTCTGTTAGGTCCTTTTTTGGAGATAGGGTACTTGGTTGAAGGCGCTTCATCTAGTAGCGGAATGTTCCACTGCTGTAAAATCTTTTTTCCTGCTTCCGGGGAGGAAATAACATGTAAAGCATTATTTCTGTGAATTAAAATTTTTGTTGGGAAACCCCACTTGTAAGGAATGTTCGCGGAATGTAGGGAAGTTGTTATTTGCGAAAGAGCTCTCCTGGCTTTTATTGTAGATTGCGACAAATCCGCAAATAAACTTATGTTGGCATAAGCAGGTGGTAGAGAACGACTTTGTCTGACTGTTAGCATCAGTTCCTCTTTTATGTGGTAGAAATGTAGCCTAGCGATCACATCTCTTGGTACGGAATCCGGCAAAAAGCTTGGTTTAGCTAGCCTATGAATTCTATCAATTATACAGTCTTGATCATTAGCATTGGGTAGAATTGACTTTATTAGTCTGACGAAGAACTGTTTTAATTCTGCTTGAGGGACACTTTCGGGGATGCCTCTTATCTTTAAATTGTTCCTCCTGCTTCTATCTTCCAAGTCAGCCAACTTGTTTTTAATAGCTTCTACTTCTTCTACCGTATAGTGGGCATCAATCAGGCTATTGTGTGATGCGGTAATTTCGCCCATTTTCGCTTCTACATGGTCGGTACGCACTTCCAACTCGTGTAAAGACTTATTTGCTGAAGTTGACAGAGCTTGGATATCTCTTTGCAAAGAGCTATGTAGGGCTAGTATCATGTTCTTAATAAAGTCCTCTGATGCCGGTGCATCAGAGGATGGAACATTCAAAAGAAGCTCTTCTCCAAACTGTAATTTTTGCTGACAGGCATTTGGAGAAGGGGAAAGGCAGGGTCTCTGCTTTTCAGGACTAGTGGAGGGGGAGGAGTGTAAGGAAATAGATGGAGACTGAGAAGAACTCGGCGCCATCTTGGATGAGCCTGCTGCTATAATGTGCGGTGTTTCACTTTCCTCACTCACCCCCTCTTGAAGGAGATCTTTCGGATGTCTCCTCCGCGTTTTCTCCCTGCTGACAGCTTGCTGGCTCGCTCCCTCCGAGAGATGTGCAGGAGAGTGCCGCTCTTCACCGCTAGTTCCGGAGCGTGTGAACGGAGCGGCGCCATCTTGGGTGCTCCGCTGTGGCCTCACCGAGCTCCGGGAGGAGAAGAAGTCTGACACCTTGGTAAGTGGAGTTTTGGAGTTCCTTCTCTTCGGCATTTCTTCTACCGGGTGTGAGTAGCTCCTCTGCACGATCCAACAGGGCTGAAGTCGCTAGAAGTCGCTTTTTGAGGGTTTGTTAGAGCGGAGCTAGCCTTCACACGACTTTCCTCCGCTGCATCAGGCCACGCTCCCCGCAACAGAAAGTTTTTGACTTTTTTTTTTGTTGCATTTGTTTTGTATTGCCCACCACTTAGAAATGTTTAAGTCTTCCAATACATTATATGGTTTGTTAAATGGTACCATTGAAAGTACAACTTGTCCAACAAAAAACAAGCCCTCCCATAAGCCATGTTGTGGAAATTAAAAAAAAAAGCCTTGATTATTCTGATTTATATCGAACTGCAAAATGTGACCTGTACACAGGAGCATCAATGACCCTTGGTCATGAAAGGGTAAATGGGCTGCACCAAAAATCCAAAATCTGTGCCCCAAGTGTCAAGCCACACTGCATAGTTAGAATATAGGTTATTGAGCGCTCCCCAGACATTGCGCTGGGAGCACAGCGCCATCCTACTTTTTTGTATATGAACTCACCATTGAAAAGTAATGGAAGTGAGCATGGTCGCCATACAACTCACAAGATACCACAAGAACCCAGCAAGTTGGGAATTCTTGCTGTCATCGAATTGCAGTTACAGTAACTTGTGAGACGTAACATAACCACATTGACTTCCATTACTTTATTATGTCACGTAGCTACACTGCGATCTTTGGCCGAACGAGTCGTGTTGTGGTTAAAGCCGCCATGTAACCCTAGCCATATAGCTCACAGAGCTGAGAAATAGGCCTAGAAGGACCAATCAGGTAACAGGCTTCCAATAAAAAAGTGTGTCCATTCCACAACTAGGTAAATACAGTACAATTGCAAAGAAATGACTGACATCCACCCAGGGGGGACTATATCTTCCATCATGCTCTAACAGCTGTAGACGTTCAGGCAGTTGTAGCTTTCCCCACAAAGTAAAGGATCTCTAGTAAATGGCATAAATGCCACCTATGGGAGTCTCACTTTTCAGGAGAATGTCACTGACCCCTTTTGCCAAATATTTCTAGGACTAGAAAATGGGTGAGTGGTACATATGTAAAAATACACATTTTTAACATGTGGTTTGCTATATATAGCTTGATTTCCTTAGAAGTTAGTGAGATGGGCTATAGACATGCAAGAGGGTGCTATGTTTAAAAAAAGCCAGTGAAACCACATCTGCATAAGTGACAATAGCATTTATTTCTGTAGACTGTGACTGCTACATGACAGCTGCCAGGCTATAAAAAGTTTCTGAGCCGCCTCAACCTAAGGCCGCCTGCACACGAGCGGGTCGGATCCGGCAGCGAGAATTCTCGCCGCGGGACCCGACCCGAGAGCCTGCAGGGACGAGCGCGTACTCTCCCGCGCCTGGCGGCCCCAGCTCTTTCATGTGCCGGCTGCGGCACAGCCGGCGCATGCGCAGACCGGAGCCGGCGGCCGGGTGAGTGCGTGCCCCGCACAAAAATAGGACATGCCGCGGTTTGTTTGCCACGCGAGATTTCGCGCGGCCAAACCGCGGCCGTCTGCATAGGAGTGCGTATTGTAATGCACTCCTATGCAAACTTTCAGTGGCGGAAATCCCGCGGCGGGATTTCCGCCCGTGTGCAGGCGGCCTAAGACTATGATCACACACAAAGAACTATTCTCAGATGAGTTCAGCAACTGAAATACAGTCTAATGGTTTGTGATGCCACATATTAGGTTTCGCTCACTTCAGGCTAGGATTTCTCCCTATCCCCTGGAGAAGGCCGGGCTGGCGAGACGGTCCGGGTTGTGATCGGGAGGCTTACCTCAGTTTGGGTCATTGACTAATTCATTATGGGGGTCATAGTTGTCAACACCAGACTCTCGTGTCCAGGCTTTTGGCCTCACTAACTCAACAGACAGTTTGCACCATTGCCCTTGGTCAGAGGCGTAACTTGAAGCTCCCGGGCCCCAATGCAAAACCTGTAATGGGGCCCCTAACTATAATGCTTTACTCATAGTACTGGGCTTCCTATATGGAGAAGAGAGGCCTTATGGGCCCCCTAAGGCTCCTGGGCCCGGGTGCAACCGCATCTCCTGCATCCTCTATAGTTACGCCCCTGCCCTTGGTAATGAGCACAGGGCACAGCCGTGTACCGGAGACTCCGATGATACATAGTGTAACCAAACAAATATCCCAGAAATCAGCACTCCGGCCATTGCTTCTCAGTGGTGCACGTGAAAAATAAATCCAATCAATATAAATAAATCCCAGCAAATTACGCTGCTTCTTCTTCTTTGAGTTAACTTTATTGCATGACAGCAATATCACAGGACGCGTTTCGGCCCATCCAGCTTTCTTCAACTGAACTAGGTATTGATAATAAACTCTGTCTTATACAAAATGATGTCATCAGCCTGATAGCCCAAGTAACATAGTAACAGAGTATCTTAGGCTGAAGGGAGACAATGTCCATCTAGTTCTGCCTGTTTCCACCCCCCTTTCCCCTTGTTGATCCAGAGGAAGGCAAAAAAAAAAAAATGAGGCAGATACCAATTAGCCCATTTGGGGGGGAAAATTTCTTCCTGACTCCATAATGACAGTCAGAGTAATCCCCTGATCAACATTTGATAGTTCCTACCTGACTCCAAGACCCGGATCAACAACCTCACTGGTTATTTAATGTCTATATCCTGTAATATCATAGTGTTCTAGTCTTTCCTTAATTTGACACTTTAATACGGTGTCTTTGGAACTCATATAAGTGGGTGAAACTATGCAACATATAAGAGGTTGTGTTAATAAGCATAAATGAACTATTAGATGTGCAAATTTATTATTCCTATTAATTTATAATTTTCATGAAAAAAACACACTATTGCACAGTTAAAGTTTCCGGTTATTGAATGGGTGCTTGTTACCGAGACGGGGTGGCAATGTTAAATTATTGTTATTATGCTGGGAGGCATTTTGGATACACACACTACAAGCATTGGAGCCAAGAAGTCTGGATGGGGAGTATGACGTGACTCAGCTTACTTGATTTGTATAACTGGTTATTTCTTTTTCAGTTAATTAGCAACATTGAAGGAAGATTGATTATGGATGGTCGGGTCTTCTATATGGCTTTGCTGATGTCAGCTTAAGTAAACTTACTCCTGTTGTTTACTTGGTTACCAAGGTGATGATTAGTAATGTAATTTTGTATGACATGAGGTTTCCTATAAATACCTAGTATGGTTTTGTAATGTTTAGCAGTTGTAGTAGGCTGGACGGACCGAAACGTGTCGTGTGATATTGCTGTTACGCAATAAAGTTCATCAAAAGAAGAATAAGCAGCATGTGCCGGAATTTATTTATATTGACATAGTGTAACTAGACATTGCGGTGCGGATGCTCGAAAGAACTTTTAATGAACGTTGCTAATAAAGCAAAGAGCTGTCCAGTCTGGTTCGTAACTTTCTCATCGAATGAGTAGCTTCAGTAATAGGAGTGCAAGCCCTGTTTCAAAAGTAACAACAAATAAGGAAGATGGAACAATACTTCTGTAGTGCCACCTATTGGATGGCAGCATCCCTTCAAATCAATGCTTGACCCTTTATACAGGTCTTTGTAGCAATGATTGGGAATTGAAAACCAAGCCAAAATCCATACACAGACAGCTGTTTCAGAGTTTTTGCCCCTCATCAGTGAGGGTTGGATCCTGGCTGGGCTAGTGAGAAGCCTGTGATGTGGGTCAGGAGGGTAACAGTTCTCCTTAGGGAGAGCAACTGGAAGGTGAGTGAGGAGACTTCTATGAACAACAGTCCCAGCAACAGTCCTCAACTATCTACTGATACTGACACCAATCTGATAGAAACTGCCCCGCTTCTGGCCTTGCTCACAGAGTCTCTGAAGAACTTAATGGAGCCTCAGGCACTGAGCAGTTTCCTCAGAGGTGGCTAACGCGGTATTGGTGTAGAGACAGTCCGGCTACATATTCTCCATGTCCGTGGGACATGATGTCACAAAATCCTGCACTCTTGCACGTGCCCTGAGGGAAAAGCAAATCTTCCATAAATGGTGCTTTTCAGGAGCTCTACCTCATTTTGCCCTACTCCGGTTCGTGCAAGCCACAACTGACCCTTTTCTGGTTTGCAGTCCACAGTCTCATGCTATCGGATAGCCACTCCCTGAGGACCTCCCAGACTTGTGCTTAAAGAAACATACATCCTACTCTACATAATGTACTCTACATATGTAAATCTCCAGAACTGGGAAACATAGGGCTATATAATAGCGTCCCCCATTACATACCATATATGAATTGGGTTTAACAAAACTTTAAAATCTGCTTAAAAAAAAATCTGTGAACTTGCAGATGTCAGGCCTCTCTGCAGTGGGTGAAATATGTTATCTGTGAACCAAGTGTAAAGGATAAAGAATATGCTATTTTCTAAGACTGCTGTGTCACAGTACAAAGTTTTCTGCTTTCATACTTTGCAGTTTAGTTTCTGTTCCCATTCCGAGCTCAATTATCTGGACTTCTTACAGAGATATTCTCAGCTACAAGCAGTGCATTTAGGGAAGAATACTTGTATAATATGGCATCTGATTGCGCGTTCAAGTACTTTTTCTATGTCTGATAACTGTGCGAATAACATAAAATACTTCTCTATGAAAATGGAAGCAAATGGAAGTATGATAGCCGAGTAGACTGCTATGACCACTGTGTGTAGTCTGATGCCGTTGTCAAGGGTTGGGGTCTGCTCACACCACTTTTAGGGCTCTTTCACACAGGCGTCAATTTCATGCAGAATAGGCGCGTGAAAAAATTGCATCTATTAGAACCAATGGTTTCCTATAGAAATGTTCAGATGAAGAAATTTTAGACACAAAAAACTCACACCTTAAAAGATAGGACATGTGTGACTGCAATGCACTCATCTAAGGTTTGTGCTGCGTGAAAAGATAGGACCTGACCCACTGGCGTAACTATAGGGGATGCAGGGGATGCGGTTGCACCCGGGCCCAGGAGCCTTAGGGGGCCCATAAGGCCTCTCTTCTCCATATAGGGAGCCCAGTACTATAAATAAAACATTATAGTTGGGGGCCCTGTTACAGGTTTTGTATTGGGGCCCAGGAGCTTCAAGTTACGCCTCTGCCCCCACCTATCTTTGGTGCAAGCTGCACAGGAGTTTCCATAGACTCCTATGGGAGCAAGAGATTAGCGGTGTCCAACGCTAGGAAAAGAAGATTACAAGTCATTAGGAGGATTTCTGCCTACCAAGGAAATTTCAAACAGCAGCATCACTGCTAAACCCAGAAGCGCATTTTAAATGTCTTACTGTAAACTCCTGTTAGTTCCCACGGGGATGAGGGAAAGCCCCAAGGGTTCTGTTCATCTTCCCGGGGGTTCCCTTAATCCTAACAGGAGTTTACAGTGGGACATATAAACTATGCTTCTGGGCAGCAAGTTTAAAATGACCCGCTGAAAGCAGCTGGGAATTCCTCCAGCCCCACTGCTGGGCAATTCCCCAGCAGCTGGGGGCAGTAGGGGACTCCCTCAACCTCTCTCCTCAGCATCGGGTTCCCAAAGGAATTTCCCCATAGTGGGGAGAAGGGGGGGGGTTAGAGGACTTCCCAGAGTGGGGGTGGGGCTGGAGAGATCTGCCTACAAGCCCAAACCCCTCTTAACTTGATATGAGGGCAATCCCTAGGAGGAACCATCCCTAGCCCCATCCCATCTCTCTGAACTATAATGATATCCCTCAGGGATCCCCATAGCCCCGCTCTCTCTCTCTCTCACTGCTATGGGGAATTCCCTTGGGGATTCCCATAGCCCCACTCTCTCTCTCCCTGCTATGGGGAAATCCTGAAGGCCAATGGGGCTTCATCTTTCTCTCCTCCTAGAGCAGCTGCGCTCTTTTTAAGCAACACGCTGCTCCAGTGGATGTGTGATTTTCACGCACATGAAGCTCAGGTCTTCTGCGCATGAAAAATTGCCAGTTCACGTGACGTTTAGTGCAGTTTAGTTGCGATTTTTTCGCATGCCCATTCTGCGGAAAAAACCAAGTCCATGTGAAAGAGCCCTTAGCTTGTACATCTGGCATATACACCAAGAAAATCACCCATGTATGCATTATACTTATAGCCTAGACGTTTTCAACATATGTGACAACTCCATATAAAATCCAGTGGAGAAAAACAATGTGGATAAGCAAACATGCTGCAGATTTTTGCAAGCTATGCAGTATGTGATCCACTACAAAATTGGGATTCAAATCCACATATGAAATGAGGTCATGGAATATAGCCCAGAATATGTATGGTAGTCTAGACCTGTCATATCGACACCCTTATTGATGCCATAAGATTCAAATTCAGGATGACACTGCTGCATTACATATTAACCCCTTAGTCACTAGCCATATGTGTTTTTTACAGCGGTCACAAAGGGGCCTTAGGCTAGGCCACAATGAAAACCTAGTGGCCTAGTCTAAGGCTCACATGGGGGCCCTATAACAGGAAGAATAATTACTATGAGTGGAGGTACTTTCAGTTCTGGCCTTTAAACCCTTACATGCCATGATCATTAGTAATCATTAGCATGAATGTAAGCAGTTGAAAAGGGGAGGGGGCACCCCCTGCCACCCATCGGCAACTCGCGGTGCAGTTGCAAAGTGCTGATGAGTTTCTATTACAGTTGGTGGTCCAATTAAGGACCCGGGTCTGCCATGCATGCCCAGCTAATTAGACCCTGCCTTGAGCTGGGTCTAACAGAAGAGCTGTCAGAAGTATACTATACTCCACTACATAACAGCTCATTTGTCAAAAAAATAAAAATGTTATGGTTCCTGGAATGCAGTGATGCAAATACAATTATTACTTAATTGTATAAAAAGTAGTACAAATATTAAAAGAAAATATTAATTTGCTATGCATAGTTATATTGATCCAAAGAATAAAGTTATCATATAATTTATACTGCACAGTGAGCATGGCAAGAAAAAATTACAGAAGTGCTGTTCATCTGCCTCCCCAAAAATGCGATAATAAGTGATCAAAAAGTCATATGTGCAGCAAAATGGTACCAATAGAAACTACAACTCATCTCACCAAAAAGAAAAACCTTACACAGCTCCGTTGGCAAAAAAATAAAAATGTTACATTTTTATTGCAGTGGCCAGGTTTGGTATTGCAAGCCGAGTTTCCATTCACTTCAATAGGTACTTGTCCTGCAATACCAAGCCTCATCACTGCTGTAAGCATGGAGCTGTCTGCTTACTGCCAAAATCAGCACACGAGTCCAGTGGTCTGGCGAACAGCTGATCAGCGGGAGTCCCGTATGACAGACCCTCACTGATCTACTATTGGTGACTTGACCTGAGGATAAACCATTAATAATTTTCAAGTAGACAACAATGGCAACATTAGAATAAAAACAAATAGGCCATACATTAAACACTACTATAACGTGCCTCCTATAGTATGCTGTTTCTTATTATGCTCACCCGTTAAGGCCCCCTGTCCACGGGCGATGCGAAATCCCGTGACAGATCTCCACCGCGGGAGCTGACGCCCGGGAGCAGGAGCCGCCGTCGATTCTCCGTCGGTCAGCCCTATCTGATAGATAGGCTGGCCGCGGAGAATCGGGACAATTTGCAGCATGCTGCGAATTGCCTGCCGCGAGAGAAGAATCGCAATGACAGGTGCCGGCACTTTCAATAGCAATGCTATGGCCATAGCCTGCGTGGACAGGCACCCTAATATGTTGCTTCAGTATGATGATTGATCTCAATTCCTTAACATATCCACTTGAAAAATAAATATTATTGGCCAAAAAAATTAATAGATATGTCCAATCTAACTGCAATTATATTTATTACGTATATCCCATTTTTCTCGGAAATGTAATGCAATATTATATCTGGATGTTTTTGACCTTTATTTACAATATCACATTTGCAGAGGCATGAATAATTTATGATTTTTGTCACTTTCTATTTCCTTGAAGTTGTCCCATGAATAAAGTTATCTTTAGTTCACAGGATATGTGATAACTATCTGTACGACCACTGGGACCACCTCGACCATGAATGTGCATTGTCGCACCATACTTTTCAATGGGACTGCCGAAGATAGCCCAATCCAAGCACTAGGCTATTTTTGGCATCTCATTGGAATGAATGGAGCGGCGATGCCTTGTGTGACTATCATTCCATTCATTTGGTGACCATCAAAACCCCTGTTCTCATGCCTGTGGAGGTCTGAGCAACGGTTTGCTCGCTTTGAGTTTTCCCACACAACCAACAGTTATCACCTTTTCGCAGTATAAGTGAAAAAATGCTAGAATGCATGGGAGACCCATTACTGTGACACCTTACTGATAACTAGTATGGGAATTGCAAGTTTCCTCTTGCTTTGTGCTAGCGTAATTGGTGTTACTTGACTGTTTCTATAGGTCACATAACGTTGTGTAAAGTGTAAAAGTATATGCTCTATCACCACTCCATGCAAGCAGACATTCTAATGAGAAGAAACATAAATGGGTGCTCGGAGATATTTTAAATTTTTTTTTAAATCAACTGCCCATGTTAAAAATAGAATTCTATGAATAGCCAAGCGCTGCCTGTGATTGGCTGAGTGCTGTGACCAGTCACAGGCTACACTCAGCTGTCATTCAATGAATTGCTGAGGGCTGCCTGTGATTGGCTGAGCGCTCAGCCAATCAGATACAGCCCTTTCAGCAGAAGGGAATTTTAAATCACCGCCTGCTGAAACAGAGTCAGAGCAGTACAAGGAGAAGACAGGCTGGACGCGCCTGAGCCCCAGCAGCTGAGCAGAGGTAAGTATATATTTTTTATTTTTAACGCATTCTAGGGATGGTTTTCAGGGAAGGGCTTATATTTAAAGCCCTTCCTCGAAAAATCTCTGCAGGGCTTGCCGGCAGCCCATCGCTTTCAATGGGACTACAGAAGCGACGGTCCCATTGAAAGCAATGGGAGAATATTGCGATCCTCTGCCACAGCTGTCATAGCTAAAGGCTGCACATCCTTCAGCTGCCGGGGCTCAGCCACGTCCATCCAACTCTTCTCCGGCACTGCTGTGAGGAGTATTTAGCAGATGGGGATTTGAAATCCCCTCCTGCTGAATGCGCTGCATCTGATTGGCTGAGCACTGTGACCAATCAGACGCAGCTTTCAGCTATTGAATGACGGCTGGGAGCTGCCTCTGATTGGTCCCAGCACTCAGCCAATCAGAGACAGCACTCACTCACCCATTCAGTGCTCAGCCAATCAGATGCAGCCCATTTAGCAGGCGGGGATTTCAAATCCCGCCTGCTGAATACTCCTCACAGAAGTGCATGGGGAAGAGACGGCTGGAAGCGGCTGAACCCCAGCAGCTGAAGAAAGGGGAGTATGGATTTTTCCTTATTTTTATCACCATCTTTTCTTGTTTTTCAGGAAAGGGCTTATATTTAAAGCCCTTCCCTAAAAACAATTACTGGATGCCGGAAGCTTGATCCACTACTGCAGCTGTCATCTGTAACAGCTGTAGTAGGGAATTCTTTATTCCCTGCAGGGATGAAGAATTCCTTTGCTGCATCTGTCACAGATGTGGCAGGTGCAGCAGGGAATTCTTTATTCCCCGCGGGGATGAAGAAAACATCTGCTGCATGCGGCAGATGTGTTCTTCATCCATGCAGGGATTTCGAATTCCTTTGCTGCATCTGCCACACATGTTACAGGTGCAGCAAGGAATTCTTTTTCCACTCGGGGATGAAGGGAAACATCTGCCGCATGCGACAGATGTGTTCTTCATCCCCGGAGGGACACCACAGTGGCGGACAGGTAAGTCTTTTTTTTTTACACTAAAATTGTTGTTTTTCAGGGAATGGCTTATATTTAAACACCTTCCTTGAAAAACAATTACGGGGTGCCGGCAGACCATTGCCTTCAATGGAGCCGCCGGCGGCAGTCACGGCTCCATTGAAGGCAATGCACGGACCTGCATTCATTCATGTTTTTGCATGTACATGCGTGCGCACTTATGTATGCACCTATGTTCGCACAAAAACGTGCTTGTGTGAGGCCACCCTGAGAGTGGACTAAGGGGCTACAAACACATTTTCGTGTAGTAAGGAAATGAGTCATGTTTGGAAAATTAAGCCAAGGGGCAGGTTCATGCATGGAAATTCATTTTGCAGCTGTATTTAGGTATGGGTACAGGGGATGGACCTCGAGCTGAACTTTTGCACTTGGGCCCCTGAGCCTTTAGTTACGTTCCTGCCTCAGACAGGTATTGATGAAAATTGATGGAAAAATAAGAGTTATGATTTTTTCAAAATGGGGAAGACACCAAAAATGTAAAAAAGTGTTCTCATTAAAGATGAGTGAGCACCAAAATGCTCGGGTGCTCGTTGCTCGAGTCGAGCTTTTCATAATGCTCGAAAGCTTGTTTCGAGTAATGAACCCTATTGAAGTCAATGGGAGATTCAAGCATTTTTCAAGCTGACCCATGCTCCGCAGAGGGGAGGTTGTGTGAATCACCTCAAAACATTAGAAAGTCATGGAAACACCACAGAAACAGATAGGGAACAGCAGAGGCAGCATGCATGGATGCATCTGAGTCTCCCAGGTCGCACTATTAAGACAAATTGTGGGCAAGAGCCTGATGGTCACCCCCCTAACAATTTAGTTAGAACAGACCATAATCAGCAAGGCACATGCGCTGGCACATCTTAGCTAAGCACGACACAAGGTGCAACGAAGACCAATCACTGCCTGCGGGTGACACAACAGCCTCTTCTCCTGTGTTCCATGCTGGCATTGCTGTCCAATCCCCCCTGCGTCCACAGCATACTCAAATGTTTCCCAGCGCAGCGTTCAGCTGTCTTCACACCACACGGTCGCTTTATAGCCACATCACCCTCATGTCTATTTATAAGTGCGTATTGGATGAGGAAGAACCGGAGACACACACTGCAGTGGGTTGGCAGGGCCTGGCAGCGACCCCCTTTAAAATTGTGGGCGATATCCCACTATGCTGATGAGAATTGATAATAAATTAACGTATGATCAGAAGTCCAATCCCATGCCACCTCCATCACAATATTGTCTTGAGCCACAAACGTGGGTGTAAAGGAGACTCAGATGCCAGTACTTCTACCCATTTTCACAATTCTGAAACGCATTCTAAAACCAAAGATTGGTTTGAAGCAGGAGGTGTCCCAAAAATAGCTACCACAGGTATACAGTGAACCTGTCAAAGTCACATTAAATCAGTTACGCTTCCTTTGATCACTTCAATCCAGTATCTCGGATAACTCTGGTAAAACGACAGCTAATACATGCCGACCAGCGATGACCCCCAGGGATGCGTGCGTTTATCAAACCCAAACCGCCAGTTTACCGCTCAGGGTATTTTATGTCCACTTTAATCCAAAAATAGACAGTGTACAATGAGTTCTGTCGTGCTATACAGTGCTGATCAGAATTCCAATGCCCATTCCACCTCCATCACAAAATTGTCAGGAGCCACAAATGTGCCATAAAGTGAACTCAGATGCTAGTACTTCTAACCATCTGCACAATTCAGCAACGCATTCTAAAACCAAAGATTGGGTTGAAGCAGGAGATGTCACAAACGTTGCCACCACAGGCATACAGTGAAACTGTCAATGTCTCATTAAATCAGTTACGCTTCCTTTGATCGCTACAAGGACAGTGGGACACATGAAGACATTTGAGTGGCCAAAGCAGGACAATTAATTCTGTCTAGGTGTCAGATAGCTGGACACTGCGCTGCAAAACATTTGTGGACTCTGTGGGCATATGATGCTGGAACCAGCACGTTTGCTGAACTGTGGTGGTGAACCTCTTCAAAATTGGGGGCCAGAACCTGGAGGTAGCCCTCCGAAAAAATTGTTTTGACAGAGGCTGGAGGCAGCCCTGGTAAAAAAAAAATGTTTTTAAAGAGCCTATGGGGCCCTCTGCAGAATTGGCTGTTCAGCATGCTGACATGCGGATTTAGGAGGAGGAGGATTAGGGAAGGATAGACCAAGCCACTTCTATCAATGGGACACACACTTGGGCCTATTATGCAGATGCTTTCAGCAAAAAACGAATAAAAGAATGAAAAATGAGCCACAAACGTGGGCATAAGGGGAACTCAGATGCCAGTAGTTCTACACAACTCCACAATGCAACAACCCAATCTACAACAAAACATTTTTTTACCCAGAGTGCAGGTGAACCCCTGAAACATTTGTTAACCAAGAGTATAGGTAAACCCTTGAAAGATTTGTGTACCAAGAGTATAGGCGAACCCCAGAAACATTTGTGCACCAAGACTATATAGGCGAACCCCTGAAACATTTCTTGACCAACAGTATAGGAGAACCCTAGAAACAATTGCTTTACCAAGAGTATAGGCTAACCCTGGAAAAATTTGGGTACCAAGAGTATAGGCGAACCCCTGAAACATTTGTGTACCAGAGTATAGGCAAACTCCTCAAAGATTTGTGTACCAAGAGTATAGGCAAACCCCTGAAACTGTCTTGTTCCAGGAGTATAGGTGAACCCCTGAAACATTTTTGTACCAAGTGTATAGGCGAACCCCTGAAATATTTGTATTCCAAAAGTATAGGCGAACCCCTGAAACTGTTGTGTTCCAAGAGTATAGGCGAGCCCCTGAAATATTTGTGTACCAAGAGTATAGGCGAACCCCTCAAAAATTTGTGTACCCAGAGTCTGAACCCTGGAAACTTTTGTGTTCCAAGAGTATAGGCGAACCCCTGAAAAATTTGTTTACAAAGAGTATAGGCGAAGGCCCAAAAATTTGTTTGGTAAGAGTGTAGGTGAACCCCTGAAAAATTTGTGTACCAAGAGTATAGGCGAACTCCTCAAAGATTTGTGTACCAAGAGTATAGGCAAACCCCTAAAACTGTTGTGTGCCAGGAATATAGGCGAACCCCTGAAACATTTACGTACCAAAAGTATAGGCAAACCCCTGAAACTGTTGTGCTCCAAGAGTATAGGCGAACCCCAGAAACATTTGTGTACCAAGAGTATAGGTGAACCCCTGAAATATTTGTGTACCAAGAGTATAGGCGAACCCCTCAAAAATTTGTGTACCCAGAGTAAAGGCGAACCCTGGAAACTTTTGTGTTCCAAGAGTATAGGCGAACCCCTGAAAAATTTGTTTACAAAGAGTATAGGCGAAGGCCCAAAAATTTGTTTGGTAAGAGTATAGGTGAACCCCTGAAAAATTTGTGTACCAAGAGTATAGGCGAACTCCTCAAAGATTTGTGTACCAAGAGTATAGGCAAACCCCTAAAACTGTTGTGTGCCAGGAATATAGGCACACCCCTGAAACATTTATGTACCAAAAGTATAGGCAAACCCCTGAAACTGTTGTGCTCCAAGAGTATAGGCGAACCCCTGAAACATTTGTGTGCCAAGAGTATAGGCGAACCCCTGAACAATTTGTTTACAAAGAGTATAGGCAAACCCCAGAAACATTTTTGTACCAAGAGTATAGGTGTACTCCTGAAAAATTTGTTTACCCAGAGCGCAGGTGAAACCCAGAATTTTGTTTTTTTTAAATACAGCTTGTACTTGCATGCTGGTTTAGGAGGAGGAGGAAGATCAGAGAAGGATAGACCAGCCTACTTCTCCCCTTTTTTGGGGTGATAGAGGGTGCATGGTTCTCCTGTTCCAGCATAAAGAATCTTTATGTTACGCTGCTTTCCACCGGTGGAGAAGAGAAATCAGGGGCAATCCAGGCCTTGTTCATCTTAATGAGTGTAAGCCTGTCCGCGCTGTCGGTTGACAGGCAGGTACACTTATCCATGATAATCCCCTCAGCAGCACTAAACACCCTCTCTGATAATATGCTAGCGGCAGGGCAGGCCAGCACCTCCAAGGCGTACAGCACAAGATCGTGCCACATGTCCAGCTTTGATACCCAATAGTTGTATGGAGCAGAAGGATCACGGAGGACATTGGTACAGTCGGCTATGTACTCCCTCACCATCTTTTTACAGTGTTCTCTCCTACTCAGCCTAGACTGGGAAGTGGTGACACAGTCAGGCTGGGGAGCCATAAAACTGGCAAAGGTCTTGGAGAGTGTTCCCCTTACCTGTGCTGGACATGCTGCCTCTTCCCCGCTTCTCCCCTGCTAGTTGGCCCACTGAACTATGTCCTCTACTGCTAGTGTTGTCAGATGGGAACTTTAGTATCAGCTTTTCCTCCAGGGCCTTGTGGTATTGCATCAGTCTCGTACTCCTTTCCTCTTCGGGAAACAGAATGGAAAGGTTCTCCTTATACCGTGGGTCGAAAAGGGTGAACACCCAGTAATCTGTGTTGGCCACAATGCGTCTAACGCGAGATTCACGGGAAAGGCAGCTTAACATGAACTCAGCCCTGTGTGCCAGAGTCCTAGTAGGCAACACATCGCTGTCCTCACTGGGAGAATGACTTTCAGTCCCCTCCTCCTCTTCAGCTCATACACGCTGAACAGATGTAAAAGAAGTAGCATGGGTACCCTCTGCAGTATGGGCAGCAGTCTTTTCCCCCTCTTCCTCCTCCTGCTCCTCCTACAATACGCACTGAGAAACAGGCGTGGGGGTGGTCTGGCTATCAAGCGACATATGGTCATCCCCCATCTCTTGTTCCATCTGCAAAGCGTCGGCCTTAATGGTTAGCAGCGACCTTCTCAGCAGCCAAAGCAGAGGGATGGTTATGCTGATAATGGCCGCATCGCCGCTCAGCATTTACGTTGACTCCTCAAAGGTTCCTAACACCTGACAGATATCAGACATCCATGTCCAATCCTCTGTGAAGAACTGCGAGGCTGACTATCACTCTGACGGCCATGTTGCAGCTGGTATTCGACAATGGCTCTACGCTGCTCATAAGCCCTGGCCAACATGTGCAATGTTGAATTCTAGCACATGGGCATGTGGCACAGCAATCAGTGAACTGGCAACTAGAAGCACTATTGAAGTGTCCTGAGGGTGCCAGTATCTGTGGTGGACTTTCTGAAATGTGCGCACACACGACACACCTTGCTGAGCAGCCCAGACAAATTGGGATAGTTTTTAAGAAAGCACTAAACCACCAGATTGAACATGTGGGCCAGACATGGCACGTGTGTTAGTCTGCCAAGCTGCAGAGCCGCCACCAGGTTACGGCCATTGTCACACATGACCATGCCTAGTTGGAGGTTCAGAAGCGAAAGCCACAGATCTGACTGCTCCGTCAAACCCTGTAACAGTTCTTGGGCAGTGTGCCTCTTGTCTCTTAAGTTCAGGAGTTTCAGCACGGCCTGTTCTGAATCTCTCCTTTTCCTGGAGTGACCAGGAGGGGGGGAAGGAGGAGCAGCCTAAGGTTGCAGAGGTCCAGTGCCTTGGCTAGCATGAGTGGACTGCGTGGTACACTGGGTGTTGGATAAATTACTTGCTGCGTTATCCGCTATGCACGTCATTACCTGATTGCACTGTTGTGCTTTTAATAATGGTCTACCATGCGGTCCTGCAAAATGTGAGATGAAGCTAGGGAGCGTAGATACACGGCGCTCTACTAGTCTCTCAGCAGCAAGCACAGTTTTAGCCTGCCCAGGACCTCATTCTCTGCCCACACCCTCATTCGGACGCCCACGTCCACGCCCTCGACCTCAACCCTTACCCCTAGTCTTCATCATGTTGGATAATGCACTTGGACAAAATGCTACGCAAAATGCAAGTTATTTTGTGTACACTTATAGGTCACAATAGACACAATGAACAGTGTATACTGTTGTTAGATAGCGGAGATTGGCAGCAACCAGACACGGGTATATACCGTACGCTTTCAGCAGGCCCAAATAAATTTTAAACAGTGTATACTGTTGTTAGATAGCGTAGATTCACAGCACCCAGACACGGGTATATACCATACGCTTTCAGCAGGCAAAAAAAATGAAAAAAAAAAGAATTATAGGAGTTTTGTTACTTCCTATCTAGTCTGTGTACACCACTAGCAGTATACTGCATAAAACCTGTAACAGTATGCAGTATACAGTCGGGATGCTTGAGAAAAAAATTGTGTGCACTACTGATCTCAGCCAGCCAAAATGCTGATGCACACAATGAGAGGAGACTGTTGGGTTGTTGGAGCAAGGATCCCTGCCTAACTGCAACCTGTACCCTACACTATCGCTTTCCCTATAGCAGCAGCTCTATCCCTCAGCTCATGCAGCGGGCGTGTGAGGCGAGCCTCAGGTGACCAGAGTTTTAATACTCAGAGGTCACCTGATCAGCCCAGCCAGTCACTGCTAAGGATGTGCACACGGTTGGCACGTCACAGCAGGAAGTGGAAAAGCTTTCCCTGCATGTTTATTGGCTAAAACATGGCGCTAAACATGCGGGGAGGGGAGATGAAATTTACTCGAGCACCGCATGGTGCTCGCTCGAGTAACGAGTGCCTTCGAGTGTACTAATGCTCGAATGAGCATCAAACTCAGACGAGCATGCTCGCTCATATCTAGGACTTATTCTTAAGGGGTTAAAAAGGGCCTATCACCCCACTGACATGTCTGTTTAACTAAATAATTGTGTTCCCTTTAAGGGAATATTCACACCAGTGATTTGCATGCTCCAGTTCTGTTCTTTATGATATGGATGGAACTTAGAAAAAGAACACATTAATTTAAAACTGTTAATTTAGATGAGTGATTTTTCTCTTGGATCTATGGTCTGACATGGAAAGATCCTATTTTTGGGCAATTCCTGTTTACTTCTTTAAGATTCACCTATTATTTCCTATGGGAGCCTGAAAAAAATGCATCGCACTCGCATGTAAATGCGATTTTTATGCAAATGCAATCCAAATTTTTACTATTGAAAGAACATGTGCCTGAAAATCGCGATTGCAATAATGTGATGTGATGCAATTATCTCACAAAATGCATCACAATCAAAAATTGCAGGTTTACAAGTGCAACTTTGTCCAACTTCTCAAATCAATATGGCACTCGTCTGTGTGAATGCAACCTAAGGGCTCTTTCACACGGACGCTGCGATTTTCAGCCGTTCGCATCACAGCCGAAAATCGCATGAGTGAGAGGCATCCATGACCAAGTCACTGCTGCATCTCCCGTTTTCTTGCCCATTCAGATGGCTGCAGACCAGAATATCATCGGTCGAGGGAAGAGAGTTCAGCTGTCCTCCCCTTGCTGGTTGCTGGCAAAGGGAGAGGGCAGGAGCTTAGCAGAGCTAGTGAGCTAAACTCACTCTCCGCCCCTTGCCAGCTACCAGCAAGGGGAGAGGGCGGGACAGAGCTAGCTCCTTCTCCACCTTCCCCAGCCTATGGGAGCTGTTGGCAAGGGGAGGAGGAGGGACTTTAGCAACGCGAGCCGCTGCTAAACTCCCTCCCACCTCCCTCTTCCCAGCAGCTGTCATAGTCTCCCATAGAGTCTATGAGATCAGCTGACATATTCCCGCAAAAGATAGGAAAAGTCCTATCTTTTCCGGTCACACGTAAAAGAGCGGATTTTTCGGCTGGCCGATTTTACGCAGGCGAAAATCTCCCATCTAATCAAATGCATTGGAATCCAATGTTTCAATAGTCGCGATAAAACGTTTGTGTAAAAGAAGCCTAATGCAACAATTTTGCAGAATCTTTTTTACAACTGTGTTTTCTGCCGCTGCTCTGTTATTCCTCCTAGAAATGTATAAATAAATTACCCAAATTTATGAATAAAATGCACACACAGGGAGAGGCCTAACTAGACAGTTCGGTGGAAAGAAGCCAGCGCGGCGCTACTGCTGTGATTCTTCTCCCTGTTCTCTGCTACTTTTAAAAATCTGTTTGCTCTAAAACCCTGCAGCATTTATAAGTACAACATAGATGTCTATAGTGTGCATGTTTGTGGAGAATTTAGGCTGCCTGTAGTTCAAGCAGCATAAAATGTTTGACAGATTCCCTTTAACTACAGCAGCCAGATCTTATTTTGTAATGAAAGTGACAAAAAACAGATTGGACAATTAATATATTAAAGGGAATCTGTTTGGATATGCTGTATATACTGCAGCCATCATGTAATAGAGCAGGGGGATTTGAGCAGATTGATATATAGTTTTATGGGAAAAGATTCAGTATAACTTGTATTTTATTCATTTATATCTCTGCACATTGTAATTGGAACAGTCCAATGGGCGGTCATATCAGCTATCAGACAGCTGTCAATCACCACCCATTGAACTGTTCCGCTCACAATGGGCAGAGATATAAAGGAATAAACTACAATTTATACTGAATTTTTCCCCATAAAACTATATATCAATCTGCTCAGCATCTCATACTCTACAACATACTTGTCGTCGCTTTTCAGTCGTGACTGCGTCGTGGCATGGTGGCCTTGCCGCAGGCCAAGACTTGTCACCTTGTTATACCGGACAGTGGTTAATGCACTATGTACAGAGATTGCTGGATGCTGTCTCTCTATGCTGATGATTGGTCATTCCTGGGAGAAGGTTGTGGTTCTCTAGTGGCTCTGCCAATCTTCAGGTGTGGAGAGCTTTATATTCTTACCCCTCCCTTACCGCTGCGTATTCCTAAGAGGAGTTGTTGGAGATTGGTGTTTTTCTGTGCTGGGTGTATTGCTACTTATCCAGATAAGTGCTGTGGTTTCCTTTTCAATTGTATTTCTGTTTTCATTTTTGTATTGCTTTGCTGTGTTGGTTCATCTATCCAGGGGCTCCTATAGGGACAATCAGAGCCCAGGAAGAAGTCAGTGGGGCTGCCTTTATCGAGGCGATGACTCCACTTTTAGGCAGGGACCCCTCCCCTTCCTGATAAGTTAGGGCCAGGCTTCCTACTCCCTGGAGTTATACTATATCCAGCAGTGTGTACGTAATCCTGCGCCCGTGCTGAGCGTGGTGCTCTTGTGCCACACGGGCTTCACACTCATTAATATTCCTGGTGTGGCGTGCAGTGTCCTACTGTGCATAGTGTTAACAACTGCAGCAAATGTGAACATCACCCTGCGTCCGTACTAGTCTTGTGCTCGTGTGTCACACGGATGTGACAATACTACTGACTGCAGTTTGGACAGCATGTTCAAGCTAACAGATTCCCATTAAGCAACCAAAACAGTTTGACTCAAATTGCCATTGACTAACATTTAAATCTCTTGTTAAAAAGTTTGCACCCTAACTCAACCATCCGCTAAAAATGCAAGTAGAGAAACACAGACAATATGCAACTAGGCTTTCCGTACTTTCAATTCTAAACCCAGTTCAATGAAGAACATTGAGGCTGCAGCACCTTTAAGACAAGCTTGCTTATTGTAATTCAAGGGAAAGAGAATCTTAAGAGGTTGAGCACTTCTTGTTTTACTCTTGTATGAGCAGCTGTTTCCCAACATCAGAGCAAAAGCAGAAGGGACCATACTTGCACCAAATGGTTCTCTCAGCCCCGAGGCTTTTCCTGGCTTAGTAATTTTAAGATGAATCATAGAATTTGTTGTACACACAGACCTTGTCCTTGGAGACGCTTCTATCTCTGTATGCTTAAACAAGCAAAATTGCATTTTTAATTATTCTGCTTTCCCTGGGGTGATTGTTCCTTTGTGAAGAAAGAAGGTGCACTGGTGAATAATTAATTAATTGTGTTTGTGTATTGTTTAATTAGTTCCAAAAGCAATCAATAATGAATCAAAAATTAGCAGACCATGTTTATAATTCTGAATCACATATATATGCAAAAGAAAAAAAAACCACATTCACTAATTCTGGAGGGATGGCTATCTGGTCTTGCATTATTATTTTTTGCAGTGAGCACGGAATTCAGATTGACTTACATGGAAGGAGGCAATGATACAAAGAAGCCATTGCCAGTTCAACAAGTACTTGCCGTCATAATGTTTAAAGTGGTATTCCCATCGTAAATATTTATGGCTTATCCCCTGGATGTGCTAGAAACATCTGATAGATGGGGTTTCTAATTCTGGGGCTCACAATTATACCCCAAACTGGTTCCCCACTATCCTACTGGCTGATTTCCACTGCCAGCAGTGCTGGGATTATGGAATTTGGCTGTTTACAGAACTCCCATAGAAGTGAATGGGAGTTGCCTAAATAAATTACAGGAACTGTGCAACTCGCTGTACTAGACATCAGTGGCTGTGGCTTACAGACAAGTAAGTATTCTCTTCTCAGCCATGATTAGCTGAGATGTGTATACACCTTTAAACTGTGTTCACATCTCTTTCCAGTCAAAGTGACACAACACAACAGAAACCCAACTGATCCCCATTGTGGTTAATGGAGTCCATCATGAGCTCTGGGTGATGGATTTGGCACTGCCATTCTTTTCATTTTTTCTGTTCTTATGGCTGAACAGAAAAAAAAGGAAAAATTGATGGTGTGAATCCAACAGTAATGACAAGATTCACAGACATTGGAAAACAGCACTAAACAACATTAGTAAGTTATGTTTCGGTGGGATATACTTAAAGGAAATCGGAATTGTAACTTGAACTTTTTACAAATCAAATTTTATTAATTTTTCAATAAACACAAATGTATACAAAACCAAGTAGTCTGATATCTCTAGAAAAACAGAAACAGATATCACCATGTTAGCACTATCAACAATTCAGCTTATCGGGTGATATTGCGCGAGATAAAACACTATATCCCGATAAAATACTAACAATGAATTAAACACAAAAGAGGGGGGGGAGGGGGGGAATGGAAAGAGGGGGGAGGACAAGGGGGGTGGGGGGATGGCCTTAGGATATGGTGAATCCCTGCCTATAAATAGAAAATAGTCAGATAGTAGGTGTACCTCTTCTCGTTAGTCCCACAACGCCAGGAGCCGAACCTCGCGCCATGGTGCCCAGGTTACGATAAACTGGTCATACGTGTTGTTTGTCCAGCTGTGCAGTTCCTCCATAGAGTATAGGTTATCGACTCTCTCCCTCCATTGACCCAACGAGGGGGGGGTGTTTTGCAGCCAAAGACAGGGGATTAGTGATTTAGCTGCGTCTAAAAGTAGGGCTATCAGTTTGTTCCTTTTAGGGTGAAAGTGTGTCTGTGGCCTCCATAGAAAAACTAGGTCTGGTGAGATTGTCGTCTTTGGGGAAATCTTCCTGATAATTGTGTCTACTCCCTTCCAGAAGGGGGTCAGGCGCGGGCAAGACCACCATATGTGTAAGTATGTCCCCTCTCCGGCCCCACATCTCCAGCAGGTGTTCTGGGTGGCAAGCTTGCGGTCAAAAAGCCACTGGGGGGTCCTATACCACCTTACGAGCAATTTGTAATGTGCCTCTTGGGCTATGATGCAAGGGGACAGGCCGAATGACGTGCCCAGGATTGATCTAGACTCTTCTGCATTAATGCGTATACCCAGTTCCCTCTCCCATGAGGAGAGGAAGGCTGGCCTGCATGAATGTCCTGGGGAGACAAAGTTCCTCCTGAGGTATGAGATGCTTTTTTGGGACGTTTTATTTCCCAGCCAGGCCCTCTCAAAGGGAGTATGGGGTCTCGTGGATTTAAATTTATTGAGGAAAACCCTTAGCGTGCCCGCTACCTGGGCCCTCTCTAAGAATGTGAAGTTCTCTTCAGGTCGCAGTAACTGAAGAATGCTGTTCGGATCGCAATGAGCTATGGCCTGTAAGCTATCAACATGAAGGGGCCTGAGTTTCTCCCACACTGGCGCTCTGTCCCCTCTCGACAAAGGATTCAGTATGTTCGGTACGGAGGACAACGGTGACATTGGAGAAGGGGCCGGAGCTAGTGTCTCTCTAAGCCTGTCCCAGACCTCGCAGGGGCCCCTAAGTAGCGGACTGTAGTTTCTGGACTGATAGCGTGCTCTCACTGGAAACCATAGGTCGTCATCTAAGGAATGCCTGTTGTAACCTTCCGCCAGGCTCACAAGAAGCTTATCCCCCTCCCTCTGAGTAAGGTCCCACCAGTAACGGAGTTGGGATGCTTTGTAGTAGTCGCAGAGGTTGGGGAGATCAATGCCGCCCTCTTTACGGCCCCTTATCATAAGGCAATGTGCCAGTCTCGGTCTCCTCCACCTCCACACAAAGCTCGAAAAAGCCGCTCGGAGCTCTTTGAAAAAGCTCGAGGGGAGATGGATAGGGAGCATCCTGATCTTATATAAAATGATGGGGAGAATGTAGGTTTTAATGATATTTTTTCTCCCAAACCACGACACACACGGTATGTCGTAGGATTTGAGGAGCTGTTTGACCCTGTCGGTAAGGGGGGAAAAATTCACATCAAATAGATCTTCCGCTCTCTTAGTTAATTTGATACCCAAGTACTCTAGGTAAGAGGGTGCCCAGACCAAGGGCGAGTCGGATCTTATTTGCTCAAACTGCGCTGATGGGATGGAAATGTTTAATGCCGTCGACTTTGCTAAATTAATCTTGAAGTTTGATATTCCGCCGAATTCATCCAGGATTTCTAGTAATCTGGGTAAGCTTTTCTGGGGATCGGTAACTATGAATACTGCATCGTCCGCGAAAGCCGCCACTGAAAGTTGTTGTCCACCAATGTCTAGGCCCTTGACTCCCATGTCCTGTCTTATTCTCAACAAGAGAGGCTCCAATGACAGAATAAAAAGGGAGGGGGAGAGGGGACACCCCTGCCGAGTACCATTTTTTATAAGGAAGGGAGGAGAGAGAATCTCGTTTACCCTCAATCTTGCGTGAGGGCACGTATAAAGCGAGAAAATCGCTTGGATAAACTGTGTTGGAAAATTAAATCTATGCAGCACCCTCTCCATGTATAGCCAGTCCACCCTGTCGAAAGCCTTTTCGGCGTCAGTACCTACTAAGGCAAGCGGGATCTTCTGGTGTTGAGCGTATCTGGCCGCATGGAGGAGCCTGAGACAGTTATCTCTCCCCTCCCTCCCCTTGACGAAACCTGCCTGCTCTCTGTCTATCAAAGAGGGCACCCAGGGAGCCAGTCTGTTTGCAAGCAGTTTCGCCCAGAGCTTCATATCTTGATTGATCAGAGATATGGGGCGGTAGTTCCCACATAGTTCGGGATTTTTGTTGTCCTTCTGAATTAGGACAATGTGGGCTTCCATGGCTTGTCTCGGCAGGGGCGCCCCTCCCATCAGGTCATTGAACAGGGTCGAAAGTCTCGGGCCAAGCACTTGAAGGAAGGTTTTATAATATTTGAGAGGGAAACCGTCAGGGCCCGGACTTTTATTCGGGGGACTGGACGCTATCAAGTCTTCAACTTCTGATATTGTTACTTGGTCAGTCAACGAGGAAGTCTTAGCCGAGTCGAGTTTAGGCATTCTAATCTGTCCCAGGAACCCATCTATCAGGACGGCCATGTCCCGCGGAGGGGGAGCATCACTGTCTTTTCTTATGTTATATAAGCTCGAGTAATATTTTCTGAATTCCTCCGCAATGTCTATGGAAGAAGTCATTACTACCCCCTCCGGGGATCTGATGGCCCCGATCGGGGTCTTGGCCCGGGATTTTTTGATCAAAGCTGACATGAGTCTGCTGCCTCTGTTACCTTGGGCATATATCTTGTGTCTGAAATTCAATTGTTTCTTGTTGAATTTGGTGTTTAATAATAATTTCAGGTCGGCTCTGACTTCCGCTAGCTTACTCAGATTTTGTTTTGTTTGGGACAGTTTCGCAGAGAGCTCCAGTTTAGCAATTTGAGATAATTTATCGTCTACGGCTTTCTGCAGACGCTTTTTGACCCGGGAGCCCAGGTCAATCAGCAGGCCTCGCATGTAGGCCTTGTGGGCCTCCCATACCATCGGGGAGCTGGTCTCCTCTACTGAGTTAAGGAGGAAGTACTCCTCGAGCTGCTTAGACAGGTATTCCCTGTCCTCAATTTGGTCAAGGAGGGAAGTGTTCAGGGACCATCTCCACTCTTTGACACATGGGTGTAGTGGGCGAATCGTCACATGCACGGGGGCATGATCCGAGATTGTCATAGTATCTATATCAGCTCTGGTCAAAGTCGCGAGGAGGGCGGAAGAGATCAGGACGTAGTCCAGCCTTTGGTATGTTGAGTGTATCGAGGATAGGAACGAGAAGTCCTTCGTGGTGGGGTTTAGAAAGCGCCATGCGTCCACTAAGTCGAGTTCCCGAATCCGTCTACCCAACTTCCTCAGTTTTCCCTGCGAGATCTGGGACCGGCCCGAGGACGAGTCCAGCACCGGGTTAAAGGTAACGTTAAAATCCCCCGCCAAGATGATCTGTCCTACGCTAAAGTTTTTCAAAATATCTAGCTGCTTTAGTAACCAGGGTATCTGATCTATATTAGGGGCGTATATGTTCGCGAGGGTAATCTTAGTGTTGTTCAAGGTGCCTCTCAGGTAAAGGACTCTGCCCTCCTCGTCCCTGAATTGAGCCTCCTCCACAAAGTTGACCGATCTGTGTAGAAATATGGAGACTCCCTTCGAGGCCGACGAGGGGTGAGTGCTGTGGTATGTAGTAGGGAAGCACTTCCCCGGAAGGGAGAAAGATTTGCCTCCCCTATAGTGGGTCTCTTGGAGGAAGAGAATCCTTGTACCGTACCTTTTCAGAAGTAACTCCAGGTCGTGGCGTTTTTGTGGCGAGTTGAGGCCCCTGACGTTGAAGGAGGTAAGGCGCAAACCGCTCATATTAAGACTCCTGTTCTGAGAGAAAGAGGGATCGAAAATTACTGACAGTTATAGGACCTCTTACTCGCGGGTGACAGGTCAAAGGGACTCACACGGGGCTCCTCTGTGAAAGCACCACCTTAGACAAGGGAGGGGTAGCCAGTCGGATTGGGGGGGGAATAGGAAAGAGGGGGAGGCGAGAAGGGGGGGGGTTTGGGAGAGGGTGTGCACCAGTCACACTTGTAGAAATACGAGCTAGATTCCCTGTCCAGGGAAACTCGACCTCAAGTGTATCTAGTGGACAACCGACAGTGATTGAGCAGATATGCTCAGTATCTGGGGACGGAATTCCGAAGTCCCGGGGAGTCGCAGACTCTGACGGGAGTACGGAATAAATGCAGCTGCCTGGACAGTACAAGCAGTCACCCAGCGGCTCCTCTGGAAAAAGGGCGGGTGGGATAACACCCGCTAACAAAAAAAGCAGACAAGTAGATATTATGCAACGGCATAAGCCCCTATATAATGCATTATGGTGCAATCATGAAAATATTGAAACATTAGCAAAAGTAACACCAGTGGCACTATTAGGACTAATACTAATACTTCTATACGGGCAAAACTTCAAGGTCGTAGTCACCAGTCCCATGTCATGAGCCGGGGAGGGGGGTGCAGGGGAATAGAGACCTTCAGCGTCTATCTGGAACAGATCTTTACCCTCCGACTCGGCCTTGGAAAAATATTGCTTCATAAATCTGGAGAAAGAACGTAATAAAGAAAAAACGTAATAAAAACAACCAGTAACAGGTCCGTGAATGCAAGCCCAGCAACAGGGCGGGAGCAAGACCCCCTCAGTAAGCAGACACTGTAGATGGAGCTAGGTCTGCCTCTGGGGTATGCTCCGCTTCCGGACAAACATGGTAAATGGGTCGAATGAGCACTATCATTAGGATCACGGGTCCTGACGTGGCTTCTTCTTCCTCCCCTTAGGGGATTTGGAGCAACTTGCTACCAGCCAGTCCCCAGGGTCCTCAAGCGGTTGGAACTGGATCGGGTCTGGAATTGATTGCCAGTTTGGAAGATCAATAGGCTCGATATCCAGAAGCTCCCATAAATTATGCATTTCCTCCTGGGTGCGGATGTTGATTCGCTTGCCCTGGATAGTGATGCTAATTCCAAACGGAAACAACCAAGCGTAGCGTAGCTCCCTGGCTTTGAGGATCTCTAGGAGCGGGCGCAGAGCCCGGCGTTTAGCGAGGGTAGACGGTGCCAGGTCCTGGAAAATCCGGATCAGCGAGTCTGAATATTTCAGGTCTCCGTGCATTCTGGCTTCCCTCAGCACTGCAGTCGTATCTGGAAATGCAAGCAGCTTGCAAACTACGTCTCTGGGGGGTTCCGCATTGCCAGGAGGGGGTCTAAGAGCTCTGTGAATTCTCTCGATATTGATGTCGGATGCCCTCTCTTCACCCAACAGAATAGCGAAGATTTCCTTGGCAACTTTCGCTAAACATTCGCTCGCGTAAGATTCGGGGATACCCTTTAGGCGCAAGTTGTTGCGCCTATTTTTATTCTCCAAATCTTCTTGGAGTAGGAGCACTCTGTTGAGATGCAAGTGCTGATCTTTAACTGCTTGCTCCAGTTGCAGGGAATGTGATACTATGGCAGCGGAAGAAGTCTCTAAGTCCTCTACTCTGTGGCCCAACTGCTTCAGTTCGTTCTTTATCTCAGACAAGTCTGAGCTGATGGGGCGCAGTGCTTGGGAGAGTAAGCTTTTCATAAACCCTCTGGAGACAGACTCACCCTCCTCTCCGTCCGAGGGCAGCTCTTTTTCTTCCTCTGTGCTGGATGCAGGGATGAGCTCACGTGCCGGCGCCATCTTGGCTGGGGGACGCGGGGACCGGGCCTGCCGTTCTCTAAAGAAGCGCTGGACGTCTGCCTGCACTTTGGCCGGTCGAGGGGTTCCCTGCAGGTCTGTGCTTCTTTCCCTTGAGGTCTTGCCCATTTTTGAGGCTGTTTGCCGTTGCTGTGAGGCTCCGTGGGTCACTGCCTGTGGGAGCGCGGCTCTCAGTCAGCCATCTCGCTCGGCGTCCAGGCTCCGCCCCAACTTGAACTTTTTAGACACCGTTGCAAAATCTTGAATTGGGCCACATTGTCTACTTATTTAGGAGTTGGACCTATAAGCCTCCTAGGTAACCAGACCCTTGTGCAACTGTTACCTCTGCATCCCTTATAGTTACACTCCAGAAGGGAATCTCTCTGCTCCCTACTGATGCCCAGGCAATGGGCAATACAGTATATTGACAGATATGCTGATGTCACTGAGGGCTGTCTATTGTGAGCGTATGGTCACTGCGTATTATGCATACAGTTTTTGCGCGTAATACGCATTGCCCATCTCCCATATACTCCCATGTTGCTGCTCACACAAGTTGCGCAAAGCAGGCACACAAAAAATATTGCAGCATGTTCTATCTTGGCATGGATTACCCCCGTATACATGCCAAGATGGTGACTTTGGATTGGCAGCATGCGGAAAGTATGCATGCAAGGTGGGCAGCTAGTTACGGCCGTGTGAAGCCAGCCTTATACTAATTGGTTCAGCAGTTTTGAAGAACTTACATTTCAAAGTTTACAGCACAGGCAGAGTGGAGGCCACTCCAGCTCATTAATATTTATGTATTCACTACTTCCCCCACCAGTCCACTGATAGGCCTCTCTGCATTATTGTGCATACAGAAAGAAGTGTGAATCAGCAACAGAGGGCCAAATGATGAAGTGAAGACGTGATTATTAATGAGCCTCATCAGAGTCCTTTCTGCTCGTTTGCAAACTTTGAATTTTAGATAGTACCCTCCTGATAGATTCTTCTGATTAGTGGGTCTCCCATCCGTCAGGCCCCCAATGATCGAGGGCTTATTCCCTATCTTGTGGATAGGGGGTAAGTTAATTCCAAAGGGCAGCCACTTTAATGCTTCGCTAGGAGTATTTTTTTAGTCTTATTTTTACTCTGCATATCTTCAAAGCGAGAGGCTTCTGTGGAACTAATTTGTCTTTACCTATAGCTTTCAGTTTATTATGCCACTGAGCTCTGAAGAATTGATTGTTACTGTTCTAGATTATCTAGAGGGCCCTTCACAGCTTATTAAGTGCCATTTGTCACCATCCAAATGTTGAATAATGAGACCCTAGATTTGAAAGTAATGTAAAGTAAGAGAAATGATAAAACATTCAATAACACTACTCATTTGATTGCTTGTTCATATAGTGAAGTTTACTTGAATTCAGAAAGAATTATATATGTCATAAGCAAAGCTGAAAATATTACATTTTACAACCTTAAACCATCTTGGATGCTAATATGTAGCATTTTGTGGATTGTAGGATAATGAATAGAGATGAGCGAGTATACTCGCTAAGGCACAACTCACTCGAGTAATGTGCCTTAGCCGAGTATCTCCCCGCTCGTCCATAAAGATTCGGGGGCCGCCGCAGCTGACAGGTGAGTTGCGGCTGGGAGCAGGGGAGAGCCGGGGGGGAGAGAGGGAGAGAGAGATCTCCCCTCCGTTCCTCCCTGCTCTCTCCCGCAGCTCCCCGCCCCGCGGCGGCACCCGAATCTTTCGGGACGAGCGGGGAGATACTCGGCTAAGGCACATTACTCGAGCGAGTAGTGCCTTAGCGAGTATACTCGCTCATCCCTAATAATGAATGATATTTGGGGAAAGCCAAAGCTGATTATGTCATAGGAACATTGGGGGAGGAAGGGTGACACATTGTACTTAACATAATTATAGAAATGTGTCCGTATTACAGGACATTGGATTCATCCTTAGGCCTTAGTCACACGGGCGTTTTTTCACGCGATTTGCGCATCGCATGACGGATGCGCATGCGCAAATCGCGTGACCGGCGCCGAAAAATCGGCCCAAAAATCGCCCGAAAATCTGCTCCTAGCCGCGTTTCATTAGAAACGGGCCGGAGCTGTCCAGCGCATTGGATTCAATGGAGACGGCAATACAGCGGCTCCATTGAATGCAAGCGCTGCGGGCGAGTGTGGGATGAATTGTCGGGAAGGGGTTAAATATATAACCCCTTTCCTGCAATGCATCCTGAAAAGTGAAAAAATAAAAAAAATGTATGTACTTACATGCTCCCGGCAGCTGGAGATCCAGGCGGCCGGCCTGCAGGGGGTGTGAAGGGGGTGTTACTCAGGCTTGCCCCTGATTGGCTCAGCGCTGAGCCAATCAGAAGCAAGTCTCAGTCACACCCATTCATAAATTCATGAATGGGTGTGACTGAGATCAGCCTCTGATTGGCTCAGGCTGAGCCAATCAGGGGCAAGCCTGAGTCACACTTCCTTCACACCCACTGCAGGCCGGCCGCCGGGATCTCCAGCTGCCGGGAGCATGTAAGTACATACATTTTTTTTATTTTTTCACTTTTCAGGATGCATTGCAGGAAAGGGGTTATATATTTAACCCCTTCCCGACAATTAACCCCGCGCACGCCGGCAGCCCATTGGTTTCAATGGAGCGGCTGTATTGCCGCTCCATTGAATTCAATGGGCAAACATCGTTCTTCTCTGCCACAGCTGTTCCAGCTGTGGCAGAGAAGAATGATTTGTCTTCTATATGTTCTCATTGGGGTCGGCGCTGCTGCCGCCGGCCCCATTGAGCGCATATAGAGAAGAGAACAGGAATCGCAGATCGCAGATAGGTGCGATCTGCGATTTCTGTTCTCTAATTTATCGGACGAGCGCATAAAAAGCGCTCATGTGTCCGATACCATTGCAAAGCAATGGTTTTAAAAAATCGCCGGACGCATGCGCATGCGCAAATCGCGGCAATAAACGCCCGTGTGACTAAGGCCTTATATTGTATTATCTGCATAGAATCTGAATTGCATTAGTAAGTCATTGATATTGCATTCTTATTTCAAAAGGTCTGTCTTATCCAATTTCTTACCTAGAAAATAGCTATTCCGTGTTATGGAATTTACCCCCCTACAGTTTAGGATGAGCTGTGTTTGTTCTGCACGGAAAGGAAATGATAGTTTTGGACAAGCAGAGCTCTTTCTACTTCAAACAGCACTAGCTCCTGCCATATCAGTTCTATCAACATGCTATTGGTGTCATATTAAAGCTAAGATTCAAAAGCATGTCCGTAGCACTTACAGAATGGAAGCTATAGCCATCTGGAATACTGAATTTACAACTGGAACTTTTCAGTCAGCGTGCCGAGCAGAGAGGAAAGAGTGTGGACCAGTCCAGCATAGATCTTTAATTCTCCTGTCTTTCCTGCTGTCTCAGGGATGGGGGGTGATATGAATTTAGGTTCATGTTAAAACACACCCCCATCAACCAGAGAGCATATTTGCTCTCTGATTGTCATATGTGGGTTTTTTTTCCCAGAAAAAGAGTCAAACGATGAGGACTTGCTCATCTAATCCTGCCTCTACAATATTTACTAATTAATTAACTATTAATATTAATTATTTCTTTAATATTAACACTGCAATCTCTGGGGTCTTTTAGATAGACAAGGGTTATTCAAACTAGATAAACCCCTTAAGATATTGCACCATGGACTCTCTCTCTTCTATACTGAATTCTGTCGAAGAAATGCAGAATAGGAGACTTTCTCTAGGCTCATAGTGACCCATCATAGAATTGCAGGCACCGCTTCCATTTACTTTAATGAGAGCTGTACCTGCACTACCATGCCAAGCCAATGCAAGGTTTACAGAGCTGTCTGTTTCTTATTCTGTACACCGAAACAATGGCCCGGTGAACAATTGCCCTGCTGAGGTCCCAAGCACCAGATCCCCTCCAATAAACTATTGATAACCTAAGGATTATCAATCTTTCATAGCTGGAGAATATAATAGAGACTTCTGACAAGCATCCCCACTGAACACAGAATTTGGATAATTTTCTGCATTTTATTGACAGCATGCAGCAAGTATAGCCACTAAATATGGTGCCTCACAGAGAAAATACCAAACCATGAAGATTTTGATGTAACATTATGCAACTTTCAGGGTACATTCAGACAAATATATTATGCAAATGATTGTGGTTTTAGGCCAATCATCTGATCTGAGAGTATGATAAAAGAAGAAAAATCATTCAATGAAGTGAACTTTGGAGATGTTATGAAGCCCACAGAAACTGCTTTCTGTCATTGTTTTTTGTGCCTGGATAAAGGATGCCTCTAAGACACCTTTGAGGGCCATTTCATCAAATGGGCTTGTAAGACTTGGTCTTTTCATTGTTATGTGGCTGAAACTCAACAGGATATCACAACTGTGGGTCAATTTTGGAGCCAGTCTTCCACAGAGTACAATGTGCATTGTCGTAGTGGGACTGGAGCACTGAGACAAACATCACAAAGCACAGATCAACGCATCTGTCATAATGCAATAGCATTTCCAGAATCCATAACTGATGACGTTCTGCAAATGTATGGAAAGATTTGGATACTTCAATATCGCTGATGACAGTTTTGCATAGATTGGCCGAGATGTGGTCAAGTCAAGCATTGCAAAGACTGCCCCTCATACCCCACCATCTGGCATGACAAATGACATGAGATTAATCAAGATTCTGTCCTAGCAATATTGATTGCCAAGCAAGATCTGGAAGTGATGTGGTAATCAGGTTCATCGTTTCCCTTTTTGGGAGCATCACATAGCACATAAATGTGGAGTTATGATTTGCGGATCCATCAGCATTAACAGCTGATCACCTCTAGTATGCATCAAGGGCACATTGATGATATGCTGTTTTGATGATAAGATTCTGCAGCCCATTGCCCTACCATATCTTCAGGTCGTAACTAATGCCATTTTTCATTAGTATAATGTGCAAATGTACACAACAAATATCAGCAGTCATGCTTTGCCAGGTGTCAGGGTGCTTTCTCGGACAGCGCACTCCAAAAATCTCTCTCCAATTGTGAATCTGTGGGTCATGCTTGGACATCAAGTAAATGCTCTCCCACAGCCTTGTAATGAGGAAGAACTGTGGATTATGGTCAACCATATGGTCCTCACCACCCCAAGACTATATCCAGGCATTCATTGAATCAATGCCATGTTGTGTTAACAACTGCATTGACCAACATGGTGGCCTCACTACTTAATGATTATCCTCTTTGTTGGGCCACAGGAGATGTGTAATTATTTGAAATTAAAATTGATTATTCAGCACTTAATTCTCTATTGGTGTGCTGAGTTTCATCTCATTTTGAACATTTCTTCACGTTGCAACATTTTCTCTGTGAGGTTTTGTACGAGGGGGTGCTGATAAGTATTGAGCCTTACTCAGAAAAAATTGAGCTAGGAAGCTAAAACTGCCCCACTATTCTACCTATTCCCCCTGGATGTCAATGCACTTGTGACATCTCTCCTGTGGCTTTTTAATCCCCGGCGAATAGAATTCTTGCGACTGCTGGGTTAAACCACCCATTCGCAGCATTAGTTGCCTCCAGGTCCCTTTAGGTGTTTTTGAGATTGGGGAACCGATGGTAGTCAGATGGAGCCAATTCAGATGAATAAGGTGGATGGGGCATCAGTTGAATGCCTAAGGAGGTCCTTTTTGCAATACTGGCACCTGCAGTGTGTGATGGGGCATTGTCATGCAACAGGATGACACCTTTGGAGAGCTTTCTTCAATGTTTTTCCTTAATATTTTGCCTCAGCTTTGTCAATAATGAACAGTAATATGCTGCATTGATGGTTGAACCCGTTGGGAGCTAGTCCACGAGCAGAACTCCCTTCTTATCCCAAAAAATTGTTGCCATTTGCTTCCGTCCTAACCTTTGCACACAAAGTTTCTTTGGCCTGAGGAAACCATTGTGTCTCTATTCATTAGACTGTTCCTTTATCTCTGGATCAGAAGAGTAGATCCATGTCTCATTACCAGTTACCAGTTTGTCCAGGAAATCCAACTCATTTCTTGCAAAATGCGCCAAAACAGCCACCGTTGTCTCCACGCGTCTCCTCTTCTGTTTGCTTGTCAAAGGTTTCTGGATCCACTTGGCTGTAAGCATTCTCATTCTCAAGTCCTTGTGGATAATGGCACCAGCTCTCTCACATGATATCCCCAGATATGTAGTAATACTTTTGGCTGATTTCTGGCGGTCCTATATGATTATGTCTTGATTGGCTTTCACATTTGCAGACAAGGAGATGGAGACCGGCCTTCCACTGGGTTTCTCACTTTCAACACTGAAATGGCCAGTTTTATTATTTACTACCCAACGTTTAACTGTTGCATATGAAGAGCCGCTGTCACCCAGAGGTTGTGATATTTCATCATGGATCTGCTGTGCACCTTTCCCTTAGAGAAAACTTGGGAAACATGGTCCTATGCTCTTCCACATTGAACGTCTTTAGAGATGCTGCCATGTTCACTTTGGACCGGAAACAAAAAAAGCTAAGTTAAAATCATAGGAAGTTGATTTTTGCATCATTGAATATAGACAAATAGATAAGTACACCCTGTAATTTAGAGCTTCCTAGGTAAGGCCCAATACTTATCAGCATCCTTCGTATATTATGAAATCATTGCAGTTATATAAAAATGACCAGTAAGACATACTTCATTTACATGACTGAAAGGGGATCAAAGACAGATCCACTTTAACCCTTTGCAATCCCATTTTGGATTTAGGGTTTCCTAGGGGGGCTTTCTCTTTCTGTCATTATACAATGGTGCCATCTGCTGGCTAGAGCCAGTACTGCAGTATGGGACATGCTGGAGAGGTCCTCGACAACTGAGCGGCCAATAATATACAGTAAGAATGCCCTGCCGGACGTCTTCCAACATCGGAGCTGTACAGCCTTCAATCAGAATGTCTTCAGACGTCAGACGATGGATTAGAAAGGGTTAAAGTAAAAATCTGGTGAAAATACAAAAAATTATCAAAATTGACCTACTTAGGCCAAGCTAACTTCTCGATATTTATTTATGCTATTCTGCACCTTCAAATCCTTGTTTTAAAGGGATATTCACTTAGAAAACTATGTGAGCCCCGTATGAGCCGCGACCCTTTTTCAAGTCAGACAGAATTCTGCAGCTGTTTTCTCAAGCAACAGAACATACATATCATTGTCACCCTTTTCTGTGTCCACCTGTCACACTCAGCATTGCTATCTTACCGGTATGTAAGGGCCCTTTGACATGGAATGATAATTGTTGATTTAATCATTGGATCATGCAAAACTGAATGCTAATTAGGATTATACTTATTCAAAGTTAACACGGCCAATGATTGAACGATGAATGATAATTCCTTTGCTTACCATTTGGCATTCATTTTATGCAGTCATAAAAATCATCATTCATCATTTGCAAGTTGTTTTGTGTCGATCATTCAGTCTTTCACAAACCGTTCCCAGGCAGTTCCAGACTCCCCTGACAGACCAACGATTGACAGAATGAGCAAAATAATGGAAAAATGTAAACAATTATTTGCACATTATTTGAAAGCGAATGACTCGTTTTTCGTTTGCTATCTCCAATTTTGACTCGTTTTATCGTTTTCTATCCAGCTATCGTTTGTTATTTCCAATGGTCAATGGCTCCATGTAAAAGCACTCTAATTGACTTTTTTTTAAATCTATGCCTTGTGATTCCTTTTTGAAGTCATGGAATTGAATATATTATATGGAGGCAAACCAAAAGTATCAATAATGGAAAATGTCAATCATATAGAACTGCATCATATGCATGAAATGCAGTCAGTTCGGTTTTGACAGCAATATGCCATACTGTATAAGCAGACAACAATTAGGCTTGTGTACTCTCTTAGTTATGTATGCACAATGTAGCGTTTTCTGCATCGTAATATTCATTCCATAACATTTAACTGCTCGTTCTTTAACTATAAAACCTCTGAGTCTGGTTATGGATTAGCGTCTATTCTAATTGCCTTATCATTATAGGGAAATGAGATCCTGTAAATTCTGTTCTTAATAATTGTTATTTAATTTGGGATTTACTCAGTAGTTTAGTCATCTTTTAACCCTTTCATGACCAAGAGGCATTGATGCTCCTGTATCCTGGTCACATTCTGCAGTTCTGGTATTCTCAAATTCAAAAAAAAATTATCACTTTTTGTTTATTTTTCAGGTGACATCTACCATCTTTTGCGGGAGGAGTTGTATTTTTCAGTAGTACCATTTAACCCTTTCCAATCCACTGTCTGACCTCTGAAGACATTATGATTTAAGGCTGTACAGCTCTGATGTTGGAAGACATCCATCGGGGTTCTCTTACTGTATATTGCCAGCTTCTCTGATGTCGGAGCTTATCCAATGGGTCAGCTCATGCAGTACTGGCTTTAGCCAGCATATAGTGCCATTGCAGGAAAAGAGTAAACCCCCTAGGAAAACCAGGATACAAATTGGATTGGAAAGGGTTATGGTAACATATAATGGATTAGAAGACTTTTAAAAAATTCTAAGTGGAGCAAAGTAGGGGAAAACCCACAGTTGTACCATTTTGCAGGGTCTTATTTTTACAGTGTTCATAGGGGAGTACAACTGACATGTTATCTGTATTCTGTAAGTCAGTATGAGTCCAGTGACACCAGATAGGTGTTTTGTATAGTAATACTTAAAAAAAATTAAATACTATTTAAAAAACTAATTACTTTCTGTTGCCATCTTTTGCTCCCATAACATTTTTTAATTTTTGTCGATGGGGGAGTGCCAGGCTTGTTTTTTTGCAGGGCAACTTGTAGTTTGTATTAATACCTCGTTTGGCAACATATGACTTTTTTATACCTTTTAGGGTGGCTTCACACAAATGTGTTTTTGTGCGTGCATATGCGCGCACAATAACACACTTCTATTAGAATTAATGGATTCCCTATGGTGTGTGCACATGTCCATGCTTTACAGGCGTGTGCCTGCAAAGATAGGACATGCGTGCACCATAGGGAATGCACGCATGTCCTATTATTGCAGGCACACGCCTGTAAATAATGGACATGTGAACACACCATAGGGAATGCATTGGTTCTAATAGAAGCGTATTTTTCTGCGCGCATATGCACAATGGTCTGCCGGCATCCCGTAATTGTTTTTCAGGGAAGAGCTTTAAATATAAGCTCTTCCCTGAAAAACAGGAATTTTAGTGTAAAAAAAAAACTTACCTGTCCACCGCTGCCATGTCCCCGCAGGGATGAAGAACACATCTGCCACATGCGGCACATGTTTCCTTCATCCCCGCAAGGAAAAATAATTCCATGCTGCCCCTGCCACATCTGTGACAGATGCAAAGGAATTCTTCATCCCTGTGGAAAATAAAGAATTTCCTACCACAGCTGTCACAGTTGTGACAGCTGTGGCAGAGGATCGCAATGTTCTCCCATTGCTTTCAATGGGACCAGCACTTCTGCAGTCCTATTGAAAGCAATGGGCTGCTGCAAGCCCTGCAGTGATTTTCATGGAAGGGCTTTAAGTAAAAGCCCTTCCCTGAAAATCATCCCTAGAATGTGTTAAAAATAATATATATATATATATATATATATATATATATATATATATATATACACTCACCCCTCCTCAGCTGCCAGGGCTCAGGCACGTCCAGCCTGTCTTCTCCCTGCACTGCTCTGAAGCACTTTCAGCAGGCGGTGATTTAAAATCTGATTGCTGAGTGCTCAGCCAATCACAGGCAGCTCTCAGCCATTCATTGAATAACAGCTGAGTGCTGCCTGTGATTGGTCACAGCACTCAGCCAATCACAGGCAGCACCTGGCCATTCATACAATTCAGTGTGCAATTATAAGAATGCAGGAACTGAGTAACAGAGCAGAGGTGTTGCCTGTAAGCTTGGGAAAGCATGACAGACTGCATAGCTGGAGAACAAGGATCTGCAGAATGGATAAGGACTGCAAAGCCAGACTGCACCAACAACTCTACCAGTTTAGAGACCACTGGGATTCAAAGACGTGAACTGTTGAGAGGACAGGAAGTGTGTATGATGATGCTGCAAACACAGTGTTGTAAGTGAGGACAGCCTCAATAAAAATCGACATTTGTGCACACTTCAAGGGACAGTTCTAGCAGGCCTGCCAGTGGAGATAGTATTAACATTATGGACACTAAACTAACTGTGGATTATGGCACTTGTACCCAGTTGAAGGACTGTATCATTGAAGGAGCTGTGCCTGAGTATTCATTAACTGACTTGCTTCAGAGACTAAATTAGGACATTGATAATAACAAGTCTAGTTGTGTGTTACCCTCCACCATCCATATATTTCCCCTGGACAGCAACTTTAACTATGGAGTGTTACAGACATTGAGCATGAAACAACATGGCTATTACGCTTGAATGTTAATATAGTGCTAAACCTGCCAAGATTAACTCTGTGATACTTTATGTCATTCTGATACTAATTTTCCGTTATTCCATATTGTATCTGAAGTTTTGGTCACTCTAGGAGCTAGTTAGCCATAGTTAGTGATAGGGAATTCTGTGGTATGAGTTAAGCTGTTTGCTCAATATATTAACATTATCTATTTTCATCTCTTTGTTTGTAAATAAATATTGCACATTTTTGTAACTCCTTTGTCTGCATCATATCCAAAACCTGTGTTGCAGTATTGACCACTCGTGACCAGAATTGTACACATTGCTGTCCACCCTCCGTAGCAAGTTGCACTAGTTAATTCCAATTATAGTAATAGTGCTGACAGCATACACTATATTTACTCAACCCCACAATAATAAAAACATAATTAAAATACAGTTCAGAACAAAACATGTATATGGAGGAGAGGGAGTAGTGTCTGCTAGTATCTCCCAGGGGAATAAGGATTGGACATGTTAGAATGCTCACAAAGTCAGCATGCTCTATCCTTGCTTCCCTTGGGGTCATATAACAAGGGCAAACATGTAATTGCCCATTTGCCTCTCCCATTTAGGAACCTCCAGCCACCAGTTTCCCCCATCTTGCTATAATACTAGTGAGTCAGGGCTAAAATCCAATTGGCTTGAGGCATAGAGCTGAGCCCTGGGAACCTGTTTGGTAAGGGACTTCAGAGAAGTAGTCTGCAAAGTCATGACTAAATAGTGGGTAACCAGCAGGGTTATGGGAACAGACTGGGAAAGTAACCTGGGACACAAGACTAGAGCTAGGCAAATAGAGATAGTCACAATAGTGAAACAAATAAGTAGGCTTAACATGTAAGCTTTAGCCTCATTTACACACAAAGATGATCGCTTAAAATTCATTCAAAAGATAGCTTGAATGATAGTTTGAGTGATCATGTTGCATAAACTACTAATGGTCACTAATGCCTATTAGTAGCTTATCAGCTTCATTTGTGTGCAAATGAGCCTCCCTTTGCTGTATGCAGATAACGGCAGGTGGTCTGCTATCTGCATACAGCTCAATTGCTCTATCAAGGGACAATATTATCAACGCTTACATGGAGAATCACAGTGTGCGGTCCCTGCTATCAGCTGGCCGGCTGAATGATGGTTTTTAACTAAAAATCATCGTTCGGCCAAAAAACAAAGAGATTGTTTAAGTGATAATCATTGCACGTAAATAGGGCTTTATGTAGGCTCAAATAGGAAGCAAGATAGCTTTTGTACGAGATAATATTGGCCATCTTGGTTAAGGGCAAGTTTAAGGAAAAATAGCGGCCTTCAGTGGTAAGAAGTTAAAAATGGAGCACAATATTAATAAGTAGGAAACAGCGGCCACTAGTGACTGATTCCTGGAATGGCAACAGAATCCTGTTATACGCTATCCTTTAACAGCAACCTCTGGACATATTTTAGCTGTTGCAGGAAGTAACATCTCTTGATACATCATTTTGATAATTGGGCCCTAAAAGAAGAAGGAAGATGGAGTTATGAAGTAGTTTTAATGCCTTTAATCTTACATTTTCTACAATGTACAGACAGTGCTTATAAATCCACAAGTTAGGCACACATCATCTGGTGGGTGCGAAAGAATTGAATATGCTTCCTTTATTTCTACAGGTAAGCCTTTGTTATGGGTTACCCCCAAGAAATTGAATTGAGGAAGAATAGTTGTTGATGGGGAGGAGAAGTCATTGGGAAGCATTCTGGATAAGGTATTGGTCTTACTATTTTGAGAAGCAGGGCTGTTAGAGATCACAAAGTGCAACTGCCAGCATTCGGCAGACCTGATAAATTCTAGGTTACAGTGGTCAGTTAGAACTATAATTTCTGAGTTGCTCCTTCTAAATGCTGTCTCCATTACCTGAAGGCAGTGATGATGGCTAGAAGGTCTTTGTTTCCCACATCATACATCTTCTCTGGAATGGTCAAACACTAAGAGAAATAACACACGCATGTAGCATACCATTTTCTCCAATTCTTTGTGATAGAATGGTTCCTATTCTGCAATATAAAGCATCCAACAATAAAAAGGTCAGGAAGAACCAGTACAGGAGTTGTTGTGAACTTTCTTTTCAAATGGAAAAAAAGCCTCATATGCCTGAGGAGCCCAAATAAAAGCTATCCTTTTTTGTCAATTGTGCAATTGATGCAATTATTCTCAAAAAGTCCCTGTAACTCTTTGGACCCTTTTCACATTCTTGGGAGTTGGTCAATCTGTGATTGCTTGGAACTTGCTATTGTTCATACGTGACCCTTAGGAAGAAATTGTATAACCTAGGAGCTGGATCTATTTGCTAAAATTCATATTTCTCCAACTATATAGTTGATATGCTGTTAGACTTTTCAGTACAATCTTTACATGACTTTGATGTTCCTCTACAGAATCAGAAGCAATTTGTATATTATTCAGATAAATGACTACAAGTACTGTATATACTCGAGTATAAGCCTAGTTTTTCAGCACATTTTTTTAAGCCCCCCTCGGCTTATACTCAAGTCAGGGAAGGCTTTAAAAAAAACCTCCAAACTCACCTCCCAGCCGGCGTCTGTGTCTCCGGCGGCGGTGCGGCAGGCTGCTTGAATTCTCTCCGCTGTCATCCCCCGCCGTCTTCTTTGCTCGGCTCTGTCATTCCCCGCTGTCAGCACTATGTAAGTAAGAGCTGTGATTGGATTGAGCCTCAGCCAATCACAGCTGGTGCTGGATCATTCACAGCCAATCAAGCTGCTTTAGAATTCTCCCTGCTGTCATCTCCCTGCTCGGCTTTCAAAATCCCCTGCCGTCAGTGCTGTGTAAGTAAGCTCTGTGATTGCATCGAACGCCAGCTGTAATTGGCTGGCGCTCAATCCAATCACAGCGCTTAGTTACACAGCACTGACAGAGCCAAGCAGAGAGGACGGCGGGGGATGACAGCAGGGAGAATTCAAGCAGCTTGTCGCACAGACACAGACGCCGGCTTGGAGGTGAGTATGGAGGTTTTTTTTAACCTATTATATACTCGAGTATAGCTTGGCTTATACTCGAGTCAATACGTTTACCATTTTTTTGTGGTGAAACTTATTGTCTCAGCTTATACTCGGGTCGGCTAATACTCGAGTGTATACGGTATATCTAATAAGTCTCTGAAAATGTCTTTGACAAAATGTTGAAATGTTGTAGGAGCATGACAAGGCCGAACGACTTGACTAAATATTCATAATGTCCACAACACGATCTGAATGATATTTCCCATTTGTCACCAGGTCTAATATGAACCAGGTTAGATGTATCTCGGAGATCTAATTTCAAGAAGATCTTTGTTTGTACAATCAATGCCGGAGGATAATGGTTCTTCGTCTAGTTTTGTTCAATCCTCTATAATCAAAACAAGTTTTCAAATAAATATCTTTTTTCTTGATAAAGACTATAGGTGTGCTTGCTGCAGATGAGGATAAATCTCTTAAGTCTCATCTATATATTCTTTCAGTTCAGCTTCTGCCAATGGATATATGTCTCCAGAGGGTATGGGTGCCAGTAATATTTCCATGGGACAGTCATAAGCTAGATGTCAAGGGAGTTTGTCAGCAATCTTTTAATCACATACATCAGTGAATTCTTTGTATAAGGATGGAAATTCTGTTGATACTTCAAGGTCCCTCACAGTTTTTTCATGGGATTGTTCTGATAGATTCTCTGGAGATGATACCTTTAGTAGCTGGAAAGATTTTAGTTTTTTAGTCAATTGTGGTGTTCTGGGTTTACACCAAGGCAACCCAAGATGTTAAGGAAGTGTAGAGATGAAATTTATAGTAAGGACAAAACTATATAGTCATTGGGTACCATAATGATCTCCAGTGGTTCAGTCTCTTGATTAATGTGGCATGAACTCATTGGGGATCTGTCAACAGTTTCTATAACCACAGGTGACAATTTTTCTTGAAATTTCACCCCAATGTTTTTTAGCAAAATAACTGTCCCTGAAGTTGCTATTTGCTCCAGAGCCCATCATGATCGAGGTGGATGTCCATTGAGATTTAATTTGAAACTTGATGGTTATAAAGCAATGAGAGTCTTTACTTTTCTTCTTAGTATTGAGTGCAACAGAGGAAATGGAGCAGATAATGCATTCACTGGTGACATTGGTTCAGAAGCAACTGATTCTTCTTCAAAATAGTTAGGATCTGCTACTGCCACCACCGGTTTACGTAAAAGTCTTGGACAACTGATAAGGAAGTGATTGTATTTTTCACAATAGAAGCACGGATTTTCCTGAAGCCTCCAGTCCCTTCTAGCAGCGCTTTCATGTTTTTATACACTGTCAATTTGCATAGCTTCAGGTTCATGGTAATTCCTCACTTGAAAGTCTTTAGGAGTGGAGGCTGAAACAGATGAGTGATGATTATTATTACAGGACCAAATAGAATGCCATTTTTCTTGTCTATGCTCAATCGGCCGAGTGTCAATTCGAATACAGCAATGCACAAAATAATCTTTATCATTGGGACCTTTAGCCCATGCTAATTCACTAGGTAGTCAGTTTCTAAAGAATGTCAGTTTTACAGCCTTATTCCAGTCAATATCAGTCTGCCACTTTCTGAACTCCGTGCCATATTTGACAAAAACGCCCCTGCCCTGATACTATGCCAGTAATGTTGCTTCTGCTGTTGCACGTCAGTTAAGGTCAACGAAAACTGGGCTCATAACTGCTGGGAAGGCCTGCAAATAATTCCACCAAGCATCATTAGTTTCAAGGAGGGGATTTGCCCAAGCTACAGTCTTTTGACCCATCTGTAGGGAAGTAAGTAGGATCTTGTAAGGAAAGTATGTTTAGATGGCTATTTGCAGGCACCCTTTTGTACTGTTTCAGCTATGTATGCCCGCTTATTGCATTTTTTAGTCTATACAACTTGTTTTTGTAGGCTCGTTGAGATCTTGTAAATTTCTGGGCGTACTGCCATCATGGTCTTGGATTGTAGATTCTATGATCATATAATCCATGGTAATATGCAGTTCACTCAAATACGTGGGATTACAAAATTCCGCTTATATTAGCGGTTTAGTATTGAGTAATCCGCTCATGAAAAATAAAACGCAGAATGCTCTATTTTACCGTGGATTCGCCCATTGTGCTCTTTGGTAGCGTCATCGCTAAGGAAGAGTGTGGGAAATACAAAAAAAAGCTGCACTGTTTACATACACTAGGTTATGTAAAATATTTGTTACTGTGTATAACAAGTTGGAAAAGTCCCAAGTGAGACAGACGCTTTTGTACCTGTGACCAGAGACATCCGTCACGGTGTTGGTATTTTTCCTATTGGTTCTCTGCCTATGTTGGCACTTCTCCAACTGATGACCAGACCGCTGATTCTTATAACGGTCCTTTGGTGATGTGAGAACCTAACAAAAGTTTGTTCAATATCACTATATGAATCACTGAACTGACAGATTATGTTATTATTAAAATTGTGTTGCACTCAACCTCCTGTCCTTCTTTAAAGATATATCCAAACCTTAATCACTAAAAACTTGGCAATACAGATGTGCATCGAAGTAAAACTTGCCCTGATTGAGGAATTGATGGTACTTGTTACGGTCCCCACCAAACCTGAAAGTTGGAAGTAAGAGGGAGAGTGGAAAAGTTAAAGCTGTACCACAATCTTAAGTCTTCAGAAGTGCCACTCTACTTGTTAAATCCCATAGTTTCGTGCAATTCCTGGATAGCTTGTCCATAAATTTGCATTTTATGAGATGTCTGAGTTTTAAATGATGTGAACCTGGTCTTTAAAGCTTGCAAGCCAGAATGGAAGGTGTTAGTCATCAAACTGTTCATTTTAGTTCATCTCAGTGGATTCCAAGTTGGTTTGAGTATCCTGTTATCATGCTGGTGAGTCGTGGCTGGAATCCAATTGCCTTGAGAAGGAGAGCTGAGAACAGTGAAGATGTTTGATAAGGATCTTCACAGTGGTAGCTTATGCAGTAATCACTAGGTAATGGGTAATTAGCAAAGAAAGTCCCCTGAGGCACAAGACTGAAGCTAATAAACAGAGCAGTCATAAATACTCAAGCAAAGGAGTAGGCTCTCCATGTGAGCTTTAAGGGGTTATGCAAGGTTAGAAAAACATGGCTGCTTTCTTCCAAACACAGTGCCACTGTTGTCCATAGGGTTGTATCTGGTATTTCAGCTCAGCTCTATTGATATAAATGGGAACTGAGCTGCAATACCAGACACAACACACGTATAAGGGTAGCACTGTGTTTGGAAGAAAGCAACAATGCTATTCTAACCCTAGGCAACCCCTTTAAATAGACTCAAACACGAAGCAAGATGACTTCTGCAAGAGGCAATATTGGACATCTTGGTTAAGGGCAAGTTTAAATGAAAATAGTGGCTTTCCATTGGTAAGGAGTAAAAAGTTCATCACAATACTTTTAAGTATGAAACTGCGTCCACTAGTGACTGATTCATGACATGTCAACAGAATCCTGACATAGCATTGCTTACAAACAAAACAGCAAAGTTTCACTTGGGAATAAAAGTTCCATAATATAACGTGCATGCATATAGATATTGTCGGTACTATTGTTCCTTGTCACCACCGGAAGCTAGGGGTTTGACAGGGCTTGAATGGAGGAACACCCCTGTCCTGCCCCTAGCTCCTGATTGGCTGAATTTGAAGGTCCTAGCAGCATCAGTATGGATTTTTGAGTACCCCTGCAGATCACCATGCCGCTGCCATCATGACAACAGAGCCCGGGGCCGATAGTGACAGTGGCCGACCAGAGTGCACTGCATTTGACAGCAGCGCTACCGTCATGCTAACAGCGGGGCTGGATTCTGAGGAACAGGAGGAGCACTGGAGGACATATTGCAGCGGAGGGCAGAGGGGCTATTCAGCGCTAGAGGCAGGAGGGGAGACGGGTGAGCGGCGGCATAAGTGACAGGAGGAGCATGAAAAGGAGGACATATTGAAGCGAAGGACATCGGCGGCGGGGTCGACACTAAGAGCTGGAGGCAGCAGGGGAGACGGGTGAGTGGTAGGATGACTGACAAGAGGAGCAGGATGAGGACTGGTTGAAGTGCAGCGGTGGGGATACTTGGCACTGGAGGCAAGAGGGGACACGGGTGAGCAGCACGGTTACTGACATGAAGGGACATGAGCCAAGTACACCAGTACCTGCAGGGGTACTCAAAAAACCATACAGATGCTGCTAGGACCTTCAAATTCAGCCAATCAGGAGCTAGGGGTGTGACAAGGGCATTCCTCCATGCAAGCCCTGTCAAACCCCCAGCTTTTGGTGGTGGCAACGTGCAATAGTACCAATATTGTCATGGTGTACCACAGTTTCGGCTTACCTTCTGCTGCAGTCAGTTGCTGCTCTTGCCCCTGCAGTGCTTATGTCCTCTTTAGTGCTCAATATAATAATTAAAAAGAAAAAGGGGAATATGTACTAAAAACAATGCTAACACCTGCACACAAACTATTCCTGAAAGTGTGTTATCGCCATCTGTACATAAACCTTACCCATTAACTTAAAAGTAAGTGAATGGGACTAAGACTGGGTGTCCACCTTGAGGGAATCATGAATATTGATTCTTAAACTCTTGGGATTTGGACATTACATTAACCCGCTCAGAGGGTCTGGAAATTAGTTTCTTTATGAGACCCTATGATCATTCATATATGAGTATTGTTTTAAATATAATACCCCTGTCCTGCCTAGTATCTCGAGGATAGGGTGTGTTCTTGAATAAATTGGAATAGAAAATCCTAGGTTTCTCGATTAGGACTGCATTTCTGCTGCCTTAGCATTCTGCGCCAAACATGACCAATCACAGCTCTGCTCATGACAGTTGCTTAGGTCATGAATCCCATTGGTGCTCAAACCATCATGATGGATCTTGGCGTGCAAGACCGTGCATTTCAAAAACAAGTCTCCTGGATCCGCCAGAGTATTACAAGTAATCTAGACAGATTGGAACCTACTCAGTCCACACAGGTGCTATTTAAGGTGCTGCTCAGGTAACCACCCAAGTTGTCACACAACTTATTAACCAAATGTCTTTGCATCTTGCAGCACAAACTTGGCCTCTGTCTAGTTCTTCTACAGTTGATTGTGCCTAAGGTCCACAGCTTTCACTTCTTTCATAGTTTGATGGAGATCTTAAGACCTGTTGAGGTTTTCTTAACCAATGCTGCATCCTCTTGGACCTTAGTCTATACAGTTTACCACAGACTGTACCAAAATCACACTTATTATCTCCTTGCTGTCTAGCGAGGCCCCTGCTTGACTTACCCCACTTTAGGAACAAAGTAATATTATTAGTATTGACCTTCTGACCTTCTAGGCAACTTCTTGAACTGTATTCAAAAAACCCAGTAAAGCTTCCTCTGTTGTTTCTGCACTCTTGTGGCTTTGCCAGGAAGACAAGGCTGTTTGCCAGTATGCCATACTGTTCCATACACTGACTGTAGATCTGAACTGGAATAATCAGGCACAGTGGTGGTTTTCCGGGAAAGACATGCTGGCAAAGAAAGGATAAATTGGCAAACAGAAAGCCTTACTGGAAGACCTGATATCCTTTGCCACTAGAATTGCCATTTGCTTCAGGGAATGTCTCAGTGAGGTCACCTATGGCAAGAAGAGATCACGCCTGGCTCCTACCTTTGCAAGACCAGTCCTCCCTCCTTCTACTACCTCTGTGGGGGAACCTATGGAGGTAGATTGAACCAACATTCCTCCTGAGGAATGCTGTAGGAAGCATACAGAAAACTCATGCATGTATGTAGTGGTTTGGGACACTGTCTGTGCTCCTGCCCAGCTCAGCAGGGAAACTCCACCACTTAGGCTCGGTAAGTGAAGCAGCCCTAGGTGACACTATGTCTTCTGCAAGATTCCTCCTTTCTGCAGCCAGCAGTTATAATATCATACCAACAATATCCTCAGACCTTAATGATTTAATGTATAATTGCGACTCATGCAGGTGGAGCTTCAATTCTTTGTCTCCCCAATCCAAGCTCTTGCATCTCCTGAAGATCTGCCTTATTGGTGGTGAAACGCGTTGTGCTAGTACTCTGAGCTTATATCTAACTAACAATTGCGTCAGTATATCTGAAATCATATCTAGTGCCTAGAGGTGAGGCACTGTGTCTATATTCTATATATATAAAATAGAATATTTGTGTAGAGTCGATTACATTGCGGTCCTTTTTGAGAGAGCTTGCTCTCTCCACTGTCTATGTCGAAGTGTACTAGTTGTGTCTGTTTTGTCTGCTGTGGTGGTTATACATCCAAATACCCTTGAATGGGAACCTTTTCCCGGTTTTTGATCCCTATATGTGTGTGTTTTTAGTATTATTAATAAAGATTGAATTTTTAAAAAAAAGTCTATTCTGTGAAGGGCCTCACTAGATTTATAGACTTTCCTGCATTCTGCAAAGTCATTAAAAGTACCTGAATTCAGAGTCTGGCTCCTTTAAAGGAACATCGATCTCAGAATGCCCTGATTTAAGTTTGCAGTCAGATTCTTGGTCCTTTCTGACTCAGAAAACAGATTACCCGATTACATGCAAACTCAGTCTTCCACATGGTCAGTTTTAGAGGAAGTCACTTTAGAGAAGGAACTATTTAGAATGTGTTCACAGCACTCCCCGTATTTATCTTTTATTAGCCTCTTTAGGGAAAATTCACAACAGCTGGTTTAGTTGCGTTTTGGTCGCTGTGGTAATTTATCAAAATGGCCAGATGTTACTTTGTTGTGAATGGGATTCTAAAATAAATAAATCCAATTTATGGGCTACAAGAAACCACAAAAGGCCAAAGGCTTGATAGTTGCCAACTAACCAATGCATATGGATTTTGGAGTATGGGAGAAAAACAGAATACCTGGAGGAAACCCAAATTAACATGGGGAGAAGGGGCAATCTTTAAGATAATGTTTCCCCAGGTCAAATTCAATCCCAGGACTACAGCGCTGCAAGGTAACAATGCTAGTTGAGGAGAGACTACAATGGCCACCAGGACCAATCACAGCTCAGATCCTACATCTACCACATCAGGCACAAAGCAAAAGTGACTTCTATAGCTATACTGTTTATCTATTATTATTACTTTTTTTTTTGTATTTTGGCTGCTGACTAGAGATGAGCGAGCACCAAAATGCTCGGGTGCTCGTTACTCGGGACAGAATTATCGCGATGCTCGAGGGTTCGTTTCGAGTAAAGAACCCCATTGAAGTCAATGGGCGACTCCAGCATTTTTGTATATCGCCGATGCTCGCTAAGGTTTTCATTTGTGAAAATCTGGGCAATTCAAGAAAGTGATGGGAACGACACAGCAACGGATAGGGCAGGCGAGGGGCTACATGTTGGGCTGCATCTCAAGTTCCCAGGTACCACTATTAAGCCACAATAGCGGCAAGAGTGCCCCCCCCCCCAACAACTTTTACTTCTGAAAAGCCCTCATTAGCAATGCATACCTTAGCTAAGCACCACACTACCTCCAACAAAGCACAATCACTGCCTGCATGACATTCCGCTGCCAATTCTCCTGGGTTACATGCTGACCAACCCCCCCCCCCCCGCGCGCGCGCGCACGACCCAGTGTCCACAGCGCACACCAAACTGTCCCTGCCCAGCCTTCAGCTGCCCTCATGCCACGCCACACTCATGTCTATTTATAAGTGCGTCTGCCATGAGGAGGAACCGCAGGCACACACTGCAGAGGGTTGGCACGGCTAGGCAGCGACCCTCTTTAAAAGGGGCGGGGCGATAGCCCACAATGCTGTACAGAAGCAATGAGAAATCCAATCCTGTGCCACCTCCATCTGGAGCTGCACACGTGGGCATAGCAATGGGGAACCTATGTGCCACACACTATTCATTCTGTCAAGGTGTCTGCATGCCCCAGTCAGACCGCGGTTTTTTATAAATAGTCACAGGCAGGTACAACTCCGCAATGGGAATTCCGTGTGCACCCACAGCATGGGTGGCTCCCTGGAACCCACCAGCGGTACATAAATATATCCCATTGCATTGCCCATCACAGCTGAGGTAATGTCGTGCTTAATGCAGGTGGGCTTCGGCCCACACTGCATACCCCAGTCAGACTGGGGTTCTTTAGAAGTGGACACATGCAGTTACAACTCCCTGTGGACCCACAGCATGGGTGGGTGCCAGGAACCCACCGGCGGTACATAAATATATCCCATTGCATTGCCCAACACAGCTGATGTAACGTCAGCTGTAATGCAGGTGGGCAAAAACTAATTTGATTACACTGTAGGCGAGGGCACCCAAAAAATGGTATACCAACAGTACTAATGTACCTCAGAAAAATTGCCCATGCCCAACCAAGAGGGCAGGTGAAACCCATTAATCGCTTTGGTTAATGTGGCTTAATTGGTAACTAGTAGAGATAAGCGAACGTACTCGTCCGAGCTTGATATTCGTGCGAATATTAGGGTGTTCGGGATGCTCGTTACTCGTAACGAGTACCACGCGGTGTTCCGGTTACTTTCAGTTTCCTCTCTGAGACGTTAGCGCGCTTTTCTGGCCAATTGAAAGACAGGGAAGGCATTACAACTTCCCCCTGTGACGTTCAAGCCCTATACCACCCCCCTGCAGTGAGTGGCTGGGGCGATCAGATGTCATTCGAGTATAAAAATCGGCCCCTCCCGCGGCTCGGCTCAGATGCCTTGTGAGTTAGCTGAGGGACAGTGGTATCGTGCTGGAGCTGCTGTAGGGAGAGCGTTAGGAGTTAGTGTAGGCTTAAAGAACCCCAACGGTCCTTCTCAGGGCCACATCTACTAGTGTGCAGTACTGTGTTAGCACTGTATTTTTTATTTTTTTTTTCAAAATTGGATCTGCAGAGCATTGCGCCCTGCAATAGGGACAGAAGTGGGGGTTAGGCAGGGAGAGTGTTAGCAGTGAGTGTAGGCTTCAAGAACCCCAACGGTCCTTTCTAGGGCCACATCTATCCGTGTGCAGTACTGTCCAGGCTGCTGTTAGCAGTGTTGCATATTTTTTTTTTTTCTCAAAACCGGCTGTGCAGACCATTGCACCCGGCATTAATACTACAGGGATAGAATTGTGTAGGCAGGGCCAGAAGACATACATTATTCATTGAATAGACGCAGTGTGGCTTGTCCTTTGAAAAACAAGGGAAAAAATTATATTTTGCCTGCTTCTGACAGTCCTCAGGGCTCTGGGTACGTGTGTGCTGCGTGCAGAACGTTAAAAAAAATCAGACGCAGCCAGCTACGTTTTACTGCAGGCTTGCGTCAATTTTTTTCCTGCATGGGAAATCCCTGATCTGCTGTAGCCAATAACTTTGCATCACTGCAGTTCTCTGACACATTTGCAGGGCCACAACACAGTTATTAAACGTAGTAGTATTCATTGAATACACGCAGTGTGGCTTGTCCTTTGAAAAACAAGGACCAAAATTCTATTTTGGCTGCAGGCTTGCGCCAATTTTTTTCCTGCATGGGAAATCCCTGATCTGCTGGAGCGAATAACTTTGCATCACTGCAGTTCTCTGACACATTTGCAGGGCCACAACACAGTTATTAAACTTAGTAGTATTCATTGAATACACGCAGTGTGGCTTGTCCTTTGAAAAACAAGGGAAAAAATTCTATTTTGGCTGCAGGCTTGCGCCAATTTCTTTCCTGCATGGGAAATCCCTGATCTGCTGGAGCGAATAACTTTGCATCACTGCAGTTCTCTGACACATTTGCAGGGCCACAACACAGTTATTAAACTTAGTAGTATTCATTGAATACACGCAGTGTGGCTTGTCCTTTGAAAAACAAGGGAAAAAATTCTATTTTGGCTGCAGGCTTGCGCCACTTTCCTTCCTGCCTGGGAAATCAAATCACTGGTAATACACCATGCTGAGGGGTAGGGGTAGGCCTATAGGATGTGGACGCGGGCGAGGACGCGGAGGCCCAAGTCAGGGTGTGGGCACAGGCAGAGCCAGTGCGGTGGCCAGGGGTAGAGGCAGGGCCAGACCGAATAATCTACCAACTGTTTCCCAAAGCGCCCCCTCGCGCCATGCCACGCTGCACAGGTCAAGGTGCTCTACGGTGTGGCAGTTTTTCACAGAGACGCCTGACGACCGACGAACAGTGGTGTGCAACCTTTGTCGCGCCAAGATCAGCTGGGGAGGCACCACCACCAGCATGCGCAGGCATATGATGGCCAAGCACCCCACAAGGTGGGACGATGCCCGTTCACCGCCTCCGGTTTGCACCACTGCCTCTCCCCCTGTGCCCCAACCTGCCACTGAGATCCAACCCCCCTCTGAGGACACAGGCACTACCGTCTCCTGGCCTGCACCCACACCCTCACCTCCGCTGTCCTCGGCCCCATCCAGCAATGTCTCTCAGCGTAGCGTCCAGACATCGCTAGCGCCACAGTTTGAGCGCAAGCGCAAGTACGACGCCACGCACCCGCACGCTCAAGCGTTAAACGTGCACATTGCAAAATTGATCAGCCTAGAGATGCTGCCGTATAGGCTTGTGGAAACGGAGGCTTTCAAAAGCATGATGGCGGCGGCTGCCCCGCGCTACTCGGTTCCCAGTCGCCACTACTTTTCCCGATGTGCTGTCCCAGCCCTGCACGACCACGTCTCCCGCAACATTGTACGCGCCCTCACCAACGCGGTTACTGCCAAGGTCCACTTAACAACAGACACGTGGACAAGCACAGGCGGGCAGGGCCACTATATCTCCCTGACGGCACATTGGGTGAATTTAGTGGAGGCTGGGACAGAGTCACAGCCTGCGACCACTCACGTCCTACCCACCCCCAGAATTGCGGGCCACAGCTCGGTGGTGGTATCTGCGGCGGTGTATGCTTCCTCCACTAAAGCACCTTCCTCCTCCTCCTCCTCCAACGCAACCTCTGTCTCGCAATCAAGATGTGTCAGCAGCACGTCGCCAGCAGTCGGTGTCACGCGGCGTGGCAGCACAGCGGTGGGCAAGCGTCAGCAGGCCGTGCTGAAACTACTCAGCTTAGGAGAGAAGAGGCACACGGCCCACGAACTGCTGCAGGGTCTGACAGAGCAGACCGACCGCTGGCTTGCGCCGCTGAGCCTCCAACTGGGCATGGTCGTGTGTGACAACGGACGTAAGCTGGTGGCGGCTCTGCAGCTCGGCAGCCTCACGCACGTGCCATGCCTGGCCCATGTCTTTAATTTGGTGGTTCAGCGCTTTCTGAAAAGCTACCCCCACTTGTCATACCTGCTCGGAAAGGTGCGCCGACTCTGCGCACATTTCCGCAAATCCCACACGCACGCTGCCACCCTGCGGACACTGCAACATCGGTTTAATCTGCCAGTGCACCGACTGCTGTGCGACGTGCCCACACAGTGGAACTCTACGCTCCACATGTTGGCCAGACTCTATGAGCAGCGTAGAGCTATAGTGGAATACCAACTCCAACTTGCGCGGCGCAGTGGGAGTCAGCCTCCTCAATTATTTACAGAAGAGTGGCCCTGGTTGGCAGCCATCTGCCAGGTCCTTGGAAAATTTGAGGAGTCTACCCAGGTGGTGAGCGGCGATGCTGCAATCATTAGCGTCACCATTCCTCTGCTATGCATCTTGAGAAGTTCCCTGCAAAGCATAAAGGCAGACGCTTTGCGCTCGGAAACAGAGCCGGGGGAAGACAGTATGTCGCTGGATAGTCAGAGCACCCTCCTGTCTATATCTCAGCGCGTTCAGGAGGAGGAGGAGGAGCATGAGGAGGATGAGGAGGAGGGGGAAGAGACAGCTTGGCCCACTGCTGATGGTACCCATGCTGCTTGCCTGTCATCCTTTCAGCGTGTATGGCCTGAGGAGGAGGAGGAAGAAGAGGAGGAGGAGGATCCTGAAAGTGATCTTCCTAGTGAAGACAGCCATGTGTTGCGTACAGGTACCCTGGCACACATGGCTGACTTCATGTTAGGATGCCTTTCTCGTGACCCTCGCGTTACACGCATTCTGGCCACTACGGATTACTGGGTGTACACACTGCTCGACCCACGGTATAAGGAGAGCCTTTGCACTCTCATTCCCGAAGAGGAAAGGGGTTCGAGAATGATGCTATACCACAGGGCGCTGGTGGACAAACTGATGGTAAACTTCCCATCCGACAGCGCTAGTGGCCGAAGGCGCAGTACCGAGGGCCAGGTTGCAGGGGAGGCGCAGAGATCATGCAGCATGTACAGCGCAGGCAGGGGAACATTCTCCAAGGCCTTTGCCAGCTTTATGGTTCCCCAGCAAGACTGTGTCACCGCTCCCCAGTCAAGGCTGAGTCTGCGGGAGCACTGTAAAAGGATGGTGAGGGAGTACATAGCCGATCGCACAACCGTCCTCCGTGACGCCTCTGCCACCTACAACTACTGGGTGTCGAAGGTGGACACGTGGCCTGAACTCGCGCTGTATGCCCTGGAGGTGCTTGCTTGTCCTGCGGCTAGCGTCTTGTCAGAGAGTGTGTTTAGTGTGGCTGGGGGAATCATCACGGATAAGCGTACCCACCTGTCAACCGACAGTGCCGACAGGCTTACACTCATCTAGATGAACAAAGCCTGGATTTCCACAGACTTCTCTTCTGCACCAGCGGACAGCAGCGATACCTAAGCAATACGTATTATGCACCCGCGGATGGAAGCATTGTTCTCTCTCACCATCCAAAACGGGGACATTTCTGCTTCATCAATCTGTGTATAATATTCCTCCTCCTCCTGAAACCTGACGTAATCACGCCGAACGGGCAATTTTTCTTAGGGCCACAAGGCTCACTCATAATTTTTCTAAACAATTTTTATACGTTTCAATGCTCTTAAAAGCGTTGAAACTTTAACTTGAACCAAGTTTTCGTTCAACTGGGCTGCCTCCAGGCCTAGTTACCACTTAAGCCACATTAACCAAAGCGATTAATAGGTTTCACCTGCCCTCTTGGTTGGCCATGGCCAATTTTTTGGATGTACATTAGTACTGTTGATACAGCAATTTTTGTGGCCCCTCGCCTACAGTGTAATCATAGCAATTTCTATGTTCTTCGCCTGCACTCATGGTACAGAAAGGTGTGTGGGGTTGGCCTACACTTTAGCTACATAAATGTAACTTGTGCCTTGTCTATACTGCAGCTACTGAAATGGAACGAAGACTGCGCTCCCACTATACTGCTGCTTCGGAATTGTTACTGGGGCCTGTCTTGAGTGCTACTATTACTGAAATGGAACTACTACTGTGCTCCCCCTATAATGCTGCTAGTGATATGTTAGTGGGGTCTGTCCTAATGCTACGGCTGAAGTGTTACTAATTATGGGCTCTGCCTATACCGCTGCTAATGGTATGTCTCTGGGGTGTGGAAACAGAGGCTTCCCAAAGACATGATGGCGGCGAGGCCATTTCCCACCAACGCTGTTACTGTTAAGGTGCATATAACCACGGACACGTGGAGAGGACACGTAGTGCCTCAAAAACATCCCCCGCCACAGCCCACTTAATCCTGGCCACATTCCGAAAACCAACAAAATAAAACCGCGCTACTAGGTCCGCAGTCATCAACACATTACCACCAACGCGGTTACTGTTAAGGTACATATTACCAGTCTGACTGGGGCATGCAGTGTGGGCCGAAGCCCACCTGCATTAAGCACGACATTACTACCTCAGCTGTGTTGGGCAGTGCAATGGGATATTTTTATGTACCGCCGGTGGCTTCCTGGCACCCACCCATGCTGTGGGTCCACAGAGAATTATAAATGCATCTGAAAGCACATCTAAAGAACCCCAGTCAGACTGGGGCATGCAGTGTGGGCCGAAGCCCACCTGCATTAAGCACGACATTACTACCTCAGCTGTGTTGGGCAATGCAATGGGATATTTTTGTGTATCGCCGGTGGGTTCCAGGGAGCCACCCATGCTGTCGGTCCACAGGGACTTCACAATAGGGAGTTGTACCTGCCTGTGTCTATGAATTAAAAAGCCCGGTCTGACTGGGGCATGCAGAGACACCTTAACAGAATGAATAGTGTGTGGCACATAGGTTCCCCATTGCTATGCCCACGTGTGCAGCTCCTGATGGCGGTGGCACAGGATTCTATTTCTCATTGCTTCTGTACAGCATTGTGGGCTATCGCCCCGCCCCTTTTAAAGAGGGTCGCTGCCTAGCCGTGCCAACCCTCTGCAGTGTGTGCCTGCGGTTCCTCCTCATGGCAGACGCACTTCTAAATAGGCATGAGGGTGGTGTGGCATGAGGGCAGCTGAAGGCTGCGCAGGGACACTTTGGTGTGCGCTGTGGGGGGGAGGGGGGGGGCGGTTGGGAAGCATGTAACCCAGGAGAAGTGGCAGTGGAGTGTCATGCAGGCAGTGATTGTGCTTTGTTGGAGGTAGTGTGGTGCTTAGCAAAGGTATGCCATGCTAATGAGGGCTTTTCAGAAGTAAAAGTTTTTGGGATGGGGGGGGGCCCACTCTTGCCGCTATTGTGGCTTAATAGTGGGACCTGTGAACTTGAGATGCAGCCCAACATGTAGCCCCTCGCCTGCCCTATCCGTTGCTGTGTCGTTCCCATCACTTTCTTGAATTGCCCAGATTTTCACACAAGGAAACCTTAGCGAGCATCGGCGAAATACAAAAATGCTCGGGTCGCCCATTGACTTCAATGGGGTTCGTTACTCGAAACGAACCCTCGAGCATCGCGAAAAGTTCGTCCCGAGTAACGTGCACCCGAGCATTTTGGTGCTCGCTCATCTCTAGTAACTAGGCCTGGAGGCAGCCCAGTTAAAATAAAAAATGGTGGAGGTGAAAGTTTCAACGCTTTAATGAGCATTGAAACGTATAAAAATTGTTTACAAAAATTATATGACTGAGCCTTGTGGGCCTAAGAAAAATTGCACGTTCGGCGTGATTACGTCAGGTTTCAGGAGGAGGAGCAGGAGGAGGAGGATGAATATTATACACAGATTGATGAAGCTAAAAGGTCCACGTTTTTGATGGTGATAGAGAACAATGCTTCCATCCGCGGGTGCAGCCTACGTATTGTTTAGGTATCGCTGCTGTCCGCTGGTGGAGAAGAGAAGTCTGGGGAAATCCAGGCTTTGTTCATCTTGATGAGTGTAAGCCTGTCGGCACTGTCGGTTGACAGGCGGGTACGCTTATCTGTGATGATTCCCCCAGCCGCACTAAACACCCTCTCTGACAAGGCGCTAGCCGCAGGACAAGCAAGCACCTCCAGGGCATACAGCGCGAGATCAGGCCACATGTCCAGCTTCGACACCCAGTAGTTGTAGGGGGCAGAGGCGTCACGGAGGACGGTCGTGCGATCAGCTACGTACTCCCTCACCATACTTTTACAGTGCTCCCTCCGACTCAGCCTTGACTGGAGAGCGGTGACACAGTCTTGCTGAGGAGCCAGAAAGCTGTCAAAGGCCTTAGAGAGTGTTCCCCTGCCTGTGCTGTACATGCTGCCTGATCTCCGCGCCTCCCCTGCTACCTGGCCCTCGGAACTGCGCCTTCGGCCACTAGCGCTGTCGGATGGGAATTTTACCATCAGTTTGTCCACCAGGGTCCTGTGGTATAGCATCACTCTCGAACCCCTTTCCTCTTCGAGTATGAGAGTGGAAAGGTTCTCCTTATACCGTGGGTCGAGCAGTGTGTACACCCAGTAATCCGTAGTGGCCAGAATGCGTGTAACGCGAGGGTCACGAGAAAGGCATCCTAACATGAAGTCAGCCATGTGTGCCAGGGTACCTGTACGCAACACATGGCTGTCCTCACTAAGAAGATCACTTTCAGGATCCTCCTCCTCCTCCTCCTCCTCCTCAGGCCATACACGCTGAAAGGATGACAGGCAAGCAGCATGTGTACCCTCAGCAGTGGGCCGAGCTGTCTCTTCCCCCTCCTCCTCATCCTACTCATGCTCCTCCTCCTCCTCAACGCGCTGAGATATAGACAGGAGGGTGCTCTGACTATCCAGCGACATACTGTCTTCCCCCGCCTCTGTTTCTGAGCGCAAAGCGTCTGCCTTTATGCTTTGCAGGGAACTTCTCAAGAGGCATAGCAGAGGAATGGTGATGCTAATGATTGCAGCATCGCCGCTCACGATCTGGGTAGACTCCTCAAAGTTTCCAAGGACCTGGCAGATGTCTGCCAACCAGGCCCACTCTTCTGTAAAGAATTGAGGAGGCTGACTCCCACTGCGTCGCCCATGTTGGAGTTGGTATTCCACTATAGCTCTACGCTGCTCATAGAGCCTGGCCAACATGTGGAGCGTAGAGTTCCACCATGTGGGCACGTCGCACAGCAGTCGGTGCACTGGCAGATTAAACCGATGTTGCAGGGTGCGCAGGGTGGCAGCGTCCGTGTGGGACTTGCGGAAATGTGCGCAGAGCCGGCGCACCTTTCCGAGCAGGTCTGACAAGCGTGGGTAGCTTTTCAGTAAGCGCTGAACCACCAAATTAAAGACGTGGGCCAGGCATGGCACGTGCATGAGGCTGCCGAGCTGCAGAGCCGCCACCAGGTTACGGCTGTTGTCACACACGACCATGCCCGGTTGGAGGCTCAGCGGCGCAAGCCAGCGGTCGGTCTGCTCTGTCACACCCTGCAGCAGTTCGTGGGCCGTGTGCCTCTTATCTCCTAAGCTGAGTAGTTTCAGCACGGCCTGCTGACGCTTGCCCACCGCTGTGCTGCCACGACGCGCGACACCGACTGCTGGCGACTTGCTGCTGCTGACACATCTTGATTGCGAGACAGAGGTTGCGTAGGAGGAGGAGGAGGAGGGTGGTTTAGGGGAGGAAGCATACACCGCCGCAGATACCACCACCAAGCTGGGGCCCGCAATTCTGGGGGTGGGTAGGACGTGAGCGGTCCAGGCTCTGACTCTGTCCCAGCCTCCACTAAATTCACCCAATGTGCCGTCAGGGAGATATAGTGGCCCTGCCCGCCTGTGCTTGTCCACGTGTCTGTTGTTAAGTGGACCTTGCCAGTAACCGCGTTGGTGAGGGCGCGTACAATGTTGCGGGAGACGTGGTCGTGCAGGGCTGGGACAGCACATCGGGAAAAGTAGTGGCGACTGGGAACTGAGTAGCGCGGGGCCGCCGCCGCCATCATGCTTTTGAAAGCCTCCGTTTCCACAACCCTATACGGCAGCATCTCCAGGCTGATAAATTTGGCTATGTGCACGTTTAACGCTTGAGCGTGCGGGTGCGTGGCGGCGTACTTGCGCTTGCGCTCCAACACTTGCGCTAGCGACGGCTGGACGGTGCGCTGACAGACATTGGTGGATGGGGCCGAGGACAGCGGAGGTGAGGGTGTGGGTGCAGGCCAGGAGACGGTAGTGCCTGTGTCCTGAGAGGGGGGTTGGATCTCAGTGGCAGGTTGGGGCACAGGGAGAGAGGCAGCGGTGCAAACCGGAGGCGGTGAACGGCCTTCGTCCCACCTTGTGGGGTGCTTGGCCATCATATCTCTGCGCATGCTGTTGGTGGTGATGCTGGTGGTGGTGGCTCCCCGGCTGATCTTGGCGCGACACAGGTTGCACACCACTGTTCGTCAGTCATCTGCACTCTCAGTGAAAAACTGTCAGACCTTTGAGCACCTCGGCCTCTGCAGGGTGGCATGATGCGAGGGGGCGCTTTGGGAAACAGTTGGTGGATTATTCGGTCTGGCCCTGCCTCTACCCCTGGACACCGCACTGCCTCTTGCAACCTGCCCTGCTGCTGCCCTTGCCTCCCCCTCTGAAGACCTGTTCTCAGTAGGCATAGCAAACCAGTTGGGGTCAGTCACCTCATCGTCCTGCTGCTCTTCCTCCGAATCCCCGGTGCGCTCCTCCCTCGGACTTACTGCCCTTACTACTACCTCACTGATAGACAACTGTGTCTCATCGTCATCGGCCTCCTCACCCACTGAAAGGTCTTGAGACAGTTGCCGGAAGTCCCCAGCCTCATCCCCCGGACCCCGGGAACTTTCCAAAGGTTGGGCATCAGTCACGATAAACTCCTCTGGTGGGAGAGGAACCATTGCTGCCCAATCTGAGCAGGGGCCCGAGAACAGTTCCTGGGAATCTGCCCGCTCCTCAGAATGTGTCATTGTAATGGAGTGAGGAGGCTGGGAGGAAGGAGGAGCAGCAGCCAGAGGATTCAGAGTTGCAGCAGTGGACAGCGCAGAACTCTGGGTGGACGATAGATTGCTGGATGCACTTTCTGCCATCCACGACAGGACCTGCTCACACTGCTCATTTTCTAATAAAGGTCTACCGCGTGGACCCATTAATTGTGAGATGAATGTGGGGATGCCAGAAACGTGCCTCTCTCCTAATCCCGCAGCAGTCTGCTGCGATACACCTGGATCAGGAGCTCGGCCTGTGCCCACACCCTGACTTGGGCCTCCGCGTCCTCGCCCGCGTCCACGTCCTCTAGGCCTACCCCTATCCCTCAGCATGCTGTATTACCAGTAATGCAGAAACAGAACGCTGTAATTAAATGTGCCGCTTATTGGCCTGTGGTTGGAGGCTAACTTCGCTTACGGAACGCCAGGAAATAATTTTGTGCAAGCCTGCTGTAACACTTAGCTGGCTGCATATGAATTAGGACAACTACTACACCCAGCACAGACCCAGAACACTGAGGACAGTCACAGGCAGCCCAAATAGATTTTTTTTCCCAAATGTTTTGGCAAAGGCCCACTGCCTATATTCAACAAATATATCTCTTCTCTCTCTGCGTCACCGCTACTGGCCCTGGAGTATGTCAAATAACTGCAGAGTGTTGCACTGTGGACTGGAATACAGCGGTGATTTAACAGCCAACACAGACCCAGGAAATAATTTTGCGCAAGCCTGCTGTAACACTTAGCTGGCTGCGTATGAATTAGGAGGACTACTACACCCAGCACAGACCCAGAACACTGAGGACAGTCACAGGCAGCCCAAATAGATTTTTTTCCCCAAATGTTTTGGCGAAGGCCCACTGCCTATATTCAATAAATGTCTTCTGTCCCTGCCTCACAATATATGTGTTCTGTCCCTGCCTCACAATATATGTCTTCTGTCCCTGCCTAACCACCACTTCTGGCCCTGGAGTATGAATAATTACTGCAGGGTGCAATGCTCTGCGCGGCCGATATACAAAAAAAAAAAAGTGCAACACTGCAAAAAGCAGCCTCCACAGTACTGCACACGGTTAGATGTGGCCCTAAGAAGGACCGTTGGGGTTCTTGAAGCCTACAATACTCCTAACACTCTCCCTATAGCAGCTCCGGCACCAACAGCACTTTCCCTCCTCTATGTCAGAACAAATCTGTGGCGAGCCGCGGGAGGGGACGATTTTTATACTCGGGTGACACCTGATCTCGCCAGCCACTCACTGCAGGGGGGTGGTATAGGGCTTGAACGTCGCAGGGGGAAGTTGTAATGCCTTCCCTGTCTTTCTATTGGCCAGAAAAGCGCGCTAACGTCTCAGAGATGAAAGTGAAAGTAACTCGAACATCGCGTGGTGCTCGCCTCTAGTAACGAGCATCTCGAACACGCTAATACTCGAACAAGTATCAAGCTCGGATGAGTACGTTCGCTAATCTCTACTGCTGACCAATGAAAAATTGTTTTTTAATTTTTCCAACATGTCAGTTTCAAGAACTGACTGTTCATATGTTGCCTAATGTATCCCATCCCTGGAGAGGTGTCATCATGACAAGACAATCAATGTTATGAGAAACTTTAAGAATTGACAGCAGAAAAAAAAATGGTCCGTCTTAGTTAGTTATCTCGCTTGGACAAAGAGGGTCCGTAACGCCGATCTAGAATGACCACGACCAAGAGCATTGTTCCATTCAGTGTTGATGTTGGAGAAGGTACTGTTGCCTATCTGTTGCACCCACGAGTTCCGCAGATGACCAGGGGGCCTCCACCATCCTGCAGGGGGTCGTCTCTCGATTTTCCTAGCAATTGCTGCGGTTAGAGCACTGTGGGCCGGGACAGCTTCTGACAAGCATGCAACATGACCAAAAAGTGCAAGTCGTCTCCTTGTTATTGTTTTTGTGATTGACTCAAGCCTCGTGAAAGCCTGTATCTCGTTGTTTCTGATGAAGTCAAACCAACAGGCACGGAGAATCTGGCGTTGGCATCGCATGTGAAAGGACTCCAGACTCTCAGTGGTATGTGACAGCAAGGTCCAAGTCTTTGAGCCGTACAATAATATTGGCATAACGCAGGTCTGGTAGAATTGAATCTTATTCCTGTGTTATGTTCTGCCTTCACCAGAGTTTATCCAGGGACCTCATCACTGAGGCAGCCAGCGCTATTTTCCGCAGGATGTCTGAAAGCGCCCTCCCATCTGTGTGCTGAACGCTGCCGAGGTACAAGAACTCACTGACAGCGTCGACTCTCTGTCCGTTTACGTCTAGGTCCGGTGGGATTGCGCCGGCTCCTAGATTCTGCAGCTTGTTTTTTTGCCAGGAGATGTGAAGCCCGAGACAGGATGCCTCAAAATCGAACTGTTCCAATGAGTGTCTCAGATTATTAGATGTGACATACAAAAGTGCAACATAGTTGGCGTAGTCCAGGTCGATAAAGTGGTACTCCGAAAGAGTGACCCCATTACATTGGACAATACGCTGAAGAATCCAGTCCATGGCCCTGTAGAAGAGTGCAGGAGTCAAGATGCAACCTTGTCGAACACTAAACGAGGTCTCAAAACTAGCAGAGGTTGAACCGTTGATACAGACTTTGACGGATGTGCCCTGATGCATGTCTTTTAGTAGGTTTAGAAGGGATGTTGGGACGCCAATGCCACACAAGGCCTTCCAGAGGGCTTCTCTGTTGACCGAGTTAAACGCCGCCTTGAGATCAGCAAGGTGGCATTGGAGGTCAGGAGTGGTTGTACCCTTGAGAGTAGAACATGTGCAAAGATCTTGCCGGGAACTGAGAAGAGAGTTATCAGCCTGTAGCTAGTGCAAGTTGTTTTTGGGCCTTTTCGCTCTGTCTAGTGCATGCTTATATATTATTTCCTTTGTTATTTTTCTCTTAGGCCTTAATCAGACAAGCGTGCCTGATTTTGGTCTTCAAAAAATGGGCCAATTTAATGTATGTGTATATCCATGTGATGTTCACATGCGCTGCATTCGTTTGTTTTTTACTTCTATGTGTAATGTGTGTGTTATGTTTTTCTCGAGGACAAAAAAATAGGAGGGAGGTCCAATTTCTTTCTAGTGTTGCTTAGCAACAGTCTATGAAAAATGGAGCATCTGTGTATGATCTATATTCTCTTGAACTGTCATCCAAGAAATCGGATCAGAATAGGATATGTTGTGATTTTTTTTACATGGGCCATCAGTGTGGGAATAGCCCTATTGGCTGTAATGGGTCCATGTAATGCCATCCATGTTTAATCAGTTGCCATCTCAGTGTCAGGATGTTACGTATATCTCCAAATACTACATCCTGAAGCTAGAGGGAATCAAGACCCAGTGCAGCGGGGCTCGACGTTGAGCTACAGCCGGAAGTGAGGTGGGGAAGTATAAAGGCTGCTATGTATTGCATTAATCCAATAGATAATGGCTGGTTTTGGTTTTTTGCGGCCTATCATGACCTCCTTTCTTGATAACAGGTTGAAAATCATGTATTACAGAGTAAATGGGTGAGGGAGGCTGAAAATAGGGGATAGACTCGGTCCCTTAGGTTTGAGACCTGAGATTGTCTCTATTGTGGCAATTTTGGTTGTGCACCAAGATTGGTTAAGGAGAACTTAAGGAATCCTATATTTTGTTATTGTTCTTGACTAGAGATGAGCGAGCATACTCGTCCGAGCTTGATACTCGTTCGAGTATTAGGGTGTTCGAGATGCTCGTTACTCGAGACGAGTACCACGTGATGTTCGAGTTACTTTCATTTTCTTCCCTGAGAAATTTGCGCACTTTTCTGGCCAATAGAAAGACAGGGAAGCCATTACAACTTCCCCCTGCGACGTTCAAGCCCTATACCACCCCCCTGCAGTGAGTGGCTGGCGAGATTAGGTGTCACCGGAGTATATAAATCTGCCCTCCCGCGGCTCGCCACAGATGCCTTCTGACATAAATCAGGGAAAGTGCTGCTGCTGGTGCTGCTGCTATAGGGAGAGTGTTAGGAGTTATTTTAGGCTTCAAGAACCCCAACGGTCCTTCTTAGGCCATAGAAATCGCAGATCGCACCTATGTGCGATCTGCGATTCCTGTTCTCTTCTCTATATGCGCTCAATGGGGCCGGAGGCAGCAGCGCCGACCCCATTGAGAACATATAGAAGACAAATCATTCTTCTCTGCTACAGCTGTAACAGCTGTGGCAGAGAAGAACGATGTTTGCCCATTGAATTCAATGGAGCCGGCAATACAGCAGGTTCCACTGAAAGCAATGGGCTGCCGGCAATCGCGGGATGAATTGTCGGGAAGGGCTTAAATATATAAGCCCTTCCCTGCAATTCATCCAGAAATGTGTTACAATAAAAATATATACCGTATATACCGGCGTATAAGGCGACGGGGCGTATAAGACGACCCCCCAACTGTCACCTTATACGCCGGGAATACAGCGGAGCAAAGAATAAAAATCATTACTCACTTCCCCCGGCGTTCTGCGGCGCTGCTGCAGGCTGTCGCTCCCTCCTGGTCCCCGGCAGAGCATTGCTTTCTGGACGCAGTGCTTGAAATCCCTGCCTCCAGAAAACACACGTGCCTTCAGCCAATCACAGCCAATGACAATGATGTAATTAAATGGCTGTGATTGGCTGAAGGCACGTGTGTTTTCTGGAGGCAGGGATTTCAAGCACTGCGTCCAGAAAGCAATGCTCTGCCGGGGACCAGGAGGGAGCGACAGCCTGCAGCAGCGCCGCAGAACGCCGGGGGAAGTGAGTAATGATTTTTATTCTTTGCTCCGCTGTATTCCCGGCGCATAAGGTGACAGTTGGGGGGTCGTCTTATACGCCCTGTCGCCTTATACGCCGGTATATACGGTATATATTTTTACTGTAACACATTTCTGGATGAATTGCAGGGAAGGGCTTATATATTTAAACCCTTCCCGACAATTCATCCTGCGATCGCCGGCAGCCCATTGCTTTCAGTGGAACCTGTTGTATTGCCGGCTCCATTGAATTCAATGGGCTAGCATCGTTCTTCTCTGCCACAGCTGTTACAGCTATGGCAGAGGAGAGCGATCTTTATGCTGACAGTGGGGGGGGGGCACTCTTGCCGGTATTGTGGCTTAATAGTGGGACCTGAGAACTTGAGATGCAGCCCAACATGTAGCCCCTCGCCTGCCCTATCCATTTCTGTGTCGTTCCCATCACTTTCTTGAATTGCCCAGATTTTCACAAATGAAAACCTTAGCGAGCATCGGCGATATACAAAAATGCTCGGGTCGCCCATTGACTTCAATGGGGTTCGTTACTCGAAACGAACCCTCGAGCATCGCGAAAAGTTCGTCTCGAGTAACGAGCACCCGAGCATTTTGGTGCTCGCTCATCTCTATTCTTGACCATATTTGTGTTTCCCTTGTTTGGGTGATATAATACATGTATATATTGGTCCATTGTGGACGCTAATTACACCGTGGTTTGACGTGTTGTTGATATCTGTGAGGGACTCAAACTTTCACCCTGGGTTGAACTTAACAATACCAAACATATAAGTTCCCACCCAACAAAAAAGGGTCATATGCTGTGTTATTACCCCCAACTTGATTGCCCTTGAAAGGGTACCATGTAACACTATGTTGTAATGTGCTAGTGACGACAGCTTGAATGGGCGCCATTGAGAAATGCAAGTTATTTCCTCCACCAGTTGGACATGAGGGGTTTTACCAGCCATACCTTTGAAAATCAGCTGATAACCTGGGAAGCTACTTTGGGAACTGGGAAACCCATTTACTGGCCTATAGATGCAAACATAAAATATAATTGTTCTGGAATGAAGTTTTGTTTTAGTAAGCGATATTCACTAAAGCTAACTTATTAGTTTGTAAATTGATAATTATGCTGCTACATTTTTGTATTTCTTAAATTAATAGATAGTGTGAATGTTTGAAAGAGAAAACATGAAGATAACAAAGAGCCGTACAACTATAATGGATTATAAAACAGGAGAATTATTTCAGAATAATAACACAACAGCATATCTATTAATAATAGCTTATAGCCTAAGCAGTTGAATTATTGCAACAATGGGTGCATGGATAAAGCACATTCTCTGATGTAAATCCAATTTGCAACTATCAGTGGAAAAAACTGAACATTTTCTAGGTTAATTTTCTTTTGAAATAATGTTAAGATAAATGAAAGAAAACCGTTCTTTCCTCTCCTGCATGCCACAATCCAATCACAGTAGGATATATCAGGCTGCATTAAATACTTTTTAAGAAGATATTCTGTTAGGTCCTAGCAAATGAAGGACAAAATCTATAACCAGCTAAGACGAAGCTTGACTACATGAAGCTTACTGTGTAGAGATGAGCAAGTATACTCGCTAAGGCACATTACTCGAGCGAGTAGTGCCTTAGCCGAGTATCTCCCCGCTCGTCTCTAAAGATTCGGGGGCCGGCGGGGGGTGGGTAGTGGCGGGGGAGAGCGGGGAGAACGGAGGGGAGATCTCTCTCTCCCCCCCGCCCCGCAACTCACCTGTCACCCGTGCCGGCCCCCGAACCTTTAGAGACGAGCGGGGAGATACTCGGCTAAGGCACTACTCGCTCGAGTAATGTGCCTTAGCGAGTATACTCGCTCATCTCTATTAGTGTGAAAGTTTAATTTGGGAACTTTACTTTGATTTTTAGATAATGCTGTCTTTTGCTAACCATGGTGTGCTCTATCTTACATGACTTTTTTATCCTATTAAATTTAATGAGAAGGGAATCCACATATAGTAACATTGTAATGTTTCATGCACAAACTTTATTAGACAAATTGTTTTGGATAACCCACAGAACTGTAGGGATTCCGTGTGTCATGATGCACGGTTCCATGCGGGTGATTTGTGGTGGAGAGAAGAGCCTGACACTGAATTACTTCTTCTGCTTCCTGACACATAGGGTTTTTCTCTTAGAAGAGATTTTTCCAGCTCCTACTGAGCGCTACTGTAGGTGTATAAATTCATTTGCATTGCACTCCTCCTAGTGCAGGCAGTCAGAGCTTTATCATTTATTATTGTTAGTGTAAATATCGCTAATTGGTATGTTTTCAGGTTTCCAAATTCAGTTAATTCATGCTCAAGCATCAAGGAAGTTTGCATATCACACACACATTGGATGTGATTGGAATTCATCTTTTTATTTAATTAGCAAGTAGAAATATATATACAAAGACATTTAAAATGAGGCTAGAACATGCCTCACTTGTAGGAATTATAATATATTATAATTCATTTATTATCATTTGTTATTAAAACACAACGAGAATAATGACATCTTAGTTAGAGGCAGGGCTTCTTTCAGGTCGATTGGAACTATTTCTCATGAGAGTTCTGTAAAATGGCCTTAAAGATAGCCTAGCATTCTTATAAAAGAACAGTAATATGAGCTAAAAAAGGCAGTGAAGAGCTGTAAGAAGAGCCGGTAGCAAAACACAAAAATGGAGGACAGGAAATCTTATAGTTTCTTTCACATTCTATACAGTTTTCTGTGAGGGCTTTATCAATGCTTTTATGCAGTTTTCTTGATGAAGGTAAGGTATATGGGTAAACTTTGGAAGTATGCTTACTATATTGATCCAGAGGAGGTTTAAAAACCCATAAGGCATAAACCTATTTATCTGAAAAATTAAAAAAATATCCCACCTGGTCCCAAGTGGGGATCAGACTGGATTATCACTCCAAACAAAAATTGTATATGTTTACGTGAGTGTTCATATTTTGTTCTCAGAAATCAGCTAATCCCTTTTCTTAAGCCATCATGTGTTACTGCTATAACCAGCTTCAGAGGTAGACTATTTTTTAGATTTCTGACTGCAGCACTGTAGATAACCAATATATTTTTCCATTACTTTTTTTTTAACATAAGAGAAGCACTCAAGCATTTTTATTGTCTATGAAGTGCAACACAGACTATTATCAAAATAATAACTTAGATACTCTTTCTTCCCCTCTACTGTGGTTCTCGTATGTATCCAACATTTCCTATTACTCCTCTGGGTCTTCAGAGACAGAGTGGGCGGAGTCTTTTCACACTGCACTTGCTTTGCTCTGAGTCCTATATAAGGGCAGCAAGCGATAGATCACTGGCATAGAACCTGCCAACTCACACTGCATAGTCTCTGTAACTTCAGCCTATCTCTGAGATGCAACTTCAGCCTATCTCCCCTGCCTCCTATTTGTAATAGGTTTCTCCTTGTCAGCTCTTACGAGCAGTAAGCAAAGGAAAGAGTATGAAGCTGAATCTTATGCAAGGTTGTTTTAGGAGTGTGTGCAAACAAATCAAAAGATACAAGCTTACCACCTTTATCCACTATGTTTCCTTGAGTGCTTAGTTAGCTGCTGGTCTTGCAGTGAAGTAATCTCCCAAGAATCCAAACGAATTCAACACTGCCAAATAAAATCTTTAACTTCTATAATCTCAAATAATGTAACAGGGGGCTTCCTGATAGTTTGGGCTACCACCAAACTGCCTCATCTGTGATGTGCCTACACAGTGGAATTTCACATTACAGAGGCTAAGCCAACAGTAGAGAGCATAAAATGGACAGATAGTGTATGCTGTAGGCACTATATAGAGGTTAGGCACTTTGTGCCTGTGAAGTGGTTACAGATCAAGGATTTTTGTGCTGCTTTGACTTGCTTTGAGGAAGCAACAAAAAGTGGTCAGTTGTGAGGATGCACTAATCAATACTACTATTCTTGTCTGCCTGCTGGAGCAGATGCTACAGGAGCTCAAGGACCATGATGTGTTCTCACAGGAGGAGAAAGAGATACCATTCTCCTAAGTTTAAGGCCAGTCTACATTATTCAACACTATAGAGAGGGTAACCTGGGATGAAAAAAGGGGGCATCTTTTCCAACATGTTCTCCACTCATGAGAGAAATATGAAGGAGAAACAGCAGGAGGAGGAAGAAGAGGGGGATAATGTACGTTCAGAGTCAGGGGAGGGGGCTGTGCAAAGGACATTCCATGCATCACAAACCCTAGCTATTGTTTGTGGATTGCAGAACCAGCCAGATGACACTTTTAGGACTGACCCTGAGGAATGTGAAGCATCACCCTTAGGCACTTTGAGGCATATGAGTGGTTTTATGTTGTAGTACTTGCAGAAGGACCATTGCATAGCTCACATTAAGTCATCAGATCATTACTGGGTTGTCACCCTCCTTGATCCTTTCTACAAGGTCCAATGTGGATCCTCTGACCAGGCATGGATTTAATGTGACTTCTGCACCTCTATGGTGGATTCCACTGATTATTTACAGCACACCGTCAAGTTACAGTCACATATGCTTAAGCTTATATTTCTATCAAAGACCACAGTCTGCCCTCATGGTGGGGTTGGTGTCACATGGTGGTGAGATTCAAGATGGTGCAACAGCTGACAGATGGAGACAGAGGCTAGATTTTTGAATAAAAACAAACTTTACGAAATAGCACCCGGATGAATGCTCCCACTCCATAGGAGAGCACAGTACTTGAACGTTGCATACATTTTAACCAACATTCAACGTTAAGATTATGCATCAATGTCAGTCCAGCAAGACGATTCATAAAACTCTCATAAAACTTTCCACCTGTATCATAACTCTGCAAACTTCATTTCCGGAGGTTCGCGACACACACTAACATCACTATCTCAATGCACCATGGGTGTTGTTTGCACATCATACAGACCATAACTCATAATTTCAGAGCTCAAGCTACTGACAGACTCCCTGCACCGTAGGTGCATAAGGTACATGAAATATAGTTGGACTAAAGGTGGTAGATCACTTCCATTGCATAATGTCTGTACTTGCATAGCGCCACTGTGAAGTGTCTTGCCATCTGGGTACATAGGTGTCATTAACCCTCCCAAAACCAGCATACATATACTTAATCCCCACATCACCAGTGTACAACTCAACCCATAACAACTAGAGATGAGCGAGCACCAAAATACTCGGGTGCTCGTTACTCGGGATGAACTTTTCGCGATGCTCGAGGGTTTGTTTCGAATAACGAACCCCATTGAAGTCAATGGGTGACCCGAGCATTTTTGTATTTCGCCGATGCTCGCTAAGGTTTTCATGTGTGAAAATCTGGGCAATTCAAGAAAGTGATGGGAACGACACAGCAACGTATAGGGCAGGCGAGGGGCTACATGTTGGGCTGCATCTCAAGATCACAGGTCCCACTATTAAGCCACAATAGCGGCAAGAGTGGGCCCCCCCCCCCTCCCAAAAACTTTCACTTCTGAAAAGCCCTCATTAGCATGGCATACCTTTGCTAAGCACCACACTAGCTACAACAAAGCACAATCACTGCCTGGATGACACTCCGCTGCCACTTCTCCTGGGTTACATGCTGACCAACCCCCCCCCCCCCCCCCCCGCACGACGCAGTGTCCACAGCGCACAACAAACTGTCCCTGCGCAGCCTTCAGCTGCCCTCATGCCACACCACCCTCATGTCTATTTATAAGTGCGTCTGCCATGAGGAGGAACCGCAGGCACACACTGCAGAGGGGTTGGCACGGCTAGGCAGCGACCCTCTTTAAAAGTGGTGGGGCGATAGCCCACAATGCTGTACAGAAGCAATGAGAAATAGAATCCTGTGCCACCGCCATCAGGAGCTGCACACGTGGGCATAGCAATGGGGAACCTATGTGCCACACACTATTCATTCTGTCAAGGTGTCTGCATGCCCCAGTCAGACTGGTAATATGTACCTTAACAGTAACCACGTTGGTGGTAATGTGGTGGTGACTGCGGACCTAGTAGCGCTGTTTTATTTTGTTGGTTTTCGGAATGTGGCCCGGATTAAGTGGGCCGTGGCGGGGGGATGTTTTTGAGGCACTACGTGTCCTCTCCACGTGTCCGTGGTTATATGCACCTTAACAGTAACCGCGTTGGTGGTAATGTGGTGGTGACTGCGGACCTAGTAGCGCGGTTTTATTTTGTTGGTTTTCGGAATGTGGCCAGGATTAAGTGGGCCGTGGCGGGGGGATGGTGGGGGGGCTCTCTTGTAGTGTCGGTAAAGGTGAAATTCTTGGACTGCCACCAGACGAACCAATGCAAAGGCATTTGCCAAGAATGTTTTCCCTGTTGGAGGAGGAGGGGGATGTTTTTGAGGCACTACGTGTCCTCTCCACGTGTCCGTGGTTATATGCACCTTAACAGTAACCGCGTTGATGGGAAACGGCCTCGCCGCCATCATGTCTTTGGGAAGCCTCTGTTTCCACACCCCAGAGACATACCATTAGCAGCGGTATAGGCAGAGCCCATAATTCGTAACATTTCAGCCGTAGCATTAGGACAGGCCCCACTAACATATCACTAGCAGCATTATAGGAGGAGCGCAGTCTTCGTTCCATGTCAGCAATAGTAGCACTCAAGACAGGCCCCAGTAACAATTCCGAAGCAGCAGTATAGCGGGAGCGCAGTCTTCGTTCCATGTCAGTAATAGTAGCACTCAAGACAGGCCCCAGTAACAATTCCGAAGCAGCAGTATAGTGGGAGCGCAGTCTTCGTTCCATGTCAGTAATATTAGCACTCAAGACAGGCCCCAGTAACAATTCCGAAGCAGCAGTATAGCGGGAGCGCAGTCTTCGTTCCATGTCAGCAATAGTAGCACTCAAGACAGGCCCCAGTAACAATTCCGAAGCAGCAGTATAGTGGGAGCGCAGTCTTAGTTCCATTTCAGTAGCTGCAGTATAGCCAAGGCCCAAGTTACATTTATGTAGCTAAAGTGTAGGCCAACCCCACACACACTTCTGTACCATGAGTGCAGGCGAAGAACATACAAATTGCTATGATTACACTGTAGGTGAGGGCCCCAAAAAATTGGTGTACCAACAGTACTAATGTACCTCAGTAAAAATTGGCCATGCCCAACCAAGATGGTAGGTGAAACCCATTAATCGCTTTGGTTAATGTGGCTTAAGTGGTAACTAGGCCTGGAGGCAGCCCAGTTTAACGAAAAATTGGTTCAAGTTAAAGTTTCAATGCTTTTAAGAGCATTGAAACATACAAAAAGTGTTTAGAAAAATTAGATGAGTGAGCCTTGTGGCCCTAAGAAAAATTGCCCGTTCGGCGTGATTACGTGAGGTTTCATGAGGAGGAGCAGGAGGAGGAGGAGGAATATTAGACACAGATTGATGAAGCAGAAATGTCCCCGTTTTGGATGGTGAGAGAGAACGTAGCTTCCATCCGCGGGTGCAGCCTACGTATTGCTTACGTATCGCTGCTGTCCGCTGGTGGAGAAGAGAAGTCTGGGGAAATCCAGGCTTTGTTCATCTTGATGAGTGTTAGCCTGTCGGCTCTGTCGGTTGACAGGCGGGTACGCTTATCTGTGATGATTCCCCCAGCCGCACTAAACACCCTCTCCGACAAGGCGCTAGCCCCAGGACAAGCAAGCACCTCCAGGGCATACAGCGCTAGTTCAGGCCACGTGTCCAGCTTCGACACCCAGTAGTTGTAGGTGGCAGAGGCGTCACGGAGGACGGTCGTGCGATCCGCTACGTACTCCCTCACCATCCTTTTACAGTGCTCCCGCCGACTCAGCCTTGACTGAGGAGCGGTGACACAGTCTTGGTGGGGAGCCATAAAGCTGTCCAGGCCGTCCAAAGACTGTTGCACTGCCTGGGCTGTACATGCTGCTCGATCTCCGCACCTCCCCTGCTACCTGGCCCTCGGAACTGCGCCTTCTGCCACTAGCGCTGTCGGATGGGAATTTTACCATCAGCTTGTCCGCCAGGGTCCTGTGGTATAGCAACACTCTCGAACCCCTTTCCTCTTCGGGAATGAGACTGGGAAGGTTCTCCTTATAGCGTGGGTCGAGCAGTGTGTACACCCAGTAATCCGTAGTGGCCAGAATGCGTGCAACGCGAGGGTCACGAGAAAGGCATCCTAACATGAAGTCAGCCATGTGTGCCAGGGTACCCGTACGCAACACATGGCTGTCTTCACTAGGAAGATCACTTTCAGGATCCTCCTCCTCCTCCTCATCCTCCTCAGGCCATACACGCTGAAAGGATGACAGGCAAGCAGCAGGGGCACCGTCAGCAGTGGGCCAAGCTGTCTCTTCCCCCTCCTCCTCATCCTCCTCATGCTCCTCCTCCTGAATGCGCTGAGATATAGACAGGAGGGTGCTCTGACTATCCAGCGACATACTGTCTTCCCCCGCCTCCGTTTCCGAGCGCAAAGCGGCTGCCTTTATGGTTTGCAGGGAACTTCTCAAGATGCATAGCAGAGGAATGGTGACGCTAATGATTGCAGCATCGCCGCTCACCACCTGGGTAGACTGCTCAAAGTTTCCAAGGACCTGGCAGATGTCTGCCAACCAGGCCCACTCTTCTGAAAATAACTGAGGAGGCTGACTCCCACTGCGCCGCCCATGTTGGAGTTGGTATTCCACGATAGCTCTACGCTGCTCATAGAGCCTGGCCAACATGTGGAGCGTAGAGTTCCACCGTGTGGGCACGTCGCACAGCAGTCGGTGCACTGGCAGATTAAAGCAATGTTGCAGGGTGCGCAGGGTGGCAGCGTCCGTGTGGGACTTGCGGAAATGTGCGCAGAGCCGGTGCACCTTTACGAGCAGGTCTGACAAGCGTGGGTAGCTTTTCAGAAAGCGCTGAACCACCAAATTAAAGACGTGGGCCAGGCATGGCACGTGCGTGAGGCTGCCGAGCTGCAGAGCCGCCACCAGGTTACGGCCGTTGTCACACACGACCATGCCCGGTTGGAGGCTCAGCGGCGCAAGCCAGCGGTCGGTCTGCTGTGTCAGACCCTGCAGCAGTTCGTGGGCCGTGTGCCTCTTATCGCCTAAGCTGAGTAGTTTCAGCACGGCCTGCTGACGCTTGCCCACCGCTGTGCTGCCACGCCGCGCGACACCGACTGCTGGCGACGTCCTACTGCTGACACATCTAGATTGCGAGACAGAGGTTGAGGAGGAGGAGGAGGAGGAGGGTGCTTTAGTGGAGGAAGCATACACCGCCGAACATACCACCACCGAGCTGTGGCCCGCAATTCTGGGGGTGGGTAGGACGTGAGCGGTCCCAGGCTCTGACTCTATCCCAGCCTCCACTAAATTCACCCAATGTGCCGTCAGGGAGATGTAGTGGCCCTGCCCGCCTGTGCTTGTCCACGTGTCCGTAGTTAAGTGGACCTTGCCACTAACCGCATTGGTGAGGGCGCGTACAATGTTGCGGGAGACGTGGTCGTGCAGGGCTGGGACGGCACATCGGGAAAAGTAGTGGCGACTGGGAACTGAGTAGCGCGGGGCCGCCGCCGCCATCATAGCTTTGAAAGCCTCCGTTTCCACAGCCCTATACGGCAGCATCTCAAGGCTGATAAATTTGGCTATGTGGACGGTTAACGATTGAGCGTGCGGGTGCGTGGCGGCGTACTTGCGCTTGCACTCCAACACTTGCGCTAGCGACGGCTGGACTGTGCGGTGCGAGACATTGGTGGATGGGGCCGAGGACAGCGGAGGTGAGGGTGTGGGTGCAGGCCATAAGACGGTAGTGCCTGTATCCTGAGAGGGGGGTTGTATCTCAGTGGCAGGTTGGGGCACAGGGGGAGAGGCAGCGGTGCAAACCGGAGGCGGTGAACGGCCTTCGTCCCACCTTGTGGGGTGCTTGGCCATCATATGTCTGCGCATGCTGGTGGTGGTGAGGCTGTTGGTGGTGGCTCCCCGGCTGATCTTGGCGCGACAAAGGTTGCACACCACTGTTCGTCGGTCGTCAGGCGTCTCTGTGAAAAACTGCCAGACCTTAGAGCACCTCGGCCTCTGCAGGGTGGCATGGCGCGAGGGTGCGCTTTGGGAAACAGTTGGTGGATTATTCGGTCTGGCCTTGCCTCTACCCCTGGCCACCGTACTGCCTCTTGCAACCTGCCCTGCTGCTGCCCGTGCCTCCCCCTCTGAAGACCTGTCCTGTGTAGGCGTTGCACACCAGGTGGGGACAGTCACCTCATCGTCCTGCTGCTCTTCCTCCGAATCCTCTGTGCGCTCCTCCCTCGGACTTACTGCCCTTACTACTACCTCACTGCAAGACAACTGTGTCTCATCGTCATCGTCCTCCTCACCCACAGAAAGTTCTTGAGACAGTTGGCGGAAGTCCCCAGCCTCATCCCCCGGACCCCGGGAACTTTCCAATGGTTGTGCATCAGTGACGATAAACTCCTCTGGTGGGAGAGGAACCACTGCTGCCCAATCTGAGCAGGGGCCCGAGAACAGTTCCTGGGAGTCTTCCCGCTCCTGAGCATGTGTCATTGTAGTGGAGTGAGGAGGCTGGGAGGAAGGAGGAGCAGCAGACAGAGGATTCGGATTTGCAGCAGTGGACGGCGCAGAACTGTGGCTGGACGATAGGTTGCTCGAAGCACTTTCTGCCATCCAGGACAGGACCTGCTCACACTGCTCATTTTCTAATAAAGGTCTCCCGCGTGGACCCATTAATTGGGCGATGAATGTGGGGACGCCAGAAACGTGCCTCTCTCCTAATCGCGCAGCAGTCGGCTGCGACACACCTGGATCAGGAGCTCGGCCTGTGCCCACACCCTCACTTGGCTCTCCGCGTCCTCGGCCGCGTCCACGTCCTCTAGGCCTACCCCTACCCTTCAGCATGCTGTATTACCAGTGATTTGATTTCACAGGCAGGAAATTAATTGGCGCAAGCCTGCAGGCCAAATATAATTTTTTAACTTTTTTTAAAAAGGAAAGGCCCACTGCCTCTAGTGAATGAATAATAAGTTTAATAACTGTGTTGCGGCCCTGCAAAAGTGTCACAGAACTTTACTGTTGCAGAGTTATTAACTGTGGCAGAGCAGGTATTTCCCAGGCAGGAAAGAAATTGGCGCAAGGCTGCACTCAACCGTAGCTGGTTGCGTCTGATTTTTTTACGTTCTCCACGCAGCACACACGTACCCAGAGCCCTGACGGCTGTCAGAGGCAGGGCAAATATACTTTTTTCCCTTTTGTTTAAAAGGAAAGGCCCACTGTGCCTATTCAATGACTAATAACTGTGTTGTGGCCCTGCCTACACAATTCTGTGCCTGTAGTATCAATGCAGGGTGCAATGCTCTGCACCGCCGATTTTGAGAAGAAAAAAAAAAAGCAACACAGCTAACAGCAGCCTGCACAGTACTCCACACAGTTAAATGTGGCCCTAGAAAGGACCGTTGAAGTTCTTGAAGGCTACACTCACTCCTAACACTCTCCCTGCCTAAGCACCACTTCTGTCCCTAATGCCGGGTGCAATGCTCTGCACTGCCGATTTTGAGAAGAAAAAAACATTTCTCCACTGCTAACAGCAGCCTGCACACACGTAGATGTGGCCCTAAGAAGGACCGTTGGGGTTCTTGAAGCCTACACTCACTACAAACACTCTCCCTACAGCAACTCCAATAGAACAGCACTATCCCTCAGCTAACTCACAAGGCATGTGTGGCGAGCCGTGGGAGGGGCCGATTTTTATACTCGGGTGACATCAGATCTCCCCAGCCACTCACAGCAGGGGGGTGGTATAGGGCTTGAACGTCACAGGGGGACGTTGTAATGCCTTCCCTGTCTTTCAATTGGCCAGAAAAGCGCGCTAACGTCTCAGAGAGGAAACTAAAAGTAACCGGAACACCGCGTGGTGCTCGTTACGAGTAACGAGCATCCCGAACACCCTAATATTCGCACGAATATCAAGCTCGGACGAGTACGTTCGCTCATCTCTAATAACAACTTATCACGTCCGTTCATCATAGTCCACAAAATCAGTCAAGCATCTCTAGTGTGCACCCACTTAGTCATACGAGACCGGTCTCATGTGTCAGGCACCTTTTTCCTGAATTATATTGCCCTCTTCTAAGACTTAATCCCATGAGAGAAGGGAGCTTCCCTCTCCTTCCACATAATCTGTGTCTTTTATCCCTGGTCATCAGGCCCTCCTTTACGTCCGGTGGTTTGATGATGTGCCATGGCTCACTGGTCTCTTCTTGTGCTTTTCCCCCCAGCCTGGGGACAGCACACTGGACATTGCACTTACTAGCTGCCACCACATACTCTTTCGATGGCTTTTCTCTGCATTATCAAATTCTGTAACTGCTGGATCTCTCTTTTGCTACAGACCAGCACATGTACCTTGCAGGACCTGGCATTGGGGCGGGCTTAGCCCTGCACTAAGAGTTTATTTTCTGTGTGGTAACATGCTAGCCGTGTCACCGCCTGCATCATTATAGCGGCACAACCCCTCGTACAAGGCACCAACAAAATGGCACCAACAGTGCTTGCCACAACTCTCCTTCCCGCTCCCCAGCTGTGGCTCTGCTCTGGCTGGCAGAAGGAACCTCAGATCACAGTGCTTAACAGCCCTCCTCAGACTGGTCCTGGAAAGCGCCAGTTTCTTGTCTCCCTACTCCTCCTCCCAGGTACTGGCTAAAAGCAGCGGGGCTTTACATGTGGCCACTCAGTACAGCGGCACAGATGCTGCTATCTGCAACATGGTGTTGGCACTGCTGTTGTCCTTCTCCTACTTCTTCCATGTTTCCTTCTTCTCCTTCAACTTCCCTTCTCCTTTACACAAAACAAAATTATTTAAAACATACTAGCTCTAATGTCTCCACGAGCAGCAAACTCTGCCCTCAAGGCGGTAATGGGGCTGTTGCTGTTCTTCTCCTACTTCCACCATGTTTTCTCCTCCTACTACTACTACTACTTCCACTTTCCTCTTCCTCCAAAACAAAAATCGCACAAGAAAGAGCTATAGTTCCAATGCTTTTCCTTGGAGGAGGGTCGGTCATGTTCGGATCTTCTCTGCACCTGATATCATTTTTTATTCTTAAAAATGTAATGCATTGTAAAAAAAACAACATGCCTTGTCATAATTTTTGGTCCCGCAGACCCTATATGGTCCTTCTTTTGTTTTCAGTGACACCCCTGTGCTATAAGTGATATCCCCCACCCCCCATACCAATGTATACTATTTTTATTAATTTTTTTGATGAGCACAGTGTTCCCCAGAAGTGTTGCTGTATTTCCATGCAATTTGGGGGCACTTAGCTGCATTAGGGACCTTCTGTGAACCCGAATTTTACTCCCATTGACTTTAATTGGAATTGGGATAGGGCCCCCCTGATTCCTGAGTATTTTTTTAAAATTAGGCCGATCCCGACCTGAATCGAATTTCCAATAATCGCTCATCACTTCTAATTCTTCTAATAATCGCTCATCACTATTTCCAAGACCAAAGTCTAATTTTAATATAGTGATAAGTCATCACACAATACTATAGGGAGTACATAAATGACCTCTCTTCTTGATTTTCTGCTCTTCATAATGAAGAATCCACTGTGAACCATTTGTTTACAACCTGATCACTGGCTTCCTGTCTGCTGCTTCTACTACATTTCCCATAATCCCCCTTGGTTGTATATCTGTATATTATTCTCCTCCCACACCTCATAACTGCTATTCCCCGCCCACCACACACATGATCAGCTTGCTTCCCATTTTATACTGAGATGACAAACTCCCAGTGTGAAATCAGATGAAGTAATCTGAGCTGTTATGTGACATCAAGCTATATGTGTCACTTCCTATGCCAATACTGTGCCGCCCTGATACAGACCACTGTAACTCCTGTTCAGACTAAATATCTTCCATTTGGTCCAAATGTCATAATTATGAAGGTGAAGTGAAAGTAGCTGTAACATTAATTTGTATTTCCAAAACATTGAGTTGAGGAATTGCCTATAGCATTATCTAAAATATAGGTATTCACAAGCTTGGACTGGTGCACGGGGGAGTCGTAAGTGAATCCCCGGTGGGCCCTGAGCCAGGAATGGGTCCTTAGGCTTCACATGAATGGCGCACTGTGTATTGGGACTGGCCTATTTTGCACTTTACTGGCCAAGCTATTTTCTTAGTTTTTTGTATTGAAAGTGCTATAACTGTTTTATGTTTTTGCATAATAAAAATACTTAAAAATTGATTTTATGTCACTGCATTACAAGACCAAGCACATTTTTTATTTTTTCATTATCAGCTGTATAAAGACTAATGTATAACAACCTTTGATGCAGGGTCTCAGTGCATCAAGTCTGGCGGGAGCATGTGCTGTGAAGGGGAGAAGCTGTCTGCAGGATAGAATGGCTTCCCCATACACAGCACACCACCAGAGGAAAGAGCAGTGGAGGCAGAAGAAAAATAGTTCTGAGGATAGAGGTAGGGCTCAGAAGAAAGTACTCAACACCTGATGCACTGAGACCCCGACCGTACAATGGTTCTGGCTGGAGCAGATGCTGTGAAGAGGAGAAGCCATCTGCAGCACTGTAGAAAGAGTAGCAGAAGCAAAAGAGAGATAGTGCTGGGGCAGATGTGGGACATAGAAGAAAGTATTATGTGTGTAAGAGTCAATAAAATATAAAAAGCAGGCTTCATTACTAAAGTATTAGAATGGGAACAGCTGTGTCTATAGCTGCTCTAGAGAGAACAGTGCAGGCACAGCTGGAGGTCCCGCTTCTGCAGTGCAGTTAGATGAATATGGATTTCCCTAGCAATGTCGTCTAGCTCCAGAGCAGAAGAAGGGCGTTGAAGCAAAAATTGCCTATTCTGTACATGTTTTTCATTTAAATGACTGTTAGGCCACTATCACACATCCGTTTTTTACTGCGAGTATCGCAGCATTTTGAACACCACGTTATAATGCTCCCATTAATTTCAACAGGGCCAATTTTCAAGCCCTGGCTGCTCTATTTTACGGCAATTAACGCACCTCCTCACCCATCGCAATCCAAAAACGGCCGTAAAATCGCGCCGACCTTGTGTGTGAGAGCGGCCTTATAGCTTAATATTTGAGAAAAATTTTCAAAACATACAGATGCAAAGAAAAACCTCTGAAACCTAATACAAAACCTTAGTGTTATCTCAGAAACTGATACATTTTTTAATGTACCTTGATATTTAGAAGCAACTCAATTTCCTGTGTTCTATTTCTGAAGAGTAGAGGATACAGATTTTAAAGGTGGGACAAAAACGAAAGAGGAGGAGCGTCAGGTTTACATGTAAAGGAGTCGTGTATGTGGCTTTACCACAGAAAGCTCACAGTCACACTTTCATACGAGAGCTACAAGTTTAAAAGAAATGAGGCTGACAATCTTTCTTTCTCTCCTGTGCTGCAGCTTCGCTTTTGATCTTTGCGTTAAAGGTACTGTATCATATGTTACATTTACTGCTACTTTCAAGCTTATTTTAATTAATTTCTTGTATCAGTAATAGGCTGCAACATTGGTTGCTTAAAGGAGGCATGCCAGAATTGTAAGGTCTTCAGCTACTTATAGATATACACTGAATGGACACTTTATCATAGACAGCCACCCTTTCACTATTGCAGCTTACTGTAATTATATACATGACCCCGGGGTGCAACATAAAATCAAGTGGATTAAGTGAACAAGTTTTCTGTGGACTAGTATTAGCGTAAGTCCACCTTAGAATACTAAAATGAACTTGTGCGACACTGAACAAGGCCTGATCATTAGCACTTGGGGGGTTTTCTTATGCAATAGAGTCACAAATATATAGAAAATGGTATGATTGAGGAAGAATGTGCAGCGAAGATGGATAGTGTTAACATAAGGGGTCATAGGAGGATGTCAAGAATCATTCTGATAGGCAGTGTAAAGTAAAGCAAATTGTAGCCAAATATAATGCTGGTAAGCAGCTAAGTTCCTCTAGTTTTTTAGCACAATGGTTATTATAACAGCAGACAATTAGTTTGAGTGCAATCACTGCTTTAAAAAAAAGCAGAAAGACAAGACTTCAGTGGAAAAAAAAAGAGAATAAAAACTGGATTATTGGGCAGTGAACAAAAATCACCCGGTCAGATGATTTCAGATATCTGCAGCGTTATACAGATGAGAATTTGGCGCAAGCAGCAGGCTTATTTCCTCTTCCCATTGAAGACACATGCAGGTTTGGCTGAGCCAGTGAGTTTGTATATGGAGAACGGCGGGTGGTTAGAAGGAGTATGTGTCAGTCTCGACTGACAGCTATCTCAGGTATATGGGTAACTTTACAGAGGCAGCTCAGCTGCAGGCAGTGCGTTATTAAATGATAAGGCATACTGAATTTAAATGATTTGCACACAACTTTTCAAGATCAGAAAATCCCTTTTCTTGATAATTTGCCTGCCTGTGACCAGCTTCAGTCATCATTTACTGGAGTGTTAGAATGGGATGGCTCCTATCTGTTGCCAAGATTGCCAACCGCCCATAAAATCCCAGACAGTCTATATAGTAGGGGGCTTTTTGCTTGTGTTTATAATAATAAAGAAGTGTGATTATGTAGGTTATTGTAATGATCACAACAAATACTGCCAATGTGTTCACATCAGTGTCTAAGCTTAGATACATATGGCTTACAATTGTTATTTATTTACAAACAATTTTTAAGGATCAGAAACCCCCTTTTAATGACTATTATTATGTCTGTGACCACCTTTAGCCTGGGTTCACACAGGGCGGATTTGCCGCGGATTTGCCGCGGATTGCCGTTGCATATCCGCACTGCGGCAAAACCGCTGCGTTTGCAGTGCAATGCAGCACAAATGTGTTTTGGCAAAAAGCTGTTCTCACAGGACGGATTTTTTCCGCACAGCCGCAGTGCGGAAATACAACTGCAGCGCGGTTTTTCAAGACGCAGCATGTCCACTCTTCTGTCTTTTCCGCAGCGCTTTTTTGTCCATAGACCTCTATGGACGCAGCAAAATCCGCACCAAAATACGCTGCAAAAAGTTTAAAAAAGCGCTGCGGAAAAAACCGCTTGCGGATTTTTTCGAAAGAAAATACGCAAGCCAAAATTAACCTTTGAAGCGGTTTTGCCGCAGAAGCAGTTCTTCTGCAGCAAAACCGCAATGGAAAAACCGTGGCAAAACCGCAGCAAATCCTCCCTGTGTAAACCTAGCCTTAGGCTCGGTTCACACAGGGCGGATTTGCCGCAGAATTTCTGTGCAGAGAGTCCACACAGCAATTCCGCCCGCAACTCCTAATCTCGGAATTAGCCAGCAAAGTGGACAAGATTTTGCAAAAAACTCGTCCACACGCTGGAGCCAAGCCGCACAAAAACTGACATGCAGGACGGAATTCAATTCCGCAGCATGTCAATTCTTTTCTCGTTTACGCAGCGGTCTCTCTTCGTTTATGTTTTTTTTTCCCTGTGACATATAGGGCTATTTTTTAAATATCTTTTTGACTGACTTTTTTCAGTTTTTTAAGTTTTATTGGGAGTAAAATGCTAAAAATGATTTTTTTTTAAACATTTATAGTTTTTTTCTTTTAAAATAGTATATTTACACTAAAATAAAGTAAAGGAACAGGTTCGTCATTTTGTTTTGGATGTTTTTGATATATAATATGTATGGTTTTGGATTACAGGGCGCATACAGCGACGGTTTTGGTTGGCGTCGGCTTTGGGTTATTTTCTTTTTTATGTATATATTTCTATTTTATTTTGTAATTTTGTGTTACTTATTTCTGTAATTATTTTTTTCCCGGCGTCATCCTGACGGCAGACATGGAGGTTGCACCTTGACCTCGTAGGGACAGGAAGCAAGAGACTTTAAAAGGCTCCTCCCGTCTCCCATTCACCAGTGCTTCCTGTCCCTACAGGGACATGCAAGAGGAGCTCCCTCCAGGGAGCTGCAGGATGACAGCTGGGGGAACGGTCCATAGGGCTGTTTTCCCCCCTCACCCTTTTCCAAGGAGGCTGACTGGAGGGATTGACGGTCCACAGGGCTGCTTCCCTTCTCATCTCCCCTCCGGAGAGTCAGCGCGGTCCAGGAGCACGGCGGGCCACAGGTCTGACCGCCCGGGGTTCACCACCGCAACGGTCGGAGTGGCGGACCAGAGGTCCTTGAGTCCCCTCCTTCCTCCTCCAGCTCGGAGTTGTTTTTCAGCCGGGGAGAGCGGCGGGCCACAGGCTCAGATGCCTCTCTCCTCCAGGCATGCCGGCGCGGCCGCGCGCGGCGTCGGGGGGGCAGAGCCAATGACGCGGCGTGACGCGGTGACGTCAGACGCCGTCAGCTGACCCGGAACAGCGGGAGATTTGAAAATGGAGACCCCCCCGACAAGCTTCCACTGACAGCACACCTTCAGAGAAGGATTTATCTGTCTACCTGGTTCTGTCTGCGTTTCTGCATCATGACTACAAAGGAACCAGAGATGGAAGCCCTGCAAACTGTAAGTGTTACTTGTTGCAGGAATGTTATGCTCAGGGATTTAGCATTGTGTGGGGGTTTTCCCTTATGTGCATGCATGTATATTCTGCAGGACAGGGAATCCACTCGGTCTAAACAGGACCTAAAGAAAAAACACAGGAAAGGCGCTCTGTGTCTTTAAAAAAAAAAAAACTGGACGAGGCATATAAAAAAGCCGCTATGCCCCGATTGTACCTCCAAGATCCTTACGGATGAACAGGCTGCATTCAGGGAAGATATATCCCTGGTTAGAGAGGAGGTCCGGGCATCAATTTCCAGTCTCCCCCCCCCCCCCATCCCCCCCCTCCAGCTCAGCGGAAGGAAGGGCCGCTAAAAGGGCGAGCCACATACCGCTAACGAGCTCACAGTTTGAGCAATCCCGGGGCGACTTGTCAAATGGCGAACTCTTTGACCGTCCCCCTGACGCCAGGGATGAGAATAAAAAGTACTATTTCTCATCTGGGGACCTGGTTGACCTGATCAAAGCAGTCAGGGATACAAGGAAGGTCGAGGATGTGGTCGAGCCAGGGTCCGTACAGGACGCCGTGTCCGGCGGGCTCAGACCAAGGAACCGCACAGTGTTTCCGGTTAATGATACCCTGAAGAAAGCAATCACGTATGAGTGGGCTGCGCGTACAAACACCCCTATTTGTCCCGCGAATATAAAGAGAGACTCCGCTTTGCGGAGAAAGACGTGAGCATCTACGCACGGTCCGGGAGCACGGCGGGCCACAGGTCTGACCGCCCGGGGTTCACCACCGAAGCAGTCGGAGCGGCGGACCAGAGGTCCTTGGGTCCCCTCCTTCCCCTGCCACAGCTCGGCGCAGTGGTTTCAGCTGGGGAGAGCGGCGGGCCATAGGCTCAGATGCCTCTCTCCTCCAGGCATGCCGGTGCGGCCGCGCGCGGCGTCGGGCACAGGTGGCCATAATGGCCAAAAAGACAGCCCTGCCATTCAAGGACTCCTCTCATCTTAAAAACCCGATGGACAGGGTCGACGCCTTGATGAAACGGGCCTGGCAAACAACGGCCTATACGCTGAAGTCCAAGGTCGCAGCGACTTCTGTGGCAAGGTCGATGTTCCTCTGATTGGGGGAACTTGACGACCAGATTAAACAGAAGGCCTCTAGAGATGTGTTACTGGAATGCATGCCTCTACTTAGATCAGCAACAGGCGGTCTGGCTGAAAACATGGAAAGCAGATACGGCTTCCAAAGGAAGGCCGTGTAACATCTCTGTTTCATGGCCAGCACATGTTTGGCGCGGACTTGGAGGAGATCCTAAAAAGAGCTACCGACAGGACCCGCAGTTTCCCGGACCAAGCAAGAACGGGATTTCCCCACAAACCTCAGCCATCCTTCAAGCCATACCGAGGCAAAGGAAAGACGGGGTGCTGGTCCTACCCCAAAGGAGGCAGGAGTAAAACAAAAACAACCCCTTCCCCTGTAGGCGAGTACCAGGTGGGGGGCAGACTGTTGAGCTTTCCCAGCCCCCACGCGATCCCCCGCCCTGCAGGGTATCTTTAGAAACGAAATTTTTAAGGTGCTACAGATGGGGGCGGTAGTCCAGGTCCCCGCAGTAGAACAGGGCTTGGGGTTCTACCCCTATTTCTGATCAAAAAACCGAACGACAGTTTCGGATGATCCTTAATCTGAAGGGCCTGAACAGGTTGATTACCTACAAAAGGTTTAACCATCAGGTCTGCAGTAACTCTGATCAAAAGAGGGGACTTTATGAGTACCGTAGATCTAAAGGACGCGTACTACCACATCCCAGTCCTGTCGGAACATCACAAGTACCTGCGGTTTGCCATCAGGATGGGCAGCCGTGTACACCATTTTCAATTCCAGTGCCTACCCCTCAGAATTTCAACGGCACCCAGGATATTCTCTAAAATAGCGGCAGAGATGGTGGCGCATCTCCATGTGGCAGGCATAAACATTGTCCCATACCTGGACGATTTGCTGGTAATGGCATCCTCGCCGAAGATCCTCAAAGAGGATACCAGCCGAATCATCTCCCTATTTCAGAGACTGGGGTGGATAGTTAACTTCCCTAAATCTAGTCTTCTCCCCGAGACGCGAAAGGCCTCCTGGGGGTACAGATAGACTCAGTGTCTCAGATCTTGTCTTTGCCTCCACCCAGGCAGGAAAACCTTAGGCTGGCAGCGCAGAAATGCGGCCAGAAGAAACAAATAACGATTAGGGACGCAACAAGGCTCCTGGGCCTCATGACCTCCTGTATCGGCATTATTCCTTGGGCCCAGGCTCACTCAAGGACGCTACAGAGAGCCATCCTGGGCAACTGGGACGGGGCAACAACCTCTCTGGACCGCAGAATGCCCGTGTCATCAGCGGTCACAAGGTCCCTCCGCTGGTGGCGGTCAACTGGCAACCTAGAGGCGGAGTCCCCATGGGTGACAGAGCCCTTCATCTCCGTAGTCACCAACGCAAGCCAGCCTGGCTGGGGAGCGCAAGTGGGGCAGCGTTTGCTCCAGGGCAAATGGGGTCCGACATTGCATGCCTAGACCTCAAATTCCAGAGAGCTTAGGGCCATCTGGGAGCATGTTAGGATCTTCTCGGATAACCGGACCGCCGTTTCACTTATTCACCCCCAGGGAGGCACTAGAAACTTTCACCTGCTGAAATTAACAGCCCCGAGTCCACGGTACAGTCCTGACAGCGGTCCATCTCAAAGGATCCCAGATCCTGACAGCCGACTTTCTAAGTCAAAGAGGCCTAGACCCTGGGAATGGTCTCTGAATCAAGAGGAATTTCGTCTCATTACAGAAACCTGGGGCAGTCCACAGGTGGACCTGTTTGCGAGCAGCAAAAATTCAGAATGTCCCGGCTATTTTTCCCTAGATCCGAGGGACAAGTCCGAGGGGTTAGACGCTTTTTCCCATAGTTGGGATTTCAGTCTGGCGTACGCCTTCCCCCTCCCCCATACACCTGATCCCGAGAGTTCTTCAGAAGGTCCAGCAGAGCAACATCACGCTGATCCTGATCACCCAACACTGGGGAAAAAAGGGCATGGTTTCCGGTGCTCCTAAAGCTCGCCATCTCTGAGCCAATCCGCCTTCCATCCAGGAAGGACCTTCTAGCGCAGGGCCCAGTTCTTTGCCCCAACCTAGAGAGACTGAACCTCGCAGTGTGGATATTGAGGAACAGACGCTAAGACAAGGTCTGTCCTCCAGAGTTATCGCGACTCTACGCCAGTCCCGAAAAACCTGTAACCTCAGCTACTTATAATAAGATCGGGGAAAAAATTCTTCTCCTGGAGGGGGCTGGAGGTCTCCAATCTTGACACTTTGGTGGCGGAGATTTGGACTTCCTCCAGATAAAAACCTGAGACCACGAACCCTGGAAGTACAGGTAGCAGCGCTCTCAGCCATTCTAGACCAACCTTTGGCAGATCATAGACTGATCCGCAGGTTCATGAAAGCGGCAGAAAGAATGAGGTCAGTTAGCCGTAGTACAGTTCCCCCCCATGGGACCTGAACCTAGTTCTCCAAAGCCTCTGCAAAGACCCCCTCAACCTATTGATCAGATTCCGATTAGGTTCCTCACGTTTAAAACTGTGTTCCTGGTAGCTATCACAGCAGCAAGGCACGTAAGCGAGCCCCAGGCCCTATCTTGTAAGACGTCTTACCTATTAAGCCAGGACGATAGGGTCATACAAAAAAACAGACCCCCGTTTTTCTTCCAAAGGTAGCCTCAAAATTCCACAGACAGCAAGAAATTATTCTCCCATCCTTCTGTCAAAATCCCCAAAACGATAGGGAAAGAGACTACCATAGCCTGGATGCAAGGAAGGCCATTCTATGCTACCCAGAGCAGACATTATCCTTTTAGGAAGGCTGACTGTCTTTTGTTCAATTTCAGGGGCCAGGCAGAGGAAGAGCGGCTTCTAGGAGATCCATTAGCCGCCGGATAAAATCCACCATCCAGCAGGCCTACTCCGTCCTGCAACAGCGCTATCCCGGAAGGACTCGAGGCCCATTCTACCAGGGCAGTATCCTGCTCCTGAGCAGAGAGGGCTATGGCGACGCCGGACCAAATCTGTAAGGCAGCCACATGGTCCAACCTGCACACATTCGCAAAACATTACAGGCCGAATGCGGACCTCTCCTCCGATCTCTCTCTTTCGGGAGAGAGGTCCTGCAAGCAGTGGTCCCTCCCTAAGAGTTAATTTGGTATACTCCATGTCTGCCGTCAGGATGACGCCGGGAAAAGGGAGTGAATTTCTTACCGAAAATTCCTTTTTCCCGAGTCATCCTGACGGCACGTATTTCCCTCCCAAAAATTCACACGTTTATATTAACGTTTATGCGGGCACGAATCTGTAGCCCAGACGCTCCTATGTTGGACATTTCCCTTCATGCGGTAAATTTGTGCATATTTCCTGTGTTTAAGTCTGGGTAAGCTACCCTCTTCTTGTTTATGTTCAAATGAAACTAACCATTTTATTTTTTTCGGAGCAAATAAATATCTTCCTTGGTTAACCACGACATGCCCATGTAAGTAATTTAGAAGACACTGGTGAATAGGAGACGGGAGGAGCCTTTTAAAGTCTCTTGCTTCCTGTCCCTACGAGGTCAAGGTGCAACCTCCATGTCTGCCGTCAGGATGACTCGGGAAAAAGGAATTTTCGGTAAGAAATTCACTCCCTTTTTTACCATCTATGTCCCCCATGACGTCACATAAGACCTCTGGGGGACATTCACATGTTTTTTGTTTTTTTTTTAATTTGACACTTTCCCACTGTAGCTGGGGCATCCATAGGAGCCTCAGTTACAGCGGGAACATCCCCTGTAGTGACAGTAGTCACTGGCAGAGCAGTTCAGGGTCTGCTATGACCCTGCAGCTCTGCTGTGGCAGGGAATCCCGGAAGTCACTTGACTGCTAGCTTTTGTAGTGGAAGTTATACTTCCACTTTCACTTTTTAGTACAGAGCTCTCATTGAGCACTGTGTACGCAGGAAAGGAGAAGGCAGAAAGGGTTAGACAACCCCTCCTGCTTTCTCCTCCTGGTTATCAGCTGTGACTAACAGCTGGCAGCTTGTCCTGCTTCTGATTGATTGCAGAACAGAGGCTTTAAACCCAACTGTATTTTTACTATCAGCTAAGTTTAAAGCCCAGGACCAAATGCCATAAATTTATAGTGCTTGGTCCTTAATGGGTTAAACGTTATGTATTTTTAACCAGAGTTCTCTCTTGTAATTTATGTATCTACTCATTCATGTCACAGGGGATCACTTTGGCACAACAAAACACTTTGAACCTGAAACCATACTAACTACTGTCCTGGTAGAACTCCATACTCATTATCATACTCCATATTACATTTTCTTAAAGGTCCGCAGCATGGCAACAATTGTTTTAATCAGTGTCCTGCAGTACTGCGGATCATCCCAAGTCTTCCGGCAGCCGTTGATCACTCTGATCACTCTCACACCAGGCAAATGTTCATCTCTTTATAACACACACTGTTCCTTTTCCCACAGTATTTAATCTGGTCCCATGCTGCACCCCTCATTGCACAGACAGCAGCTGCCTTTGCAGACTAGCGCATCTCCAGGAATATCTATTTGGCAGCACTTCCAGCTCATTCTAGTCCCCTGCTCACTGCTGTGACACTGCTTCAACACCTCTTATATTGCTGACATCATCTCTCCTGAATGTTCCCACAGAGCATGCTCAGTTCAAATGTGCTGAAATTTTGGTGCAAGTCACAGTCCATCTCCATGGCAACATTTTAATCCTTTAGAGTAGCCCCTTACATGAAGTTTTGCATTGGAGCTTTAACCCTTTCCAATCCAATTTGTATCCTGGTTTTCCTAGGAGGCTTACTCTTTTTCTGCTGTTGTACAACAGCGCTATCTGCTGGCTAAAGCCAGTACTGCATGAGGTGACACGTTGGATAGGCTCCGACAGCAGAGAGGCTGGCAATATACAGTAAGAGAACTCCGATAGATGTCTTCCAACATCGGAGCTGTACAGTCTTAAATCATAATGTCTTCAGAGGTCAGACAGTGGATTGGAAAGGGTTAAGCTACTATATATCTAAGAACAAGTTTATATCTTAGGGAAAAATTTAAAAAGACATTTTTGAAGTGTTTTAGAGCACAAATCTCCTGCGCGTGCACCAATTTAAAATGCAATTTATTTTAGGATCCTTTCGCAACATTGCAAGCAAAACTTGCAGCATACAAATCCTATAGACAATACTATGATACTGTGTCTACTATTGCAACTCATCCCCAATCAAGTGAATGGAGATGAACTGCAATACCAGACATAGCCTATAGACAAACATGGCGCTCTTTCTGGAAATACAGCAGTATTTTTCTAGTCCTGGTATTTTGCATTTGAAAATCAATAAAAACACTCAGTTTAACTTTTTCAAGACAAGACAGTAAGCTGTTGAGGGACTGAGAGACTTTGGAAGCCACTGCTGAGTTGGTGCGGGGTGTGGACATGGCAGCCCAGGGTAAGGCTGGCTCTGACCCTTCCTGGCGACCCCATGCACCTCCGTTTTTCTGTAATAAGGGTGACCGCAGACACCGGCTGTCAGTCATGCAGAGTAAAGATTTAAAAAAAAAAAAAAATGTTTTCCCCACACCATCGCTAGGGGAAGACGCAGAACCCCGCAGCCTATTCGCAATGTTGATTGGGTCAGATGGCTTCCATTGACTTCAATGGAAACCGTCAGTGTGGATTCCGCAGAAAAACATAACATGCTGCGATTTTAAATCTGCTCGTGAAATCGCAACTGATATCCGCTCATGTGAGTGGACATGTGAATGTTCTATTCTTTCAATGTGTGCAGAATACCAGGGACCGTCCGCGCAGGCGACAATCGCAGATTCCGCAATTCAAATCCTATCATGTGCAGCCGGCCTTAAACAGATAATGAGGGGCTGGTTGCCCTGAGTCCTAGAGACAGGCCTCTTCATGCAAGCCTACTGAGTGAGAAGACTGGTTGGTAAGATGCACAATAACTACCAACTAAGAGTTTGTTGTACAAGTTCAAGTTTTAGTGTGCGAACCCTACTCTTGTGTAAGAAGTTATGGTTTAAGTGCTGCACTGTGTTCTACAAGCACGAATGAACCAGTGGTGAAGTTGCAATATTACTGCTGCTACAAGTTAATGTGTAACTAAACTTTCAGAAAACTTCTGATATATCATAGTGACATGTCAAAAGTTTTGATTGGTGGGCAGAAGCACTAATCAGCTCTTTCTAGCTCTACTTTGAGTAGTGTATATTCTCAGTAGAAACTCTGGTTCTGTACACTGTCACAGCCGAAGAGGCACAGCACTCCAATGAGCACTTCTGCCTCTTTGTTTTAGCAGTTGGTGCTGGTCTTGGGACTCAGTCAACACCGATCAAAACGCTTGACGTGTCAGATATTTTCTAAAAGTGTAGTTATTCGTGAAGTTAAATGGTTCCTTAAATAGACAGTATCTGTTTTTTGACAAGAACAGGGACTGGAAAATAAATAATTCTTGAAGGAAAATACATTGGACATTCATTGCAATTCTTTCTGTGTGCAATGATCGCCTATACAGTGGGCAGAACATACATTTCTGTACAAATGTGCTTATGTTTGATAGAATGTGATTGTTCTCAGTGAGAGAAACCAAGTAATCTTGTAGATATGATACCTTTTAATGGCTAACAAAACTACATGATGTTCATGCGAGCTTTCAAACCTCTCAGGATTCTACCTCAGGCATAATGAAATAGATCTGTACACATATGAAAAGGCACCGACATAGTGAGACTGATTTGCACTTAAAACAATACCAGACAAGATGATTGGTAAGGATTGTGACAGTTTTATGATCTCTAATAGAGATGAGCGAGCACCAAAATGCTCGGGTGCTCGTTACTCGGGACGAAATTATCGCGATGCTCGAGAGTTCGTTTCGAATAACGAACCCCATTGAAGTCAATGGGCGACCCGAGCATTTTTGTATTTCGCCGATGCTCGCTAAGGTTTTCATGTGTGAAAATCTGGGCAATTCAAGAAAGTGATGAAAACGACACAGCAACGGATAGGGCAGGCGAGGGGCTACATGTTGGGCTGCATCTCAAGTTCGCAGGTCCCACTATTAAGCCACAATACCGGCAAGAGTGGGCCCCCCCCCAAAAAAAAACTTTTACTTCTGAAAAGCCCTCATTTGCAATGGATACCTTAGCTAAGCACCACACTACCTCCAACAAAGCACAATCACTGCCTGCATGACACTCCACTGCCACTTCTCCTGGGTTACATGCTGCCCAACCCCCCCCCGCACGACCCAGTGTCCACAGCGCACACAAAAGTGTCCCTGCGCAGCCTTCAGCTGCCCTCATGCCACACCACCCTCATGTCTATTTATAAGTGCGTCTGCCATGACGAGGAACCGCAGGCACACATTGCAGAGGGTTGGCACGGCTAGGCAGCGACCCTCTTTAAAAGGGGCGGGGCGATAGCCCACAATGCTGTACAGAAGCAATGAGAAATATAATCCTGTGCCACCGCCATCAGGAGCTGCACACGTGGGCATAGCAATGGGGAACCTATGTGCCACACACTATTCATTCTGTAAAGGTGTCTGCATGCCCCAGTCAGACCGCGGTTTTTAATTCATAGACACAGGCAGGTACAACTCCCTATTGTGAAGTCCCTGTGGACCGACAGCATGGGTGGCTCCCAGGAACCCACCGGCGGTACATAAAAATATCCCATTGCATTGCCCAACACAGCTGAGGTAGTAATGTCGTGCTTAATGCAGGTGGGCTTCGGCCCACACTGCATGCCCCAGTCAGACTGGGGTTCTTTAGAAGTGGAAACAGATGCATTTATAATTCCCTGTGGACCCACAGCATGGGTAGCTCCCTGGAACCCACCGGCGGTACATAAAAATATCCCATTGCATTGCCCAACACAGCGGATGTAACGTCAGCTGTAATGCAGGTGGGCTAAAAATTAATTTGATTACACTGTAGGCGAGGGCCCACAAAAATTGCTGTATCAACAGTACTAATGTACATCAGAAAAATTGGCCCTGGCCAACCAAGATGGCAGGTGAAACCCATTAATCGCTTTGGTTAATGTGGCTTAAGTGGTAACTAGGCCTGGAGGCAGCCCAGTTTAACGAAAAATTGGTTCAAGTTAAAGTTTCAACGCTTTTAAGAGCATTGAAACGTATAAAAAATTTTAAGAAAAATTATTTGAGTGAGCCTTGTGGCCCTAAGAAAAATTGCCCGTTCGGCGTCATTGCGTGAGGTTTCAGGAGGAGGAGCAGGAGGAGGAGGAGGAGGAATATTATACACAGATTGATGAAGCAGAAATGTCCCCGTTTTGGATGGTGAGAGAGAACGATGCTTCCATCCGCGGGTGCAGCCTACGTATTGCTTAGGTATCGCTGCTGTCCGCTGGTGGAGAAGAGAAGTCTGGGGAAATCCAGGCTTTGTTCATCTTGATGAGTGTTAGCCTGTCGGCACTGTCGGTTGACAGGCGGGTACGCTTATCTGTGATGATTCCCCCAGCCGCACTAAACACCCTCTCTGACAGGACGCTAGCCGCAGGACAAGCAAGCACCTCCAGGGCATACAGCGCTAGTTCAGGCCACGTGTCCAGCTTCGACACCCAGTAGTTGTAGGTGGCAGAGGCGTCACGGAGGACGGTCGTGCGATCGGCTACGTACTCCCTCACCATCCTTTTACAGTGCTCCCGCCGACTCAGCCTTGACTGGGGAGCGGTGACACAGTCTTGCTGGGGAGCCATAAAGCTGTCCAGGGCCTTAAAGACTGTTGTATTGCCTGTGCTGTACATGCTGCTCGATCTCCGCACCTCCCCTGCTACCTGGCCCTCGGAAGTGCGCCTTCTGCCACTAGCGCTGTCGGATGGGAATTTTACCATCAGCTTGTCTGCCAGGGTCCTGTGGTATAGCAACACTCTCGAACCCCTTTCCTCTTCGGGTATGAGAGTGGAAAGGTTCTCCTTATACCGTGGGTCGAGCAGTGTGTACACCCAGTAATCCGTAGTGGCCAGAATGCGTGCAACGCGAGGGTCACGAGAAAGGCATCCTAACATGAAGTTAGCCATGTGTGCCAGGGTACCTGTACGCAACACATGGCTGTCTTCACTAGGAAGATCACTTTCAGGATCCTCCTCCTCCTCCTCCTCCTCCTCCTCAGGCCATACACGCTGAAAGGATGACAGACAAGCAGCATGGGTACCGTCAGCAGTGGGCCAAGCTGTCTCTTCCCCCTCCTCCTCATCCTCCTCATGCTCCTCCTCCTCCTCCTGAACGCGCTGAGATATAGACAGGAGGGTGCTCTGACTATCCAGCGACATACTGTCTTCCCCCGGCTCTGTTTCCGAGTGCAAAGCGTCTGCCTTTATGCTTTGCAGGGAACATCTCAAGATGCATAGCAGAGGAATGGTGACGCTAATGATTGCAGCATCACCGCTCACCACCTGGGTAGACTGCTCAAAGTTTCGAAGGACCTGGCAGATGTCTGCCAACCAGGCCCACTCTTCTGAAAATAATTGAGGAGGCTGACTCCCACTGCGCCGCCCATGTTGGAGTTGGTATTCCACTATAGCTCTACGCTGCTCATAGAGCCTGGCCAACATGTGGAGCGTAGAGTTACACCGTGTGGGCAGGTCGCACAGCAGTCGGTGCACTGGCAGATTAAACCGATGTTGCAGGGTCCGCAGGGTGGCAGCGTCCGTGTGGGACTTGCGGAAATGTGCGCAGAGGCGGCGCACCTTTACGAGCAGGTCTGACAAGCGTGGGTAGCTTTTCAGAAAGCGCTGAACCACCAAATTAAAGACGTGGGCCAGGCATGGCACGTGCGTGAGGCTGCCGAGCTGCAGAGCCGCCACCAGGTTACGGCCGTTGTCACACACGACCATGCCCGGTTGGAGGCTCAGCGGCGCAAGCCAGCGGTCGGTCTGCTCTGTCAGACCCTGCAGCAGTTCGTGGGCCGTGTGCCTCTTATCTCCTAAGCTGAGTAGTTTCAGCACGGCCTGCTGACGCTTGCCCACCGCTGTGCTGCCACGACGCGAGACACCGACTGCTGGCAACGCGCTGCTGCTGACACATCTTGATTGCGAGACAGAGGTTGCGTTGGAGGAGGAGGAGGGTGGTTTAGTGGAGGAAGCATACACCGCCGCAGATACCACCACCGAGCTGGGGCCCGCAATTCTGGGGGTGGGTAGGACGTGAGCGGTCCCAGGCTCTGACTCTGTCCCAGCCTCCACTAAATTCACCCAATGTGCCGTCAGGGAGATATAGTGGCCCTGCCCGCCTGTGCTTGTCCACGTGTCCGTTGTTAAGTGGACCTTGGCAGTAACCGCGTTGGTGAGGGCGCGTACAATGTTGCGGGAGACGTGGTCGTGCAGGGCTGGGACGGCACATCGGGAAAAGTAGTGGCGACTGGGAACTGAGTAGCGTGGGGCAGCATCTCAAGGCTGATAAATTTGGCTATGTGGACGGTTAACGCTTGAGCGTGCGGGTGCGTGGCGGCGTACTTGCGCTCAAACACTTGCGCTAGCGACGGCTGGACGGTGCAGTGCGAGACATTGCTGGATTGGGCCGAGGACAGCGGAGGTGAGGGTGTGGGTGCAGGCCAGGAGACAGTAGTGCCTGTGTCCTCAGAGCGGGGTTGGATCTCAGTGGCAGGTTGAGGCACAGGGGGAGAGGCAGCGGTGCAAACCGGAGGCGGTGAACGGCCTTCGTCCCACCTTGTGGGGTGCTTGGCCATCATATGTCTGCGCATGCTGGTGGTAGTGAGGCTGTTGGTGGTGGCTCCCCGGCTGATCTTGGCGCGACAAAGGTTGCACACCACTGTTCGTCGGTCGTCAGGCGTCTCTGTGAAAAACTGCCAGACCTTAGAGCACCTTGGCCTCTGCAGGGTGGCATGGCACGAGGGTGCGCTTTGGGAAACAGTTGGTGGATTATTCGGTCTGGCCCTGCCTCTACCCCTGGACACCGCACTGCCTCTTGCAACCTGCCCTGCTGCTGCCCTTGCCTCCCCCTCTGAAGACCTGTCCTGAGTAGGCGTTGCACACCAGGTGGGGTCAGTCACCTCATCATCCTGCTGCTCTTCCTCCGAATCCTCTGTGTGCTCCTCCCTCGGACTTACTGCCCTTACTACTACCTCACCGATAGACAACTGTGTCTCATCGTCATCGTCCTCCTCACCCACTGAAAGGTCTTGAGACAGTTGCCGGAAGTCCCCAGCCTCATCCCCCGGACCCCGGGAACTTTCCAATGGTTGGGCATCAGTGACGATAAACTCCTCTGGTGGGAGAGGAACCACTGCTGCCCAATCTGAGCAGGGGCCCGAGAACAGTTCCTGGGAGTCTTCCCGCTCCTGAGCATGTGTCATTGTAGTGGAGTGAGGAGGCTGGGAGGAAGGAGGAGCAGCAGCCAGAGGATTCGGATTTGCAGCACTGGACGGCGCAGAACTGTGGGTGGATGATAGGTTGCTCGAAGCACTTTCTGCCATCCACGACAGGACCTGCTCACACTGCTCATTTTCTAATAAAGGTCTCCCGCGTGGACCCATTAATTGGGCGATGAATGTGGGGACGCCAGAAACGTGCCTCTCTCCTAATCGCGCAGCAGTTGGCTGCGATACACCTGGATCAGGAGCTCGGCCTGTGCCCACACCCTCACTTGGGCCTACGCGTCCTCGGCCACGTCCACGTCCTCTAGGCCTACCCCTACCCCTCAGCATGCTGTATTACCAGTGATTTCCCAGGCAGGAAATAAATTGGCGCAAGCCTGCAGGACAAATAGAATTTTTCCCTTTTTTTTAAAGAAAAGGCCCACTGACTATATTCAATCAGATAAGAAATGTGTTCCACAGAAATGCAGTTATATGAAGTGCAGCAGAGCGGTGATTTTTCCCAGGAAGGCAGGAAATAAATTGGCGCAAGACTGCTGTTAAACGTAGCTGGCTGCGTATGATTTTTTTACTATCTCCACCCACCACACACGTACACAGAACGCTGAGGACTGACAGAGGCAGGCCACATAGAATTTTTCCCTTTTTTTTTTAAAGAAAAGGCCCACTGACTATATTCAATCAATAATATATGTCTTCTGGCCCTGCCTACACAATTCTCTCCCTGTAGTATTACTGCAGGGCGCAATGCTCTGCACAGCCGATTTTGAAAAAAAAAATATGCAACACTGCTAACAGCAGCCTGCACAGTACTGCACACGGTTAAATGTGGCCCTAAGAAGGACCGTTGGGGTTCTTGAAGCCTACACTCACTCCTAACACTCTCCCTGCCTAACCACCACTTCTGTCCCTGGACTATTACTGCAGGGCGCAATGCTCTGCAGACAGCCGATTTTGAAAAAAAAAAAAATTGTGCAACACTGCTAACAGCACCCTCCACAGTACTGCACACGGATAGATGTGGCCCTAAGAAGGACCGTTGGGGTTCTTGAAGCCTACACTCACTCCTCACACTCTCCCTACAGCAGCACCAGCAGCAGCACTTTCCCTCAGCTAACTCACAAGGCATCTGAGGCGAGCCGCGGGAGGGGCCGACTTTTATACTCGGGTGACATCTGATCTCCCCAGCCACTCACAGCAGGGGGGTGGTATAGGGCTTGAACGTCACAGGGGGAAGTTGTAATGCCTTCCCTGTCTTTCAATTGGCCAGAAAAGCGCGCTAACGTCTCACAGAGGAAAGTGAAAGTAACCCGAACACCACGTGGTGCTCGTTAGGAGTAACGAGCATCCCGAATACTCTAATATTCCCCCGAGCATCAAGCTCGGACGAGTATGTTCGCTCATCACTAATCTCTAAATTGGTGTTAGGAGGTCACAGGGCTGTGCATTATCTCTCCTTCAGACCTGCAAATAAGGAAGATGAAACAATACCTCTATAGCACCACTTATTGGATGGCAGCATTCCTTCAATTCAATTTATGACTTTTTACCAAGTCTGTAAAACAATGATTGGGAATAGAACCCCTTCTGGGTGCTCTCCATGGGGAGAGACGATGCCATCCCCCAACCCACTCACCCCTCAGGTGTCTCCACACACACCCTGGGTGCTCTCCTTAAGGACACACTTCTTGATCTCCTTCAGACCTTTCATATTCTCCACTGATGCAAGAACTCATTCCCGAGGTTCATTCCATTCTTGAGGGTATCAAAAATGGCCATAAATTTATACTCCCAAAGTCTTCTGTGACACTCTAAAGTGCAACTGAAGGGCAACTTGAAGTTGCCCTTCAGTATGATAACTCTCATGCTTAGTAGGCTACATTTGTTATTCTTGAACTCACAGCTATTTTGTATCTATAGAAGCAACTCTGCTGCAATGACAGCCAGCATATACAACCATTAATGGCCATTTACATGGGACAATTACTGTTGAGAATCGTTCAAATTCCCGTGCTCCCACTGGAATTTGAGTGATAATGGTTCAGTTTTTGCATGCAGAAAACTGAACGACACACCGGTCAGTGTAAACTGCCGTCAATCACTGAATGACTGTCTATTTACAGTGAATGGAAGTGGGCGGTGGGGGGGGGGGGGGGGGGGCGATACTGGGAAGAGCTGCTGGGCATCGTTTGCAGCTCGTCCCGGCTAAATGGAGCGTTGCTCATACTTAGCATCCAACTCAGAACCAGAATCACTGAAAGTTGATTCCAGGCAACTTTTCATTTGCACTAAAATTGTGGTAAATTGTTCCATTTGCGCCTAAAAATAACCGATTGTAAACTTAAAATGAATTTTAGGTTTCCTTTAATATTAATAGGCAGTGGAGTGGCAATGCTGTCTTTGTAGATTGCTTGTAAATTCTAATGATTGTGTCGTGGGTGTGGTAGAAAATGGTACTGAAACTGATTCCTCGCAGCTTGTTCTGAGACATTCCAAAGTTATTCTTTATTTTGCTTTTCAGAAAATAACCTGTTACAAGAACCTAATAAAATCGAAGTTAATTCTGGAGGCAATGTTGTCATCAATTGCACTGTGAATGGATATGAAACACATGGAATCCAGATGAGGAAACGTTTCAAGCCCATAGTGTACATCGATGATAAGGGAAATAATATATCTGAAGATTATAAGGATCGTTTGTCATGTTCTGGAAATCGTTCATACGTCAGTGTGACATTAAAGAATCTCACAGTCAATGACTCTGAGATCTATCTTTGCGATGCTTTAACAATTAAAGATACTGCAATCTGTTCACGTGGAACGTTACTGATTGTGCGTCCACCAGGAGGTGAGTGGGTCCTATTTTGTCTTATAATGTCAAATCAATGTAAGGCCTCATGTCCACTTGCACACACGGATACCACTGCTGAATCCCGCAGCAGAATGTGTGCGTGCCCGCGGCCATGAACATTAAAAGACAGTTTCTCCTTACCTCTCTGGATCCAGCGCAGGTCTTCTCTGTGCCAGAAGGATCTTCTTTCTACCGCGGCACGTCCACAGTAACAGCTGCGGGTGTGTCACAGATCAGATGGCTTCCATGGACGTCAATGGAAGCTGTCCCAGCGGGATCCACAAAAAAATGGAGCATGCTGTGATCTCTTGCCGTGCATGCGATCCGCGCGCCAGGAAAAAAAATTACATCCACATGCTTTTTACTGTCCTGGGGACACTAATGCATGCCTATGGGCGGCTTGATTTGCAGATCCCCATCCCCACAATTCAAATCTGCTCATGGACATTGGGCCTAAGGCCTCATGTCCACTGGGTAAATGGATTTGCAGATTCCGCAGGGGATTTCCTGTGCAGAATCCGCAGCGGATTTTGCCCATAGGGAATCATTGGCTATCCGCGGGTCTATTAAATTGATTTTTGCACCCGCGGATGGCATTTTAAAAGAATAGCGTTTTTCACGCGTGGGAGAAAAAACGCGGCATGCTCCATTTTGCCGCGGATCGGCCACATTGCTATCACATTGATAGCAATGTGTGCGGATATCTGCAGGCAAAAAAAATACCATTTAAAGCAAATCCGCACAGAATCTGCGCGGATTGTATTTTTCTAGTGGACATGAGGCCTAAGAGTCATATATGTGTTTCCAAAGACTGGAGGAGATACTGTCATAGGAATACAGGACAACCTAAACCCCCCCCCCCCCCCCCACCCCCGCAAAAAATAAATAAATAAATAACTGGGCACTTTGGGAAAAATGTACTTACTTTCACACAACAAGACCTGATCTTGCGGCTGACACCAAATATACAGCCATAATACAAAATAAAGCCTTAGCATATTATTAATCTCATCTATAAAGCCATACAACTATATTATTGACCAATTTAATAACAAATGGTGTTCAAGGGCTTCATGCCTAGAGCAAAATTTCATCTTTGTAAATGGTTCAATTTTTGGCATTATTTCTAATTCTCCCCAAAACAATATTTCTTGTTCTAAATTACCCAAAACAGTAACCATCTAGTTGTCCCATACATTGCAATGCCAAATATGTGTGCATCATCCATCATGTGATATTGCTATAGAACCAAGAAACTTTTTCTTTTAGTTTTGCATGTCTCTCCCACATGCAGACTTGGCACATGGGTGATGATGATCGAGGTACAGATATTTTTGAGTGAAGAGCAAAAAGAGTTTGGGTGGAAGAGAAAGAAATGAGCCATCAACAATCCTTTTGTACGTACATTTTTCATGATATGTATATATTATTGCGCGAGCACCTGACACCCATACAAATTTGATTATGTGATGCAACATGCATGATACTGATGTGTATAGGTTTGGAGAGACACGCTTTTATTTTGGACTATTTGGTTACTGTTAGCTTCCCGAAGAACATAAGGTACACTGCCCAGGGTGGTTTATATTGTGCACTATGAATATGATATGTCGATATAGGGATGGAAATCTGACAGTTTCACTGGCAAGTCTAAAATGGACTCAGAGAACTTGTCATTTCTAGTGATTAGCAAATACTGGAATAATTGCGTAGGAAGTGATCGGCAGGATTTTCAGAAAATAATCAGAATGACCTGATCCCATTTCCCATTAAAGTCAATTGGTTTCACTATTTGGCCTCCAGAAGGTCCCTAATGCAGCGCAGTGGTGTGGGTTCAATAAATGTAGTTAGTGTTGTTGGCTTGTAGTGCTGGGGTCCTAGACTCAAATCCCATCAAAGACAACATCTGCATGGACTTAGAAAAACTCCATGGAGATGCTATCCTTGGTCAGAACTCTAGCACTGCAAGGTAGCCATACTAAGAACAGCGCCACCACACATGTTGTCCTTAAACAGATTTGAACCTGACATTCCACACTCCTTGTTCCTTCTTTAGAAGAGGAGAAGGAGAATACAAATAAACACAAATAGAACACACAGATGTTGTATATGATGATGATTATCCATTCAGTCGCATCCGACCTTTGGTCACTCTATAGATCAATGTTCTCCACACGTTCCTGTCTTTCACGGCTTCTTTCAATTCCACGATTGACATGTTGCTGGTGGCCTTGATTGTATCTTACCATCTTTTTCGTTGTCGCCCTCTTTAATCTTCTCTTTCCACTGACCTTGCCAAGCATCAGTACTGTTTCCAGTGAGTTAGCGTGCATCACATGGCCAAAAAAAGAGAGCCACTATTTGATGAGTTTGCCCTCTAGTGATATTTTTGGTTTGACGTGATCTAACACTACCTTGTTTGTTGTCATGGCAGTCCAAAGTATCTGCAGCATTCTCCTCCAGCACCATAGTTCAAACGCATCAATTTTCCTTCTCACTGTTTTTCTGAGCATCCAACTTTCGCAACCATACGTCGTTATGGGAAAGACGATTGCATTGACCAGTCTGGTCAGACCTAAACCTAGAACCCCATGGCTACAAGTCAACAGTGCTAGCCACAAAAGTCCTTCCTTCTCCTTCTCTTTCTCCTCTGGAGGAGAAAGAAGAAAAACAAGCATGGTGGCTCAGTCATTGGCACTGTTGCCTTGCAGTGCTGAGATCCGAGGTTCTTATCTGACCAAGGACAACATCTGCATGGACTTAGTAAATTCTCCTTGTGGTTCTTCTTCTCCTTCTCTTACAGAGAAAAAGAAAGGAAGAACAAGCATGGTTCAATCGTTGGCACTGCTGTTGCTCTTGGTTCAAATCTGAACAAGGGCAACATCTGTATTGAGTTTTTTATATTCTCTTTGTGTGCACTCTTCTCCTTCACCTCTAGAGAAGAAACATATGTGGTGGCTCAGTTCTTAGCACTGCTGCCTTGCAGTGCTGGAGTCCAAGCTTTAAATCTGACAAAAGACAACATCTGTATAGAGATTTCAAAGTACATGCAGATGTTGTCATTGTTGTCGGCTGTACTCAGTATCTATAGCACCAAATATATATATATATATATATATATATATATATATAAATGCAGGTGATTCAATTTAAAGAGGTTGATGATGAAGAAAGGAAGCTGTCAATGAACTCAGTTGTTATCTTAGAGTAACTGCACTTTAGTAAAACTTTTGGCATGTTATAGAGACTTGTCAATCATTTGATCAGTAGGGGTTTCAGCACTTGGACCCCCACTGATAAAATGTTTTGACACGTCTCTATGATATGGCAACACCTTGACTGAAGTGCAGTTATTCTTTATACTAGTTTTATAAATACTTTCTTACAATCCCATATGGTAATGTCAAGTGAAAAATGAAGTGGAAAACAGGAGGAAACACATAGAACATTTACTTGGCACACCTAGGATATGCCGAAATGGATGACAGATTTCTAGAATGATGAGAGAGAATTATCACTGTAGAGGGGCAAGAACCCAAAACAGCTTTCTGCATATAGGCATCTTTTCGGTATGGAGAAGAGTCTGGATTGGCTTATATCCTTAGTAATGTTGCAAGGCCTGATACTGACTTATAAGGTAGTTATTTTCCAATATTTACCAGTGGAAAAACAGTTTTCTTCCTTTCTGGAAGGAGAGCTTATTTGTGTTCCTTGTTTCCCAGTGGAGCATTGCATGACATATTAGATTACCTGCATCTACTTGGCACTCTCCACACGGAGAACCAACACCCCACCAAAGCCAAAAGAGAGAATGAAATCAAAGCCATGACCATGTTTATCAGTTCTATCATGAACTCTAGTACCATAGTTCTCACCATCTACTAATGTATTATCCCCTCCCTTTTTAGGAAACATAATCAATGAAGAAAAAGACAACATCAAAGAGGAAAGGGGACAAACCTGTGAAAACAAATCAGTTGATCCCTCTCCATATGTCATCACAACATTGGCTGTGCTTCTTCTCTGTATGGCTGTTTTCATCTATATGAAACTCAAAAAATCAGTAAGTGATAGATTTTAACCCGGTTAAATTGCATCATATTCCCGTCACCACTATTGTAACAAACCCCGTCACTATAAAGTCTTTAAATATAAGAAACAATCGTCTATCACAATGCTTAACTCAATGCAAAGTGAGTGAACAAAAGAGAGATCCAAATAAAATCAATATTTGCTGTAAGAACCCTTTTTTCGCTAAAAACGACGCTCACAGTCGTGTGAATGGACGAGAAAACACTGGCCGTGATTACGGAAAAGTGCCCATTCAGGCACTTATACACAGCAGGCGTGAAAACGTAAAATCGGAGTCGCCGTATATGTGCTCATGGGAAAGATGCCTTACACTGACGATAGTTCTTAGGCTTTTTTCCCCCGAGCGTATATTGGCTGGCGTTTTCACGGCCGGCCGATATACGCTATCATCTAGGGTGTAGAAGCTCGTGAATGGGTGCACAAATCTAACATTTGTGCGCCTGTTCACACAGCATGGGCCCTGGCACATATACGCCAAGGTCACCATGCCATCGCCCCTTTCCCCTCCCTCCCCCTTGCAGGCTCACCTCTGCTCTCCTCCCCACGCGTTCTTTACAATGGGAGAGGCGGGACAGGGGTGAGGCTAAGCGTTGCCCATCCCACCTCCTCTTATTGATGGCTATGGACAAGGAGCGAGGAGAGGGCCGGAGCTTAGCTCCGCCCCATCTCACCCCTTGTCCACAGCCAGCAATGGGAAGAGGCGAGACAGGGTGGCACTTAGCTCCACCCCATCCTGCCCCCTCCCATTGCAAAGAAGGAGTGGGTAGAAGAGCAGAGATGAGCCTGCAAAGGGGAGAGGATAGCAGAGGGAGGGAGCCCTCTGACAGCGAAGTACCAGCTCTCCCAATGCTGAGAAATACATATATGTTGAATGTTGAAATTATTTTTTATTTTATAAGAAGTTGATAGATAAAGCATATTTATATTATTTGAACGTTATTATTGGTGTACATCTGTATCTATACATTCTCTTTTCTTGCTTAGTTTGCTTTTTTTAAGCTTATGTTTAGTAGTTATAACTTTATACTGCTGACTACACGTCTGTGAAGTTAAAAGAACTTAAATCTGAGGATGAATTAATGCAAGACTTTTCTTTGTTGCAAATTATAATATAAGTGATTGGAAATACAGTGCACATTGTTACTGTGGAACAAGAACTATGTCAGATGTAATGGATGTGGATTCACTGAACCATAGACTGGTTTAGCATTGGACCTAAATCTGAGGTGACCCTGGTCTACACCCTTTATTCCCACTGGGATATTGGGCTTTGCTTCAAGGGTTCCCAGGCCATTACTCAGGAAGTGGTCCCAGTACTGTAACAGCACTGATGCTACTAGATGCCTAGGCACGGTACTCAAGAGTATGAACAGGACTATAGTCAGATAGTCTGGATCAGGGTAATCTTCAGCATGAGGTCAGGTCGCAGAGAAAGGCTCATCATAATGAGTCAGGCCAGACAGCGGACAGAAGCATGGTCAGTACAACAATCCAGGGCCAGAAGCGAAGACAGGTATGTAGTACAGAATAGGCTGTACAGGATACAGGATAGGCTGGAGATTAGGTCAAGCAGTAGACAGAAGCATGGCCAGTATAACAAGCTGGGTTTAGGAGTAAAGGCAGGAAGGCATTCAGAATAGACCAAATATTGAGACCAGAGTCAGAAGAACTTGTAACAACATCTTGAGCAGACCAAATGGACCGCAATACTCAGACATTCTCCTCAAGGGAGGATGCCAGATATTGGCAGGTGTAAACTGTGATTGGCAGGGAAGCATTTTCTTTGGGTGCACTAACTTTTTAAGAGCATGTGTCCCCCAAGAGGCTGTCACAGCCAGTGCAGACTCTGGGGACCAGTGTCTACCAGGAAGGGGTCCGGAGTGCGTTGGGAAGGGTAAGTCAGCAACGGTGACTGCACATTGTAACAAACTACAGTATGTTGAAGCTGCAGATTACTTTCTTGTGAGTACAGCAGAGATAATATTTGCTATCTATGCATTGGGTGTATATGCAGTGTGAAAACTGGATTTTATTGGGCCCATCAGGGACAATTATTCTAATGGCATGGAACAAATACACAAAAGCCATGAGCTCATAGATCCATTTGTCAATAAAAACAGACACTAATGGTCCCCGATGACTATTATGGCTTCTTTAAGGGTTTAAAAGTATTTTTGATGGCAAGAAAATATTATTGACTTCTTGCTCTTTCCCCCATTCCACCGCTCTAATGTTGAAAATGTATTAGCAGGATACGTTTGCCATCCTTACTTATGTTTTCTGCAAAAAAAACATTGGTCTCCAGTTGGAACACATAATAAGAAATTATTTTTTTCAAACAATTAGTTTTTATTGAAAAGATTTTCTTTAGGGTGGCTTCACACGAGCGTGTTTTTGTGCATACCTAGGTATGCACCCCTGTACACGCAAAAACACGCGTGTATGAAGGTCCATGCATTGCCTTCAATGGAGCCGCGGCCGCCGGCAGCAGACGCGGCTCCATTGAAGGCAATGGTCTCCCGTCACCCCTAGATTGTCTTTCAAGGAAGGGCTTTATGTATAAGCCCTTACCTGAAAAACAAGAATTTTATTGTAATGCGGCAGATGTTTCCTTCTTTCCCGCGAGAAAAAAGAATTATCTGCTGCACCTGCCATATCTGTGACATATATTATTCCCCTGCGGGGAATAAAGAATTCCCTACCGCAATTGTCGCAGATGACAGCTGCGGTAGAAGATCCAGCTGCCCGCATCCTTTAAATATAAGCCCTTCTCTGAAAAACAAGTAAAAGTGGTGTTGAATAAAGATGAGCGAACGTACTCGTTTAGGAGAATTACTCGATCGAGCATCGCTTTTTTCGAGTAACTGCCTACTCGAGCGAAAAGATTCGGGGGGCGCCGGGGGCGGCGAGTTGGAGCGGGTGGTAGCAGTGGGGAACAGGGGGAGCTCTCTCTCTCCCCCCCCACTCCCCCGTGCAACCCCCCGCTCACCCCCGGCGCCCCCCCCCCCCCCGAATCTTTTCGCCCGATTAGGCAGTTACTCGAAAAAAGCGATGCTCGATCGAGTAATTGTCCTAAACGAGTATGTTCGCTCATCTCTAGTGTTAAAAATTAAAAAAAGAATCATACTCACCTTCCTTCAGCTGCCGGGGCTCAACCACATCGTCTCTGCGCTGTTCCGGCTCTGTGATGCAGTTCTTTCAGCAGGTGGGGATTTAAAATCCCCGCCTACTGAAAGTGCTGCTTCAGTTTGGCTGAGGCTCTCAGCCAATCACAGGAAGCTCTTGTCTGACATTCATTCAGTGAGAGCTGCCTATGATTGGCTGAGGTGCTCAACCAATCACAGACAGCTGCTTCTGATTGGCTGAGCACCTCAGCCAATCACAGGCAGCTCTCCCTGAATGAATGACAGGCGAGAGCTACCTGTGATTGGCTGAGCGCCTCAGCCAATCAGAAGCAGCTCTTTCAGCAGGTGGGGATTTTAACACCCCTTTTCCTTGTTTTTCAGGGAAGGGCTTATATTTAAAGCCCTTCCCTGAAAAACAATTACAGGATGTCGGCAGCTGGATCCCCTACCGCAGCTGTCATCTGTGACAGCTGTGGTAGGGAATTCTTTATTCCCCACAGGGATGAAGAATTGCTTTGCTGCATCTGTCACAGTTGTGGTGGGTGCAGCAGGGAATTCTTTTTCTTTCCTGGGATAAAGGAAACATCTGCCGCATGTGGCAGATGTGTTCTTCATCTCCGTGGGGACATGTCAGCGGTGGACAGGTAAGTTTTTGGGGGGTTTTTGCACTAAAATTCTTGTTTTTCAGGAAGGAGCCTATATTTAAAGCTCTTCCCTGAAAAACAATTATGGGGTGCCGGCAGCAGCCGCGGCTCCATTGAAGACAACGCGTGCATTCCCTGTGGTGCACGCATGTCCTATCTTTACAGTCATGCACCTGTAAAACATGGAATGTGCACACATCATAGGGAATGCATTGGTTCTAATTGAAGCGCGTTTTTGTGCGCACGTATGGACGCATAAGAACACGCTCATGTGAAGCTACCCTTATACAGAGAAAAATTTACAATCCAGTATAAGGGCTTTTACCCACTAGTGTTTTTTTAACGACGCGATATCGCAGCGTTTTTTTTTACTGCAAATGTCAATGGGACTTTCTAATATTAAAATTGCATTGCACAAAAATCGCAGAAGCGCAAACTTGCCATTTGTGTGCGTTGCGATTTTAACATTAGAAAGTCCCATTGACATTTGCAGTAAAAGCAGTGATATCGCAGTGTTAAAAAAATGCTAGTGGGTAAAAGCCCTAAAGCAAAAAAAAACAGTGTTGGTGTTTTCAAAACAATAAGATTATAGGCAAATTATACAGCATTGGCTCCTAAAACAAGGAAAAAAACTGGAAGTTATGGAAATAGGAAATAATTACCTAAATAACCCCATTTATATTACTACAAAAAGCAGATTGAACTGGAAAAGAGCAGACCAAAGGGCTATGAACATTGTAAAGCAAGGAAGGGGAAGACAACGAGAGGGAAGAGAGGGGAGGAAGGAGGAGAGGATATGACTAGACTAAAGCCCCTTGTGCAGGGGATGACTAGATAGCACACCCATCCCAGCTATGATCGCCCCTGTGCATAGGAGGATCATCGCTCATTGAATGGAGGCAGAGAGGGTCGTTACAGTCTGCCTGTCTCCATTCACAGTAAACAGACAGTCATTCCACGGACGTGATTTCGCGAGCGAATCACGCCGTCTGAAGCTTTCCATAGCGTTGCTATGGCAAACGCCAGCCCCGTGTCCATGAGCGGAGAATCATTGCGATTCTCCACTCGCGGCCAGCAATTTGCATCATGCTGCGAATTGCCGTGATTCTCCATGGTCAGCCTAGGCTGACCGGCGGAGATTTGTCTGCCGGCTCCTGCTCCCGGGCGGCGGCTCCCGCGGCGGAGATCCACAATGCCCGTGAGCGGGGGGACTAACAATTTTATGGTCTGCATGAATAAATAAATATAATAAATCTTATTTGTGTAGCGCCAACGTATTCCACAGCGCTTTCAGGTAATTTATTTATTACCCCCCACTGAGTACTTATTTTACCGACCTCAGAAGGATGGAAGGCTGAGTCAACCTTGAACCGGTTACCTGAAATATGCAGGGACTGAACTCGCAAACCTCAGGTCATGAGCAAGAGCTTAGGACTGCATTATGCACCACACGAGGCATGGCTGTATGCATTCACATAGCACAATTATCTTGCAAACAGCTCGATCTAATGGCCGATTTGCATATTAATCATGCTGTGTAAAAGGTGCTTTATTTATGCTTCATACTCTGATATATTAGAAAAAGTGAATGGTTAAGGTAAAGGTATTTAGGCTAAATATGGAAATTTCTGCAGCCAAGGAGACCCGTCTAGGTGGATTTTTGAAATACACTTTGTTAATAAAATAAATTTCTTAAATTGCTTGGTTTCCTATTCACAATCATTGTTATAAAGACTTGCATAAAGGGTCTGACATTGATTTGAAGGAATACTGCCATCCAAGAGGTGGCGCTCCAGAGGTATTATTTCATCTTCCTTATTTCCATAAATTACCCAGAAGAGCGTACATGGCCTTATACGTTTTCTCACTCACCCTTCTGGGTGCTCTCCTTGGGGAGAGACGATGCCCCTCCGACCCACTCACCCCCTAGGTGTCTTCACACACTTTTTGGGTGCCCTCCTTAAGGAGAGACGACACCCCTCTTGACTCACTGAGTAGTAGGATATCCAAATAAGGATTTGTTCTATGAAAGGCTGGGAAACTAATTCAGAAAGGAAAAAAGACATCCTTATCAGCTTGTTCTTGTCACTAAATTAATATCTTTTTTCTTTGATTTTGGATAGAAGGAAAAACGAAACTGCAATCAGAACACATATGTGGATATGACACAAACCATCCGTCGGAACACAATGGGAAGTTCTTTCATCTACAACCGAACTTAGAAGGAAGCTGCTTCTACAGCCATGAACGTTTGAGAAACATTGTTGCAAGGGGCCTAAGCAACAGTATTTCAACTAACTCTGCTGTTAGAAATAATAGATGCCACTGTCAAATGGCAACCCAGAAAGCTACATCTTCACCAGTTACTAGGAACTTACATGACACAGAAATATCTTTACTTATCTTTAGATTTGCTTAATGACTGTGTATGATAACTGGAGAGGGATCATTCTCTGCCTGTGACTAGTCTTGAGTGAACTGAACCAGTAGAACCCAGTTTGGGGTTCAAATTCGCTAAAAGGTTGTGAAGAACCAGAACTTCAGGTAGTTCATTTTGGCTAAATTGGAAGTTCATACAAAGCAAACCTAAAACTAGCATTGAACACCAAGAGCCCTAAAGCACCAATGGTGGTTTACTGAATGAGTGATTAGCACTGGAACCTGGGCTCCAAGGTTCACATCTGACCAAGGACAACATTTGCATGGACTTTATCAAACTCCACGCAGATGTGGTCCTTGGTCAGATTTGAACTTTGGACCTTAATGCTGCAAGGCAGCAGTGTTAACCACTGAGCCACATCCATTGAAACACCACCACCATCACCATTGTTGTTTCAGAGCTCTTATACAATGTTCAATACTAGTTTTAGGGTTTTTTTATGAACTTCCAGTTCGATTAAAACAAATTTGGACTGAAACGAACATTTTGATGAAATTCGACGAACAGCCAAACCGAACGTTTGCAAACTTCGCACATCTCTACTTAGGACCCCTGTAAGCCTTATCTGCATTGGCTACAGGAATGCTTTCATCTTTTTGCCCTCCACTACACTAGGGGTGGTACAAGCTCTGTTAATGTTCAAAGCTGACAAAATGTGCCCTGCTTTTCATTCCCAGAAGTTCAACATGATAATTGCCCTAAGAACAATCATATTACATTCATTACATAGGAGGACGCTGATTGGCAAAAGAATAATTAATTGCACTCCACTAATAATTCCCAAAGCAAGCACTTGTATGGTCTACCTCTCATTTTGCCCCTGCTGAGTAAAGTAATCCTAACCTATAGCATTGTCTTAACAGCATGACATTTATATATGTTTATTTCATAGACAAAATATAGTGATACAACTTCTTAAAAAGTAAAAGGTAAGAGCGATAATATCCTGATTAGAGATGAGCGAACGTACTCGGATAGGCACTACTCGTCCGAGTAATGTGCTTTATCCGAGTACCTCCCCGCTCGTCCTGAAAGATTCGGGACGCGCTGCGGAGCGGGGAGCTGCAGGGGAGAGCGGGGAGGAACGGAGGGGAGATCTTTCTCTCCTTCTCTCCCGCCCGCTCTGCCCCGCTCCCCGCTGCGACTCACCTGTCAGTAGCGGAGCGCCCCGAATCTTTCAGGACGAGTACAGCGGTACTCGGATAAAGCACATTACTCGGACGAGTAGTGCTTATCCGAGTACGTTCGCTCATCTCTAATCCTGATATTAAACTCAAACTTCATGTATAGTAGTATTGCTGCTGCAACTGTACATAACAAGGTCTTGTGCTTCCTGTATGGCCACAAACCAATGGTGGAGAGGATCCGTGCCCTATCAAATCACAAGCACATTGTACCATTACTTTTCGGAATCAATGTGCTAGAATGCTTTGAGCTGCCAGGTAATGTTAAAGGAGTTGTGACCTTTTATATGAATAAACCGAGCTCTATTGCTTTGCTTCAGATTGTTATAATTGCTGTTAACCTGCTAACAGCCACATTAAAATTGGAAAAACCTTCCTAAAAATCTCCCTTTTTATTGTACATTTTGAATTGATGTAAATATACTTGGCGCAGACCTTAGTCTACAGAAGTGGATTTTTATCCCCTTAGTGACAAATTTTAGCCTTAAGAGCAAGTAAATTGTTTCCCCTTTTGTCCTCCAGTTTTCATAACTTTAGTATTTTTCGTCAATGTAGCTGTATGAGACCTTGTTTTTTGCGGGACAAGCTCTAGTTTATATAAGAACTAGTTTTGGGTACATATAACATATTGAATAACTTTTATTAATTTTTTGCTGGGGGTAATGGAAAAAAAAGGAATTTCACCGCAGCTTTCTGGGATTTATTTTAACAGCGTTCACCATATGGGATAAGGAGAGGTGTTAAGTGAATAAACGCCTATGCCAGCATTGCCTAGTGCAGGGGGACAAATAGGAAAATCACATATCATTCTTTACTGTCTCCTCATCTTTGTTACCCCCCCCCCCCCCTCATTCTGCACATAGACAAGACAGTATTGCTGACCCTACTTCAAACGGCTGTAGTTTCGGTTCTAAAGCATGTCAGTAGCTCTAATGGAACCGGAGCTCCAGCCGTTTGGACTAAAATGAACTCAGTTTGTTCAAAACTATAATGTCCTTTTCCTGCAGAAGCAGCTCTGTTGGTGGTAAACTGTAGGGGGATTAAAAATACATTCCCGTCAAATAGAGCAATTTAACATATGGCTACCTGATTGGTGAATGGAATCTTATGTGACCTCAGCGCCAAGTGTAGCAAGTGTAAAGGTAGGCCATGAGTATGTGATGTTAGCTCATTACACTGCTGTCCAGATTATGGGATTACTCAAATTGTTGTATGTGAATAAGGCTTCTTTCACACGGGCGATAGCGAGAAAATCACAATGATATTACATTGGTGTTTTATGTGAAATTGCTGCATTTTCTTGTGGCGACATTGCAATTTTGTGTCTCTACAAAGTTGCGTGACTTTGTAGTACAATTTTCAGGGGGCTTGAAAAAAAAGCCCTTCCCCGAAAATAAGCCCTAGCTGCATTAAAAGAAAAAAGCAAATACATCACCTAACAGCCATTGTCAGCTCTGCCACACATCTTCTCAGCAGGTCCATGGAACTGGTCTTTAGTCCTCAGGCAACACTTCCTGGTCAGGGACTCAAAAACCCTGCCTCCAAGAAGCGCTGCCTCTGATTGGTTCTCGAGCGCCAGCGCTTGATGAACCAATCAGTCACTCAATGCGATGGCTGTGATTGGTTCATCGAGCGCTGTAGTGATTGGCTGAACAGCGGCGCTCTACAACTAATCAGAGCCAGCGCTTCCTGGAGGTGGGATTTTTGAACCGTCTGACCAGAAAGCGCTGGCTGAAAGCTACAAACAAGTGCCGCGGAACTGCCAGAAGAGAAGTACGGCAGAGCGCGTTTTAGGTAGGTATTCTATGTTTTTTTTTAATGTAGCTATGGTTTATTTTAGGGACAAACAGTAGGACTTCCTGCTGTAAACGTTGAATCGCACTGCACGAAAACCGTGGGAAACATGGGCAACAAAACATCACAAATCACGGTTGCATAGAGCATGCTGTGATTTTTTTTCTTGCAATGTAGCAGCCTACAAAACATTGCTAATGTGAAGGAACTCATTGGAAAGCATAAGCTTTACATACATGCGACTTGTAGTACTTTTACGTCGCGATTTTGTTACGCTTTTTTCATGTCCAGCCGATATACGCTACCATCTGATGCATTAAATTCCAATGAATCGGATCAGACAGGTGATTTTCCGACACATAAAAGCACCCGGCCATCCAAGAAAAGATAGTTCAGGAACTATCTTTCCCGGCCAGAATACGTCCGCTGCCATAGACTCCTTTGGGAGCCAACGACAGCTGCGGGAGAAGGGAGGGGAGAGGGAGTTTAGCAGCGTGTCTGCTAAACTCCCACCTCCTTCTCTGCGCTCCTCGCCGGCTGTTTGTAATGGCAGGGGGCAGGACAGGGCAGGAGCTAGTTGCTAAGCTCCCGCCCCAACCCGCCCCCTCCCATTGCTGGTAGCCGACCAGGGGCAGAGAGGGGACGGGAGCTTAGCACACTAGCTCCTGCCCCCCCCCACCCCCCTTTCCCTTGCTGAGAGCCGGCAAGGGGGTGGAAAGGGGGAAGGCAGTTTAGCAGAGCTAAACTGTCTTCCCTATCCGATGGTACCCTGGGGTTGAGGTATATGCGCCGGGACTTCTGAAGGGGCGCACAAATGGCAGACATGTTTGCCCGTTCACATGTTTTTACGGCGCTGGAGGGCGCACGTAAAACTGCCTACACTTGTGTGAATAAGCCCTTAGTCAGTCAACCCGAAAAAGGGTTCTACTAGTTCAGTTCAATCAACACTAGTGACTACACAGGAGTAAATTGCAGTTAGGGCTCCTACGCACTTGCGTTTTTTTAACGCTGCGTTTTTTTAATGCGAATGTCATTGGGACTTTCTAATGTTAAAAACGCAAAGCACAAACTTTTTCACATTAGAAAGTCCCATTGAGAATTGCGTTAAAAAAACGCAGCAATATCGCAGAATTAAAAAAAACTGCAAGTGTGAGCCCTTACACATTACAAAACATGCAAAATACGCATTCTTAATAATGAACATTACTGTCACAATAAAGAGTTAACCCTTTGCAATCCAATTTTGGATTCAGGGTTTCCTGGGGGGCTTTCTCTTTCTGCCATTATACAATGGTGCCGTCTGCTGGCTAGAGCCAGTACTGCGGTATGGGTCATGCTGGAGAGGCCCCATAACAGAGTGGCGAGTAATATACAGTAAGAATACCCTGCCGGACATCTTTCAACATCGGAGCTGTACAGCCTTCAATCAGAATCTCTTCAGACGTCAGACAGTGGATTGGAAAGGGTTAATAGGCAATGATAACCCTGCACAGGGATAAGAAACATAGTGATGTTGCAGCACATGAGTAATAGTCAGTTATGTCATAAACCAAGGATTATGCGCACGCTGTTCTTTTGTCTTTCCATTACTACCCGAATACAAAGTTAGGCACCTTTGTAATATACTAATTTCCTACTAATCTGGCAACTCTGGTGACCCCATCTTTTGGCTTCATGCTATTATCAAGTTCACATGCCATTTATTGGACACATGATCAATCCCTGTCTTACATCAGCCCAATGTACTTGTGAACATTAATGACATTACGTACACACGCGAGCTGCAGCACTGGCGTTACGCGGATCATGCATGTCATGTATAGGGCGCTAGAACATAGTCATGGAGAGCAGGCAAAAGGCGTCATGGGCAATGTGGATGGAAGCTCCCTGCTGGAAGTCTGACATGCTAACAAGTGGAAGTCTAAAAAGAAATGCATCAGTTTGAAGCAGATGCATGGGGAGCAATAAAATGACACTATAGTTGTGAGTCACATCAAAATTGGAAAAACCCTGCCGAAAATATCATTTTTCATTGTAGATTTTGAATTTTACATTTCATGCAAATATATTTAGTACAGAACTCAGTCACTTAAAGTTCATTTTTAACCCTTTAGTGATATAACAAATTTTAGCTCTAAAAAAAAAACAGTTAAATCATTTCCCCTTTTCTGCTCCAGTGGTCATAACTTTTTATTCTTTCATCAGAGTAGCTGTATAACACCCAGAGGCGTAACTCGAAGCTCCTGGGCCCCAATACAAAACCTGTAACAGGGCCCCCAACTATAATGCTTTATTCATAGTACTAGGCTCCCTATATGGAGAAGAGGGGCCTTATGGGCCCCCTAAGGCTTCGGGGCCCGGGTGCAACCGCATCCCCTGCACCCTCTATAGTTACGCCCCTGATGACACCTTTACATTGCAGGACAAGTTCTAGATTTTTAAGGAATCCAATTTTGTGTCAATATAATTTACTCATTAATTTTAGTAATTTTTAGCTGCGGGAAACGGAAACAAGTGTCATTTTTTTTTATTGTGTTCACCATGCGGTATACATACTGTATTACGTTAAGTCTATTGTACAGGTCAATATGATTAGGATGACACCATACTGAGAAAGGTTTTATTATGTTTTCCTAATTTTGCACAATATAAACATTTTTTTTTTTTTTGCGTACCATCACATATCATGAGCGCAGCAGTTTTATCTTCCTGTCGACAGAGCTGTTTTTGCAGAATGATTTGTAGCTTTTATTGGTGTCACTTTGAGGTATATATGACTTTTTGATTACTTTTTATTCCTGTTTTGGGGAAGTGAGACAAACAGAAAATAGCTATTTTGATATTTTCTTTCTTAGTTTTTTTTTTTCCTTAAACAAAATTTACCATGCTGAAGACATAATATAATATTTTGTATTATGGATATATAAGAATGTGGTGATACCAATTCTGTGTTTTTCTTCTTAATATTTAACCCCTTCCCGTTATAGGACATAGAGTTACGTCCTGCGGGGTCGGGGTATGTATGAAGAGACATCGCGGGGCAACCTCACTTCATACAGCTTGGATGCCAGCTGTTTATTACAGCTGACACCCACGGGCAATAGCTGCAATCAGCTGTGCAGCTGATTGGCACTATTAACCCTTCAATTCTGACAGCAGCATTTAAATCCCCCAAACGATGTTTGGGAGTTGCGTACACCCCCCCTCCCCTCTCCCCAGTGATGAGATCGCAGGGAGCCGTGTGCGTGTCATGGTAGATGGGGGGCTTCTGAAAGGCCCCAGGACTGTCTTAGCAGACTGCCTATCCCTGTGGAGTGGCTTGATGGACTGCCTGCCCGATTGCAGTATGATGTAATGCTAGGTTTTAAGTATATTATACGGTACATTAAATAGCATCATTAAAAAATACAACTCGTCCCACAAAAAATAAGCCCTCAAACAGCTATGTCGATTGGTATATAAAGGAGTTACGATTTTTAAAAAAGGGGGAGGAAAAAATGAAAATGAAAAAAAAAGCCGTGACCTTGAAGGGTTAAAGCATTATGTCAGTGGGAAAAATAGTTTTTTAAATTTTTTTTCCGTAAAAACATTTAGATGCCGCAGTCAGTCATAACTGCAGCATATGCAGGGTTGAACAACATAGAGAAGTGATTGGATAAGCAAGTTCTCATTTTCTCATTCCTTTCCTGGGAAAAAAATAAGACCCCCATATGAGACAATCCGAGAGCAAATATCAGGGGGGCTGATAACATCAACAAGAGTCCATATTACTAATTTCTTGGGACAGGAGCACAGACAGGAGAATCATAGATTTGTTCTCCCATGCCTGTTCTTCTCCAACTGCATCTCCCCTGCTGTGCCAAAAGACTGAAGGTCGAGAAGGGTATCATCTCTCTTTAACCCGTTTAGGACCAGGCACAGTAAATTTACAGCACTTAGTCCTGGGCTTTAAGCCTGTAAAATTACAGCTGGGATTTAAGCCTCCTCGCTCTGCAATTAATTAGAGGCAGGACGGGTTTTCAACTGTTAGTAAGAGCTGATAACCCAGAAGAGAAGGCAAGAGGGGTTTCTCTCTTTCCTTCCCCGAGTACACAGCACTCAATGAGCGCTGTGTACTGAAAAGTGAAGGTAAAAGTGTAACTTCCACTATGGGATCCGGGGGGTGACGTGACTGCTAGGATTCCCTGCTGCAGCAGAGCTGCAGGGTCATACTAGACTCTGACCAGCTCTGCAAGTGACTAATCTCACTACAGGGGATGTTTTCCTCTGTAACTGGGGCTCCTATGGATGCTAAAGTGGGAAGGTATCAAGTAAAAAAAAAACATGTGACTGTCCCCCAGAGGTCTTACATGACGTCATGGGGAACATAAATAGTAAAAAACATAATTACAGTATAAAATAAAAATATATACATAAAAATGAAAATAACCCAAAACCACCACATGGGTAAAATCCCTAAAAAGTGTCTGGTCCTTAGGGACAAAACAGCCTTGTCCTTAAAGAGGTTAAAGAGAGCACCTAGAAGGTAATTGAGTGAGGAGACTTACAAAGCCATCCTTGATCCTCTGGGAAATATACCAATTTAAAACCAAAAGGCTTTGTGTTTTCAATTCCAAATCATTGTTACAAAAGACCTGTATAAAGGGTCTGACATTGATTTGCAGGAATGTTGCCTTCCAGTAGGTGGCGCTGCAGAGGTATTTTTCCATCTTCCTTATTGACAGACTGAAGTGACCACTAGAAATGCAATATTCCCAAACCCACTTCAGATTCCTGGAAGTCCAATTCCATTACCCCAAAAGCATGTCGGTAGCACTGATGGAACCGGAGCTATAGCCGTTTGAAGCTTTGTTCGTCCCAAACTATAATGTCCTTTTCCTGTACAACTTACAGAGCACATTGCAAACTTTAGGGGGGCTTGGTTTCAGTTTTTATATTCCTGGATAACCACTTTAACAAAACTGTAATGTGATACATGCTTATTAAACGCTGTGAATGGATGGCAAAAAAGATAGTGGAACAGTATAAGAATAATGGGGAGCATTAACAAAGCACAAAACTGGCATGAAAATAGGGGCCATTGTATTCCATGGCTTTATTTACATGGGCAATTTTCCTCTCGCAGCGCTTATTCAGCGATGCTTTGTGACTTTCTTACAAAACGCATGGCCGTCACATGCAAAATTGCAGAGATGTAAGTGTGAGATCGGTCCAAGGTTAGAATCTGGCATTCAAATGGCCCTGAATGAACCCAAACTCCACTGGAAATGCAAACTCCCAAACTCCCTGGAAATGCAGGTCTGAATGAGGTAAATAATGCTATTATCATAAGATTTTGTCTTCCAAGCAGGAGTAATTCTGACATCAATTAAGAATACGCTGTTTGAGCACATTTTTTTGTTGGAGATTATTGCCTAGAACCATATCTAGTCCAACAGATGAAGATGAATTGTCCAAAACCGATTTCACAGTAGATAATGGAAGCACTTAAGATGGAGCCGTACTTTCTGTTGTTTTGTAGAATGCAATCTGAGCGGCTCGTTACGTAACTTAACAATATCACAGTTTGAGAGAAAACATCTATCAGTCAGAAAGGTTTATAATCAACATAATTTGCATCAATCATAGTATTTGTTGCCGAAAATACTCCAGCAGCATTCATTATGTGTGTTATCAGGACAGCCTGGCACCTGCCATGCACTCAGCAAGCCCCGCTGCAATGAACTGGATTTGGGATCAGCTTGGGTTCACAGCGACTATGTATTCTGACTCCCATCCAGCTATATTATGGTGGTTGTAGTTTGTGACACCAATTTGCAGTATACCACAGTGAGGAGCAGCAATGTACTCGGGCTCTCACCCGGTCATGATATAAATAAGAATGATGGTGAGGGTTCTTGGTGTTGGGTGCTGCTCTCTGTTCCTTGAGGGTGGTGTAGGGTGGTGCAGGTTCCTTTCTATTAGAAGTTCAGGCAAGCAAGCTGGTGTTCCATACACCCCATGTCCATATATCTAAGTACAGAGTTTGGGGACTGGGGATACCGCTTTTCCTATAAAAGATTCCAATACTGTGCTAGGTGCACTGTTCATACACAATCCTTTGCTTCTGTGTCGTCCTGCTCTCCCTGTTCACTGAACTTACATTTATTCTCTTCCAGCACTTCTAGGGTTAATTGCTTCTGGGCCTCCTGCTCAGCTGATGCACCTTTTCTAATCACCTCCCCATATAGCTGCCCTGGGTCTTTCAGACAGTGCTGTAGTGTTGTTGTGTGATTAGTGTCCATAAATCCATGTTTAGCTGCTGCTCTGGCAGTTTCCTTGCTACCTTGCTTTTGCTTGTGTTCTGTGTCCTCCGTTCGTGTATCCAGCTGTCTGTTATCCTTGGGAGTCTGTTTCTCTGTTTATCCTTGTCAGTCTGTACTTCCTTTGTTCCTGTACACCCCGGTATCGTTCTGTCATTTGTTTTATAGGTGTTCTTTCCTGTCAGGGTCAGTCAGTGCCTAGAGGAAGACCGTGGTGCCGTCCTTATTGGGACGAGTGCTCCGCTTATAGGCAGGGGTTTCCCTCTTCTGGTTATTAGTTCAGGACAAGATACTTTCCCTAGTTTCCATCTACATACGGGGTTCATACATCTGGTATCTTACCTCCCATGCTGGGGTTGGCTGACAACCGTACTAGACTGGATCATCCCCTACCAGGTAGGTTGACACAGTGGTTCCACATCCACAGTCATTACATACTGCTTGTACGGGTGTCTCACCAGGGCCCTGGGAAACAATAAACATTGTCTCTGCCAGCTTTTCTTCTTTCCTCAGACTAGCTGTCTGAGGAAACTAGCTGTCTGCACTTCTGGCTACACCTATCCTTCACCAACTAACTGACTAACTCTCTAGAACTGGGCGGGTGTACATATTAGCTCTGAGTCCTCCCATGAACAAAGGGCTCAGGGGCTAGACAGGAATATCAGAATGCAGAGTCATAGTGTACACTACTTCTAAGGGTTTTGGGCTTGTTGGTTCTCCAATCACCAAATACATTTTAGCACTGTTATTAAAATGAACTTAACTATATAATACAGTTTATATAGTAGCAACTTCAGGTCACTACAATTCTCCCCTATTTTACAATAAGCTGTCCTCGGTGTTTGATTTCATAAATACAGGTCAAGTTATCATTCACTGTGACTTTTAATTTCCCCAAGTATGTATGTCCAAAATACACAAATACAAATATGCCTCTAGGCATCCCTAAAAATCACACTTCCAAGCTGCGGGTGTGATACCTATGTCTACAATTCCCAGCTTCAGGTGCATATAATAACAAAGCAACGTGAGAGTTGCACAACAGCAGTGAGTCAGGGCAGAACCTTGGGTCTCATGTAAGCTATGGGGTCCATTCAAAATTTTTACCCAAAGACTAAACATCTGAATCTTCCTTTATGACCCAGTAATACATAGCACCTGACTTTCTTCCAAATTTAACCTGTACGTGGATGGGTCATTTAGCTGTACCTCTCTGCCGAATGCTGCAGCAATGAGTCTTGCAGCATGGTTTGCAATAGCTGAGAATATGCCTGCCTGAACAAATAAAAAGGAAGCTGCCATAGTTATAATAACTCACTGGCCTCATTGCCTGTTATTAAGTTATATTCCCTAGTTACGTTCTTTTTTCCTGTTTATTGTGTATTAATTCCTCATTGATTCCTGTATGACCTGGCCTACTTGACTATCATTTGTCTTATCTAGAGATGAGTGAGCATACTCGGTAAGGCGATATACTCGAGAGAGCATCGCCTTTTTCAAGTACCTGCTGGCTTGTCCCTGAAGATTCGGGGGGGGGGGCCGCAGGGGGCAGGAGCGGTGCGGGGCAGCGAGGGAGAGCGGGGAGGAGAGTGAGAGAGATCCCTCTCTCTCTCGCTCCCGATCCCCTCCACAACCCCCCGCTCACCCCCCCGAATCTTAAGGGACGAGCCAGCAGGTACTCGAAAAAGGCGATGCTCTCTCGAGTATATCGCCTTACCGAGTATGCTCGCTCATCTCTACTCTTATCCCAATGTGACACATATTTGGCTCAACTACATTATTATTATGGAACCTTGGCTAGTCTGATTACTCTTTTGACTACTGCAACATGATCGCTACCATTACCACTATATAGTACAATAATAATATACCCTCATCATACCCCTTGAAGGCAAATGCCGCTTTTAGTGCTCCTCACACAATGAATGTGCCCCCTTTTATGCCCCCACTCAGTAATAATGCCCCCTTATGCCACTAGTCTTTAATATATCCCCTCTTATGGCCACAGTCTTTGATAATGTCCCTGTTATCCCCTAGTCTCCCCTCACTTCTGGCGCAGCGCAATCACGTGACCACTGTGGCCAGTCCTTGGCCTCAGCTGTATGATCATAAAGCTAGGGACTAGTCATGTGAGAGGCTGCCAAGGAGGTAAGCAGAGAAGAAGTGAACCAGCAGTGGGGGAAGCAAGACGTGAAGTGAGTTACTGTTTATTTATTTTATACAGGTCCCAACTCAGATCGCTTGGGGGCCCCTTTGGGGTTGGGGACTGTGGGCAATTCTCATTAGTTCTGATGGAAAGTAACCTCTGTGTGTCTGTGTGTATATATATATATATATATATATATATATATATATATATATATATATATATATATACATACATACATACACACGCACACAAAAGCTAGTGCCAGCTGTAGTACCCACAACCATAAAGCCACATAATGACATGTATAGGATCTGTAGCCATAGATTTCCACAATAACAACCATAATGCCAGCTCTCAATGAGAAAGACAAAATACAGTGGATTGGGTGGGCACAAACTCCCTACAAGTTTGTCATTTAGTTAAAATTATTTCTATTATATAGTGGTTTCTGTTTGATATTGCAAGCAATTGCATCTAGGAAAAGTACCACAGGGTGTAGGGGGCTACCCTAAAAGATTAAAGTATTACTATGGCCATAGACTATGAATAAATTAAAATGAGTATAAATGAACACATAACATATATTGTGCATCTGCTATGGCATATAGCTTCATTTTTCTCCTTTATTGACTGTGGTTTATATTTCTTGCTAATATACTTATTGGTTACATATTCAAACCACTAACAAACTGCAAAGTTCTCAGAGGTGACTGTTGTTGTGGTCAACGGTGCTATTAAGCTGAAACAGGTTGGAGGTGGATGGCGTATACGGCTAAGCAGTTGACAGATGGAGGCGGAGGCAGTATGCTGCAGAAATAAACCATTTTTACTAAAAACATAAATATGTATATTATGTGTTGTGTTACGTAGCGCCCCATAGGAGCGTATGAGTGCTTGAACATTGCATGCTAAGATGACATATTAGTATCATCTTCTTAAAGTGACTTCAACTGAGCATTTACTGGAATCCAAAAAGGTTACTAATAATTAGAGATGAGCGAACGTGTTCGTCCGAGCTTGATATTCGTGCGAATATTAGGGTGTTCGGGATGTTCGTTATTCGTAACGAACACCATGCGGTATTCGGGTTACTTTCACTTCCTTCCCTGAGACGTTAGCGCGCTTTTCTGGCCAATTGAAAGACAGGGAAGGCATTACAACTT